>NC_067285.1:112593007-114061148 GCF_020740795.1 Apus apus | reverse complement strand
ACACAACACACCCTCTTCCGAAGGAACAGCCCGCTCCCGGCCCCCCCTCCCCTCCTCCTCTCTTTCCCTCCCTCCCGGTTCAAACCATGTTCCAGCCGTCTGCGAAACGCTGCTTCACATCGAGTCCTGGTGGGCAAAGACACCCACCTCAGCCCGAGGACCCCCGCGGCCCCCCACCCTCGGATACCCCGGCCCGCCGCCGACGCCGCTGCCTTCGCTCCGGCTTCCAAGGAGCCGCCGCCGCCGGTCGAGCCCTTTACGGGAGCGCCGAGCTCGTCTTCCCCGAGGCCGTGGGGCACCGGCGCTGCCCGTCGGGCCCCATCAGCTTGGAGGCTCGGGGTTACCTCACCCCATTCTTTTTTCGGGCCGCAACACGCGACCCGCTCAACTTCTACCCTGGGTGCTGCGGAACCGCTTCTTCGGGCATCGCTTCCAAGGTGAGACGGAGAGCGGGCATCGCCAGCCGGATCCCGGCGTTTCCGGGACGCGGAAAGGGAGCGGAGGGAGCCGTGCCCGGCACCGGGAGGCCGCGTTCCGGGGGAGGCCGAGGGGGACCGGAGGCGAAACCTGTTGCTGAGGGGCCGGCACCAACAACCGGAGCTCCGGGGGTTTGCAGAGCGGTGCCGAGGGCCGTTTCCTCACCCGGTTCTCAGTGTATTTGCACACGCGGGGCTCTGCAGTTGCACACCCGCTGTGTTTGCACCCCCGGAACTCGATGCGTTTGCACACCCGGTGCCGGAGCGCGTTTCCACAGCGGTGCCGGTGCATCCGCACCCCGGGGCTCCGCGTGTTTGCACACCGGCAATCAGTGCATTCACACCCCCGGTGCCGAGCGCGCTTGCACACCGTCCTGAGCGCATTCACACAACCCGGTGCCGAGTGCGTTTACACGCTGGTGCTGAGCGCGTTTGCACACCCGGTTGGAACCGCGTGTGCTCACCGGGTGCTCGGTGCATTTGCACCCCCGGTGCGGTCCGGCCCCCGGAGCCGGCGTGTGGCGGCCCCGGTGCGGGGGGCGGGCGGGGGGGTCGGGGCAGCCCCGTCGCGGTCGGAGGGGGGTCCCGACGGGGATCGCGGGGCTCCCGGGGCCGGCGCTGCCGACTCCTGCCGGGCCCCAAGGCTGGCGGGCCGGGAGTTTGGGTTTCCCGTTTTCCGAACGAAGAGAAAGATTGCGGCGGATCACGTCTGCACAGCGAGATTTCGTTTGATTTTACAGCTTTTGTCTTTAGCCCTTCTTTTTCTTTGCTTCTTCTCTTCTTTTTTTTTTTTTCTTTTTTTTTTTTTTTTTTTTCTTTTTCTTTTTTTTTTTTTTTTTTTTTTTTTTTTTTTTTTTATTTTTTTTTTTTTTTTTTTTTTTAATTTTTTTTTTTTTTTTTTTTTTTTTTTTTTTTTTTTTTTTTTTTTTTTTCTTTTTTTTTTTTTTTTTTTTCTGCCTTTTTTTCTTTCTTTTCTTTCTTCTTTCTCTTCTCTTCTCTTCTCTTCTCTTCTCTTCTCTTCTCTTCTCTCTCTTTAATTTATCTATTCTTCTCTTACTCTCCTCTTCTTTCTCTCTCCCTTTCTTATTTTCCTTTATTTTCTTTTATCTGACTGTGTCCTGCCACTTTCTCTTTCTTTCCTTTCCTTTCCTTTCCTTTCCTTTCCTTTCCTTTCCTTTCCTTTCCTTTCCTTTCCTTTCCTTTCCTTTCCTTTCCTTTCCTTTCCTTTCCTTTCCTTTCCTTTCCTTTTCCTTTCCTTTCCTTTCCTTTCCTTTCCTTTCCTTTCCTTTCCTTTCCTTTCCTTTCTCTCCGCGGTGCCGCGGGGTGTCCCGGGGACCCCCGATTAGAATTATCTGCCCCTCACCAACCCCTCTCCTGTCTCCGGCCTCCGGCGGCTCGCCGAGGATCGCGGCTGCTTCAGGCGGCTCCCGGGGGCACCAGCCCGGCCCCGACCGAGCCGGTGGCAGCTCAGTTCCATCCCGGCCCCATCCCCATCCTGATCTCATCCCGGTCCCGACCCGAGAGGGGATCCGGGGGGTTCCCGCTCTGGCCCTCAACCCGCAACCCTGCACGGGTCCCCCCCGCTCCCTGCCCTCCACCTGCCTCCTCTGCCCTCCCTCCAGTCCTGCTTGTCCTCCTGCTTTTCTGTCTGCTCTTCCTTTATGTATTTTTCCTTTTTTTTTTCTTTCATTCGTTTCTTCTCTTTCTTTCTTTCTTTCTTTTTTCTTTCTTTCTTTCTTTCTTTCTTTCTTTCTTTCTTTCTTTCTTTCTGTCTGTCTGTCTGTCTGTCTGTCTGTCTTTCTTCTGTCTTTCTGTATGTCTGTCTTTCTGTCTGTCTTCCTGTCTTTCATGTCTGTCATTCTGTCTTTCATTTCTTTCATCTGTCTTTTCTTTCATCTCTCTTTTCCTTCTACTTTTTCTTCTCTATTTTTATTTTCTATCTTTTTCTTCTTCTTTTTCTTTCTTGCTTTCCTACTTCCCTTCTCTCACTCTTTCCTTCTTTTACATCTTTCTGTCTTCTTTATCTTTTTCTTTCCTTCTTCCTTCTCCTTTCTCCCCATTTGGATTTATTTTTCCCCCCCTGTC
This sequence comes from Apus apus, assembly GCF_020740795.1. Taxonomy (NCBI): domain Eukaryota; kingdom Metazoa; phylum Chordata; class Aves; order Apodiformes; family Apodidae; genus Apus; species Apus apus. The sequence continues at coordinate 114,058,587 of NC_067285.1, read as the reverse complement.
ACTTTCTTAGGCTGCCTCCCTCTTTCTCCTTTTTTTGTTAAATCTTTTTTTCCCTCTCTCTTTCCTCTGCCTCTCTCTTCCTCTTTCTCTTTCTTTCCTCCTCCTGCTCTCCCCATCCATCCCTTCCTCTCTCTCTCCTTTCTCTTCCCCTTCTCCACCGTGGCCTGGAGGGCAGCAATGGTTTGGGGGGGATGAATTTTGCTACCCCAGGGAGGAGAGAACCTTCTTGGAGCCCCCAACACCCCTCGTCCGTCCTCCCTGTGTCACGGAGGGTGACTCTCCCCAACACCCCCACCCTGGTTCCACGGAGGGGGAGCTGGGGATGCTGCTGTGAGTCCCTGACTGCTCTCTGTCTCCTCAGGGAGCGAGGTGTCCCAGGAGAGCCTGCTCCTCCACGGCCCCTTCGCCCGCAAGCCCAAGCGCATCCGCACGGCCTTCTCGCCCTCCCAGCTCCTGCGCCTGGAACGGGCCTTCGAGAAGAAACCACTACGTGGTGGGCGCCGAGCGCAAGCAGCTGGCCAGCAGCCTCCAGCCTCACCGAGACAGGTACCCCCGGGCAGCCCCCCCAGCCTGTCCCACTGCCCACCCACCCCACCCACAGCTCAGCCTCGGGCTCGCAGACACGGCGCCGACCCCCGCGCTGGGCTCCGGCCCGCGCTCTGCAAAATCCCAGCTGGGTTTAGCCAGGAATCCCGTGTGGAATCTGTGGCCAAACCCCGCGGGGTTGGTCTGGGCTCAGGAAGGTTTGGGTGGGTTTTATTTTGTGCAGTTTGGTCGTTACTCCCATCCCTGGCAGGGCTCAGGGCTGGGGGTTGCCGGTCTCACTTGTGCCCACTCTCTGGCGTGTTTTTTTTTTCCCAGCGTTATTTCCTGCTTGTTTAAGGGTGTTTTCCCCTGGAGTAATAGATGCTTTTAAAAATCCAGTTAAAAAAGGAGCGGGAGCATGAGACCCTTCCCTGGAGAGCTGCAGGGCTTCCCCCTGGCTGTGCTGCTTTGGTGGTGTTGGTGCCCAGCAGGCAGGACGGGTGCAAGGACGGTGCCTGCTGACAGGCATTTATTTCTGCTGCAACCTCCTGGTTTTTAGAAACAACCTTTTCACACACGTTTAGAAATGAATAGACCCAGGAAGATCTTAGGGCTAAAAGCTGCCGTGCTGGGGGGAAAGAGAGAACTTGGGGCTGAACATCTCTGTGTGTGTGAGAGCCTGGTGTCCTGGTGAGCAGCTATTCCCGAAAGCTCCAGGTGATGAGATCCCATCATGTTCAGTAACAGAGTTGATGGAGAAAGTTTCCTCCCGATTCTGGCGAGGTGGTTCAGCCTATATTGGGAATTAATTTAGTTGTTATCCTTTAATTCGATTGGAACACAAAGCTGGAGCCCCGGGTGTTCCTGCTGCCCGCCCTGGCTCATCCTCTCCCAGGCTCTTCCAAAGCGAAACCTCCAAACGCATCTTCGAGTTATCGGGAGGAAAATGTCACGGGGACAGGGGGAAATCACAGGTGACAATATCGGGGAGGACGGAGCCCACAAAATCCAAAGGCTGTTTGTATCCCGACTCCCCCCACCCAGGGCCCGGCTCCGCTCCCGGCGGCTCCTCTCACCTCTCCGGGCTGGAAACGATGTTCAACGGGGGGGGGGGGGGGGAAATAACCACAACAAAAATACAACCCAAAGGTCAAAGAACAAACAGGAACTTGTCCGGGCGGAAAGGGCAGCTGCGGGATGCCCGAGGGGCAGCTCGGAGAGTCCTTCGGGTTTGGCGTCATTGCCTGGAGCTGAACAACGCAATTTGTTGGGAAAAAGCGAGGGCTCCGTCCCCCAGGCGGGGGAGGCTGCGAAGTGGAAAGAGGCAGCAGAAAAGACCTTGGGGTTCATTTTTATTTTAATTTAGTATTTTTTTTTTTTTAACGCACCGCAGCGTAATCTGTAGGGTGGTAATTTCCTAGGGGTTTGGAATGCTGCTGCAGCCACCCGGAAGCAGGGTAATTCATCACCTGCGGGCGAGGAGAGAGTGCGGGGCAACGGAGGGAGGATCCGGGACCGGCTCCCGGGGGAAGGAGCGTCCGGCTGGAGAGCGGGGAATGGCAGCGGGGCCGGCGGGGACGGCCCCTCGGGCAGCGGCCCTTGGCAGGGGGAGCCGGGGGGGCGGCGGGGAAGGCTTCTTCCCTTTCGGCTCTCTGGTTCCACAGGAAAAATAATCGGTTTTTTTGAAAAAAACGGCTTTTTAATTACCTGCAGGGAAATATCCCCAGTGCACAGAGGGATGGGATGTGGGGTGGACATCAAAAGTACAGGGATCGGCAGGGCTGGAGGGCCGGCCCGGCGGCTGTGCCAAGAGCAGGCATTGCAGTTACAATAATTAAACTTACAATTACAATTACAATCACAATCACAACTACAATTATAACTATAACTAAACTCTAACTATAGCTATAACTATAATTCTAACTGCAACTATAACTATATCTTCTTCTTCTTTTCTTCTTCTTCTTTTCTTCTTCTTCTTCTTCTTCCTTCTTCTTCTTCTTCTTCTTCTTCTTCTTCTTCTTCTTCTTCTTCCTCCTCTTCTTCTTCTTCTTCTTCTTCCTCTTCTTTCTTCTTCTTCTTCTTCTTCTTCTTCTTCTTCCTCTTCTTTTTTCTTCTTTTCTTCTTCTTCTTCTTCTTCTTCCTCCTCTTCTTTTTTCTTCTTCTTCTTTTCTTCTTCTTCTTCTTCTTCTTCTTCTTCTTCTTCTTCTTCTTCTTCTTCTTCTTCTTCTTCTTCTTCTTCTTCTTCTTCTTCTTCTTCTTATTATTATTATTATTATTATTATTATTATTATTATTATTATTATTATTATTATTATTATTATTATTATTAATATTCCAGTGACAAATCCTACTTCCATGCAAACCTCCCATGGAAACCACCCCCCATCCTCAGTGCCACACATCCTTGGTGTGACACTGGGGGACACGGGCATGTTTTCCCCCCTGCAGACCCCGGCCCCATGTCCAGACCGTGGGTGGGCTTTATTCTTTTTCAGTGGGTTTAGTCGCCCTGAGAAGCATCTGCTGCTCCTGGCTCTGCCGGGCCCTATTTCCCGCTGCTTTTCTCCTGGAAAGGGAGCTTTGCCTCTTTGGGCTGTGCCCACTCTGGATCCCTCAGCTGGGGAAGCAACACCTGGAGCAGCCCAGGGGGAAGGGGTGAAAAGGGTAGAGGTACCTGCCCAGCACCAGGAAATGCCTTAGGATATCGGGTGGGAAAGGGTGGAGGTGTTTAACCCCTTCCCATCCTTTCTCCTACCAAGGAGGTGCATCAGTCTGGATGAGACAGTCCTTGCAACCACCAGAAAAAAAGGGGATGAGAGAAAAATCCATCAGCAGAGCAGGATCCCAAAGCGTTTCAAGAAGTGGGATGAGGCCTGGAGCTTTGTGTAAGGAGGGCTTGGAGGGGAGTGAGGTAGGAATTCAAGGGGGCCTGTTCAAGTGGAGCCGTCCATGGTGGGGGGACATGGTGTGTCTGAGCCGGGGTTGGCACAAGGAGTTGGTGTGTCCTGGGGGTGCCAGGGAGCGTGGGAGCAGCAGGGCTGGTGTGCTGGGGGTGGGAGGAGTGTGCCAGGCAGGTGGGAGGACCACGCTGCCATCGTGCCAGGCTGGGTGACATGGGCAGTCACACCACTGTGCCCATCGCAGGTGGCATCAGGTCACTTCCCCCTCCCAGGGGATCATGCTGGGCTGGGAAATAAATTCCCTGAGTTAATTCTGCACAGCACAGCCTGAGTCTCCCAGCAGAGCTTCTCCACCCCATCACAGCACAGGGGGCAAACCCCAGCCAGGGGTCTCAAATTGTCCAAAGACCCTCATCCCTGCCTGCTATGAGACGGAGGTTTGGGGTGATGGTGGAGGCACCGTGCACCCCAACATCCCCTCCTGGTTTGGGGTGATGGTGGAGGCACCGTGCACCCCCAACATCCCCTCCTGGTTTGGGGTGATGGTGGAGGCACCGTGCACCCCAACACCCCCTCCTGGTTTGGGGGTGATAGGTGGATGGCACCGTGCACCCCAGCATCCCCTCCTGGTTTGGGGTGATGGTGGAGGCACCGTGCACCCCAGCATCCCCTCCTGGTTTGGGGTGATGGTGGAGGCACCGTGCACCCCAGCATTCCCTCCTTGGCGTCGCGTTGCCGGGATGGAGGCAGAGCAGCCCCATCCGGTGGGTCGGGCCGGGCACCGCAGCCGCTCCGCTGGGAATGGTAATAATTAACGGAGCGAATGCCTGGGAATCACGGGAGGGGAAAGATGCACATCCCAGATACAGCGGAGAGCAGCCATGCTGCAAAGCCCGGGGCTGGCATTGGTCTCACCACAAGGGCTGTCCCAAAAAAACCCCAACAAACAAGCTTGTAAAGGTTTTGGGGTGTTTTCAGAAGAAAAATCCCAGCTGGGACTGCAGGTGTTAGTGCTGTTGTCTGGGGAGCTCCACAACACTGCAAGGTGGTGGCATCTTCAGGTAACAGCACAGCAGAAGTGGTGTCACTGTGTCTGGCCCCAAGTGGTGGTGGGGCTGGTCCCCTCTCTGTCACCACCCTGACCCATCCCTGTGTCCTCAGCCTCCAGCAGGGCTTGGGAGCCAAGAAGGTGTCACTGGATTTGTATTGTCCCCAGCTTGGTGACAGGACGTCACCTTTCTGGCACAGCTGTTTCTCCAGGTGCATTTGACATCCCTGAAGCAGAGCCTGGCTTCTGGGTGGTCACAGGGGTGGGAGCACGTGGTGTGTGTAGGAACCACAGGGGTGGGAGCTGTGTACGGAGGCAGGAATGGGATGCAGGAGCCATCCAGGGATCGTTCCCATCCGGGAGCAGGAGCACTGGGACAGTGGTGACCCTGGAGGGCAGGGACAGCCCCAGGAAGTGGCTGGGCAGGAACACTGGGAGCATCACGTAGCTGGATGCACAAATAACCTGGCATGACAACGGTTAATGCGGCAAAGGTTTGGGAAGGATAAAATCCCCGGGCTTGGGGGTTTAAGGCAATTACTCTTGGAGTCAGGATGAGGCATCGTAGGGGGCAGCTTATCCCCCAGTTGCCCACTGTGAGGTTCTCACACTTCCCTCATTGTGGCTTCTGGCCTGTTGGGTATGGTATCAGAGGGGTCAGGGAGCCCATCCAGCCTGGAAACCTCCCCATTCCTGCAGCTGAAACAGTGGGGAAGCTCAGGGAAGCCTCATCCCAACGGAGACAGCTGTACCCCGGGGGGTTTCTCCGAGCTGGACCGACCTGGGGAGGAAAAGCTTTACGTGTGGGAGCCACTTCTGATTTCCACAGAGCCTCCCTCAAGCATCTTAATTGCTTTATGCCTTAGTTTCCCCTTCTATAATTTAGGGATAAGGCAACTTCCCTGCTCCCAGAGGGCTGAGAGCTTTAATTAAAGTTTGCAAAGTGCTTTGCAGCCGTTGAATGAAAAGCACCAGCTCGGTATTGTTCCAGAAATGCCCCAAAGCTAGGAAAGAAAATGGGTTCAGTCCAGGACTGGGGACTGGGCGGGGGGCGGGGGAAGCGGTTTTATAAGATATACCGGGGCCATAAAGCAGCTGTTTCAGTGCACTGAGGATTCCTCAGAGCCAAGGGCTGTTGCTGCGCGGCCCCTGCAGGGTTTGCTCTCCTGGGGAGGCAGAGAGGGGCAGCGCTGGGCTCTGCCTCCCGGCCCGAGGCTCCGGAGCCTGCGGTGCCGGCCAGTCCTGCTGCGGGAGTGGGGCAAAGAGGGCGATGGTCCAGGGGGGATGAGGGGGTGATGGGCTGCCGGGGGGGGCTGCGGGTTCTGCACCACCTGCAAGGGGGTGGCTGCTGCAGCCTGGGCTGGGAGCAGCCGTCACTGGGTGTCCTGCTGGCCCGGGATGCTGGCAGCGTCCTGCACCTCTGCCTGCGGCGTCCTGCACCCGGCTGCTGCATCCATTCCACATCCCGGCTGCTGCATTCCAACCGCTGCCCACAGCATCCCACAACCTGGCAGCAGCATCCTGACTCCCTGACTGCAGCATCCTGCATCCCCAGCAACAATGTCCTGCACTGCTGCCTGCAGCCTCCCCTGTCCCCAGCTGCAACATCCCACACCGCTGTCTAGAGCATCCTGCATCCCATGTCCCCAGCTGCAGCATCCCTGGTGCCTGCAGCATCCCACACCTCTGGCCGTGTGCTTTCAGCATCCCAACCCACCTGCTGCGTCCCCTGCCACTGTGTCCAGCCCTCCTGGGGCTGGAGCAGAGGGTGTGTGGAGTGGGAGCAGGATGCTCAGGGCTCCAGCTGGATGTGAACGCCGAGGACAGAGGCCCCCGCTGCCTCCCTGGGCTCCTGGGGCAGTGTGTGACCCCCATCGTGGTGGAAAAGGTTTCCCAAAAACTCAATTAATGCTCTTTAATTGTAATTATAATCAATGCATCACGAGCTACCTGGTTACACACGGGCCAGCCCAAGCTGCCTGGTGCCCCCCCTGGCCCTGGGCGGTGGGGGTGGCTCCGTGGGTTGTCCCCACGTGGTGGCTGGAGCCACAGCTGCTGTGCCCGTGGCATCCTGACACCAGGAATGAGAACCAGGGCTGGGTTCAGCTGCTCCACCGTGCTGTGGTGACTGGGGCACAGCCCAGACCCCAGGGGGAGGGCTGCAGATACAGGGAAACTGAGGCAGGGCTGGGAGTGCTCCTGGGGGGGACGACAAGGTTTTCTCTTTTGCTGGTCTCCAAGGAAAATTGTGTTTGCTGCTCCCATCCCTCTCTGGGACCAGCTGTGCCAAAACCCCCCCCACCCCTGCCCTGGTGAGCACCCATCTCTCCCTCTCCCCCAGGTGAAAGTCTGGTTCCAGAACAGGAGGACGAAATACAAACGGCAGAAGCTGGAGGAGGAAGGACCCGACTCGGACCAGAAGAAGAAAGGTTCCCACCACATCAACCGATGGCGCCTCGCCACCAAGCAGTCGAGCGGGGAGGACATCGATGTCACCTCCAACGACTAAGGCAGGGACCGGCTCCTGGTGGAGCCACCATGGAGAGGAACCCCGGGGGAGGAAGAGGGGACACAGGCGGCGTCACCAAACGGACTCTAGGGACCGCGGCCGAAGCCACCGCCACCCGCCGCCTTTCCTCGGGGGCACCCGGCCCGAGCGGGGACCCGCACCCCGTGTCCCCCTGCTGCCCGGGGTGTCCCTTGGAGGTGCTTTTTTGGGAAGCTCCCGCCAAGCCCAGGAGGAAGAGGAGGCTGCCAGGGTGCCCGCTGCCCCGGGACGTGACCGCGCATCCTCCTCCGTGCTGGAAGCCGGCCGGCAGCCACGAGATCCAATAAAAACATCCTACCTAGAAGCTCAATGTACCCAACCCCCTTCTTCCCTTCTTCTTTTTTCCTTTTTTTTTTTTTTTTACCTTTTTTCCTCCTTTTCTGTTGTTTTCTTTGTTGTGTTCTTTTTTTTTTGTTATTGTTGTTCGTGGTTTTTTTTGTTTTGGTTTTTGTTTTTTTTTTTAATTGACACCGTTTAATTTTAATTTATTCTCTGATTTCGGTGCCCGTGTGCGTGCGTTCCCCCGTCGTAGCTAGTCAGCAGCTGTAGTGCGTGTTACTGCGTGGTAATAAAAGAGCAAAGATGTGCTGGAAACCTGTCTGGTTGCCTCGATGGAGGGGACAAAGGGACCGTGTCCCCCCCCCCACCTCTCCCAGGGCTGGTCGAGAGGCCGCGGGGACACTGGCGTGTGGGGACACAGGACACACACACACACACACACACACACTCACACCCGGGTGTTGGTGGGGAGGGTCCCACGGGAGCCAGGGAGCTCGGTGGCCCCATCACGGTGGGTGTTGGGGGCTGAGGGTGGCCGTGAGGACCAGGTCCGTCCCCCCCCTCCCACCTCGGGGGTGGCCAGAGGTATGAGAGGTATGTGACAGCTGCGGGTGGGTGGCAGCTTCACACCTGCGCCGGGATTGAATGTCGGGAGAGGCTCCCAGGGGCTGCCCTCCTGCTCCCCTGGGAATAGGAACAGGCCCCCCCAGGATACCCGGGGCTGGAGAGGGACTCTCCCCCCGGGACAAGGGACTTGGGCAGGAGAGGGGTCTTGTGGGGGGATGAAGGTCCAGGTGTCCTTCCCACCTCTCGCTGGAGATGGGGGGAAAAGACACTTATAATAATTAAATATGCATTTGTATCTGTCAAATGCAGCCACAAACAGAACGACTATATGCAAGATAAACCATATATACCCATATTAGACACCAACATGCACAGCATATGTACACAGACATGTGGATCGTGTGTATATATAGTGGGTAAGGTAGATTTGATGGACATTATTTTATATATTTTAATGGTAGATACACAACATACACCTTGCGTGTATGTATTTTGTGTATATAATGTGTATACATTGTACAGCATATATTTTATATATAATTATAATTTTTATACCACATATACACACTATATAATCACAAAATATATACTTGACTCTTTATGTATTTGTGTGTATGTGTGTATAGATTGTATTCTATAATGCATATTATATATACATATGTATTTTACAATGTATATTCACATATTATATATTTTATTATAGATAAGAGATTCTATGTATTATATGTCTTATTATAGACATATCTAATTTATATATCATGTGCAATTTAAAATACATAATATGTAATATACAATATTTAGTATATAAATATGCTATAGAATAGCATCTAGAATAGCAGATAGCACAGAATAGCATAGAGGATATATAGTATGTATGAGATATGATATATACCTATATTTTAATATAAGTATATAATTATATATAATATATTTTAATATCTTTTATTTGTTTATCTTTTTAAAATATATTCTACATATCTTCAATATATTATATATACGCACACACATTGAATAATTCCTCCTGTTGGGAATGCCGCTTCCCACATCCCCCCCGGGCTGCAGGGGAAAAGCCTCAACCCCCAGCAGCTTTCTCCCCCCCCCCCCCCCCTTCCAGCCAACCAGCCCAGTGGAAACTTCTCCAGACCTTCTCACCCCCCCCCTCACCCTCAAGCTGGTCCTTGGAGACACGGGAGGTTCCATCACATCCCAAAGTCCTTCCGCTCTTTTATTCCGGACAGACCCGAGCGTTACACAATGTGTGGCGGTCGGTGACAGTTCCAAGAAGGTTAAAACCCACCAGGGGGGTCTGGGGAGGGGGTTCAGGGGAAGTGGGAATGGCTGGAAGACATGTGGGTGCTGGTGGGTCACCCCCGACCTTGCTGTGTCCCAAGGGACCCACCCTTAGTGTGGCTGAAGGTGCCTTCAATGAGGTGCCACAGGGTGAGGGTGCGAGGACGGGCAGCTGGGGGTGTGGGGGGCAAAATGAGCCTTAAAAAAATAAGAGGGGGGGAGGAGAGGATAAGCCAAAAGTGGAGGTTTCCTAAAGCAACCCAGGGAGATATGCAGGGCTGGGGGCATCTGCCACCACCGGGACCACTTCAAGCCTCCCCCATCTGCAGATCCAACTCCAGGAACGTGCTCAGAGCCCCGGGCAGCTTCTCAGTTGGCTTTTGGTACCCAAAGGAGGTTTGCTCAAAGGCTGCCTGGGTCTTGCTGAGCGCTCCCCCCGGGGGGGTGAGGGGCACCTCAGGCTCCAGATCTCCATCACAGCCTTTCATGAGGAGCTCCCTGAAGCATGGGGACAACCCCCTCCACACACACACATCTCTTGGCTACATGGCATTGGTACAACCCTAAGATCTACCAAGGGTGGCAGTGTCCAGCATTGGCTGCATGGAATGGTTTGGGTGGGAAGGGACCTTATAGATCATCTAGTTCCAACCCCCCTGCATGGGCAGGGACACCTCCCACCAGCCCAGGCTGCTCCAAGCCCCATCCAAACTGCCCTTCAACACTGTCAGGGATGGGGCAGCCACAGCTTCCCTGGGCCAGTGTCACACACAGGGACACAGAGCAGGAAAATGAGCAACAAGCAAAAATGGCAGGAGCTGAGCTGTGGCCAAACTTCAGGGTGGGTTCAGGTGACACAAGCCTGGGATTGTCCCCTGGTTGTCCCCTGGCCAGCTTGGGGAGCAGCAGACAGAAACATCTTCCAGGAGGGACTCCAAACTTCTCTCTGGCACCTTTTGCTGCAACCTGGTCCTCATTATTTCTTAATTAACATAGCCAAGAAATCAATTAACTGCGACATTTCTAATTAAATGCTACAGGAGATGATCGTCTCGTTACTTTTATCTGCTGGGGTGAACAACTTGATGTGTGTGGTGGGTTTGGAGCTCCCCGTTTCTTTCACTTCCCCAATTACAGGAGATGCAAATGGTTGGGTCGTCCTCGCAAACCAAAGGCTCCTTTTTTGTACATTAGGAAAGTCGAGGAGATTAATTAGCTATTAAGTGTCTGTGCTTAATGTTATCATTAGCTGCTGCGTGTCGTCTTCTCTGGCACAACGTGCTGTCCTAATAAACACCACTAATGTGCTGCTGCCTTCCCAGCTCCATGGCTCGTTTCTAACTCTGCAGGAAGAGCTGAGGGTGGGATTTTGGTGCTCGCCCATGGTCCCACCATGAATGGCAGTGACCTCTGCAGGAGGGAGCCCAACCTTGAGCTGCCTGTGAGTGAAACGGTCTTTTAAGACCCCAGAAGGGTCAGGTTGGTGCCTCTGGGCCATTCTGCTGCTTTTAAAGAAAAGATTTTTAAAAAGCAACTCAACACCACTTCTTCTGGGATGGTGGTGGCTCAAAAACTGAGCCACATAGCTTGCTTCAGGGTCTCCGTGTGGGGACACTGTGGTCTCATCTTCCCCAAGAGTTTGGGGCCAGGGGGCCACCAAAATGTGCTCCTCATACATGTACCTTGTTCTACTTGCCAGCGAGCCAGGGATCAGCAGAGGGGACAGGCAGCAGAGACGGGTCTGCACTATCCTGGCTGCCCAGAAGACAGGGACACAGATGGCTTTGGGAGGTGCAGGGTCAAGTTGTCGGGTCTCCACCCTGATGGGTACCACTGATGCAAGTGCTACCTTGCAACAGAAGCCCCGCAGATGCTTTCAGAAGAGGTTAGCAAAGGGAACTGAACACCCTGAGGTGGCAGCTCTCCCTTCCCAGCTCCAAGTCAGGAGCAGCTCCCCAGGGTTTTGGCGGGGAGACACAACATCTTGCGCTGCATTTGAACAAAATCTGAGCGCAACCGTTGCCACCAACCTGCCAGAGGCTGTGATTGGCTCTTGGAGATGGATCCCAGCCACCACCTGACTCAGGACCCCAGAACATGTTTCTTTCTCAGCACAAACTCTGAGCTGACTGAGCCAGTTGTCACAGGCACATCGAGAGGAACGACTTTGATGGGTTTGTTTAGGAAGACGATCAACCCAGACTCATTTAGACCCTTTGATTGTCACTTGTTGGATGATGCAGCTCCTTTGGAGCCCAGCCCTAAGCTTGCAGAGCAGCTCCTCTGCCATCCCCCAAGCTGGGCCAGCAGGATCGGGCCCTCGTGAGCCACAGTGACTCAGTCATGAGGTTCATTCTTCTCCAAACCAAAGCAGCCCTGACTGAGCATCACTGGATGGAGCACCTTTGGCTAACTAAGCTCTGCATGTGATGGGTACTCAGCCATACGTGCTTCTCATGACAGAGAAAACTGGGAATTGGCTCTTTCCCAAGGCAGAATTTGCTCAGTCCATATTTTTCCTTGGATCTCTCCTAAAGATACCCAGCAGCAAAGTCCTGACTCTCTTCCTCCACTGCAAATCCCTCGCCCCATCTGTGGGCCAGGCAGGTGGCTGGAGCTCAAAGCCTCTGAAATCTGTGGTCAGTGACCACAAGACAAAACCAACTCACTGTCTCCTGCCTTGCCCCACCTTTCCAAAGAGAAACAGAGCCTGGGCTGAAGAAGCTTTGCAGCAGAATGATTCAGGCAGCCACAAAACCCACCGGGGAAGGGGAAACCATTCACCCAAATAGGCATTGGGGCAGTTGAAGGGACAGCCAGGCAGCCAGACATCTCCAGGGGACAGGTCACCTCTCTGAGGTTGCAGTCTTCTGCAGCCATCAGCTTGGAAGAGCTGCCAGCTGAAGCTGGTTTCTGCTTGGGTCCTCCTGTGCACCAGCAGGAGGCTTGGGCAGTGTTGGCTTTGATGGCTGAAAGTGTTGGGTAAAGGAGAGGAAAAGACAGGAAGGGAGCAGAGAAAGGAAAAGAAAAAAGAGAAGAAGAAGAGGGAGAGGGAGAGGGAGAGGGAGAGGGAGAGGGAGAGGGAGAAGGAGAGGGAGAGGAGAGAGGAGAGGAGAGGAGAGGAGAGGAGAGGAGAGGAGAGGAGAGGAGAGGAGAGGAGAGGAGAGGAGAGGAGAGGAGAGGAGAGGAGAGGAGAGGAGAGGAGAGAAAAGAGAAGAGAAGAGAAGAGGAGAGAAGAGAAGAGAAGAGAAGAGAAGAGAAGAGAAGAGAAGAGAAGAGAAGAGAAGAGAAGAGAAGAGAAGAGAAGAGAAGAGAAGAGAAGAGAGAAGAGAAGAGAAGAAGAAAAAGAGAAAAAAAGAGAAGAAAAAAAAAGAGGAAAGAGGAAAGAAGATAAAGAGGAGCTCTGGTTGAAAGGGACCTACAACCATCATCTAGCCCAACTGCCTGACCACTTCAGGGCTGATCAAAGTCAAAATACAGTATGTCCTCAGACAACCAGTTTAGCAAAGCCTGGTTTAGCCAATTATCTTAGATTGATAACCTTACTTTTAGAGGGTCTATGTTAGCTGGGACAAATCCCACCCTTCTTGTCTGTGTGCAGGGAAGGGGCAGATCAATCACATTTATGCTGTAAGATCCCTTCCTAGTCAATGTGTGGACATGTTGGCTTTCCAGTCTCTTGAACCTCAGGAAAAAGTCCTGGCATCTGCTGATATACCTGGCAGTAGGTGACATGAAGTCTTGCAATTGCAATGAAGGGCAGGATGGCACCAGGGCCACCTGCAGAAGAAGGAGGGTGGGATGGAGGGCTATGACCTGTGCTGTGCCGCGCTGCACGTCGATCCATGGCAGGCTGCTTCTGGGGTAGGACCAGCGTGGCATCAAAACAGGACACTGAGCAAACACCCTATCAAGAGCTTCCCAGCTGACCTCTAGACAAGTATTTTAGTGCAGTCTCAGTGTGGAGATTTAATTGACATGGAAAACAAGACCTGCTGGGTGAAGGCTCCATTCAGCAGTCGGGTATAACCACGTAAACATGCCGTTCAACGTCCCTCCATGCAGTGCTATGAAGTTCTGAGATTATTCTTTAGCTACTTCTCTAAAGTGTCTGAATGTAATTATTATTATTATTGTTGCGGTTGTTTGTGGTTTTTTTTTTTTAGTTGTTGTTGCTGCTCCTGTTGCTAATTTAAAACTTTTAATATTAATCTGTTTGACTGGTGTGAGGTGTCAGTTCTCTGCAAGTGTTAATCTACTCCCCGGGCGCCGGGAGCAGCAGCACGTTACTATCGCTGAGCTCTACTAGTTGTTTTCTCTTGTTGTTGTTGTTTCCTTTTTCCCAGTCGGGGTCTCAAGTTTCCCCCCTCTCCCTCCCCAGATCTTCCGGGCTGAGATGATCCACTTCCCCTTACAATCCTTTGTTGTAGACTACAGTCTTACTGGTGGTGGCCATTGCGATTTCTGGCTCCAGCCGAGATGTCTCGATCTGTGAAATCAAAGAGGAGGCAAGATCAGAAGTCATGTCGTGAGCTTGTGCTGCAGCAGGAGCTCGGTGGAGCAATAAATTAATGTGGGGAAGCCCGATATGAAAGGAATGCAATGTCCCTCATGCCTTTCTCGTGTTATTTTAGTGCGATGTACTCTGCCCAAGTCTCAGAACAGCCCTGTCTGGAGCGACTGAGCTGAGGCGACGCACGCGCTCTGCTTTGCAACGTAGAAGGAATCACACCGGCATCTCTGAGGAACACACGGATCCCACCCATCACTTCCCAGGAGACAACCCTTCCTTCTCCCACAGCCGAGGTCCCCTCACGTGGTGTTAGAAGGAATCCAATCCCCAAAGCTGTGGCTTGCACCCGTGGGGATCCAAGAAAGCCACAGGCTTCCTGGTGACATGAGGGGACATCAAACCCTCCTTTGGCTCCTGGACCAGGGCTCTACATCCTCCACTGGGGACAGATCACAGCTTAAAACCCACCCACACCTCCTTCTACCTCCATAAAACCTCCATCCCTCCCCTAATTTTCTTTTTTTTCCTTTTGCTGCCTTTGCACAAAGCTTTGCACAAAGCTCCAAACCTTTGAATCCCTGGGAAGGATCCGTGGTGTTCCCAGTTCCAGCAGCCAGCAAAGACCCTGCTCCCAACCAGGACAGGACACCTTGCAAGACCAGACTTCCAGAAACCCTATACATTGAACTGATGCTGTTGCTGACACACAATGCTAGGAACCCACGTTAAAAATCGAAATGCTTTTGAAAATGTTTTAACCTAGTTAGACAAATTAGCAAAAATTTGTGCAAAACAATTTAGGTATTTAAAATATTCAATGTTTTTAAAAACTGGAAAAACTGTTCTTAGCTTTCAGCTGCAAAAACCCAACAAAATATAACATCAAAGCAATCTTAACATGAGGTGCAACATAACCCTTCAGCAAAGCTGTTAAACAGCTACTGAAGCATCATGGGAAATAGCACTTCATTTATTCAAATGCACATATGTCAGGTTTTTGCACCATATGTCATTCCAAGCTATTTACAGTAATAATTAAATCTTAATCAACGTTTAACCTCTGTAAAATGTTTGAAGGGATCTAATCACCCTTCAGACTGCACTAATGAAGGAGAAATATATAAACATAAAAAGAAAATGATGCATAGATAGCACACCAGAAAGAACAGTAATTGCAAAATTGTATTTCTCTTAAATATAATCAGCAAATTATGTAAAGTAAGCCAACGAGTATTTTAAGTGAAGACATCTTGGGTGTCAGAGGTGTGATCAGCTAATTTTGTACTGCTATCCATAACAGATGTAGCATATTTTCTTTTAGTGCCATTATTAGCAACTTCACCATTGCTTTCTGTGCTGAAGCACCACGTGAAGCATTGTTGGGGAGAGGACCCAGCGAAGGTGCAGGAGAGGAGACTCTCACGTTCAGGCGCCGCCGGGATCCATCCCGAGGGGGGATTAACTCCCAGCTGCCTGGCCCTGACGCAGCTTTTCTGCCTATTGTCCTCTTCTTTTTTTCTCCTTCCCCGTCAGAAGGAAAAGCTCCGAGGCATCAGGTTGACCTGCCAGAAAGCAGCCCCATGGGGAAGGACCTCATGGCCCTGGGGGACAAGGAGTTACCCATGGGGCGGCAACGTGCCCTGGTGGCCAAGAGAATCCCGGGATGTATTAAGAACAGTGAGGCCAGCAGGTCAAGGGAAGTTCTTCTCCCACTCTACTCTGCCCTCATAAGACCACATCTGGAGGATTGTGTCCAGTTCTGGGCTCTCCAGATCAAGAGGGACTGGGATTTACTGGAAAGAGTCCAACAGAGGCTACGAGGATGATTAAGGGACTGGAACATCCGTCATACAAAGAAAGGCTGAGAGACCTGGGGCTGTTTAGTCTTGAGAGGAGAAGACTGAGAGGGGATCTTACTGATGTTTATAAATGTCTGAAGGGTGGGAGTCAAGAATGGGCCAATCTCTTTTCAGTGGTGCCCTGTGATAGGCTGAGGGGAAATGGCACCGTGACAACACAGGAAGTTCCACCTCAACATGAGGAGAAACTTCTTTCCTGTGAGGGTGACAGAGCCCTGGGACAGGCTGCCCAGAGAAGTTGTGGAGTCTCCTTCTCTGGGGACTTTCAAGACCTGGACACTTTCCTGTGTGATCTGCCCTGGGTGTTCCTGCTCTGGCAGGGGGGGTTGGACTTGATGACCTTCAGAGGTCCCTTCCAACCCCCGTGATTCTATGATTCTATGATCCCAGCTGGGTGGTTTCACCCACTTTATGGAAATACCAAGGTGAGGAGTGCCCCAAAATTATCTGGAATTGGCTGGTCCATGCCTGAGCATACATCCTGGCATTGATAGGGCATGTGGGATGGCTTGGATAGAGCCAAACCCATCCTACTACTGGGAACATTTCCACAGAAAGCTGGTGGACAGCCACCAACGTCTCCAACAGGGGGCTGGAGTGGTGGGAGCTCCAAGGAAAGCCACATCTGCCTTGGCGGACTCCAGGTTAATCATCTTGCGAGCAAGACCTATTGAGGTAACATTGAGGGTGGGATGAGTCTAGAAGAGAGAAGCTCAAGGGAGGCCCAGTGGTATTTGTGTAGGCAAGAGGCTACAGCACAGAAGCAAGGACATGTTTTGTTCACACTCTCTTGGGACACCACTCAAAAAGCATCAAGTAAGATCCAAGCTGAACAGCAGGAAGAGTATCCTAGTGGGAAGGAGGAAAGTATTGGAACCAAATGCTTGGGGAAGGTGTGGTGTCTCTGTGGTGGGAAGTTCTCAGCACAAATCAGATGGAACCCATCAAGAACAGTTTTTGCAGAACTGAGCTTGTCTTCATGGAAGGAGACAGATGAGATAACTGCTTGTAGGACCTTTTGGCTTCCTTCCCATGGGTCCAGGAAGGAAACGGTTTCCTTCGCCTCCATGGCTGAGCTCTTCATTCATGGCAAGGCTGTACACAAGGCTGTCAGAGGGGATGGCTTTAGGAGAGACAGGATTGAGGTGTGATGGTTCAAAGACAAGATTATGGTGTCTGAGCAGAGGGCAGGGGAATAATACCTGATGTGAGATGGACACAGGGTCAGGGTCTTCAAGGTCAGGGTCTTGGAAGATCTTGAAAGAAGATACAGTCACTCACAGGCACTGGTTTGGAGCTGTGTATTACTGAGCTCACCTAAGCCCCTTTCTGAAGCCTGGGAAGATGTGAAAGATTTGCTGAGGGGAGACTGGTTGAACTGGAGCAACCTCTGCAGATCCTCTTCTGGTTAACTTTAATAAAGCAACTGTTAAATTAACTTTAATAAACCAGAAAGTGCTCTAGAACTTCAGCTACAGGATCTCCAAGGGGTGTATCCACCCCAAGGAGGCAGGGACAGGAGGAACCTACTCCACAGCAGCATCAGCAAAGCTGTTCAGAAGGACATCAGGAGTAACTTGCTCCTCTCACGGGGAAACCAAACACAGAAGAACAGAGAAAAGCATATGGGTGGTGGGCTACAGAGAGTAAGACAACACTAAGACAACCTGTCTTTTGTTGGAAAGTGTAAATTCACCTATTTTGGTGTAGACTGCTAGTCTAGCTGTCCACCATCCTGGACGTGCTCAGCCAAGTGGACACAGCATCGTGAAAAGGATCTGGAGAGCAAAGAACTTCTTGTCAATTTCCTTGTGTCTCAGCTTCAAAGAAAGCCCCCAGGAGTGTCCTTCTTGGCCATGGCCATGCTGGGAATCCCTCTAACAGGGAATGCCTTCCATGAAGGGTGCTCTGAGGAACAGGCTCAACCCTGTTGGGACTACACTGATAGGACCTGCCCCACCCCACACAGGGAAACTTTGTCCTTCCAAGTTGAGTGACCAGCAGGGGACTGGGTTTGAATTGTGTCCATCCTCTTCCTCCCAATGGGGCAGATGTACCTGTTATGGGGCCAAGAATAGATCCCCTTCCTGGCTCTGGGTTGATAGCATTGATGTGCCTACCAGAAAAGGGCCTTCACCAATGAATCCAAGAAAAGAGAAGCCCAGGAGGGACACAAGCTGACAACAGCACTGAGGGAACCATGGTGTGAAAGGACCAAACCAAGAGTGACACAAGAGGCTGGTTTGGAAAAAAAAAAACAAACAACCCAGATTTCCAGGCTGATGAGGATCAGTGCAGCACTGACCACTCGGTGTGGTCAGAATCCCAGACTGGTTTGGGTTGGAAAGGACCTTCAAGATCACCCCGTTCCAACCCCCTGCATGGGCAGGGGCACCTCCCACCAGACCAGGCTGCTCCAAGCCCCATCCAACCTGCCCTTCAACACTGCCAGGGATGGGGCAGCCACAGCTTCCCTGGGCAACCTGGGCCAGGGTCTCATCACCCTCACAGCAAAGAATTTCTTCCTCAGATCTCATCTCAGTCTCCCCTCTTTCAGTTTAAAACCGTTCCCCTTGTCCTCACTCCTTGCCCTTGTCCCAAGCCCCTCCCCAACTTTCCTGGAGCCCCTTCAGGCACTGGAAGGTGCTCTAAGGTCTCCCTGGAGCCTTCTCTTCTCCAGGCTGAACACCCCAACTCAGCCTGTCTCCATAGGAGAGGTTGTATCCTGTCACACCAGCATGGGAGACCCCATCACAAGGCATGAGGAGGAGCAGGAATTGCTTCCTTTCCCTGTGAGGCTACAGGAAGCTTTGCTATAGATGTAGGGATCCCAACCCTCACTGAGGACATGGCCAAGGTGCATCTCCAAACTCCTCCAGAAATGTGCCTGGCACCAGCCACAGCTATAACACTGAGTTCTTCACTGTGAGGGTGGTGAGACCCTGGCCCAGGTTGCCCAGGGAAGCTGTGGCTGCCCCATCCCTGGCAGTGTTGAAGGGCAGGTTGGATGCGGCTTGGAGCAGCCTGGTCTGGTGGGAGGTGTCCCTGCCCATGCAGGGGGGGTGGAACTGGATGATCTTGAAGGTGCCTTCCAACCTAAACCAGTCTGGGGTTCTATGACCTGGCATGGCTCACAAAACCACAGAATGTATTTGGCTGGAAGAGACCTCCAAGATCATCCAGTCCAACCTTAGACCTAACACTGCAAACTCACCACTAAACCAGCTCCACATGCTGTTTAAATGCCTCCAGAGATGGCGACTCCACCACTGCTCCTGGGCAACCCATTCCAATGCTTGACAACCCTTTCAGTCAAGAAATGCTTCCTAATATCTAACCTAAACCTCCCCGGGGGGATGGGGGGGTGGCTCAAGGACGCTCCTCTTCCCCCTTAGCAGATCCCCAAGTGCATGAAGAGAAAAGGCAAGAAAACACCCCAAAAACCCTGTGTCCCCTGACCTGCTCCAAGCAGGTGCTTATAACCCAGCAACCCCCAGGTGGTGCAGGGGGGGGTGGTAGCACGGGTGGCTTTTTAGCAGCGCTCCTGACCTGGTGAAATCTATCCCTGCCTGGGAACAAAGGGACTGGCCCTCCAGGATGCCCAGCACCCCCAACTCTTATTTCCCCCCCCCAAAAAAAAAAACCAACACCCAGTCCCTGCCGGGCGGTGGGAGCTTCTTCTCCTCCCATCAGCACAGACAAGGCTAATTGGGGTGAGGCAGAACTGGCTCCGCGTGCTGGCGTGGGCTGGAGGAACAAATGGTGCGGTGGTCACAGCTGGTGGCGGCGGGGATGGGAGAAGGGAGAGGGTGCGAGGAGAGGCTCCCGGCGCCCAAACTTCCACCAGCCCGTGGTGGCCAGAGGGGCAGGGGGGCTGCCTGGGGGCTGGTGGTCCCTGCCCGAGGAGAGGGGCAGGCTCCCCGGGCGGCTGGGTGGGGCGGAAGAAGGCAGCAAGCAGATGCTTTTTGTTTGGGGTTGCTACTCGTTTCCATCCCGGCTCCGGGAAAGGTGTAGAAAGGAATGTGCTCCTGGGAGTGCAAGGGAGAGAGAGATGGGTCCAGGCGAGCTGCCAGGGATCCTGGAACGCTCTGGAAGGCAGCTAGGGGAGACAGGAGCAGATGGATTTGGCATACAGCTCAGCACGCAGCCAAAAGGGAAGGGAAAGGGAAAAAAAAAAAAGGAGGGAGGAGGGAGGAGAAGGAAGAAAGCAGCCAATTTTTTTTGGGGGGAGGGTCATGTGGACTGAGGGATGCTGCACCAGGGGGTGGGGGAAGGGAAGATCAGGCTGGTCTTCTGCTGCTGCCTTGGCAGTGCCAGTGAGGTGGCTCTTTGGTGGACTGGTTTGGAGCCCAGGAGGGCTCCCCCAGCCCTTCCAGCAGCCCTTTGCTGTCTCCTCCCAGGACATCAGACACCAGGGCAATGGCTGAGGGCAGTGCCAGCCTAACCGAGCCCTCAGGAAGCTCCATGAGGTGTGACAAGGATTATGGTTAATAAACAGCACCATGAAGCACCAGCAGCTGCTGCTTCCATGGTGGTGGTAGGCTCTGGGCACAGCTAGATGGAGAGGTGGGGCATGTCCAGCTCCACTAACAGACCCTGTTCTGTCACAGAATCACAGAATCATACAATGGTTTGGGTTGGAAGGGACCTTCAAGGTCATCTAGGCCAACCCCCCTGACATAAGCAGGGACATCTTCAACTAGATCCCGTTGCTCAGAATCCCATCCAACCTGGCCTTGAACACTTCCAGGGATGGGGCATCTACCATCTCTCTGGGCAACCTGGGCCAGGATCTCACCACCCTCAGCTCAAAATATTTCTTCCTAATGTCTATTCTAATTCTAATTCTCTTTTAATTTAAAACCATCACCCCCTGTTCCATCTCTACAGGCCCTCCTAAAATTTTGTCCCCACCTTCTTATAAGCCCCCTTAAAGTATTTAAAGGTTGGAATGTCTCCCTGGAGCCTTCCCTTCTCCAGGCTGAACAACCCCAGCACCCTCAGCCTGTCTCCAGAGCAGAGCTGCTCCAGCCTAGTGAGAAAAGATGATGTTTTTCTTTTGACAGATGAACTGAATCATGGTCACAAGTGCAACCATGGTATGAAAGCACCTCTTTGCAGGTCTACCAAGGCTTCCTTTCTCCTTCAACCATGGTCACCTAATGCAACTCTGCTGAGATACAGAACCTCATTACACTTGTTTTAACATACTACTTGGGGTCCAAAAACTACTTGACTGGGTCTGGTTCCACAGTAAGGCTACCCAAATGTTCTTCTTTTAGCTACTTCAGATCTTCTTTCCTCCTTCTAATTGACAATATTTGAAAGAATGCTGATGGGGCCAAAATCACAAATCTGGTGACAAAGTTTACAAGGCTTTCCAAAAGTGAAAAATGTATCCTGAATCATTTCAAGACAGCAGGATTTTTTTCCCCCTCCTCTGTTCAGATAAACTCCTTCCAAAGCTTTTCCCAGACACCAGAAATTGAAGTTCTCTCCAGAGAACCACTTGCTAAGGAACGAGATGAGGAAACTGGTGTTTGCTAAGAAGTGTCTCCTGGAAATGCTACAAACCAATGACCAACTGAAGGTGACCTGACAGGTGGGAGAGTTTGGGAAATGGCTCATTTCACCCCCCAAAAATTGATTCAATCACAGATATTTTTGAAAAGCTACCAGCCTCTGGTGAGGGAGCCCAAGCAACAGTGGAGCTCCCAGACCTCTCAGTATCCTGCTGGAAAGAGCATCATCATCCCCATGGTTTCATTTCTCCTAAATTCAGACTTCCAGCTTTGTCTTGATCTATTTGCTGCACCAAGGAGCCTCTCCTGCCAGAAAGTCCCTTCCCATGAAAGTATTCAAAGGTTGTTAAATCACCCTCATTAAAATCTATAGACAAAACTCAAGCTCCTTCTCTCCAAAGGCAGATTATTGTTTGAAATACTGATGTTAAAGTTTGGTTTTTTTTTGACCACTTCTCAGTTTTTCTACATAGTTAAAAAACCTACATCCCCCCAAAGGGGACACACTGGTGGAGAGATGGTCTCATGACTAATGGCAACAGTTAACTTCATAATTAACTGATACTCAATTTGCTGGCCAGACCACAAAGCTGAGGGAAAATGATTTTGAGATAAATCCTAATTATCTTAGGTTTTCCTTCACACTATTAATAAAAATGGAACTTGGGAATTGATTGGTACAGTCCTCTGCATTTTTTTTTTCTTCCTCTCAAGTCTTTAGACTCCCCAGAAACATTCAGTTCTCTTAAGCTAAAAAACATTGTACCTGGTTAAAATGTTTTTTCTCAAAAGCCAAAATGCCCCATCCCTGGCAGTGTTGAAGAGCAGGTTGGATGGGGCTTGGAGCAGCCTGGGCTGGTGGGAGGTGTCCCTGCCCATGCAGGGGATTGGGATTGGATGGTCTTTAAGGTCCCTTCCAACCCAAACCAGTCTGGGATTATGATGCACCATGTCAGGAGAGCAACCACACTCATGGAGGAAGAGGTTCCTCTTTTGCTTGGAAGCAGAACAAAGCCAGCAGCAGGATATGGATGAACGAGCCCAGGAGAGCATTTTATTTACACTCCCCTTTCATCTAAGTGGATTCACACCCAGTTCAGCCAAGCTTTAAAGCAAGGAACCAACAGGTACTCCACGGAATTTGCTCCATTTCCTGTGGGACTGCAAATCTGGAACTGCTGCCACAAGTGACCTGTTCAGTCCCTCCAGTGCAGTCGTTTCAGGGGGATTTCACATAAATGGCTCCAAATTCCAAGCCCTGTTGCCAAAAAGTATGTCTTTAGGGATATAATTTCTCTGAGGACAGTGAACCAGGCTCACACTGAAGTGCAAGAGAGAAACACATCACATCTGACAGCAGCTGTGCTCAGCACCAAAGGTGTAGCTCAGCTCTGCTGTCAGACCTCTGGTGGACATGGAATCCCAGACTGGTTTGGGTTGGAAAGGACCTTCAAGATCACCCAGTTCCAGCCCCCCTGCATGGGCAGGGACACCTCCCACCAGCCCAGGCTGCTCCAAGCCCCATCCAACCTGCCCTTCAACACTGCCAGGGATGGGGCAGCCACAGCTTCTCTGGACAACCTGGGCCAGGGTCTCACCACCCTCACACTAAAGAATTTCCTCCCAATGTCTAATCTGAATCTCCCCTCTTCCAGTTTTAATCCATTCCCCCTCATCCCATCCCTCCCTGCCCTTGTCCCAAGCCCCTCCCCAGCTTTCCTGGAGCCCCTTCAGGCACTGGAAGGACACAATGAGGCCTCCTAGATATACATATATATATAGACCTACATTTGGCCTTAAAAGGGACCATTGCTTGACATTAATTTGATCTCCATTTTTTTCCCCTCACTGAAACAATAAAAAGGAGGAAAGTGAGAATATTTGGCTCCGTTTCAGCAGCTTTTCCTGGTTTTCACCGTGGATGCATTGACCATCAGCATCCACCTCCAGCTGCCTGTAGGACAGGGTTTCTGTTCAGACCAGGCTGGAAAGGGTCTACATGTGGTACCACCCTTGCCCTGCTATGACATCTGTTAGATACAAAGTGTGTCAGTGACAGTGTTAGTGTCACAGTGTCACACTCTATCACATCTGCTGACACCTCTGCAGCGACCCTGGAGAACGTCACCGCCTTCAGCAAAGCTCAGACTGCAAAGTGTCAGCAGCACCTTTGGGCACCATCAGGTTTCTGATTTGAGAGGAGCAGAAATACTCCTCATGCTCAACAGATGTTTGGAGAGAGATGTGCAACTGCTTCTGAGACAGCTCCAAGGTTTGGATGGTCCTGCCCTCATCTTCAGTGGGAACAAGTGACTGCCCTGAAGCTGAGCAGAAGAGTTTGCAGGATTTAGAGGTCATGGAATCACAGAATCACAAAGTGGTGAGGGTTGGAAGGGACCTCTGGAGATCATCCAGTCCAACTCCCCTGCTAGAGCAGGATCCCCTAGAGCAGATCCCACAGGAACACATCCAGGCAGGTTTGGAATGTCTCCAGGGATGGAGGCTCCACAGCCTCCCTGGGCAGCCTGTTCCAGGGCTCTGTTACCCTCAGAGTAAAGAGGGATTTTCTTACATTTAGGTTAAACCTCCTGTGCTCCAGTTTGTGCCCATAAGTCACAAACTTGTGGGTCAGTTACGGGACAGCAGCTTCACAGAATCATAATACAGTTTGGGTTGGGAGGGACCTTTAAAGCTCACTTAGTCCAACCCCTTCAACTAGATCAGGTTGCTCAGAGCCCCATCCAACCTGACCTTGAAGGTTTCCAGGGATGGAGTATCTACCACATCAAGGGCTCTTCTTAATTCAGCTTCAGGAGTAGCAAACGAGCATATCACAGCTTCTCTAGAGAAAAAAAATGTGCATATCAAACCCCACCATGTTAATCAGCTGGGAAGAAGGAAAATGTGGCATTTCAAGCTACTGCTCAACCAGGCTGGAGAAGAGCACAACTAGCCCCATAGCAATGAGGTCTCCTCACCCAGTTTCTTTCCAGTGCTCTAGGAGTGACTGATGAGAAGTGTCAGCAGGTGGGATGACAACCTGTGACACCAAGCACCTAAGGCTGCAAGGAAGCTTCACTGCTTGGAGTGTCCCAGCCTGTCCTGTTGGTCAACAGCCTCCTGTTCTCTAGCCCTTGTTTTGTTCACTGTGCTGAACTGGTCCACCAGTAAGGTATTAGAATCCTAGACTGGTTTGCATTGGAAAGGACCTTAAAGATCATCTAGCTCCAATGGAAGGGACCTTCAAGACCACACAGTTCCAACCCCCTGCATGGGCAGGGACACCTCCCACTAAACCAGGTTGCTCCGAGCCCCATCCAACCCGCCCTTCAACACTGCCAGGGATGGGGCAGCCAGAACCTTCCAGTTCCCCATGGAAACCCTTCTGGTGTCTCAAGATGACATGGATGATGAACAGACATGGTGAGATGAACGAAAGCCAGAAGCAGGGCTTGGTTAGCACTGGGCTCTCAGACTCTCTCAAGTCTTCCAGCTTTATAAGCAGATTGGAAGCTCAACCCCCCTGCATGACACTGTCTCCAAGTCACTGCAAAATTATGGGGCTGAACCTTCTGGGAAAGAAGAGGGTTGCCCACAGCACCAGAAACCTCAAGTATTAAACAAACAACCCAAACAAAAACATAAAACAGAACCAAAAAACAAACCCCCAACCCAGGCCCCAAAAAACCCCAAACAAGCAAACAAATCCTCCACAAAACAAATAAAAGGCTTTGAAACCATGAGGTTTCAAATGACAAGAGCAAGGTCTGCCTGTCTGTCTGTCTGTCTGTCTGTCTGTCTTCCAGAGGGAAAAAAAAAAAAGACACTTCCAGGTCTCTCTAGAACTCCAGGAAGGTGAAGGGCTTCCCTTCCTGTCACCCAGTCACTACTTTCCAGGAGGTACCAGCCCATGTCCTGGGCAACCATGGCACCTTGTTCTGCCACGGTTCCTGAGGGACCAAGGGGCAAGACACAAGGAACACAAGTAAGACCATGGTATGAGGTGTCTTCCACAAAGTGAAGAACCACACAAAAGGCCTTTTGCAGGAGCTAAGATGCCACCTCTCCTCAGCTCTGGATAAAAAGGTCAGCTCATGTGTAGGAGATAAGATTTCATGAGATGAACTCTCAGCTGGCCACACTAAATTAATTTCTATAGGAGCTCCAGATAGGTGGATGTCACAGGCTGGTACCACAGCAGAAGCACATGTGTTCTGACCTCAGGTCACCCGGCCTCATGAGGGAAGGACCCCTCTTCAGGAGAGGACATTCAGTCCTCTTTGTGCAAGACGTTTCATCTATGGTGTGTAGGGCAAAAGAAACTTCTGCCTGGTCTCAGAGAAGAAGCCTCATTTCACATGATGTAGACTCTGTTGGGAAACATTCAAGCCAACTGATGGATGGAAGTTATGACCTTGAGAACCCCCAAAACTGCAGAGTTTAGGGGTCATTGCTCCTTATAGAATCATAGAATGTCTTGGGTTGGCAGGGACCTCTAAAGGTCACTTAGTCCAACGCCCCTACAATAAGCAGGGACATCTCCAACTAGATCAGGTCGCTCAGAGCCCCATCAAGCCTGACCTGAAAAGTCTCCAGGAATGGAGCCTTCACCACCTCCTGGCTGGAAGGAATGGCACTCACAAAAAGAGGAAAGAGTCATCTCTCCTCTTTGGGAAGAAAAGAATCCTACTTTTAATGTGGACGTGATGAGTGTGGCAAGTCCCCTCTTGGATGAAAATGAGCAAGTAGGTCCATTCTGGTAAGAATCCCTCCAGTTGCTCTTTGGTGAGAACATCAAACCCTGCACGTTACATAGAGACCTGTGAAATGTGATTAATTAGGCATTCTCTGCAGCAGGCAGGCAAGCCTGGACAACGGGCTGCATTTCTGTGCTTCTGATGTCTCACTTGGAGTTGTCTGAGGTATGGTTGCTTCAGGTGAGCTAAAACAACCTCTGAGTAGGCAGAAAAGGACATCTCCAGCCCTGTGCAGAGAGAGGGGGGAAGCCAGGGAGCAGCCAGGGAAGAGCTGGGGATGGAGCTGGGTGCACCAACTAAGGAGGGGGATGGTGACCAAGTAGGGGACCAAGTTTTCAGGGTAGGAGGCAGGAAGAGAGGAAAGGTCTTGCTTGGCTTTCAGGCCAAGGAGAAACCAGCAAAACCAAGGAGCTGGAGGACTGCTCAGGGCAGGAGGGGACTGGACTCCTGCCCATCTCCTTAGGCTCCCTGAGAGCAGGGCAGGAATTCCTGGGGGAAGTGCCGCGGGAGGAGCTGCTCTGTTTACAGGAGGTGCTGCTGAAAGGTGTCCTGAAGAAAGACAGCAATTAACAGGCCTGGAAAAAAATGGCTTCTTTCCACAAAGTGCCTTTTAAGTGTGTTTTTCGAGCCACTTTAAGGGTTAATGTTCAGCTGTTTATCCGGAGTTGTCGGATGTCGGCTCTTTCTTTTGACTCCTAATGGCTTACAGCCATCAGGAGGTGAAGACTCCTCAAAAGAGATGGTGTCAGGAATGTTTTTTTTATGCCCACCAGCACCCACACACCTGCAGGAGCCTGTGCTTGCAGGAGAGATAGTTTACATACTTGAACCTGCATCCCAGAGACAGGGATATAAACATGAAACCAGATCCCGTCCGACACCGCTGCCGAAGCCCCTGGGCAGGACAAAGGGGTCCCTGCTCCCACAGCCACCTCAGATGACCACAAATAGCAGTTGGGTTCAAGCTGTTGTTTGCCAGCCAGAACAAGGTCTGCTGGTCCAGGTTCTGGTTCTAGGGCCAGATCCTGGAAAGTGTTCAGCACCTTCAGCTCCTGCGAACGCTGGTTGTGAAACAAAGGGCCACGCTCAGGAGCAGACTTCCAAAACCAGCTGGGCCACAAATCAAAGACTTGGGCAGGGGACGTGAGAACAAAGACACAGGCTCCAAATCAATCAGAGCACTGCTGACTCTTGACCTTCCCCAGGCAAGGGATGTCACTGAGCCCTAATCATTACACGGTGAGGAGCAAACAGGCTGAGCGGTTGTAAATCCAACCAGCCCAGCGTCTCCTACGGGCTCGTGAAGAGTGATGGTGGAGCTGATGACCCTGAATCCCAGAATCCTCGTGGTTGGAAAGGACCTCTGAGATCACCGAGTGTAACCATCAGCACAAAAAAAAAAAAAAAAACCCAAGCAAAAAAAACCCCAACCAAAACACACAAGCCTGACCACTAGAGCATGTCCTGAAGTACCAAATCTACAGGTTTCCTGAATCCCTCTAAGGACAGTGACTCCACCACCTCCCTGGGCAGCTGTTCCAGTGCCTGACCACTCTTCCAGTAAAGAAACTCTTCCTAATATCCAGTCTAAATCTCCCCTGCTGCAACTTCAGGCCATTTCCTCTGGTCCTGTTGTTATTCACTTGGGAGAAGAGCCCAACTCCCACCTCCCTACAACCTCCTGTCAGGTAGCTGTAGAGGGTGATGAGGTCTCCCCTCAGCCTCCTCTTCTTCAGACTAAATAACCCCAGTTCCCTCAGCTGCTCCTCGTATGACTTGTTCTCTAGACCCTTCACCAGCTTGGTGACTCTTGTCTGGACATGCTCCAGCACCTCAATGTCCTTGTAGCGAGGGGCCCAGAACTGAACACAATATTCAAAGTGTGGACCTTGCATTTGGCCTTGTTGAACTTCATGAGGTTGGCACAGGGCCATCTCTCCAGCCTGTCAAGGTTGGCATCCCTTCCCTCCAGTGTGCCTTCAAGGATAGTTAATGATAACAGCTCCTTGCCATCCTCTGGAGAGATCATTCCAGCTCCTGGCACATCTCTCTGCAAGCTCAAGCACCACCACCAACCCAACCAAATCATCTCAGACCACCTAAATACTTCCAGCAATGCAGAGGCTCCTCCACGCTGGCAGTTCCTGGGCAGTAGCTTTCCCTCATGAAGCAATTAGAAGGAAACTAAAAATTCCTGAGGGAATCTGCAGCACAGGAAACAAGCTACTCTGGTATTTATTGGGTTTTTTCCTGGTTGCTTTGACAGGAAAGGTGTTCTGCAGAGGCCAGGCTGCCACGGGCGGCGAGGGAGGAGAGCCATGGAGGTGTCAAGGGAAAGCCAAAGGGTAGGGCCAAGGGGGAAGGGGTGGTTGCAGTTTGGCTCCTTGGGAAACACATGCCAGGTCCTGCAAACCCTGCCCCCACAGCTGGAGCAGGTGAAGGAAACCCTGAGCTGGGAACACATCATCTCCTCTCCTGCTTGATGTTCTCAGAGAAAGAAGGAAGGGAAGTAAATGGTAAAAGTGCTCCTGTCTCAGAGACCAAAACCTTGCCAAAACCTGTCTTTTTAGCCCAGAGTGAGGTTCAAGTTCAATGTTCATCCCTTAGAGTGAAGCTTCAAGCCAGAATTTCCTGGTCAGCCCATTGCAGGTACTGCACAGTGACCTTCTTGAGGTGTACAGGAGAGGATCCTGCTGTGCTGCATGACCAGATCCCATCTCCCTGCATGAGAGGCTGAGACCAAGGCTGAAATCATGGCTGAGTATTGGAGACTGGTCCCATGGAGCTTTGAGCTGCTCTGGTGACTTCATGAAGATTCACAGCCAAGGTTGTGATTTGATTTGGAGAAGGGAAGGATATGTGACAAAAAGAGCTGGTGACAAACACCTGAGCCTCCAGACTTTAGGTCCCTGCCCAGGCTGAGATCAAGGGCAGGCTCCATCAGGAGTATGGGAGGACAGATGCACCCTTGGCTTTCTGGGCAACACCTCAGACACTTAAAGCAAAGGCTACAGAGATCTTTGCCTTTCCACTGCTCAGCTGAGGCTTGGTCCTGTTGTGGTGCAGCAAGACATGACTCTCCTGTAATGCAAGGGTAAAGCCATGGTCCTCTGATGTCAAGCTCAGATAACCCTATAAATCATAAATCAACTTCACCTAGAGAGGTTCCAGACTAAAATGATCACACCACAGCTGCTGACCACTGGCCATGGGACAGGCAGGGCAACTGCTGCATGAAACATGAGCCAAGATCCAGGTTCAGGGACAAGCAGCAGGGCACAGCCTGCATCCATACTGCCAAGCTCTTCCCCCAGAGAGGGAAGCTTTATTCACTGGGATCCATCCCTGGGAGCAATACCCTCCAGAAGCCAAAACTGATCCAGAGAGGTGCAGACAACTAACCAGGCTGGACACCATGGGCCAGTGACCCAGCTTGTGCTTGGACCCTGCTGGATTTAGGAGTACAGATGTAATTTAGTATTTCCTTTAGCTATCATTTCTTCTAAAAGATGGGCCAGCGACTGGCTTTTGAGTTTTGAGCAACCAGGTCCAGCCTGGGTGTGTAGTCATGGTAGTACCACTCTGCTGTTCCCCAGATGTCACCTCCTGTCCCATCACTTCCCCCTTCCAGCTGCAGGACTGAGCTCTGGAAGGGGTCACTCATTTGTCCTCCCACCTCTGACAGGAATGAGTTCATCCTTAGCAAAGAAGACCAGACACGAGCCTTGCCAAGCACCACCCTTCATCTGAAGGCCAGAACATGGCTCAACACATTTCCAAATACCATTGGTTTTCTCTGCAGCCCTACCTGAACCATATCACTGTTCAACAGCTCAATATCATATAAATTCCGGGGGGTCCTGTTCAAATAAATAGGGGTTAAAGAAGCTCCCACCTCTCCATTTTAAGTTAATGTGGAAAATAAAGATACTCTTGCCTATGTCAACAGTCACTCAGCCAGAAGAGGAACAGGATCAGCACATAGAAGAACCTCTGATGAACCTTTCAATGCTTCAGAAGTCAAGGATGGAGCACCACCTGTGTGTCAGTATGAAACCAAACCTTCAGGCCACAGCCTGAATCTTCTGCAGTCTTTGGGAGACAACCACCACTGAGCTTCTAGCCTCCTACTGGTCCTCAGGGACCTTGTGCCACATCTTTTCTAAGAGGACACCCTTCCAAGACCAACCTCCATCCCAAGGACAGACTTTGGCCAGCACACCCAGGTTACCAGCCTCCCAGGAAACCACTCCTCAGACCCAGAAGCAAAGAAATACCACAGAACTTCTCACTTCTCCAACATTTTTCCCCACGGCAGCTGGCAGATCCTTTCCTTTGCTTCTCATCCAAGTTGGACAAAATTACTGCAGAGAATCCCTCCTGCTCCCCCTCCCCCCGTGCAATGTAATCCCAAGGGAGAAATGGTTTCATGGGGACCCCCTGCTGTCTTGCATCTGATTTCCCTCCTAAGTATGGTATGGGGAAGCGTCTCGAGGGCTATGGCTGTGACCTCCATACAGCTCTTTTGTCAAGTGCCATTTCATTAAAAAATCAGCCTTTTAACTGTGGACACATTTCAACCTCACCAAATCTGCTAATTATTGACAGTTGGTGAAGAGGAGATTTCACTTGTTCCTCCTGTTAAACTGCATCTAATTAGTAATTACTGGTTCACTGTCATCTTTACTGCAATAATCCCACTGCACATTGGCTCATTAACCTTTTGCTTTTCTAAAGCAGCCTGCCAACAAGATGAAGGCTAAAACAGATTGGAAAACAATAGCTCAGCCTTGGATTTTAGGCTGTTTGTTCCCCTTGTCCTGGAGATCCAAAAGGAAGATTATTTTTAAGAAAAGGCTTTTGGCTGAAATCAGCCTAGTCCCAGAAGATGGCTTGTTCTGCCCTAACCACCACCCCAGGCCCTTTAAGCTTAACCCATCAGGAGGGCAGGTGCATTATCAAGGGTAGGAAGGTGATGGAACAGGTTGCCCAGGGAGGTTGTTGATGTCTCCTCCCTGGAGGTGTTCAAGGGCAGGTTGGATGGGGCTTGTGCAGCCTGGTCTGGTGGGAGGTGTCCCTGCTCATGGCAGGGAGGTTGGATCCTGATGATCTTGAAGGTCCCTTCCAACCTTCACCATCCTACGATTCTATGATTGCAGCCCATGGACAAGCCTCTCTGCCATCAGCTCTTGCTTCAGCTCCGTTTCTCATCTGGGTTTCTCCACCTTTACCAGCACAATCCAGCCCACTGACCAATGGACAAAGCAACAAATTTCAGTGGGTCTGCACCACCTTGGGAGTTCACCAGCAGCACCCTCTTGGGATGCTGAAACCAACAATAAAAACCCAACCAACCAAACCAAAAAAAAAGAGGGTTGATCCGGATGAGCAGGGACGGAAGGGTGGAAAAAAAAATCAGTGGAGCAACCCCATGGTTATTTCTTTTGCTGCTACACTGAATTTCATTTGCACAAGTCCCATTTTCAGTTTGGAACTGTCACAGCTGTTTCCATTGGCAGTGCATAGCTGAGTAGGAGTTGTCAGTGGGGATGCTGGAGGATCGGTGGCAAGAAAAGAGATTCCCCCGGGGGGCATGGGAGGCAGTTGGAGGTTGTGGGCTAAATGCATTAACTAGATGTTTCTCCCAAACTTAACAGAAGGAATTACTTAATGCATATTGATGCATTTAGGCACTGGAGTTAACACTACATGGGGATGAACATTTGGAGCGTGCTCAGTGGCAAGGACCTGTCTCTTTGTGGCTGACTCTGGGGGGTTTTGTTTGTAACAGGTGAACTTCCAAACCAACATGGCTAGAAACAAGTTGTGATGCTGGAGCCCCACTGCAGACATCCAAGTGGCTTCCACCTGTACTAAATGAATCATAGAATCACAGGATGGTTTGGGTTGGAAGGATCTTAAAAGATCATCCAGTTCCAACCCCCTGCATGGGCAGGGACACCTCCCACCAGCCCAGGTTGCTCCAAGCCCCATCCAACCTGCCCTTCAACACTGCCAGGGATGGGGCTTTAAATGAAGGAAGGTACAAGGTCTTAGCTAGACTATTGACCCAAGAGATACGGGTGCATTATCCTTCCCAGCACATGAAGGCTGTTCAACTCCAGCTGTTTCTTTCACCTGATATTGGTGTTCCTGGATGCAACCAGAGCTGAATTCTGATTTACCTTCTGTTATTTTACAGCAGGTGTAACTCTGAGGCAGCTACAGCTGATGTGATAAGGTGCCTGCACTTATTTAGCACATGTATTAAATCTATTGCAAGGCTTCAATTCTGCTTGAAAATTAATTGTAAGTTTGAGCCCCTTCAGAAGAGTGGATCAAAGGTGGCCAGTCAAGCTCCCATAATAAAACCAGTGCTTAAAAACACATTTGCTCTCTGACTAAAGAAAAAGAACTGTGAAAGTGTGATTAAGGGCAGAATTTGGCTCATACACAGTCCCTGAAAGGGTTGCTGCTCTGACCACAATCATATTTTTGGAACAGAACTCGTCTATTACATCTTGTTGTTAATAATTTACTCCCTGGGTTGGGCTCATTACAGCAGCATCATCTCAGTTGTGTTGGTAGCTGCTTCCCCCACTGTGCTTGTGAGAAAAAGCAAATACACACACACACACATTTACACAGGCACAGGCACAGAGAGGGGTCAACGTTCAAACACTCCACATCTATTAACTTAGTTACGTGGTGAGTTCCTGGACCTGGGATGAGCACCCAAGAATTCACATGTTGGAAAAGACCTGTAAGGTCATTGAGTCCAACCATAACCCAACTCTACCAACCATTAACCCAGCTCTACCAAGTCCAGTGTTTAAACCGTGTCCCCAAGCTCCACATCTACATGTCTCTTAAACACCTCCAGGGATGGAGACTCAACCACCTCCCTGGGCAGCCTGGGCCAGTGCTTAATTATCCCTTTCAGTGAAGAATTTGTTCCTAATACTCAATCTAAACCTCCCCTGGCACAACTTGAGACCCCCTCCTCTTGTCCTATTGCTTGTTACTTGGGAGAAAAGACCAACCCCCACCTGGTTACAAGCTCCTTTCAGGTTTCAGGAAACTCAGCCTTCCTACCCCAGCCTGTGATGAAACAGCTCTGGAGAGATTGTTTCAACTAAATCACTTGCTCTGCTCACTTGAGCATCCCCACAGCCACCACCAAGGAGGCTCTGCAGAACAGGAGGAATGTCCTTTCCCCACACACTCACACACATTTATAATAAGGGCAAACCTAACTGGAAGACTGATCAGACCAGGCTGCTCTGAAGAACTTAACTCCTTGGTGGCAACAGCTGTGAGGTCCAGCAGTGGAACAGAGCCAAGATCCCAGCAGGTGATGAGCTATCCCACCAGCTGTAATGGTTCCTCTCCCTGCCATGAGGCGTGGGCAGGGAGCACGTCATTCTGTTTGATCTACTAATCAGCACTGAATCATGTTTACACTCCAGATAACATTTCATCTGCTTTCAGAAGGTCATTTTCAAGTGATGCTGGATGCTTCAGTACTGCCCGATGCCTGCAATCTGAACACCCTTCCTAGGAAGCCAGACCTTCATTTTCCCTGTGGGCTAGAATCCGTTCAGCTGTTAACATCCACACAATGCTTCATGCTGGAATATCAGATACTATAAATTGTAAATTATCTGTCACCCATAAAGCTAAAATACAAAAGGCAGAAAGACCTTGAAAGCTTCGAGATACAGAAACATGGAATATTTTTGTATCACAGAATCATGGAATGGTTTGGGTTGGATGGGACCTTCGAGATCATCTAGTTCCAGGGGCACCTCCCACCAGACCAGGTTGCTCCAACCTGCCCTTCAACACTGCCAGGGATGGGGCAGCCACAGCTTCTCTGGGCAACCTGGGCCAGGGTCTCACCTCCCTCACAGCAAAGAATTTTGTCCTAATGTCTCACCTAAATCTCCCCTCTTCCAGTTTTAATCCACTGCCCCTTGTCCTCTCACTACAAGCCCTTGTCAAAAGTCCCTCCCCAGCTTTCCTGCAGGCCCCAAAACCTCTGAATGCCTCAGATTTTGGTACCAAAGCTTTAGTTCCCACTGACCTTTGTAGGCCCTTTCAGAACGTGATTCCTACAGAATATATCAGAAACTTACAAAATGCTGTATTTCAAAACAGAATTGTAGGGTGAGTTTCCAGTTGATGCTGACATAACTGTTTGGTTTGGCCAAAGCTATTAACAGTGTGCATCATCAGTGAGGAGGGAGAAAATCCACAGTGACTGACCCTTAAGGCTCTGAGATGACACAAAGTCTGGGGGAGCAGCAAGTAGGGAAGAGCCCAGGTCACTGATACAGAGACCCCTGGATCACATGGAGATCTGTGGAAAAGGCAACGTGTGTCAGGCTGTGGTCAAACAGAAAATTGCCTCTGGGCACAAGGAGTGGATGTACCCATGGCATGGGGCACCATGTTGGGGGTACAGTGGCAAAGTCACCTTTGTGGTAAATGAGGTTGGTGGTACCTCCTGTAGTCTTGCTTCCCTGATTATCTTGAAAGGAGACCTGCCAGGAAAGGTCACCTTGCTGCTGGGTGAAGCTCCTCTCCCTGGCAATAGGAGTAGAAGGGATGCTCTGTGTCCAGGTCTCTTCCCAGCAGGAACTCTGGGCACACTCTGGGCACGTACCTTGAATGGGTGTGAGACCTGGCAATGCTCCTCAGTCCTTCACAACCAAAACCTCTGAGCAGAACTTGGGATCACAGCAAAAAAAAAGCAAAAAAAATGATGGGCAGGGAGTTAAAGTTTGAGCTCCTGCCAAAATGACTAACGTGCTCTGTGGAATTCAAGTGGAAGCAGGCAAATCACATTGCTCCTGCAACTGGTACTTGTGCAACTTCTTACTGGAATACTGTGTCTCGTCCTCATGGAAGTGCTCCAAAAAGGATGTTGACTAATTAGAAAAAGTTTAAGGAAGAGCCATATGAATCATTAAAGCTTCAGAAAACATGTCTTTTAGCCAGAGATTCCAAGATTGAGATACATTCATTTGCTTAAAGAGAAGATGAAGGGACAGTTTTATCTCAGCCTGTGAACAGCTAGGACAACAGAAAATCTGTAACAGGTTTTTCAGGGTAGCAGACAAGTGTGCAACAAGATTCCCTGGCTAGAGGTTGGGAATAAACCTATGCAGACTGAAAAAAATTGAATTAACCAGCTGAGACTCTGATACTAATTTCTGATCAACTGTTGGAGACTTCAAAGTGGCCTTTCAGTATCTGAAGGGGCTCCAGGAAAGCTGGGGAGGGACTTTTTACAAGGGTTTGTAGTGAGAAGACAAGGGGGAATGGATTAAAATTGGAGGAGGGGAGATTTAGGTGAGATCTTAGGAAGAAATTCTTTGCTGTGAGGGTGGTGAGACCCTGGCCCAGGTTGCCCAGAGAAGCTGTGGCTGCCCCATCCCTGGCAGTGTTGAAGGGCAGGTTGGATGGGGCTTGGAGCAACCTGGGCTGGTGGGAGGTGTCCCTGCCCATGCAGGGGGTTGGGACTACATGAGCTTTAAGGTCCCTTCCAACCCAAACCAGTCTGGGATTCTATGACTGATCCCAGTTGACACAAAAAGAAGTTCAGCAAAGACCTTTGCTCTGTTGGATGGAGATGTTACCATTTTATAACCAGGAGTGACCCTCCCTGTAAACGTGCACATTTACAAACTGAAAATCTATAAGCTCTGAACACCAACTGGTCAAAATTAACAACTTACCACAAAATACACCTTAGCCATTTGTTCAACTAACTTTGAGTGACTTAGTCACCCTGCTTGGCACCTTGGCTCTGTTCACCTTCAGGCTGTGTCTTCCCAGAGCCAGGCTAGATGACAAAGAGGCAGAAACCCTCAAAGAAGCTCTAGGAAATCACATCCACAGCAGATGTGGGGCAGGCTCTCTGCTTGATGTGCAAAGACTTGTTTTCATGATGTTGACACCAAGGAAACACCAGTGCTACAGGAGAGGGTGGGCTGAACCAGCTTCTCCCTGGTGCAGCTCAGCTCTGACTAAGCTCACGTCCCCAGACAAGACAGGACGAACCCAGCTGGAGTCTCAGAGCAGAAGTCATCAGTCAGAAACACCAACATCCCTTGATCTGAGCAGACCTGATCAGGTATCACTGAAAGGGGGACTGGCTACCCACCACGCTAGCAGAGACACTGGCCATCAAGCAGGCAGAACAGCATCCTCATCAATGAAAAAAACCCCACCTTATTCCAACCCGGTTGTCCCCCTGATCCTTGGTGTTTTGGTGACTTTCCAGTCTAAACATCCTGCAGACAAGGAGAGGCCTAGAGCAGACCACCCCTGTGAGAGAAGAACAGCGCGATGGAAAGGAGGAGATCACAGCTGGCTGTCCCTTGTGTGTCACACGGGTGTTTGCTGGGTGGAACGAAGGTTCCTCTGTTCAGTTCCTCCCCTTGGAAGGTACATCCCATCCCAACACAACCCTGACTGGAAGTATGGAAAAGCTACTGATCTGTGTCATGCTGGCACGTGCTGGCAGGAGGGACTAACACAACCATCACCTGCCCAGTGAACGTGCACTGAGAAGACGACGGCAACTGACCTCGTCCAAAAGTGAGGAAGCCAGGAAGGCAAAACAAGCAACGGCAGTGGTAAACCCCTCTGAGATATCCCACCACAGTGACCAGACAGCTACTGACCTCAGACATCTGCGGGAAGAGACTGATGGCCAAGGGGAGGGCCAGGCCAAAGGCAGCGAGGCACACAAGGCTTTGGACTGGGAGAACCATCCGGGGACGGGACCTCAGGAGGGATGTCCTGGAAAGGAAAGGCTTTGTTAGGCCACTTCATAGACCAAAGGAGTCCAAGTGCCACCAATGCTGGTGTCCATCCAGACCCACTGGTTTCCCTCTCCCAAACTGGTCTAGGTGACTTCATCAAGTTCACCCACGCAAGATGCTGAGTCCTGCACACTCTGCTTTTGCACCCGCTGGGGCTGCACAGCCCACACCAACCCCAGGGCCCACTTCTCCTCCACTAAAACATCATCACTTCAGACACACTTCCAACATTCCAAACCCAAATGAGACATGAGAAAGAAATCCTTCACTGTGAGGGTGGTGAGACCCTGGCCCAGGTTGCCCAGAGAAGCTGTGGCTGCCCCATCCCTGGCAGTGTTGAAGGGCAGGTTGGATGGGGCTTGGAGCAACCTGGGCTGGTGGGAGGTGTCCCTGCCCATGCAGGGGGGTGGGACTGGATGATCTTTCAGGTCCCTTCCAACCACAAGGTGACCTGGCCACACACAGGTGTCACCTGCATTAAGGCTTTGGGGACCATGTTGAGCGAGCAGAAGGAAATTTGGTTCTCGAGAGGCCTTGTGAACTTTGTCAGGTGGCACTGAAAAGGGCACACGACTTTGACAATGGGGTAATAAAGCAGTAAACTTCGACCTAAACTGAACTTCAACACCTTAATTTGTTAAAAATCAAGCATCAGCAGAGTGGGGGATAAGGATGTTTCAACACTCCCTGTCCCCAGGGGATACTGATGAGTTCAAGGCTCGTTAACACTTTAAGATACCTGCAAGGTCAGGTTCTGATGATGACCCATTAGATGACCCTTCTGATGCAATTAACACTGAATGACAGGGACAACATTCAGCTGGTATAAGGTGGCATGTTAAGTATATTCCAGGATACAGAACCTCAGAGAGTTTGCAAATGCTAAGGGGAAAAATGTGATTCTGGAGGGAGGGGATGGTTCTGGAGATGTTTACACCAAAAGGACACCTGTCCTTCAACTTTTTTCTACCCATCTGAAACACCTGGGAGTATGACCCAGCAGCTTGAGTTTTGTTTGAGTACTGAGTGGATATTAAGAGTGGAGAGAGTCAGCAGATTTGCTGCTGGGTCCTCAGCTACAGCCTTAGTCCCAACGTGCCTCTGTCTTCTGTCCATCCCGCTCCTGAGGATGTCAATTTCTCACAGCATCACGCCAGCAAACATGGGCAAAGATCTGCTAATGAATGCCTTTCCACTGGGGTGCTGACACAGGAGATCTCTTTTGGTTAAGGAAGGTACAAACATACAATCACAGAATCATTTTCGTTGGCAAAAGACCTTTTAAGACCATCAAGTCCAACCCTTCCCCCAGCCCTGCCCAGGCCACCACTGCCCCATGTCCCTCAGCACCACATCTACAGGGCTTGGAAACCCCTCCAGGGATGGGGACTCCACCCTGCCCTGGGCAGCCTGGGCCAGGCCCTGACAACACTTTCCAGGAAGAAATTGTTCCTCATATCCAAGCTAAACCTCCCCTGGCACAACTTGAGGCTGGTTCCTCCTGTCCCATCCCTTGTTCCTGGGGAGCAGAGCCCGACCCCCCTGGCTCCAACCTCCTCTCAGGCAGCTGCAGAGCCAGCAGGTCTCCCCTCAGCCTCCTTTGCTCCAGGCTGGACACCCCCAGCTCCCTCAGCTGCTCCTGCTCAGACTGGTGCTCCAGCCCCTTCCCCAGCTCCCTTGTCCTTCTCTGGACACACTCCAGCCCCTCCATGTCCTTCTTGTCCTGAGGGGCCCAGACCTGACCCCAGGATTTGAGGTGCAGCCTCACCAGTGCCCAGCACAGGGGGATTACAGTCACCTCCAAACCTCGCTGCAGTTGCCATCACCAGGGTTTTAAAAAGCATTTCTAACCCCATGTGCACCATTCCCGTGGTGCCCACCAAAACCAAGTCAACCTACCCATCCCACAGCAGGGCCCAATTTCTCACAGGCACCATTGATTTAGGTGAGATATTAGGAAGAAATTCTTCACTCTCAGGGTGGTGAGGAACTGGGATGGGTTGCCCAGGGAGGCTGTTGATGCCCCATCCCTGGAGGTTTTTAAGGCCAGGATGGATGAGGTTTTGTGCAACCTGATCTAGTGGTTCTCTGCTCATGGCAGGGGAGTTGGAGCTGGATGATCTTTCAGGTCCCTTCCAACCTTAATGATTCTATGATTCTATGATTTTGGAGTACATGTGATTTTGGAGGCAGACCTCCCCACACAGCCAATGCCAGAGAACAGATTACCTCAACCCCTTCTACTCCACGTTCACTGCAGGCTACAAAGAGGCACCCGAGGAATTACAGGGGAGCAGCTGAGATGTGGGAACTTGTTACTCTGCTGCATGTTGTGTGTCTGAACATTCAGCCTCTTCACCCTGTGCTAGCTGTGCTTGCTGAAAGTTGTCTTCATCTTGAGAAGGTTGGGGGGAAGTGGGGAAGGAAAACAAGATCCAGAGCCTTACCTCCTCCAGTGTGTCAGCCCCTCACTAATGAGCTATCAAGATGGAGTTGCTCCTTTCCATTTGTGCTGCCAAAGCCAAGCTTCTGTTCTCCAGCATTTGGAGGTCCTGTCTCTTCTCTGTTTTGTATAGAGCTTGATCTAACCTAAATGGCTCCTGCAGAAGTCTTCAAGTGAGTGGGGAAAGCAGGTTCCCCATGCTCTCTAACAAACACAAGGTTCAAGGATTGCCATCAATGAGCTGTGACAACTGATCTCTGGGAAGCAGAGGGACTGGGAGGCTCCTGAAACTGATTTATTCTGCTGCTTAAGCTGTCGTGATCCATGAGAGCCCTCGCTGAGAAAATCATACAACCAGAGTCCCTCCAGCCTCCCTGGAGCACAGTTTGGAACCAAGACATCACTGCTTACACCACCCCTGACACCTTCATTTGGAAGCTGCACCCTCTTTAATTACCACCCTGTTGGGGACCTTGTAATCACCCAAGTTAAAACTCAACCAATTTAAAATGATCCCTGGTGCAGCCCCCAGGTGTGATCTCCAGGAGTGCCTCCAACCCAGGCCAGTTCAAATTACAAGGGCTAACCTTCCAATTAAGAAGAGTTAGGGCTCGATTTAAAAAGCAGAGGGGACTAATTAACACATGTAGTGTAATGTCTTAATTGGGATTCAGATTCTAAAAATTTGCGTGGCTTAGAATAAACGCCTGGTAAT
The DNA here is from genome assembly GCF_020740795.1 of Apus apus. Lineage (NCBI taxonomy): Eukaryota > Metazoa > Chordata > Aves > Apodiformes > Apodidae > Apus > Apus apus. The sequence goes on along the minus strand of NC_067285.1, from coordinate 114,018,783 downwards.
TAGTCAAGAGGTCCACTCTGCTTCTGTCCCCCAGGATCTTTGCTCTCCACACAGACCCCAGAGGAGGATGAAGTTAAATATTGCCTGCTGCAGTTTGTGAGCTGTCAAATGCAATCAAAAAACCCTCTTGTCACCCATTAGCCCCCCATCGGATGTGAAAGATTAGATGTTTCCAAAGGGGTTAATTGCAGAGCATTACAGCAGCTTAAAAATAAATAAAATTAATATCTATTTACTGAAGAGGGAATTAGTTTACAGCCCTGTCCTGTGTGCTCTGCCAAGGGGATCGATCAGGGACATTGAGGTCTGGACCTTTAGATCCTCCTGACAGGCCAGCTTTGCTGTTGGCATCTTCTGAAGCAGACTGCTACATCCACAAGAGCAAGTATGATTTTACCCTTCCAGTAACTCTGCTGTTGAATTGAACCTTTAAAGCTATTTTCATATTAAAATAGTAGTTTTACAGACCATCACCATGTACAGAGGACATGGGGAACTAAAACCTTGGCACTCAGAATAGACAACATAGGATTGAAAAGTTTGTGCCAAGAGACAGTCTCACGCTGGAAATCTGCAGGAAGACAATAATATGTGTGTTTTATTGCTCCTGTTTCAGAAGCCAAATTCTTGACACTGCTGGTCTGCCTCACTAGTATAACTGGGGGTGTCCAGCCTGGAGCAAAGGAGGCTGAGGGGAGACCTGCTGGCTCTGCAGCTGCCTGAGAGGAGGTTGGAGCCAGGGGGGTCGGGCTCTGCTCCTCAGGAACAAGGGATGGGACAAGAGGAAATGGCCTCAAGTTGTGCCAGGGGAGGTTTAGCTTGGATCTGGGGAACAATTCCTTCCTGGAAAGGGTTGTCAGGCCCTGGCCCAGGCTGTCCAGGCTAGGGGGGGGAGTCCCCATCCCTGGAGGGATTTTCAAGCCCTGGAGATGTGGTGCTGAGGGACATGGGCTAGTGGTGGCCTTGGCAGGGCTGGGGGAAGGGTTGGACTTGATGATCTTAAAGGTGTTTTCCAACCAAAACAATTCTATGATTCTGTAAGTGACCCATGTTTATACATCAACCCTTGGATGGCAAAACTCATGCATTTTTGCAGCACTTCCCTCCTCTTCTCTCTTTTTCTCTTCTTGTTTTGGGTTTTTATTAATAATTTTTTTAAACGATTGGTTTCTTTACCCCTCTTCAAACCCTGCCCCCCCCCCCAATGCCTCTTCTTGCTGCAGTTTGCCTTCAGGAAACCTGCCTGGCAGATACTGAAAAGGCAGCACCAGGCTGGGGAGCTCCTGGTGGGAGGCAGCACGTACAGCTAAGGGCTGTACCCAAACCAGTGAGACCTCCTGAAGAACATTTCCATATGCACGGACGTAGGTCCAGACACGTGCATACTTGTACAGACTGTGCATCTGCTCCACAGAGACAGTGTGTTGTAGATCTTGTAAATACACCTTCATTCAACTTTCATCACATTGTTCATTAGTGGCTTAAATTTTGCATAATTTGGCAGCTGCCTCTGGCGTTTCTCAGGAGGTACTGTAATTTATTCCATATGGAAGTCAGTTGCTGCACTAGAAAGGAGTTATCAGGTTCAGTGAACCAGAGCTGTATTTGTCTAGGAGGAGGTGTTGGATGCTAAACTAAACATGACAGGAGTGAAGCAAAAGTCTCCCAGCTGACAGATCCTGGGGGGTTGCTGTGGTGTGTGGTGTGAACAGGTCCAAAGCTCGTGCACACCCCGCGAGACGCCCGGGGTGGGGAGAGCCAAGGTATCCCCAGGCAAATCACAGCCCGGGGTTCAAAACACCCCTCTGATGTGCAAACAAACTCTGGCCTGGGTGTCCTACCCCAGCAGCAGCCCAGTTCTGCTGAGAACCTCCCAGAGCCAACATCCCACCATGTACCTGCTTTGGAGAGGTCTCTCTGCTATCCACAGAGGGGTTTCTGGGCTTTTCTCTCTCATTCTGGGTCACTTTGGGAATGCTGAGCTCTTCCAGCAACCACTACCTCTGCCTGCTGCCCTGTCCAGCCAGGCCACCACTGTCCTCACCAAAGAGCATCTCCTGCTCTTGGCTGTAGCCTCAGTGGCCCCTCCAGAGGCCACAGCAGCTACAAAGCAGTGAGGTTGGGGTTTTTTTTTGTGCTTGATTGACACCATTAAGGGAGCAGTCTCATATGTTTACTCTGGAAACAGCCACAGCAGTTCAAGGTGTCACTGCTGGCACCTGTTTAGCTTAAACAAACTTCAGGGAGGGTTTAGCTGGATGGAGAGACTTTGCACTTCAGAGGAGGGAGAGCAGCTGTAGGAAACATTCTGTACACAGGGTCAGGAGAAGATCTCCATCGAAAGCCCATGAACACAAGGTCCTGGAGGGCTTCCTACCTCACCAACACTTCTGCAGTGAAAAACATGGTTTTAAGCTGAAGAAAACTCCCTTCCAGCACCACAAAACCCTGGGCTGAGCACAGATGATCCATCAAGACAATCTGTTCTTCATGGTCAGACTGATTTAGCGAAACCAGAGCAGCTCTGTAATGTTGGTCCAGCTTGGAAGCTTCCTAATTTGATGAGCTTTACAGGAAAACAGCCCTGACAACTGCTGCATCAGGGTCCTCACCTGCTGTGGCAGCTCTGCCACATGATCAGGAAGGTGTGGAGATGAAGAAGGAGTAGAAATGCTCCTCTTGCATGGACACAGCTATTCTGGTCCCCACTTCTCTCCCAGCTCTTGCCCATTGCCAACAGTTCCAGGTTTAACTGTCCTCCATGAACACTGCCCAGTCAGCTCTGGGGCCTGCTCTTGTCTAGCCTGACAAACATCACCTTTGGAGCCCATCCTCAGACCTGCTGCTGCACTTCAGACACTCTGAGGTTGCTTGTACTGTGGGGAAGAGAGATAAGGAGGATAAGAAGACAAGAAGAGCGTATGTTCCTCAACCTCCACTGCCAGCTGTTAGCTCCAAGTGTCCACAGCAGACCTTGCTGGTGGACTGAGCTTGTTCACCACTTGTCCAGACCACGTGAACCAAGCGCCATTGGATTTGGGCTCTCCCACCACAGAACCTGGCCTAGAGAGGAACCTGAGGTTGCACTTACACATGGACCTGGATGATCCACACCTAGACCAGCTGTGTGACGAGCTTCAACTCTGCAGAGTCAGAAGCTGGACAAAGACTACCAGAGAAGTCTCGGATGATGCCTGGGAGGATCCCACACCACTTCCCAGATTTCAACGTGACCAGACAAAAAGATTCACAGAAGCATCTGAATAAAGGGAAATATCTGAGGGATGAGAAGCCCAACTTCCTGCAGTGGATGAAGTTGTCCCCACACATCCACGACACGGAGACCAAGGAAGCTCCCATTGTCTGCTCCAAAGCCAGCTACATCCCGTAGACTAAGCCGCCTTCATCTCACGGAAGATGCAAACCCCATGTTTTTCCATATTAGAGTTGCCAGCACAGCTATTATTTATAAAACTTCAAGGAGAATACATCTGCACAAAATAACTGACACCGTGTTCCCCGCGTGGCATATGCAGTCTCAAAATAAACATTGGTTCTATATGTTCACTGCTTCAACAGAGCGTCCAAGCAGCAGGAAATGCATGAAACATGGGGAAAGAATGGAGCTCAGCAGTGGGAGGTAACATGGAATCACTTGGAGAGCAGAGAAGGCGGCCCTGGGAGTTAAAATACACAGCAGGCAAAGAGATGAGAGAAGCCAAGAGAGCTGAAAAAAATGGCACAAGAGACGAGAGAGGCAGCTGGGGGAGTTAAAACATGCAGATGGAGAGATGGCTGAGAGAAAGGAAAGACCTGGATCCAAGAGGAAAGACAACGACGACCAGGAACTGGCCACTTAAAATAAACTTTTGAGCACCGAGACAAAAAACGAGGGAGTCGTTTTTCCAGGAATCCAAAAAAACCCACTGCTGGCAGCAGGTCCCTTGCTGAAGGGGTGGCTGAAGTCCCACCCAAGGCCAGCAGTGTTCCCTGCTCCCACCCGGCCTCCCACCAGGCAGCAGAAGCCCTCTCCTCCCTCGCCACAACCCCAGGTGGAAACGGCTTTGCAGAAGATCCAGGCTGGGACTTCTGCCTCCAGATCTCCAGCCTCCAAATAATGAGCCCTCACCCACCTGATTCTCATGTATAGGCTCCGTAAGGAATCCTGGAAAGAAGGAGATAATGCCCACCTGGATGTGGCTCCCATGAGTGACACCCCAGTCTAACTACAACGCTACCAAATTAGCAAAGTTCAGCTTCTCACCAAATCCTCCAAGTTGATGGTTGTGGTTTTTTCCCAAAATGAGGTTTCACCTCTGACTGTGGCCTTCAATAACCACTTTCAAAGATCTGTGAGTTGAAACTTGGACTGCAAATCCCTTGGAATTGCTCAGAATTCCTCGGACAGGGATGCCCTCCATCTCAGGTGGATGCCTCTGTGTCCTTCAGTGATATCACCACCTCCAGCTGCATGGTCAAACTGCTCCCCAGTCCCTATCCCTGCCGTTTCTCACTCACAGGCTTCTAGGAATCCAAAGACATTTGATGGAAAATGAAACAGCAGGCACAAAGCTTTAAGCAGGCTAAAGTAGTGCCCAGTGAGTTTTATACAGAATCATAGAATAGATTAGGTTGGAAAAGACCTTTAAGATCATCAAGTCCAACCCTTCACCCAGCCCTGCCAAGGCCACCACTAACCAACGTCTCTCACCCCCACATCTACATGGATTTGAAATCCCTCCAGGGATGGGGACACAGTTATTCCTACAGAGTTTCATTTGGGGGTGGTGGGGAGGGAAGTATTCCCTCACCAACCTGAACTAAGTCTGTCTATTCGGTCATTTTGACTTTTTGAAGACAATCTCCTGTACTTCCACATTTGCTCAACAGATAAAATTAGTTCTGATGAGCACAGGTGCATTTAGTACAACTCACATCAAACAAGAAGTGACAATGCCCCCAAACATGAAGCAGACTTTACAGTTTTAGATAAGCTTGTGGTTGCTCTGCAAGACCCATGATGGTCCTCAGGGTTTCCTGATGGAGACAGTAATTTAGAGACCAGTTTTCTACAAACTTTGCATTTCTGCACATGAAGAATTTTGTCTGTTCATGCTGCTCACTCACAAAGAGCAAAGATCCTCTGAGTGACAGCAATGAAACAGTTTGTCTTCTGGGGTAAATCTTTCTTGGATGAGCTCATCACCAATGTATGGTTAGACCAGAACCACGTTGAGCCAGTGGTGACACACAGCCACTCTGGTGTAAACCTCAAGGAGAGAGAAGGGTGAAAAGAAAGAGCTCTGCAGCAAGAACACCACGAATTGGTGGCACATTTCTGAAGTGTCTGGCACGTGGACAGATGAAGACAGAAGTCCTCTAGACTGACAACAGCAAAGCAGATTTGATGGGATTAGAAAGGCTGGAATCACGCGTCTGAATCTGAAGCAGGGAAGCTGCCAGGATGCTGGGATCTGGAGAAGTGACAGTCCCTGCTCTTGCACACGACTTGGAGCAAGCCCTGAGTAGGGTACTCCAGAGGAAGGCACTCCAGAGGAAGGCAGGGTCACACCTGAGCACCTCCCCAGCAGGTCCTGAGGGTCAGTGATGGGCTGGGGGACCCTGGGGGTGACACAGGGTTTGGAGGAGGGAAAAGGCTGCAGAGCTTTTGTCCAGGAGGAGCATGAAGTGAAAAGCAAATGCTTTGCACACAACTAGAGGGGCTGGAAGCTACCCCTTGTCCTTGTGTGTCTCCAGAATGTCTCCTAAGAGTGGCTTGCAGAAAGTGTTCCCCAGACTGTGCCCTGCTGCAGGGAACCACCAGGGTCCCTTTGAAAAAGAGAGGAAAGTCATCCATTTTGACCAAAAAGGGCTGAAAGGACTTACCCAACAGCTCCCAGAGTTTGTTGCCCTGTTTCTCCACACACCCAGGTCATGGGAGGGACCAATCTTGGTGAGAGCCTCTAGGTGCTGGAGGGGTACAGACTAGATCTCTATTTTTCAATTCAGATGTTAAAAACAAGACTCCCAAATTTACAGAAGCAACCTTGACCCCTCCCTTAAGGAGATAAAATGGCCCAGGGGTGTTTCTAGGAGGGGAAACAATGCTGACCAAAGCCATGGTCAGTCCCTAACCCCACCAATTGCTATTTACTCATCAGTGGAGTGATTTGGAGCAGCCATTATCAACAGGTTTGCTTAAAGAGTGCTTCCAGCTTGGCTGTCTGGACAAAGGTAGCAAACCCCTTCAGCCTCTTCATCTTTCAATGCACTCATCAGTCTCCAGAGGTTGGCAAAGTGATCCCTACCCCACGGAGCATTCATGCCCAAGGAACTGTTGATGGGTGTCCCAAGGAGCCACCAGCAGCTCCAAAGGGGCTCACAGCATCTCTGGGCAGAAGAAAATGCAGGGGTGTTGGAAAGCAAGGTGGGAAAACAGCAGTTTGGGGTATTTTTGCTATCAAGAGCTTTGCTAAGAGGTAACTGGACATGAAATAACAACCTTGCCCTTTCCTGCCCTCTCTCAGAGCACTGATGCTCCACAGAGGTGGCTGCCAGGGGAGACTCTGGCTCCATCAGTGATGGAAAGCAAATTTCTGCAGAAAATGTGAAGCATGATTCTTTCAGGGGAAGCCCAAACCACAGGGTGTTATTGAAAGAAAGTACCAGGGAGTTGAAACTGGGAGCAGGCAAGTCCCAGAGTGGCCAAGGTGGTCTGGATGTGGCACGTGGCCAGCAGGTAATTGCTGATGGACATGAGCCAAAACCTTCAGGCTGACCCCAAGAAGCAGCTCTAATGTTTTCTGAAGTGGGGGCTGAAAACTTATGGACACTTTTCCACTGATTTCTGGGAGTTTTGGCTCACCCTGACCTACAGAACAGGGTTCTTCAAACTGCTGGGCCCTCAGAAAACTATTTAAAACAACCACATCAACATATAACCAGCAAATGTAGCACTTGAGCAGCCTCCAACCATGGTCCAAAATGATGGAAAATCAACGTTTTAATGAGCAAGAAAAAACCCTTAAATGGACCAATGCTAAGAAATATCAACAAATGACACCTACTGAGGATCTTTTCTCCCCTCCCCTTCAAAAGCCCCACTTCATGTTACTTACTTTTCCAGTACAGACATAATAATTGGAGGTAGAACCAGTATAGGCATTGGCAGGACCACTCTAGTCAGGGCTGTTTCTAGCAGTGCCTGAGGAGGAAACACAAACAAACAAACCCAGCTCAGCTGTTTGGATACAACTGCTTTTTGCTCCCTTGGGGCTGGAGCTCCTGCTTGGTCATTCATCTAGTGGAATTAACAGAGACCCCAAATAACCTCCCTGGTTTCAGATGATGTGACCAAAAGTGCTCCAGTATCTCATCATGTTCCTATGCAAACACCTTAGTGCTGCCTGGGGGGCAGAAAGAGAGGCCAAGCAGCTGCCTGGAAGATGCTGGAAGGTGGAATTGCCCTGCTCTGGTGAGACCTCCCCACAGGGCTGGGTCCAGCTCTGGGGTCCTCAGCACAAGGACATGGAGCTTGTGTCCACAGAGGAGGCCACCAAAATTATCCTCTTCAACCACCTTTGCCAGCACCCACCTGGGATGTCCCAGGCCATGCATGGGTCTTGGGTAGACGTAGGTAGAGGGTACTATAGATTTTGGATGGGAATGCTGAAGCACCTGCCCATGGTCAGGCTTGGGAGCACTTGATCCTTCCAAAGAGGAGGTCCCGGAGAGGTGCAGATGTGCTACACTCAGGACTTGCCAAATTTTCCACAACAAAAGCCAGTACTGAGCTTCTTCAGGGAGAAGCATCAAGATTAGATGACAGCTGAGCAGAAGCTCTCAGAAGTCCCAAATCTGATGCTTAAAACTCCACCTCAACCCCACTGCCAGTGCCTGCCTTTTAATAGTGATTTTCTGTGTTGTCTGTCTTTCCTCGACCACTAGGACTGGGGGGGGGGAGAAGGTGGGTCCTGAAGCCAGTCAGTGTAAGTGAGAAAAACTGGCTCAAGTAAGTATCTCCAAGCCCTTCAACAGACTGTTTGAAGCTCCCTGTTAAACAACAATATGGAGAGATATTAGAGATCTCCCATTCCTTGCCGAGGACTGTAAATCTGTACATTAATTGCTGTCTGTGAAGTGCCTTAAGAGCCTTGGACAGAAGGAGTGAGAGAAATGCCAAGCATTATATTATTAACTCCTCTGCCTGGGCGTGTGCTTTGGTACATGCTTTACATTTCAGATGAAATGCCCACTTGGAAACAACATGTCTCAGATGAGGCTCAGAAGACAAAACTATGGAAGCAGAGTAGAAAAGGGAATAATTTCAGGCAGCTGGCAGAGTGTGGAAGGTTACAGGGGAGATGACACCAGGTGTTAGGATGAGCAGACAAACATCTGGCTACCCTCACAAAGCTTTGGTTAGTGGTTGTTAGTGTAGTTTTGCCATAGCAAGGGTTAACAAGCTGGAAAATGAAGTCTTCCTCATTTAGAAAAAGGTGGAAGGAATCTTTGCTTGGTATTCTGCATGAACTGCTTGCAAGATTCCACAAAGATGTCCTAAGGCTGTGAATGTACCAGGGTAGTGCAGGATCCTCCTGATGTCCATCTGCGCCCTCCCACACCTTCAAGGTCAGCCCCCAAATTTGCCTTGGTGACACGAGATGGTGTCCACCAGCACACTTGGGTTGGTGGCTACCCAGCTGCATGTTTGGCTACAAAGCAGGCATTACATTTTGCTGCTCTTCTCCCTGCATGATGGGTAAAGCTCATCTATTTGCAGCTCTTTCATCGATTCTACAGAGCCCGCAGGAAAGCTGGGGAGAAACTTTCCACCACAGAGTGTAGTGACAGGACAAGGGGTAATGGTTTTAAACTGGAAGAGGAGAGATTTGGGTTAGATATTAAGAAGAAATTCTTCACCATGAGGGTAGGAAGGTGCTAGAATAGGTTGCCCAGGGAGGTTGTGGAAGACCCATCCCTGGAGGTGTTGAAGGGCAGGTTGGATGGGGCTTGTGCAGCCTGGTCTGGTGGGAGGTGTCCCTGCCCATGCAGGGGGGCTGGAACCTGATCTTTAAGGTCCCTTCCAACCCAAACCAGTCTGTGGTTCCTACATGTGTGGGATTTGTTGAGCCTGGAGGTGCACAAGCTCACCCAAGCCTTGGGCAGGAACATCACAGGTACCTACGTGTTTTGCAGCAATTCTGGAAGACCCGACAATGTTTCCATTATTGTCCAAAACATCAATTCCTTCTTCCAGCTCCGTGTGCCTCATCAGGACAACGTTGCAGATATTGGCACTAGCTGAGGAGGAGAAAAGGATGAGAAAAGCACGATGATTAGCAAGGCAGCCCTGGTCAATACCAAATGGCAGGCTTCTGTTCACCCTGACAGCCCTTCAGCTGTGCTTGCCTCAAGCTGCCAAGAAGTTTCTGCAAGTCAAGGAGCCCCTCGTACACCCAGACAAAGATGTGACACTTAGGAAGAGAACAACAATCAGGATCATCTACTTCTACTTGCAAAAGGATCTGCTCCCACAATCAGAAACTAATCGAGGCAAAGCAAAACCAGCAATTCCAGATGTTGGTGTCTGAACTCTCCTTCACCCAACACTTCAATCTGCTACATCAAAACAGGTCTTTGCTCTGGGCCGTAAGTTGGTCTTGGCCAACCAGGTGCTGCTGATTTGACAGCTGCCTCTTCCGGAGGCACATCCCAGAGCTCCTCTTAACTCCCCATACTAAGCCAGCAGACAAATCCTTCCCAAGTATCAGATCTGAGCAGGTAGGATGGAAATAGACCCAGAGGGTTTTGGTGAGCTGTGAAGGACAGTTTCCATCTGAGCACATCAAGAGGTCAAAGCTATTGTCTCAAATCAAGTAAGGCCAGGTTGGGTTGCTTTCATGGACACATATCCCAGCAGTGAGGGTCCTGCTGACTACCTGCCCTCATTTGACATGTTTTGGTGGGGAAATGGCTCTGGGGGTTTATTTGCCAGAGTTAGGCCTGTTTCTTTCCTCTAAGGATATTTTGTTCTGAACTCTTGACACAAACCAGCAGCTTTGGATGACTCTGCTTCCCAACTGGCATTCCCAGCATCTCAGCCCTGCATTCATGGCAGAGGTGGGAGCAGCTCTGGGACCTTTTCTGACACCCCCCACCCCCCACCCCACCCTTGCCCAGCCTGTGTTTTTTGTAGCCTTCTCCAGATGACCTCAAGTTCTGCTCCTCCAGTAACGTGTCAGAGTTGGGGTTGAGGAACATGCAGCTCCTCTCCAGGCACTTCTCTAAATCGTTCCGCAGAAAAGCTGCTAATTCCTACAAAAGTTTTGGTTTTGATAAACTGGCATTTTCCAGCAAGCCCCCCCCCCCCCCTTCCCCACCACCACATTGTGTTGCAAACTTCCCAACCAGCCCTATCACAACCCCGCGGTTGCTGCAAGTACCACGGCTTCCAAAAATGTGTTTCTGCACTGCTTGATGGGTTAATATTCGCTAATTAATCTCAATTCATGTCATATAACAAATGTCTAATTTTTTGAGGGTGGTGGGTGGGTGAGCCCTATAGGAACACAGCTCTCTGCAATCAAGGATGATTTGTGGTGACAAATGCTCCTTACACTCAAGAATAGGAGGAACATACACACACGCACACTCTGTCTCTCTCTTTAATATTCCAACTACCGGACCACTCTTCCCATCTATCAAAATACCAACCCTTCAGCTCCCTAATCCAAGATGAAAAATAAACCAGGCATTTCATTTAAAGCAAGTTTAGACCCTCTTTTTATTCTCTTTTTTTCACACTCCCGTGCCCCGTCCTTCCCGCCAAGACTGAACACATCAAACCACACCAGGAGAGATGCTCTCTGGGCTGAGCCAGGAGGCACCAGCACAAGGCTCTTGCAAAGCTCGTGATGGGATGTCCAGACCTGAAGGTCCCACCACACCTAAATGCTTCTCTATGTCTGTAGATCCTATCAGGGTTTCACTGACCAGGTCCCAGATTCAAAATCTGATTCCAGCCCATTTGTCTGAGAGAAGCACCTGACACCTCTAGTGGGAGGTGTCCCTGCCCATGCAGGGGGGTTGGAACTGGGTGATCTTGAAGGTCCCTTCCAACCCAAACCAGTCTGGGATGCTGTTATTAGCTGTTCCTGCTTTGCTTCAGGGAAACACTGAGAAAGCAGAACATGCTGATGATTTGCAGTGAACTTGGGTTTTATGGAAGTCTCAGACACAGGGGGGGGAATGAGAAATAAATAAATAAATGTGGAGGCAATTGGATTTTCAGAATTTTGGGGAAAAAATGATGACACTACAGCCTGGAAACAACTTCTGTGAAAACACTGACATATTGGAACCTGAGTTCAGACACAAAAGCAGCCCTACTGCCCTACTTCTGTGTGTGAGGCTACAGCCTTTCTAAACCAGGGTGCTCTCCACACACCAGACACACATTTGTGCACTGCATGCTTGCATTTCACTTCTTTTTTTTTTAAGGCCAAGGAGAAGAAAAGCTTCCTTCTCCTCACCTCCCTTCCCTCCAATGGGTATCTTTCCTCTAACTTCTTTTGGATCAGGTTTGGGATTCAACTCTTTAGGGGTTTCTGTGGGTTTTTTAACCATGCACTTCTGCAGTCTAATCCACCCCATCAGCAGTGACACCCCTTGCCTTTGTGTCTGCCATCCACACCCAGGCCTTGGGAAGAAGTGGGCAAACTGGATTCTTCTCAAAAGCCCTGGGCATTGATGTCCCTCACCACCTACAACTCCAAGAAAAGGTCAGGCCCCTTCTTGTTCCAATTTGGGAATCACAGCTCTCCAGAACACAGAGCTGACACAATCCTTCCTTTCTGCACTGAAAACCTTCCTGGAGAACAACTTCACTGCCCAAATGATCACAGAATCACAGAATTGTTCTGGCTGGAAAAGATCTTTAGGATCATTGAGTCCAACCATTAACCCAACTCTACTGATGTGTTGGGGTGACCAACACCAAGCATGAACCCCTTCTCCATCAAGGGGCTATGCAGAGCCTTGGTTGTTTCCAGGAGCTGTTCTACCTGGGATGCCTTGTTAGATCCATCCTCTGGAGCTGGGGAGGATCTTTGGGACAGCTTGTGATTTTCAGCTACTACAAATTGCCTTTGGTGGAGAGTGAGGGTGCAGCCCAACCTCCTGGCACCCTGTCCCAGTGCCACCAGCTGCAACGTGGGGATCAGAGCAACCAGAGCTCTGATTGCTACCTGGTAGCACACTCACAGTGTGTCAGTGAAGATACAACATGTGGAGCATCTCTGACGACAGTAAGACCCACAGACCAGTTGTCCCAGTGCCTACTCCAGCTTCCCAAGGCTTTGCAAGTAAGACTCTCTATTGACATCCCTGCTGGGACCCTGGCTGTCTTTCAGCTGAGCAGTAGCTGCACTTCCTGAAGTCTCCAACTCTCATTTCTCCAGGGAGACCTCATAGTGGCCTTCCAGCACCTGAAGGGACTCCAGGAAAGCTGGGGAGGAACTTTTTACACGGGCTTGTAGTGAGGGGACAAGGGGTAATGGATTAAAACTGGAGGAGGGGAGATTTAGGTGAGACATTAGGAGGAAATTCTTTGCTGTGAGGGTGGGGAGACCCTGGCCCAGGTTGCCCAGAGAAGCTGTGGCTGCCCCATCCCTGGCAGTGTTGAAGGGCAGGTTGGATGGGGCTTGGAGCAACCTGGGCTGGTGGGAGGTGTCCCTGCCCATGCAGGGGGGTTGGGACTGGATGATCCTGAAGGTCCCTTCCAACCCAAATCATTCTGTGAGTTTATGATCTTTTAGGATGAGAGGCCATAAAGCTTTGATGCCTCCCTCCAGCTTTCCAGCTATCAACCAGCTCAGCTCAGCTCAGGTTGGTGGGAGAGGGAGGCAAGGAAGGGCCAGTGGAAAACTGCTTACTGGAAATGGAGCAAGAGCTCTACACCAGTGCCTGGCTTTCCAGACAGCAAAGGTGAAATTCCCCCTTTTTTCCAGGGGCTGGTGGCTCAAAGCAGCAGGAAGACGCATCTTAATTAAACAGTTTGTCCAGGTCTGCAAACCAAAAACTAGCAGCTTTCAAAACCACAGAACAGCAATTAGTGGGAGGATTCCTGATGTCCTGGCAGATAACGAAGCACGAGAGTACACACAGAAAAGAAGAGCTAGAGAATTAATTAGGGGCTAAAGACATGAATCCTGGGTCCTCAGCCAATGCTGACACAAGCGGAACCTCCTTCTCCCTACACCTGGGCATGAAAATCGATCAACCTGGTGAGACAAAGTCTTCCCACGGGCATCTCTGACTCAAACCCAGCCCTGGAGTTGCCTCCCGGGTCTTGCACTCACCTCTAGTCCCCTCCTGGTTCTCAACATCAAAAGAAAGTTAAAAACATATTCCAGGAAAGTTCCACAGTGCCCACAGATCCCCGACGAACCAAGTGCTCAGGGACAAGGCTGAGTGCAACCTACAGACCATCCCCTGCTCTGCAGAAAGGGCAAGTGGCTGCTGTGCTGGCAGAAAAGGAGGGAAAAAACCCAAAGGACTCAGGAACTGAAGGATGGAAGGTCAGAGCAACCAGCTCTCTGCAAAAAAAAAGGTGCAGACCAACCAGAGAAATGCCAAGATAAAGAGGTTCAGTGCCCTTAAGCAAAGCTCTGAGGATACTGGACCTTTTCTGCCAGCAAAGGAAAAAGCTTCAAGGAAAGTTTTGCATTTAGATGGCTCAAAAGGGAGAAAAACCCCTTTACTTACCAGCCTTCTCCAGGCGTGGGACATTTCTGCACCATCTTTATAAATAAAAAAGCTTATCTAAAAAAAATCGCCCTCACATCCTGGGGATCTCCTCACAGCTGGAAGAACTGATCATTCCCTGAACGTTGTAGCCACGAGCTCCAGCAAAGGCTGAGACCAGCACGTCCCTCCCCTCAAACACCAAGCAGGTCACTGATGGGCTGCAGGTGGGGGCTTTTTTGTGCTCCATCCAGCCAGCAGCAGCCTGAATCCTTCACACCTGTTGTTCTAGGTGTGATCAGTGGCTCCTGGAGATCTGCATGTTCAGAGCAGGAGCATTTCATTGCATTTTTATTGTAAAAAAACCCCAGTGTTACCACATATTCGAAAAATTAAATGCTCTTGACTTCAGATGGGTGAGGACCAGTCAATGCTGAACAGTTTTTTAAACTTCAAATATAGAGAAAAGGTGTTATTTCTTACCGACTGCTGGGAATGGCACGAACCTCTGGATCAAGAGACGAGTGGCAGGGGTAAACTTGTTTGCTCTCTGAATCAGAACATTAAGGCCCACCTTTGAACAGAAAACACAGCAAGACAGAGAAGCAGAAACATTTAGCTACAAGGAGCAGGGCAGATGCCACAGCTTGTAGACAGTAGCAGAGCTCTCCACGGGGACAAACTGGGGTCTTTCCCCCTGCAGAAGCATTTGAGAACTAAACCACCCCAGCCTGCAGAGGTTTGCTGTCTTGGGTTCAGTCCTTTGTTCAAGGAAGGGTTGAACCCTGCCATGGGGTTGGATCAAATCATCAGGTTTAACTGAAGGGTTGAACCCAACTCTTGGGTTTAAACGAAGGGTGGAACACGATGTTTGGGTTTAAACAAAGAGTTGAGCTCAATGGTTGGATTTAAATGAAGACTTGAACTCAATCGTTGGGTTTAAATAAAGTGTTGAACCCAATTGTTGGGTTTAAATGCAGGGTTGACCCCAACTGTTGGGCTGTACCTGACATTGGGTTTAAATGAAGGGTTGAATCCAACCATTGAGTTGAATCCAACCATTGGGCTTAAACCCTTTTCAGCCAAAAGACAGGCTAGAAACCACTGCAAAACCATTTGCTCCTTCTGGAAATGTCCTTAGCTGCATTTTCACCCAGTTCACTGGCATTCTCCCCACCCAGCACAAATTCACCAGAGCTGGGAGTCTTCACCTTGCCAGGAAAAAGCCAAGTCTCAGTGGTGATTGTTGGCCTAACACAATTCACTCCTTCTCCTGGGGTCTGTGCAAACTACACCACCCAACATTTCATTGCAACATTTGGGCTACAAAGGAGCTATTACTAGAAGCAAGACAGAGCAGGCAGTTTATTATAACCACGGATCATTTTTTTGGTTGCCTCCTCCAACACTTGAATAATGCAGAGCTCTCCACAGCTTTGCAGGGATCTAAGTCATTGCATCTGTGAATATAAACAGCATGGAGGAGCTGCCTCATCAGCCCCAGCGTGGTTGGACAGTGGTGACAGTCAGAGAATTTCCATCAAAATTTCTTTCAAGCAAAGCTGGGGTTATTCATTAAACAAACCTACTGGCAGGGAATGACTTCTGTCTTCAAAGTCATCTCCCCTATAATGATGGGTTCTCTTTTTCATCTAAAAAAAAACAAACCAAAGACAGCGACCCCAAATGCACCAACAAAACCCAACAGCCTCAAACTGGGAATTTTAGGCCAAAAATGGAAGTCTTCAGCAGTGCTTGGCCAAAAGGTTTTCAGCCAAAAATGCAGCAAAATGTAAAAAAAAAAATAAAAAAAAATTCAGCCAAAGCCAAAAACCTGCCAGCAAATATGGGGGCTTGGGGGAAAAAATAAAAGAAAGAAAAGCAAAGCATGGAGGAACATATTTTGCAAGCTGCTACATTATACATGCATCCGCAGCATATCTCGGTGTTCTGGAGGCTGAGAGGAAGATGTGGAGAAGCACAACTGCTGGGCAAGCCCTGCAGAAGGGAAGTGCTGGCTTGCAAAACCCAGGGAACAATTCCAGAGCCCCACGAGGCTTTCCCCAACACCCCAAGCAGGAGCCTGTCCTCCTCTCCTCGGTCACCACAACTCTGGTGCTGAGCCCAAGAGAGCCCCGGTGGTTCTTCTTAGTCTGGGCAAGAATGAAGGTTTTGTCTTAATCTTCTTCTCCCCCGAAAGTGATGGAATGATTTCATTTTATTTACATTTTCCAAGTGCTGGGATGTGTATTTGTAAAATCTGAATGCTTCTGAGAAGAGTTTGCCAAGAAAGTTGTGGCTGCCCCATCCCTGGCAGTGTTGAAGGGCAGGTTGGATGGGGCTTGGAGCAGCCTGGGCTGGTGGGAGGTGTCCCTGCCCATGCAGGGGGTGGGAATGGATGATCTTGAAGGTCCTTCCAATCCAAACTATTCTGTGACTCTATGAGTCGGTGATTCCTGACAAGCTTTAAGTGGCTTTAAGAGTGAAAATGAGACAGGTTTTAAGCCTGGCTTTGCTGATACTGCCCCACGGATTTCACAGAATCATAGAATCACAGGGGTTGGAAGGGATCTCTGAAGATCATCAAGTCCAACCCCCCTGCCAGAGCAGGAACACCCAGGGCAGATCACACAGGAACGTGTCCAGACGGATCCTGAAAGTCTCCAGAGAAGGAGATTCCACAACCTCTCTGGGCAGCCTGTCCCAGGGCTCTGTCACCCTCACAGGAAAGAAGTTTCTCCTCATGTTGAGGTGGAACTTCCTGTGTTGTCACTTGGTGCCCTTTCCCCTCAGCCTATCACAGGCACCACTGAAAAGAGATTGGCCCATTCTTGACACCCACCCTTCAGACATTTATAGCCATCAATAAGGTCCCCTCTCAGTCTTCTCCAGACTAAACAGCCCCAGGTCTCTCAGCCTTCGGGTATTTATAGCCTGAATACAGCTCATCTGTGCAGATGACGAATTTGGTTGGGTTTGTAGCCTCTGCTTGTAGGTTTGATAGGAGGACTTGACCATGAGGTGGAAGAGCAGCAGTTTTTGAAACAGAAAAGATGAGTCTGGGAGAGACACTGCTGTGAGGCAAGTGGCAATAAAAGCATTTTACTTTCAGATTCAATTTGTGCTGCAGATGAACTCGCTCCTCCGCTTACAGCAACCACCCCGCTGTGAATATGAAATTAAATGTTGCTATAGATTTAAATCCAATCTCCCAAATTCCCAACACGAGGACTGGATTTAGGAAACTAATGAGGGTTTGTTTTTTACAGTTTTGAAATTGCTTTAGCCAATCTGTGAACTCTTTCCTGCAGGTCACGAAGCTGGATGAAAGTAAACAGGTCAAGGAGAGACTCCACCGAGCAGGTACTCCTCACCCTCAGACCACCACAAGCTAAAGGGCCATCAACAAGGAGAGCTTAATGAGTTTAATTCCTAGGGGCTGGCCAAGGAACACTGGCTGTCGAGGCAAATTCACCAGGAAGAAAACAACTGCAGGAGTATTGTTGCTATCATCCCCCCTGCCTACAGCCTGAGTCACAGACCTGGGATCTACAACACGGGTGCTGGACAAACACGGAGCAGAGTCAGGCGGGATTCGTCACACCAAGCGTGGTGGAATCAGAATTGTTTGGGTTGGAAAATACCTTCAAGATCTTCAAGACCAACCCTTAACCCAGCCCTGCCAAGGCCACCACTAACCCATGTCCCTCAGCACCACATCTACAGGGCTTTGAAACCCCTCCAGGGATGGGGACTCCCCCCCTGCCCTGGGCAGCCTGGGCAGGGCCTGAAAGCCCTTTCCAGGAAGAAATTGTTCCCAAGATCCAATCTAAACCTCCCCTGGCACAACTTGAAGCCGTTTCCTCTCATCCTACAGGCTCCCTTTTCAGCCCAGCACAGAGAAATGAGCTTTTATAAGGGTTTTCATTCTCCTCCCAAGACAGATATTTACAGGTGCTCACAAGAAATGACCCCACAGTGCCCTCATCCGCGCTGCCCATCAAAGGAATCCAGAGATACAGACCAGATGAAGGTATCTACGCTGGTGATGTCTCAATTCAGGCAAGACAAGTGCTCCTCCTTGCAGCTGGGAGCTCTGGGCATGGGTTTGCAGCACTGGTTTTGCTGTGATACTGGTTTTGCTGTGATACTGGTTTTGCTGTGCTAATGGTTTGGGATACTCTTGCACTGTGACCCAGGTTAGGGGACAAATTGAGCTTTTTCAAATTGTCTGTTTGTTTTTTTTCCAAGGCTCCTTTCTCCCTCCATCTTCAAGTGCTGAGAATTTCTACTGTTTATTTAGCTACTGGTTCTGTTTCCAGCACCATCAGCACTGCCACAGCAGAACAGGGTTTGCTGTGTTGCTGTACTTGATGCTGGTACCACCAGAGTGCTCACGCAAATAATAAACCAAAACTTGCTGTTTCCTTTCTTTTCTTTCTTGTCTCAGAAAGTTCTGACCTCATGTCCACCAAGACATGAGCTTTAAATGCAGAGGAAATTGGTTTAAAAATAATTTTCCTTTTAAATCCCTGATTTTTTTGGTTTTTTTTTCCCCTTTATGACTGTTAAGGTTTTTGAAACCTGAGAGATGGCTTTGGGTGCCTGAAGTTGGCATTTGACAAAGGTCTGACCTCACATCTCTTCAACCAGCTCTAGGACAATAAATACATTAGCAGCTCAAGAAGTGATTTCACTTAATTTTGAGAGGGAATATTTATGAAATAAAGGACTTCTAGGAGACCAGTGAGCAAAGTGGACATCACTTGGTAGATGACACCACCATCATTGAGACTAGACTTCATTAACTGCATTGGTAGGATCTCCATTGATTTAAGGGATTCAACTTTTCCAGGTTCCAGTAGCCCTGGGGCAACCCTGACCCCTGCAGTTGGCATTGGCTGCTCCAGCTGACCTAGAAAGTCAACTTGGAGGGAGGCACTGGCTCCAAAGCAGCTTATCCTTCAGCCCTCACATCACCAGATTGCTGAATTAGAACACTAATTGGATCTGATGAGTCCCATACAGCCAAGCTGAAGAAAAGAGCATTAGGAGAAGGAAGGAAAAAAAATCCTTCATTAGGACTGAGAGGTGAAGATGGAGGCAGAGAGATGGAAAACTGGGCTGTTCACCAGCTGGAGCTTTACCAAGTCAAGGAGAACAGCATGGAGGAGTATTAGGAAAGGGAAAGAAATAGCAATCAGAGTGGAGAAGGAAGTTAGAGAGGAGCAAGAGGAAGGAAAGGAGGGAACTTGAGTCCCACCCAAGGTAACTGAAGGAGGAATGACCACAGCAGCCCCATGGTTGGAGGCTCCAGTGGAAGAAAATGATGTAGTCTTGAGAAAGAAGCAGGACTGCAGGAGAGGTGTGAGCAGGAGGAGAGGGGATTAATGCTGATACTGGGACAAACTTGATTTGGCAGGTGATGGAGAAAGGAGGACAGCTGGGGCTCTTGCCAAAGACAAGAGGTTGTTGCCTCAGCGGAGAAGTTTTCCATCCATCTGGATCCTGCACAGAGGTGGGAGGGGCTGGGGCAGGAGGAAGGGGCACAGATGGGGACAACTTTGCTGGCAACAAAGACACACCAGTGAGAGCAGACAGAAAGGGCTGCAGGGAAGCACAAGGGGCTTGGAAAGCGGCAGTCGGCAAAGACCCGGTGGTTGCCATGTAGTCCTGGGCCCAGAGGCAGGGTGGGGGGCACTGGGTGGCCCCCAGGGCACACCATGTCCTTGTCTTCACTGCACCAAAGGCCTTGGGAATGGCTGCTGCTGCTCCAATGATTTATGGGCCTGATGGAGGAATTGCTGGGCTGGGTTTCCAGTCTGAGTCATCGTACCCCTCTCTTCTGGTGTCTTCTGGTACTTGGACTTCGTACCATCATGATGATGCTCAGAGGGCTGGATCACCTCTGCTAAGGAGAAAGGCTGAGAGAGCTGGGGTTGTGCAGCCTGGAGAAGAGAAGGCTCCAGGGAGACCTTGGAGCATCTTCCAGTGCCTGAAGAAGACCTACAAAAAAGCTGGGGATCGGGTTTTTATAAGGGCAAGGAGTGAGAGGACAAGAGGTGATGGCTCTAAACTGGAAGAGGGGAGATTTAGGTGAGACATTCAGAAGAAATTCTTTGCTGTGAGGGTGGTGAGACCCTGGCCCAGGTTGCCCAGAGAAGCTGTGGCTGCCCCATCCCTGGCAGTGTTGAAGGGCAGGTTGGATGGGGCTGGGAGCAACCTGGGCTGGTGGGAGGTGTCCCTGCCCATGCAGGGGGTTGGAACTAGTTGATCTTTAAGGCCTCTTCCAACCGAAACCACCCTATGGTTCTATGACAGTATGATTAGAGAAGAGGTGCAGGGAGGGGAGCACTGGAGGACAGGCTTTGGAGCTGGGCACCCCTTCCTTTAAAAACTTTGAGCAGCAAACTCAGGATTGCCTCCAGCCCCTCCAATCTACTGTGCTTTCCTCCTGCTCCTGGCTCCCTGCAACACTTCCCCTCCAAGGAACCTGCCAGCCACCCTCCATTCCTTCCCATCCCTCGCCCTGCTTTCTACTGACTTCCTCCAGTTTCTAAGTGTTTCCTGACTGCCCGAAGTGGCAGAGTCCTGAGGGCAGTGGGTGGCCTCCCGTGCTGTCTCACAAGCTGATTATGGGCATCACACCAAATTCACAGGCTGTCAATGCAGCCGCTCCACACGGCTCGCAGACAATTATCAGGAAGAAGGAGCTGGGATTAGAAAAATCCACAGGGGCACCTCCACCTAGAGAGGAGAGTGAAAAATTGCCTCTGTGTGTGTGAGCTAAGTGTGCAATGGGAGGAGGAACAACCCATGGCTGGTGGCACCAACAGAAAGGGAAAGAGCGGGGGTGCTGCCCTGGAGTGCTGAGTGCAAGGAGGCTCTTTCTGCCCCCAAGTCAAAACCTTGGTCCAACAAGGTCCTGCCCTTCCTTAAGAGGGGGGAAAAAAACAAGATCCTGGTTATTTATTGCTCATGAACTCTGATTCATAGAATCATAGAATCCCAGACTGGTTTGGGTTGGAAGGGACATTCAAGATCATCCAGTCCCACCCCCCTGCATGGGCAGGAACACCTCCCACCAGCCCAGGCTGCTCCAAGCCCCATCCAACCTGCCCTTCAACACTGCCAGGGATGGGGCAGCCACAGCTTCTCTGGGCAACCTGGGCCAGGGTCTCACCACCCTCACAGCAAAGAATTTCTTCCTAAGATCTCATCTCAGTCTCCTCTCTTCCAGCTGGAAACCACACAGTTCATCTAATTAACATTCTTAGATTCTCCTTCTAACTTTGGTTTGAACCCTCAAGCATCACCCAGCTTTCTTTCAAAGGACAGAGCTGGAAATGGGACTTTTTATTATTCTCAGTCTCTGGCATCAGAAGATTTTTAAACCTGTGTATGGAAGCAAACACATCCCTTGCAACTGGTCCCAGGGACCCAGTTCCCTGAGCTGTGGGAGCAGGGGTTCACGGACAGGGATTGCCACTGCTGGCTGTGGCACAGGAATTACAAGGCTGATATGATTTAATAGGGACAACCTCAGCCTTGGACAATCTCCACCACTTCCTTAGGGGAAGAAAAAATATCATTTTTGCAATGTCCATTTGTCCAGAAGCAGCTTCTGCTTTAAGCTGAACTCTCAGGCCCCTGCTGGGCTTTGCTCATTAGACTCATACACAACTTTTTATCTTCTGATACAGCTAAATATAAAATTCAGGAGTTATAATGTTTGTGTAACCTCTGTGCTCGACTGTGGTTGAGATTCCTGCATGAATTACAGTGCATGCATTCCCCAGGAACACAATCAAACATCTCAAAGACAAATTACAGTGATTCAAGAATTCAAGATGTTCTGCAGAAGCCCTACAGTAGCTACCTGAGTCCCCAAAAAACTCTATTTTCTGGGAGATAACATCAAGTTGCCCTAGGATGACTGAATAAGACACCTGCACTGGAGAAGAGTGATTTCATAGAATCACAGGATGGTTTGGACTGGAAGGGACCTTCAAGATCATGTAGTTCCAACCCCCCTGCCATGGATTTCCTACAGGGAAAGCAGGACTTAAGAGTCCTGAAGCATCTAGGTTAGAGTTTCTGAAGAGCTTCCCACATGGGTCCCGACCCCAAGTCATGCAGCTTCTGTCTCCATTTCCCAGCCATGCAACAGAGATGAGAGAGAAGTCCAAGCTCCAAGGGGCACCCCAAAGACCTGCAGGGGCTCCCATACAGCACACTGGAGGCTACTGCTGCACCTGCACTGCAGAACCTTCTCCACAGTGAGAGCTCTGCCCTTTGCTCCTCTCCAAGCGACGGAGCCGCATTTCACTTAAGCAGATTGTTGCTGGTTTGTTTGGACTCCAGTTGTGGATTCGTGGAGGCACCAGCCTTCAATAGGCAGGAAGGAGGGACTAACCTCCACCCTGTCTCAGCTGGTTGCAACCACAGACTCACCTAAGCCCTCTTCTTCTTTGCCCCAAGCTAGGAAGCACTCGCACACTCCATTTCTGCACAGCTACTGTAGGGACAAGAGGGATGACAAGCTGCCAGAGCACTAACACCTCCCAACTGCTCCAGCAGTTTGCTGGATGAAAACATGTCCAAACCCACAAACCAAGATCAAGAGCACCAGGGGTCTCAAAACTGATTTATACAAAGCCAGACTAGCAGGAGTGCTTTTTACCCTTGCCTTTTTCCAAGGCAAAAAAAAAGTATCATGTGATACCTCAGCAAACATGATTAGGTCTTTAAACTGACTTGCTTCTTTCCTTTTTAGAAGGGCTTGGAGTAATAGGACAAGTGGGAGTGGTTTCAGACCATTCAGAGAGGAGATTTAAATGAGATATTAGGAAGAAATTCTTCACTCTGAGGGTGGTGAGACCCTGGCCCAGGTTGCTCAGGGAAGCTGTGGCTGCCCCATCCCTGGCAGTGTTGAAGGGCAGGCTGGATGAGGCTTGGAGCAACCTGGGCTGGTGGGAGGTGTCCCTGCCCATGCAGGGGGTTGGATCTAGATGGTCTTGAATGTCCCTCCAACCCAAACCAGTCTGGGATTCTATGGTTCCACACTCTCACAGTTGTGAAAGCACCAGGTGCACACCACAGTGAGCCAGAGCACCCCTGACCCTACTGGTGCTGGTTCCCTTCCTCCACTGGCTTGTCCGGAGTCAGGATTTAGGGTCAGGAAGCAAAGAGACACTTTTAAAATGAAAAGACCCAGATCTGACTGTGAAGAGATCCTGTAAACACCCTCCCATACACCATGACCAGCAGTAACTCCAAGGTGAGTCAGTAGTAGCTGACAGCACCAAATTTATTAATGGCATTAACTACCTGGGGATTTAACCGAAGGTTGCCCAACAGGGTGAAGCAAAAGGAAACGTTCAGGACCTGGGCAGGTACATTTTAAGTGTGTAGATCACTAGGAAACACAGAGCCTGGCTGGCAGCCATGGTTACATGACATTGCATCTCTCTCTTTTAGACAAAAGAAGACAAAACACCTACTTTTGTCAGAATTTAGCTCAGGTTGCTAAGTGAGAACAATGTTTTTGTTTTCCTCTGTACCCACAAGACCATAAATCCTCAACATCCACTTCATAAAAACCTTCTGAGAAGTTATAAACCCCAGTGCATTTGAAAGGGAAAGGAAGGAGCCTGGTTAATTTAGTAACTGGGGCAAACCCCACCATCCCTACAATTGAGAGATGCCCAAGCCCACCCATGTGGTTTTGCTTCCCCTTTCATAGGGGCAGAATCAAATCCCTATCACAAGGGGGAAGCCCAGCACCGTTGGGAAGGTTTAGGTTGGATATTGGGAACAATTTCTTCTCCAAAAGGGTTGTCAGGCCCTGGCCCAGGCTGCCCAGGGCAGTGGTGGAGTCCCCATCCCAGGTGGGATTTCAAAGTCATGTAGCTGTGGTGCTGAGGGACATGGGTTAGTGGTGGGTTGGACTTGATGATCTTAAAGATCTTTTCCAACCAAAACAATTCTATGATTCTATGATCGTACCTTGGCAGTCACGAGAGACATTCCCTGGGTAAGTTACACACACCTATAGATGTAAACACATTCTGTTTGTGTTTTACATCTAATTAGAGCCCATCCTGTCTGCAGGGGAGGACAACCCAGCAGTACCAATGTACATGGCACCTCCAGGGTACACGGAGTGGACAACAGATGGACAAGGAGCTAATGACCTGGGCACGTCAGATCCCCCTTGGAGAGTCTGCAGGGGTCTTCAGGATCACGAAGAGCAAGATTTGGAGTTGGGCTTGGCAGAATTTGAAATTGTGATTGTGGAAAGTAAAAACCTGATGTATAAAGCTCTGATCCAAAGACTGTGGAAACCAAGGGCAGTAACAGCAGTGCTGTGAGATGTTTCATAGAATCATAGAATCCTAGGGGTTGGAAGGGACCTCGAAACATCATCTAGTCCAACCTCAAGGAGGGTGTATGGAGGAACCCAGCAACTCACCATCTCCAGCCTCCAGTCTACTGGTCTCAGCACCAGTGACAACCCAGAAACCAGACAGCAGCTCCTCACAGCCCTTGCCTTGGTCTGGTTTAATTTACGGACAACTAATTGCAGCCACAAGAATCACTCCTGACCTCAGATCAGAGCTCCAGCCTAAGGCCACAGTACCCAAGAGCTGAACAAGATGCAAAAGGCATCAGCAATGCAGCAACAAACCCAGTTTGGATCTGAAAGCAAGAAACCTACTTATAAAATATGTTGGAAAGGGTTTCTTTATCATTACCAACCCTCTGATCAGCATAGCTCTTGGCGCTGGAATATTTGGGGGGGGGGGGGGGGGTGGGGAGGAAAACCCAAACATTTCAAATACACTTGGTCTTTCTCAAGTCTTTTTTACTACTCTCTGCCTTTGTTTGCCTTGCTTAGGAAAACCAGCTGGTATTAATTGTGCTTCGTACACCACCAGCATGAACTGCAGCCAGATATCAGAAAATACAGCCTAATCCCAGGAATCCAACTCGATTGTTTTTTTAAAAAAGACAACAGAAAACCCACAAAAAAAGCCCCAACAACCCCCCGACACAATTAGAGCTCAGTGTTGAGAGCAGCAGCAAAACGAGAGCAAACAAAAGACAAGGCAGGAAGGAGGCTGGTGGATGGAGAACGTGATAAAAATAAACCACAACCACAGAAGGAGAAAGAGAAATCTAGGTTACTTCATGGCAAACAGGCTCCTCGAAACACATTTTCCGCCGCAAGCGGAGCCGGGAGACGTCGCGGAGCCAACAGCCCCGGCACGTGTCCCGTGGCACGGACTGTGCTCAAGTGTCAGGTGAGAAGCTAGAGATAGGAGAGATCTGGCACGGAATCACAGAGTGGTGGGGGTTGGAAGGCACCTCTGGAGATCATCTAGTCCAACCCCCCTGCTAGAGCAGGATCCCTCAGAGCAGATCCCACAGGAACACGTCCAGGTGGGTTTGGAATGTCTCCAGGGATGGAGACTCCACAACCTCCCTGGGCAGCTTGTTCCAGGGCTCTGTTACCCTCAGAGTAAAGAAGGGTTTTCTCATCTTCAGGTTCAACCTCCTGTGCTCCAGTTTGTGCCCATTGCCCCTTGTCCTGTCCCAGGACACCCCTAGGAAGAGTCTGGCCCCATCCTCCTGACACCCCCTGGAGATATTGATCAGCACTGATGAGATCCCCCCTCAGCCTCCTTCTCTCTCAGCTGAACAGCCCCAGCTCCCCCAGCCTTTCCTCACAGGCAGATGCCCCAGCCCCTTCATCACCTCAGTGCCCTGTGCTGGACTCTCTCCAGTAGTTCCTTGTCCCTCTTGAACTGGGGAGCCCAGAAATGGACACAGTGCTCCAGGTGGGGTCTCATTAGGGAAGAGTAGAAGGTGAGGAGAACTTCCCTCAACCTACTGAACACACTCTTCTTAATGCACCCCAGGATGGCATTGGCCTCTTGGCTGCAAAGGCACATTGTTGGCTCATGAGCACATGTTGGCTCATCTTGGCCTTTTCACCTCTTTCCTCACGCTCAGTCTTAAAACAATCCCTTCTGATGCCTTTGCTGGCCTTGCTTCTAGTGAGAGCTTCACCCCAGTGCTGCATGGGAGGAGAGAAAATTCAGGACCTGGCAAGGCTCTCCTTGCCCACAGCCATGCTGTGAACTGTGTTGAGCTGGGAAAAATATGGAACTACTAAAAAATATTTAAAAACTGAATATTAATTCCTCCAAAAACTCATCCTGAAGGGCTGCAAATCAGGAGTCCCAGGTGTGGGACTGGATCTGAGAGCAGCATTGCTTCTCTCTGCTGGCAATTCATAGAATCCCAGACTGGTTTGGGTTGGAAGGGACCTTCAAGATCATCCAGTTCCAACCCCCCTGCATGGGCAGGGACACCTCCCACCAGCCCAGGTTGCTCCAAGCCCCATCCAACCTGCCCTTCAACACTTCCAGGGATGGGGCAGCCACAGCTTCCCTGGGCAACCTGGGCCAGGGTCTCACCACCCTCACAGGGAAGAATTTCCTCCTAATGTCTCAGCTAACTCTCCCCTCCTCAAGCTTTGCTCCACCACCCCTTATCCTCTCACCCCCTGCCCTTTACCCCTCTCTCTAAACCAGGAAAACAACCCCGTTATTTGCGAAGATGCGCTAAGACCTCCAGCTCAACGGCCAGCAGCACAAAGCCAAAATCTGCTCCTCCCTCGGTGTGAGGAAGCAATTTGTTTGTCCCCCTTGTTAGAGGCAGACAGGGAGGGTGAGGAGGACAGGAAGCACAATCACAAGTCAACTGCTGTGTCATTTCACAAGCCCTCTGGCCCCGTCGCTGCCAACGGCGGCCACGGAAGAGCTGCCGTTAATTACTGCGGGGGCTCAGCAGCCCCACTGGGGGCAGTGGCACCTGTTTGCAGGTCATCTGGTCCTAATAGGCTCACCCTGGGAGCTGGTTTCTTGCTAACTGACAGCAGAGATCAGTTAATGAGGGCTGAGGCCCTTGAAAGCCAACCTAAGGAACCTCGAGGCTATTTCCTTATTATTTGTCATCATCATTTAAAAACAACCAAACAACCAAAACAAACCACAGAACTGCTCGAGGAGATGCTGGTTATTCATCCAGGTATTTACAATATAAAAATCACTCCCTGCTCTGCAGGGTTTTCTCTTGGCTGCTCTGCTGGGGATGGTCAGGACACATAGGCTGGACTTGATGATCTTAAAGGTCTTTTCCAGCCTTGGTAATTTTGTGATTCTGTGTGATTCTGTGGTTGTGTGGTGACATGTTGGTAATGTCCTCAGCAGCTCATGTGCATGGGATGAGGGATGGGAGGCCATCCAGAGGGACCTGGACAAGCTGGAGAAGTGGGCCCAGGTGAAACTCATGAGGTTCAACAAGGCCAATGGAGGGTCCTGCACCTGGGCTGAGGCAACCAGAGATATCAACACAGGCTGGGGGAGGACACACTTGAGAGCAGCCCTGTGGAAAAAGAGCTGGGGGTACTAGTGGATCAAAAGCTGGACACGAGCCACCAATGTGCAGTTGCAGCCCAGAAGGCCAACGAATCCTGGGCTGCATCAAAAGAAGTGTGGCCAGCAGAGCAAGAGAGGTGATTCTGCCCCTCTGCTCTGACCTGCTGTGGTGTCATCTCCCCTCATGGTGCTTTTAAAAATGTCCCCATGATGGACATATGAGGTGTGCAAGATAACCAGGCACTGGGGCTCCTGCTGGAGGTGCACCCAGAATTTATGTGGACAGAGAAATCCCAGCACCATTTCAGTTTTGGTATTTATTCAAAGCTTGTTGCTTTGACCACTAGCTCCTCCATCACCAAGGAGAAACAGGGACACCTTACAGAGGTGCAAGCCACCACAGAACAAAGAGCTGATCTACCATGGGCAGACTGATGAGCCACCCACGTGTCACCAGGAACAGCAGAACACAGCTGGTGTCCTGCAACTTCTTTTATCTCCAAGTCTCAGCGCAGTTTTTCATGCTGCTGTAGGGAAGGAGTGTTTCTCACAGCACCACTGATGGTCACTTCTGAACCCTGAACCTCCCTTTCTGCTTCAGCTCCTTTGCAGTCAGCCAGGAAAGAACCAGAGATTTTAAAGCCTTGCACCTGCTGTCCCAAGATGGACATCTCTGCTCACTGCCCAAGTGGTTTCCTTACCAAAGCCTGTCAGCTCCACGGGGTGACACAAGGCTGCCAACATCACTTCTCTGTGTCTCCTGCCCTCTAACTGCCCCTGTTGCCAAAATGGAGAGCAGCATTCATGCCAACACCGTGGTCATCATCCTGCTGCTGCAGCTGAGCTGGGGGTTGGAAGGCAGGCCATGAGTGGCCCATCAAGCTGGAGAGCTTTGCTTTACTAATTCCCAAGGTGGAAAAAAATTGGAATTAAGGAGCAGGGAGGACAGCCAAGTTCTCCCAGGCTACAGTGGGAAAGAGTGGACAGAGAACAGCTGTGAATCAAAGCTGTGGGGTTGGTGGGATGGGGACTCAGCTTGTACTTCAGCTGCAAGAGCGTGGAGCTGGTGGGGACACATCTTCATGGGGTTACAAAGGGTGGGAATTCACACCAGACAAGGCTGGTCTGTGGGTGCAGTTTGGGTTAATTCTGCTGTGAGGGGATAACAGAGGTGACACAGAGGAGCAGTGAGAAGCCACACCAGCACCACAGAGAACTACCAAGTGGAAGCACACCCAATAAACCAGATAATTTCTACTCAAAATGCAAGGCCCTTCACCAACCCTCTGCTAATGCTGGTGCAAAAGAGGTGGGGTGTGGGCCTGTGCAAACCTCATGAAGTCCAACAAGGCAAGGTCTTGAAAGTGGGTCAGGGCAATCCCAAGCATAAAACCAGGCTGGGCTGAGAACAGATGGAGAGCAGCGCTGAGGAGAAGGACTTGGGGGTGTTGGGTGATGAGAAGCAAAACATGAGCTGTCAATGTGCATTCGAGCTCAGAAACCAACTGTGTCCAGGGCTGCATCTCCAGCAGTGTGACCAGAAGGACCAGGGAGTAGATTGTCCTTCTCTACTCTGCTCTGATGAGACCCTCTGCAGGGCTGGTCCCAGTTCTAGGAAGGACATGGAACTCCTGGAGAAAGTCCAGACGAGGCCAGAGATGATCCAAGGGCTGGAGCAGCTCTGCTCTGGAGACAGGCTGAGAGAGCTGGGATTGTTCAGCCTGGAGAAGAGAAGGATCCAGGGAGACCTTAGAGCACCTTCCAGTGCCTGAAGGGGCTCCAGGAAAGCTGGGGAGGGACTTGGGACAAGGGCATGAAGTGAGAGGACAAGGGGTGATGGATTAAACGTGGAAGAGCGGAGATTTAGGTGAGACATTAGGAAGAAATTCTTTGCTGTGAGGGTGGTGAGACCCTGGCCCAGCTTGCCCAAAGAAGCTGTGGCTGCCCCATCCCTGGAAGTGTTCAAGTTCAGGTTGGATGGGGCTTGGGTCTAGTGGGAGGTGTCCCTGCCCATGCAGGGGGATTGGAACCAAATAATCTTTAAAGTTCCTCCCAACCCAGACCAGTCTGGGATTCTATGAAAACTGGCAGCTGCAGAACACAGATGCGCCTCGTGCAGAATTTCTGCTGTCCACTGTGGACATGATGTGCCAAACCCCTGTCAGTTCCTGGCCAGGAGCTCCTGCCTCCACAGTTCTCTTAACAATCTGTAGCCAGCTCTAGACAAACATGCTACTTTGCAAGGAAATCTAAACAAGCCCATGTAGCTTTTCCCAAAAGGTTCCCCCTTTTGGGGAACCTGAGGACAAGCAGCTTGGTGAGCAGTAGTGACCTTCTCCCATGGCCCAATCTGTCTGCAGAAAAAATGCCTGGAAAAAGGTGTCTGTGTCTTGAGAATAAGGAAAAAGAATCTTGGCCAAAGGGAAAAGAAAACAAAAACTGCTGCAGGATCCTTAACATTCCAGAAGCAAAGGGACAAGGATGTGTTTCAGAGGCTTATTTGAAAACCCAATATAAGGAATAACTTCCATAAGCTGCTCCTGAAAAATGTACCTGTCTCCTTAGGAATTAGCTGACCCTGCTAAAGATGTCAACTTGTGCTTTTGGGGAACCTGAGCATTCCAGGCCTGACCACTGCACCACAAGACCACTTTGGCAATGCCAAAAGCTGCAGAGATGACTTGAAGAGCATTTCCAGCTTGAAAGATGCCATTTCAAGCACTGTGGTTGTTTCAATTCAGCGCGCTGACCCACCAGGAGAACATCTCCCAAAGCCTCTCAGCATGTCACACCATCCTCACTCTGGGGTCTCAGAGTCACTCTTTCAACTTGGACCAGGCTCATTCAACCACAAGTTAATGAGCATGTGGATAATCTGAGTCCACCCAGCAGCAAAGCCACAGTGCAGACCCACAACGTGCTGGAAGCCATCAGTGGGAGAAGTTCCCTTCTCTTCAGAAGTCTGGACATGCACAGACAGAGTTAAACCTCACAGTTGAAATATTTTCTGGTTATGTTGACTGAATTCTGTCAATTAAAAGCTAAACATGCTTGGCAATTCAAACAAACATCTCAGAAGCTGCAGCACTACTGCAAAGGAGCAGTGACTTCAGTACATCGATAGAAAGCGTTACCCACTGCTATTGAGACAGCACTTATGACAGCTCCCAAGTAGCCCTGGATGAACTTGGACGTCGGAGAAGGCTTTGGAAAGAAAAACAAAACATATTTTCAATAAACAAACTTCTGGTTATTAAACCCTAACTGAGCTGTTTGGGTTGCTTTTTGGGTTGTTTTTTTTTGTTGTTGTTGTTGTTCGTTTTGTCTTCGGTTTATTTGTTTCAAAGCAGAGACAGGTTTAATTCTGTCACGTTGTTCTGTGACACATGGTCTGTCATCTAGAAGTGGCAAAAGCAGGGAAGAGTGTAGCCTCGTGGGCAAGGTCAGAGGGAATGGGAAATTAATTGGCATCAGAAAATTATAATAATAGCAGCTTCAAGGAACTATGTGAATGAAACTCGGCAAATGGTACAAAATTAGCATTCTTGTACAGCAGTGATGAACCCCAAACTCTCCACATTCAGTATCTGTCTTTGAAAAGTTATCTGGGTGGTTTCCAACCCAGCTTCCCATCTTGAGCTTCCCACATCCCGACACGGGATGAACGACGGCTAAAGGGATGGAAGAGAGCAGGAACAGCCCCACCACTTCCCGGCACCGCTCAGGACACAGCAGCACGATGATGGAGCCACCTTCTGCTCTCCAAAAACCCAGATACCATTTTGCTCTGTGCTCATTTGCATATCAAATGAAGCCACTTCATACCAGATAGAACTACACGCTGGTTCAGCTCAAAGGCACTGAGTGTTACTTACGCGCCTCGAGCAATACTGAGATCCTCAAGCCATTTACAGCTGAGGATCCAAATGGAAGCCTCCACAGGGGAACAGCCAATCCAGAAATTCCTCACTCTGCTGACTCCAGAGCTTCTATTAACAGTGAGGAGACAAGACTTATGTTTCCATGTCAAAACAGACCCAACGTGCTGCACGCGCCGCATATGTTGGGTCTCCTCACCTTTGTCGCGTTGCGGTTTGCATAGTTGACGCAGGCGTTGTGGCTCTGATTCAACCACTGAAGGGGAAACGAGAAGAGACAGGGCATAAACACCACTTCACAAAAAGGAATCACAACAATACCGAAACTCCGTCAACCTGGGAATGCTGAGGGAAAACCTGTGGCCCTTTGGACCCGCTCGCAAATTGTCACCTCTTTCCCGAGACTTACGCTCGCCCGCGTGGATCACAGAATCATGAATCCTAGAGTGCCAGGTTGGGAGGGACCTCAAGAATCATCTGGTCCAACCTTTCTAGGTAAGAACACAGCTGAAGTGAGGTGGCCCAGCACCGTCAGCTCCATTGTTGGGGAACTCATCGCTTCCCTGGGGAGATTATTCCCATGTCCAGCTGTTATCATAGTGAAACATTTTCTTCTGGTGTCCAACCTAGATCTCCCCAGGAGTAACTTGCACCCATTACCCATCATCTTCTCCATGTGACTCCATGACACCTTGGTGCTGCTGGCCTTATGTTCACCAGCACTAAATCCATACTGATGCAGGAATTAGCTCTGAGCCCAGCTGCCAGTTCATCAGGCACTCATTAAGCTCCATGTTCCTCATGCAGGATGTCACAGGAGGTCCAGCTGAGGAACTGGAGATGAGCAGATGTACCACCTTAAATGCCTCTAAGCTGGCATTTCTGGGAACAACCTTTCGGAGCAGGATTTCTCACCAAAGCAGCATGGCAGCAGCTATGGATGAGTAGCAACGTAAAGAACACGATAATTTCAATCCCCAAAACACCACGTTCCCAGATCAGAGCGTGTCAGACCCAGACTCCTCTCCAGCTGTGGCCAGAACTGAGACATGGGAGGGAACGAAGTGGGGGTGAGGAGAGACAGAGTGAAACAAGGCCCTAAAACACAGGGGTCAGCCCAGTCATTGCCAAGTCCATGGACCAAGAGCATGACTTCCCTGCTGACCAGCTCTCTAGCCTGGAACTTTGGACTCAGCAAACCTTGCTTTCATCCCCTCTCTTGCTCTGCTGGCCACACTTCTTTTGATGCAGCCCAGGATTCAATGGCCTTCTGGGCTGCAACTGCACATTGGTGGCTCGTGTCCAGCTTTTGAGCCAGTAGTACTCCCAGGTCTTTTTCCACAGGGCTGCTCTCAAGTGTGTCCTCCCCCAGCCTGTGTTGATATCTCTGGTTGCCTAAGTGGGGTGTTCACTGTGGATGTAACTCATTCTCGTGCACACTTCCTCCCCTCACTCTTAATTCCCAGAATTTTGATGGGAAATAACACTGACACCTCCCAATACCCTGACTTTCTTTCCCCAAAGCCCTTGGGTCACACTGAACACATAGGTCCTTGGCTTTGCAGTGCATGGCTATGCCTGAAATTCCTGGGCACGGGACCTCCCACTGCAGCCAGCCCTGTGCATACGTTGCAATTCCAATGAGAACTCCCCCTGGAGAATTCCAACTACTTGACAGGGTGTCTTCAAAACAGCAGATGTGTGAGCTTCAGGGTCTACATTTTCATGGAAGCACACCCTGTACAACCCTTTACACCTATACAAAATGGGTCCAAAAACCTGATTTTGATCTCCCGGGCTATTTTGCATCTCTCTTGTCATGGCATTAATAGCTAGGAGCTGGAAAGCAAACCAATCTGTTTATAGCTCTTTCCAGACCTACCAAACCTTTCCCTAATTATATCCAGCCATACCATCTCCCCATGAATTAAACCATTGCCAGTGCAGAAGAGCCACGTGCATCATCACATGCATCATCATGAGGAAGAACTTCTTTACTGTGAGGGTGACAGAGCCCTGGGACAGGCTGCCCAGAGAGGTTGTGGAGTCTCCTTCTCTGGAGACTTCCAAGACCCATCTAGTTGCCTTTCTGAGTGACCTGCCCTAGTTGTTTCGGTTTGGTTTTTTTGGTCCTGCTCTGGCAGGGGGGTTGGACTCAATGATCTTTGGAGGTCCCTTCCAGCCCCTCATATTCTGTGATTCTGCGATCAGCTTGTTCTTTAGACACAACTCAACTGCTCCTTCCCTTTCCATCACATTCTCCACCCATTCCAACCAGCGTTACCTGCCAAAACACAGTGGATGCCAGCGTCTGGTTGGGCAAGAGGAGACCAACAACCTGCAAAGAGAAGAGATTTTTTACACATTAATAAATGCACCACTGATTTGCATTCAGTGCTCTGCTAGGCAGGCAAACAGCGAGCTTATTTCTAATGACTTGAAGAAATTATCTCCATTTACAGCTTTATTTCATTACAGTTCTTGAACTTCCCTTCAGCCCATCGTGTCCCACTTTCCCACTGGTGAAACTGGGTGATGTAGCTGCCTGTGAAGGCTTTGCCTCTTTAATTCTTGCCTGCAGCACACCTCAAGAAGAGCCTGGCAGCAGGTTCTGCCCATTAAAACAGAATCAATCCCTTAATCCAGGTACTTCTGGAGGGTAACACAAACACTGCACGACTGCAAGAGTTCAAATTGTGACTACTGGCAGTGAAGGGGGGTTTTCTTATTTTCCTTTGGCACGTTTTGCTGTTTCAAGCAGAAGAAAGAAATCCGATTTGAACATCTGAAGACAGGA
This sequence comes from Apus apus, assembly GCF_020740795.1. Lineage (NCBI taxonomy): Eukaryota > Metazoa > Chordata > Aves > Apodiformes > Apodidae > Apus > Apus apus. The sequence continues at coordinate 113,984,914 of NC_067285.1, read as the reverse complement.
GTGCCACCTGGAAGCACATGTGCTCCTGTTTGGGAGCCTGAATTTTATTTGAAGAGAAGAGAATTGTTGATGTCTCATACTCAGAGCTGTGAAAACTCCTGCTTGGGTTAGGAGCTGGGGCTGATGATTGCTGTCTCCCAGGGGCTATGGCTGCCCATCCCAGCACATCTGTCCAGATGTTGCCCGCTGCTGCCTGACTGACAGATAACACTGTTTTATGGCAACCTTTCCTCTGTAACCATGAGAAGTGGAAGAAGAGGAAAGAGATGCAAAACAAGGGGATTCTCAATGATAAACCCACCAAACATGGGCAGGAAGACGAGTTGTTGGGTAAGAAATGGGTAAGATGAGATACTTCCTAATGTCACTGTAATTTTCTTCCCTCCTGCACCTTAAATGTCTGATGGTGTCTGATGAAGATGGTCTTCTTGTCACAAAATCCCACTCGCATCTTTGTTAAGAGTACAAAGACTGAATAACTCCTTTTAAACCCAAACACACTGCTTCTCAGGACACTCACATGAACTGAAACATCTCTGAGGCATCAGGGCGAGAAGGCTGTGAGTTCATTCATGAACCCAGACCACCCTCTGCACCATTTCCCTGCTGTTTATTCCTAAGAAGCTGAGAAGAAAGCAAACTTCCCCACCAGAGCAGGGAAGGGAGAAGCTAAAGCCGTCCCTGCACATCTGCAGCAGCAGCAGTTGAAGAGGAGGCAACTTCCACGCTTGAGGACAGAAGAGACAAACAACAAACAAAAGGGTAATAGGGTTGGGAGGCCTGATTTCATTTCCATCTTCTTTCCTTCCTCCTCCTCCTCCTCCTCCTCCCTCCTCCAGCTTTTCCTCCTACAGCCCTTCGTGAAGTTGCAGTGACTTTGCTGGCTGGCCGAGCGCCAGCCTGCGCAAGTGACACTGATTTTTTTCCACTCCTGCTCAATCTGCAGAGCTCATCATTAATTGCTCCCCTCGCCAAATGAATTCAACAGGTGATGAACCCTCCTCAACCCCCAAAGCTGACTTCTAATCCCTGAAGCCAAAGGGGCTAAATGAGGCTCTGGAGGAGAGGGAAGCCTGCAAGGCAGCTCCTTACATTGTCAGCCTGGAGCTCGAGCGCCCGAGGAGAAGAAAAGAGGGAAATAAATAAATAAAAGAAAAAGAGCACCCAAAATCTGTATGACTGAAAGAGGCACGTTTAAATGCAAACTCTCCATATGTGCAAGAGTCTGTCAAGAAATGTACAGTTTCACTTTTAATTACTGGTGGGGGGGGGTGGTGGAAATAACTAAGAAGGAAAACAATTTTTTTTTTTTGAAGAAGCAGCTTTTCAATGATAGAAAAGTACCAGCTACAAACATTCAATTGCCTAATCAGGTGCAAATGGCCCTTTGTGGCCCCAAAGCCAGGGCTAAAGCCACCCCTTGGTCATCTGCCAGCCCCGAGCAGCCACATGGCACAGTTGCATCACCTCTTGCAAGCCCCAAGTCCTACCTTCTGTGCCAGCAGGAGTCATCTGTGACCCCCTATTAACACCCAGGTCTTCCCGACCTGGGTGCTTTGAAACCTCAAGAAGACCCTCCCCATTTTTAAATTGCTGGAGAAAATAAGGTGCTTAAAGCTGTGGGTGGCAGCTGGGAACAGCAGCAGGGTTTCTGCTCTATCCTCACCACCCAGTCTTGGGCTGAATTTGCCACATGGAGATAAATCTCCTCCTGGGAACATTTAATGTCGGGGATGAAACACAAATCCAAGGTAAAAGGCAACAGCCACCAAGTCACCCTGCACATCTCACCCCAACTGCAAAGGGAGATAATGGGATGGACTTCTGACCAGGGCATGGAGGGATAGGAGAAGGTGGAATGGCTTTGAACTGGAAGAGGGGATGTTTAGTTTAGACATAAGGAAGAAATTCTTTGCTGTGAGGGTGGTGAGAGCCTGGCCCAGGCTGCCCAGGGAAGCTGTGGCTGCCCCATCCCTGGCAGTGTTGAAGGGCAGGTTGGATGGGGCTTGGAGCAACCTGGTCTGGTGGGAGGTGTCCCTGCCCATGCAGGGGGGTTGGAACTAGGTGATCTTGAAGGTCCCTTCCAATCCAAACCAGTCTGAGTCTATGATATTGTGAGCAGCTGGATTTGCTCCCCCCTGGGCTGAAATTTGGGTGGGCAAACACAAACTCTCCCAACACTTCCAGACCCTCCCTGCCCTGCCCCTGCAACCAACTCTGGGATGGAACCATCAACCCGAGCATGGAAGGGACAGAAGTTAAAAAGAAAAGCGGTCAATTGCAACTTGGGGAAAGAATAAAGAGGATTTGGTTGTGTCAGGGGAGTAGATGCTTCAGCCAGAAAAGAGATTATTATTTTCAGCAAGACTCTAATCTCTTGCACAATGAGCTGAACCAAACTGAATTATTTTGCATCAGCTATAGGGGGAAAAATGTATATAAGAAGCCTTGTGAATTGAGTGACAGGCACTAAACCTGTTACTGTAGAATCTGATCATGTTTCTGCTGGAATCTGCTGGTGCTTAATTGCACCCCACGTGCCAGGACAGCGAGGGTGGCAGTGATGGTAGGGAGCTGAGGGCAAGGAGAGCCACACTCGTGCAGCCTGAGCCCAACACAGGCACCTTGAGTCTCTCTTGAGGAAATCCCATCCCCCCTATGTGAAATGCAAGACTCAAACTGTTTTTATGCCGGAGCAGGCTGCCAATTTTGTCACTAAATTTCACAGATCGATTGGCATAAATGTTACATTTTAATTTTAACATTTGAAACGTTTGGGGTTTTTTTTTTTCTTTTTCTTTTTTTTTTTTCCTTTTTTTTTTTTTAAATGATAAGAGGTTCCAGTTTATCCTTTACAGCCAGTGAAATTGGGCTCATCTGACAGCTCTCGGCTCCTCTGACAGCTCTGGATTTGGGCCGATTTTCATTGTCAATTTGATCGTTAACTCATTTTTGTTTAACCTTTTCTTTCAAAATGCCCCATAAAAAGTTGCCACCAAACCTGTAGGCACGACAACAAATAGTCACAGCCATGATGATTTCTGCTTTCAGGGGCTGGCAGCCTCCCTGTCACTCTTCAGGGAAGGATTGTTGCCTTTAAGCAAGTACCAATTCATGGTCCACTGGCTGCGGGAAGATTAAATTCAGCAGATTTTGCTCCTTCAACCATTTTAATGATCTAATCTCAGCCATGAGCTGGTGGTCAGGACCAAGTCCCTTCTGGCACCAACTCTGTGCCTCAGTTTCCCCATTCGCAAAATGAGGTTAATGATTCATTCCTCTCGCTGAAGACAAGCTGAGGTTTTGGTGCTAGGAAGACAGGCAGAATTATCTCCCTGCTGACTTTTGCTGTTGAGAGCACCCTACAAGTTGCACAGTAACAAGTACAAACTCAAAACACCCTTAGCAATAACCCCACAGAAAGCACTCACTGTTTTAATGAATCAAAACACAAGCGCACGACACCAGCCTCGCCGTGCTGCAGCTCGTCACGTTCAGAAAGAGACTCAGAAAACATGTACATGGGGGGAAAAAAAAGTGTCCAAAGCTGAAATCTGAGAGTTGCAGAAGTTGCATTTTGCAGGCAATGAGCTCATCTTGGTCTTCTCTTCCCAGAAGGGAAAGATAAAGCTGAAGATGTTGCAGGGGGCTGAGCAAACGTCGTGAAGTAGATAAATAACTTTGAGCATGATCATCTGTGGCCACAGGGCAGGTTTCACATGATGAAGCCCTTGCTAACATGTGATGGGAAAGGTGGGAAGCCTGTGGGAATGTGTGGTGAGGAGGCAAGGTGGAACTGGGAGAGTTCTGGGAGTGCTAAAAAAATGCATTTCTTGGTACTCTCAAACAAAGCGGGGAGAGATGTTCAAATACTCACGATGGGCGTTCCAAAGGGGATGTAACCTATTGGAAAAAAAAAAGAGACATGCATTTTAATATGCAGTTTTGGGATGGGAAAACATCTCACATCTGAGACACAGCCCAGTTTTGAGTAAAGGCCACACCTGCTGGGAGCTCTGCTCACTTCCACCAGCTCTGTGCCACCACGGGGGCATCTGAGGACCCACACTTGATGCACTGAGCGTCAAGTAGAGCAGCCTCCTGATTTTTGCCCAGTCTTCCTCCCATCCTCCATTTCCTTTTCATGGGTTGTGCTCTAAGAGTTTCCCTGAAACTTGTACAATCTAGAGCCCAAAGCTCACTCCAGTAAATCCAGTCTGTGCCAGTACGTGGCACTATGATTCTGTAAGGGTCTGGAGCACCAGTCTGAGCAGGAGCAGCTGAGGGAGCTGGGGGTGTCCAGCCTGGAGCAAAGGAGGCTGAGGGGAGACCTGCTGGCTCTGCAGCTGCCTGAGGGGAGGTTGGAGCCAGGGGGGTCGGGCTCTGCTCCCCAGGAACAAGGGATGGGACAAGAGGAAATGGCCTCAAGTTGTGCCAGGGGAGGTTTAGACTGGATCTGGGGAACAATTCCTTCCTGGAAAGGGTTGTCAGGCCCTGGCCCAGGCTGCCCAGGGCAGGGGGGGAGTCCCCATCCCTGGAGGGGTTTCCAAGCCCTGTAGATGTGGTGCTGAGGGACATGGGGCAGTGGTGGCCTTGGCAGGGCTGGGGGAAAGGTTGGACTTGGTGATCTCAAGGATATTTGCCAACCAAAATGATCCCATCTATGATAAGCACTTTGGAGGGCATCGTGGTGTTGAGCTGGACTGGGCAGCCAGCTAAAACTGAGACCAGCAGAAGAACAGGGATGAACTCAGACCAGGAGCTGCTCAGTCCGGAGCAGGAGGAGCTGGATGATGCTAACAGAGCTGACCTAGTGGCTTCCTGCCACGGAAAGGGGGAGATCCTGCCCCCCTTCCCAGGCTCAGTCACACAATCTGTTCCCTGCCTCGTGCCAGCTCTGTTGCTCATCAAGACTCTCCCACAAACCTACCCTGGCTAACCCAGGAGAAAAAACCCTCTGGCTTTCTGAGCCCCTTCCTCTCTCACTGAGCCTGTTCCCACCAGAACAGTGCCCTGAAGACACTCATGAAATGGTCCAACAAGGTACAGAGCCCATGCCAGTAGAGGAGCAGGACCATGCCACCATTGGTAGGACCTCCCTCTTTCACCATCTGCTTTATCAGCCTCTCCACTAGTGATTTTATACCATTTTATACTCATTTATTTCCAGGTCAGTAGGAAAACAAACATTGTATCAGCACCCTGAAGAAAGTAGATGTGCATTGTGGAGGAGAGAGGGACTATTTTAATCACAGGTGTAAGTTCAGGCTCCCTATATTAGAGAGAAACCTTTACCCAAATCTTACTGAGCACCACAAAACTCAAATGCTTCACATTTTTCCCCTGCTAAGTCTGCCAATTCTTGTGCTAATTATAATTCATCTCCCTGACTTCCACTAGAAGGTCTCAAAGCATTTTACCAACATTACTGAATTAAGCCTCATGCATCCAGTTTACAGTTGGAAAGGGCAAAGGCCTGAGAAGAAGAAAAATTCAAAAGAAAATACAGAAGAAGGCAGCAAAGGGTTCTGGCTCTTCCCCCCCTGCCTCCACTTCTCCTTCAACTTCATCCCTCTTCAGAGAACTGGAGAACAAAACCCACCAACCCTGCTATTTTTCTTTGTGCCCAGTATTCAGATGTTCCCCTCCAAAAGATGGAAAAAGTCCATTTTGCATTTAAATTCAAAATGTTTTAATTTAAATGTATTTTCTTTTAACTTTAAATAGGTCCTTTGGCAACGGGCCAAGGCTGCACTTGGATCTTCAAGAGATCTGCTAGTCAACCCACACCAGAGGTAGCCATGGACCTTTGTGTGGCAGAGGGAGCAAGGAGGAGGTGATGATTTCATCATTAATCAGCCCAATTAAGCCATGGACAAGCTGAGCCTTCCTGAGCTCTCAATGCCATGAGTGTGAGGTACCACCACACACAGAAAACTAGGGCTCACCCCATTCTCTCCTAGAAAGTAAAACCCTAAGCTGCTTTTTTGGGCATCAAGCTTCCCTGTTTACTACAAAATCAAAATGGCCACTCTAGTGATGGATACCTCAAAAACACTAGAAAAGATCTTAGACTGAATCCATGTTAAAATATCTGAAGGAGAGGAAAATACTTAAGCACTAGATCTTCCAGAGGCATTTGGGATCCTAATCCTCCTCATTTCCAAAGGGATTTCAACATTTGAATTTCTGATCCTGGTCTAGATGTTTACAACACGCAAGTCGAAACCAGGAAGAAAAAAATGAGTAAGATAGCATTTTGTACCATTTCCCAGTCAAATGAAGGACTGTCTGAGAGGGCCACACTGTACCTGACATTCGGAAAGGCATGAAGATGGTCTCGTTCGTGTCGGGATGGATGATGGCCTGTAACAGAGGCAGTCAGTAAAGGCTGGTGAGATAACTCCAAGTAACTCCAGCAACCAGAGGGGACTTGGTGCCCCTCAGACCACTCTTGCTTTCCCTGGCTTACAAATTTAAAAATAAATAATTTAGCCTGAAACAGAGGAAGTGCCTCTTTCTCAGTACTAGGATGTCCCCAAAGGGCACCCACTGCTGTACCTTAATCTTGGGGTGGGAAAAGCAGATTTAGGAGGGGAAAAGGGAAACCTGGTTTCTGTCCCTGCCTCTTTTCAGCATCTCCACCCAGGTGCAGCTTAATGTCCTGGCTGAAACTCTGCCCTGTGAGAGCAAGAAGCTCTTGCTGTGGCAGAGAGGTGGGGAGAGAAGAGCTGCCTGTTCAGTAGGGGACAAGGGTGTTAATCACTTTATGCTACTTGTGAAGGGAATGGGTCACAGGACACCCCATGTAAGGACTAGTGTGGCTCAGCCACAGTGGATGTGGTTTTGGGAACACTTAAGGAACATCTTCTCCATCTGCAGATACATTTGCATGAGCCTGCCTGGCCCATCACAGAAAGCCTGAAATGTTATTTCTAAGTTGGGATGAAAACATCCAGGCAAGGCCCAATCTGGTTGTCACCATAAGGGTCACCCAAATAAAATCCCCTCCCAAGCCACGGGATTTGGAGTTGCCAGATAATTTAACCCTTATGTGTATCTGCAGCTTCTTAGCCAACACTGGTGTCTGTGGAAAGCCCAACCACCACGGACACCCTAAAGCTGTTTTATCAACAAACAAAGCTCACTTGGCCCATTTTTCCCAAATTTTACAATGAGCCCAGGAGGCTGCACCAGTATTAAGTGGCTGGGGATGAAAAATCAACCCCCAAGTGATCAGGGACTGTGGAGGAGGAAGGTACGACACAGTTGCAAGCCTTACCAAAGAACTGTCAAACTATTTTCAAAAGACTGGAGACAAGAAATCTTTTGACTAGACAGGAAGGAGAAAATGAAGACATCAAAATATATAAATACAGGGAAAAAAAAAATATAAATCAGATTCTTTGGTGACAACAGTGTTCTCTGCATTTACATTTCTGTGGCAAGACAAAACAGCAACTGGCAAAGTCAAAGAGGGAGAAGAGGACAGTATTGCTTAGCAGTAAGGAAAAAAAAAGCAGCAGTCGTTGAAAACAATAATGAAAGATCAAAAAAAGTGTATTACCTGCTTGATTTTTTGAGCACCCCACAGCTAGAAAAGGAAAAGAGAACATTTTAAAAAACGAGCAGTGTATTTTGAAACCAAACCCCAACTACTCATCTTTTAGCTGCTGGAGTAAATGAAGGTGAGGGAATGCTTTAAACCAGACTCATTTTGTGCTTCCTTCTGGGATGTATTTAAAGATCCTTCACACACACACACACACACAGCCAGCTCCTTCAAATCCCTGCGGCCAGTACAACCAGCAAGGCAGAGGAGATATTCTTTCTGATGCTGGTAAGACAGAGGAACACCAGCCAAGCTCCACACTCTGCTCCAGGCTTTACGAATGGAGAATTCTGGGGGTAACTCTGCCGCACGTAGAGCTCAAGGTAAATTTAGCACAGCCTCTCCTTGGACCAGCTTCCCGTGGAAATCGAGGCTGGGGAACAACAGGGAGCAAGCCCTGCAGGGAAACACAAGTGTCATCTCTTCCACTAAAACCTGGATTCAGAATAAACCACCACTGGTTTCCATTTTTCACAAGGGAAACTCACCAAAAAAATGCTTGAGAAGAGGAAAAATCTAATTTCAACCCTCCCGAGCTCCTACTGGTATTTACTGCCTGTAATTCAACTGCATAAGAATCTCCAATCTGGCTCAGGCAGGGGAGATCCACGAGCACTGAGGAAGAAAGATCCTGCCTGAGATGCAGGTAAAGCTAATGAGAAGCTGCACAACACCAAGAGATGCTCTGGCATACACATTAAACCCACAGCTCAATAAAGCCAGAGGGTTTTCCTCCAGGAATTACACCTCAATGCAAATTAAAATCTAACAAGAAAAAACACTAACAAATAAAACAATCCCCATTTTGATGTATATCATTCTAGAGAGGGATGAAAAACCAGGGGTCCTGTAAAATATCACAACAGATCAATTGTTTTCAGTATAAAAAATTGCTCTCTTCAGCTCAAGTCTGGCTTGGACTTCCAGGCTCCAGCTGTGATCCACCTCTGCCTGGCAGCCTCCTGCACCCTCTGCTTCTGTCCTTCAGGCAGGTACTGGGAGCTGTTGAAGCCACCTCTTCACCTGCACTTCAAGAAAATAAAGACATACAAAACCCACCCAAGCCAGGAGACTGGCTGCTTCCTTGGCAAGGCACGGTTGCCAATCTTTTAACCACCCTCGTGGCTCTTTTACATCTTTCCAATTTGTCAACATCCTCTTGCATCGAGGACGCCAGAAACGAGACAAATTATTCCAACAACAGTTGTACCAGTGCCAGCGCCAGGGTGGGCCAACCTGATAGTTCTGCTCTTGCTGTTGATAAATCCAAAGACAGCGATCGCTCTTCTTCGCTCGGGGAGCTCACGGATACCCACCAGAATATCTACCCAACCACCATGGGCAGCATATTCTGGGAGCCAGGCATTCATAATTTATTATTAATACAGCATAAATTAAGCCCTGTTCTGTCATTCCTCTTAAGCCAAAGTTCAGTGTCTTCTCCAAATAAACATCCATGAAAATACTGTTGGAATAAGGTGATTGCTCCACTATAAATAGCATAAATTGACCCACAGACAGCAGCAGCCCCAGAATTTCACTCCCAGTTCAGCTTCACTCCAGAACTGAAGCTCCATGATGAACTCCACCACGAGTGATGCATTACTGGACTATCTAGCACACATAAAATACACGTAATATTCACATACATGCATCAGGTGATTCTCCCCCTCAGCTCCACCCTAGTGAGACCCCCCTGCAATGCTGTGCCCAGCTCTGGGGTCCCCAACACAAGAAAGACATGGAACTCTTGGAGTGAGTCAAGAGAAAGCCACAAAAATGATCCAAGGGCTGGAGCAGCTCTGCTCTGGAGACAGGCTGGGAGAGTTGGGGTGTTCAGCCTGGAGAAGAGAAGGCTCCAGGGAGACCTTAGAGCACCTTCCAGTGCCTGAAGGGGCTCCAGGAAAGCTGGGGAGGGGCTTGGGACAAGGGCAGGGAGGGATAGGATGTCAGAGAATGGTTTCAAGCTGAAAGAGGGAGATACAGATTGGGTATTAGAAATAAATTCTTTGTTGTGAGGGTGGTAAGACCCTGGCCCAGGTTGCCCAGGGAAGCTGTGGCTGCCCCATCCCTGGCAGTGTTGAAGGGCAGGTTGGATGGGGCTTGGAGCAACCTGGGCTGGTGGGAGGTGTCCCTGCCCATGCAGGGGTTTGGGACTGGATGATCTATAAGGTTCTTCCCAACCCACTTTGGGATTCTGTGATATCCACAGAGCTCTTCCTAAAGAAATCTTTTTAAGGAAAATCATTATTCCCTGTTCTACAGCTACAAAACACCGGTTGAGGGACACAAAGTGACAACCTTTGTGGCTGGCAGAGACAAGATGTGTCTGTCCTCACCACTAATAAAATCCAAAGGTTGAGAGACTCCATGCCCAAGCAGCTACCAGGGCTTTTCCACACCTGCCTGCCCACCAACTCGAGGACTTCATGGGGTGAAAGTGGAAGTCCTCGAGCTCCAGATGACTACCCAAAGCATCCCAGTAACCCAGTGGCTGCCCAGGTCTTGCGTCTCTTGGATGTGAAATGGAAACCACAGGCTTTTCCTCTCTAACTGCAAGCACCGAGACTAGCAAAAAGGAAGAGGGATGGTTTCTGAGCCAGCACTATGGCTTTTTTGGTCAAATTCTCTCATTTCATTAATTGATCCCAATATTTATGCATTTTCCTGCTGCAGTGCAAATATTGTTAGAACATGCGATTTCATTACTTCTCAGAAAGAGACTTTACAAGATGCACCTGATGAGTCACCTAAAGATTCTGCCAGCTCATTTTCACTTTTTTCTCCTCTAATTCATTTTCTGTCTGCAGCATTTTCCAATAGCTCCAGTTCTCTGACGAGTCTCACCAGCTGGGGGGCTCGTTTCTGAGAGCAAGTCTCTATTTTTGCTGGGGATTTCATTCACACTCTCTCCGGCCATCTTGGGGAAGCAGCCAGATCCTGCTCTCATTTACACCAGCATGAAACCAAAGCATCTTCACTGGAGCACGTGGAACGACTCCAGATTCGTGCTGAATTTAAGTTAGATTTCGGCCCATCATCTCTAAATATAGTCAGCCTCTGCTGGGCGGGTCTGCTGTGATAGATCATCTTGTCTTACATCAGCTTTGCTGTCTGTTACTGGCTCAAAGATACACAGGGGTTTTGCCACCGTGAAAATTTGGGTGCAAGAACCAAACCTGCTCCTACATGGATTTACACCAAAGAAGCCCAAAGGGTGAGGGGGCAGGAGTCCTGGAGCACTGGTAACACATTCCACTATGCCATGGACCAGTTTCTCCAGCCAATGGCCACTGTAACCTTCCATCAGGACAGGTCAGGCTCTGCTTCATGAAGATGTCCTTCATGGTCGTGGAGGAATCAGCTCCAGGACTGTTCGCTACTTTTCCCGACACCAGCATTTCAGGACACTGGGTTTGTGGATGAGATTTCCATCCATCCTTCCCAGGATTCTGCTTTTTCTACAGTTTCTCAAGGAAGAGAATACTCACCAACTTGCTCACCACCTCCAGCTGATGGCTTTGAAACCCTGAACTCAGGAACCCAACTTTTTACACAGAAACATTACCTGCTTACAACGTTTAAGGAAGGGGATCAAAAGCTGCTGCAACCTAAAGAGAACCAAAGCTGTGCTAAGGAGCTAGAGACTGGAATATCTCTTGCTTGACAGGACATTCATTAGCAGTCCTTATTTAGCAGCAGAATTGTAGCTCGGAGATAGCTTTCAAAAAAAGAAAAAAAGTATTTATTTAAAGAATATACTCAGCCCAAATCTATTAGCTAACACCTGCCACTTCAAAACCAGCACCAAGGGTACCAGTTTTTCTTAAGATTAACTTCCCTCCTACCAAAACCAGGAAGATTTCATGGTCATGGACTCAAAGATGGGATTTATTTTCTTTTTCCCTCTACACAAAGTTTCAGCTGGATCAGAAAACCATGGTTGCAAACTGCTCCCCCATGTCTACAGCCAGCTCCACCCTACGCCAGGGCACTTGACTGTCTCCAGACCACCTACAACATCCCTGAGGTTGGCCTGGGGTGTCTAAAAGTCAGGAGAGCACTGATGGATTCCCACCACCTACTCTCTTGCCTTGCCAGCAACCACCTCCTGACAGTCAGAGGAGGGAGACGCAGAGGTAGACTGGACACTGGGGATCTGGAATAGATGCTCTAACATTTCCCTCCCCCAACCACTTGCCAACAGGAGCTGAGTCCCTCGCACAAACACTGAAATGACCTTACATCATAGAATCCCAAATTGGTTTGGGTTGGAAGGGACCTTATAGATCATCCAGTCCCAACCCCCCTGCACGGGCAGGGACACCTCCCACCAGCCCAGGCTGCTCCAAGCCCCATCCAACCTGCCCTTCAACACTGCCAGGGATGGGGCAGCCACAGCTTCCCTGGGCAACCTGGGCCAGGGTCTCAACACCCTCACAGCAAAGAATTTCCTCCTCATGTCTCACTTAAATCTCTCCTCTTACAGTTTTAATCCACTGCCCCTTGTCTTCTAGCTACATGCCCTTGTCAAAAGTCCCTCCTTAGCTTTCCTGTAGGCCCCCTTCAATCCACAGGTGCCTGCTCTGGATGTGCCACATCAGGAACAACTCTACAGAGAAAAGCCTTTACTGATTAACCACATATTACACATGGAAAATGACAATAATGAGAGTTATTTTCCAAGAACTAATGAGGAGTATCATGGTAGATGAGCCCTATAGAGAAGACAAAATACAGTTCAAGTTTGAAGCTGAAGTTCTGCAAGGACAAAGTGACCTAGCTGTGTTAGACTTTGCACCAACATGAGTCACACCTGTTTGCAAAACTGCCCTAGCAAAGACAAGGTTGAAAAGGAAACCCTCAAAGAATGAACATTTTTAGTTTATTTGTTTCATCCATCCACTCATCTAGAGACAAAGCTCCATCTCGAAACCTGCTCATCCCCTTCCTGCTCCACTGGGGAGGCTCTCACCCTTTCCTGCTCATGAAATCTTGATTTTAATAAGGTAACAGCCTGGAGTTGGCACCCCTCAGAAACTGCCGGTAGTTTCACACGCTGGGAGTTGAAAGGTTTATTAAAGCAAAGCTCAGATGATCTGTCCCACACTGAATTCCAAATATTGGGTGTTGGGAGCAGAACGTGTGATGCAGCAAAGCTCATGCTGAAGAAGAAGAGCAAGCTGTGCTCCTGTATGTGGCCGTTGGGAGAGACAGCCTCCAAAACCAGAGCAGCTTCCCAATAATCCCAGTTGTTTAATTTATATAAAACCAGAGGAAAAAAAAAGAAAAAAAGAAAACCTTGCTCAAAGGGTCTCACTTGGCTTGGAAAATCCACTGAGAGACACTTCACACCAGCAACAGGGACCTGGTCTGATGTCAGTGTCGAGTGACAGTGATGACTCTCAACTAGCTTTAACTTCATTCCAGATCCTTTAACTGGTCATCCCTTAACTGGCCAGACTGAGACACCAGAGGTGGGGCTCAACCCTCTAACAGCCATAATCAATCCAGTAAATGCAAGAATTAACAACATAATTAACACCCACTGCAGCAAATTCTCTGGGTTTCCTGTCAGCAGGCAGAAAACAGGTGGTTTGACTCGTCACAACTAGGTGACCAGCAGAGGTGGGACAACCTGCCCCCCAGCAGTGCTTGCTTCTCTCTGTTGACTTTAAGATGGGACCTACATGATTAGTTAAGGCTCAGACTAGTTTGGCTCAAGATGTAAAAACATCCCAAAGAGTCAAGCATCTGCAGCTCATACTGACTTCAGCATGGCTTGCAAAGGTAGGGTTTCTTTAGATCCCAATGGGAATGTGATGAAAGTTGAAGCTTCTATGTTAGAACATTTAGGGGGGGTACAGGAAAGCATGAACTGATAGGATAAGGGGTAATGGCTTAAAACTGGAAGAGGGGATGTTTAGGTTGGACATTGGGAAGAATTTTTTTGCTGTGAGGGTGGGGAGACCCTGGCCCAGGCTGCCCAGAGAAGCTGTGGCTGCCCCATCCCTGGCAGTGTTGAAGGGCAGGTTGGATGGGGCTTGGAGCAGCCTGGGCTGGTGGGAGGTGTCCCTGCCCATGCAGGGGGGTTGGAGGTTGGAACCAGATGGTCTTTAAGATCCCTTCCAACCCCAACCAGTCTGGGATTCCATGACTCCATTGACTGGGACACCAGCCTGCACCCCAGCGTGGCCAGGCGAGCATCTGGGCATTGGGAACTGGATTGGAAATCACCAGCAATTCCAGTGCAAAACACGGATTTCCACAGATACAAAACCAAGTGTAGGTGGAAACAGAACCAAGTCCCGACTGATAAAAAAAGATGGTACGTAAATAACACTTGGCAGCTTCACAGCACTCAATAAACATTAGCTAATTAATCCTCACAACATTCTAATGGAAAGACTTCAGCAGAGTAAGAAGTGCTCACAGGAAACCATTCCTTGCTCCAGGGTTGGAGGACTTAGATGCCATTACATGGTTTAAAGTACAGCTTGGGAAACCAGGCCTGCTAATCCAATGAGGTTGCTCAGGATCAGATTTCTTTCATCTTATTTTAGCCCCACAGAGACTGCAAATCTAGTCTGATTTGTAATCTAGACGTGATGTTAGATAAACTCTCTTAAGCCTCCAATGATGAGATGAAGCAAAGCTGGTTTGTAACTTGAGCAGGAGCATCACAAGCAGCATTCAGCACAGCTGCTTTAAGGTGAACAGAGGGCCACAAAAATGATCCGAGGGCTGGAGCAGCTCTCCTATAGGGACAGGCTGGGAGATTTGGGATTGTTCAGCCTGGAGAAGAGAAGGCTCCAGGGAGACCTTAGAGCACCTGCCAGTGCCTGAAGGGGCTCCAGGAAAGCTGGGGAGGGGCTTTGAACAAGGGCAGGGAGGGATGGGATGAAGGGGAATGGATTAAAACTGGAAGAGGGGAGATTGAGATTAGACATGAGGAAGAAATTCTTTGCTGTGAGGGTGGTGAGACCCTGGCCCAGGTTGCCCAGAGAAGCTGTGGCTGCCCCATCCCTGGCAGTGTTGAAGGGCAGGTTGGATGGGGCTTGGAGCAGCCTGGGCTGGTGGGAGGTGTCCCTGCCCATGCAGGGGGTTGGAACCAGATGATCTATAAGGTCCCTTCCAAACCAAACCCGTCTGGGATTCTATGATTCTATGACAACGTTGCTGCCCAAGCTCCCTAAGGTGCCTTCTGTCCTCTGACAGCCTGGAAAAGAGGCCTAAAACCTTTGCCCCATCTTAGTGTCACAAAGAATACTCAGATAGCAGAAGAGAGGAGCTCCAAGCTCAGCCCTTGGACCAACAAACAGGCTACTACTGCCTGGCAAAGAAAAGGAAGCAGCAGGACAGCCTCTATATCCAGCTTTTATCTACCCTGCAAGAGACCAGAGGGGGAAAAAAAAAAAAGTACAGTTTACTGCAAATGGACCTCTTCGCTCTTCATCAACACTGTTAAGAAAAGCCATTATTCTCCAAAAGGGATGCTGTTTAGACTCTGATAGATTCATTGTTCTCTGCTGTGTCTGGGACAGCATGAGCGACTCTTCCCGCTGCTAACATGATTGAGGGAAGAACACAGTAATAAATACATGCCCATTAAGCCGGTGAGCCTCTTTGCACTTCACTGATACTAATGGGGGAGAAATGAAACAGTTTCAAAACAGCAAGTTGCCAAAACTGCATTTGGAAAGGCTGAAGAGTGAGAAGTCACAACTGACACACCACAGTTCATGCTCCGCCAACGCTCGCAGGAAGGGGCTGGCTGGAGAATAGCAAGTGTCTGTCTCCAAGGGACAATTTCAAAAAGCTGCATTTTGCCTCTCACTACAGCTCATTCAGTTTGGGGTTATTTTAAAATTTTCATTCCCTTCTGCCAGGCTTTCAGGGTGGAGTTTCTACAGGTACAAATTCTGGTAAAGGAGCTGCCTCGTTGCTCTCTTGTTTTCTAACAAATATTCACACAGCTTAACTGGCACCTATGAGAAAGATGAGGGGTTCAGGTTTGAGCTGAAAGAGGGGAGATTTAGGTTAGAGATTAGGAAGAAACTCTTTGCTGTGAGGGTGGTGAGACCCTGGCCCAGAGATGTAGGAAATTCGTTTATTTGACTGTATATTGAGAATCATTGAAAGGTTTGGGTTAATGATTTGGGTATTTACTTAGAATCATCAAATCCCAAACTGGTTTGGGTTGGAAGGGACCTTCAAGATCATCCAGTTCCAACCCCCTGCATGGGCAGGGACACCTCCCACCAGCCCAGGCTGCTCCAAGCCCCATCCAACCTGCCCTTCAACACTGCCAGGGATGGGGCAGCCACAGCTTCTCTGGGCAACCTATTCTAGCACCTTCCTACCCTCATGGTGAAGAATTTCTTCCTGATGTCTGACCTAAATCACCCCTCATTCAGTTTAAAACCACTGCCCCTTGTCCTACCACTGCCCTCTCTGGCGAAAAGCACAGAGGAAAATACAGATGGATCAAAAATCGAAACAGCCGGAGTCTTGGAGCTACAAGGATTTTAGTCAGCAAAAGATCCACAGCTCAAGATGTTTAGTCTTGGTCTTAGGAAACCTGGATTCATCTCCTACCTCCAACACAGACTTCTCTTCAGCAGCTGAAGGTGGAACCACAGCCCTACCATCCCTCCCCGTCGTAGATGTGCACTCCATGTTGTACAGGCAGACAGAAAATACAGGGAGCTGCTCAAGTAAAAAGAAGAAATGCAGCATTTTGGGAGTGGGGGAAGGGAACTTCAGTGTTTATTAAGATCAGTTCCCTGAACCAGCTGTGCCAGTGGAAGCCAGCAAGGAGGTGGGAACACATGGCCGGGAGGAGAGGAGGCAGAGACATGGCAGTGCTGCCTCAGATCAGCTCAGGCTGCCATGGAATCACACTTCCCCTTCGCAGGATTCTGGGCACAGAACAAACTTGTGCCAGTTGACACAGGAAGTTCAGGGAATGATCAATTTAATAGGTATCATCTTTCTCGGGGGTGCTGTTTTAAGGACAGCATCGCCTCCGGTGGGAATATCGGTTGCATGTAGTTACTTCTACCATTTTTTAAAACATCTTCTTGGCCCCGTAATGGCTTTAAAAAATACAAAAATAATAATAGTAATTAAAAAACCACTTGCACAGAAAAAAAAAAAAATATAAAAAGCATCACTTGCTCTTCAGAGTCCTTGCTCAAGCACCCTCAGACGTTTTCTGCTATTCTGTGGCTCTTTACCTCTCTCTGCTGGCAGGACCATCGGGAGGAGCTGGGGTGGCAGCCTGAGATCAGGACCAAAGGGAGAGACAGAGGAGAGGTAGAAGAGGAGAAAGAACCTTCATCTCCCTGTTTCTTAGACTGTATTCTATTCCCTGTTTAGACAGGAAGTTTTTAGGGCAGAGTGGGGTGAATCTATAAATGGGGCAAATCGGGGATCTGATTCTTTGGTCAACTGCTGCTGTTCAATATTTGGAGGGATTTGAGGCTGATGAGCAAGTGATATTAGGCTGACAGCTTAGCAGCTATTTCTACCCCAATTTCAAAGGTAAAAAAATGATTCCACACACAACAGGGACACATTTTGCTGGGCACGCCAGCAGCGTGGTTCCAAACATGGAATTACTGCAGGGAATTCTAGCAAAGAAAATCAAACTAGGAGGCATTTTTTGGGGGAAGAGCTGAAAGACAAGAGCAGCTTGAAGTTCATCATTAAATGTCTCCAGCATTGCTACCCTCCCTCAGTCCTTCCAAGGCAGATCTTGGGTGCCTGGATGTTGTTGTCCACATCCAGTGTTCGTTAGCCCTTTCCAAGGGCTCTTCTGCAGCGCTGAGCACAAAAAACACACTGTAAAAAAGCAGCTGAAGAGGAGTAAAACAGGAGTGATTTAAATCTCTCTGTATCTGATAGCCGCCGAGTGCTGCTTCTCTTAACTTTTACCACTGCTGACATGCCAGCACCAATCTGTTCCTCCAATCTGTGCTGGTCTGTCGGGCAGGTTGGGAAAGGGACTCACAGGCACAGAGGACACAGATGCAATCCTACAAATCAGTGCAAGAAGCCCGAGGATAAAGGACAAAAGCCACGTCATTATGCCCTGCAGTGGGTACAGCCTTTTGCCTTCAGGGTAAAGCTCAGCATTGACCCTCTCAAGCTAGAGAAAACACCCACTTTTGAGCGAGCTGGCTCTTCATCTTTCTTCATCAGGCTGGTATTTTACAGCCCCTGTTTTTACAGGAGGAAGTATTCCCTCAAATGAAACCTTTTCCCTCCAGCGGAGATTCCCTCCAGGAGGCAGTCTGGGGAATTGCCTGCCCAGGTTAGAACTGGAGATGTTACATTCTACACCTTCTGCTGCAAATTGGCTCCCAGTGCACTTTGTGTGTGTCATTTTCACCTACCCACTCGAAAGGTCGTGCCAGTCACCGGAGCTCCGGGAGAAGGGACAGATCCCGGGAGTCGCCGGTGGAAACCGGCACTGAACCCAGCACGTGGCAGGGGGCTTGGAACACACCCCTTCTGCCAGGGCTGTGAGGAACGTGGGCTAGAGAAGGTTGCTTGAGTGGAATGAGGGAACACTTGATGAAGAACACAAAGGACAAAGAACGTCCAAGCAAGATAAAGGAACTCTCATAGAAGGGCAATAGCAGGACCGCACCTGCTCAGAGACTCAGAGAAAGGTTTGGGTCGGAAGGGACTTTAACATCATCCAGTTCCAACCCCCTGCATGGGCAGGGACACCTCCCACCAGACCAGGTTGCTCCAAGCCCCATCCAACCTGCCCTTCAACACTGCCAGGGATGGGGCAGCCACAGCTTCCCTGGGCAACCTGGGCCAGGGTCTCACCACCCTCACAGCAAAGAATTTCTTCCTAAGATCCCATCTAAATCTACTCTAAGACTACAGGAACACCAGTCGTTCTGCACACCTGCTGAGCACACATTTTCTTCATGGAGGTGGAAGAGACAGGACGTAATTGACAACTGAACCAGTTTCTCCCATCAATATGAATCTTACACATCTCCTTTTCTTCCCCTCTTCTAAAGATCCTACTACTTTTTAGCTTCCTCCAGGACCAGGAGATGAAAGGGGGACACATGCCAGCAGGTGACATGCCCACACTTCAAGTCCACTTACCCTCTGCAGAAGGAGCCAAATGAAGGACACGGATGGATGTGGTCTCCAAACAGAACTATACAATAGGAAGTTTAGAGAACTCACCAGTTCTCTTCAAGTTCTCACAGCAGAATCTTGTACTTCCAGCTGTCTCTTCCATCAAACACTTCTGGAGTTCAACCACCCAACACAGAGCCATGCAACCATCTAAAATCCCCAACCAGGAGACCAAACCTCCCCAAAGCCTTCAGGGAGTGAGTTCTCCAACCATGTTCTACACAATTCTTACAGTCCTGTTAAGACATCTAACCAAAATGACCAAGAGGCCAGAAATATAATCCCAAGTGCCTGATTTACCAAGAGTATCTTTTTATTTAGAGAAAAATTATGAAAACATAAGAACCTGTCAGAGAGGGGCCTTCATTACAGTGCAGGTTTATTTCCACTACACAGGTTTTTGGTTGGTGAGATTTTAATAGGTGGAATACAAGACACCTGACTTCATCTCTAATATAAAACAAGTCTTCACATCTTAGGAAATAAGTCAGTCTGGCTCTCAAATGGTCAAAGAAAAAGTTGGGTAAATAAGAGAAGCTGAGGAAGTTGAGTTTGGAACATGTTCTCCTGCTCCAACACATGGTAATGAATCACAGAATCACAGAATCTTAGGGGTTGGAAGGGACCTGGAAAGGTCACCCAGTCCAACCCCCCTGCCAGAGCAGGGTCACCCAGAGCACATCACACAGGAACGTGTCCAGGTGGGTTTGAATGTCTCCAGAGAAGGAGACTCCACAGCCTCTCTGGGCAGCCTGTCCCAGGGCTCTGTCACCCTCACAGGAAAGAAGTTCTTCCTGATATTCACATGGAACCTCCTGTGCTCCAGTTTGCACCCACTGCCCCTTGTTCTATCACTGGACATCACTGAAATAAATAAATGAATAAATACTTACCAAGCAGCTATTCGTCCTCTGTTTTGCTGGGCACATAACTGATACACCTCTGATAAAACTTATGGTTTTAAAATATTTTTCTACTGTAGGAAAAACCCCTAAGTTCCCCTTGCTAAAAAGCTACCAGCAGTCCAGCAACTACTGGCAGTTAAGAGATCAGCTCTTCCTTCTCGCTACAAATGCCCAAGAAATGGGATTTTAGCACCTTGAGTTAATGTTCATTTTTCCCCAGAGGTGAAATCATTCCTGTTCAAGAGCAAATACAAGAGCTATTTGATAAGTGTGAGAGTCTTGGAAGTGGAAGAGATGGCAGTGTTGGTGTCCATGGATCACCTCATAG
Organism: Apus apus; assembly: GCF_020740795.1. Taxonomy (NCBI): domain Eukaryota; kingdom Metazoa; phylum Chordata; class Aves; order Apodiformes; family Apodidae; genus Apus; species Apus apus. The sequence continues at coordinate 113,964,897 of NC_067285.1, read as the reverse complement.
AGAGCAAGTGGAGTGAAGAAGCATTTATTCTGGAAATTGGCTTAGAGATGGTCCATGGAGAACTGGAGCAAAGTACAATTATGGATCTTCAGACTGGTGTTGTTTTTTTTTTTTCTTTAGATAGTCCATAATTGTTCCATTTCAGCTCATTTTGAAAAATCTGCTCTGCAAATGCAGAGAAGAAAGACTCGCTCTACAAGAACCCTGTCAAGAAGATAAGTGTGGAGGAGATACTTGACGTTACATAGCTTTAGGCTTTTATATGTTCCATTTTTCATGCAGTGAAACCATTTCAGCAAACTACATAGATTGTGCTGAGCTGTTGTGATGCTTCCTGCTACTGCCTGCCATCCTGCAGGAGAACGGATTTCTGAATGAGGCAAAAAAAAGAAGAGAGGAATCTGAACACTGTCAAACGCGCCGTCCCACAAAAGTGGCTCAGTCGGGAGATTAGGGAAACATCTCTGTCAAAACAACTTGTCTTCTTGATCTCAAAGCTGATATTTGGGGGGGTGTCAGATTCTTAGAAAGTTAATGCATTAAAACTCTGCCCAAACTGTTATTTTTAAATGCTTCTAAGGTGATAATTATTTTCACTTTGGTTATGAGGCCTGGGAGAGCATCCAGGCATCTCATCTACACACGTGCCATGAAGAGCCTGTTACGAGGGAAGCAACTGCATCTCTAAGAGCCTCTAGAAACCAAAACTTGAGCAGCTCTGAAACAAAGAAGATAAAAGTTGAGTTCTTCTCTCTTGAGCACCACATAAAGCTCTACCCAGCTTTTTGATAAGCAGTAAGAGAGAATCAGCTTCTCTCAGATACAACTGTGGTACCATGTCAGATGAACCAAGTGGCTGCTCCAGGAGATGCTTCTTGCCCACACTGAACACGAGGTGATGAGCTCTAATCACAGCCAAAGAGGAGTAAAGAAAAAAAAAAAAATAAAACCAGACAAAATTAAATTACCTCTCATCTGCTGGTCACCTGCCAGCATGTGGCAACTTCAGCAGCACATCAGAGGTGTGTGTGACACTGGGCCATCAGCTACGTAAAACACCAGAGGGCTCAGTCTTTTATTTAATCGTCAATGCATCCATGTGAGCCCCAAACTGGGCACCTCTTCAGAGCTGCACAGAATCCCTTTCCTGAATTAGCTCAAGAACAACTGTGAATTGTTAATGCTTTGTGGCCAGAGTCCATCCTGCAGATAGTGGTGCCTAGAAGAGCCATAAGAAAGGTAAAACTTAGCTTGAGGAAAGCAAAAATATTTTCTCCAGGTGTCTTCGGTTCACCAGGGAAAATGTAAGGTGGTATCTATAAAAGTGAGATGCACAACGTCCAGTCCTGGAGCCCCCAACACAAGAAGGACATGGAGCTGTTGGAGAGGGTTCAGAGGAGGCCACAAAGATGATATAAGAGTTGGAGCAGCTCTGCTCTGGAGACAGGCTGAGAGAGCTGGGATGTTCAGCCTGGAGAAGAGAAGGCTCCAGGGAGACCTTAGAGCACCTTCCAGTGCCTGAAGAGGCTCCAGGAAAGCTGGGGAGAAACAAGGGAAGGGAGTGAGAGGATGAGGGGGAATGGATGAAAACTGGAAGAGGGGAAATTGAGATGAGATCTTAGAAAGAAATTCTTGGCTGTGAGGGTGGTGAGACCCTGGCCCAGGCTGCCCAGAGAAGCTGTGGCTGCCCCATCCCTGGCAGTGTTGAAGGGCAGGTTGGATGGGGCTTGGAGCACCCTGGTCTGGTGGGAGGTGTCCCTGCCCACGCAGGGGGGTTGGAACTGAATGATCTTGAAGGTCCCTCCCAACTCAAACCAGTCTGGGATTCTGTAATTCCCTTCCCCCAAAGCAATCAACAGGCATATTGTTTGTTCTGCAAACTCACCAATCATTAATTAGAAACTTGGAGCTGTATGTATCTGGCACACCCATATTTAATGCAGCCCTCAGCTCCCCAGAACTCCCCTCACACTTCCCTCCACCTTCCCTTCTTCCCCTGGAGTTAGAAAACAAACAGTGCTCAGACAGCAAGTTTCATGGCATGCATGGAAAGCAGCACCCATCCCTACGTCCTCCACACAGAGACAGCAACCACAGCCCTGCTTCCAGATTTCCTATTAGATCTTCCTCTCCATTTCAAATAAAGAAAGGAGAGTATTCAGCTACTCAACATGAGAAGCACCCAACACCTGATATCACCCAGGAACCCCCCATTTTCATACAGATCATCCAGACCTTTCAGCTCTTTGGTAGAAATGCCCAGTATTGGCAAAACTGGAAGTTGGGTGTTATTTAGCAACCCCAGCACAGCAGCAAACACAAAGGCAGAAGGATACCATGCCATCTGGATGACAACAAGATGCCCCAGGGGATGGAACCAACTAATCCTCATAAAAGACTACACAGATCACCTTTGATGCAAGGAGAAAAGCACACGAGATTATCCACACTTGTAATGGTTAATTGCAGGTTTCAATGGCCCAGCTTAAAACCACAAAGTAATGCCCTCCTACAGGACAAGTTTGTGTCTAAATTGGTGGCTCTGCTTGAGGGGATGGAGATACTCACCCACTTGGCAATAATCAGGCCCTCAGAAAAGGGAAGCAACAACCACTTGTGGAAGATTCTCACCTGCTTCACTGCAACCATAGGCAGGCAAGTAGTTTATTCAAGTCCACTCAAGAACACACAGACAGAAAGGACTCGGGGTTTTCAGGTGTCCCTCAAGGAATGTTGCCATCACGGCCCAAGAAGCTTGCCAACCCACCACATCACGCTGAGAAGCTCCCAGTTAACCCAGTCAGAAGGTCCAATCACCTCCACTCAGATGGATCATAGGAGTGCCCCAGTGTTTGAGGCTTTTACGGCCCAATTTACCTCTGTCAGCTCCACCTGCCACTTCACTGCAAGAGTGAAGAAGGACCTGCAGGTTTCATGGATCTTTTCTCCAGGTTAACCAGGCAGCTTCAGCTGCTTCATACTTAAAGAGGGCCTATAAGGAAGATGGGGACATTTTAGCAGAGCCTGTAGCAATAGGACAAGGGGTGATGGTTTAAACTGAAAGGGGGGAGATTCAGACTGGATATTAGGATGACATTTTTAACTCTGAGGGTGGTGAAACCCTGGCCCAGGTTGCCCAGAGAGGTGGTAGATGCTCCATCCCTGGAAACATTCCAGGCCAGGTTGGATGTGTCTCTGAGCAACCTGGTCAAGTAGAGGATGTCCCTGCTTACTGCAGAGGGGCTGGACTAGATGAGCTTTAAAGGTCCCTTCCCATCCAAATCACTCTGTCGTAATTGTGGTTGCTCTTGTCCTGCTGCAGCCCAGGCAAACAGATTGTCATCTGCTTTCAGGTCCCTTCCATCTTCACCCATTTTAGAGATATCCTGGCTGAACATTCAAGCCTCACAGCCCTGGTGGGATCTCAACAGGGCTTGCTGACCTCTCCCTGTGGTTTGGTTTAATGAGTGCAGCAAAGCACCGTTAAATACAATAACAAGCACATGCTGCAATTCCACCCCAGGCTCCTCCTGGGACAGCTACTTTCTCCTACAGTCAGCAGGACAACTTAAACCCCTCTAACATAATTGACACCGTGATCAAAGTGAACCATGTCAAGACTTCACCACAAAAAAAGACTTTTTACACTGATGTGATAACATTTGTCAAAGTAAGGCATTTTTGGCAGCACTTTCTCTCTCCTCCTCCACCCCACACCTTGATTTTTACACCCAGAACCCTGCAACTTGCAGAACAAGGTTCACCTCCTGCCTACCTTGCCCTGACTGAGGGCAATGAGGGACGTGATGCTTCTGGTTTTGCTCTCTCCATGTGATCCTGAATGAACTCTGGGTAAATCCTGGGTCTGTCACTACTCGAACCCAAAATGTAGGTCAAAAGTCTGCGTGGTTTGCCACAGCAAATGGCTTGTATTTCATCTGCCTGGAGGCAGATGGGAGCTGAGTCATCTGCTGCTGCATCATCCTCTGCTCTTCTCCTCTCCTCAACCCTGGTTTCTTTTTTCTTACCACCAGACCATGGCTGGAAGAACTCAGGGACATCAAAAGGCCAGGAGAGCAATGCCTCGTGCTGCAACAGGGGATGTTTGTTTCCCAGTTATTTGTGGTGAAGCCATGGCCCTTTCCCACCACAGCACCTATCACACAAGTAGCCACTTTCAAAACTGAATGTCAGTTTTCATTGTCTTCATTTACCTGCCACACTCACCTCTCATGAGAAGAAATTATCACACACCAACAGGAAAAAATAACAAATAGAAGAGGTTATTTGACCTGCAGGGTGTGGGAGAGGAGCTCTCTACCATTCCCATCACTGTTCACTTGGGAGGTGCTCTGCTCCTTTAGTTGATTCTTATACCTCCTGAAGCCAGCCTGCCAGTCAAGTCATGCTGTTCTTTACATCACACTACACCACAGTGGACTGAAGTCCTTTCTGCCAGATGGACAAACACATAGCAGAGAAAAGCCCCTGTGTCTGTGTTATGGTCAGGTGTCCACACATGGACAGATAAGGAAGGGTTTGAGATACTACCCACAGGAAAGAACTGAGGATTTTTTGCTTCCTGGTACTGGTCGGGAGGTAAAAGGCTCGAAGAGCAGCCCAGCTCCTCTGCAATGCTCATCTCAGCTTCCACATGCTTCATGAGTTCCTATCAGAGCAGAATCAAGTTCTACCAAAAACTACCCTTTTCTCAACAACTGCCTAAACCCTGCTAAGACCTTCACACCAGTGGGGCTTCCACCACCTCCTTCAGCTTCCACCCAACAGTAGGAACATCACCCAGCAAAAAGTATCAGGGCTGATGGTACCACGTACAACATGAGGACATCCAGGGGGTTACACACAGCCCAAACAACATTTATGTCCATGAAGAAATCAAAATAAGTGTGGCCAGCAGGGCCAGCAAGGTGATTCTGCCTCTCTGCTCTGCTCAGACCCCACCTGGAGTGCTGTGTACAGCCCTGGAGAGACATGGAGCTGTTGGAGAGAGTCCAGAGGAGGCCATGGAGATGCTCAGAGGGCTGGAGCAGCTCTGCTCTGGAGACAGGCTGAGAGAGTTGGGGTGTTCAGCCTGGAGAAGAGAAGGCTCCAGGGAGACCTTAGAGCCCCCTCCAGTACAGGAAAGTTGGGGAGGGGCTTTTCATCAGAGAAGATAGTGATAGGACAAGAGGTAATGTTTTTAAACTGAAAGAGGGGAGATTTAGGTCAGACATCAGGAAGAAATTCTTCACCATGAGGGCAGGAAGGCACTGGAACAGGTTGCCCAGGGAGGTTGTGGCTGCCCCATCCCTGGAGGTGTTCAAGGGCAGGTTGGATGAGGCTTGTGAAGCCTGGTCTGGTGGGAGGTGTCCCTGCTCATGGCAGGGGGGGTGGAACCTGATGATCTTTAAGGTCCTTTCCAACCTTCACCATTCAAAATTCCATAAGAAACAGCCATTATTATAACCAACAGGAACACAGCAGGAGAGGGGGCTGGTGCAGCACAGTTGCTGGTACAAGAACCTACAGGACTGACAGCAAGGTTTCCTTCAGCTAAAAAAAAAAAAAGAAAATTACTTGTTTTGCTTTTGTTTTTTTTTTGTTTTTTTCTAATTTCACAAGCTCACTTTGCAAGGGAAAGGGAGGCAATAACATTGGTCAAAGGTGATCAAGAGCTCTGCAAGTCAGAAACCACAAACTTTCTACTTATGCTAAATAAAAGAACTTGTGTGTTTATATTGCAAACCTCACTTCTGCTCAGCAACGTTACTAATAACATCAAGAAATAACTTCAGATCACCCCAAATTCCCTAGAACAAACTGGGGGCTGGAGCTGCAAGGGATCAGAAGCAACACTGCAGAAGTCAGCAATCGAGTGAACAGACCCGGTGTGAGACTTCACCAGCAGAAACACCACCAAAAAAAAGCCCTGCAGTCGTGCATTGACTGCAAACACAGCCCAAGGAAGGAGCAGAAACGTAAGAAAAGGGTTTTTCCTCTTACCTCTTTGTTGGTGACTCCTGGGGGCAGAGTCCCATGCTTGTAATCCTCCAACAGCTGCACAGCTTCCTTCAGACGACTCTGCAAACACAACAGGAGCGTGGTCTGCAACACTTGTCCTGCACCAAATCATGGTCTTGAAGGCAAAGAACTGAAGTTACAGAATTATATATTATACACTACAATATATAACATATATTCTATATAATGATACGTTATATAATTTCCCAGAAAGAAGGTACAGTTCATAGAACCTCAGAATGGTTTGGGTTCCTTCCAACCCAAACTATTCTATGATTCTATGAATTACACCTTTTTTTTGCTGCCAGCCTCAGGGTGGGTCCCTTTACCCATATGATACAAAAGGAAAAAGGACTGATGGACACTTGTGTTGGTTGGCACAGCCCCACTGTCTTCAGGAGTGGTAGAGAGGAAGAAACAAAAGAGAAAATACAAAAAATCTCTCCCTTGCATTGGAGCTATGGAAGACACCATCAAAACTTGAGAATCTTCAGTGTGAAACCAGAGAGCTGATAAATCCTGGAGATGAATAAGCTCTCACTCAAGAGTGGAAAGTACTTTAAGAAAAAAGAGATAAATTCAGGCACACCATGGAAAACCCATTGGGGTCACCCTCTGGCACTCCCAGATGAACACCTCCCAGAGATGCCCACAGGGAAACTGCTTAGATTGAAGATTAATGGAACAGGCTGCCCAGGGCAGGGGTGGAGTCCCCATCCCTGGAGGGATTTCAAAGCCCTGTAGATGTGGTGCTGAGGGACATGGGGCAGTGGTGGCCTTGGCAGTGCTGGGTTAATAGTTGGACTTGATGATCTGAAAGGTCTTTTCCAACCAAAACAATGTGATGATTCTAAGACCTGACTTGGCTCCCATGCCCTGTCCCCAGTCCATGCACTGGGGAGGTACAGCTGAAAGGACAGGCAAGGTAGGAGCCTGCACACATTCAGCATCACCTCTGAGAGCTCAGTGGCCACTCAAGAGTCACAATTCAGCACGTTCCACCTCAGCCAGGAGAGCAGCTCCTCACAGCTTTCAGGCAGCAGCCCTGGGTAACCAGTGCCTGCAGCCCAGGCCCAGCTGATGAACCTGGAACACCACCACATTCCCATGCATTTCAGGAGGACCCCAGAGTGCCACCACATGGAACCACTGACCTGCACAGCTGCTTTACACACTCCTTCAAGAGGGCTTTTGAAACCAGTTACGTGCCCTCCAAAAATACCCAACTCAGTCATCAGTAAAAGCAAGAACCCAACCATCACCATTCAAATACCCGCGCGTGTAAATAAAGACCTTCCTCACTTTGTGATTAATTAGAAAAATAAACACATTTCATGTGCTCAAGGGAGCACAGGAACATTAAGCCACACTACCAGTCTGTCAGAATCCTCAATTTACTCTCAGAATTGTTAATAGATAAGAGAGATATTTAATAAGTGTTCTGCAGCTGAAGCAAAGTTTACATATGCAGAATACTTTCAAGAACTATATATATATCAATTTCAATAAATACATATTTAAGGATTTTTAAAAATACACACATTGTGTGCACATATATGCACTATATTATATAGAGGATATATATATATATACTTTACATAATATATATACATATTCCTTGAAATTAAATCCCCAGGGCAGAAGCAGTCGGGTAGAAAGATCAGTCCAAGCTAAAGAGGAACAAGTCAGGGTATAACAAGTGGCTTTGCTGGTGTCAAATCTGCTGATCCAAGCCTGCAGAAACCACCAGATCACCCAGTAATGGCTCCCAAATATTTGAAGCCAAACAAATCACTCAGCTAAACATCTTCAGAAGCCTCCTGCAGGTTTTCTGTCATCCAGATGAGTAACACTGACTTGGGTTTGACGTTTCTGCACCAGCTCTGCTGTGCTGCCAGCCTTTCCCGTGCTCCTGCAGGAGGAGCTCTCAGAAATACAGAATATTCTGCTGAAAATAGCAGGACAGTGGCTCGTGGGAAGCCCTGAGGTTGCAGTGCAGTCATGTCAAGGCTCCTGGTGGAGGCTGCCAGCTCTGCTCTCACAACCTTGCTGTAAACAGGGCGAGTGTCCCAGCGCTCATTACGAGCCCGCGGCCATGGGATCGGTTGCAGGGAAACCACTTTGCTGCCTTTCATCCCAACATCAAAGAGTATTTGGTTGTTTCCTTGGAAGCGCCAGCAGTTGCTGCAACCTGAAAGCTGCAGTTAATGAGTAACTATTGTCCCTCAAACATTCCACACACGGGACAGAAGGAACAGCAGCGATTCCTTCGCAGCGCGGAGCCCAGCGGGCTGGGATCGGATCCAGGGTTGGGATCGGATCCACGGCCGCTCGCAGCCAGGCTGAGCTCACATCATCTCCGTGGTATTTCCATTGATGGGTTTTATATGCTCCTGTGCTGATCAGCAGCTGCTCCACAGAACCAGAGAGTCTGCACACAAAGGCCAAGTGAGGTTCAGCACCAGGCAGGAGGGATGGCTGCAAAAACCTGTATATTCCTGGCAAAATGTGGGCTGAGATGTTGGGCTTGTTTGTGTTGGGTGCTAGTCATAGAACCCCAGACTGGTTTGGAAGGGACCTTCAAGATCATCCAGTTCCAACCCCCTGCATGGGCAGGGACACCTCTCACCAGACCAGGTTGCTCCAAGCCCCATCCAACCTGCCCTTCAACACTGTCAGGGATGGGGCAGCCACAGCTTCTCTGGGCAACCTGGGCCAGGGTCTCACCACCCTCACAGCAAAGAATTTCCTCCTCATGTCTCACCTAAATCTCTCCTCTTCCAGCTTTAAACCATTCCCCCTTGTCCTGTCACTCCATTTCCTTGTCCCAAGCCCCTCCCCAGCTTTCCTGGAGCCCCTTCAGGCACTGGAAGGTGCTCTAAGGTCTCCCTGGAGCCTTCTCTTCTCCATGCTGAACAAGAAGAAAAGCTGACCCTGAGGAACAGGCCCATGAGATCCAACAGCACAAACATGTGACCATTGTTCTCCTGGGCAGGCTCAGATTTCTGCAAGACCTACTACAAGAAAGACCAGTTAAGAGTCTTGGTTGATCACTGGAAAACTACAAAGCACTGGAGGCATGGGAAACAAATAGGATTTTTTGGCTGTTTGAGGCATTTCCAAGCTGTGAAGTAATCATATGAGGTCACAGCAGGACTTGAGCTTCTTGCTCCTTGCCCTATCAGCCTCGTGGTTGTTTAAAAAATATCAGATTAGGGAAAAGTTATTGCCCAGCATGAGTAGCAATAAATAATATTGTAGACAGCCCAATAATCCAGAGGTGAAAAGCCAGGCAGCAGAATAACTAAGGGCTGCAGATCTAGGGAGGACAACCCTTTCTGCCTCCAAAGGCTAGAAAAGAAGCCAGGAGTGCCAGGACAACCTTCTGGAGAACCATTTGTGCTCATTACTGGTATGTGTTTTTGTCGCCGAAATTACCTACACTGTGTGTCTTGTAAATTATCCACACAGAACAGCATGTAACTCTGAATGAAAAACTGGAAGGAATAGATGAATGGGTCTGTGTTCTATTTTTTTCTCCTTCTCTTGAGGAAATCTTAGTAGTTACTATAACAACCCTGGCCAGATCCCATCTTATTTAGTGTGGTAACAAACAGAAAACAAAAAAGCTCCGATTTTGCTTTTAAAACTGCAGCCTTCATGAATTTCCTCTTTCAGCTCCACGGGGAGAGAGGGGAACTTTTCTCAAGGAAAAGAGTCCCAGACCAACACTGCTGGTGGTTGACAACAGGGTGGCACAGAAAGGGAACAAAAGTGTTAAAACGCCACGACCACGTTAAGAAGGTGCCTTTCACATGGCTTGGAGGTGTTCAGGTGGTTTTACTGAGTGACCCACAGCTTGGGAATGTCATCAGTGACAGCACAGGCCTGTCTCATTCCTCCTAGAGAAGTGAATCACGTTCTTTAAAAAAGAAACTCCAAAAAATAGAAAATAACAGCTCCAAATGCCACCCAGCTCCACTCGCTGGCTTTTAGCAGGATACAGCGCTGCTGCGAGAGTGGCTAATGCCTAAGACCACACTTCATTTCCATTTTAACAGGAGGGAAAAGAGAGGTCTGTCTGCAGGGTTGTGCTACTGTTTCAATATTTGTTGTTGCTTGATTTCCCTCTGCTCTCTGTAGGAAGAAGTGTCACTGGAGTTTTTACAGCGTCCCTTAAAAAAAAAACACCCCAAGAAAGGCAGCCCCAGCTTTTCCTCGCACACGTCGTTGCTTTCATACCCCTGTTCTCACCAAAACTAGAGCACTTCTAGTGGTGGATGATGAGGTCTCAGCTCTCACAATAGGGTGCTAGACAGACCATCTGCACCCAGAGGATGTTCTTACAAACCCAAGCCCAGCAGCAGTGCCAGGGATCTACCAGGCTCCGTGATCCCGAAGCTCCAACTCTGCTCCAGCACTGCAGCCTAAGCCACGTCCACCTGGGAAACATCACCCAACAAGTCTTTGGAAAAAGGCTCAATCTTCTGCTGAAGACAGCTGGAAAACACCTGGGGTTTGAACCACAGCCCATGAGAGGTGTGTGATAGGCCACCAATGATCCATGAGCCTGGGTTTTATGGTTATGGCTGTGCTATTAAATGAGATGTAGCAAGGATGAGCCTGCATCAGCATGATCTCTGGAATGGTTTGGATTCAGACCATTCAGGTCTCTGCCAAGTGATTCCCAGTCACCATGGGGCCAGGACAGCTGCCAGGAGACCCCCTTTGGGGAGCAAGAGTGCTCAGCTGCATGGCACAAGGCACATCAGCTGGTTGCACAGCCCAAAAAACACTGTCTGACTCAGTCTGGTTGAACTGGCTTAGATGGAACCCAGAGGTTCTAGTCCAAAGAGCTTATCTAACCTGTTCTGCCCTGACTCAGGACAACAGGAGTTGACTCAGAAGTTTGTCTCCTGGAGTACACCTGCAGGACTACATCAGCAGGATGTCTTGGTCTTTGCAGAAAGAGTTGCTGAAGGATCATGTTATTAGAAGCTTAGTCTGGCCAAAGAAAGGAGGAGAAAGAGTGAAACCAGAGATGCCAGTTGCCCACATCACACTGAGCTGATGGCCAGCTCCAGGAAACCTTCATGGGGACCCTGAGTCCCTCATGACCTGGGGCTTACAGGAAAGCTGGGGAGGGACTTTTGACAAGGGCATGTATTGAGAGGACAAGGAGGAAAGGATTAAAACTGGAAGAGGGGAGATGGAGACGAGATATTAGGAAGAAATCCTTCACTGTGAGGGTGGTGAGACTCTGGCCCAGGTTGCCCAGAGAAGCTGTGGCTGCCCCATCCCTGGCAGTGTTGAAGGGCAGGTTGGATGGGGCTTGGAGCAACCTGGGCTGGTGGGAGGTGTCCCTGCCCATGCAGGGGAGTGGGAGTGGATGATCTTGAAGGTCCCTTCCAACCCAAACCAGCCTGGGATCTGTGATCACTCCAGCACCCTGATGGGACAGAGGACAACCACGTTGGGTCCCATAGGTGACTCTGCATGCATCAGACACCTCCTTCCAGCACGTGAGCTCTTGTACTGACTGTTCCCCTTGTCCTCCTTGCTCAAGGGCACACTGCTTCTGTCTCAGAGATCTGTCTCTTGTCTTCTCTTGGATCTCAACTGGTGCCTACACATGGCTTGGAGCTGCCTCCAGAAACCCATATGTGCACATACAGACCATAATAGCAGTCATTGTGCCAGCAGCACCACAACGTTACTGCTACAGAGTCAGGAGGGGGGGGGAAAACGAGTCAAGTTTTGCATTTGAAGCTTTTAAGAGAAAATCCACTGATGGGACAGGACACTCTGGAGCAGTTTGTGTCTCCCTCTGCTCATTCAGGGCTTGTCTCAGGGCTTTGGGAGAGCTCAGTGATGATCCACTGTGAGTCTCACCAGTTTTAGGTTCAGACCAATGAAGACTTCCTGGCACATGATCCAAAGGAAGAGTCTTCTGGCCCCCAGCACCACAACCTCGAGGTGGGATAGGGAAATCCAGCTGTGCTCTGGCATCAGAGCCTCAACAGCTCCTGATTTTGTCTCTCCAGGGATGATCCATACGGCAGACTTGACTCCAGCTGGCCCCATTGTATTGGATCTACAGTGACAGACAACAGGAGCCAGAAACTTTTTGTTCAAGTAGAGCCAGCAGATGTGACACTGAATAAACACAGACAGTCAATCTGCTGAGTAAGAAGGTATCGTTCATATAAATAACATACATCTAATCCTGCTTCCATTTTAAACCCAAATATGGGAATGCAAGATGCTCAGTGCTCTGAACAATGACATGAGGCAAAGGCAGAGAACACACAGCCCCTCTGAGCTCAGTTCCATTCTTATTTCACTTTTCCTTGGAATTCTTTTCAGATCCACAGCTTTCTCCAGGAAGAGCTTCCCACAGAGCCAGTCCAGGCTCATGTCAGATGGGCTAAGTTAGCCTTACAAACCTGGCTGCTGGGCCCTGCTGCTTCTCCTGATCAACCCTCATTAGAGCAATTAAAAGTATTATTCCAGTCATTTGAACCTCAGGCACTTTGAAAATAGGCATCACACCCACTGAAGGGCTTCTCCTGGTCTCAGGGACAGGACCTGTTGGGCTTGACCTCTGAAATGACACATTTCCTGCTTACTGGAAAAGTTTACAAATTTGTAGCTGCCAAAAAAAGTTATTGCATATATGATCTGAATTAGCACACAGGAAAACCTCCTGTTTAGAGATTACATGCAATATTGGAGCAAAAGCCCATGCAAAACATGGAGCTCCTGGAGAGAGTCAAGAAGAGGCCACAGAAATGCTGGAGACAGGCTGGAGACAGGCTGGGAGAGTTGGGGTGTTCAGCCTGGAGAAGAGAAGGCTCCAGGGAGACCTTAGAGCACCTTCCAGTGCCTGAAGGGGCTCCAGGAAAGCTGGAGAGGGACTTGGGGCAAGGGCAGGGAGGGACGGGATGAGGTGGAAGGGTTTCCAGCTGGAAGGGGAGAGATTTAGGTTAAACATTAGGAGGAAATTCTTCACTGTGAGGGTGGTGAAACCCTGGCCCAGGTTGCCCAGAGAAGCTGTGGCTGCCCCACCCCTGGAAGAGTTCAAGGGCAGGTTGGATGGGGCTTGGACCCAGGGGGGTTGCAGCTAGATGGTCTTTAACATCCCTTCCAACCCAAGAGGCCAGTGGCTTCTGAAAACTGATCTCAGCCTTGACCTGACCCTGTACTTCACAAGGGGAAGTATCATCTCCAACATAATGGTGAAAACCAGCCAATTTACTGTCTGTGGTTCTGTTGGGCTCTCACCCAAGAGGTGCTCACAATGAATGACATGATACACCTTGGCCTGGTGATTTTGAAAAAAGCTGGTGGATTTAGAAGGAAGAGATTATTCAATGTTTCATCAGGTCTTTTGGGGTCCTCTTCCCCAGCCACCACAGTGAGTGAGGACCTGGGCTCAATTCACCACTAGCTCCAGGGAGCAGTTCAGCTCCCTGTGGTTTCAGAACTGTTTGTAGATATATTTTCACCTTAAGCCACCCCACCTCAAAAAGAAAACACTCAGAAGAGAAAAAAGGAAAAAGGGAAAGACAGGTGCCCTCCACTGAAAGCAAACCCCTGTTTTCTGGCCAAGAGGCAGAATTTAACATCACCAGTAGAAATATTTCTTCTAAAGAAAAAACTATTACCTTACTATTTTATGAAAGCAGGGAAAGGCAGTAACACTGGACAAGCCTAAATGAGACAGAAACAGGCCAGAAACCCAAAAGCCTGCTGCAAACAGGGTAATAATGAAGGAAAAAGTACAACTCCTTGCTCAGAAAACCTCATCTTGAAGAAATGACAACCTGCACTGCGAGCCCACCCAGCTCATTTCCATCAGTATTTGCTCCCTGATCTACTCACCTGCACTTGGTTTCGTTAGTTTTTTTCCTGGCAGCAATTTTCCTTCTGAGAAGGCAGCAGCACTGGCAAGTTTGGCTGAAACCAGCTCAGGGTCTCACCAGCTACCAGAGGGAGGTGAGAGGCTGATAGGTGTGGATTCACTGATGTCTACTAAAGAGCAAGTTTCTGCTGCAGCTTTAACAGAGCTCAGCTGGGCAATCGATCAGCTGTGAGACAGAAATCCACTGGCAACCCAGCTTCATTACCTCTGCTGCTCACAGAAGAGATTGTTTTTCATCCCAACCCTCCTAATAAACAGCACTTGAAGGAAAAAAGGTGTGTGGACATTACCTCAGTCACAAAGAGGGTGCGTGGATCTATGATGTCCAAGAAGTGCCTGAATCTGCCATAAAACGAAGTCTGGAAGACAGAAAAGAAAAAAAAACAAACAAAAAATGGGTTCAGTTAGAAATTGTGTTTCACCTGCTGCAGAGAAAGCTCTTCTTTCCTCTGCAGAGCTAAAGTAGCAATTAAAAAGAAATAACATAGAAGCTGTTCCCTGGTAATTTGTGACAGGGGACAATGAGGAGCTGGGACACTGCAAACAGCAGCACTGCTATTGGCAGGATGCTGATACCGACGCTTTAATAAAGGGCTGCTAACATAACATCAGGCTGCTAAAACATCCTGGACTTCCCTCCCCCCAAAAAAAAGACATATTGCCTCCTTAACCCTCCCTAGGGGACTCCTGGGAGGTGCATCAGGCCACAAAAACCCAACGTGCAACTCCAGACCTCCCACATCGAGTGATGTTGTCGTAGGAATTGCCACCCTGCAGTGCCTGCAATACCCTCCCTGTGCTGCTTGGCCTTGTCCCCACCATCCCCAGGGACCAGCAGCACCACAGGCTCCCAGATTTTGGGGACAGATTAGTGTGAAGGAACTCCTGCACCCATATTCTGCTGGGGGTGGGGGGGGAGAAAGGTATGTGAAATGATCTTTTCAAATGGTCTAAAAAGAGTTGAAAGTCTGGACAATGAAAGAAGTGTTTTACTCCTTGAGGGGAAGAATAAGAAAGGGAAAAGACAAGACTAAGAACAAACCCAGTTCTGTGTCTTATGTTTACTGCAGTCCAGGCCCTACCTAGGGCTGGGATTCATTGTCATAGAACTACAGAATACCAGGCTGGAAGGGCCTCAACTGGTCCAACCTTTCATGGCAAATCCATGGCCTAGACAAGAAGGTCCACCACCCTATACAGCTGCACCTTGAAAGTGTCCAACATTGTGCTTGGCCCTGCACAAACCCAAAGCAGAAGGTGGACTGAGCAACCTGGTCTAGTGGGAGGTGTCTCTGCCCATGCAGGGGGCTGGATCTAGATGATCCTTAAGTCCCTTCCAACCTAAACCAGTCTGGGATTCTATGAGGACTGTGAACCTTAACGAATGTCAAAGAAACCATAACTTTATGGCTTGGGCTTAGTCTTAGCTGCACGTTTGGAAAAATCCCATCTAGATGTGCTGGTGGAGGGATAACACTGAGCAAAAGCTGGTGAAGATGCTTTTGCTGGGAGCAGCCAAAGTGTCTGAAGGACCAGAAAGGGATCGAGAGAACTGGGAACAAAGTCTGAAAGAAAGAGCAGGGTGTCTGTGAGAAAGGCTGGAAAGGTCATGGGCAGCTCCAAAGGAACAGAGAGCAGTTTTGAGTCAGTGTTTAGAAACTAAATACAAATGAAAAATTGACTTTAGGCAAGCCCAAAGCACAGGACCATGCAATATTGATACACTGGGAGCACTCAGGATACAGGTACCTCATCACTCCAACACCACCCTGCATTCTTTCATCAGGATGCAGATGTAGGCTGAGCATCAGAGCTGCCTCAGTGCAGCCTGGACTCTCACCTGAGTGTTCTGAGGGCACCAGAGCCCTGGAACAGGCTGCCCAGGGAGGTTGTGGAGTCTCCATCCCTGGAGACATTCCAAACCCACCCGGACATGTTCCTCTGGGATCTGCTCTAGGGGATCCTGCTCTGGCATGGGGATTGAACTAGATGATCTCCAGAGGTCCCTTCCAACCCCCACCATTCTGTGATTCTGTGAAGGACAAACATGGGGCAGCCTGGTCTGGTGCTGCTCTCTCTCCCATGGCTTCTCCTCAGCAGAATTTGCAGCCCATTGTGGATGCAGAAAGGACCTAGGTCACAGATCTCCAGACACTCTGGGATATTGGGACCCCTTTGCCCTGGGTCCTCTCCAGCCCTGTGCAGGAAAAGCTCTTTCTCCATTTGTAACAGAAACCTGCTTAAATAAAGGCCTGGGCTATGGATCCAGCAGCAGGATGGCATTTAATCACAGCCTGGCATCACTTTAGGAAACATGCTGGTTCTCCTCTGCTGAGACCATGGAGCACAGAGAAACAGCACTAACACTGCCTCCTTGCTCAGGCACAATTCCTTCTCCCATGGCAGCTCCCAGGAATGTCCACCACCTCCCCTGGCAACACCCCGTTCTCAGCTGCGTACAAAACTCTCTGCTGTTATTTTCCCATGTTCTGCACTAAAAAAAGAAAAAAAAAACCCCACAACCAAGTAGCTTCACATTACTTCGGAGGGGGGGGGGAAGGAGGGGAAAAAAAGCCTGGTGGTTTTTAATTAGCGTTGATTTAATTAACGCTAATCCTGGTACTATCTAGCTTCTGCGAGCTTGACATTTTGCTGCCGCACTTTTCTTTTTAGATGAAGATCTCTGCAGATGCCACTGTCCTCCACATCCCTCCTGCCAGTGGTGCAGGAGTGACATGACTAATGGGTGACTCACTCAGTCCCTGTCACGTCATCCCAAGTGCTCCCACCTACCATGTCCCTCTCCCACTGCCCACCCCAAGCAGCAGAATTCAGAGCAGGACACAGTTAGAACTAGAACAGGAGGGGGGGGGGGGGGGGGAGGTGTTTAAATTCAAAGTGGTTGTAAAAGGCATTTCATGCTGAGAAAAAACCCCACAGTATTCAACAGAATTAAACAGAGTATCAGTGCAGCTTCAGCAGGTTTGCTGGGGACACCAAGCTTTGTGGTGTGGTTGACATGCTGGAGGGAAGGGACATCATCCAGAGGGATCTTGACAAGCTGGAGAAGTGGGCTCGTGCAAACTGCATGAAGTTCAACCAGGCCAAGTGTAAGGTCCTGCACCTGGGTCAGGGCAATCCCGAGTACAAATACAGGCTGGGGGGAGAATGGATCAAAAGCAGTCCAGAGGAGAAGGATCTGGGTATGATGGTGGATGAGAAGCTCAACACGAGTCAGCATCGTGCACTGGAGCCCAGAAACCAACCGTGTCCTGGGCTGCATCAAAAGGAGTGTGGTCAGCAGGGCCAGGGAGGGGACTGTCCCCTTTGCTCTGCTGAGACCTCTCTGCAGGGCTGGATCCAGTGCTGGAGCCCTCAACATAAGCAAAACGTGGAGCTCCTGGAGACAGTCCAGAGGAGACCACGGAGATGCTCAGAGGGCTGGAGCAGCTCTGCTCTGGAGACAGGCTGGGAGAGTTGGGGTGTTCAGCCTGGAGAAGAGAAGGCTCCAGGGAGACCTTAGAGCACCTTCCAGTGCCTGAAGGGGCTCCAGGAAAGCTGGGGAGGGGCTTGGGACAAGGGCAGGGAGGGATGGGATGAGGGGGAATGGATTAAAACTGGAAGAGGGGAGATTTAGGTTGAACATGAGGAGGAAATCCTTCACTCTGAGGGTGGTGAGACCCTGGCCCAGGTTGCCCAGGGAAGCTGTGGCTGCCCCATCCCTGGCAGTGTTGAAGGGCAGGTTGGATGGGGCTTGGAGCAACCCGGGCTGGTGGGAGGTGTCCCTGCCCATGCAGGGAGTTGGAACTAAATGATCTTGAATGTCCCTTCCAACCCAAACCAGTCTGGGATTCTGTGGTTTTACACCCACTTTACAAAGGTGCAACTGACAGTACAAGGCACAGGAAAGAAAGAGACCACAGGTTTGAATGTGCAGGATATAAATGTTATTTTAGAATATTTAAATTTGCAAAGGTGCAGAGATCCTCAGGAAGCTGGTCCTTACACTCACAGGCACAGAATAGTCACTTTTGGAAGGGACCTCTGAAGATCATCTGCTAGAGCAGGATCATCTACAGTGATCACACAGGAACATGTTCAGATGTGTTTTGAAAGTCTCCAGAGAAGGAGACTCCACAACCTCTCTGGGTAGCCTGTCCCAGGGCTCTGTCACCTGCACAGTAAGTTTTTCCTCATCTTTAGCTTCAGAAGCTGTTTGCCTCAGGTACATCACTGGTCTCCTGCCCTGATCCTTGCCTCCTGCAACCTCAATAATACTCTGCTCTGGACACACCTCAGCAGCTCAAACCCATCCTGCCCCAATCCTGTTCCCACACCCGATGCTGCAACCCTCTGATGAGGGAGCCAAGGATGCCAAAAGTCTCAGCCTTCCATGAGGG
Organism: Apus apus; assembly: GCF_020740795.1. Lineage (NCBI taxonomy): Eukaryota > Metazoa > Chordata > Aves > Apodiformes > Apodidae > Apus > Apus apus. The sequence goes on along the minus strand of NC_067285.1, from coordinate 113,946,552 downwards.
ATTCGTTTCCAGGTGCTGGTGTTGCCTGAACCTGTTTGTTCTGTGGGCAGACAAGCCCCAGGGCAAGGGCAGGACCAACACGAGCAGGGTCAGGACAAGCCCTGACTCAGTCTCCCACAGAACTGCACAGTAAGGTCCAGAGCCATCAAATAAAACCAAAAAAATCATTATTTTTACCATGCAGAGCTGCTGACCAGTCCTTCAAATGCTGAGATCCAACAACTGCACCTCTTGGTACAGAGACACACAAATCCTACCAGAGGTGCTGCCACCCAGGAAGGCAAGAAGAGCTTTTCCAGCCTCGTGAAACTTGAAAACAAGTGTATGAAAAAAAAAAGTCTTGGGGCTTTCTGAAGGTTTTCTGCAAGAAGGGAAGTTGGTTTATCCTCCCAGCCTTCTTCTGGGAAAAAAAAATAATCTGAATATACAGGCTAGGCTGGGAACCAGGAAAACTGACACGGAGAAGCAGCAGGCACTGTGCTATGGACCTGCTAGGAGATGATGGCCAGTGTCCTTTCCTCAGACAGCACAAAGCACTTCATGGTGCAAGGTCACCAAGGGCCAACTGCTCATCTGCCAGCAGACAGGACTTGCTCCCTTCATCCCCACTTTTACAAAAATAAATAAATTACCTCCTTGCTACTGCTATTTCAAAGCAAGGACAAGGGGAAGGCTCAGGTACTTCTTCTCTAGGTGAAACACAAGGTAGTAGCAAGTTCTCAGGAACATCTCTGACCACCAGGGATGCAGAGAGACCAGGCAGGGAGACCCAAAGTTCAAGCCCATCCTCCCTCACCCAAGGCAGGCAACAAGGCCCAACTGATCAGCTGTGGTTTCCACTTGAATTACCATGAGCTCTCCAAAATGCAGTTCCATAAACATGATTTTTCTTGTTGCTCTTACTATCAATTACAGAATCACAGAATCATCCTGGTTGGAAAAGACTTTGAAGAACATCCAGTCCAACCATAACCTAACCTACCCGTTCAGTGCTTAAATCATGTCCCTCAGCACCACATCTACATTTCTTCTAAACACTCCCAGGGATGGTGACTCCACCACCTCCCTGGGCAGCCTGTTCCACTGTCCAACAATTCTTTGGGTAAATAAATTCTTTCTAATATCCAGTCTAAACCTCCCCTGGTGCAACTTCAGGCCATTTCCTCTCATCCTGTCATTATTCACTTGAGAGAAGAAGCCAATTCCCACCTCCCTACAACCTCCTTTCAAGTAGTTGTAGAGAGCAATGAGCCTCTTGGAAGCAAAAACCACTCCTGGCTCCTCGATCTCCCACAAAGGGGATTCTGCTGCTCCACCACCACCCAACCTTTCCAGCAGAAGGGTTGTTGTCACCCTGAGGCTCAAGTCTCCACCATGGCAATTGAAGGCAGACTCTACCTGCTCTCTTTCCCAGATCCCAAGAAGCAGGATGAGCCACAGTCCCGTGGCAGGGAGTTATCCTTGAATGCATCTGGGTCAGCCTGGGATGCTCACGGGTCAGCTCAATGTCCCTTGTCACCACCACGAGACAGCACAGCAGAAGCCAAGCCACTAACAGACCTCCTGCCCTGGTGCCTCCAGTCCAAGTTGCTTCAAACAAGGCAACTCCCAGGCCAACATTTTCCAGCTTTGTTAATCAACCAGCTGGAAACAAACAATTCTAATTGGTAAAAGAGCACTTTCCCCATCCTGCTTCTCCCCCCTCATGCACACACAAGCTGGGCAGCCAAAAAAACAGGGGGAAAAGACACAAATAACGTTTGGACTTGATGATCTTCAAGGTCTTTTCCAACCAAAAATGATTCTGTGATTCTGAACGAAGCTCAGCCTTGGAGAGGGGAGAGGAGCATCAAAGTGAGATGAAGGGCAGAGCAAGATGGGTGAAAGTCCCCAGTTCTACACCTAAAACATCTCAAAAATCAATCCACCATGCCTGGTTTCATGAAAAAAAACCAACACAAAAGAGCAGATGAGCATGAGTTTGAACAAGGTTGGTTTGTTTGGTTTTTTTTAAACTCTGATGAACAAGAGCCTCATTTAGCCACAACAGAAGCCCTCTGAGAACCAGCTAAAATGGAACCAAAATTCAAACCAAGGGCAAAGTTGTCTTCTTGAGGCTGCACCCAAAGACCACCTGCTCAGCCCTCCCAAGCAGCAGTGGAATTACCATGACTGTGCAAAAAAAATCCATTGTTTTTACTGCCATCCAGGCATGGGACTTTGGGTTTTTTTGCCATTTCAGATGCATGTGGAAAGATGCTTGACTGCTGGACCTTACTGGTTGCCTTTCCATCAGGCCCCTGACTAGGAGCCATCAGGTTATTTTGTTAAATTAGTTTAAAGATTGTTCTTTGTTTTCATGGTTGCATGCAAAAAAACCCACAAAACAAAACAAAAACCAACAACAACAAAACAAACAAACAAAAAAAACCATCCCAAATCCTAATAATTTGGAAATTTAGGGGCAAATTAAGTCAGATCCAACTGTTGCACATCAGCTGCAACTCAAGATGCCTTCATGACCATGACCACAAAAGTGAACCAAAGACCAGATCAGGATTCTGGTCTCCAATCCTGACTCAAACACTTCCAGGCAAATACAAAGTTTCTACAGAATAAGGAGCAAATCAACAGCCTAAATACAACAGTCTGTTTTGCAGAGTGACCACAGGCAAGGAGCCTTCAAGAAGGGCTTCTTTGGCAGTCACACTCTGAAGGATTGGTCACCACCATGGGGTTACCAGGACCCAACCCAGAACCCCCCCTGAACACTTTTATTTTCATTTTCCAGCTGACATTTTACACTTGGGCTCCACTGAGCAGGGAGGCACCTTTTGTGATGGGATTATTGTGTCTAACTGTGAATAACAGGGATGAGAAATAAAGAAGTAAAGCCATCACAACATTGTTTCTGCTTAAAATACATTCAACTTCCACATTTTTTTTGGCCAGGAGCAAATGAATCCATTGCACATGACTGGTTGTCTCTGCCACACTCCAAAGCAGCAGGTAAAGCCAAGTGATTGGGCAGACAATGACCTGACCTTCTCAGTTTTCTTGCAGGACCTTTTTGGCCCTGCTAAGAGGAACGGAGAAGCCCCTGTAAAGAAGCTGATTTAAAGAAATATGTTCAGAAACACGTTACAAAGACACTTTCCTTATCCCTTTCTCCTTTTTTTTTTTTTTTTTTAAAAAAAAAAAACAAAAACAAAACCAAAAACAACTGTTTAAAATTTGGTACTGATCTAGATCAGCCCAGATGCTGCCACATCCTGCTGGGGTTTCTACAGCAAAGAGATGTCCCAGGAAATCCAGAGCCTGCCTTCAGGTGAAGCACAAGATTGCAGTTTCTAGTGTTTATACTTTTCTTCTAAGTGCTTGAAGCTCTGCCATTGCCAAAGTGTGTTTACTTCCCCTGGGTTGTGATTGCTATTTTTTAAAGCTTTTTTTTTTTTGCTGAAGGGCTTTAGGATACCCCAAGCAGCTGGTGCTCTTGTACTTGAGAGAATCATCTCAGCAAAATGGGGCTAAAACAAGTCCTGGGGTGCAGGACAAGCAGGGCAAGGCCCTGTAGGAAACACCTGCCTGCAGCTCATGTTGGAAGTCCTTACACTTAGGGCACCACTTTCTGCAGGCTGTCAGGATGGAGCACCCTGTTATTCCTGCAACTCAGCCAGCCAAGGCAGTGCTCAGCCCTTCTCCCACCAGCCACTGCCTTGTCCCAGGCCCTGGCAAACACATTTTGTTCATTAATTCACTATTATAAATGCTAAGAAGAGGGAAATTAGCTTTATTTGCCTTTTAAATGCCATTTCAGTGCTAAGTGTTATTCACTCCCCCAGAGTGTCTCTTTTTGCTGCACATCACACGTGAACTCCTTTCATTTCCCATACCTCCTTCTGACCCTTCCTCCTCCATCTTTTCTCCATCATTCCATGCCCATTACCATCTAGTAAGGGGAAAGCACAATATTTCCACCTCCCTCCAAGGTCTGAATTGGACACACCATCGATGCATCCATCCAGCAAACCCCCAGTTGTCAGGACATGCCACAGGAGGAGGATCAAGCCCCGGGGCACAGGAGCAGCCAGGCACAAGGCAGCCAACCAAACCAGATTTGCATGAGAATTCAGGATGGTTCCTTTTTACCAGGATAATTCCCATCTCTCACCATCATACTCATGCAAAGGATGGAGCTTGCAAGAGGCCCAGAAGCTTGACCTTCAGCTCCCAAATATCCAATCATGGCCTTTTTCCTGTGACATCTGCTGTAGTAAACAGTTCTCAGAAGGAAAAAAAAAAAGATCTAAATAACACCAATTTCCTGTGATTAATGGTGGCTATTTTGGGATCATTTCTCACCAGCCTGCAAGCAAGATGAAGTTCTGCAGAGAGCTAGGAATATTAATTCCCTTCCATGGCAGAGCAGTTCAGGGCAAGCACAGGACAGCTCCAGCTCATTGCAGTGGCTGTGCTGAGGGCCCTGCAAGATCCAGCTGACTCCAGGGTGAGAACTGGAAAGAAACTCCTCCAGAAATGTGGGGAAGGGTGCTGAGAGACAGAGAAGTGACCATAAAAAAATGATAGGTTTATAACCATCAAGAGGGCAGGTATTCCTAGAGAGCATATGCTGGGCAGCCCCGGGAAGTGCAGGAGATACACAAACTTTGCCAACTTAATTACAGTGTGATTTTAAAAAGAACTTAATTAAGGCAGAGCAAAAGGCATGTAGGCTTGGGGCTTCTTTTTGAGCTAGAAGTCAGACTTACACAAACTTTAAATTAACTTGGAAGAGATTGAAGGTAAATCTTAACAGAATTAAGAAAACTCAAGCCGTTGAGCAGCAGGACACCAGAGCTGGGTAACTGCACCCACAGCTGTGGTTCACCTCAACTGCAAGTTTAGCCCCATCCCTGGCAGTGTTGAAGGGCAGGTTGGATGGGGCTTGGAGCAACCTAGGCTGGTGGGAGGTGTCCCTGCCCATGCAGGAGGTGGGACTGGATGACCTTGAAGGTCCCTTCCAACTCAAACCATTCTATGATTCTACCATTGTTAGCACTAATGTCCTTATAAAACATTTCTGAGCTTAGCATGTGTTGGGTTCCAACATTTGCAACACCTGCAAGGTCAGGCTCTGACAACAGCACATCCCTAAGGATGCTGTTAATACCTGGGGAACAGAAATGGCATGTTTGGCCAACAGAATAAAACATCCTCAGCACATTGTGTACATGCTGAGCTGTTCAAGGCATAAAAATGATGTTTATTTTTCAGGTTTGGGTTTATTCCCCTTATTTCCCCCTCCTTCCCCTGATGGATTTCAGATCTGCAGCTTGTTTTTCATTATTAGGTCCTCCTTAGCAAAGAGGACAAGGCACACACACGAGTTCTCCTTGTTGAGATGACCACCCTCGACCTCAGCTGTGAAGAAAGCCAGTTCCCACTTGTTTGGTTTCACCCTTGCTCACAGTCCTGCTGCACTAGCTGAGACAACCTCACCTTACTTTTCAGAGGGCTGACCCCAGTAAAACCACCAGAGTTTAACTGGTGCCATCTCCCTCCAGCAGCTAACACCCCTGGGTGGCAATCAACCCCAACCTCTCCCCTTATTTAGACCCCTGCTGGAAAGGTTTCCTCAACTCATCTGATAGAAAAGAAATGATAGGATTTATTTTGCCCCAAGTAAATGCCTGGCAAAAACTCCAGAGCATTGGGAACACACATCTAGGGCTTTGGCTCTAAAACAGGGAGCACCAAGCAAATCCTTTATTAAAAAAAAAACAACCAACACATCATAGAAGCACCATAAAAACCCACAAAACACAAAAAACAACCCAAGCAGGAGTATGTCTAACCAATTAGAGCTACTCATCAGAAAATTAAGTCCTTATCACACATGCTCAAGCATTATGTCCTCATTTCTGCCTTTACCTAAAAATAGCTTGCTTCCATGGGGAGGCAGAGGCTTCTTTTTCCCAGCAAAGACACACACACACACACAAAAAAAGGTGACTCGACAAAATGCCACTTGCCCGGAGATCAAGGAAAACAAGTGGAACTGGAATAAACAAAGGATGGGAAAAAGGGGAATTTAATAACCTCCAGAGGTGGTGCTGGGGATGGATGTGTCCTGCCTGCTGTCCTAAATTCTGCTCAGTCTCTTTCCAGAGGCTCTGAGTCAGTGGGGGGAGGAAACCACTGTGTCTCCTCTGAACCAAATCCCCAGGCAGCCGAGTTTGCTCTCCAAGGTTTTTTGTTCCTAACACACAACTTTTCCTTGTTTTCCTCCACAGGGACAAAGATGCTTAGCACAGCTCCCTGCACCTCTCCCAGCCCCAGTTTTCATCAAATCTCCTCTTAAACAGCCCCAGACCTGCTCCCAGCCAGTGTTTCAGAGGAAAAGCAAAGCCTGTCGTCACAGAGGGATACGTCTAGAATTTAAACAACCACCCAAAGTGTCACTAATCCTTTCCAAAACAAGCAAGACATCCTTTGTCAGCTGGACCACTGAAGCAGAGATCTTAGAAACAGATAAAAAGCTGCAACAGGCCACTGGAAGAACAGGAAAAGCTATGGGGAAAACACACTGAGCAGCTGACAGAAAAAGATCCCAGTGTTTAAGGTCCACTGATCCCTCAGGCTTATGTAGGGGCTCCTTCCAGCCCCAGAGACTAAATGTTGGTAGCAAACCCCAAGGTGAAGAGGGGGGAAAGTCAATAACCATAGCTGTGTGACCCAGAGATGAAGGACCTGGGCAATGCCAGGGGGTGTGATGGCAGTGGGCACGTGGCTGCAGCGCTGGTGGGACAGGCTGCGGTGTCACAGCCCCAGCAGAGCTGATCCCAGGGTCCAACCATGAACCCTAAGGCCTGGCAACACTTCAGCCTCTCTTGTCCTGCAGAGCTGCCGGATCCCAGCCTGGGCTGCACTTTGTACCACGGGCAGATGGAGCAGGGGAGAGCAGAGTCAGAGCAGGCAGGAGACTGGCACCACAACCCGTCCCTCCAGCTCCCACCAGATCCTCCACGCTGCTCTTCAGAAAACTTGACAGGAAAAGAATAAAACCACTCCAGAAAAGCACCCCTGAGCCATCTAGTCCTGAGGACAACCCTCACCCTGGATCTGGGCCACAGTGTAAAGGCACCTCGCTCATCTCCCAGGAGTGGCAAGAAGGAGAGAGGACGTCTCCCCTCAAGCGCGAAGGCATCGTTACCATCCTGCCATACCCCTCGGAAACATTTTCTAAATGTTGCTACAAGTGACAGTCGCTCCTTAATGAACAGAACGCACCGATTCTGTGCCTGACTCGCTGCCAAGTGTGCCTCAAATCATCTGTGGTGTCTAGAAGGGAGTAGCGTCTCCTCCTCCTCCTCTCCTTATTAAAAAGCTCCGTCTCCCCAGCCTGAGAATCCCTCGGCTCGCACAGCCGAGCAGGCTCCTGGCGTGGGGAAGTCACCCCTTCCTTGCTGTGGGGGATCTGTCACTCCCAGGAGGTCCCACCAGGACCTCCCGTACAGGGATAAGGCAGAGAGGGAAGAGGGATGTAGATCTGAGAGCTGGCTCCCCACGGGAGGCTGGCAACTGGACTCCTCAGCAACCCAAACGGGTGGCCTGGGTCAAGCCAAGCTCTGCGAGCTGCAATTAGCAAGTCAGATGGTTGGCAAACAGCAATCCCGTGCAGACTCCATGTGGATGGTAGGAAAAGAGTCTCCTTGGAGACTGCCCCAAGAGTGGGAGGGGGGAATGACATCTACTAATGAGCAGACTTCTGCTCCTCGTTCTTGTTTCGGTAATTGCAATGGCTCATTCCCCTCCAGAGGGGTCTTGCCCAGCTGAAGAACGACAGAACTTCCATCAGCTGTGTCAGAAGCCTGAGAATGAAGAAGAATCCCTGCCAGCTGTGCCATAGCAGGGACCCTGCAGGCAGCTTGTGAAGGGAGGCTGTGGAAGGTGGCAGTGGGGCCAAGCTGCTCCGACTCCCGCACCAGCTCTCCTCCCTCAGAGACAGCTGCTGTGGGCCACAGGCCTTCCTCACCCTTCCCCAGCCATCGGGCACTAAGGATGGGGTGGCTCTGATGTATGGATGCTGCTTTCTCACCTCACATGTTGTCCCAAACCAGGTTTCTTCCTCAGCCACCTTAGAGAGCGCACGCATCATTTCCTGAGCATCAGCCCCTGCCCAGTCACCCCTGAGCAGTCGAGTGACCCCATGGCACAGACAGTCCCCTGGAAGGAGACCACAGCACCCACCAGAGTGGTCATAGGATCCCAGAATGGTTTGAGTTGGAAGGGACCTTCAAGATCATCCAGTTCCAACCCCCCTGCATGGGCAGGGACACCTCCCACCAGCCCAGGCTGCTCCAAGCCCCATCCAACCTGCCCTTCAACACTTCCAGGGATGGGGCAGCCACAGCTTCTCTGGGCAACCTGGGCCAGGGTCTCACCACCCTCACAGCCAAGAATTTCTTCCTGATGCCCAACCTAAATCTACCTCTTCCAGTTTGAAACCCTTCCCCCTCATCCTACCCCTCCCTGCCCTTGTCCACAGCCCCTCCCCAGCTTTCCTGGAGCCCCTTCAGGCACTGGCAGGTGCTCTAAGGTCTCCCTGGAGCCTCCTCTTCCCCAGGCTGAACACCCCAGCTCTCCCAGCCTGCAGCTGCTCCAATCCTCAGCTCTCCCTGGCTCGCTCCTGCCTCCCAGACCCAACCCCAACCCCATCCCCCCCACCCACCCACCACCCCGGGCCTTGCCACGGAGGCCCCGCTCCCTGCTGGGGCAGCTCTCCACCGCCCTGGCGGTGTCAGGGACCAGCACTCCCGCCCCGGGGCCGGGGGATGAAGGTCGGGGCCGCACCAGGACCCGCACCCAGCCCCGCGGTGCGGGGCAGCGCCCGCCAGGCTCGAACCCGCGGCCCTAGCGCTTCCTACCGCGGGGAGGGGGCGGCGGCTTTGACTGACAGGCGCGCGGCCCAATGGCAGCGGGGCTGCGCACCAATCAGCGCGCGGCGCCGCGGGAGGGCGGGACGAGGGGAGCCGGGGGGTCTCTCCTGACGGGAGCTGGTGGCGGGGGGAGGGGGGGGTGGATGAAACCGGCGGCGACGCGGTGGGGTCGGGGAGCTCCCTGTGCCCCCTCCCGCCTCCCCCTCGCCCGGTACCTGCTCGAAGCGGGGCTTCCCCAGCTGGAACGGGGGATACTCCGCCGGGTCCGCCATCCCCTTCGCGCGCCGCAAGCGCCACTTTAAACAGCCTCCCCCCCGCCCCCTTGGAGGCCACGCCCCTTGCGCCGCCAGCGCAGCCCCGATTGGCTGCCGCCCCACCGCAGCTCCCGCGGGGCATGCTGGGAGATGTAGTCCGCCCGGCGGGAGGCGGAGCAAAGGAGCAGGCTGGGCCGCGGGGCATGCTGGGAAATGTAGTCCGCGGCGGCGGCGGCGCGGGGCACGGCGGGAAGCGCTGTTGGGCGGGAAAGCTGAGGGGAGCGGAGGGGGGATCCCTTGAGATGGGGGGTCCCGGGCGCGCACACCTGGTCTGCCCTGCGAGACCATCCAGAGCCACCCCCTGCATGGGCAGGGACACCTCCCGCCAGCCCAGGCTGCTCCAAGCCCCATCCAACCTGCCCTTCAACGCTGCCAGGGATGGGGCAGCCACAGCTTCCCTGGGCAACCTGGGCCTCACCTCCCTCAGGGTGAAAAATACCCCTCAGCACCAGCACAGCTGCCTCAGTGACACCCACGCAGCCGCCGGAGCGAGGGCGGTGGCAGGAAGGTGAGGGGGAAGGCGGGCCAGGCCCCTGCCTCCGTCCTGCCACCGCCTCGGCAAGTCACAGCATCACACCCAAAGGTGAAAAAGCCCAGAGACTCCTGGAAAAAAAACAAAACCAAAAACACCAAAAACCAACACAATCCACAAAAAAACCCACCTTCGGATCTCATCGTTTCCTTCTGGAAACAGACGTGATGACTTTGACGGGAGCCTAGCCAGCTGCTGTTGACCTTTAACAAGACGTGATGAAAAGCAGAGAATAGGAAACCCGGGCATAATGAGTTTGCTTCGTTGCAGACCGGTTCTGTCCCCTCCCGGGGTGTCGGGATTTGTGGAGATAAAGGCAAGGTCGTGCGGGGCTGGGGGCGGGAGGGGCGCGCGAAGCCATCTCCAGCATCCTCTCCTCTAGATTAGTGGAATAAGAAGGGTCTGGCCCTTCAAACGCTGGTGAAATTGCTTGGAGGATTAGGATCGATTCTCCGAGGAAGAGCAAAGGGGCAGCAAAGGGAGGGGGGAGGTGGGGAGGAAGCAGGGAAGGCGGCGGGGGTGCCAGAGGAAGGCTTGGGGCAGCAGAAATGAAGGCAATGGATGACAGAGCAGGTCAGAAGCTGATTCTCCACCTCAGGAGGGATTAAACAATCTACCTCAACAGAAAAACATCCCTTATTTTTCCGCTATGCAGGGAAAAATACGAACACACCAACCCCTTGCTGTGGGGATGCTGGTGCTCGGCGTTAGGCGTGGGGTGCTGGTTCAGTTCCCTTGCTCTCCTTCCATCTGCAAAACCAGCTTCTGGTTTTAGCCTAAGTCACCGCTGATCCCCTTCACCGACTCTGAAACCTCCTGCAGCTCTGGGTAGAAAAGGGACAGGAAAGGGGCTCAGTGCAGAGCCTGCCGTAAGTACAACCCCAGGTCCAGAGCCCTCACCCCACAACAGCTGGCTGTTCGGTGGGGAGAAGCTCCTTTGCACCTGCACAAGGACAGAGCTTCTACCAGAGCAGAGAAGTGTCACTTTCATAGAATCACAGAATGGTTTGAGTTGGAAAGATCCTTAAAGATCATCCAGTTCCAACCCCCCTGCATGGGCAGGGACACCTCCCACCAGCCCAGGCTGCTCCAAGCCCCATCCAACCTGCCCTTCAACACTGCCAGGGATGGGGCAGGCACAGCTTCTCTGGGCAGCCTGGGCCAGGGTCTCACCTCCCTCACAGCAAAGAATTTCCTCCTCACGTCTCACCTAAATCTCCCCTCCTCCAGTTTTAATCCATTGTCCCTCGTCCTCTCACTCCCTGCCTTTGTCCAAAACAAAACCCTTTGGCTGTGACTGGTGCTCAACAAAGCGGCTCTTCCTTCCCTAAAGGTTTCATCCTGTACTTCACAAAAGTAAACGCAGCAAAATCCTCCGGGCTCTCCACACAGAGGGATGAAACCCCAGATCTCTCCCAAGGGAAACCCCCTCCCTCCCGCTGCAGCAGAGCCAGAGAATTGATACAATCCCCAATGTTGACACACGAAATGTTTTGTAACAACAGAGGGGAGAGAATCTGTTTATCTAAAACCACATTTGGAGTGACATAAGACTATCACTTTTTTGGTTAAATACCAGAAAGAATATCAATTCTTTGGCTGATATCAATCTAACCAGATCCATTTATCCTGACAACTCACATTTCTCTGGTTTGGGGAAGAAGAGAGGGGGGGGGTGTTGCTCCCTGAGATCAGAGACACTTAAGTCAACACTGACCTTTCTGGTTTGGTGGTGGGGAGGAACAAGCCCCCCAAGATTCCTGAGTGGGCTCCTCTAGGAACCAAGAGAGATGTGGTGGGGGGAGGCTCTGAGGGCCACCCCACCCGTGACAGCTGGGGCTGCCTGCTGGCTCAGGGAGGAAGTCACAGGAACACGTCTTGTCGGCTTCCATCTGTAAAAGCAGATTTGAAGAGAACTTGTGGCGGGCAGTGGAACTCGGGCTTCGAACAGCAAACCCCACCAGCTCTTCCTGCAGGGACAGGAATGATCTGCACCAAGCCCCGGCCTGTGCTTCTGCTTCCAAGCAGGCAGAGGTGCCCAGTAAGGCAATTTTAGCAGGACTAAGGTCTTTAAATCCTTCTTTCTCCCGGTTTGGATGGATTTCAGTCTCCCTCTGCTCTGCTCTAGCCCCTGCAGCCCAGGGAAGCCCACCCCAGCCCACTCCTCTCCTGAGGCTCGTTTTCCAGAGGGTCACAGTTCAGTGCCCTGATCCAGTGAAGCAGCATGCCAAACATTTCCCCCCCAGCCCATCCAGGCTCTCAGGGTGAACATGATCCCCCCCCACCAGACAGGTGCTGAGCCCCTCATGGCCTGTGATCCAGCTGGATGAAAAACAAACAGGGATTAGAGCTAAGGAAACTCTCCTGTTGGAGCTGCAGAGTCATTCACCAAAGCTTAAGGGGAGGTTTTTTTTTGAAGGAAAAGGGATGAAATAAAGAAAGCAGCAGGGTCTGGAGAAGGAGAACAGCGGAAGGGGGGACACAAGTGGGTGGGATTAGGGCAGAGGAGCTGGAGGAGAATGTTGGCTCTGAGTCAGGCAAGGTCCCCTGCACGGAGGGGAGAAACACACCAGAGGTTTGTGCTCTCGCAGGGCAGGTGGATGCTGCATGTTCCCAGGAGCAGTGGGTTCAAGCTGCACATTCCTGGGGTCTCCTCACCAGGCCCCCTCTGGCTGAGCTCTCCCACATCCACCCTGCAACACTAGCTCTCTTTTCCTCTGTCCCTGGCACACTGTGCTGGGGTGTCTCCCTTTCCCTCAGCTGCCAGTTCTCCCCAAATCCTCAGGAATGCAGGAATAACCTTTACCCCAAAGTCAGCGGCGAGCAGCGACGGAGCAGCAGGCAGATCCGATCCCAAGCCAAGCTCCCACGGTCACTCAGGACACAGCAGGATTGCAAGGACACTCACAGGAGCTTACACCCCCTCAGGAACACCCGCCAACTGAGGCAGGGGGAATATTCAGAGAGGAACTCAAGGTAACCCTGCAGCACTAGCACCCTCTGCACAGCAGCGGGTGCTCGGGGACCATTCACGATGCTGGAAAAGCTGTTGGAGAAATTGGACACTCATCCTACTTCAGAAAATAAACAGAGAAATGTCACTCATTGTCCAAGTGCTATCAGCACAGACGCTGTTGTCAACAAATCAGAAGTGTCTAGGAACAGCTTGAACAACTTTTATTATTTTATTTTTTTTTTAAAGTGCTTAAAACGTAAATAACAAGCTCTTTATAAACATCAGTTGCAACTATTAAAACATGAAACACACAGAACCTGCTTCCTGCGTACAGGGAAATCAACAACTCCTAAAACCCCAACACTCAATCTCTCCTGGTTTTGGGATGTTTTTCCACCCCATGTCTCTTCCACAAGACACACGGCGGCTTCTCCCCAGACAAGGCATAAAGGCTGAGTCTAAGGTGAGACTTCAGTACCCACGTCCCTTCAGGTTTGTTCCAGTTTAAGGATACACCATGGGAGGTTCTTCTGGCTCAGGACCCTCAAGAGCCAGAAGAGCCAGTCAAGGCGAAAATAAATCACTTGGCCAGAGTTCTTTAAAAGCAAGAAGCCCAGCTGTGGGCTGACAAGAAAAGCAGAGCAATGGCTGTGAGCAACAGTGCCCTGTGGAAGAGCTCGTGAAACAGCCTGAGCCCAGAAAGACAGACCAGGAGGCAAAGGAAAAACACGAGACAATTCTTGTGGCTGGGTTTAAAAGGGATCCAAGTGCAAAGCTGCTGCTGGCCCATGAAAACCCTTGTCTGCCCAGCTGAGCAAAGAGCAAGAGACCTGAGGCCCTTGCTCTGCATTCTGACCTGAAGAGCTGCTCACCTCCCTGGGTCTGCCAAGAAATCACTAAATATGGAAACCTGGGACATGAGCAACTTGAGAACGTTTTCCCCCCCCCCGATTCTTTTCCTCATCCCCCTGCTATGAGAAAACATCTGGGTCCTCAGAACCAGTTCCCTCTCCTAACTTAAGATGTTTTAACCAAGAAAGTCTACTTCTGTGCTGCTGTGTGGCAGGGCCAAGCTGGTTATGCAGAGAATAAAGACACTGGTGGGGGAAAGAAACACATCTGCAGGACAGCAGGGTGGAAAAACAGAGAACAAAGACAGAAGCACCTTTAAGATGCCTTTTCCTAAGCAGAAGTTGTTTGTTGCTACCTCTGGGCTTCCAGACAGATGTGAAACATCAAGGCAGCCTTGGCTGTCCTCACCACTTGGTTTTTTTCCCCTCCCTGGTGTGTGGTGCCAAGGCCTCCATGCTGTGCTCCCACCTTTGAAGATGTTCTGCTGTGGCAAAGCCAAGGCAGGGATGTTTTCAGCCCTGTTTGCTCCTGCCTCCTGGGTGGAAAGGAGTGGTGGGGCTCGTGCTGCTCCACTGCCACCGAGGCAGAACACGGGAGGGGGCAGGTATTGCTGAGAAGGCCACACATCCCCTAGGACCTGCTGGAGCTCCGAGAGTCACTTGGGTTGATAAAGTGCAAAACATTCAAGCTTTGGAGAGAAAAGAAAAAAAAAGGCAGAGCTGACTAAGGCAGAGAGGGGATTAGGGAGGCGGTGAAACACGATGGAAGAGGAGGGGGAGAAGGCAGGGGGGAGGTGCAGCAAGATCCTTACCAACACTGGCACTTGTGTGTGGGGAGCCCCTACAGCAGAAGCCCCAGGAAGCAGATTATTTTTCAGGGAGCAAAGAGCCAGTGTGAGATTCCAGCCCCACACCTCCCTCTCACCAGTGCCAGCCCGACAGGAGCCTTCACAGATCAGTACTCCTGCCCCTTCTCCCAGCCCTCCTTCCCACCCCACGCTGCTCTCCTGATGCTGGGCTGCTTTCTTGCTGCCCACAGCTCCTCCCAGCCCACTTGCAGGAGAGCTTCTCCACCAGAGATACGTGCCCAGAAAAGGAGGCCAACTCTCAGGCCATGGGATCTTTTGATTATATTGGCAAAGGGAGGTTTCTGGTACTTTCTGGAAGGAGAAACACCTTCCCTCAGACCATCAGGTCTTACACCACCAAGTCCCTGAGACACACAGAGGGAGGAGGAGCACAAAGATGTGTGTGGAGGAGTGTGAAACCCCAGATTCCTTCCTACAAGGGGCAAAGGCAGGTAAGAAGGAAAGGCTGGTGACCAGGTAACAAATCTCCCTCCTCATATCATGTTCTACAGGCTAGACACTGCCAAGCACTGTCAATGCCAGCAAGACCAAGTCTCCTTTTCAGCTCTCACCTCTACAGCCTGCTTGCTTCTCCCTCCTCAGACTTGGGAGTGTGACCCAAAACTGTATGTATCCAGCTGTATTTTGTCTTGGAAGGTTCAGCCTGCACTTCCCCCAGTGTCATCTCTCCACACCTCAAGCTCCCGTGCAGACCTCCTGCCCAAGACCAAAAGCAACCTGAACTCAGGGATGGGAAGGCTCTGCCTTGAAAAAGGAACTCCCCTAGTTCAGACAACCAGGCAAACAGAGGGGAATGCTACTCAAGATGGGTTGCACTGAACTGAGAATTGGATTTGGGAGCCTTTTTTGGTAGGAAACTGCTGTTGCTCTATTGCAAAAGGCACAGGTTTTCAGTCATGGCATACATTGAAGAGCTAAGGAGAAAAGGACACGAAGGTTTTAAAAGAATCCAGCAACTTTGGGAGATGTACATGAGAGAGAAGACACGTGTCGAGACAGCAAGTCCCACACCAACTGCCCCCCTCTGCCTGCACAGGCACCTTCTCTAGCCAAAATCCTACAGAATGAGGGAAGGAGAAACATCCCCCCAACTCCCTTCCCACAGCAAAACCTGCGCCGTGCTCTGGTGGGCCCAGGAGCATCTCTCACCAGCCACAGGATAACATCATCTACGGCTGTTCAACCAGGTCCACGGGAGGCCTTTGGATGGTCACACAATGCTTAGCAGCAAGAAGCATCCAACTCCTGAGAGAGCTGGTCTACACCACCTAAGGTTGGCCCAGGCCACCAGAGACCCAAGGCCGGCGAGTGGACACAGCCCAACTCGAGCTGTGCCTGGTGCTAATACTGGCATGAAGGGGTCTGCAAGGATCTGGGAACTGCTCAGCTTGGGCAGAGGCTGGACGGGTGCCTGGCCCAGAGGGATGTCATGCATAGAGGTGGCCAGGCAGCCAGGCATCCTTCCCTGTCCATGAGCTTCAGTTCCCCCTGGCATTTTGCTGTTGCCTGGAGAAAGACAACACAAGGTGGGGGCTGCCAGGGGAGAGCAACTCCCGTGGGTGCAGGAGAGGGGGAGTGTGACACTGATTATAAAATTCAGCTGTGGTTGATACATAGAGGAATTCCCCCCCCAGGGCATGGTGGTGGGGGGTGGGGGGGTGTGAGAAGATGTCCTGCAGTGCTGATGGTGCACAGACCAACACTGGCCCTTCCCCCATGTGGTGACATCAGTTTTGAGCTGGGGAACTCAGCTCTGCGTGCACATCCAAAGAGCAGACACCACGTGGAGCCACACTGGCTCCAGTCCTTCGTGGCTTCCAACTCCAGCACTGTCCCTTTGTGTAGCATCTCCCATAGGGTCAGCACAACTTGGAGCAAGCTCTTCAGAGACCCTTCATTTGGGGGGACAGCCTCTTCCAACAGCAGCCCCTTCCCCTGCTGCCCTGCCGAGCAGACCCAGGGGACAGCACCATGCTGGCAGACCCTTGCTGAGTTGAACCATCTTCAGTGTCCTCAACCAGTGTTAACACCACCCATCAGCCAGGCTACACCACTGCAGGGAAAAGAGATGTGGAAGAGTGTGGGTAGAAGAGCAGCAGTAGCAGGATGAAGCCACGGGTGAGGTGGTCAGCTTCCAGCTCTCAAATGTCCATGAAGCACTTAAAGCACTGGCAAGATGAGTGCCTGAGTAGAGGCCACTTGGTCACAACGACAAGAACCTAAGGAGGCATCTGCCTCATGTGGTGGGCTCTGCTCCTCCCCATAGGGTGGAGGACAGTCCACCACCCTATAGTTCCCTGGAGCCAGAGCTGGGATAAGCTTGGGCTGGGAAGGAGCAGAGAACCTTTCCTGCTAAACTCTGCGAACAGAAGCCACTGGAGCCCTCTTGAAAGAGGAGGAGGGAGTGCAGGGATGTTTGCAGCGTGTTTATTGCAGAAGTGCTCTAGGCAGGTGATGCTGGTCTCTGGGGAGAGGTTACTTGGCCTTGCTTTCCCCCAGTGGGATCTGGAGGAGAGTGGGAGACTGTTCCATGATGCGCACCAGCAGCTGGTCAATGTAGTTCTCCAGTTCACGGATGTGCTCCTCCTTCTTGCTCAGCTCCTTCTCTCTCTGCAGCAGGAGCTGGATGAGTTCATCGTGGGTCAAGTGATAATACTTGGCTGACTGGTCCAGTATGGTGGAATCCTGTGGCAGAAACCAAGAGGAACATTCAAGCAAGTCAACTGAAAACCACTGCTCCCCTTAGCCTTTGCAGCAACAGCCAAAGCAATCAACAGTTCCTAGGCCTGTCTTTCCAGATCTGACCTGAGCAGCCTGAGACATCGTGCAGCCACCTCGTTGTGTCTTTAGGAAGCAGCTTTCCCACGTGCCATGCAGCCACCCAAAAGTACTGGAGACAGAACAACTGCCCAGACACCCAGGCCAATGCAGCCCTCTCCACACAGCTCCAGGTGACTGTGGAGCACGGCCACCTGCTCAGTCAGTCAGGGTTTCCCCAAAGGCTCTGTCAAACTTCTTTCACCCCAACAGAAGTAAGGGCATGGGCACAACAGAGCTCATTAGCCTGGCATAACGAGGCCTGGCATTAGCTACTCCCCCTCTCTGGAGCCTCCCCCTTTCCAGCCCTCTGGCAGCAGGTCTGGATGATGGGGACAAGAGAACGAAGAGCTGAAGAACCCCTCTGGAGCTCCCAGAGAGCCTTGGGGGAATTCACTCAGGTGAACCCCAGCAGCAGCATCTTTGCATGTTGGTCTGGGGAGGCAAACAGATCAGCTGTAGACACAGGGAAGAAGGCAGCCCCATGAGATCGTGTCCTCAGGCCCATCATGCAGGTATCCTGCTTGCCTCAACATGCCAGAGTTTGAAATACAGCCAGGCCAGAGGCACCAGAGTGAGGCTCCAGGAAGCACCTTCCTGCTGCCACTGCCAGGAGAAAAAACCCCTCAGACCTTCAGTCAGGCAGATGTCACATCCTCCACCTTTCATGCCTTGTGGGTAACCTGGCATTTACTCAATACTGTACAATAAAAACCCCAAATCAAAGCAAGAGGAGGGAGAAGAACAATGGGATGAGAAGGTCCAGAGGCCAGGTCATGGAGGAAGGGAGGCCAGCAGGAGGCTGGGCAGGACCTATCAAGGATGTCAGGGTTAATTAATACACGTGGTTCCCCTCACACTGTGGCAGGGCACCATCCCACCTCCTCCAACCCCAGTTTTCTGCATCTCTGTCACCAACTATAGAACATCTCAAACAGGTGGGAAACACAGCTCTCACCTCAGCGGTGGGTTCCTACCTTTGACTTCTTGGACTCCGTTTTCTCCAGGTGAGAGGAGGGGGCCACGGGCTGGACACTGCTCGTGGTGACTGTCTTCAGCTTCTCCAGGCCATTGCTCAGAGCTGTGGACAGGCTGGACCTGTGCTGCTGCTTCTTCTCACCAGAGACCTCTTGCACGGCAGCGCTGATGGGCTTCACCGCGTGAGGACTAAGGAGAACAAGGAGGTTGGACAGTCAACACCCTGCCAAGCTGGGGAGTGACACCACTGGCTCTCCCTGCTGTTTGGGTGGGGATGGGACCCACTTATCAAATCTAGTCAGCTCCACACAGCTCAGCCTGTGCCTGTGTTGCTCAAGAATTCACTTGCTCTGAGAATCATAGAATCACAGAGTGCCAGGTTGGAAGGGACCTCAAGGACCATCTGGTCCAACCTTTCTAGGTACTGCTCTAGTTGATATGAGATGGCTCAGCCCCCTGTCAAGCTGAGACTTTAAACTGTCCAGTGTGGGGGGATCTACCACTTCCCTTGGGAGACTGTTCCAGAAGGGAGAGAAGAGCCAGAGCCCTGCAGATCAGGCAGCCCTCAGCCCTCTCCAGCACCATTCCCACCCAGAGGTCGGATAAGGAGCCCCAGGGCATGTGTTTGGCTGAGATACAGAACAGGTCCCCATGCCCACAGCTATGCTGCTGGGTCCCCACTGGGCTCTGGGGGTTGTCACTCCCAGCTGCCAGGAGCTGGCACAACTGGGGGAGTTTTAACCCAGGTCCAACGTAACCAGGGGCTGGTGCATCCGTTGCCCAGAGGGACATCTGGGGACCACGAGCCCCCAGGAGTGTCTGGGGTCACCACTGATGCCACAGAGATGCTCCTGCACCACCGTGCACCAGTGCTGCCTCAGCCCAAGAGCTGGGCTCCACCTGCCTGGGAGACACCACAGAATTTGCCCCCCTCCACTAGGAAAAGGGAAGCTGAGGAGATGGTGTCTGAACACACCTCCTTTGGCAGTTATGGAGGAATTACGTTTTCATGTATTTTTGCCTCAGTCTTCACCCAAAGGATTGTTTCTGGGCTTAAACCAAGTGTGTTTGCTTTTCAGGGTGATGGAAAGAGAAGTGACCTGATGCTGCCTTCCGGCAAGGAACAGGCAGCCCCGTGCACCCCCTTTGGGATGAAAAGGTCTTAAAATCTACCCAGGAGCTCCACGAAGCCTCTGCACTCCTCAGATGGAGCAGCCACCCTGCAAAGGGTGATAATCCCAACTGCTGAGTCCAAACACCACCACAGGGGAAGGGGAACATCTTGCCCAGAGGAGCTCTCAAGCAAGGTGACCAAGTACAGTCTGTCTTTACCAATGAGGACCTCAGGGTGTTGGCAGGATGGGTTGTGGGAGGAGGAATAACACCCACAGTTCTGAGTGAGCTGTTAGATGGGCTGGGCAGAGCCCTCTCAAGTCCAGCTGAAGCTACAACTGCTCAATGGCCCTTTATCTCTATGTCAATAGCAGAGCAGGTGGCTTTCAACCCCGCTTCAGGTCAGAGATGATGGGTGAGGCTAGGACAATGGCAGCATCTTCACAGAAGGCATCCATCAGGTGGGTGGCCCAGGTCCTCAAGGCTGGTGTCCTCATGCCTTTTCAGTGGTGACAAGATCAGGATGTACCAAGCCATCTCCCCATTGTGCTGACAGGGCATGTCTAGAAGTCCTCTTCAACCATGATGATGATCTCTCTTGTCACCCATTTGCTAGGAGAGGACAGCAATGGTAGCCACTGACCAGCTCCAACAATCCAAAGGCTCAACACTCCTCATCAGAGCTGTCCAAGCACGTGGACACAGCCAAGGGTTCCCAGACAGCTTGAAAGGATGGAGAGGGATCCCACAAACCCGAGTGGGATTCCACTGACAGCACCAAGGGCTGGAGAGGGTTCTGCACCTCAGCCTCAAGCACTCTCCAGCCTGGACTCAACCCTCCACCAGCAGGCACCAGGTTACCAGTGATCCAACAGTTGGCTGGTTGTTACAAGGTAAAACGGGGTGAGAGTGAACCAGAACCAGACCATGCACAGATCCTGAAAAACTGCTCTTTCCCAAGTCCTTCAAGAAACCAGCAGTAATGACTCCGCTTGCTGGGCCTGCTGTTAACCTCCTCCCTGCCCCAAAATGAGAGGAGCTCACTGCAAGAGCTGGGGAAGTCAGAGCTACTCCAACTGCAGGACTTCTGCTGTTCCTTAAAACAGCGCCTGGGGAGGAGGGTGGCTGGGGAGCCTCCAGGATGGCTGGTCACAGCCAGGCAGCCCCAAGTGCCACTGTCACCTCATACACCCCCTCAGCCAGCACACAAACCAACACAGAGCTCGGCTCCAGGAGCCTGGCACCCCTCAGCAGGAGCTCTGCAGGGCACTGCCACAAACACCCCAACCATTTCAGACCTCTGGAGAGGACCTCTTTGGGACAACTCCACAGAATGGAAACCCGTCTTGGGATAGCTCAGATGCTTTATGACAGCAGGGAGACATTTCCCACTGGAAGGCTGGTCTCAGGCAGCTTTCAGCCCCACTGCAAGGGGGACAACATTCACCTCTGAAGAGCTGAAAAAGGTATTTTAAGGAAAAAAAAAAGAGAAGATCCACTATCTCATTCCTTCCTGCTGAGAGGGTGGTGGGTGCAAGGGCTCCTGCTGGGCAGAGCAGGGGATTTGCTCCTCAGTTTGTCCCTCTGAGAGGCTCCAAAGACATTCCTCCACCTGCATCCCACCCCGGGACTGCCGGCACCAGGTCATTCCAGGTGAGCAGAGGTTGCTTCACACCTCCCAGGCAAGTCTGAAGTCCTGATGGATCTGCTGAGAAGCTGGCCCTGCTTCCATCCACTGGTTGATGAATGTGAACTTGAGAGGAGCAATCAGCTGCTCACACTGACAGCCCTGGGCAGTGCCACATCTCTCAGGGGACACAGGTCCACGATGGAGCTCAACAAGTTCAAGATGAACCACCTCAGGGTGACAGTGGCACAGCCACTACCCTCTCCCTGAGCAGCCCTAGAGTCATCACACCCTTATGGCTGGAAAAGACCCTTAAGACCATTGAGTCCAACCACAAACCCAACTCAATCAAGTCCAGGGCTGAACCATGTCTCTCAGCACCACATCCACGTGTCTTCTAAACACCTCCAGGGATGGTGAACCCACCACCTCCCTGCACAGCCTGTTCCAATGTTTGATAACCCTTTCAGTGAAGAATTTTCTTCTAACATCTAATCTGAACCTCCCCTGGTGCAACTTGAGCCCATTTCCTTGCTGTGTCCCAGCACAGCTTTCCCTGAGGCTCCCGAGGTCACTGCTGAGCAGAGTGAACACCTGGGGAGATCCCCCTATGGCCACGTGGATACTAGGTCTTTGTCAAGGCATTAAAATACTACTCAGAGAGAAGGAGACAACAAATCCAAGGAAATCAGTCTCTCGTGGACAAGCTGCTGTGCCTGCAGCCCTACACAGCACCTGAGGGCCAGACCTCTGTGGAGAAAGGGGCTACAGGAGGAAAGGGAATGACTGAATGAATGGAAGGGGATCAGCAACTCGTCCCCCACGTCTCCCTGTGGATGTAGCAAGTCACTCTCCAAGCTCCAGGAGCTCCCACAAGGATAACACACAGATCACAAAGACCATGAAACCTCATTTTCAGAAGACAGTAATTCTGCTTGACATGGAGAAGGCACAAAGCAGGATGTGCCAATACCACCTCAGCACCCATGAGGTCCCCACTCCTGTCACCTACAAAAGCCATGGCAGGCTACAACAGTCACACATCCCAGTTGCTGACTGATGGGTAAGGAGCTGCACAACTGCTGGGCACCTCCAAGGCACTGGAGTCCCCAAAGCACTGTCAGGGGCTGCCCTTTAGGTCCTACCTGTACTGGGAGGTGTGCCCAGAGACACCTTCCCACCATTCCACCCTTCCCCAAGGAGCAGAAAGTGAAGCCTCTGCACACTTGATTGTTGCAGCTGATGCTCTGAGCACCCACCTCACCCCATCTGCACCTGAGAGCCCTCCCTGGCTGCAGGAGAGTGGGGAAGGACCTGTAAATGCAATCCCAACATGTCCTCTTCAGGACTCTGAATTCCTCTGCTGCATCTTCAAAGCTGAAGCTGTTCCAGGAGGACACAATGTCCCAGCTCTGTGACCAGGCAGGAAGTGCTGGTGTCACTCAGGTATACTGGTCTGCCACTTGACTTGCCCTCTTGAACATGATGGCCAGCAGAGAGCCACTGTGGCCTCCTGGGAAGAGGACATGGGTCCCCACACCCAGATTCCATGCCTCCCAAGGAGGACACACAACCCCAGCACACCAGACTCTCAACAATCCACATGAGGTACCAGCTCTTTCTTTATCTGATGGAAGCGAAAGACACTTTTGACCCAGCTAAGCCTTAAAGCCTGTTCCAAGTTTGAAGTCTTTCCTTCCACCTCTTTCTTACCATGTACTTCTTTGTCTACATGCCACTGACCAGCCTAACAGGAGATTCTTCTAGGAATAGCAAGCATCACCATGGAGACCCCAAAAAAGTCCTTCCACCTTGCCTCTCTGCCCCCATGACAATTAGTCATATCTCCCCAACCTTATAAATTAGTGCAGATCCTCAGAGCTTTCCAGAGAGACCTCACTAACTCTTCAGAGATTCTTGAATCACGGCAGCAAGTATCCAAATCATCCATGTTTACAGGTAGGGAAACCAGAGGAGATGTTTGAGGACTTCTCAGATGTGTCTCATGACAGAAGCCAGCACCGACATGACGACCAGCTCTTTGGTCCAAGGCCACATTCCTCCCATGAGTCAAGCTTTGGGTGGATGCACAGTCAAACCTGGAGATGACTGTACTATGCACTAAGAGGGTCCTGGGACTACACTTCTCTCATTTTACCTTTGGGTTGCAGGACACTTCTCTTTCCACGAAACACAACAAGCATCACCAAAGTCCAGAAGGTTTCTGTCTACCTGAAATCTGCAGATTTAACAAGGTTGTCCATAAGAACAACCTGAGGATCTGGCCTCAATAAATTTTACAAAGAAAACAAAAATTTTAAAAATCACCTAGCAGACCCACAGCTGCTGGTCTTTGCCCCCAGGGTCATGTTGCACATCAAACCCTGCTCAAGCCAAGGAGGGAACCCCATGCAAGGAGGGCTGGAGCTCAGCTAAGCTCTGCTGTCCTCATCCTCCTGCCCTCTCTCTCCATGAGGACGTAGCCAATCTTGGTCAGATGGATTTTATTATTTCAGTGACCCCGTGAAGCTCCATTTGCCTTTTGCCAAATAAGTCACTGCTGGGAGACCCATGTCCCCATGTAAACCCTAAGAGCTTGATCCTTGGTGCTTGATCCATGGCCCTGCCCAGTCAGACCAGGGGAAGGTGCACCAGGAAACCTGGATGGACACAGAGCAAGACTCCATGCCCTAAATGCAGCATCCTGCTCTGCTTGGTGGCTTCTCTACAAGCCCAAGACTGACCTGGGAGGAGGAACAGCCCCTTCTTTCCTCTGATGCACCACCACAGTATCCCACCCCCCTTCCCATTATCCTCAAGGATAAGTCCTACTTGCTTCATAACCAAGGGGCATCTTGGCAGGAGGGAGGGGAGAACAGCAGTTTGACACCACCTGGTGAAACTACGTGGGGGTCTTTTGGCTATGGAGGGAAGAAGGTTTTTAGTACCTGAGGGTCATTCCAAAAGGAAAGAAACCAGAGCTGAAGTAATGAAAAGGGAGGGGGCAGCAGCTGCACACATGCCATGGAAGAGATTCATGAGAGCATCAACAGCTGGAAGCTCTCCTGGCAGACATGGAAAGGCACCTATGTTGCAAGCACAGGGAAGATGATGGAACCAGAACCAGCGCGGAGTGAAACGCGGATGCAGCTCCGCTGCGGCTGGGTGCTCAGCACGTGTCAAACCTTCTGCCCAAGTTCAGGGCAAACACAGGACACCAGAGGCCATTGCCCACCATGATCCCAGAGAGCCAAGGCTTCAAGCTGCTCAGGCTGGACTCTCTGGGACCACGGGAAGGCGAGGGAAGAGGACACCTGCAGCAACACACGGAGCGGCCTCCTGGGAGTCAGCGCAACCGCGAGCTGCCGACACGGAGCCGGGGTCCACTTACCGGGCCCCCCGATACGGGCAGAAGGGAGGACAGGGTTCACCTCGACCAAATCACACACCCTTTGCCTTCCCCCGGAGTGCTCACCTGGTCGTCTGCTGGCAAAAGGGCTTCTCAGCTGGCTGTGTCTCCCTGGGCAAAACCACGAGCGCTGAAGCTTGTGTGTCACCGGACTGCGGCAAAGGGCAGGGCTGGGCGGCTGCGCGGCTGGCGGCGGCAGGGACCCCGCTGCTCGGGGGGCACGCGGCAGGGGAGGGGAAATCAAACTGGTCAGGGTTAGTTGCAGCCACAAGGAAAGGGGTGGAGAAGGCCAAGGGCTGGCTGTCATGCAGGAAAGGAGGCTGGCCTAGCGGGTCCTCGGGGAGGTTAGTGGGCTGGAAGCCTTTCCCAAGGGCTTCCTTGGGGAGGGTGGTGAAGCTGAAGTCTCCCTGACCAAGCTTTTCGAGCAGCACAGCTTGGACAGGGAGGGGGTCTGGTGGCTTCTCCACGAAGGGATTGGTTGGGATATTTGGGCTGAGTGCTGGAGCAAAGGGATTTCTCGGGGATGATGAGTCCTGCTCGTGCCTCTCCTCCGCCCTGTCTGCCTCCCAGAAATCAGCCTTCTTGCAGTCTATCCTGCCGTCTGCCAAGCACCGGCGCCGCAGCCCCTGGGGCTCGCTGCCAGGGGGGCTGCCCTGCTCTGCCTCCCAGAAAGGGTCGCCCACAGCCACGGGGACACAAGGCTCAGGGTGGTCTCCCTCTTGCTCAGCAGGGACAGCCACTGGCCCACGCTGCCCCTCACCATCACCCCACACCAGCTCCGGCTGGGGTGGACTCTCCCCACGCGCTAACCTTTGGGGTAGTGCTGCTGGGCTGAGATCCTCAGGGTGACCGGCTGCCTCCTGCTCTTCCAGAGCTGTCCAGAAGGTTTCCAGCTGGCTCAGATCTGGCTTGGAAGGTGGATTTAGTTCTGACGTGCTCAGCTCCTCAGGGAGCAGCTCCTGCTCGGAGGCCACGTCTGCAGCCCCCACCAGAGGGGATGACCCTGGCTGGCTCCTGCCCTCCTTAGCACCCAGCTGGCCTAACCCATCTACGGAGAACTTTGACAGGCAAGTCTCAAACCGCTCAGCCACGTCTGCTTCGTTCATCTCTGACCACTCTTCCCCCAGAGAGGTGTCCCCTTTGGCCAGCCCACTGGCTGGCGCCTCCAGATTAGCTGCTGAGCGTGTGGATTCAGCATCCTCGGACACTGGGAACTTGCTCCCAGCTTCAGCCTCATCCACCGGCAGAGCGGGCGGGGTGGGAGATGCAGGGACAGAGGGCTCGCTGCTCAGCCAGCTCCTCGGCAGCTCCACACCTGCCTTCGTGCCCTCCAGGTCTTCCCACGGCTCCTGACTGCCTCTCCGCCCTGGCTGCGGGTTGCCAGCACCCTCCTCCTCACTGTCCCCTCTGCCACCTGCTGCTGCAAACCACCTGGGAGGCTTGGGGGGCGGCACGGCCAAGCCAGAGGCCATCTCTTCCCTCCCTCGGGAAGCTGTCCATGGAGAGAGGCCTCCGTGGCTCTCCCCGACGTCGGAGCTGATGGCCCCGAGCCGCATGCTGGCCTGGAGCCTGTAGACTGAAGTCCGGATGTCGAAGGTTTCCTCCTCAGCACCAGCACCCTGGGGCTCCATCCCTGGCCCGGGGGCCATGGGGAACCGTGGTGCTGCCACATCTGTGAGCACCCGTGGGGGCACGGCCACCACGTTGCTGCCGCCTGGCAGGATTTCGGAGACGGGCTCGGGGGTGAAGGAGCTCCTGGGCAACACGCAAGCGCTGGATCTGCTCGGGGCTTGGAAGGCACCGTCGCCCAGCAGGGCTGGCTGCGGGCTCAGGGTGCTCTCCTGACCCAGCTGCTCCTGCCCAGCCGCACTCTGGGTGCTCTCTGACAGGTCAGGAGCTGTTTCGGTGGCAATGGTCATCCATCCGTTTGTCCCTGCACTAGAAGGTTCCTCCTCATTACCGTCCCCTTCCTCCCTAGAGCTATTTTCAGCCCTCAGTGCTGTGGAAGCCTCTTTGTCCCCTGGATTTCCCGAGGCAAGCGCAGCTGTCCAGCCCGTCGGGGTGCTGCTCTTCCTCCTCCTTCCCACCGGCCCTGCAGACACGGGGCTCAGCACATCCTCTATCACAGTCGCCTCCTGCGTTGTGCTCACCAAGTTTGCCCCCACATCCAGGCCAGAGAAATTCGTCCAAGACCTGAGCGCTGCAGGCATCTCGCTGCCCATGGGTGCATCAGCCTTCGCAAAGACTTTTGTCCCCTCCTGGTGGGCAGGCTCGGCTGACCTTTCCGTCGGGCTGGCAGCATCGGGATCGTCGATAAAAGCCATGCCCTCTGCTGCCACTGAAGCAAAGAAGGTGTCCTTCTTCAGCTCTGGTTTGAGCCTGCTGGTGGCAAAGGCATCGAAGGTGTCGTCCCACTCCGAGAGGGGAGGAGGGACAGCGGGTTTCTCATCTGGAGGAGGAAGGTCTCCTGGTGATGGGGGAGTAGTTTCTGGCACAGGGACACAAACGCTTTTGGCTGGAGGCTCCCTCTCCGGGTCTTTATGTCTTAGGGAGGCAGAGGGACTGCAATCCTCAGAGGAATTAAAGTTCCCAGCGACCTCTGTTGAAGCGTGTGGCCCAGGCAGGAAACTAGAGAAAAAGTGAGTAGGTGAAGGAGAATTTAGTACCTGGTCAGCGAGGAGGTCCTCAAAGAAGGGATTGCTCTGCAGGGAGTTGAGGAATGGGTTGGTAGGGGACAAGCATCCAGACTGACTGTCTCCAAGAGCGGGAGAGAGGTTAGAGCTTGGCATGCTAGCGAGATGGGCTACAGCAGCAGGAGGAAACTGGGCAGGGAAGCAGGGAGGAAAATGAGAAGGAGCATCTGAGCTGGTTTCTACCTGAGGAGACACTTCCAGGCTGTGGAGGGAAGACAAAACAGTCCTCCTGGTTAATGCAGTGACAGTGCTGTAAGCAAACACCACACACACGACAAACGCTCTGGTTCAAGCAGCGCAGTGACCAAATACACCTTCCTCTCTCTTGTTAGGCACAGCAATGATCATGGAGCCAAGGCGTGGAAAGGGCATGCACGACAAAAAGGAAAGGGCAGCCCTTCTTCTAGAACACTCCTCCTGCTTTCCCCTTTCTGCCTGAAGACCCCTAAAGACTCAGGAGCCCCAGAGGTTTTGCCCATGTCATAGAATCGCAGAATGGCTGGGGTTGGAAGGGACCTCTGGGGATCATCTAGTCCACACAGATGGGTCTTGAAAGTCCCCAGAGAAGGAGACTCCACCACCTCTCTGGGCAGCCTGTGCCAGGGCTCTGTCACCCTCACAGCAAAGAAGCTTTTCCTCATGTTGAGGTGGAGCTTCCTGTGTTGCAGTTTGTGTCTATTGCCCCTCATCCTATCACAGGGCACCACTGAAAAGAGACTGGCCCGCTGCTCCTGACACCCACCCCTCAGATATTTGTAAACATTACTAAGGTCTCCTCCTGAGGCCCAAGGACTCAGCTGGGTAAGGAGCTGGGCTGGGCTCTTGGAGTACTGCAGCCAGCAAGACCCCACAGGAGTGAGTCCTTCCCAGTTTACCCCAGTGCCTCGTTACTTGTTTGGCAACATACCAGGATGACAGCAGAGGTGGTGATCCCTCTCACAGAGGAGGCAAAGTAGCACAGCTGGGGCAGCCAAGGAACAGGAGGGAGCAGGTGGCCAGGATGTGTCCCATCCTCCTCACCTGCCCTTTGTCATGTCACTTCTGGCCTGAGGTCCTGAGATGCCTGAACCCCCGAGGTGGGACCCCAGGAAGGAGGAAGGGATTCAGCACATCTCCAGTACAGACCGTCAGGCTCCTCCTGCACCTCACCCCAAGTCAGGTGGTTGGTTCTTCGCTACCTTTTCAAGAGGGACTACACTGACCTTTCTTTGGGATTCCATCAACCTTCCTTTGGGAACTCCTCTGGTGCTGAGCATCATCACCTCTCAAGGAAGCCTGGCCAGGTTGGACTTGGCTATTTTAAAAGGTTTTCACATCACAAAGGGTGTGGTGTGGACACCCCCTACCCCAGCTGGAGCTCCAACTGCCACACCTCCTCCTCCTCCTCATGAACCCCCGCCCAAAAAATGAGTCGTGACAGAGAACCACAAAGATGTAACATTTGAATTTTCATAGAATCATAGAATGGTTTGGGTTAGAAGGGACCTTAAAAATCCTCTAGATCCAACCCCCCACGTCCCCTTGACTCACCCCTGCCAAGAGCAACCCCATTCCCAGGATGGAGCACATGACAAGTGGCTGCACAGCCCCAAGGCCGAGCTGGTGGGATTCATTCCTTCTGCATCAGCCACCAGAGCTGAGCTTCAAAGAGATCCCAGTCTTGGTTTGGGAGAAATAAGGACCCTGATCAGCCAGCACCGGGCATATCAAAGTTTAAGGAGGAATTAATAAAGTGATTGCTTTGCCAAAACGCACAGGGGTACGTCCGGTCCTGGGGCCACATCCCGGTATTCCCGCTGCTGGCAGGGATCTCAGAGGGCACGGGAAGATCCCGGCCAATGGGCAAAGCTGCTTGGATGTCTGGTTATTAACAGATGTCACGAAAAAGCCTCGGGCACATTTCAAAGCTCAAAAATGCCCTCTTGAGGCAGAAGCTCAGGCCGTGTGAGGGTGCAGGCAGCACGGGGTGCTCTGAGAGGAGGCAGCACATCCCGGACCACGAGGCGGGCAGGAGCCCCAGGATACCACAGCAGGGGTCAGGACCCACTTCTCCCCACCCTTGGCAGCTTCAAAGCACCCTTCACACATCATCTTCCGAGCAGCTACCTTGGAAAGGTGCCTATCTATGCAAGCAAGGCCACCAGAGCCCCCCTGGCCTCCTTTTTAGTAGGTGACACACAGAGCAAGTGCCCGAGGGTGATGGCCCCAACCCACAAGATGCTCCCATCAGTTACTACTTAGCAGAACTAGTAATTCAGGCACACACAAACAAAAAAGCCTCAAAACCCTTAATTTCTACTCAAACCTGCAGCTCGTTTGGTGCTGTGGGCAGAGACAGCTCGTGGGTGCCCTCTCCTGCTGTCACCAAGCAGCAGTGGTGGCCATGGCGCAGGTCGCTGTCCCCACGCAGCCCAGCCGTGCTCCACCGTGTCCCCCTGTCCTGCTCAGGCCAGCAGCATGTGGCAGGGTGGAAAACCCACTGCAGGCAGCCAGGCACACACCTCTGCAGAAGGTAACTTGAGCAGCCCAGCTCTTCCCAAGCGTTTTGAGCTCTCAGCGAGCACAGAAAACCTCCAGAAGTGGTGGAAGAAGCTGCTGAAGAAGGTGATGGACACAAACCACCCCAGAGAGACCAGGAGCAGCTCTGTGCTGAGGACGGTGCAGACAAACACCTGCAGCTCCTGGGTGGCTGAACACACATGCTGAAGCACAGGTTCCTGTTCTCTACCACTTGCTCTAAATTGACCCTTCTCCCTAATCACCCTCAAATTTAAGCTCTCCAGAAGAGAGCTCCAGCTGCTCAGGACCCAAGGCCCAGCTGGATGAGTTCACAAGATCCACAACTGGGTTTTATCTGAGGTGGAACAGGGCAAAACATGACAAATGTTCCTTTCCAGCTAGAAAGGAAAGGTGCCAAGGTCCAGCCCAGACCAGCAGGGTCTGAAGGTGGCTGCAACCAGCAGACACCACTGCCCCACCTCTGTTGCTCCTGCAGTTCCTCCTTCTTGCTGGCACTTGATTTAATGCTTTGGTGCAGATGAAGATCCCTCATTCATGGTTCTGCTTCAACAGCTTTTAGTGCTGAGTAAGAGCAAGAGAGGCCTGATCCAGCCAGCTCTGCTGGGCTCCACCATTAAATGGCTACAGAGCATTAATCAGCTTCAGGCTCCTAATGAGTGCTCACTGCTAACGACCTTCACAGCTGCCAGAACACTGAGTGGTGGAAGTTCCTTCCCCAGGGAACAGCTGATTCCAGAACCAGCTCCTCACCTGGGCAATCACAACGGGCAGTGCCCTGAATTGCACTGATCCCCACCCACACAGGTGGAGGAACAGCTTCAAGGTCTCTTCAAGCCCACCCGAGGTGACCTTGTCTTCCTTTCTTGAGTCATGATGGGGCTCATGGGGTGCTGGACCTGCTGAGAAAGAGCAGCTCTCGGCCACTGACGAGGTGGTCCCAGCCTCGAGCTGCTTCCTGCATGGTCTGGGCCACCAGGGATCAGGATGGTGCTTCAGCAAGTCCTTGATGGCCCCAGACCCATCACGACCCACATATTTGGTGTCAGGATGCAGCAAAATGAAGGGTTGCACTTTGCCTGGGACACAAGGTGGGTGAATGTGACTTCCTGGAGGGAAGGATCCGTGTACCTTCTGGCTCCAGCACAGGAGGACCCACATCTCCCCCCTGCTGGGCAGCCATCCCAAATCATCCTCCCCAGTATGTGCAGCCCAAGCCAAGCTAAAAATATATAGACAGAACTTAAATCCCTCTTATTTTTTTCTGTGGGATTAGTTTTCCTCCTCCATATCCCCCTACTGAAGCTTCCTTTGCCCTGCCCATCCCCATTCCTACTGGGAATTCCAGCTCAGGGGCTGCAAAAACCCCTTTCAAGCCACAAACTCCTGGCAGCAGAACCTGTCTCTTTCCCCTGGGTTTTCACAGCACCAATTGCAGCCTCATCCTCCAACCCCTTTCCTGGGGACAAAAATCCCTTCTTTTGGTTACCACCCCACCCCTGCTCTCCCCATGTACAACCCACCCCCAAAAAAAGCCCTTTTTTTCCCCCCCTCAGGAAGTGCTGAGTGAAACGAGGAGCTGAGGTCGGTGTGTTCCTCTAGAGGGAAACCTCCACCTGCAGCAGCCTGGTCCAGGATCTTTGCTGCATTTGCTGACTCACCCTCCTCCTCCCATTCCCCCAGCACTCAGCCCTGCCAGCCAAAATAAAATAGCAGGTACCTTTCTGCCCTCATTTACTTGCTTGGCAGCACTTCCCAGCTGTGCTTTAGCCTCTCAGCATTCAAAAATATAAAAATTACATTGCTGAGCAGCCCCCTGAAGGAAAGTCTATTTCAAACAGCTCAGTCAAGGCAGGGAGATTATTTTTTTTACACCCTCCCCCCCTCCCCGAATTTCAGGCTGGAGGCAGCCACCCCAGCTCTGCAGTCACACAGCACCATCCCCAGCCCATCTGCAAGAGGGTGGGAAACTCTGCACTGTGCAGATAAAGACAACAGCCCATGTGCTGAGAAAGGAGGAGTTTGGGGAGGGCAGGGCTCAGATCCAGCCCCAAGGTGCTGAGGTTAAGAGCTGTGCGGAAGCTCAAATGGAAAATCCCTCCTAGGAGAGCTGGATCCAGGGAAGTCATGACCCTACCACTCACAAGCTGCTTTTTGCACCGTTTCCCAAGCTGGGGAGGGTGGAAAAGCAGCAGGACCTGGGGTGCTGGAAGCCCTAGCAGCAGCTTCAAAGCCTGCCAGGGAGCTGGAATTCCCTCCCATGGGTGTGAGCAAGGCTGGCACAGCAGGATTTGTGGAGAAAGGTTTTGGGAAGAGATGGGCAGAGCAGCCTGGGACATTTTTGTGGAGGGTGGGAACCCAGGTGGGAAGGGATCAGAGAATATATGCAAATGCTGCTTTTAAACATCAATTTTGGAGGTGAGAGCACGGGCTGCAGCAATAACCACTTTGCTCTCCCCCTGGTCCTCACCTGCCCATCATCCCAGTTAAAACAGACAAGTCCTGCTTTAGAGATCTGCCCCAAAACCAGAGGAATTTAACAACAAACAAACAAAACAGAGCAGAGAGAGAATCTGGGCAGTAGGAGCCCAGGCAGATGCAAGGTGCTGACCCCAACACCCAGGTTCAGGGTGGGAGCAGGGCTGTGCTCCTCCTGCACAGCTACAAGCAGATTTGTCTCAGCAGGGCTGAGCTGGTGCCAGCTTGGGATCCAATTCACAATCCTGCTTCATGTCCATCCCTGGGAAATGTGGGCTCAGCAGGCAAAAGGGAGGAAGAGGAATCCTAAGAGACATTTTTCACCCTTGCAGGCTCCCCATGCCCCTCATGCCAAAGGGGAAATGTTCAGCTCCCTCCCTGGTCATTTTTCCCCTGCGACTGATCCAAGGCAGACGTGCAGGTGGATGATGTGACCCTGACAGCTCCTGGAAAAGGTTCCTCCATAGCACCACCATCATCCATGACATCCTGCTCCTCTTCATCCAACTGCAGGCTCCCAGGGTCTGCTCTGGAAGGCCCTGTTCATGGTGCTTTGGAGGGAGCTGTCACACCCATTGGTTTTCAACCCCACAAACAAGCTCACCTGGCCCGCCTCGCCGCTCCCCGCTGTCCATGGACTTTGCTCCAGTCATTCAAAACCTTCTTCCCATTCCCAGGATTTAGGAAATGTACTTTTCAGGAGCATATGAGGAAGAGTGAGGGACCTGAGGCAGTATGTGCCCTCACTGCTGGATATGAGGATATGGACTAAGCAAGAGAAGTGACAACCAAAGTGGGAAGTGATTTTAGATGTTCCCCCCACGAAAGCAGCGACCGAGGGAAGGGGCTTTAAACAGCAAACAGCACTAACACCATTATTTTTACAAGAGGGAGCACAATTTCTCTTTTCTCCTACTGCCAAGCACGAGATGCAGCCTCATTTTATCATCCCAACTCAGGCTGCAGGAAGCAGGACCTGTGGAGCTCTGATAACATTGTAGGAAACCCCAAAAAAGTTAAACCAATTGTTTCAGCCTCAGGCCTCGCCTCAAATAAACCTGCTGAGCTTCTTCCTTACATACAACCCTCGACCACACCACCTTAAAAACAACAAACCCCAAACAGTCTTTTATTTGGGTCCTCAAAGAGCAAACACTGTCTTCCTACTGCTTCCACTCAAGCCAGTATCAAAGCCCAGGAGCTGCCATGGATTAGGAAGCCCAAGGTGAAAGGAACAGCCTTTGGGAATCTGCTTCCCTGCCAGGAATCAGGGAACAAACTCTAGATCAGGGCTGAGGGCAGAAATATCCAGCCCTGTCCTCAGGTAAGAGCACAGACAAGTCTACAGCTCAACAAAACCTGCTGGGAACGGGACAGAAAAGCTTCCTATGAAGCTGAAGTTAAGTCCAGCCCAAAGTCAGTGGCTTCCTAATTTTGGAAAGGGTGTGGTCCTGCCAGAGCCCGTGGCTGAAGACAGGCTGTGCCAACCCCATCTCAGCTGCAGGCTAATTTAAACCCTAACTGTGAAGCATCCTTCTAATGACAGCCCTTTTAACTAATTACAGGTTGAGTTTTTTGGTCTTGCAAAGGTGACTGCTCGTGGTGCTCTCTCCCCATGTTCAGCTCCAGGTGAAACTTGACCTGCCCACGGTGGGCAAAAAGGTGAGGAGCTGCTGCCTGCTGAGCTGACAGGAACCACAAAGCTGAAGGCTTAAAACTGCTCAGTTCAGGGGCTGGTTCTCTTTACAAAGCAAAGGTTAAGGGTGTTTATTGTCATCTCTGGAAGTTACAGTGGTGATTGAACAGCTCCTCCAGCTGCAGAGGGACACCCACACAAGAGGAGCTGCTGCCTTCGCAGTCGCTCGGGAGCCCGCGTGGGTTTGGATGATGACAGCACAGATGGCACCAGAGCACAGGCCCAACCTGACACCATCAAGACCTAATAAGCTCTTCACCAGCTTCAAACTGAGTCAGTAGGGGGGTCCACGAGGTCGTTCGGTGTTAAGGAAGGAGAATAAAATGGGGAGTTAAAAGAGTTCTGTATAGTTAGGGTAAGTTAACGACGCTGCAATTAATGGTCAGGAAAAAACAGGAACCAGGAACTAGAGACAGTCCATCTCCCTGGGATGATGGAAAGGCCATTTTTGCATCAAATGGGACTCAGTCACCACCTCCCACGCCCCAGCCTGGGCTGTATGCTAGGACAAGTGTTTCTTGTGACACTCCCCCAAGGTGCTCACCTATCCCAGCCCCCAAAGCCCCAGACCCTGGGCTTCCCCCTCCCAGCCAGGCAGCTCTAGCACTTCACCATCCTCCACCAGACACTTCTCCTAATGTCTACCTTAAACCTCCCTTGCTGCAGCTTAAGCTCATTACTTCCCATTTTCAAATTGCAAGCTGCAATTAAAGCCCATTCAGATGCTTGAATACACCCCAAAAAAGGGGCTCCTGTGAATTTCTTCCCTCCAGCCTGTGCTGCTTGAAAGCAATTCCTGGTTTTGGGAGAGCAAGCCCCAGCCAGAAGAGCTGCTGTGGCACAGCTCATCCTTACAGGAGATCTGTGGGCAGGGTCCTTGGCATGCCAGAGCAAACTGATTCAAAGAAAAGCTGAGCTTCAGCTTATCTTGAAATTAAACTGGGAGCACTGAAAGAGGTTAAAAAAACCCCCATAACACAGAGTGGAACAAAACAGGATTTTGCACGGGTTTGTTTTTCATACCTGATCTTTTCTATTCTAGGACTTAAGCAGCAGGTTTAGCACCACAAAACAACAAGAAAAAGATTATGATATTAATTCTGAGTGGCAATATCCTGCCATTCCTCAATCACAGCACTCGGAAACAAACCTTGGCCTGGGATGTAACACCAAGTAACTGCTGGGGCTTCAGGTCTCCTGGAAATGGAAGACCTGCATGGAGGGAAGCAGCCAAAGCAGGCCCAGGACCTCATGTTCATCTCTGCAGCTGCTGGAGCAGCTGGAGGACAGGGAGCCTGGTCCAGTTCCTTCCCCATCACCTCCCCCATGAGTGCCAGCTTTCAGTTCCCAACAAAAGGCTTCAGGAGCTCCAGGTCCTGGCAGATGGGGTGTCTGTGACCAGGGGAGCAGCTTCCCCACCTGCCTGTGTGTCCCCAGCAGCTCCTCTCCCATCCTGACACCGACAGCACACGCTCCTCTGCAGGGACACACAGCACGAGGACACGTGGCCCTTGGTCCTGGGGAAGGGGGTGGCAGCACGTTCTCACCTCCCCTCGGCCTTCAAGCCCACTCTGAGCACCACATCTTGCTGTGGGGTGGGAAGGGGAGGACTTCTGGGGCTGCCCCTCTCCTGCAGCCACCTGCTCACCCCCCTCCCTTAGGTCTGAGCAGCACTTGAAAAGCAGTTTAACCCCTGTGGGAATCTGGTTAGGCTGAATAAACCACGAGTGCCCTCCCTCATTAAAGGAGGCTTAGACTGAATTAAAACCTTTCTGCTTAATAAATTAGGTTAAAGTCAGCCCAGATTAGAAAACCTCTATAATAAATCAACCCTGCAGATTCAACCAGCTCTCAACTGCTGGTTATTTTGTCTGGCTGCTTTTAACCCTGTTTGTTCCTTCTCACTGTGCAGTGACACCACCACCCGGGGCTCTTGATGGGCCTCTGGACCCCAGCACAGCTGCTGGGGGCTACTGGGGGCTACTGGGATGGGGGTGGGTGACACCCCATCGTGATGAAGCCTGCACAGAAGCAGCACCAACACCCCCTTTTGGTGTGCCCCAAATTCAGTGCTGAGGGTTTGGAAGGATGAATCATCACATAAAGCGAGAACAATTAGAGATTTGTCACTGGGAGAAGGGAAGGCTGGGGTGGGATGGGAAGAGGAAAGAGCAGGGCTGGGATTAGTTCCTTCAGAAATATTAATAAGCTCTCAAGTTACCAAAGCACATCAGGCCAGGCTGGACCACTGGCAGAGAGGGGGTGGGAGGTTCATAAAAAAAAAAAAAAACATGTGATGACATGTCACTGTGTCCCACATCCTACACTGACTGCCAGGGAAGCTTTTTTAGCTAATTAAAGGATAATGACCCTTTTACTTTGAGGCCACAGAAACACTTGGCCTAACCACGCTGAGCCCCAGCTCTGCAGAGGGAAACATCTCCCTCTCCATGAAGAGGATCCCTCCCTTCCCCAGCTGGGAAACACAGCCCGGGAGGGCAAACGGGGGTTGGTTTGTGGCAGAAGCCAGGGAGGATCCAGGAAAACCCACCCTTCCTTTGAGATATGGAAGAGCGAGTCACCCCGACTGAGCACTGGGGACCATTCCTCCACTGATGGGAGAGCACCTGACAGCGCAGTCCCTGAGGACGGGAGGCTGGGGCAGCAGTTTGGTGGCCTGGACATCAACACACCCCGTTTCACTGACCTGGGCTTCTGAGGGGACTCTTTGGGCTCCTTCAAACCGAACCAGCCGCCGGTTTTGCTCCTCTCATCTCCCCCGGCGTGGACGGAGGAGCCGTGGGAGGGTCCCACCTTCTCCCCCTGCCCTTTGCTCCCCGCCTCGCCCTTGCCGCCCCCGTGGTGGAAGAGGCCACTCTTTGCCTTCTTGTCTTCCTTCCTCGTCTCCTCGGGCTGCTTCTCCTTCGTCACACCCGAGGAGAAGACCATGGGTGCTGCAGCTTGAGTCGGCCTGTTCTCCAGGCGGCTGTTCTCTTCCATCTTGGCCCTGCCCAGGTGGTTACTGAGGGTGACGGCTTTCGTCGACACCTTGAGCTCCTCCTGCAAGGCCAAGCTGGGAGGAGAGGGGATGAACCTGGGCTCGTCTCTCTGCTGTGTCCTCTCGAAGCTGCTGGCCCCCCAGGGCACCTGGTGGGGGTCGGGATGGAGGGGGGTGAAGCCAAAGGCCTCCTCCTGCCTCCTGGGCCCGGCCGAGCTCTGCGGGACAGACACGGGGCTCTTTGGTGCAGGCTCGTGGCTGTAAACGTGGCTCCCGTTGATGCAGAGGGAAGATCTGGACACGGGATCATTCTTTGGCTTCAGGCTTTGGATTGCTTTGGGTTCCAGGACCGGGCTGACCTGGGAGACGTCGTCACTGAAGGCCCTCTTGTGGGTCAGCTTCGGAGACGGCAGGGAGTCCTTCTCTGGGGGAGACAAAACACCGAGGAGAGGTGAGGCCACCCGAGTAACAGGCACAGGAACGAGACAAACATCCTGATCTTCGACTTGCAAATAGTAAAACAAGAGATCTGTGAAATCAGGCTGGCTTCCTCCCTCCAGGCTCTACCAGGTTCTAAGTAAATTGCTGGCAATGCAAAGCAGGGGCGAGAAGCATGTGGCTCTACAGGCCTTGCAATGTCCTCCTCCAGCTCATCACCTCCCACTGCAGGATCCAGAGGGAGCCTCTGGAAGATGACAGCCCCTTGTCTGAGAGGATCTGAGGTTGATAATAAATGCAAGACACTGCCCAGAAGGCACCTAAAGGGCTTATCCTTCCATGTGATTTAAGAGTTTGCATGGAATGAAAGACAAGGAGCTCCTGAGTCTGCTCCAACAGGCCAAGCTGCTGCTCGGTGTGATACCAGCCAGGAGGCTCCAGCCTCTGCTTCTCCCTCCCACTGCCTGACCCTGTGGCTATCTACAGAATCATTCTGCATGGAAAAGACCTTTAAGATCCTTGAGTCCAACCATAACCCAACTCTACCAACCATTAACCCAACTCTACCAAGCTCAGTGCTCAGTCTTAATGATCAGCAGATTTTGGGGGTTACGTGGAGAGTCTGGTGGGAAGGGCTGCCTGGATGTCAGGTGACAGGCACCTGCTCTCCCCTCCTACTTGGAGATACTGTCTCCTTCACTACAAAGTGAAGCCACTATGATGATGAAGGGATTGATTGGAGCATCTGCCCTGTGAGGAAAGGCTGAGAGAGAAGGAGGCTGAGGGGGGATCTCATCAGTGCTGATCAGTATCTCCAGGGGGTGTCAGGAGGATGGGGTCAGACTCTTCCCAGGGGTGTCCTGCGACAGGACAAGGGGCAATGGGCACAAACTGGAGCACAGGAGGTTGAACCTGAAGATGAGAAAATCCTTCTTTACTCTGAGGGTAACAGAGCCCTGGGACAAGCTGCCCAGGGAGGTTGTGGAGTCTCCATCCCTGGAGACATTCCAACCCCACCTGGATGTGTTCCTGTGGGATCTGCTCTAGGGGATCCTGCTCTAGCAGGGGGCTGGACTAGATGATCTCCAGAGGTGCCTTCCAACCCCCACCACTCTGTGGTTCTGTGACATGAGGATGATGGGGCCAGACCGGTGCCTCCACCACACGCGGAACCATCACCCAGCACAAACCAAGAGGCATCGCGGGGGGCAGCTTCACCAGCACGTACCCAGGGACTCCCACCCAGTGTGGGAACTTCCTGTCTCCAGCCAATTAAACCACGTAACGATACATTTTGCTTTCAAGAGACAGCAAGAATTAATTCCCTGCAAGGGCCTGTTTTGTTTGCAAGTCGCCGCGCTCCGAGCGCCAGGAGCTCAGATCGCTTTAATCAGCGGGAACCGGCCACGGCTCCAGCTCTGCCTCCAGGCCTGAGGAACCTCATTAAGACAGCCAGGGCAGCAGGAACGTGCCCTGCTTCACCCAACCCTCTGCCAGGGGCCTTCTGCTACAAGGCAGTGTCAGCGACCTGCTTCTGGGAGGCCAAGACATGGTCCCAAAGCACCCTCAAGCTCACGGTGAGCAGCAGGGAGCACCCGCAGCATCAGCCCAGGTCAGACTGTTCCCACCTGAGCTCTGCATGAAAAGCAACATTGGAGATCTGTCCCCATCCTGGCAGGAATGTTACTGCCAGCATGGAGACCTACTCTGCTCTGGTGAGGCCACACCTGGTGTGCTGTGTCTAGCTCTGGAGCCCTCAGCACAGGAAAGGCATGGAGCTGATGGAGAGGGTCCAGAGGAGCCACAAAGATGATGAGAGGGCTGGAGCAGCTCTGCTCTGGAGCCAGGCTGGGAGAGTTGGGGTGTTCAGCCTGGAGAAAAGAAGGCTCCAGGGAGACCTTAGAGCACCTTCCAGTGCCTGAAGGGGCTGCAGGAAAGCTGGGGAGGGACTTTTCACCAGAGAAGGCAGTGATAGGACAAGGGGCAGTGGTTTTAAACTGAAAGAGGGGAGATTCAGGTTAGACATCAGGAAGAAATAATTCACCATGAGGGTGGTGAGACCCTGGCCCAGGTTGCCCAGGAAGGTTGTGGCTGCCCCCTCCCTGGAGGTGTTCAAGGGCAGGTTGGATGAGACTTGTACAGCCTGGTCTGGTGGGAGGTGTTCCTGCTCACAGCAGGGAGGTTGGAACCTGATGATCTTGAAGGTCCCTTCCAACCTTAACCCTTCCATGCCTCTGGGAGGGTCTGTGCAGGATGCTGCTTCTTAGGTGAGCAATTAGTTAATGGATTTGCAGGAAAGCCTCAACAACCTCACACAAGGAGAAGACGGGGGGAAAAAACCCAAGGGGAGTGGGGATTAAACCATTATCCTCTTACCAGAGTGCTCGGTGGCCAGGCTGCTGTGTCTGCTGGGGGACTGGGGCACCTCAGAAACATTGGCAGCCCAGCCCAGGCTGGCAGAAGAGATGGTGCTGTCAGACCCCAGGGAGGTGTTGGATTGCGTCAGGGACGACTTGCGCAGCTTGTTCTTCAAGAAGAAGCCCTTGACTTTGGACTTCTTGCCCCCCGTCTCGTAGTCCTCCTCCGTGTCCAGGCCGCCCATGGTGCTGGGGATGATGGCAGAGGCTGACTCCAAGTCATACTTCTTCTTGCCTTTCACCTTGTCCTTCAGCTTGCCGAAGGGCGACCGCGGCTTGTCCTTCATGGACAGGTCGAACATGCTGGCCGTGAGGTTGTTGCGTGTAAACTGGATGCTCACCAGGATCTCACCACGCTCCTTCTCCTTCTTCCCAGCCTTGGAGTGTAGCTTGTGCCACCTGAAGCCAAAGAGGAAAGAAAAGGAAAGGCCTGTATGTAATTTCCAGGAGCCACAAGCCAGGAGGACCTGGGGGAGGATGCTGCAGGGGCCTTCTGAGAGCTCTGTCTCCATCCTCATCCTAAAGCATAGAACCAAAGAACATGAGGGGTTGGAAGGGACCTTTAGGGGTCATCTAGTCCAGCCCTCCCTGCAGTGCACAGGGACCTTTTTGACTAGATCAGGTTGCTCAGCACCTCATCAAGCCTGACCTTGAAAGTCTCCAGGGATGGGGCCTCCACCACCTCTTTGGACAACCTGTTCCAGAGCTTCACCAACCTCATTGTAAAGAACTTCTTCCTGATACCCAATCTGAATCTACCCTGCTCTAGTTTAAGGCC
The DNA here is from genome assembly GCF_020740795.1 of Apus apus. NCBI lineage: Eukaryota > Metazoa > Chordata > Aves > Apodiformes > Apodidae > Apus > Apus apus. Next base: position 113,906,132 of record NC_067285.1, on the reverse strand, counting down.
ATCACCCCTTGTCCTCTCACTACAAGCCCTTGTAAAAAGTCCCTCCTCAGTTTTCCTGGAAGATGCTCCAAGGTCTCCCTGGAGCCTTCTCTTCTCCAGGCTGAACACCCCAACTCTCCCAGCCTGGCTCCAGAGCAGAGCTGCTCCAGCCCTCTGAGCGTCTTCATGGCCCTTCCAATTTCTGTAGGGTCACTTCATACGTTGCTGTGAGCCTGTGTTTGAAAAAAGAAACACAGACAGAGCTTTGTGCTTGAGTTTTAAATATTCAAGAGCCAGTGACTCAGAACAAACCCTTCCAAGTCAGAGATGGTACCTAATGGCAAAGGCTCTCCACAACACCCATCACAATAACTTCATGTCAGACCTGCTCTGCCTCATACCCCATAAAGATGCTGCAGTTTGCCTGGAAGTGTTTTTGCATCAAGCATTTAGAGGATACTACATCCCAGGAACCTTTCATGGGCAGGAGGAGCTGCTGTGCAGCACCTACACTACCCAACCCAAGCCTGGACGTTGGATTTTGGGGAAGTATCTGCATTCTCACAGCTGGTCAACAGCAGCCCCCAGCCCAGGGTACAGTTCTGGGCTCTGCGATGACCTGATGTGATGGTGGAGGATGCAGCACATCTATTTGTCCATTCCCATCCTCTCTTCTAAATCCCTCCATTCTGCTGAAATGCCTGGAAAATAGGAGGCAACCAGAAGCCTGAGCTGAGGAGAGAAAAGGACTTTAACACCCCTCGTGCTGGTGGCCAAAGCCCAGCACCAGCTGCTGGGGCTGGTGAGAGCTCCCAAAGGAGGCACTGGTTATACCCACCAGTGCAAAAGCTTCTCCTGACTCCCCAGCAGGTTTCTGGGGATGCTCCTGCTGCCCTGTCCAAGAAGAAACCCATAACCTCAACTTCACAGAATTCCAGAATCATCCTGGTTGGAAAGGACCTTGAAAACCATCAAGTCCAACCATAACCTGATCTACCTGTTCAGTGCTTAAATCATGTCCCTCAGCACCACATCTGTATTTCTTCTAAACACATCCAGGGATGGTGACTTGACCACCTCCCTGGGCAACCACTCTTTCCAATATCCAGTCTAAACCTCTCCTGGTGCAACCTCAGCCATTTCCTCTGGTCCTGGCACTATTCACTCGAGAGAAGAGCCCAACTCCCACCTCCCAAGAGGTGGCAGCTCCACTCCAGAGCTCTGCACACAGAGATCGGAAGGAGCGTGCGAAAAGCCTCCAAAACTTTCACTGCAGAAGGGGAAAAAAACCTTCCAGCCTTCACTTAAGGCCAAATCCTTTTGCAGGAAATAGCCAGTGCACCAGCAGGGCATGGGGCAACCCCTGGTAGGACATGGGAGAGGGGTCTTGCCTCCTGCCAGCTGAAATGAATGGGGGGTGAGAGGACACACTCATGGAGCTGTTGGAGCAAGCCCAGGGGAGGCCACAAAGATGATCAGAGCCTGGAGCAGCTCTGCTCTGGAGACAGGCTGGGAGAGTTGGGGTGTTCAGCCTGGAGAAGAGAAGACTCCAGGGAGACCTTAGAGCACTTTCCAGTGCCTGGAGGGGCTACAGGAAAGCTGGGGAGGGGCTCTGGACAAGGGCAGTGACCTTTGCTGTGAGGGTGGTGAGACCCTGGCCCAAGTTGCCCAGGGAAGCTGTGGCTGCCCCATCCCTGGCAGTGTTGAAGGGCAGGTTGGATGGGGCTTGGAGCAACCTGGTCTGGTGGGAGGTGTCCCTGCCCATGCAGGGAGTTGGATCTAGATAATTTTGTAGGTCCCTCCCAACCAAAACCAGCCTGGGATTCTATGCTTCTATGACAGCAAAGCAAGAGATGCCTAGAGGGACCTTCCAGCTCTCCATGTCACCACAGTACCACGTTCAGACAGGGCAGCACAAAACACAGGCCAGGAGGGAACAACTTCTTCCCCAAAACCACTGAAAACCCAGCAGCCCTTCCCTTCCCACGAGATGCCCCATCTTCCTGCCCCAGTCCAAGGTGCAGCTTCCCAGGATGGCTGCAGCACGATGAGCAGGTGCCCAGCACAGCCACTGCCCCAGCAGCTCTGATCCCTCCTGGATGAAAGGATTAAAACCCCCCATAACAAGGCACAAGGAAATCAGGACAGACCCTGTTTCTTCATGACTCGCTTCGTGGGTGAAACACAGCAACGGGAGGTGGAAGAAATTTCTAGACCCGGGTTAACAATGTCCCAATTATTTCCCAGAAAATAAAAATCCAGGTGGTGTTCCACACCCACTTGAAAAGTGAAGTCACTGAAAAGAAAAAAAGGGAAGGAAATGTGAAGGGACGGAGATGGGTGTGATCACGCTGCTACCACCAGGGTGAAGAGAAAACTTGAACCACTTCCTCCAGAAGTTTTGGAATCTCTGCTGGGGAAGTTACTGTATCTTGGATGAAAGAAGGAGCTGGAAAGTCTGGGGAGCCTCATACTGAACCTTGGGAAGGGGGCACAAACCCCCTAATTCCCTGCTGGGATGCCTGGACAAATAACAGAAGTGCCTGGAGGCACCCAGGTCCTTCACAATGCAAGTCAGGTGCCACCAACTGGCAGGAGGGACTTTGCTGGACACAGACATGGGGTTAAATCCCAGGCAAACCCCTTCCTGTTCCTACCACTTGTTTATCCCTCTGCCATACAAATCCCACTGCAAGATGTCCAGTACCCAGGCTTCCAGATTGAAAATATCCAGTCCCATGCCAAAAAAAAAAATCAGCATTAACCCCTTCCAGGGAGTCACCAGCTGCCAAGAGACATCCCAACAGGCTGAGTTGTTGACAGGGAGCAGGAGCAGGTGAGTCAGGCAGGTTCTTCCCAGAGGAGCAGTGAGGAAAGGGCTGCTTGGAACAGGCTGTGGCCACAGCACATCAAATATTGTGCTGCTCAGTTTGATGCAAGAGCTGGAAGAAGTTCAAGAGGGAAGGGCTGCAGCAGCCTTGCCAGCTGGGAGAGGAGAGGTTTGGGGCCTGAATCATTTAGCAGGAAAAGGGGGAAAAAAAAAAAACAAACCAAACCTTGCCAGTAGTTTTTATATCTTACGTCAGTCACCCCGTGGAAAAATAAATAAAAAACCAGAAAATCTAGGTGGGTAAATGTGAGGAAAGGCACGAGAAGCTGGAGGGTGATGAGATGTAGCAGCCCTGCACCGGCTCAGCTCACACAGACATCTCCTTGTCCTGTCAGTTACCAAGGTGTGGGCACTACAATTCACTTGGGTGCTGGGTGGTGACACCTCTGCAAGAGCAAGCCTGAAAACCTGGTCTGCTCCTAAAAGCATCAAGGAACAACCTCGTCTTGGGCTGGCAATGGATTAAGGGGATATTTTTGGTTCCTAAGACCTAATCAGCCAGCGAGGAGTAGGGACTACACCTCAGACAGGGAAAGGAGCTATTTTTAGGCTGAGCTCTAAGTTTACGGCACAAGTGGAATATTTAAGAGGACTGAGTTGTTCCATGTTGGGAATTTTGATCTTCTTTTTTTTTATGAATCAGCTGCAGTGGAAACAGGAGGTACAAACACTGCCTGGGCCAGGATGCGGGGTTGGGCCCAGCCCAGCTGCACAGCTCCGGAGCAATCGCTCTGAATTTAATTGGGTTATGTTAATTAGACCATGGAAGAGGTGCAGATAGACCAAGGAAGCTGTGCCAGGCATGCCCAGCACTGAGGACTGCAAGGACCTGCTTCTCAGGGGTGTTTTGGAGGTCTCTCTGGAGGATGGTGGCACCAGCTTGGGTCCAGCTCCTTGCTGCACAGGACATCCAGGGCAAGCCACCCACCTCTGGCCAGCTACTCCCAAGGGTGCTGGTCTGAGCAAGGTTTGGAGGGGGCACAACCTGAACAGACTTGGCAAATTAAAAAAAAAAAACACATTAAATTTCACAGCCTGTCTTGTCCCAGTCCCAAAGCTGGTGGTGATCTGGGATTGCTCCCAGCTAAGAAGACATGCTTGGTGCCCCAGTCCATGCTCCTTCCCTTGATCCCTACAACTGGACACAGGTTTCCTTCACAAAGTGAAGGATGAAACCTGCAGCTTCCCAGCCTGCTGGTCCCATACCAACACCCTTCTGCTCTGTGGACAACTGCTTCTTCCCACCACCAGCTACTGCCCACCTCCTCTGCAAAGTGATTCTTCTGCTGAGACACCTCTGCCCTGGCCACGTGGACAGCCAAGCTTGCTCAGAACCATCTCCAACATGACACATCCAAGAAATACAGCTCAAGCCAGCTTGGAGACACCAGCTGCAGCCTCAGGCAATTCACTTTTGCTAAAATCACCCTTTATTCTTCCCTCTCAGGCCCCGCAAGTCCAGCACCTCTGTGCCTCAGGTCCCTGTTGGCAGTGCTGCTCTGCGGCAGGTGCACAGCCCCCAGAGGCAAAGGGGCTTCTCCCAGCATCTCCCTGGGATCTGCCCTCCACGGATGCAGTGACAGAGAAGGGGCAGGTGGCCCCAGGGACCTTCAAAGGGGAAGGAAGCAGCAAACCACCCCAGCACCCAGGGACGGGAGAGGAAACCTCAAACAGAAACCTCCCCGCAGATGCCCCAAAAAGGGGAAGCAGCTGGAGGCCACTTGGAGCTCTCAAGCAGCTCCTGGGATGTGCTCCAGGGCTTTGCAAGCTCCCATCCTGCTGCAGCAGCACTGCCTGAGAACGTGGGAGCTCCCAGCCCCCCCCAGCCCCGTGGCTCTGCACACTCATGTAGGTCACCGTGGTTAATCAGCACATCCCGGCTGCCTCCCACTGCTCCAGTCAAACCCTTTCCTGAGGAAAAGCTCCTCACTCCTCCCACTCTCTGCTGAGAGGCAAGGAGAGCCACGCCAGCACGGCTGCCAAAGGGCAGGTTTGGGAAGAAAGGCACCAAGTGCCCACCATCTAATTTGACTTTTCCTGTTGCCAGGATCAGTCGGAGCAGCGAGGGAGGCAACGGGGAGCGCCGAGCCCTGCTGGAGCTCCCAGAAGCACCTGCCTTCCCCCCCTCCGGCAGCATCCCGGACCGGAAAAGCCAGCGAGTGCTGAGCAAGGGATAAAAAAACCACCCTGGCACGGAAACAAGAGCCCAGGAGATGTTTATGAAGGAGGAAAAAGGACCCCACAGAGGATGCTGACACGACGGATTCACTCGGGGTTGGCGTCCCACCCCCCTTCCTTCCCTGCTTTTCGCCCTCCATCGGGTCCAAGTGGCCACTTCCAGGAGTCCCTGCTCCCAGAAACCTTGTGCTGGGTACCCGGGCTAGAGGAGGAAGATGCTCAGGCAGTCTTCCTACTGGGTCCTTGTGGGCTGACCCAGAACCTTTTGGAAATGGGAAGCCAAGTTCCTTGGAATGAGCAGGAAGACATGGAGCCAACCCTTAAAGACAGGGAACGGTGGGGAGAGCGACCCCAGGCTTTGTCACTTTGTCCCTTCCACAAGCCCCTCCTGATCAAGCAACCCCTTCAGCACAAACCCGGGCAGGAAGCCCAAGCCTCAGTCCTGTCAGCAGCTTTGCAGGTCATCATCCTGAAGCCCCCTCAGGGGTATCCAAGCTCACTTCATTGATCTGGGATTACTAGAGTCATGACAGCAGGATGAGATGAGGGACACAGGGCACCACATGCAACACGGCTCTCAGAGATGCTGTGTGTGCCACCAGGGCACCATCCTGCCCTTGTTTCAGGGAGGACATGGGTCTTTCCAAGGACAACCACCCTTGCTCTCCCATGGGTCCAGCTGTGGTCCCCGGGAGATCCCCATCCACCCTCCAGCTCAGCCCAGACATACCTCACCCCAACAGACTAGTCCAACACACCTCAGCTACCTTCACCACTGGTTGTCCAGTTTCATTCCTGGACTGGTCTCAGTGCTTTACAAGCAGCAGGTTCAAGAGAGCTTCCTCAGGTGGTCATGTCCCTCAGCAACACGTGTGACTCACAGACCCATGCAGGGAAGGGTGCTCAGCTGAAATGTTTTGAGAGCCCTACAGCTTCTCAAAAAGCCTCCCAAAGGCACTTGGTGTGGTCCAGGCGGCCAAGGTTCACCTCCAACCCAGAAGAAATGCTCCTGCCCTACACAGCTTGGCCACCTGAGCCATGGTAAAGGAACAAGACACAGCCCAGCATGGAGCCAGTGCTTCTTCCCTGCCAGCACCAGCCTGTCATTTACTGCTGAGTCCTTCCTGCAACAAGGTCTGCCCCAAGAAAAGAGCCTCAAGTCTTTAATTACAGGCACCAGGGGCCTCCAGCAACAGCGAGAGCAGGATGGAGTGCAGAAAAGGCATCCAGGGAAAACACTAATCATAGAATGGTTTGATTTTAAGGGACCTTCAAGATCATCCAGTCCCAACTCCCCTGCATGGGCAGGGACACCTCCCACCAGCCCAGGTTGCTCCAAGCCCCATCCAACCTGCCCTTCAACACTGCCAGGGATGGGGCAGCCACAGCTTCCCTGGGCAACCTGGGCCAGGGTCTCACCACCCTCACAGCCAAGAATTTCCTCTTAATGTCCAATCTGAATCTCCTCACTTGCAAGTTTAATCCATTCCCCCTCATCCCATCACTCCCTGCCCTTGTCCCAAGCCCCTCCCCAGCTTTCCTGGAGCCCCTCCAGGCACTGGAAGGTGCTCTAAGGTCTCCCTGGAGCCTTCTCTTCTCCAGGCTGAACACCCCAGCTCTCCCAGCCTGTCTCCAGAGCAGAGCTGCTCCAGCCCTCTGAGCATCTCCGTGGCCTCCTCTGGACTTGTACCAACATCTCCCAGTCCCTTCTGTGTTGTGGGCCCCAGCACTGGCCCCAGCCCTGCACAAGGGTCTCTGTGGAGTGGAGGAGAAGAGGACAATCCCCTCCCTGGCCCTGATGGTCACACTGCTGGGGATGCAGCCCAGGACCCACTTGGTTTCTGGCCTCCAGTGCACTTTCCCAACCCACACTGAGCTTCTCCTCACCCAGCACCCCCTCCACCCAAGGTTGGCAGAAGGGGCACAGCTCCCCTTGGCACAACAGCCCCTCGATGGACACGGCACAGGCAGCAAAGAGGCATTTTGGTGAGAGCAGAGGCTGGAGCAGCCCTGAGCAAACACACGTGGCATCAGCCCAGGAGGAAGCTCACCTACCCGAGAAGGGAAGCAGAGGGTGGAAAACAACCCGACCCTGGGGAGTTTTGTGCTTTTTCTGTCTGGCTTCATGTTTTTGACACAACTTCCCTCCCCCACCAGTGCTTTTCTGCAGCGTAGGTTGGTTTGGTGTTGGTTTTGGATGGCCTATTTTGCAAGGTGATCCCTGCAAGCTACTAAAAACAGAGATGGAAAATAAACACAGGCTGGTTCCCCCATGGATGGGGAAGAATGGGCTCGAGCAGCTGAGGTGGGAAGAAGTTCACCTCTCCAAACGTTCCTCTGAGAAAGAAGTGCTCAAAACCAAACTTAAATAAACCAACCCCCCACACCCCTGCTCATCAGATAATTCAGCTCACAGCTAATGAAGCAACTCAACCCTGCTCCTCTGATGGGTTCCAGCTTTGACACGACCCACTCAGCTGCTCCAGAGACCAGTGACTAAATGGGATGTCAGAAAGGAAGAGCAGGAGCCATATGTGGTGAGGGACACAAGGAGATGGAGCTATGGGCTCTGGTGCTCCGAGCCATGTGTTACTGCAGCTGATGTGGGAGCACAGGACAACCAGGAACCCACAGGAGAAAATCCCACCACGGCCTCACACTTGCCCCAGGACAGAGAAGCCATCCATACTCTGCTGTATCTGTGCCCTACAAAAGGGCTCATCCCACCACTCCCAGGCCAGGAAAAGAGACCTTATCACTCCAGTGGGTCTGGATGGCAGGGAACAGCCTGCAAACCTACAGGCCACGGTGAAAACCAGGAAAAAAACAGCCCTGCTTGTGTCCTCAGTTCCCTGGCAAGCCTGGTGCAACACCCAGGCTCTGCTACCAAGCAGAACTGTCCTGGTTGGAAAAGTCCTTTGAGATCATCAAGCCTGAGCAGTGTCCTGCAGCACCTCAGTGCTCCATGCACAAGGTCCATCACAGCAAGGTCCTGAGCATACTCATGCCTGCATCCCAGCTGGAGCTGTGTCCCACAGGGCCCTGCCACCTGCCACCTCCTCATGGCTCTAGGAAGACTGGGGTGGCCCAAACCTGCAGAGCTCCCAAACAAGCTGTTTTCTCAATCCTGTGCAGAAAGGGGACAGAGGATGGCTGCCCCATCACCCCAAGCCCCCAAACCTGCCCCTGTAGGCTCTGTGCTGGCTGTAAGAAGCAATCAGGGGTGTGTGACAGCATGGACAAGGATGGTTTCAGGGGCAGGGTGGACACCAGAGATGGAGAAGAAGCTGTCAAACACCAGGACAGTGCTGGCATGACAGAGAGGGCTAGTAACTTCATCATAAACCAATTTAGGAGATGAAGATGAGAGGCTTTCCCTGCTCTGGTGCAGGAGGGGCAAGTAAGAGAAGGAGGAAAGGAGGAAAGATTTAAGGGCTTGTAAAATGGAGCATGAAACATTTATGAATGAAGAGGAGATCGTAATAGCAGGAGATAGAAAGTGATCTCTTCAGCTACATTTATCTGCTTATGCTTCAGAGAGTCCAAGGTTTGCATCCTCTGAGCCATGAACCAGGCAATAAACCACATTCGTGGCCACCAAATGACATGAGGGGCCAGGCCAGCAGTGCCTGGGCACAGCAAGGTGAGGGGACAAGGCCCCTGTGTGAGGACAGGAGGCTGTGCTGGTGACCCCCCGACCCGGTGCACGAGAAACCACGGGCACAAAGAAGAAGTTAAAAAGAAAAGCCAAGCCTCGAGCTTGAACAGCCCAACTTGGAGAGCTGAACAATCCCCAGTGGAGATGCTCCCAAGGGCTGGGGCAGCTCTGCTCTGGAGACAGGCTGGGAGAGTTGGGGTGTTCAGCCTGGAGAAGAGAAGGCTCCAGGGAGACTTTAGAGCAACTTCCAGGGCCTGAAGGGGCTGCAGGAAAGCTGGGGAAGGACTTGGGACGTGTGCATGGAGGGATGGGAGCAGAGGGAAGGGTTTCCAGCTGGAAGAGGGAGCTGGAGATGAGATCTTAAGAAATTATTCACTGTGAGGGTGGAGAGACCCTGGCCCAGGTTGCCCAGGGAAGCTGTGGCTGCCCCATCCCTGGCAGTGTTGAAGGGCAGGTTGGATGGGGCTTGGAGCAGCCTGGGCTGGTGGGAGGTGTCCCTGCCCATGATAGGGGGGTTGGAACTACATGATCTTGAAGGTCCCTTCCAACCAAAACCAGTCTGGGATTCTAAGGACCACACTGCAGGGCTGCAGCTGAGGGTGCCTGCAGCTGCCCTGCTCTGGGGCACTCCTACAGTCGAGCAGATTCCCCCATGAAACACAAAGAGTATCCCCCAAAAACCTCCTCTCCTGCTGCAGACGCTGCCTCTGAGCCATCCAGCTCAGCCCTGTGTGAGGACACCACCTTTTGGAATGCGACAAGAAGGGACAGCAGAGCCCATCCTGCCTTCCTGGTCACCAAAGAGGAAGGACTAGTAAGAAATATTGTGCCAGACTCCATAAGGAAGGGAGGGAGTCACCCTGGAAAGATGAACTGAGGTGGGGAGGCTCCTGAGGCACAGTATGAGCACTAGCTAACTCAGCACATGCACTGGCACCAGCTCCACCCGTGTCTGGGTGTATCAACAGGTCTGAGGCTTTTTCTGGGCTGGCTGTGGGATCTTCTGCAGCTGCTAAGGGACAGAGACAGCTGGAGGCAGTTTGGGCTCTGCAGATGAGTGTAAAACAGAGAAAGGAGCTTGAATCTGCAGCTTTTTGGGTTTTAAGATGATGGAGAGTGACAAGCCAGCACTGTCAGCCACCAACAGTCCAAACCCAACATGCCAGAGCAGTTTGGGATCAAACTGCTGAAATACCTTTTAAAGGCAACACAAGTGGAACATTCCCAGAGCAGAACAGAGCAGGGGCCTCACACCAGCACTGGCAGATGGGTGAAATGGGTCTAACTGGGCAGGTAGGAGCAAAATTTAAGCATTGCCACCATTTCAGAAGCAGGTCATCCTCACCTCAGCACCCCTGTGGGCTCCCAGCTAAGTGCAAATGCTTGACTGGGACAAGCTGGCCACCAAAATTCCTATCCCAAGGCCTGCCTGCCTCCTGCCCAGCCTTGCCCCTGGCAGTGGAGAGCATCTTGAACTCATTTTTGGCAGGACTAACCCTCTCCCCCCCTGCTCAGCAGTATTTCAACACCACAGGGTGTTTCCTGGCCCAGCTGAGACGTAACAACTCCTCAGAGCTGCCTTTCTTGCCCCCAAACAAGGATTTCATCACAGCTGCTGCTCTCGGCCACCCCAAAGACCTTCAGGAGACTTGCAGGGCTCCTCTGATCACAGCCTCTGTGAGGAAGAGGCCCTTGTTTGCCCTCGTATTAAAACTTCCCACCCCAAAGTTATCAGGGAGCAGCTACTTCCTCTCTGCCCTGCTGCACGGTCTCTTCCTCTCCCAGACATGAGGACAGACATGTGGAGGACACAGCTGCAGTGACCTGGCCTTGGCTCGTGCCTGATAGGGAGCAGAAAGTGAGCTCTGCCCCTGGCTGTGAAAATCTCCCCTAGGAGATGAGCCACAAGCCAAGGCCATGGTGGGAACAGCAAGAAGCACAAGGACCCACACCCCAGAGAGATGCTACAGATGCCACAGTGCAGGTTCTGCAGCTAATGAGCTTCACTGATTTTAATTTAACAAGGGAGGGCAAGAGCCACACACACACCTTGGGCTGACAGAGGTCCAGAAGGGCTGGGGATGGAGATGAGAGCTGGTCTGTGTGCAGGGAAAATACCATAGTGCCACATAAAGCATATGGCATTGAAACACAGAACCATCCAGAAGGGTTTGGGTGGGAAGGGACCTTCAAGATCATCTAGTTCCAACCCCCCTGCATGGGCAGGGACACCTCCCACCAGCCCAGGTTGCTCCAAGCCCCATCCAACCTGCCCTTCAACACTGCCAGGGATGGGGCAGCCACAGCTTCCCTGGGCAACCTGGGCCAGGCTCTCACCTCCCTCACAGCACGGAATTTCTTCTTAATATCTCAGTCTCCCCTCTTGCAGCTCAAAACCCTTCCCCCTCGTCCCATCCCTCCCTGCCCATGTCCCAAGTCCCTCCCCAGCTTTCCTGGAGCCCCTTCAGGCACTGGAAGGTGCTCTCAGGTCTCCCTGGAGCCTTCTCTTCTCCAGGCTGAACACCCCAACTCTCCCAGCCTGTCTCCAGAGCAGAGCTGCTCCAGCCCTTGGGACATCTTTGTGGCACTCCACAACATGGAGGGGATGTGCTGAGAACAAGCAGCAAGGAGAAGGGAAAAGTGCCTGGTGTGGGCTTAGCCCAGGAAGGACCAAGAGACAGCAAGGGAGCCCCAGCAGGGATTCAGGGAATGTCCCCTGGCCCCATGGATGCTTCTACCCCCTCTGAGGTCCCCATGCTGCTCTGCAATGGTGTGAACTCCCAGAAGATTTCTCCGTCACCCCAGAACCAAAGCACATTCAGAGCAATGTCCCCCTCAGCCACCTCTGTCTCAGCCTGTTCCTTCCCCCCCAGCCATGCTGCTCCTCCCTCCCTGTGCCAAGCCAGGCAGCTGAGGCAGCCATGGAGCTAAAGGGCTCCTTCTCCAACCAGCTCTGCCAGCCGTCCTGGCCTGGTTCCAGGACACCTTCCCCCCAAAGCCACAACAACCCCTGTCCCTTTTCCACTGAGCCTTGCCCCAGAACTGAGCTCCATCTCTCCACAGAGGAGAGAAGCCCTGGTGGTCTCAAGGACTCCACCTAGGAAAGTTTAGCACCCAGAGGAAAGGATTTGTATCCCAAGTAGCTGCTTTGCTGAAGGAGGAGCCACAGGAGCGTCTGGTTCCTGCTGCCAGGCTGGAGATGCTGCAGCTGCCCAGGCAAAGGCTGAACACAAGCCCAGACCCCTCCAAGCAACCAGCTCCTCTGCAGCCTTGGAGGGAAGGGAGCAAGTGAGGAGGGAGCTGAGGCAGGGAGGGATTTAGGGAAGTCAGAGCTGGGCTCCTTGTGCCCAGGTAACTACTCGGCCAGGCACGTTCCCTGTCGCAGAGACACCAAAGGCCACTCACTCCCACCCGAGGCAGCAGCCAGCAAGCAACTGCAAGTCACTGCAGGGAAACACCAGAGCCAGGATCCACCATCCCCTGCTACCCTTACTAGCCCCTTACCCACAGGATCCCAGCACTGCAAAGTCCTGGAGTTTTCTCTCCAGAGATGGGAGCTCCAGCAGGCTGGTGTTTGCAGGGCCAGCAGAGCTTCACCCTGGGGGCCTCATGGTCTCAACCTTGCATGGTTGTGAGGGGCCACGAGGTCTTCAGGGAAGGAAGCGAATGAAAATGAGATTTCAAAAGGGGAGAGAGGAGGTAACGACCATCAGGTTTTTTCTTTGCCCAGCCCAGGAAGCTCCGGGTGCCCACCATCCCTCTCCATCATCACCCTCACAGTCCACAGAGCAAAATCAAGGCCCTTTGGAGCTCCCAGGCAGCCAGGTCCAAGGTCCAACCCCACAGGTGTTACTGTGCACCTTCTGTCCTCCCCAAACCCAAATTCCTGTCATGTCACCCACCCAAGGGGCCACCTTGGCCAAGGGGAGCCTGACAGGTGTGGGATCAAAGGGTGATATCAGGTATTAGAAATTATTTCTTCGCCGAAAGGATAATTAAGCACTGGCCCAGGCTGCCCAGGGAGGTGGTTGAGTCTCCATCCCTGGAGGTGTTTAAGAGACGTGTAGATGTGGTGCTGAGGGACACGGTTTAAGACCTGGACTTGGTAGAGCTGGGTTAATGGTTGGTAGAGTTGGACTCGATGATCTTAAAGGTCTTTTCCAACGAGAATGATTCTGTGACCCTGTGAATCTCTCAACTCACTACAGCTGGAGGCACTCCCACCTTCCCCAGGCGCTGCCTTGATGGGGCTGGATGTGGAAGTAACGCTCCCCAGCTTGCAGGGGAGGCAGGATGAGCCCCCCCAGGGGCTGCAGAGACATTTCCTGGGTGTGAGGAAGCAGAAGCAATAATCACTGGCCTGGAAGACAGAAAAAAAACCCTCTTCTGCTGGGATGTCCTTGTTTCAGAGGGACTGACCAGCCCCTAGAACAACCACATCTCTCTACCTGCCTGGACCAAGCTGGCAGCTCTGGAGGACCCACCTGCAGTAGGTTATGGTGGGACATGGTGATGGTCACTGGGCTTTGGACAGGCCTAAAGAGCAGGACAGAGAGCTGCAGGGACCAGGTGACAGGAGAGAGAGGTGAGGACCAGGAGCACAGGGCTGGGCCACAGCAAAAGGTTTCCTGATGCAGAAAGGTCCCAAACCAGGCTCAGCAGGGCAGTAAAAGGGTGAAAAATAAAAGCACCACGTGGCTCAAGTGGGAAGGGGGGGGAAATGACCCTTGGAGCTGTTGCTTTGCTTGCCAGCCCCAAACCTTGGAGCTGACTGAATGTGGGACAAGCCTTGGGATGCCCACAAAGGCCACAAGAGCTCTCAGTGCTGCTCTTGTGCCAATCCAAGAGTTTGATTGTCTCGTGGACAAAACACTGAGAAGGACCAAGATGTTTGGTTGAACAAGGCAGCTCATAAACAGCCCCGGACACCGGCTCATTCCTGGAGAAGGGTCCAAGTTTGAGGAGAACATTTTCCACTGGGCTGAAAACAGGCATTAACATAATCACGGCAGAAGTTTCCGTACAGCAAAAATCAGCAGGAAAATGAGAGTAAGGTCAACACCCTGACATCTGAGGCCTTTTTTTTCAGCCAGGTCCCATTCCAACTGGCAGCAGTTTGATGCCCAGGAGCAAGGACTGCAGATGGGGGTCCTAAAAACCAGAGCAGGGCAGAGACTCAACTGATACATCCCTCGCTTGAGGGCCAGTGGTTATCTCCGCTGCACAGGCCTGGGTGAACTCCAGGGTGCAGTCCTGGAGTGGGGCAGCCTGTGTTTGTTTTGCTCTTTCTTTATCTGGGACTAAAATTTCCTCCTAAATAAAGCTGTTTGCAACGGGGCCCGAGCTAGATGTCAGAAACTGCCTGGAAGCTCAACCCAGCTCACAGAGCCAGACCCCCTAGGACTCCCCCCAGCCCCTCTCTGACCTGGCTGGACACGTTACAGCCACTGGATCTCCCCTCCAAAAAGAAATGCAGCTCCTTCCACACTGCAGACCTGCCACCCACCCTCCAAACACCTTCCAGCTGAGGGGCTGGAGCGAATGGAGAGCTCTCCATCACTTTATCTGTGCTCACTTCCATGCTCAGGGGCCACGGGAGATCAAGAGCCTCAGAAGCTCTTGTGACCCTCAACGGCACAAGGGGAAGTTAATTCCCCTTATGCAAGCAGAGCTGCAGGAAGGGAAGGGAGACAGCCAGCAAAAATCATGGGGTTCTCCTGCCATTCAGCCCTGATCCCCTCCTTGGGCTGCAGGAACCCACCGGGGTGCCTGGGGTCTAAGCCAGGTTGGACGTTGCACCTGGGGGATTAACAGCCCCTGACGCTGAGACCTTTGAGACCAGAGCACAAGCTCAGCCTCCTGGAACTGGCCAGCTGTTCTGCCCCCCCCCTCCTTGCTTCGCCCAGCTCCATAAACCTCTCCCACCAGGAGCAGTGGCTTTCCCGGAGACACAGCTCCAACCCCGGGCTCACCACCCAAACCACAAAGACCACGCCGGGTTTCTTTCCCACCCTCCCGTGGCCAAAAAACCAGCCCGCCTCTCCCGGAGCAGCCGGCAGCCGCGGCTCAGCTCCCTCCCTCTGAAGTCTGGGCACCGTCCTGGTTCGAATTAGGCCCGAGGAATTCCGAGCCGGCTCCTCAGACATCGCCCAACCTCCGGGCAGCGCGAAGAAAAGCAGCATCAGCGCCGGGGAGGGGGGGGAGAGTGGGAAAGAAAGGCTCAGACGCTGACTCCGGGGTTAGTCACTTCTCTCTCCTCTGTGCCCGCGCTCCCATTTTAGGGAACAGCGGGAGCCTCCGCCGCCTCGAACGAGCCGCGCTTCTCCACCGGGGAAGAAAAGTTTTCCCGACGCCTTTTTCCGCGCCAACCCTGCTCACCCGGAGCGAGGCGGTGGCTCTGCTACCTCGCCCTGCTCCGGGTGGCAGGGAGAGGGAAGCTCCTCTCCGAGCCTGCAGCTTTGGGCAGGGAGCCAGGCGAATTCCCGGGGTCCAGGGAGGCAGCGAGCAGCGAGGGATGACCCCGCAGGCACGCGGCAACCCAGCCAGGCCTCAGAAAACTTCTCCCCTCGTGGAATCTCATCCACATTCCTGCGTTTCTCTGCTTGGCAAAGGCTAGAAAACACGATTATTGTTTTAAACCCTCCTGAGGAAAGGGCTGTTTTCTGAGGAAGGACAGCAAATCCCACCCCCCCCCACTCCCCACGCAGGGATTGATGCTGGAGGCAACACGGGGCTGGCATTCCATCATTCCCCGGAAATTCAGGACCCTCCTGCAGCTGCACCGCCACAAACCAGGTCGCATCGACAGCCCCACCAGCCAGCAGAAGGACAAACCCCCACAGGTTCTGTGCCAGGGCTTCCCAGGAGTGACAGGCTCCAGGGGGATCCTCCTGGGATGCAGAGGGACCTGGCAGCGTCCTGTTCCCGGGGAGGGAGGAAGGATCCCAGGATGCCTTGTCCCACACCACTCCATTCCAGGGGGGATACCAGGATCCCAAGTCACCCCACTCTCCACAACGCCCTTCCTGGAGCACATGTGATGTCCCATCCCTTTGGTGATGCCCTTCCTGGAGCATCCATGGGCCCTGCAATGCCCTGAATCCTGCAATGCCCTTCCTGGGTCACACATGGACCCCCTGCCACCCCTCCTCTCTGACACCCTTTCCGGGGCACCCATGGGACCTCACGATGCTGCATCCCCCACGATATTACTCTTGGGGCATGCAAAGCCCCTGTGATGGTGGATGACCTCCTGCCATGCCCTTCCTGGGGCACACACAGACCTAATGGCACCCATCCTGGAGCACACAGGGAGCCTGTGACACCCACCCCAGGGCACACAGAGGCCCCTTCACACCCCACACACTGCAGTGACCTTCCTGGGGCTCACACAGACCTAATGGCACCCATCCTGGAGCACAGAGGGAGCCTGTGTCACCCATCCTGGGGCACACAGGGACCTCGTCACACCCCATCCACTACCATGCCCTTCCTGGGGCACACAGGGACCCACGACACCCACCCTGGGGCTCACAGGGACCCTGTGTCACCCACCCTGGGGCTCACAGGGACCCACGATACCCACCCTGGGGCTCACAGGGACCCCACGATGCCAATCCCGGGAATGTAGGTACCCTGTGTTGCCCCTCCCAGGGCACACAGGGACCCCACGAGACCCACCCCAGGGGTCTCCCCTCCCCTGCCCCCCACGCCCGGGCAGGACCCACTCACCGCTCGTCGGGCGCCCGGCCCTGCTGCAGGGCGGGCTCCAGGGGCACCAGGGCCTGTCCCAGGAAGCGGTCCATGCCCACCAGGGCCCGGTGCATGACGGTGAGCAGCAGGCCGGGCCGGGCCGGGTTGCCGGGCGGGTTGCCGAGCTCGGGGGGCAGCTCGAAGGCGCACTCCTCCCGCCACTCGGGATCGCCGCCGCTCTTCTCGGCCACCGAGGTGCTGTACTTCTCGCGGCCCAGCTGGATGACGGTGTAGGCGTCGCTGGTGCCCGGCTTGCCGCCGCCCTTGCACCGCAAGCCCCGGGCCCGCACCACCGTCACCTGGACGTGGGTGGGCAGCCAGGCCGGAGACCCCTCCGCGGGGAGGGCGGCCGCCCGCAGCAGCGCCATGGCGGGACGCTGGGGAGAAGGCGGGCCGGGCCGAACCGGGCCGAACCGGGCCGAGCAGAGCCGAGCCGAGCCGAACCGGGCCGGGCCGAACCGGGCCGGGCCTGGCTCCGCTGCCGCAGCGCGACCGCGGCCGGACGCCCCGCCCACCCCCCGCCAAGCCCCGCCCACTCCCCCGCCAAACCACGCCCACTCTTCGCCGCTTAGCCACGCCCCCTCGTGCCTCTAACCCCCGCCCCTTTATCTGCTCCGACCCCGCCCCTCCCTAAGCCACGCCCCAACGGGGGCTAACCCCGCCCCCCTTCCTAGCTATGGACACGCCCCCTCGTTAGCCACGCCCCCAAGCACGGAGAGCCCGGGGGGGGGGGGGGGGGCGGGGGGCGGGAACGAGGCGTTTGCACCGGGCGTGCAACGGGGGGGGATTGTGCAACGGGGGGGGTGTGCAACGGGGGGGGTGTGCAGCGGGGGGGGTGTGCAACGGGCGTGCAACGGCGGGAGTGTGCAACGGCGGGAGTGTGCAACGGGCGTGCAACGGGGGGAGTGTGCAACGGGGGTGTGTGCAACGGGCGTGCAACGGGGGGGAGTGTGCAACGGGGGGGTGTGCAACGGGGTGGGGGGGAGTGTGCAACGGGGGAGGTGTGCAACGGGGGGGGTGTGCAACGGGCGTGCAACGGGGGGGAGTGTGCAACGGGGGAGGTGTGCAACGGGGTGGGGGGGAGTGTGCAACGGGGGTGGTGTGCACAAGGGGCGGTGTGTGCCCTGGAGGGTGGTGCCCGCCGGGGGTGTGCAACGGGGGGGGCGGAGTGTGCCCTGGGGGGGGGTGGGTACCCGCTGGGGGGTGTGAACCGGGCGTGCAACGGGGGGGAGTGTGCACAAGGGGGGAGTGTGCCCTGGGGGGTGGTGCCCGCGGGGGGGTGTGCACCGGGTGTGCGCAGGGGGGTCGGACGTGCCCCCAGAGGGGCGTGCAGCGGGGGAGCGGGAGGGCGTGCAAGGCGGGGGGGCTCGGGGGGCGTGCACCGTAAGGGCTGTGAGACTGGAGTGCGGGCAAGGCGGGGAGGGGCGTGCACCGGGGATGAGTGTGCAACGCGGGGCGGGTGTGCGCCGGGGGTGGCTGCGGTACCGATCCGTTCCGGGACGTGCCGGGACACAGCGGGGAGGGGCGGGCGGGCACACGCAGCGGGCTGTGTCCCGGGGGGAGAGGGGACACACGCACACGCACACACACACGCACACACCCGCACACCCCTGTGCACCCCGACATCCCGTGGCTGTCGCCCCCGGGCGCTGCGGTTCCCGCGCTCGCTCCCTGCTGCCCTGCGAGGAAACGAGCGTGTCCGTGGATGCGCTTGTGTGTCACGGACGCGCGCGCGTGCCCCTGCGTGTGCCCGTGCTTCCACGCACCTGCCCGGCCCCGTTTCCAGCCCGGGGGGTCCCCCCTGCCCTCCCCCTGCCCCTTCCACGCAGGGTGTCCCCCCCCCCCTCCCTTTTCAGGCTGGGAGCAGATTCCCGGTGTCCCCAGGGGATCGTTCCCGGCCATCCAGCCCCTCGCGACCCTTTCCCCATCCCCACCTCGCTTCCCAGCAGCGTTTCCCACGCAGCCCCCGGCCCGGGACGGGGGGGGTCCCGGTCCCGACGTGCCATGAAACCCCCTCCCCGCTGCCCCTCAGCACCGGCATTTCCCGGCCCCTCCAGCAAGGTCAGGCCTCCATCTCAGCCGTGCCGGGGACCCGCATTTCTGGGGGCTCATTTGACCCGTGACGGGGCCACGGGAGCCCCGGGGCTCCGATGTCACGGCGATAAGAGCCGTGCGGGGCCACCCGGGGCCAGGGGCCGCGCCCGGGCTGCTCTGCTCTATCGCTCCCATCTCCGGCACCAAAGCCGCCCCCGAGCTTGTCGTTTATTTTGTTCTTGCCGGGTTTGAGGGTGGGTTGGGGGTTGTTTTGCTGCCTTCTGCTTCTTCTCCCCTCTCCGGGCACCCGGGGCTTGTCCGTTCTGCTTGGCCGCGGGGACACGGGACATTGCAGGGGCACGATGTCCCCTTTGGGGGTGCAACGTCCCCTCTGGGCTTTGCTGTGTCCCCTCTGGGACCCCCGTGTCCCCTTTGGGGATGCAATGTGCCCTGTGGGCTTTGCTGTGTCCCCTCTGGGATCCCTGTGTCCCTTTTGGGGGTGCAATGTCCCCTCTGGGCTTTGCTGTGTCCCCTCTGGGATCCCTGTGTCCCTTTTGGGGGTGCAACGTCCCCTCTGGGCTTTGCTGTGTCCCCCCTGGGACCCCTGTGTCCTCTTCGGGGGTGCAATGTGCCCTGTGGGCTTTGCTGTGTCCCCTCTGGGACCCCCGCATCCCTTTTGGGGGTGCAACGTCCCCTCTGGGCTTTGCTGTGTCCCCTCTGGGATCCCTGTGTCCCCTTTGGGGGTGCAATGTCCCCTCTGGGCTTTGCTGTGTCCCCTCTGGGACCCCTGTGTCCCCTTTTGGGGGTGCAATGTCCCCTCTGGGCTTTGCTGTGTCCCCTCTGGGATCCCCGCATCCCTTTTGGGGGTGCAACGTCCCCTCTGGGCTTCGCTGTGTCCCCTTTGGCTCCCGTTTGAGGTTGCTGCATCGCCTTTGGGGGTGCAACATTCCCTTTGGGATTTGCTGCGTCCCCTCTGGGATCCCTGTGTCCCCTTTGAGGTTCCTGCCATCCCCTTTAGGGCTGCCACAACCTCTTTGGGGGTGCTGTGGCCCCTTTGGGGGGCTGCAACATCCCTTTTAGGGTTTCCACAGCCCCTTTGCGGGTGCAACGTCCCCTTTGGGCTTTGCTGTGTCCCCTCTGGGATCCCTGTGCTCCCTTTGAGGTTCCTACCATCCCCTTTGGGGGTGCAACATCCCCTTTGGGATTTGCTGCATTCCCTTTGGGGTTCCTGTGTCCCATTTGGGGTTGCTATGCCCTTTTTGGGGTTCCTGCATCCCTTTGAGGTTGCAACGTCCCCTTTGAGGTTTCTGCAGTCCCTTTGGGGTTCCTGCCATCCCCTTTGAGGTTGCAACATTCCCTTTGGGATTTTCTACATCCCCTTTGAGGGGTTCAACATCCCCTTGGGGACTTGCTGTGTCCCTTTGGGGGGTTCAGCATCCCCTTGGGGATTTGCTACCTCCCCTTTTAGGATCACCACGTCTCCTTTGGGATTTTGCTGCCTCCCCTTTAGGGGTGCAACCTCCCCTCTGGGATTTGCAGCGTCTCCTCTGGGTCCAGTTTGGGGGTGCCACAGCCCCTCTGGGGGTGCCAAACCCCTCTGCTTTGCCAGGTGGGACTCTCTGCCCGGGCTGTATTCAAATCTCCCATTAAAATACACTCCATATAGGGGAAAAACCTACACAGGGAATTTCTTATCAGCCCCGAGATGAACCAAAATCCAATTATCCCTCCAGTCCGGAGCCCGGCCCCGCTCCACCTCTTATCCCTCCTCAGCATCTGCTTTTTATTTTGCCTTCTTTTGATTGTTTTTTTTCCCCTTTTTTCTGTTTTTTTTGCTCTCTGATTATCTCTCCTCTGCCTCTATCTCCTCCTCTTCGCTTCTTTCCATCCTTGCCCCTGTAATTGGGGTGGGATTTTTTCTGTCTCCCTTCACCTTCCCTGCCCTGCTCAGCTTCCCAGCTCTTATTTATTAATCTCTTTCGTTCTTATTTACATTTTTTTACCTTTGCATTTTAGACATAAAGACTTTTTTTTTTTTAATTACCCCTGAAATTTATTGTTATTATTCTTATTCTTATTGTATCATTATTACTACTATTACTATAGTATTACTATTATCTTACTATTATTATAATATCATAATCTTACTATCAGTGCTATTATTATGACGATAATTATTACTATTATTATAGGTCAGTAGCAGAGTAGGAACCATGTCCCTGTTTTGTGGGTGCCCTTTGCACCATCCCCAGGGAGCCTGGACCGTGTTAAATTTTGCTTTAACCTTTCTTTCAGCTTTAATTTTCCCTTTAATTCTTGCTTTTCCTTTAGTTCTTGCTTGACCTTTTCTTCCTTTAACATCCCTGCTCCGACTTTTAATGTTTGCTTTGATTTTGATTGATTGATTTATTTATTTTGCTTGAACCTCAGTGTTTCCTTCAGCTGGAACATTTGTCCCAACTTCAATTTTTGCTTTAGCTTTTCTGTTTCCTTCAACTTTACTTTTTCCCTCCGACTTTAACTTTTTGTTGAACATTCATTTTTGCTTCCTCCTGCTGCGGGGCAGCCGTGAATCCTCCCTGAGCCCCCTCCTAAATGACATTTCAATGACACCCTCGGTGAGGGTCTCACCTCCCCCAGCTGCCTTGCCAGTGAGGAGCTGGAAAACTACTTTAATTGCATCATTTTGCTTTATTTTCCCCATTTTTTGGGGTCAAAACGCTGCTCTCCTGGTGCCGCTCACCCCCAGGATTGGGGAAAGTACCTCAGTGGGGTTGCAAAGAAATCGCCAAGTAAAAATCCTGCTTGGAAAGTTGAGGTGGAAGCACGGTGGGAAGGCTGAGCCAGGCTTTGCTTTGGGTTGGGATCATGTCCCATTTCTGGTTTTTAACATTTATTGCGTTTATTTTGCCATGGGTGCTGGGGTGGGAGCAACTCCAGCGTGGCCTGAGCAAACAGCCCTGGGATGAAGAGGGATGAAGGATGAGCCGGATTCGGGGAATCACCCCCCCCCCCCCCAAATCTCCACTCTGGCAACGCTCATCCCTACAAATCTTCCCTCCGCCATCCCAGCATCACCCAAGATTCCCCAATTTAGGGCAAGGACACGTGGACCAGGTGTGACAGCAACACCCAAACCTCCCCTGCTTCCAGGGTGTTTTTTTGGGGGGGGGGGAACGAGGTGCAAAAACGCCCCCGAAAATGGGTTTCAAAGAGAATAGTGGCTGTTTCCCCCCCGCAAAATCCCAGTTGGCAGCACAGGGATGCCCGGGAATGAAGGAAAAGGAGGTGGGGGGGGAAAGGCTGGAGCCAAGACAAATAAAGAGTTCAAATGGGAAACGATTAAAACTAAACTAAACTAAAATAAATCGAAAGCGGGGGAGATAAGGAGCGGGCGCCCTCGCTGCCTATTTAACATTCATTGGATTGAATAATCAGGCCTCATTATCTCAAATTGTCTGCATATTTGCCCTCAAAATGCTAATTTGAAAGTTGGCTGCGAGCGCCGTCTGCCTATTTTGACTAAAATATGATTTTGCTTTATTGTGCATTTGTTTGTAGCTCCGGGGGCATTTCCCCTCGCGAACCGAAAGGGAAATGGGAGGCGGGGGGGGGGGGAGGAGGGAAAGAAAGAAAAGAAGGCAAAAAAAAGAAGGGGAAAAGAGGAGAGCAGAGCCCTGGTTTAGCCTAGAAATGGCTTTATATATATATATATATATATATATATATATATATATATATATATATATAATTATTTTTTTTAGGCCTTCCAGTGAAATTAGAAGCGTTATCAGTTGCTTTTCGGGGATGGGCAGTTTATCGTCGATCTCGGGAAGGGAAATAGGAGAAATAATTTGCTTTTATTCTGATGGTTTGGTGGGGAAGGGGGTGTGGGGGGGTGGGGGCTGCTGCTCCCCGCGTCTTCCTTCCTCTGCCTCCATCACCTCTTCGCCCTCATCCCCGCTCGGTTGTTTTATTTTAATCTTATTTTTTTTGGGGGGGGAGGGGGGAGCAAAAATGGAAGCTGATCTCTTTATCCATCGGATCCCGCACGGAAAATCAAACCCCTCGGCTCCGTTTGCTCTCCGGGTGGGGAAATTCAGAGCATCAATCCATTGATGTCATTATCCTTTCTAAAAGCCAATCAATAGATAATAAGGTGGGAATCGTGGGGCAGGAGGTTTGGTTTGGTGTTTGTTTTTGTTTTTTTGTTTTTTTTAAACAAAACAAAAAACCCAAACACAACCAAACCCACAACCCAAACCCCTTCAGAGCCGAGGATTAGGGTTATTGAAGGGCAATCGCTCCGAAATCGTTTCAATCCGGTGTTAGGGATGCCGGGATTCGCTCCTGGGTTTACCCACCACGTTGCCCCCCACCCCCCCCCCCCCGCACCCCCAACCCCTTTAATGACACGTTTCTCATGCAAACCCCCCTCCCCAACCCCCCGGCCCGAAGGTGTTTGCAGAGCAAACTGCAACTGGAGGGGAGATTAACGGGGGCTTTGTGGCTTGGGGGGGGGGGGGGGGCAGAGAGAGGCCACCGAGCCCCTGTTGACAAATCCAAGTGGAAATCCGGCTCCATCAATTCCGCGGGTGCCTCCGGATTTGGTGGTGACACTGGGGTTGACTTTCCTGGCCGGGCAGATGGACAAAGAGGGGGAGGATGACTCCTTCCCGGGTTTTAGGGGCAGATGGCAGAGGAAAAAGGGGGAAAAAAAACAAAAGGGGGGGTGACACACGGAGGTGCTGGTGGCTCTGGGGATGCTGCAGGGCCCCTGACTCTGGGGAACAGCAGGAACGTGGGGCATGTTTGGCCTCACTGCTCCATAAACAGCTCATGGAGAAGGACAAACCTCAGCTGTCCCATCACTCCCACTTGATGGTGTCTCTTGAGGTGGTGGGGCCAGGCACAGTCTCACAGTTCTGTCCTTCTTGGGCTGATTTAATGGGTTTTGGGGCTGGTTGGAGCCCACACGCCTTCTCCTGCCTGGTGGGATTTGGCCAGCTTGCCTTGGGATCAGCCAAGAGGTGGGATGCTGCTGACCACGGAGGTCATGCGGCTTGGCTGAAGTCACACAGCTTGGATTGAGCTCCAGGGCAGATTTCAGCCCCTGGAAATACCCATGGTGTGGGGCACAGCAGTGGTGGTGGCCTTGGTCTGCCCTTGGCTTTCTCCTGGAGGTGTCCCTCATCATTACCAGCTCAGCCACTGCTGGCAGCTGTGCATGGGGAGGAGACAGGTTGGCATCCTCCACTGGGAACACCTTTCTCCATGCAGGATATCAGGAGACACCTTTTGGCCTTGGGGTGTGCTAGCCCTGCTGTGTCCCAGCTTTGGGATGTCCCATCCTGGTGTGTCCCAGCCCCAGTGTGTCCCTTCCTGGTGTGTCCCAGCTTGCTGTGTCCTATCCTGGTGTGTCCCATCCTTACATGTCCAGTTCCAGTGTCCTTTCATGGTGTGTCCCAACCCCAGTGTGTCCCTTCCTGGTGTGTCCCAGCCCCGACGTCGCAGCCCCATGTGTCCCATTTCAGGATGTCTCATCTCAGGATCCCCTATCCTGGTGTGTCCCAGCTCTGTGTCCCATCCTACTGACCTCTCTCCTGCTGTTCCATCCCAGTATGTCTGATCCCAGTGTGTCCCATCCCACTGTACCCTCTCCTGCTGTCCCATCCCAGTACATCCCATCTTGGTACATCCCATCTTAGTACACCCCATCCCAGTACATCCCACCCTAGTACATTCCAGTACATCCCAGTACATCCCATCCTAGTACATCCCAGTACATCCCATCCTAGTACATTCCAGTACATCCCAGTACATCCCATCCCAGTACATCCCATCCTAGTACATCCCAGTACATCCCATCCTAGTACACCCCAGTACATCCCATCCCGGTACACCCCATCCCGGTACATCCCATCCCAGTGCATCCATCCCAGTACATCCATCCCAGTATATCCCATCCCAGTACATCCCATCCCGGTACATCCCCTCCCAGTACATCCATCCCAGTACACCCCAGTACATCCCATCCCGGTACATCCCATCCCAGTACATCCCAGTACATCCATCTCAGTACATCCCATCCCGGTACATCCCATCCCATTACATCCCAGTACATCCATCCCAGTACATCCATCCCATCCCATCCCAGTACCTCCCAGTACATCCCATCCCGCTGTCCCCCCGCTCTCGCAGCCGCGCTCTGGGGGCAGCGCGGTCGGGCAGCGCCCTCTGGTGGTCATCGGGGGAACGGCCCGGCCGGGACCGCTGGGACCAGACTGGGAGCTCACTGGGATCCCGACACCCCGACTGGGACCTCTGGCTGAGACCCCACTGGTACCCTGCCCGCTGGGGTACCTCCCAACTGGGATCCTGATTAAGTAGCTGTGCAGGAGCTACACTGTCATCCTCACCAGTTAGCAGCCCAGTAAATTGGGATGTTTGGTAACTGGGACCCGCTTTAATTGGCAGCCTGCTGACTGGAATTGTGCTAACTGGGATCCCTGTTAACTGGGATCCCTGCTAAATGGGATGTTCACTAGCTTGGACTTCCACTAACTAGCACGCTTGCTAACTGGGAGGCAGCTGACAGGGATCCTGGCTTACTGGGATGTCCACTCACTGGACTGCTCATCAACTGGCATCCTTACTCACTGGGATGCTTGCTAAGTAACTGGGATGCCCTTTAACTGGGATGCCTACCACTTGGGTTGCTCACTAAGAGGGATCCTGGCTTACTGGGATCCTACTCATTGGGATATCTGCTAACTGGAAAGCCCTGTAACTGGGATCCCCACCAGCTGGGATTCCTTTTAACTGGTATACTCACTAGCAATGGTGCTTGCCAACTGGGATCCCCAGCAACTGGGATGCTCTGGGGTCTGCGTGGGTCAGAGATGCTCAGCACTTGGGGCCTTTGGGATCAGTTCCAGGTGCTCCACGCAGCAGAAGTTCTGCTGGAAGCAGCTGCTTTTCCCCCTCTCCAGCATCCAGAAGAGCTCTGATATGGAGCAGGACCAAAGCCATGTGAACAGGCCAGGGCAGGATTTGTCCTTAGCCACAAACCCTGAGAGCCACGGCTCTAAAAAGCCAGGAAACAGAAATAAGGAAGATTATGGAAAACTAAACAAACAAACAAAAAACAACCCACCACCAAAACCCTGGCTGTTTCCTTCAGGTGCCTGGAAAGGTGGGAAACCTTTAAAGAAGATGTATCCTTCCTGTTCAATTCTATATCCCACTTGTCTGCTGGAGGGGGCACTCATCCCAGCCCTGGAGAACTCATCCCAGCTCCAGGGGGACTCATCCCAGCCCTGGAGAAATCATCCCAGCCCTGGAGAACTCATCCCAGCTCCAGGAGGACTCATCCCAGCCCTGGAGAATTCATCCCAGCTCCAGGAGGACTCATCCCAGCCCTGGAGAACCCATCCCAGCTCCAGGGTGACTCATCCCAGACTGAAGGGGACTCATTCCAACCTTGGGGGACACATCCCAGTTCTAGGGGGACTCAACCTATTTCCAGGGAGACTCATTCCAGCTCCAGGAGAACCCATCCCAGCCCTGGGGGGGAACCCATTCTAGTACCCAGCTTCCTAGCTTTGATCCAGGACCAACCCCCCCAGTTTGGGGCAGGGTGTATTTTAGCCCTTAAACATCTAGAGATGTTATTATTTGCAGAAACTCCTCTGCTGAAGCTCTCAAGCCCCTGGAGCTCCTGGGCAAGCAGTTCCTCAGGTCAATCACTCGCAGGGTTGAAAAGAAAATATATCTTGTATTTATATGTATATTTTTTCTGTCTTTGCACCCACAAAGAGTCCCCGGTGGGGATGGTGACCTGGGCTGGGAGGGGGGGAGGTTTCTGCTTGAGAAATCCTTCCCAGAGCTGGGTCAAGGCCACAGAGAGGAGCAGCAGAGCTGCATATCTTAGGATGCTTAAGGGAGGGCTTGGCTCTGCATCCCCAATCCCACTGACAAGACCTTTAATAACACCAAGGATTTAATTGGGGGTGGGGGAGGAAGAGCTGGGATTCAGATAAAATGATCTGGGGGGGGACACACACACCCCCCAAAGGTCAGGCCTGGATCCTCCCTCAGCCACTTGATGGCAGCGGGTGTTTAAACCCTTTGGCTTCTTGTTTTCTAAGAATTTCAGGCCAATTGGTAAAAAAAACCCCAACAAACCCTTTTCCCCTGAAAATTGTGGGGGTCCGTAGACCTCCCCCCCCAGCACAGGACCTGTATGGAGTATCAGGAATGGGATCCAAAAGGATTTAGTGGGTGCAGGGGAGGAGACAAGGGACAGACAGAGGGATGCTGCAGGGACAGGGGATGGACATGAGACCCAGAGGGGGCCCTGGGGCTCCGAGGTCACCCCTCAGGCTGTCTGGGGACAGAGGGGTGACCCTAGAAGCCCCCCTCCTCTGCAGACAGACAATCCACACCCTACCCAGACAGCCCAGCCGAGGGCTAATGAGCGGCATTGTTATTAATTAGCTCAGGAGCCGGAGCCTTGGGGCAATTTTGCTTCAAAATGAGGCAGGAGCCATCCCTGGGTTCACCTCCCTCTTCTGGATCCCGACCTGGTGAGAGGAGACCCCGGGTCTGTGGGCAGCCACCCCCCGATCCGAGCCCTCCTGAGCTCCTTGCTTGCACGGCATCACCCCCCTCCCCAAATTACTAACCCCTTCCCAACTCTCCAGGACAGGATTTCCCCCACCTGGCTCTCCCAAAGCACCCCTGGGAACCAGAATTCCCACTTTGGCCCCCTCTGTCCCCTGCATCCCAACCACTCGGATGCCATTAGCATCCCATCCCACGGGCAACCCCCTGCGTGGGGGTGTCGGGGGGTGCTGTGAGGGGGTGTTTGCAGAGCTCCATCAAACAGAGAGAGAGAGGAAAAAGGGAATATAAAAAGGGAAAGCACCTCCTAACCAAACACACCCGAGCCCACCCAGCCCCGCTGGGGGCCTCCTGCCTTTTTTATCTCCTCCTTTTCAAGGCTGTAATTAAGAACTAATAACGACAAATCTACTGCCCTTTCATCTCTGAACACCCCCCCACACCCCCACCCCGGGGCCTTTATTTGCCCCCAAATTGCTGTGGGGTGCCAGCCCCGTGCCCAGCTGGGGGAGCACAGCACCGTGCCCGCCGAACGGCAAGAACAAAAAAAAGCATCAAAAAGGCTTTTTTTGCTGTGAAAAAAACCCTCCAAATCCTTGGGGAGCCTTCACCTGCCCCTCCTGGGATCAGATGTGCCCTGTGGAGCTGGGGGGGTCCCTGTCGCTGTCCCCCCATCCCCGAGGTGGCCACGCAGAGCAGAGGATGCTCCA
Organism: Apus apus; assembly: GCF_020740795.1. NCBI lineage: Eukaryota > Metazoa > Chordata > Aves > Apodiformes > Apodidae > Apus > Apus apus. Next base: position 113,878,306 of record NC_067285.1, on the reverse strand, counting down.
ACACCGGGAGCCCCATCGCGGTTCTCTCAACAATCCCTTAGGATTGTTGTTGGGTTTCCCCACCCATCCCTCCCCACCCCCAGTTTTTGGGGACCCCACACGCGTGTGTTGGGCCCAGGGGACCTTCTGACAGCTGAAGCCTGGGGGAGGGTGGGTCTGTTGCTGCGGTGCAGATGTGGGCCCCAGCCCCCCCGAGCCCCCCATTTCCTCCCCCAATAAACGCCCCCAGCCCCGGCGCAGCCCTTTGACCGGGACTGGCCCCCCCCGCCGCGCCGGGCCCGAGGTGTGACTTTTCCCAGCTCATTAGGAAAAGCTGCACGATGTTAAGAATCTCAGCCCCTAATGACCACCTGAATCCCATCAGCCGAGAGGGGAGAGCTTCTCGGGGGGCTGGCGTGTAGGGACAGCCCCTCTCCCGCCTCTCGGAGCATCCCTGCTCCTGTTCCCGCTGCCGTGGGACACGTTGTGTGTCCCCCAAAGCAGCTGTAAAATGGGGGGTGGTGTGTGTGCTGGACTCAAGAGGACCAAGGGGGACCCTGAGCTCCTCTAGGGGCTTTGGTAGCCTTGGGGTGACACTGGCTGTCCTGTCCCTGAGTGCTTGGATCCTCCTGCCTGAGAGGTTCAGTTTGCTCCCCCTGGGATGGGGACACGAGAGGCTCCACCCTGGGGGGACACACACACAGAGGGGTCTCCAGTCCAGGGGCAGGGGGACACCCCGGTCAAGGACTGGGGACATGGGCAGGGAGACATGGAAGGGGACAGCCTGGCCAGGGGCTGGGGGACATGGAGGGGACACCGCAGCTTGAGGGCAGGGGGGAGATGAAGAGGGGCAGCCCTATCCAGGACAAAGGGGGACGTGAGGGGAACACCCCGGTTGAGGGCTGGGGGACACGGGGAGGGACACCCCCGCTGGCATCGGGGGGACGTGGAGAGGACACGCAGCTGGAGCGCGGGGGGACACGGAGGGGACATCCCCGCCCAGGGGCTGACACGGCCCCCCCGGGGCAGGGCACAGGACGATGCCCTCGGTCCCAGCCCGCCCCGTCCCGCCCCCCGGGGACACCCGAGAGCCCCGAGGGGCCGGTGGTTCCCCCCGTATAAAAACCGGGCAGCGGAACCCGCCGCAAACCCCATCATGCCGGCCCCACCGCCCCCCGCCCGGCCCGGCCAGACCTTCACCATCGCAGCCTTGCTGGGACGGGTCTCTCCCCCTCCGCCGAACCCCCCTTGGCAGCTCCCGCCTCTCTGGGGACCCTCCCCGGATCTCGGGGTGGTCCCCGCCGCTGCCACCCGGGTCCTGCCGTCGCCGTCGCTTCCCCGGCCGCTCTGCGGGGTCTGCGGGACCCTGCCCGCCTGGGCTGCCCGCCTGGGGGCAACAGGTACCGACCCCCCGCCCCCCGCCTGGCCCGGGGGGACAGCCCCCGCGGGGACCCCTCCCTAAGGGGGGACAGCCCAGACAGGGACCTTCTCCCCCAGACAGGGACTTCTCCCCCAGACAGGGGCTTCTCCCCCAAAGGGGGGGACCCCTCTGAAGGACAGCTCTTCCAAGGGGGAGGATCCGCATCCACCTCTCCCATGGGGACATCTCCAAACGGGGACCTCCTGCCGGCCTTCCTAAGGGGCACTTGGTTGGACTTGGAGGATCTTCAAGGTCCTTCCCAACCGGGCTGCTGCTGCCGTGAGGCTGGGACCTCTGGCTACCCCTGCCAGTGGGTGAGTGTGCTCAAGGGAAGCTCTTCTAAGGGACACCCCTGCCCACCCCTCCCATGGGGGGTTTCTCCAAAAGGTGATCTCCTTCCACCTCCTCAAGAGGACACTCTCCAAAGGGGTTATCTCCAAGGAGGACTTGAATCCACCTGTCCTGTGGGGACATCTCCAAATGAGGGACTCTTTTCACTTTGCCTCCTCAAGGGGGGCCCCATGCCTGCCTTTCCTGGGGGACTCCTCCAACGGGAATCTCTTCCAGGGGAACCCATGCCCACCTCTCTCAAACACCTATAAATGGGGGACCTCATTTCGTCTCCCCAAGGGAGGGACCTTTGGCCACCTCTCTCCCAAGGGGACCTTTTCTGAGGGCAAGAAGGGACCTCTGTCTACCTCTCCCATTCAGATCTCTCCAAATGGAGAAACTCCTCCAAAAGGGATCTCTCTTCTGCCCCTCCAAATGGGACCCCCTGGCCTCTCTGAAGGGGTCATCTCTGAATTAAAGGAGTTAATTCCATCTCTTCAAGGGAACCCTCTCCAAAGGGGTTCTTTCCAAGAGAGACTTATATCCACCTCTCCAAGGAGATCCTCTGCAAATGGGGAATGCTCTCCCACCTCTTCATATAGGGGACCCCCTCCAAAGCAACTTCCTTTACCTCTTTAAAAGGGACACTTCCACATGGGAAGATCCCTTCTGCCTCTCCAAAAAAGGACCTTCCCAGAGGGGAGCCCTACATTAAAGGGAACCTCTTTGAGGGCTCCTCTCCACCCTGGCCCTCCCTCTGTCCCTCACCTCCAGGCTTCCTGATCTCCAAGTGCTGCTTCCCTGCCTTCAAAGCCAAGACTGGCAAAGCCAAGAGAGTCAGGACCATCTTCACCAGTGACCAGCTGGCCCGGCTGGAGAAGGAGTTTGCAAGGCAGCAGTACATGGTGGGCACGGAGAGGTGCCTGCTGGCCTCCTCCCTGCACCTCACTGAAGAGCAGGTAAGTCCCACCATCTCCACCTGCTCCCACCAGCAGGTCCAGGGAGGCCCCCAAACCTGTGTGCCAATGGGTGGGACCTGAGCTGTGTCCCTCAGCCTGGGGCAGGAGCTGTGTGGGGCAGGGATTAGGGATACTTTACACTGAAAGGGTGGAGGATCACAGATGGGGAAACTGAGTCACCGAGTGTTGCTCAACGTGGAGGGGCTGAACTTGTGGACAGCTTAAGACCAGACCTTCCCCACCACTGGCAGGTCTCAGCTCCTGGGTTGCAGGGGACAGTTTTCCATCTCACTGGGGACAGAGCACGGCAGGGAACCTGTCCTGGCCATCCAGGGGATGTCTGAGATGGGCACTTAGGGGTTTGTGGAGTACCCGGGCATTGCCTGAGCCACAGGGGTTTAGCAAAGGAGTCCATGGAGAAACTGGGTTTGAAAGCCAAGCTTTCCCCTCTTCCTAAGGTGAAAGTCTGGTTCCAAAACCGGAGGATCAAGTGGAGGAAACAAAGCCTGGAACAGCAACAAGCCAAACTGGCCAAAATGGGTTTGGCCACCCCGCAGAGGAGTCCTGATTCACAGAGTCACCATGGCCAGGAGGAGGACAAGGACTTCCCAGCAGAGCTGGAGGATGGCCAGGAGGACACAGCCTTGGGGACAGCACCTGCACAGACAGCGACAAAGAGCTGCTGAGTCCCCCCTTGGGGCCCCTTTTCCATGTGTATTATAGGACTGTATCATAGCTGGCAAGGAGCCTATCTAATATATCCAGGGCACCAAGGATTTTTGCAGTGCCAAAATAAATTATTTATGCAATTCTCGGGCTCATCTTTGCACGAGGAGGGGGAGGAGGAACAACAACCCATGGCTGCAGTGGCTGCAAGTGTTGAGCGGGGGCTTGTGCCTGGGAGCAAGCCCTGGAGGTCTGGGGGGATTTGGGGCCACCTGCACACCCCACCCCATGTCAGCCCCATAGTCAGGCTCATCCCAAGGGTGCTCAGATACCTCCTTGTGCTCCAAAATAGCTCAGGACCTTCAGGGAGCCCAGATCTTTGTAGAGGACCTGCATCTCATGGCCCATCCATCTCCATCTTCCTGCCAGCAGCATCTTCACTAGAAAGCCCTGCTCTGCCCCCAGGGCACACATCCCAACCCAGTGGTGGCATCCTGCCCTCTTGGAGCAAGGAAAGTTAGGCAAAGCAGGGAAAACGTGCCTGGAGAGCAGAGCTGGTGGTGGCTTTGTGAGCTGGGCAGCCAGAGTGCCATCTCAGCTGGGCAAGGATTAGCAAGGTTTTAATGGCTTGGCCCTGCTTAGGCTGATGGTGAAGTTTCAAATCCAGCAGGTTTGGGCTGGACACTGCCCTGGGAATGAGCTCCCCGCAAGGATGCAAACCAGTGAGCACCAACAGTCCTGGACCTCCTGGGTAAGAGCAGCAATGGGGACCTCCAGGTTCTTGCCTGGGCAGCACCAGCTCCTGGCAACCCTGTTTTCTCCATGTCTGCTCTGGGCTTGGGACCCTGGCGGAGAGTTTATTGGGATAGGTGTGAAACCTGGTGCAAGGAGAGGGGATGGTGCAAAGAGAAGGGGACAACGCAAGGAGAGGCGGGAGAGTTAAGAAGGGGACAGTGCAAGGAGGGGGGACAGTGCAAGGAGGGGGGACAGTGGCAGGAGAAGGAGATGATGTCAGGAGAGGGGGTGACACCAGGAGAAGGGGATGGTGCAGGGAGAGGGGGAATTCTGCCAGGAGAGGGGGATGGTGCAGGGACAATATAAGGAGGATGATGCAAGGAGAAGGCGATGGTGGCAGGAGCAGGGGACAGCGTGACTGAGGGAAGCTGCCCTTTGTTCCAGCTGTTCTCAGAGCTGGGATTAGCCAGCGGGTCTCAAAGGGCCCAAACTGTGCTGGTGTCTTCATATGTCTGGGAGAGCCCGGGCTGTGCTAATCTGGCCAGTGGGTTTATTGCAATCAGGGTTTACGGGGGATGTTTTAATATCTCCCGGCTGGGGGCCTGAGCTGATTGCCAGAGTTCAGTTGTTCCCAGGACACCTTTAATCCCCTGGGAGCTGGCAGCCCTTGGCCCCGGGCAGGACTGAGCCTTTTCCACGGTGCTGGGCTCCCCCAGGGCAGGCAGCAGGGGACCTGGCCCCATGGCAGGGGATGCTTCTGCAGGGCCTGCCCACTCCAACCCCTCTGTGGGCAATGATTGTAATTAAAACTGCTGGACTTGATGGGAGTTATTCAAAAGGTGACTTTTATATCAGCTGAATTAAACCTCTGACACCTTGGGTGATGACCAGGAGGGTGTTCTCATGCTGGGTGATAATCCTTGAGGGGGTGGCTGGTTCCTGGGGCTCAGGGTGCCTGTGTTCCCTTTCCTACCTGCCTGGGGAGAGCCCAGGAAGGCCATCCCTGTCTTCCTCCCACCCAGTGATTAACCTGTTTGCTGGTTCCTTAGGGTGAGGAAAGGAATGGATCTGTAGGACAAAGCAGCTGGTTACTGCTCCAATGGGGCTGGGTGGAGTCAAACATCCAGGTCTGGCCCTGGAAATGGGATGGAGCTGATGGTTTGTGGAAAAGCCACTTCCAGCTGGGTCATTTTATGCTCTGCCAAGGCCCTGCCAGACCTGGCATATCAGAAAGGGGTAGGAATGTAGTTTCTTTCTCCCATCAGAGACATCTCCCTCCCCAGCCCAGACAGGAGGTCTCACAGCTCAGCCCAACTCCTGGCAGCTTGACTGGGGCATATGGATTGGCATCAAACCTGGGCACAGCAATTTGCCATCATGGAAAATAAGGGAGAGAGATACTCTGAGAGCTTGGTGAGGTCTTGGGCTCGATCAACCCACCTGGGACAGAGCCTTGGCCCCTCTTGTCCCCCAGGAAAGAATAAGAGCTGTGTGTCCTTACCCAAACCCCACATGCATCCCCAAAATGCCACCAATCCCTTCCCAATCCCTTGTATCACCCTTAAAGACACAATTTTTTCACCTGTCTGCAAAAAACCCCACCCAAATCTGAGTCAGCTTTCAGTGATAGATAATTATTAGGAAGTGAGAATGAAGCAGCCTTATTAAGAGGATCAAGGTTATCTGCTAAAGATGCAGAGCTGAGCCCTCCCCAGCAAACCTCTGGAGATAAGTAGGAGGACAGGCAGGTTGGGAGGGGGGTGGGTGGATGGATGGATGTCTCAGGGTGGACTGTTTGCCCAGAGGAACAGCCTGGTCTGCATGTGGATAAGCCTGGATGGGGATGAATGCAGGGGAAGAGGTGCAAACGGGTGGCTGAGTAAATGGGATGGGAGATGGATGCAGAGATAGGAGGAGGGATAACCCGGGTGGAGCTGTGCACTCCCGCATCCCCCTCCCCGCTCTCCTTCCTGGATTATTCCTGCCAGGATTACTCCTGCTGAGCACATGGCAACAGGACACGAGGTGTTTGCACGAGTTGCTGCGTTTACTCGGGACGGGAGAAGTTTGCAGGATGGAACACTTGGATGCTGGAGCAGCAGGACCCCTCCAGCCCCCTGCCCCGAGTCCCTCTGACCCAGCTGCTTTCCCAGGCACCTTTTGCATCCCTTCCCCGAGCCGGCAGCCTCCTTCTCCTTGCCTCATTGTCCCCTCACTCTCTCTTGGGTGTTTGTTTTTTTTTGGGGGGGGGGTTCCTAAATGGGATTATTCCCGTGTGCCGAGGAGGGGCCGGGGAGGGAAAGAGGTTCAAGGCACAGCCCGACCAGAGCCGGGACACAGGGCGCCGGCACCGGCCGTGCGTGTTCCCAGGCTCATCGTGTAATCTTGTTAAGTGCCCAGGGAGCATTTCCCCTCCTCTTCTCCCCTCCCCTTTCCCGATTGAAACATCAAACAAGCTTTCCTGAGGCTGCCGGGCAGCTCCACGCTGCCTGGTTGCAGTGGGGATCAGCCAAGCAACCAAACACAGACACACAAAGACATCCTGAGCCGTGGGAGGAAAACACCACGACATCCCAACGTTTGCAGCCTTGCTGGGATGAGTTTGCCCCCAGTCTCCTTGCTCAGCCAAGACACTGATTCTTGGCATTAAACTCTGGGCTGAAAGGAGCTCCTGGGTGCGTGAGAATAAGGGCGAAACGGGAAAATGCCTGGAAATGCAACGGGGAAACCGGGAGACTTAGGGAGACCCCCCTCAGATGGGGTGAGCGTTGCAGCGGTCCAGATCTCTGGGTTGGAAAATCCCGGGTTTCTAAAGGGATGAATTATCCTGCAACAAGAAACCCGGGCGGTGGAGCAGGACGGCCTGAGCACTCCTGGGGTAGGAGCGAGCAGCACCGTCCCTGAATCCCAGGGCGGGGGGGGGCTCTGAAATACCTGCTGTGCTCACCCCGCCCGCCTCCCCTGCTCCCTGCCCCTTCCTCGCCTCCCATCCCAGCCTGAAAAATGGGGAAACTGGGAGGAAATCCCTCCCCAGCTCTGCTCCCAGCCACCCACGCGGCAGGGCCTGGCAGAAACCAGTTTGCTCCACTCGGGTGAGACGAACGGGCAGGAAAAAGAGAAAGAAACGATGAAAATTGTCCCGTCTTTCCCCCCGGGGGAAATGGTTTGGGGCACAAAGTCCCTCGGCCCTCTGGCGCTGCTGTCCTGCTCTGGGCTTTGCTGGGGGTGTAGGAGGGGCACCCCGGCACCACAACCCCCTGCGAGAGTGTGATTTTGTTTAAAAAAAGGCTGATTCAATCATTAAATCAAGTAAGCCCTGACGATATGGGATGGATAAGAGGATCTCGGCGGTAGGTGCAGGACAGGCACCCAGGGAAAGTGCTCCCCAGCTCTGCGAAAAGCTCCTCCTGAGGCTCAGGCTGCCACACTCCCGTGCCTCAGTTTCCCCAGCTGGGTAAACAGAGCTTTGGACACGCTTATCCGGGCTGGCTCTGATCCCGCTCCCACTCGGCACCCCTGCCGAGAGCCGAGCCGGATCCGACCCTTGCTCTTCCCCATCCTTCCCCCGACTCCATCTCTATTGATTTAATAAGATGGAGAGGAATTAAGGGGGCCGGAGCATTGGAACGGTGAAAGATGAACAAAGGGGCAGCGCTAGCAAAGATGCTGCCAGCTTTTAATGATGAGGCCGGGCAGATCCCCTGCTAGCTGTCCCTTTGGAGTGGCGATTAAGAACATACTGTTATTGTTAAGGCAGAGAGATAAATCCTTGCACCGTTTCTGATGTGATCAGCCGGGGCTTCTCCCTACAATTTGTGATCCTATTGTGGACGGTGTTTGCCCTGGGCAAGGAGAGTCTGGGAACCACTTATGAACCATCCTTTGGTCATTAGTCTCCTCATTAGGAGAGAACAATGTGGGAGGAAAAAAAAAAAAAGAAGATCATTGAAGGGAGCAGCGGGCGGATCCTGCAGCCAGGCTGGTACCAGGGCTGCCTCAATCCCGAGTTTGTTTATAATTCCCAATTAATTTTAAACGCCTGGTTTGGGGATGCTCTTGCTACCTGCAATTGCAACCCGTGTGAACAGGGTTCTCAGGTCTGCGATGGTTGGAGGATCACGGAGCATCCTCTGGGGACTGGCGGGAGGGTATTCGCTTATTTTTTTTTGGGGGGGGGGGTCACTCAGCCTTTGTTGTCAGTTGGGTGTAGCCCCACCGTGGACACAACCCCGGCTGTATCTGGGGGCACCCCAAGCAGGTGGAAGGGTTTCCAGCACCCAGGGAGGGTGCGGGTGGTGGGATTCAGCAGGTCCCGCTCCCTCTTTTCACATCTGGCTGAGATACGAGGCCAGATGTGACGCCCAGGGGTGTGACAACCAAGGGGTCATCTCCCTCGGGTCAGGGACAACTTCTCCCCACGGACAAGCCGGGGCAGGATCCAGCCACTCTGCAGCATGAGCTTCATTCAAGTCTTGCCTGGAAATACCGGCCCGGGGGGATAAACGACCGGAAAACCCCGGGGCTTTGGGGGAAGAGCTGCTTTGCCCCACGAGCTTGGCGGTGCAGTAATAAAAGGAGCAGAGGTCCCGTCCCCATCCCCAGGGACACCCTGCCCAGGGCTGGGTGCAGGGCTCTGTGCCCTGGGGAGGAGGGGGAAAAGCCCTAATTCCTCAGGATGCTTGATATTATCAAGTGCTAATGAGACCTGGATGGGGCTGAGGTGCTTTGCAGGCCATTATCCCAAATTAACCTGACAATGCAGCCGGGGCCGGTGTCTGAGGGGCGGCTGGGGTGTGTATTGGCTGTCTGGGGCCGGGGGAAAGAAGGATGCTGTCCTCTGCCTCCCCAGCTCCCCTCTGCCCGCACCCCCAGGCTGACAGCAGGGGTCCTGCGTTCGGTGGGGTTGGGTTTTCCATCAGAGTTGAGGTTTGCCGAACCCCAGCTGGGCTGAGGTGGTGGGGACAGAGAGGACGGGGGTGTTTCCTCTTGCAGGTCAGTGTTGGACGTGTCCTTCTTGGAGGAAACTCTTCTGTTCCTAAATCACAGAACCACAGAATCACAGGCTGCTTTGGGTTGGAAGGGACCTTCAAGATCATCCAGTTCCAACCCCCTGCATGGGCAGGGACACCTCCCACCAGCCCAGGTTGCTCCAAGCCCCATCCAACCTGCCCTTCAACACTGCCAGGGATGGGGCAGCCACAGCTTCCCTGGGCAACCTGGGCCAGGGTCTCACCAAAGAAGTAACCATGATCTCAGAAGCATTTCCCTGGAGCTGGTGGCTGTCCCTGTGCTGGGCTCTCACAGGGGGACACAGGAGACTGGCCATGCTCTTGTTGCACCTGCATCCGGGGCTCCCACTTCTGTGTGACACCCCCAAAGCAGAGGGTTGTGCCACAGCTCCTGTCCTCACCCCAGTTTGGGTCTGTTCATGGGGCCCCTGCAAGGAGGCTCCAGAAGGCAAACTGAACCAAGAACGCAGTAATTATCATTAGCCCGAGTAATTTCTCTTCTCTTGACTTCATGATGAATGAGTGAACAATCATCAGTTGTCCTCTTTTTGCAGAGAAGATGAAGCCCCATTCCCCTCTCCCTGTGGGTTACACTGGGATCCAGCTTGGGAAAGGGCAACTCACCAGCTCCAGGAGCCAGGTGATTTGAGGATGATCTTAGTTGCCTTTTTTTTTTTACTGGATTATGCATTATTTATTATGATTACAGGTTATCACAGGAGAAATGGCTGCAAAAACCTGACACAAAGCTAAACTTGGTGTTAGAAATCTCATTTTTAAGCCAATTTTGGGTTATTTTTGTTTGTTTGTTTGTTTGTTTGTGTTTTTTTAGAGTAAGAGGCATGAGCTCATGATTTCAGACTCCTCAGGTTGGCAGTGCTGGGCTAATTATCCTAATCAGCACCAGCACTTCTGCCTCCCCAGTGACAGAAGCCCCGGGACCCATCTTCTCCCTAATGGGACGTGACAGAGAGGATGCTCTCAGTCCAGAAGATGTTTTTTCCCACTTGCAGAAGGACCCACAGCCCGGATTACAGATGCACAAACCCCCCCCCGTCACGTTTTCACGTGTCCCTGCTGTAGGTTTGGGGAAATTTCCGCCGCTCCTTTCGCCCGCTGGGATGGTTTGGAGAAGGATGGAAACGGAGCCAGGTTCTCCCCAGCCGGGCAGGCAAGGTGTGAAATTTCTCATGGGCAAACAAGAGAGAGCTGCGGGGTGCCCAGAAGAAGGGAGACAGAAAAGATGAAGGAAAAGGGGGTGGGGAGGGGGAGAGGAGGAGGAGGAGGAGGAGAGAAAGCAGCAGCCAGAGAGAAAGGAAAATCCCTGAAGCAGCAACCTGGATTGAAGAGTGGGGCATTTTCTATGAGGGGATTGTAAAATGCACTCTCTCTTTCCCCTTTGCAGGGAGGAACAAGGGCCCCCACTCTATCTGATAGTCATTAGCATCAATTAGCCCCGTTTGAAGTAGGCAACATCTTTGTCTCTTTGCAAAAAAAAAAAACAAAAAAAAAAGAAGAAATAAAAAAACCTTTCAGGGAGCCCATAATAACATCTGGAGCAAGGAGAGGCTGAACTCAAGTTCCCCACTTTCATCTCTTGTCGAGGTACTTGGAATGTTAATGCAGCCTCATTCTTTAATGGAGTTATCAGGAAATGCTTTTCACCCCCTTCCCTTTGCTCAGGGGGGATGTTTACAAAGAGCTGGGGGCTTTTTGTTGTTGTTGGTTTGTTGTTGGGAATTATTAATTATTTCTTCCCCCCTCCTTAAGAAATTCCCCCCCTCCCCTTTTCTGCGCTTTTTTTAAAAAAAACAAACCAAACCGAAACACCCTGGAATAAAATTGAACAAACCACACTAAAAAGCCACCAGCAAAATATAGATATAAAAATAGGATCGGGGCCCATCCTTTCATCTCCCCCCTTGCTCAGCTCCTGCCAAAGGCTGGAGCAGATGGGGAAGGAGCCGGTGAGCAGAGGAGGCAGGGGGGTCCCTGCCTGGCTGCTGGGTGCTATATTTCCCAAGTCATTACCAGCGAGTGAAAATTTCCAGCTTTCCACCCGAAATGCATTAGCTGAGCACACAGTACTAATGGGAAGCAGGACGAGCCATTAGGCAGCCAATTCGGCCGAGGGGGAGAAGCCAAAGGGAAACGCCAGCCGGTGCTTTTGGGTTTGGGGCTCATCCCTCGGGATCAGTGTCCGTCCATCTGTCCATCCCACCCCGGCTCCTCCATCCCCAAAAACCACCACATCAACCTGCTCCCTCAACAGCCAGAGCACTCCCAGCACATCTCTCTCCAGTGGAAAACCACACCGTTGTCCCCCAAACACCAACAGTGGGATTCCAGAGGCAGGCATGACTTCTTATTACTACGAAAGAGGAAAAATAACCAAGAGATTGAACAGGATTTTAATCAAACAAACCAAACCCCTGTATAACGACAGCCCGTGTTTTAACCCACACCAATCTGTGCAAGCAAAGCCAGAAGCTGTGAATCCCTGTGGATATTTTTTCCTCAGCGGTGGCATTTTTTTTTCTTTGGGGGGGGGGGGGGAATGGGGTGGAAGGCAGAGGCTTCAGCACTTGCCCAGCTTTGAACGTGTGATTTCAATTAAGTTCCAGGGCGGCAGGATTGGGACTGGCTGTTTGGATAAGGAGCAATAAAGCAGCAGCTGTATTTATTCGCTTATTTGGAAGCTGCCCTGGAAGACAGGATGCTAAACGGCGGGGGAAAGAAAAGGAAAAAAAAAAAAGCTTTTTAAAGGCAAACTTGAGGGACTCTTTTGTCTCCTGCGGGCATCCTCTGCCCCCGAGGTTCCCCGTAGCCATCACCAGGGTGCCTCCTCGGGAGCGGGATAATCCTGCCCGTGCATTCCCATCATTTCCATTCGCTTTGAAATGCTCAAAAATTCAGAGATGCTCGTTTATAACACGAGTTATTTCTGTGGCTGGCAAAAGGAACTCGAAAAGTGTGTGGGAATGGCAGGACTCCCCAGTCCAGGGCAGGATTTGCTGGATAAGGACAGCTCGCCCGTGCACACCCAGATGTTTCATGCTGGGGTATCAAGCCATGGGGGGATTTTTGCTCCGTGTTTATTCACCTAGTCTGGGATCTCTCCATCTTTGTATCCACCAAAGTGATTTTTTTGGTGTGTCCATCTGGTGCTGGTGGAGACGTGAGCAGAGATGTTTGATGGTGGGTTATTAAAGGCCGTGGGATTTTTGCCCCAGGTTTATTAACCTGGATACTCCAGTCTTGGGATTTCTCCATCTTGCTGTACACCCGAGCGAATTTTCGGGGTGGATTTGGTGCTTGTGGAGATGTGAGTGGCAATGGTTGTGTGTGTGTGTGTGTGTGTGTGTGTGCAGGGCTGTGAATCCCCTGTCCCTTCGAGACAGCCAGGCAGGTACACACGGACACGTTCCCCTTGGCAGGGCAGCTGGAGGGACTCAAGAATGTGGCCAAAAGGGTGGTGTGGGTGCACCTGTGGGGGAGGTGTGGGTGTCAAGGTGGGCTTGGGTGTCAGGGTGGGGGGCTACAGGTGTGCCTGGGGGAAGGTGAGGGTGCCAGCAAGGTTTTGTGGGAGTGGAACAACACTGTAGTTGGCCATGAGGAGGTGGTGAAAGGGGCAAGAGTCCATGTGGGTGTGGGTCTGGAGTGGGTGGTGTCCATGGGGTAGGAGCAGGCGTCCAAGGGCAGGGAGTGGGTGTGTGGGGGTGTAGGTGAGTAAGGAACTGGTGCCACTCTGGGTGTCCATGAGGAAGGAGAGGGTGTCAGTGTGGGTGCCCATGGGGAAGGAGCAGGTGTTGGCACAGGGGGTCTGTGGGGAAGGAGAGTGGGTGCCTGTGGGGTGAAGCTGCAGGTGTGTGGGTGGGTGTCAGTGCAGGAGCCAGCAAAGGAGGAGGGGGTTGGGTGGGTGGGTGGGTGTCCCTGGGGGTGTAAGAAGGGATGTCAGAAGGGGTGTCCTTAGGGGTGTAAGAAGGGGGGTCCATGAGGATGTAAGAAGGGATGTCAGAAGGGGTGTAAGAAGGGGGGTCCATGAAGATGTAAGAAAGGATGTCAGAAGGGGTGTCCCTGGGGGTGTAAGAAGGGGTGTCCATGAGGATGTAAGAAGGGGGGTCCATGAGGATGTAAGAAGGGGGGTCCGTGGGGATGTAAGAAGGGATGTCAGCAGGGGTGTCCCTGGGGGTGTAAGAAGGGGGGTCCATCAGGATGTAAGAAGGGATGTAAGAAGGGGTGTCCCTGGGGGTGTAAGAAGGGGGGTCCATCAGGATGTAAGAAGGGGGGTCCGTGGGGATGTAAGAAGGGAAGTCAGCAGGGGTGTCGGTGGGGATGCCGCCGCAGGCCAGCAGGGTGGGGACAGACCCCCCCGCCGCCGCTTTGCATAGGAGAACTTCATCCCAGCCCACCTCGCCCTCCCATATAAACCGGCGGGGCCGGCGGTCGCCACATCGGCCCGGCTAGTCGCCACATCGGCCCGACGACGACCGCGACCATGCTTCGCAGCCCTCCGCGGCCCCGGCCCGACCCGCCGCCCCCCAAGACCCCCTTCCACATCGAAGCTCTCCTCGCCCGGGACCCGCCGCCCCGCCGCCCCGTCGCCGCCCCCGTCCCGCCGCCCCCGCCGCGCTGCCCCCCGGCCGGGCCGGGCCCCATCCCCGGCAGCTGGGGCTGGGGCTGGGGCTGGGGGGGTGCAGGTGAGCGGGAGGGATGGGGTGGGGGGGGATGCAGGGTCTTCCCGGTGGTCCCGGTGCGGGGGTGAGCGGGGGGCAGGGTGGCTGGTGGGTGGGCAGGGAGCGGGGGGACTTCCCAGCCGGGACTTTGGGGTGGAATCACCCGCCCGGGAAAGTAAGGGGGTTTGGGTCCCCCAAAATAAGTGTGTGTGTGTGTTCGTTTGCTCCCCTGCGCTCTCCCCGCGGCTGTAGGTTTATTTCTGCCGCCTCTCGACCAACCCCAAGGGGAAGAGTTGGGCTGTGGGGAAATGAGGGAGGGGGAGAGGGGAGTCTCCTGATCTGCAGGTTTCATCTCTGCTCTGGAGACAGGCTGGGAGAGTTGGGGTGTTCAGCCTGGAGAAGAGACCTTAGAGCACCTTCCAGTGCCTGGAAGGGCTTCAGGAAAGCTGGGGAGGGACTTCATAGGAGGACAGGGAGGGATGGGATGAGGGGGAAGGGTTTTAAGCTGAAAGAGGGGAGAATTCGATTAGTTTAGAAATAAATTCTTTGCTGTGAGGGTGGTGAGACCCTGGCCCAGGTTGCCCAGAGAAGCTGTGGCTGCCCCATCCCTGGCAGTGTTGAAGGGCAGGTTGGATGGGGCTTGGAGCAACCTGGGCTGGTGGGAGGTGTCCCTGCCCGTGCAGGGGGCTTGGATCTTGGTGATCTTGAAGGTCCCTTAAACCCAAACCGGTCTGTGACTCAATGGTTCTAACCCTTTTATCCTCTGTAGTGATGGATAATTAATATTAGACATTTACTCCCACCACTGAATGACTGGGTGAAGTGAGACCCAAGATGACACAATTTACAACCTCCAGCAGAAGCTCTCACCTCCAGGACAGTGTCCCCATGTCCTCAGGTGCCCGCCCCCCCACCCCCCTTGCATTTCAAGGGTAGCTTTGCAGACCCTGGCGTCGGTTTCTCTTTCCATCTACTAGCAAGGCACTGCAGTGCCCGTGTTTTCATCATGCCTGCGAAATCCTGCTGTCATTTCCCAAAGCCTCAGCCCTGATAGGAGTTTCCCCACCATGCCAGCACCTCTCTGCTCCTGGGTGGGACCCCCCTTCTCCCAAAGCTGTCCTGGTCCAGCTGCAGTTTTGCTCTCTCTGCCATTTTCCACTTGCAGAAGTGAAAGGGCTGGAGAGTTTTGCAGCATCTGGCCCCCAAAAACTGTTCCTACTTGTAGGGCAAAACCCCCACAACAAGGAAAAAGGAAAACGTAGATGGTGCAGGTGGATGAGATGTGCTAATCATCTATCAGGCTTTTAGGATTTTTGCTCAGGGGCACTGCAACTTTTTATAAGCAAAACGAGCAATTTGTTTTGATGAAGTGCCTCTCTTTGGAATATTTTTCTTGAGATTAAGTCTCTTTTTAGCAGTCAGAGTCTGATCTTGTCACTGCCCAGGCAAAGGCTGCAGCCAAACATGTATTTTACCTGCACAAGGAGCTCTTGATTTGATCCTGATAGCTACAATACTCTGAGACAAAAGGGATTTGCTACTCTTGATCTTTTTTTTTTTGTAACTTCTTGGTGTAATTATTTAATCTATTATGTCTTTCACGAGACAGTATCTGCACAGTCGTGTGCTAATCTATGTATTACATCAAATACCCAGGTATGAAAATACAGTTAAATAATTTGCAAAGCCATTTTCACAGGGTATTTAACATTTAAAATTACACTTGCTATTATTCGAGTATGACAATAGAAAATAAAAAAGTGATGGGTGGAATTATTTTTAATTATGAAAATAGTTCTAAGTGCCATCAGGGCTGTTAAGCTGTCAAGTCTCCATCCCACAGATCCTTAAACGTGGGCAGAACTTGCACCCAATTAATGAAATAAAGTAGGTTGAGTTGCCCGTTTGTGCCTGGAGAACATGGCAACATTGGTCATGAAAGGAGATGTGAGAAGTGGTGACAAATTACACTCTGTGTCATTATGTACAGAATTTCCACTGACAGAAACCTGCCAGGATATATCACAACAGCCTCTGGGTTGTGGCAGGGCAGGAGCTGTGATACCATCAGATAAAGGATCACATACTGGTTTGGGTTGGAAGGGACCTTCAAAATCATCTAGTTCCAACTACCTGGCCATGGGCAGGGACACCTCCCACTAGACCAGGTTGCTCAGCCAGGTTGCCAGTTCTGGCCTTGTCTGGTGCCTAGTACCTTCACAACTGCACTTTGATCCTTGGAGGTGTTCTCATGGCACCCAGATGTCCCTCCTGTGCAGGCAGGTCCCTCTGTTCTCTTTCTGGGGCTCAGAAGAGGAGCAGAGTCCCCAGTCCAGCAGTGTTTTGGCACTGAGCAGGAGGGGCTCAATTGTCCCTCCAACTCTTCACACTCAGATATGCAAAGTCAACCCTAAGGTTCCTGTGCATGTTGTAACTCCAGAACCAGCATCTTGGATGCAGAGGCTTTTTCCCTGGAGAGCTGCAGCCCCCTGTCCTCAGCCCTTGACTGTGGTGTCTCCATTGCCTCCTGGCAGGGAGATCTGGCTGGTGTGAAGGTCCTTCAGGAGGACAGAACTGGCTGGGATGAGCCCTGTGGGATCCTGGGGGATGGTAGCAGAGACAGCACGGCCCTCAAGCTGGTGCCAGCTAGTCCTGTGACAGTGCTGGTGTATTGTATGGTAATTAGGTAATTATGGTTATCACCAGGCCACAGCTAGATAGGAGGCTGAGGCCTGAGCCACTTGTTAGTCCTGCTGATCCCTCTGCACACCAGGAATGCCATGGATCAGTCAACCTTTACACATTGGGGGCTTCTTGAGATGGAGCTGGGGGTTTTGCATTTAGCAGCTCTTGATGGTCTTTATTACTGTGTTACAAAGATCCTGTAGAGATGGAGGTCAAACCCTGCTCACCTCACTGAGTGCTGGGTCCTTCGGGACTCTCCAAGGTTTGTCCTGGGGGTAGAACTACAGGATAGGTTGGAAGAGACCACAAAAGACCATCTGGTCCAAATGAGTCTATAGATGATATCACCTAGATAGGGTAGGGACATCCCTGCTCTTCTTGCTGGTGCTGCTTTCTCCCAAGCCCCTGCTAGTGCAGCGTCTTGTAGAGCAGCTGCATCTGGCTTTTGGCTGGAGCTGAAGCAGGCTGGGCTTGGAGGAACGGCCTCAACCACGCAGACTCCCTGGAACTGCTGCTTCTTTCTTGCAGGTCTGGAGTTGTCTCACTACGTAGGGGCCAACTCGTTGGGCCCTGCTGGGCCCTGGAGGTCTGGAGGGCCCTGCAAGATGAAGAGAGTCCGCACAGTCTTCAAACCAGAGCAGCTGGAGCGGCTGGAGAAAGAGTTCCTCAAGCAGCAGTACATGGTGGGCACGGAGAGAGTCGACTTGGCAGCAACCCTGCATCTCACAGAGACTCAGGTAGGAGCTGGGGGAGCTGGGGAAGGGGGGAAACCCCCCCCTCCCCCTAGATCTGGGTTTGGTCTGTGGTGATTTCCCTGCTGTGCAGTGGAGCGGGAGGACGGGGCCCGTGGGACTCCCTGCTCCCACCTGCCTGGAGATGAGTTTAGATGGTTGGTGAAGAAGAGCATCCTCTTCCTCATCCGTGAAGTGGAAGAAAAACAGCATGTAGGGACACAAACCTGTCTGCTTTGGAGTTCAAGTTGAGTTGGACAAACGTATCTGCATTGTTAATGATCCTCTGGAGACAGTTTATGCTTTAAGTGCCCTTTTATGACAATGAATCTTGATTTTTTTTTCTGCTCTTCCAAGTAAGTTTCTGCCCCTTTCTGCGCCCTGCTTATTGGCTGGGGAAAGGAGGAGCCATGTGATGTTCTGTGGTAGGATCCAAATTGAGCTGGAGAAAAGGGAGAGAAAAGCAAGGGTGGTTCCTAGGTGGTCAGGGAGGCTGTGAAGAGCAGAGGGAGCAGGGACAGGGGTAGGTGGGTCTGGAAGCTGTGGCCCCAGGGGCAGGTTCAGTGGTTTGGAGGAGCTGCTGGGGGCACCCCCTTCACTCCCCTGGCCAGAAGCTCCTCTGTGCAGCTGTGTCCTCCTTTTCCCCAAGTCCTTCCTCCCAGCACCACTCTGCCCTCCATAGTGTCACCTCCTCCATGCTCCAGGCAGGGAAAGGAGCATGTCCCCCTCTTTAAGGAACCCTGCTCTTTGGGGAAAGCTGCTTCAGAAGCACGTAGCAATGACCTCCCCCTTGGAAAGGGGTTCCTGGAGATCGGATTAAAATCTGGTGCCATTTTCCTGCTAGGTGAAAGTCTGGTTCCAGAACCGGAGGATCAAATGGAGGAAGCAGAGCATGGAGCAGAAGGCAGCAAAGCTGTCCCAGTTTGGGGTGATCCAGCCCGCCAGCGCGGACTCGACGGACATCAAGGACCACGAGGAGGACCCTGTGGACGTTGAGCTTTGAACAGCTGATAAGACTGAGCTGCCACTGTTGTGTTTTCCAGCCATGCCTGCTTGCTGGAGATCCTGGGGATGCAGGCACATCTTTGGTCCAAGTGAGACATGACACTCTCCATCTGAGAGCTGGAGCTAAAGGACAAAACTGCAGCTGCCTGGGAGGAGCCCCCCAAATCTTGCTTGGTAGCCTTGTGCCATTAATTCCTGGGGCTTCATCAGCAGGGCTGGTTGTCCTTGGTGGTTCCATAGCAAGGCATGTGACCTCCTGTTTGCTCTTGAAGCACCAGGACACACAGTTTGCAGCTGAGAGCCTGAGGTGACAATCGGTGTCTCTGATGGCTGCAGACACAGGGTCACTTGTGTTGTGTGTGGCTGTGTGCTCCTAGGAGGGACACCCTGTGCTGGGAGGAGAATCAACTCTGATTGCTACTCCTGGTCAGCTTGACTCCCGTGTTTGATGCTTAGATCACAACAAACAAACAAAGTGAAAATTGGAAAGCCCTTTGCTCCCGCCTGCAGACCATTAGTGCACCTGCAGAGAGATGAGCAGGGTCTGCTCCTGCCCTGTGACCACAAGTGCCTCCTTTGGCCCTGTGCCTTGGTGTATCTGTGCCTTCCTTTTGGCTTCCCAAACCCAGAGGGCAGAACCTGGTGGGTCTCTCTGCCGCGTCCTCACCCCGCCAAGGAGTGTGTGTGCAGGCACTGGGGCCAGACAAGGGGCAGGGATGGGGGCTGTTGGAATAAAAACAGCAGCTTTCCAACACCTCTGGTGCCTCAGTCGACCCCCCTGCCCCTCTCCCAGATGTGCAGATCCTGGCCCAGGCAGCAGTTGCTCCGTTCTCTCCTCATTACACACCCAGCTCCCCATGGGAAACGGCGCCTGGAGTGCGTGGCGAGCACATCTGCAGCCCCCGATGCAGTTAGCAGCTGTATTTCTGGGGTATTTCTGGTGGGTGGGAGGGCTTCGAGGGGTCAGGACTAACCTCTCCACCCCCCTCAGGCCAGGCTGTCACCTCCCCCACTTCGGGCTGCCCAGGGAACCAGGCACCACATCCCAACAGCTCAGGATAATTTATTGCCTCTCTTTTCTGACGCAGGACACTGTGCATCACTTTACTCTTCCATTCTTATTTATACAAAAAACCTTTTTTTCTTATTTCCTCCCCCCCCCACCTTAATAACTGTTACTTATTTATTTGCTTTGCTTAATAAAAATCTAGTGTGTTTTAAAAAGAGAGGTGGGACTAGCTGGGGGGAGGCAGGGTTGGGCAGCTCCTTGGTTTCTGAGCCAGTGGAGATTCCTCTGTGGCTTCTTGCCCCACAGATTCCAAGGATGAGTTACTGGTCATTTTTACTGGGTTTCTGAGGAAATGGAGGGAAAAAAAAACATAAAGAGAAAAGAAAAGCATCTTTTCCTCCTCTTAATAAGACTCCGGTTATCAAAAAGTAATAGCTGGTTTCCAGCAGCAAGTCAAGAAAGGGTGAATTATTCTCAAAAGGGTGATTTATTCTCAAAAAAGGGTGATTTCTTGCACATTTTTAGTCCTGACACATCACTGCAAATTGGAAAACAGTTTTTTTCCCCCCATGCTTCTGTGGTTTTTGGTAAACCTGTGCACTATTCTCAAGCTTGAATGTTTGGAATGGAGCAAGAGCAGCTTTGAAAAAGATCAGCTGAAAACCACTTTAAGTGTTAACACACAAACCCCCCCCCCCAACAACTAGAAGGAGAATTCATTTCCAACTACTCTCTTTAATTTCCAGTTGAAATTGTTAACGGAAAGAAAAACCCCGGTGTATTTTCATCCTTCCAAAAAGTTTTTGGTTGTTTTTTTTTTTCCTTAATAAGATGTTTTGGACAAAATAAATGCTAAAAAAAATGAGAATCATATAGTAGAATCACAGACTGGATTGAGTTGGAAGGGACCTTCAAGATCATCTAGTTCCAACGCCCCTGCATGGGCAGGGACACCTCCCACCAGACCAGGCTGCTCCAAGCCCCATCCAACCTGCCCTTCAACACTGCCAGGGATGGGGCAGCCACAGCTTCCCTGGGCAACCTGGGCCAGGGTCTCACCACCCTCACAGCAAAGAATTTCTTCCTGATGTCTAATGTAAATCTCCCCTCTTTCAGTTTAAACCATTACTTCCCCTTGTCCCAAGCCCCTCCCCAGCTTTCCTGGAGCCCCTTCAGGCACTGGAAGGTGCTCTAAGGTCTCCCTGGAGCCTTCTCTTCTCCAGGCTGAACACCCCAACTCTCCCAGCCTGTCTCCAGAGCAGAGCTGCTCCAGCCCTGGGATCATCTCCATGGCCTCCTCTGGACTCAACCCAGGAGCTCTGTGTCCTTACATTAAGGGGTTCCAGAACTGGACACAGTGCCCCAGGTGGGGTCTCACAATAGCCAAGTAGAGGGGGACAATTGTATTTATTTTTTAATTGATGACCATGGGTGAACGTTGATAACACAAGTTGCTATCTCTAGGCCTGTTCCTCCAGAGATAGAACCACATTTATAGTAAGAAACGTGTCTGGTTAGCATGGACTGCTCCGTTTGGGATGTTGCTCCTGGAGAACCAGGACCTCTGTCTGCAGATGTCTAAAGTCCAGGATAAGGTTCCCCCACCCCCGTGCTCTGCAAACACAGAAGTGGATGCAATCCCACTCCAGCTTCACAAACACTTCTAAATTAAATGTTGTGGGAACCAGAGAGATGTGAAAAGGCGCTTTGAAGCGTTGCTGGCCTGGCCACGACTCAAGCTGACGGCTGACGGATGGAATCCCCCACCACTTCGCACCCAAACATTAGAAAAACATGACGTGTCAAGCTGTTGTTACAGTAATGGCCACGATTAGCAAGAAGATGTCACTGAAATACCTGCCATAAAGTAGCATCGCTCCACCTGCTGCGAGGCCCTTGCAGGTCCCCCCGGGGCGGGCGTTGGGTGCTGGAGCTGTGCCCTGCTGGGTCTCACCCCAAAAATCCGGGCGGGGAAGGTGTCCTAGGCAGTTGGTCTGTCCCTTGTCATGGAATCACAGAATCACAGAATCTTAGGGGTTGGAAGGGACCTGGAAAGGTCACCCAGTCCAACCCTCCTGCCAGAGCAGGATCACCCAGAGCACATCACACAGGAACGTGTCCAGGGGGGTTGGAATGTCTCCAGAGAAGGAGACTCCACAACCTCTCTGGGCAGCCTGGCCCAGGGCTCTGTCACTCTCACAGGAAAGAAGTTCTTCCTGATATTCACATGGAACCTCCTGTGCTCCAGTTTGCATCCATTACCCCTTGTCCTATCACTGGACATCACTTAAAAATGCTTTGCTGCATCCTCCTGACACTCACCCTTTACATATTTGTGAACATGGATGAGGTCGCCCCTCAGTCTCCTCTTCTCCAAGCTCAAGAGACCCAGCTCCCTCAGCCTTTCCTCATCAGGGAGATGTTCCACTCCCTTCACCATCTTTGTGGCTCTGCCCTGGACTCTTTCCAGCAGTTCCCTGTCCTTCTGGAACTGAGGGGCCCAGAACTGGACACAATACTCCAGATGCGGCCTCACCAGGGCAGAACAGAGGGGCAGCAGAACCTCTCTTGACCGACTAACCACCCCCTTTCTCATGCACCCATGGCCTGGGGGCCAGGAAGGGGGTGTCCCTGTTGGCCAGGAAGGCGTCCCTGATGTCACGGCGCTAACTCGCGGCTCCGTGTCCCTGCCACGGCCCGACAGGGACACCCAGTGACACCAAACCCCCCAAAGAACACGGTGTGTCCCGGCACCCCAGGCCCGCCGCGGGCCGATGAGGAGCGAGGCCGCGGGCCGCGCAGGTGCTCGTTAAGTCAATTAAAACTCCACGGGCGCTTGGCTGCGTTTTGGGCGTCCGCAGGCAGCCTAAGGAGAGGTAGCAGGGGGAGCAGGGGGCACGTCGGCGTGTTCTGAAGGGGGTATTTTTTTTTTTTGGGGGGGAAATGAAGGCAGTTGGGAGCGCGCGGGGCCGGGTGGCGATGCCTGGCGGTCCCGCCTGACGGGGACACGGAGGCTGCTCCTCCCCGGGCTGGAAAGAATTAATTCGCGGGGTTGGGGGGGTAAAAAAACCCCAAAAAAGCAGGCGAACTCAAACGGCTGGTGTGGTGGGGAGGTGGGGGAGGCGGCGGGCTGAGGGGAGCGCCAAGATGGCGGCCGGGGCTGAGGGGGGCGATGGCGGGAAGGGGAGGGGGGGGGGGGGTCGCCATCTTGGTGCGGGTGGTGGGGAAGGAGGAGGAGGAGGAGGAGGAAGAAGAGGAGGAGGAGGAGGAAGAAGAGGAGGAGGAGGAGGAGGAGGAGGAGGAGGAGGAGGAAGAGGCACTGCCCGCCCCCCGGAGCCGGGAAGTCGCCGCCCGAAGATGGCCGCCGCGGCGGGGGAGGCGTGCGGGGCCGAGGCGCGGTTCATCAGCAGCGCCAAGGTGAGCCCCCCATCTCGGCGTCCCTCCCTTCTCCTCTTCCCCCCCACCCCTTTCCTCTTCCTTCCCCTGGGAGGGGGAGAAAATGGGGTAAAAGCCTCCCCCCCCCCGCCAAAAGGTTGCCTCCTTCTCTGAGGGCTGGGGGCAGCCCCACGGGGTGTCTCCCCTCAGCCCGCGCTTTTTCTCCCCCGGCAGGGAAAAGGCCTGTTCGCCACCAAGGACATCCGAAAAGGGGAAACGGTCTTCGTGGAGAGGCCGGTGGTGTCGTCCCAGTTCCTCTGGAACGCCCTGTACAACTACCGAGGTGAGCTGGGGCCCGCCGCCTCCTCACCCCGCCCCGCCGAGGGGGACCACGGCGCTGGCTGGTTCTCAAGGAAAAAACAAAACTGGGTCTGGGGCTGTTTGCTGTCTCTGTGGCCCGGGTGGAAAGCTCGGGGGGTGGTTTGAAGGATGGGGACTTGGCGTGGGCCCTGGGGAGAGGCAGCACCTGCCGCCGTCGGGCACCGTCTGCGGCGGGAGCACCGAGTTCCCTGAGGGGTTCTGGTGGGGATGCCAGGCACCCCGTGGCAGAAAACAGCCCACAGGGGTGCTGGCTTCCTCCTGAGGTGCTGGGAGGAAAAACTGAGGGTTGTAAGAGCAGGATTTTGAAGCTTCCTTGTCCCGCCGAAACCCTGCTGGGCTCCGCTGTGGGTCAGTGATGTGGGGACGCTCGACGTCAACACTTCAACCCTTCCCAGCATCTCCCCTTTTTGTAAGGGTGTCTGGGGGTAGGGCAGGGGGTAATGGTTGGACTTGGTGATCTCGGAGGTCTTTTCCAACCTAAGTGATTCTGTAATGGCTCTGGAGTGGAAAAGGGGAGATTTAGGTGAGGCATTAGGAGGAAATTCTTGGCTGTGAGGGTGGTGAGACCCTGGCCCAGCTTGCCCAGAGAAGCTGTGGCTGCCCCATCCCTGGCAGTGCTGAAGGGCAGGTTGGATGGGGCTTGGAGCAACCTGGGCTGGTGGGAGGTGTCCCTGCCCATGCAGGGGAGTTGGATCTAGATGATCTTTAAGGTCCTTTCCAACTCAATCCAGTCTGGGATTTGATGATTCTATGAAAAACTACCTGCCTTGTCAGTATAAAGGAGGAAAAAGCATTCTGGGATTAAGATCCTGCATTGGAACAGCTGAAACTCATGAACCGTGTGTGCAACTGACAGTCAAATCCTTTTCTTCAATGGTCTAAGAGCCCCTGGAGTGTGCAGCGTTTGTCTGAGAGAAGCACCTGACACCTCTAGTGGGAGGTGTCCCTGCCCATGCAGGGGGGTTGGATCTAGATGATCTTGAAGGTCCTTTCCAACTCAATCCAGTCTGGGATTTGATGATTCTGTGATTACAGGGCAGTAGGTGAGGGCTGGGGGCAGGTTAAATTGCAGCAGAAATGCTCTTTGCTGGAAGAGCCTGTTGCCTCCAGCTTGGAGATGGTGCTGGTGCCAGTCATGCCATCTTGCCCTGGCCTCTTCTGTTCCCTCACTGTGGTGTGTGTCCCTCCTGTCTCTTGGCAGCCTGTGACCACTGCCTGAGGGCCCTGGAGACGGCGGAGGAGAACGCCCAGCGGCTGCTGGGGAAGAGCTCCCTGGTGCTGCCTCACCCTGAGCAGTGCAGCATCCGGAAAGACCTGCACCAGCAGTGTCCCCGCTGCCAGGTACGGGGCTTGTTGGGGTCACCAACTCCTACACAGCATCTTGTGCTGCCCCAAGATGAGCGTCTGCCTTTTTCCCTCCTGCATCGTGATGGCTAAAGAGCTGGGGCTCAGAGGGTCAGGGAGGGGGCACAGCTAGGCCTAGGACCCCTTTTTCCTGCTGCCATAGCCAACGCCAGGTGCTGTGCCCCTCGCTCTAGGTGACCTACTGCAGTGCTGAATGCAGGCAGGCTGCTTTGGAGCAGTACCACCAGGTCCTCTGCCTTGGCCCGTCCCGTGATGACCCCACACACCCCCTCAACAAGCTGCAGGAGGCATGGAGGTAGGGGACCGACCTGCCTGCTTGCTCCACGGGTGGAAGAGGTGGCTCTCCTGGGCTGGGTGATGCTGCCTGGGACCA
Organism: Apus apus; assembly: GCF_020740795.1. Lineage (NCBI taxonomy): Eukaryota > Metazoa > Chordata > Aves > Apodiformes > Apodidae > Apus > Apus apus. The sequence continues at coordinate 113,853,608 of NC_067285.1, read as the reverse complement.
GGGCTGAGGATTGTCCTTGCTTTGCATCCCCTGCATGGGGTGGCTGGAGGGTGGTGTTGGCCAAGGACACTGCCCAGCTCTAGCTGCTGGTTGGGCAGCAGGTGGATTTGTGTTGGTAGTGCAAGGGATTGGACACACAGCTGAGCAGTAGTTCTTTTTCTCCCATTAAAAAGCTACAAAGCTCTGAGCTGTGCATGGACAGTGCTCCTGGAGAGCTCCAGCCTCTGGGAGATCTTCCTGTGAGTACACAAATTGCTGTCCCTGCTGGCAGATGACAAAACTGGCACAGAAGGGAGAAGCAACATTCCTGACCCAAAGCTTGTCACAAACTCTAGCTCTTGCTGCAGGCCTGGGCTTTGTATGGGACCCAAGCTCTAGTTTAGCAGGATGGTGGGGGATCATTTGCATGCCCAGAGCAGGCAGGTAGGTTCAGGCTTCTCCTCCCCCCAGGCTGCTGGATCCACACACAGTGATGCTGCATTGGCCGTTCTGGTGAAGGCCTGGCCAAATGGATGGAAGCTGCCTCTGCCTCCCTCTAGCTTTTGATTTTCATACCAGCACTGATCTGCTCATCTTTTTTTTCTTCATTCTTATCCCCCCCAGAAACATGCATTATCCACCAGAGACTTCCAGTGTCATGTTGATGGCCCGGATGGTTGCCACTGTCAAACAGGTGGGTCTGCAGTTTGGAGCCACAGCTGCCCTGTGTGGTTTCCTCATCCCGTTGTGGATGTTATTGCCAAGGACTGATCTCTTCTCCAGCAATTGTCAGGGTCCTTGCTTGAATAGATCTCAGCATCTAGTGGTCCCTGGTCATGGAGACAGCAGGGAGCAAAGGATGCTGCTGTGTTCTGAGCCAAGCAAGTCTTTTTTTTTGTGTACCAAAATAGTCACAACCTTTCCTTTGGCTCTGCTTCTTTGGCCTGGCTTTCTCAGTGTTTATTCTGACAACAAACTGCTGCTGTGCAACTGCTTCTCCTGGTTCTTACTAGCAGGCTGGACACCTCTGAGCTCAGCAGGACTTGTCCTCTCCCCTTCTGCCCTGGCTGAGGAGGAAAGTGGTGTTGCTGCAATGCCTTTGCTTGATTCCTCTTCCAGGCTAAGGACAAGGAGTGGTGGATCAAGGCCTTCTCCCAGTTCTGCAGTAAGACGGCAAATGAAGAAGAGGAGATCGTGCACAAGCTGCTGGGGGACAAATTCAAGGTAAGAGCTTGGTGGTGGTTGGATGTGTGGAATCCCTGAGCCCATCCTCTCCCTGCCTGTGTCTGCGAGCCCACGGGGTGCATGGACCCCGTGGCAGCTGGGATGGAGGACACTGGAAATGCCAGGCTGAAAGTGAGGACACAAAACCTCCCCCCCATTAGGGGCTAGCTGACCTGACAGAGTTGTTTGGAGGGCTTTGGGTTTGTGGTGCTTCAGTGGGACATGCTGCTCCTTCCTGTGGTGGAGGTGCTTCTGCTGTGGGCTGGGACAGGGTGATCCTTAGCTGCTGAGTAGGTGGCTTTTCCTGCTAAAATGCGTGGCTTTTGCTGCTCTGAGGGTGGCAACCCCCAGCCTTGCAGGGAAGGAGGAGGACCCTGACTCCTGAGCCTTCCAGCCTGTTCTGGGCTTGGCTGTCAGCCTGGGTCTGACTCCCAGTGGAGTTTCCCCACCCTGACACTTACCATCTCCTGCCAGGGCCAGCTGGAGCTGCTGCGCTTGCTCTTCACCGAAGCCCTTTATGATGAATATCTCAGCAGGGTGAGTTGAGTCACCTCCCCACTAGCCCAGAAGTGTGGTGGGACCGCTCCGCTTGGCACCAGCCCCCAGGAGTTATGTCTGCCCTAAAGACCAGAGCTTCCCCTGGGCCTCTGCCCATTCCTTGCTTTCTCCAAAGCTCCTCATGGGATTTGAGGTGCTTGCAGAGTGGGGTGCTGGCCTGGGCTCAGCTGCTTTCTCATGTCCCTTCTGCAGTGGTTCACTCCAGAAGGCTTTCGATCCCTCTTTGCCCTCGTTGGGACCAATGGCCAAGGCATAGGAACAAGGTAACACGGCTTTCTGGGTGCTTCTTGCAGGGCAGCAGGGCTGTGGGGTGGAGGGGATGTGCATCTGCAAACCCACAGTGACCTACCTGGGTAGGGGCTGGGTTCAGACCTCACAGAGGGGACGGCCAGGCAAACTGAAGAGCAGTCCTTCACCTTGGCTGTGTCCAACCCTTCCACATCCCTCTGCCAGACCTGGGCCAGTCAGAGCCACTGAGTTTGACTCTTAGACACACAGCCCCCACCCCCCCCCTACGTTTGTGAGGTCCCACCATATGCTGAGAGCCCTGGGGAGCTGTCAGGGGGTCCCTCTGGTTCCCTGCAGCTCACTCAGCCAGTGGGTTCACGCCTGCGACGCGCTGGATCTGCCCCTGCTGCAGCGGGAGGAGCTGGACGCCTTCATCGACCAGCTCTACAAGGACATTGAGAAGGGTGAGCCTCACCTTGCCCCTGGGCAGCATCAGGCAGTGCTGTTTTCAGGAGACTGACTGCTGGACATTCAGGGAATAGGAGAGGTTCCCAGTAAGGACTGGGAGATCCCAGTTCCTCTGGTCTGGGTGAGCTGTGCCTGCTGCCTTTGGCTTGCTACATGGACAGGGCAAGTCCTAAGCTTTTTGGGCAGTGTGGCCCAGGTGGACTGTGGCAGGTCAGGGGGGCTGGAGGGCTGATCTGGAGTGAACTTGTGCAGGGAAGTCCTATCTACACTGAACCTTCAAAGACCTGGTTATCACTTATTGACTGATGCAGTTATGTGAGTACAGGGATAGGATTAGAGCACACACCTGAACTGGGGGTGCAAATCATCTTCCATCCCCTCCCAGTGGGAAGGGAAAGGTGTTTTGGAAGCCACCCCCCAACACCTGGCCTTCACAGCAGCTTTGGCTGGGTGTGTTCAGCCCTGATGGAGCTTCCTTCATGCTCATGTTGAGCTGCACATGGGGAAGAGCCTGAAGAGCCCATGCAAAGTTTTAACCCCCCCTCTCTGTGCTGCAGAGTCAGGAGAGTTCCTCAACTGTGAAGGATCAGGTCTCTACGTGCTCCAGAGCTGCTGTAAGTACCACAGGAACTGGGAGGAAAACTAGTAGTGAGGAGGGGGATGTCCTGGGCTAGTCAGGCTCACCTCTTCCTAAAATCATCTGGAGAAAAGGGTTTATGCTTCATATCCATGGCATTGGGTGGGTTTGAATGGGGCCTGGCTGCTCTGTTGTGGTCTCCTGGTATCTCACCTAGCTCTGAAGTGGTCAGTCCTGGCTTGAATGGACTTGGATGTGATAGGGGCTCCAGGAGCCATGTGTGCAGTTAGCAAGGAGACTGTCTCCACCCTTGTCTGAGCAAAACGGAACTGAACAGACCACGAAGGGAGGTAGCCTTTCTTGTCCAGGCCATGGGGACGTAGGAGAGGATGTCCCAGAGCTGTCTTCTTTCCCTCAGAAGCCTTGACAGCAGAGCAGGACCTGGGGACTGGCTGCTGGGAGAGCTGGGAAGTGAGGCAGAAGTACAGCCCTGTGCTTCCTTCAGCACCTGGAGTCAGGGAATGGTGCTGTGCATCCCTGGGGATGATCCAGGCCAGCTTCCTCTGTCAGGGGTTTTTTGTGAGTCTGAGGGAGAGTCCTGGCCCTGCACCCTGCTCTGCTGGACCCCCCTTGTCCCCAGTGTTAGTGCAGAGTGTCCTGCTGGTGTCCCCAAGGTAGATGGGGTGACAGCAGCAATGTGCTGCTAAGCCTTAAGCCACACTGTGGCCCTCCCAGTTGGAAGTGCTGGCTCCCACGTGCCTGGGCCACACAGAAGAGCAGGCAGCAGCCCCAGGAGAGCTGTGGGGGGGCCTTCCCATTCCTCTGGAGATGCCTGCTCAGCTGTGTCCCATCTTCCCCCCCCCCAGGTAACCACAGCTGCATTCCCAATGCTGAGACGTCTTTCCCGGAAAACAACTTTCTTCTGCATCTAACGGCTCTGGAGGACATCGAAGCAGGAGAGGTGGGACAGCAGGGCCCAGAGCAACCTGGGGTGACATTGCACCTTGGCAGGAGGTTTTTTTTTCCTGCCAGGGAGCAGACCCCAGCCCCCTACCTCCTGTGTTGCCCTGGCAGAGGAATTCACAGCTCATCCCACATTGGGGCTGCCAGACCCCGCGTTTCTGCCGGTCCCTCCGAGAGGGACTGGTACAAATGGAGCTGCTCTGGGTTGATGGGGATTGACTCTGGTTTCTCTTGGCTGACAGGAAATCTGCATCAGCTACTTGGACTGCTGCCAGAGGGAGCGGAGCAGACACAGCCGCAATAAGATACTCAGGTAGGAAGAACCTGGGGGGACGTGGCAGCCCTTGGCACCCCCAGCCAGCCCCACAGACCAAGGATTTGGTCTCTTCTCTATTGCTCTGCTCTGCTGTTGCCTCTTGAAAAGCTTTGCTGTCCACACTCACCTTCCTTTTCTTTGTTGAGACACTGGCCTCCTCTTCCTCACACTAAACATTCCCAGCTCCTTCAAGTGTTCTTCATCAGATGGATTCTCTAGGCCCTTCCCCAGCTTCCCTACCCTCCTCTGTCCTTGCTTCAGCACCTCGAGATCTCTCTGGAATTGAGGTGCCCAAAACTGGACACAACACTCCAGGTGTGGCCTCACCAGTGCTGAGCACAGGGCCACAATCACCTCTCTGCTGCTGCTGGTCACACTATTTCTAATACAAGCCAGGATGCCATGGGCTTTCTTGGCCACCTGGGCACACTGCTGGCTCGTGTTCAGCCCCTTGTCAATGAGAGCCCCCAGGTCCTTTCCTGCCAGACACTTTCCAGCCACACTTCCCCAAGCCTGGAGCGTTGCCTGGGGTTGTTGTGGCCCAAGTGCAGGACCCAGCACTTGGCCTTGGTGAAGCCCAGACCACTGATATTAGCCCAACGATCCAATCTATCCAAGTCTCTATCCACGTTTAACACGTTTAGCCCCTTCCTGGCTGCTCTGTCCTTGTGGGGACAGTGTTGGGGTTGTGCCTGTCTGAACACCATCCCTCTTTCTCCTTCTTCCTTCCCTTTTTCCAGGGAGAACTACTTGTTTACCTGCTCGTGTCCCAAGTGCCTAGCTCAAGCCGACGACGCCGACGTGACGTCGGACGAGGAGGAGGAGGGTGAAGGAGAGACAGATGATGCTGAGCTGGAGGATGAGATGACTGATGTTTGATCCCGAGCCCGGGCGAGAGGAAAGGGAAAGGGACAGGGGGGTCCTCTGAGAGGCAGCAGCTTTAATACTAGGACAGGGTTGTGTTGTGGGGTCGGGTGGGAGGCCACGTGCCGAGGTCCGGCGGCGTGGGGCAGCGGGGGAGCTGGAGGCAGGCCCTGCTCCCCTCTGTCCTTTTTGTGTGTGTGTGAGACTGTCCCCGTCCTCCGAGGACAGGCTGTCAGCTGGTGGCACCCCTGCCACATCCCAGTCCCTGAAGGGGCTGGCTGGTGCGTGCAGGGGTGGGGCTGGAGGGCAGTGGGATCCGGCCAGCCCCCATGCTGGGGTAGGGGACATCGTGGTGGACACCTTGTGGCCACCTCCCAGGCTGCTCTGCCGTGTCTGTGCAGGCCGTGGGCACGGAGGAGCGTGTCCTTTCCTACCCACAGGGACAAGGGGAACCTGTGTGTGTGTGTGTCCGTGTGTCTGTGCACGAGGGGTACTATTTAATGTCTGTATTAGCACTATCTACACACCCAGGAGCTGAGGTCCTTATATATACTCCATTCCATGCCTTGGCTCAGCGAGCAGCAGGGGGCAAAACGATTTGGCAGGTGGGACAGAGACACCTTCGTGGTGGCTCAGATGCCTGAGTGCAGGGGGGAGAGTGGGTCCCACCCTGGCAGGTGCCTCCCTCCCACCTCAGCCCCATCCTGTACACGATGCAAAGCCAGGAGGCCACTGCTAGCCCAGAGCCCACACCAGGGCGGTGTTGGGTAGGCCAGGCCACCATCCAAAACCCAGAGGATGTTTTGGGTTTTGCAGAGGGAGCCCCCAGAGGGGGGTGCAGGGACATGGTGTGATCCATCCTGTGCTGCCAACCACCACCGTGCCTGTGGTGTCCCTGCCTGTGGTGTCCCTGCCTAGGGACCGTGCAGCTGGAGGGAGAAGACAACTCCAGGAAACATCTGGGGACATGCCTGGGGTTATTTTCCTCCCCTCTTGGATTCTTGGCAGCTGTTTTCCTGCGGTCTCTTCCTTTGGGCCTGTGGCAGCTGGATTGTGGGACCGAGGGTGAGGGTGTAGATGGAACCTCTGACGTGACCATCACTGCCAGCCCCAAACCTCGCTGCTTGTCCCCAGCTGTCCTGGGGCCGTGTCCCCTTCAGTGTTCGTAATAAACCGAGACTGGTGAGAAGTGGGGCCGTGTCCTTTGTACTGGTGAACAGCAGGGGGGGTACGGGAGGAGGATATTCGGTGCTATGAGGGTGGTGAGACCCTGGCCCAGGTTGCCCAGGGAAGCTGTGGCTGCCCCATCCCTGGCAGTGTTGAAGGGCAGGTTGGATGGGGCTTGGAGCAGCCTGGTCTGGTGGGAAGTTGGAACTAGATGATCCTCAAGGTCCCCTCCAACCCAAACCATTTTGTGATTCTGCAATCCAGGGGTTGGTCCTGGTGGGGACATAGAGATCTGGGGACACCCACCAAGGTCTGGGCTCTGGGTCTGTGACCAGCCTGCCCTTGGGGACGGGTGCCAGAGACAAATCCTGTCCTGTGGGGCTGCTTCTACCCCAGTGCATGAATGATCCCTGCAGCACAGGGGTCTGCCCTGGCTGCAGGAGGCACCTTGGGAGGTTTACTGGGAAAAATGTCATTAAGGGATGAGATATTGGTCCCTTCATCCCTTAGCTGATGAAAAAAAGACAAACTTCCCTTCCTCTAAAATTTGTTCAGACTTCATTAGCTCAGACAAAAATATATACAGCTGGTGGGAGAGCCCTGCTAGTACAGCCCAAGCCTGTGTCCACTCTCCCTCCCATCCCTCTCAGACCACGTCCACATTATCCTGCCTCCCTCTCAATCAGCAGCACAGATTCCTGGTGGCATCTTACAAGTGGTTAAGATGTTCCTCAGGGAAGCTTTGGCCTGCTCTGGGCCGTCACCCCCATCCCAGAATGTCAGTACAAAGGTTGCTTGGTGCCAGGCTCACCATGGGTTGTCACCACGGGTGGTGGTCTTCAGCCAGACACGGGTGGCAGCAGAAAGCTCTCCATTGCTGAATCTGGTGAGGCTGGGTGGTGGGATCTCTGGAGAATGCTGGGACTTCTTTCTCAAACCCGATCCCTGAGGCCAGCTCCTGGGATCCACCAAGAAGTCCTCGATCCACCACAGCCTCCTGCTGCTACCAGAAGGTCCAGGGGGGCTGCATCATTTCGTAGGTGGGAATGCTGGTGACGTTGACGGGGATGGAGATGACAGCCCAGGGGAGCCCATGCTGCTCCAGGGAACGTCTGATCATGTACCTGGAAGGATACAAAGGTGCCAGGCACACGTGAGGTGGGAGAGTGGAGCCCAGACACGAGCACAAACCACAAACTAGCTCAAACAGAAACTCTGTGGATGAACTACGACTGAATCCCCTAATAACCTGGTTCCCCAAGTTGGACATGCCAACCTCTGGGACCTCCCTGTTTTGTGGGGACCAGGCTGCCTCTTGGCCCTCCCCAGGAGGTGTCCCCCACTTAGGGGGAAGATGAAACCCCTCTTGGGCACGGCACCTACCCGTCCCTGCCCAGCAGGAAGAGCGCGGGGATGTCGGCTGTGCGCCTGGTGCTGTCCTGGATCATCTCGATGTAGAAGCTGTCGTTGTCGTAGGCGTTATCGGCGATAATCACCGCCCGCCCGCCGTGCTCCTGGATCACACGGGTCTTCGACAGGAACGAGCAACCCCTGGTGGCAAAGCAGTGACAAACCCGTGGCGGCTGCGGGCAGCTCCTCGGCAGAGAAGTGCCAGAAGTCCCCTTGGAAATGCCCGAACCAGGGGTTGTCTCCCTGGCTCTGCGTCTCCTCCCCCCAAAACCCTGCTCCTCTCCGAGGCCGCTGCCCACACCCCCTGCCACCTTCTCCTAAATAAAAATAAAGCCCAGGAGGGGTTTCTCCAGCTTAGTGCAGGCTGGTTTCCAAGAGGCACAACAACAACAACATGCTGAGGGGTAGGAGCACCCTCGTGTCTTCCTCAAATGCCCAGGTGGGGTAAACGACAGGGAGGTGACGGTGGGATGTGGCTGTGGCTCTGTCACCCTCTGTGCCACAGGCAGCCCCCCTCCTGCCCCAGGTTGCCCCCCCAAGCTGCTCCCGCGATGCCAGACGTACCCCCTCTCCACCAAGGCAATCTGGTCCTGGATGAAGACACCATTGTTCAGCTCTCCACAGGCTTCGGGGGGATCTGCTGGGACCAGGTGGATCTGGTCGTACCTTGTGTTCTCCGAGGGGAAGACAGGCAGGGGTGAGTGAGGGGGGGATGGGGGCTCCTTCCCACCCCAGCCCCACCACAGTTGTCCCCTCTGTCCCCTGTCCTGCTCTTCCCTGTGTGGGGTGTGTTTCTGGGGAGATCCAGGGCTCCCAGGTGCAGGGATGCTGGTTGCTCCTTCCTACCTCCATAGAGCCATCACTCAAGAGCGTGCCTAGATCTTGGTGTGACCACAGGGAGGGGAAACTGAGGCACGGCACCATCCCTCCATAGAAGTGCTCCTGGGAAACATGTGAAGAGCCCCAGCCTTCTCCTCCAGTCCTCACTGTACCACGTGTTCCCTACCGGATCCACTCCTGCACCCCCATCCCAACCTCAGGTCTATTCAGCTTAACCTCAGACCAGCTGGTTTGTCTCTGCCATTTCCCACGGGAACCCTGAGAAGCCCTCCTGGAACTTGGCAACACCAGTCTCAGCCCTTGGAGGAGGTGGCACACCCTCTCTGAACACACGTGGGGCCAAACTCCCCCTCCAAAGGCCAAAGGCAGGGACCAGCACGTGCCTCTCTCCTAAGGGGGAGGCTCATGAAAGAGCAATGAGTCCAGTTTTTAGAAGAGGCTTCAAATCACTGGGGCCCCACAGTGGAGAAATATCAGGATGGAGGGACCCAAAACCAAGCCAGGCCCTTAATACTTACAAACACACCACCAAAATCCTTGGCTGGAGTGGCAGTGAAGATGTAGCGGATGTCTCCAGGGCTCAGCACTTGGAAATACAGGTATTCATGGATGCGTAGGCCTGGGTGTGCAGGGAGAGGGGAGATGCAGAGGGGGGAAAAAAGGAAAATTGCTGAAAAAAAGGGAAAATAACCAACTAGCCCACCTGAACTGCACCGTGCTGAAGGGAAGGCATCCTTTGGTAATGCCAGCTCCAGGCATGCGGGAGGGATGCACCTGGATCCTGGTGCAGGAGGGGAAAGCACCTGGATCCTGTGCATGGAGGGGAAAGGCACCTGGATCCTGTGCATGGAGGGAAAGGCACCTGGATCCTGGTGCATGGAGGGAAAGGCACCTGGATCCTGTGCATGGAGGGAAAGGCACCTGGATCCTGTGCATGGAGGGAAAGGCACCTGGATCCTGTGCATGGAGGGAAAGGCACCTGGATCCTGGTGCATGGAGGGAAAGGCACCTGGATCTTGGTGCAGGGAGGGAAAGGCACCTGGATCCTGTGCATGGAGGGAAAGGCACCTGGATCCTGGTGCATGGAGGGAAAGGCACCTGGATCCTGGTGCATGGAGGGAAAGGCACCTGGATCCTGGTGCATGGAGGGAAAGGCACCTGGATCCTGGTGCATGGAGGGAAAGGCACCTGGATCCTGGTGCATGGAGGGAAAGGCACCTGGATCCTGTGCATGGAGGGAAAGGCACCTGGATCCTGGTGCAGGAGGGAAAGGCACCTGGATCCTGTGCATGGAGGGAAAGGCACCTGGATCCTGGTGCATGGAGGGAAAGGCACCTGGATCCTGGTGCATGGAGGGAAAGGCACCTGGATCCTGTGCATGGAGGGAAAGGCACCTGGATCCTGTGCATGGAGGGAAAGGCACCTGGATCCTGGTGCATGGAGGGAAAGGCAAGGGGGCCGCGCAGCACCGAGGGGAAAGGCAGGCGGCGGGGGGCGGCGGGAGGGCCAGGCGGGCACGGGGCGCAGGCAGGGCGCAGGCAGGGCGCAGGCAGGGCGCAGGCAGGGCGCAGGCAGGCGGTGTGCGGGGCGGGAGCGGGGCAGGCGGTGCCACTCACCGCGGGCCGGGCAGGAGCAGAGGCAGAGGCAGAGCCAGAGCGACCGGCGCAGCATGGCTGCTCCCGGCCCCGCCGCGCGCCCCGCCCCGCGCCGCTCCCATTGGCCGCGCCCCCATCAACGCGCCTTCCCATTGGTCGGCGCAGCCGTCAATCTCCTGAGGGCCGCTCTATCCACCCTACCCCGGACCATCGAGTGAGCGTGCCCGGAAGTGGTCGCCTAGCAACGCGTGGCTCCCCCCCCCCTCCCGCGGAAGCTTCTGGGCGGGCGCGGTGCATTGTGGGGTGGGGCCTGCGGGAGCTGCCACCGGGAGCGCCGCCGGGATGATGGTGAGTGTCCCGCCCCGCCATCCGCCGCCATCCGCCGCCATCCCCGCCGCCGCCGCGCTCCGCCGCCCTCCCCGGCCCCCCTCGCCCTCCGGGGACCCTGCTTGGCGGGGTTGGGGCGGGTCCCGAGCCCGGATGGCGGAGGCCGGCCTGCCGCTCCTCAGGGCGTCAGGCGGCGAGTCAGGCCCCGCTTCCCGCCGGGCTCCTGAGGGTGGCCGGCCCGGGTGTGGGGGGAGGTTGGGTGGGAGCGGGGAGTGGTAGGACGTGCGGGGGTGAAGCTCGGTGGTCCCGCAGCCCCGGCCCAGGCCTCCCAGCCGCTCGGCCCGGCTGCCCAGCCCTGAGCCCCGTTGCTGTGGAAGGGGCAGGGTTCCTGCCTCTACCCTGCTTCCCCCGGGGGTGGAAGGGTTTATTTTCCGTTTGCTCTGGTGGCTGTGGAAGGACTCGGTGCCTCTTCTTCCACGGGACCTTGTCGGCACTGAGGGAGGCCGGGCTGTGGTTCTCACCCATCAGCCCCAGCCTTGTGTGTAGCGGCCCTGGGATGATTTTGCTCCCTGCCCGCAGGCGGCTGTTTAAAGCTGGGCGGCTCAGACTTTGGCTGCCTTGGGACTTGGTTTGAGCCGAGTCTGTACGGCAGGTTTGCTTCCTGAAAAGGGCAGGTGCTCTCCCGGAGCGGTGGGAAGCCCTTCTCAGGCAGATGTGATCCCTGAAGTCGTGTTTCTTTGCCACAGCCTTCCTCTCTGTGGAAGCGTCTGTCAGCAGCTGTCACCCCCTGGGGGTGACATGAGGGACATCCTCAATTGTACCAGGTTGCTCCACGCCCCATCCAACCTGGTCTGTGGTGTTTCCAGGGATGGGGCAGCCACAGCTTCCCTGGGCAACCTGGGCCAGGGTCTCACCACCCTCAAAGGAAATAATTTCTTTCTAATGTCTCATCTCCCATCTCCCCTCTTTGACACCATTATTCCCTCTCATCCCATCCCTCCCTGCCCTTGTCCCAAGCCCCTCCCCAGCTTTCCTGGAGCCCCTTCAGTCACTGGAAGGTGCTCTCAGGTCTCCCTGGAGCCTTCTCTTCTCCAGGCTGAACACCCCAACTCTCCCAGCCTGTCTCCAGAGCAGAGCTGCTCCAGCCCTGGGATGATTTTCATGGCCTCCTTAGAACTTGCTCCAGCAGCTCCATGTCCTTGTGCTGAGGACCCCAGCACCGGCCCCAGCCAAGGAGGGTCTCAGCAGCATGGAGCAGAGGGGGCCAGTCCCCTCCCTGGCGCTGCTGGTCACATTGCTGGTGACAGCCCAGGACACAATTGCCCTCTGGACTCCAGCACACACTGATGTCTCACGCCCAGCTTTTTACCCACCAGTACCCCCAAGCCCTCAGGGCTGCTCCCAATCCATCCAGCCTGGGTGATACTGGAGATTGCCCTGACCTGTGTGCAGGAACTTGCACTTGGCCTTGTTAAACTTCATGAGGTTCACGTGGTCCCACTTTTCAGGCTTGTCCAGGTCCCTCTGGATGTCCTCCTGTCCCTCAGGCCTGTCAGCCACAGCACGTCCCTGCTGGCTCAGAATTACCACAAACTCAGAACTTTGCTGTGGAGGGTGCCCACTTCTGGGGACAGTTGCCATGTGGTCCCAGAACGCGTGCTGGAGGCTGGTGGGTGAATTCCAGTCACACTGTGGGAGCAGGAGATGGGAAGCAGCGAGCTGCTCAGAAGGCAGAGGAATTTTCAGGAGGCTGCAGGTTTTGATCCCGGCCTTTTCGCGTGGTGGCAGCTTGTTGGGCTGTGAGGACTTAGCTCTGGGTGGTGACAGGTGAAGGTGGGAGTGACAGCCCTGCTGTGGGTTCTGTCTGCAGCCAACACCAGTGATCCTGCTGAAGGAGGGGACGGACACCTCGCAGGGCATCCCCCAGCTGGTCAGCAACATCAATGCCTGCCAGGTGATCGCCGAGGCCGTGCGCACCACCCTGGGGCCTCGGGGCATGGACAAGCTCATCGTGGATGACCGGGGTAAGTGCTGGGCAGGGGCCTCTCACAGCCTCTGGAAAAGTCACTCAGAAATCCTCTCCAAGTGCAGTAACCCTGACCCTGGCCTCCGCTCTTGGAAGAGGAGGTAGTGGTTGGGCCTGCTCACCTGAGTTAAGGCAGACAGGGTCTCTGGAGGATCACAGATGGTTTGGGTTGGAGGGACCTTAAAGAACATCTAGTCCCAACCCTCCTGCATGGGCAGGGACACCTCCCACCAGCCCAGGTTGCTCCAAGCCCCATCCAAGCTGCCCTTCAACACTGCCAGGGATGGGGCAGCCACAGCTTCCCTGGGCAACCTGGGCCAGGGTCTCACCATCCTCACAGCAAAGAATTTCCTGGAGCCCCTTCAGGCACTGGAAGGTGCTCTAAGGTCTCCCTGGAGCCTTCTCTTCTCCAGGCTGAACACCCCAACTCTCCCAGCCTGTCTCCAGAGCAGAGCTGCTCCACCTCTCAGATGATCTCTGTGGCCTCCTCTGGACTCTGTGCTGGAGCTCCATGTCCTTAATTGTGAGGTTGTGTAGATTCGGGGTTAGTGGGACTAGATATGAGAAAGTCCATACCAGAAAGCAGAAGCATCTTCAACATTTCCTTCAGCTATCCCTGACCACCTATATCTGTTTTTTAAATGAGGCTCATGGTGTGTGAGCAGATGTGGCTGAGCTCGAGTTCAGTGGGTAGTACTGTATTTTCTTTAAAAATATGATATAGGGATGAGACGACTCTCCCTCTGAAAAGACTTCTGTGAAGTCACCAAACAAATGTGGTGTTTGTGGGGTTTTTATTGCTTATTAAATAGTTGTTACAACAAGGCACTGTAGTCACTTAAAAATCATAGAACCCCCTACTCGCTGGGGTTGGAAGGGCCTGAAAGAGCATCTAGTTCCAACCCCCCTGCCATGGGGAGGGACATCTCCCACCAGACCAGGTTGCTCCAAGCCCCATCCAACCTGCCCTTGAACACTTAAAAAGTATAATTGGATTTCAATTTACCTAGTAACTACTGTGGTTGATTTCTAGTCTCTTTCTTCACAGCAGTGTGAGATTAGAATATCTGTATCTGTCTGAGGAGGCTTTTGAGAAGTAAGAGGAAAATTTAAAGGCCCGTTAATTGCTGTGAAGACTTAGTCTGCACTCAGACTAAATTCAGTTTATCTGCTCCCAAAAAGGGACTAAAATGACCCTGTTCATACGCAATGGAGACACCTGCTGAGACACCCTCTGTGAAACAGCAGTTCTGGGCTCCCCCTTGCTGTGTGTTGACCCCTTTTCAGCTGATTTCTAGCTGTGTATCTGTCTGTGGGAGTGGATTAAAATGTGGTGGTGGTCACATTGCACATCACAGAGGAGAAAAAACCCAGTAATTTGGCTGAAGAAAAAGGTCTTTAGGTGGAAATGTGGTATGAGAGGCTGTGGTGGTTGAGAGAGAAGAAGATTCACAATGATGCAGGACTGGATGGGTCAAGCAGTGCTGGAGAGAGGAGACTGGCTGGTCTGAAGGACAGTGGGATCAAGTTGCACCAGGGGAGGTTTATATTGAATGTTAGAAGAAACTTCTTCACTGAAAGGGTAATTAACCAGTGGCACAGGCTGCCCAGGGAAGGGGTTGAATCACCATCCCTGGTGGTGTTTGAAGGATGTGTAGATGTGGTGCTGAGGGACACGGTTTAAGCACTGGACTTGGTAGAGTTGAGTTATGGTTGGTAGAGTTGGGTTAAGGGTTGAACTCCATGACCGTAAAGGTCTTTTCCAACCAGAACAGTTCTCTGACTCATGTGTCTCTGAGACCTGAAAAGCTCCCCTGGGTGTTGGGGTGCTCTTTCAGGGTGACCAGGCCAGTTGAGCTTGACTTCCCTTTGTGCATCAATCCTAGGCAAAGCCACCATCTCCAATGATGGTGCCACCATCCTGAAGCTCCTCGATGTTGTCCATCCAGCTGCCAAGACCTTGGTGGACATCGCCAAATCACAGGATGCAGAGGTAGGAGGTCACCTGGCAAGGTTGCTCCCACCAGTGGTGGTGTGGGCTTTGTGTTCACGGGTGGGGATTGCTCAGGAGGTGCTGACATTTATCCTGGTTTCTTTACTGACATCTTCTCTTTTGTGGTGACCCCCTCTCACACTGCTGAGGGGGGTTGGAAACTTCAACAATACAAAGTTCACGTTTCATGAAGGTAGAGGATGGGGGAATGAGTCACCCCTCAAACAGGATGTAGCCTGAACCCAGCCATCTCCTTCCCTAAAGAATCCAGCCACAAGTATGTGAGCAGAGAGGATGATGGACTCTTGTTTCCTTCTTCAGGTTGGTGATGGGACCACGTCTGTAACTCTGCTGGCTGCCGAGTTCCTGAAGCAGGTGAAGCCCTACGTGGAGGAAGGTCTCCATCCTCAGATCATCATCCGTGCCTTCCGCACAGCAACCCAGCTGGTAAGGCAGCACTGCAGCCTGGGGGGTGTCTGGGGCTTCTCTACCGTGTCCAGGGAGAGGAATTCTGGGCCAAAGATTCAAGAACACACTTGCAGGCACAAGTTGATGATGAAGGCATGTTGGGGGAGGCAGAAGCCATCTCATAATGTTTTCTTGCAAACATCAGCTGCCTTTCCTGGTGTCAGGGAGCTGCTGTTACCAGCTAGTGCCTCTTGAGCACTGCTGCTTCCTTTGTTTTTACTCCAGGGAGGAATAATGAAGTGGGAAAATTCCTTTTACCATTCTTCTGATCACTGCTGCTCCTTGGTAAACCCCATCATTAGGCTCGATCCTCTCTGGAGGTTAACTCCTTGAGTAGCCCTTTGGTTTCTCAGGTCTCTGCTGAAACCAGTGGAGCAGCTCTGAGCCTCTTCCCAATCCTTTTACATCTGTGTTGGTGTGTTTCTTACAGTCACTGGGCTGGAAGGGCTGAGGGGTTCAGACTCTTCCCAGTGTCCTGGGACAGGACAAGGGGCAGTGGGCACAAACTGGAGCACAGGAGGTTGAACCTGAATACGAGAAAACCCTTCTTTATTCTGAGGGTAACAGAGCCCTGGAACAAGCTGCCCAGGGAGGCTGTGTAGTCTCCATCCCTGGAGACATTCCAAACCCACCTGGACGTGTTCCTGTGGGATCTGCTGTAGGGGATCCTGCTCTGGCATGGGGATTTCGACTAGATGATCTCCAGAGGTCCCTTCCAACCCCCACCACTCTGTGATTCTGAAGAGCTCAGATGGTTGAAACTTCAGAAATGCTGAAGTAGGGAATAAAAGGTGACAGAAAATACAAAGAGAAGAGTTGGAAATGTGATCAGCTGAAGAGCATGAATCATTAATCCAGCTGTTGGCTTGTGTCTTGGCAGGCTGTAAACAAGATCAAAGACATTGCTGTCTCAGTGAAGAAGGAAGATAAAGAGTAAGTTTCCCTTACAGATGACCTGGTTGTGTAACTGGGGTTGTTCTTGAGCCTTTGGAGTTTCCTGCTCCTCCAGGGGAGATGCTGTGCTCTCGCTTGGGCTGCAGCAAATTATGTAGGCCAGTGTTTTCCAGTGCACATGGAGGAAGCCAGGGACCAAAATAAATGGCCTGATTTCTTTTTTTCCACTGGTGGTGGAGACTTGCAGCTTTTCCTGATGAATTCCTGAAGTCAGACAGCTAATAAGTGAACAAGACCATGCGTTTTCCTTTCTTTCTTGCAGTGAGCAGAGAAGCCTGCTGGAGAAGTGTGCAGCCACAGCCCTGAGCTCTAAGCTGATATCCCAGAGCAAGGAGTTTTTCTCCAAGATGGTGGTGGATGCTGTCATGATGTTAGATGACTTGTTACAACTCAAAATGATTGGGATCAAGAAGGTGCAAGGAGGTGCTCTGGAAGTAAGTTCTGTGGGAACCTGTCCTGAAGGTTGACAGTGGTCACAGCTCATTTGGTGGGCTGACTCCAGCAGAAATGCAGCCTGGCTTGATAGTGCCTGTTTGGGAATTACCACATTGAAACAGGCTGTTCCATGAGGAAAAACCTTAGCAGGTAGGGCTGGATTTCTCTTCTGTAGGTAGAAAAATCTGTTTTTTTTAACCAGATGCACTCTTCTCTTTCTGCCCTCTGCAGCAAATGTTAGTGATACAAATTATGTTTATATCTCTGCAAATAATGAATATTTTATGGGAAGTCTTTGTTACTTCTGGAACCAGAAGTCCTGGTTGTATGTGTGGATACTGGGTTGGTAAAGATGCCAAGGAAATGTTGTGAGGGAGCTGGTCTGTGGTGTACAGAGCAGGAGGGATCTGTGGTGTGTGCCACAGTGCTGGAATACCTGTCAGGGATGGGGCTGCACCCAGGTGTGTGGCAGGGACTTGTCCTTGGGCTGTGGGGCAGTTGGTGTGTCCATGCTCTCTCCCTGTGCAGGTTTGACCTGTTGCTTGGGACCCTTCTGCTGAAAAGTAAAGCCCTCCACAGTCTGTGACTTGTGATTCTGTGGCTGTTGCTGTCTGTAAATGCTGTGTGAGCATTTTCATGGAGAAGAGACATTATAATCACGCTGTTATCTTGCCCGGACAGCTCACTTAGTGTATTAGGAACATTTCAGCATCTGGTTTTGTGGTGTCTGGGCTTGCTGACATCCTGAGGCTTGCAGAAATTGGTCCCCTGGGGAGGATGGTGTCTCCCACTCTGGCTAAAAGCAGCTCTCCCTCCTCTGTGTTGTTTTGCCCTTGTGTTCTGCTGACAGATTCCTTGGTGACTTGTGTGAGGATGGGGCAAAGAATTTGGCACGCTGCCTTTCAGGGCTGGTTTGTGGGAGATCCTGGATCATCTCACCCTGTCAGCTAGAGCTGAGGAAGCCTTTGCTTGTCCTGGCTGAGGAGGGACAGTGACGCGGGGCAGAGCCAAGTCTGCAGGGCAGGGGTAGACACTTGGGGTAGGAGATGTAGATGCTGGTTTCTCTCTCAGTCATGAAGATAAGAAGGTCACTTCAGGGGGCAGCCTTGGGCAGGGCCTTCCTGCTGCTAAACAGTCCCTGAGCTGGTGATGGAGCTTGGGAAATAAAACAGGGCAAAAAACCCAGACGTTGTGTGTGGGGCTGAGGATGAGAAGTATCCATCTTCAAAGGGTAGGACTGGGAAAGGCATCAGAGAGAGAACAGATGGCTCCATCCCTTGATCTTCAGACTGTGTGTAGCATCTTCTGCAGCGTTTTGAGGGGTGGAAAGGAAGTGACAGCAGCTGGGTTGGTGCAGAGAGAGAAGAAAATGTTTGATGCTTATTTTCTTTAAAAGTGGGTTAATCAGAGGAGGCGGCTGTTGGTGAGTGCTTTGTAAATGAGGGCTCTGGAAGCAGGGAGTCTCCTGTGGGAGTTACTAACCCAGTGGAGAAAGCCTTGGGAGGCTGAGCCTAACACAAATCCCTGTCTTCAAGGACTCCCAGCTGGTGGCCGGGGTTGCCTTTAAGAAGACGTTCTCTTACGCCGGGTTTGAAATGCAGCCCAAGAAGTACCAGTCTCCCAAGATTGCCCTGCTGAACGTGGAGCTGGAGCTCAAGGCTGAGAAGGACAATGCTGAAGTCAGAGTAAACACGGTGGAGGTAAGACCTGAAAGGGGAGCTTGTCCTTCCTTGGGCCCACAGGATGGGGTGGCTGCTTGAGAGCCAGTGGGATAAATGGGATTGCCCTCTGCACATCCTTCGCCTGAAAGCAGCTGGTGGGTTTCACTGCCTGGTTTGGGAGAGGGATATGGCAGACTTGGACTTGCAGCAGGTTTGGGGCATGTTTCTGCTCAGCCGTCGTGCCTCAGTTACACCTTGAGAAGTCATCAGCTGCGTGGTGACTTCTTCATGCCTAACAAGTAGCCTTCCAGGGAAAGCTACTTAAGCAGTGCTTGAAATGCTGAGAAAGCCTGTAAGTATTTAAAGAGACAAAGTAGCCATTTGGACAGTAGTTCCTTTTCCACCTTGTTAAAATACTTCTATGAAACATGGTCTTTCTCTCACCATAGAATCATGGAATGGTTAAGGAAGGGACCTTAAAGATCCTCAGGTTCCAGCCTCCCTACTGTGAGCAGGAGCTGCATGCACTTTAGAAGTTCTGCATACACTTGGTTCCTGCATAACTGTGGTGCCTGAAGATGTCTCTGCTTCCCTTGAGGGCTCTTGGCTCCAGAGATCTCAGGAATTCTTTCCTTCAAGTGCCCCTCTCTGCTGTGCTGAACACCAGGGTCTTCCCTGGTGTAGTAGCTGCTGCTTGTGCTGCTGCTGTAGGCTTTCCCAGCTGGCAGTGGCTGCATTCCCCTGGCAGCTGGAGCACAGCTGGCTCATGAAGCCTGGGCACACAGGGGTTTTCTCAGGACATGGTTTTTCTTCTGATATCTGTGAGTCTCTGCCCCAAATCCACACACACTTCTGTGAACGCCTCAGACATTCATAGAATCCCTGTTTCCTCCTTGTGTGCTCTCTTGAGCCTCTCTGCCAGTTCATCCAGCCCCTTTATTGACTCAGTTGAGCTGCTGGCAGCATTTTGGCCGTTGGGTAGAAAGGGGAGTGACCTCAAACCACCTGTGAGTCCTGGAGAACAGTTTCCTGCCTCCCTGCTGCCTTCCCCCACCTCTGTAACCTGAGTGCTTCTCCCTTTCCCATCCCTGCCAGGACTACCAGGCCATCGTGGATGCCGAGTGGAACATCTTGTATGACAAACTAGACAAAATCCACAAGTCAGGAGCCAAGGTTGTCCTTTCCAAACTTCCTATTGGTGATGTGGCTACTCAGTACTTTGCAGACAGAGACATGTTCTGTGCCGGCCGCGTCCCGGAGGAGGATCTCAAGCGCACCATGATGGTGAGTTGCCTTGTTCCACAGCAAAGCCTTTGGGTTTGTTCTGAGCAGTGCCAGGCTGGTCATTCCCAAAACAGGGCAGCAATCAGTGACTGAACTTGCTGTTCCTCACAAAGATGTAAGATTTAAATGGCATAATTTTTTGGGCCAATGCAGTTATTATGTAAAGTTGCCCTATACTGGCAAGGCTCTTCCTTGATGGAATGAATGTTTGCATAATAGTTGCATAGAATAATTGAATCCCAGACTAGTTTGGGTTGGAAGGGACCTTAAAGCTCACCTAGATCCAACCCCCTGCATGGGCAGGGACACCTCCCACCAGCCCAGGTTGCTCCAAGCCCCATCCAACCTGTCCTTCAACACTGCCAGGGATGGGGCAGCCACAGCTTCTCTGGGCAACCTGGGCCAGGGTCTCTCCACCCTCACAGCAAAGAATTTCCTCCTAAGATCGTAATCTCCCCTCTTGCAGTGTGAAACCCTTCCCCCTCATCCCACCCCTCCCTGCCCTTGTCCCAAGCCCCTCCCCAGCTTTCCTGGAGCCCCTTCAGGCACTGGAAGGTGCTCTAAGGACTTCCTGGAGCCTTCTCTTCTCCAGGCTGAACACCCCAACTCTCTCTGCCTGTCTGCAGAGCAGAGCTGCTCCAGCTCTTTATTCTTTTCCATGGCCTCCTCTGGACTGTTCATCCTGAGTGTTTTTCTCCTAAGCTTTGTGCAGCTGCTGGACTCTCAAACCTGTGAGTTCTTCAAGGACTTAGAGGAAACATGATCCTTTTTTGCTGCTGAGGATTGTTCCTGGTGCTTGTAGCCTGCCTAGATGTGTGAGCTGGGAGGAAAGCAGAAGGGTTTCTTTCCTGAATCTACCCTGTAGGGTGGTTTTGCATCAACTGAAAGGTCAGGAACCTGCTGGGCAAATTTGTCTTGCTGGTCAGTGCTGGCAGTGCCACACTCTTCTCCTTCCCCTGCAGGCCTGTGGTGGCTCCATTCAGACCAGTGTCAACGCCCTGTCGGATGATGTTCTGGGCCGCTGTGAGCTCTTTGAGGAGACTCAGATTGGAGGGGAGAGGTAAAGGCACCAGCTCTGGCCATGTACTGTCCCGTGGAGGTGATTGTTGGTTTGGGAAGTGAAGGTCTGAGTGTTGGTGGGTTGAGCATCTCTCAAGGTGTGAAAACACCCGTGTGTTGTTGCTGCTTTTCATGAGGCTGAGGAGGGAGGGGGCAGGAGTAAGTTTTCATCTCAATCTTACCTCTTTTATATGCCTTTAAAAATAGACATTTGTTGCCCAGTGCCATGCAGAAAGCATGGGGGTGGTGTTTAATTTGTAACTGAAAAGCAAGGCCTTGTGGGGTTGATGGTGGCACTCATCTGATGTCCCATGGTGCCACTTCCCTGTCAGTGCAGTTGGAGCTGGGGACCACACAGTGGGGTTCTGGAGGAGGAGTCCTCTTTGGGGCTGCCTGCTAACCTCTGCTGTCTTCCTGCCAAGGGAAAATGAGAGCTCTGGTTTAGCACAAAGCCCTGGCAACAGGAATGAGAGCGGGTTGTCCTGGGTCAGCTGGAATTTCACTGGTGTCTTGCCTGGCTCTGCTCCTGAGCTGCAGGTCTGGTGGGGACACTGCCTATCAGCTGTACATCAGGCTTGGAAAGAGCTGCTCCGTTTCCTTAGTATCCCTGTGAAGCCTGTTGAGCAGCAGCACTGCTTCTCCATCCCCATCACCCTTCTTGCCCTTGGCAGGTACAACTTCTTCACAGGCTGCCCAAAGGCCAAGACCTGCACCATCATCCTGCGTGGGGGCGCCGAGCAGTTCATGGAGGAGACGGAGCGTTCCCTGCACGATGCCATCATGATCGTCAGGAGAGCGATCAAGGTGAGCACCAGCAGAGAAACCTCCCTGCTGGGCTGGCCTCGGGCTAGCTGATGGGAGCTGGCACGGCTGGAACTCCTTCTAGAAACCTTTTCACACACCAGCATTTGGCTGAGGTCTCTTGGGAGCTGCTGGTGGTGGAGTGGAGCGTACGGACAGGCAGCAGCTGGCTGATGAACCAAGTGCTGTCCCATGGCCAGAGCAGCCTTGTCTCTGCAGCATTTCCAGCTGCTTTTCAGGCATTCCTGGCTTTTGCCTCCTCTCCAGTATGGCTGCAACTTGTGCTTGCTGGCTTTGGGGTGGTCTGTAAACACCTCCATGCCAAAGGGAACACAATCATCTGGGTGCAACAGGTGGATCTTCACTAGGTAGATCTCAGGTGCATGTCAGTGCCTCTTAAAGCTACTTGTTCCCTCTCTTGGGGACCAACCTGAGGGGTTAACTGTCCCCAGGCTGTGAAGCAAGCTGGAAGCACCAAGAGAGAAATCTGAGGGATGTGTGGAAGTGAGCTCAGTGTGTGGAATTGCTGGTCCTGTGTGATAGATGCTGCCCAACTGTGGGTGTTTCTGGGTTATGTGCAGCGAGGTGTTAACGTGATGCTGGCTGGTTAAAGCAGCCTGGAGGCTGCCTGCCCTGAGGGGCTGGGAAGAGGCATCTCAGGATTTTTTTAGAACTTGTTTTCCTTTAGCAAGAACATCCTGATCTCCCTACTGAGACAAATAAGGAAGGGGGGGGAAATAGCAGAACTTGGCTGCGAAATGTTGCTGCAAGTATCCTGAATTTGGAATGCTTTGCAGCAGTGAGGGAAACTTGCCCAGCACCAGGGGACTGTGCTCTGCTGTCCCTCCCCTGGCACTGTGTCCCCAAACCACCCCTTCATCCTGTGCCCTGCTGGGCAGAGCTGCTGGTTGCTGCCACAGGAGATTCTTGGCCTGTTTCTGGAGCTCCCAGGGGCAGCAGCAGCCTGGGCTGTAGATTCTCCAGGGCCTGGTGTGTCTGCATCTCCCTGACATGCAGCCCTAGCAGGCAGGATTTCCCTGGCAGGAGACTTTGAGACTTTTCCCTTGTCTTTCAGAACGACTCGGTGGTTGCCGGTGGTGGCGCGATAGAGATGGAGCTTTCCAAGTACCTCCGGGACTATTCCAGGACCATTCCAGGCAAGCAGCAGCTGCTGATAGGTGCTTATGCTAAAGCCCTGGAGATCATTCCCCGCCAGCTCTGCGACAACGCCGGCTTTGATGCCACCAACATCCTGAACAAGCTCCGAGCCAAGCACGCGCAGGTGGGTGCCCAGCTGGGAACCGGGGGCTCTGAGGGACAACCAGGATGAGCAGTTCTTCTTTTCTGTTTTCCTTGATCCTGAGGGGTCAGGTGCAACTCAAGCCCAGCCCATGTTGGGCTTCTGTCTTCTTGGATGAAATGCAGTGCTTTGTTTCCAGGCCCAAGTGTGGGCTTGGTGCGGGTTCCTGTAAACGGAGCTGATCTGTTTTCCCTTTGATCACAGCCGTGGGGTGACTTCCAGAGCTGGGAGTTTTGATTTGCTTTTTAAAAATGCATCGTTTGTCAGGAAGGAGGTTTCTAAATGGAAGTAATTAGCGTGTAGAAGTTGGCTGAGCTGCGTGTTTTCCAGAGGAGCTGCAGACTGAAGGTCTGGATTGTGCGGCATCACTTCCCATCCTGTGGTGGGAGTGTGTGCCCAGGCAGTCCTAATTCAGGCAGTTGGGTTTGGCCCCTTGGCTTCTCTCTGAAGCCACTGCCACTTTGGGGGTCACTGCCCCCACCTTCCATCCTGCTGGTGATTTTGAGGTTACGGATAGAATGCCCCAAAATGAGCAGCTGAGTCTTGGGCTGCAAAAACCGGAGCTGTGGGTGGAGAAGTGAGACAGCAGTGGAGTGGAGGTCAGTCCTGAACAGCTTCTGCAGCTTTTCCCTCTCAAATATCCCTTTGTACAGCAAGGCCCAGTTTGTGCCTCCCCCGGAGTGTTTGCATGTGTCCAACTCCCAGTGCACTGGCCCCAAAGTCACAGAATCCCAGACTGGTTTGGGTTGGAAGAGACCTTCAAGATCATCCAGTCCCATCCCCCTGCATGGGCAGGGACACCTCCCACCAGCCCAGGCTGCTCCAAGCCCCATCCAACCTGCCCTTCAACACTGCCAGGGATGGGGCAGCCACAGCTTCCCTGGGCAACCTGGGCCAGGGTCTCACCACCCTCACAGCCAAGAATTTCTTCCCAGTGTCCAACCTAAATCTTCCCTCTTCCAGTTTTGATCCATCCCCCTCATCCCATCCTTCCCTCCTGCCCTTGTCCCAAGCCCCTCCCCAGCTTTCCTGGAGCCCCTTCAGGCACTGGAAGGTGCTCTCAGGTCTCCCTGGAGCCTTCTCTTCTCCAGGCTGAACACCCCAACTCTCCCAGCCTGTCTCCAGAGCAGAGCTGCTCCAGCCCTCCCAGCATCTCCACGCTCTTCCTCCGAACTCTCCCAACAGCCACGTTCTGGTGTTGGTGACCTTTAAAACTGGACCCAGAGGGTGATTCCCCAGATCCTATCCAACCCAATAACCAGACCCTTTTCCCTCCCTCTCTCCCAGGGTGGGATGTGGTACGGCGTGGACGTCAACAACGAGGACATCGCCGACAACTTCGAGGCCTGCGTGTGGGAGCCGGCCGTGGTGCGCGTCAACGCGCTGACCGCCGCCTCCGAGGCCGCCTGCCTCATCGTCTCGGTGGACGAGACCATCAAGAACCCCCGGTCCACTGTGGATGCTGCTCCCGGCGCCCGGGGACGGGGCCGACCCCGACCCCACAACCACTGAGCCCCCCACCAGGGTGGGCCTTGGGTGCTCTGCCAGGGGAAACGGAGTTGATGTCTCGCTTCGTTAACGAGCCGTCGGCCAGGCGGTGGTTGCCGGGGCTCGCGGGCAGCCCCTGGCCTTGTGTCATTGAAGAGTCAAGTCTTGGCCTGGGCAGCAGCCTCCTGGGAGCTGCCCTGCCCCAACATGTCCTACCACAGCACTGATCCCCTGAGGCTCACCTCATCCTTCCACGTGGGAACAGCATGGAGCAGAGTCCTCTTCAGCACTGGCAGGGAGTGCAGCCAGCCTGGCCTTTCTTGGTATTTATACTATTTTTTTCTTTTTTTTTTTTTTTTTGGTCTTTCTGCTGGGGGTTTTTGACCCAGGCTCAAACACAATAAAGACAGGTTGGTGTTTAAGTGGCACGTGGGGTTTGTTCTCTGCTGCTTCTGGGGTGTGGGAGCTGCTTGTTTGGCTTCAAAAATCGACCTTTTGTTTTGTTTTGGTTTTCCCTGTTTAAAGAAGCAGGTGCTATGCTGGGAATCACAGAGTCACAGACTGGGTTGGAGGGACCTTCAAGATCATCTAGATCCAACCCCCCTGCCATGGGCAGGGACACCTCCCACCAGCCCAGGCTGCTCCAAGCCCCATCCAACCTGCCCTTCAACACTGCCAGGGATGGGGCAGCCACAGCTTCCCTGGGCAACCTGGGCCAGGGTCCCACCACCCTCACAGCAAAGAATTTCTTCCTGATGTCTAATGTAAATCTCCCCTCTTTCAGTTTAAACCATTACTTCCCCTTGTCCCAAGCCCCTCCCCAGCTTTCCTGGAGCCCCTTCAGGCACTGGAAGGTGCTCTAAGGTCTCCCTGGAGCCTTCTCTTCTCCAGGCTGAACGCCCCAGCTCTCCCAGCCTATCTCCAGAGCAGAGCTGCTCCAGCCCTCAGATCATCTTTGTGAACAGGGAAGCAGGACCCAGCTCCCTGTGATCCCAAGATCACCTGTTGTCACTTCTGGAGCTCTGGCATTGCTCAGTGACATTTCTCCTTGATGTTGCTCCATGTTTTCATCCTCACCTCTTGCTTCACAGGAGGTGGTTTAGGCCAGTCTCTGTGTCCTGACACCTCCAACCCCAGCAAGGGCCCATTGAGGGGGAACGTGTGGGGCTGGGGGCAGGTTTCAGAGATAGATCCTGGCACTTGGGGTCTCTCTGGCATGAAAATGTTCTTGGGGAATAGGGACAGGTTGAAAGTGGGGCTGATCCTGATCCTGCTGTGCAGGCAGCTGGTGGGTTGCCCGTTGCAGGTGGCAGATCCTGGAGGCTGGAGGTGTGTCCTCTCCCATGGCTGGGAGCTGGGAATGTCTTCCTGCTCCTGCCTGTCTAATGGCAGCAGGGTCCCATCTCCCCACACCCCAGTTTCCCCTTCACTGTGGTACTCCAGCCTGCAAAGCTGATCCCCAAACTCTGTGTGGTCACAATTTGGGAACCAGGTCCCCCTCTTTCCCTTTTCATTCAAGGACTGTTCCGAAATGAATCTTCATTTTTTTTTTTTGCCAGCAAGAATTGGCACAAAAGTGCTCCTGGGCAACTGAGACCTGGGGGAGGCTGCTGCCCCTGCACCTCACCTTGTCCCTGTGTCCCATGGAGCAATGGACATGGGTCCCAAATGCTCTGTGCCTGCAGGGAGAGGGAAGGAGGAGCAGGGAGAGGGAAGGAGGAGCAGGGAGAGGGAAGGAGGAGCAGGGATGCTTCCAGTAAACCTCAAAGAAGCAACTGGTCTCACTGGTGCTGGAGCCAGCACTGGGTTTGATGTAAACCCCAGGAGAGTGATAAGCCCCACCTCGATCTCAAGAGTCTTTTATTTAACACTGAATCATAAAATAGCTCTTTGCACACCTTTTTTTTTTTCCTTCTCCCTTTTTCTGGGTTTTTTTTAGTTTCTTTCTTTGTAACTCTTGAAATACACATGGTTTACACTGGGCAAAGTTTCAAAGCAACAACATCAAAGTGCGTCTACAGGTGATGGTACCAACCAAAGTGCTAAAAACACGGTCTCCCACGGGCAGCAGCCACCACCTCCCCCATCTCCCTGTCCCTCAAACCCTGCCCCCCCCCGTGGGTCCTCTCCCTGACCCCCCTCCCCATCTCATCTGCACCCCCATTTGGGCTGCACCCCCAACACTCCTGGCTCAGCATCCAGGACCCGCCTGAGCATCGAGGGGCCGTGGGGGTGAGGGGGACAAAAAAAAAAGGGAGGTTTGGTTCTCCAGACACTGGCACATGGCTGCAGAAAGACTAAAATAGACCTAAAATTCATTGAGATTTAAAAAAAAATAACTGAAGGGGAAGCTGAGTCGCTGCCTTTGGGGAGGGGGGAGGTCACTGCACCCAGGGGGGTTCCCCCTCAGGGGCTGAGAATGGAGAAGTTGCTGTAGGGAAATGATTGTAATTCCTGTCGAGAGAGATGGATACGGATATAATTTGTTATTTTCCCCCTTTCCCTCCCCGCGGGCAGCGTGTCCTCTGATTATCTCTCAGCAAGTGTGTGGGACCAGGCTTGCTTCCCAGATCCATCCCACCCTTTGCTTCCCAGATCCAATCCCACACTCCCACCTCATTGCACCCTCTTGTCCCCGGCCCCAGCCTGCCTCGTCTTCCCCCCCTTTCCACGGGGCTCAGTCCCGAGGCTGGCTCAGAATAAATCCCAGTTTTCCTGTGTTGGGGCAGTTTTCCCTCCCCTCCTTGCTGCTGCTCTCCAGGGAAGGAGGTGGCAGCAGCTTTTCTCCAGGGCAGGAGAGACCCCTTTCCTGCTGCAGGGATTATTTTGCCTCCCACCCGTGGGGAAGGTCGTGCATCACTTGGCAGCAACAACCCCCACCTGTGATGCTTCGGTCCCAACCAACCATCTCTGGTTGCTAAAATCACCCTGTTTTGTGGGGTTTTTTTGTTTGTGTTTTTTTTTTTTAAAGCATTTTATCATTTGGCACCAATTCCCAAATGCTTTCCCTCCAACCCCAACCTGCAGGTTTTTCCCCCCAAAATGAGGGGCTGAAGCCACGTGCCAGCTCCTGGGCTGGGCTCCTTGAAGAGCCAGGAGAAGATGTTGTTCAACCCCTCCCAGATCCTTCCTCAACAGTTCTCATGGGATATTTGTTGTTGTTGTTGTTGTTTTTCCATTTTGACCAAATTTGGAGCCTTTGGGAATCACAGAATCCCAGACTGGTTTGGGTTGGAAGGGACCTTCAAGACCATCTACTTCCAACCCCCCTGCGTGGGCAGGGACACCTCCCACTGGACCAGGTTGGTGGATCCAAACAAGGTGTCCAAGATCCAGCCATGGCTGTGCCTGGGGTGCCAGTTGGGACTGTGACCCACGGCGAGAAGTGGGGTCATTTTTTTTTTTAACCTTTGCTTGATAAAGAGATTTAAAAAAAAACCTCTTTAGGTGGAGCCAACCTGGGGGTTCCCCCTTCCCTGGAGACCTTACAGCCCTGGGCTCCCCCCAGGCTGGGAGCACAGGGATGAAGGCAGGAGGAGGTTCCAGGTTCCAGGAGCATCCCCAGCTCCTGGGGGTTGGAGCAATGGACGATGAGCAAAATCCAACATACGAGGCAGAAAAAACCATGGATTTGGGATAAATTTGCCCCCTCCGAGCTGGCTTTGCTGGTGGTGTTCCTCTTGAGATCCCTTCCCAACACCCAGATTCAAGCAAAGGGGAATGTCATGAGCGTTGGCCGTGGGAAAAATTTGGGCAAACTCACTAAAAAAAAGGACTAAATCCCCCCAAAAAACTTGTCCCACAGGAACCAGGTCTGGCAGGAACCAGCAGCACTGTCCATCCAGCCCCTGCCAGATCTGGCCACCACCATGACCTTGAGGGAATGCTGCTCACCCCAGCTGGGGCAGTTGTGCCCTGGCTTTTGCCAGGGATTGTCATCGCAGAGACCCGCCCTGGGGCTTCTCGAGGGTCTAGTATGGGGTTGAGCTCACGCTGCAGTTCTCCCCTTCCCTTGATTGCAAGGCTTTCCCAGGGGGTTTTGGTATTTCTGGCAGTCTCCATCATTTCCAGAGGAGATGGGGTTGAAACCCCACGACCTCTGTGGTCACGGGCAGCCTCATCCCAGCATCCTGATGGGATTAGGGTGGGCAAGGGAGGCTTGTGGGAGAGCCAAGGAGGCCACGTGTTAGTGGGATGGGGAGGGAAAGCAGCAGGGAACCCGTCAATGTGACAACACGGAGCTGTTAATGAGCTCGTTGCCATTAACAACCCTGGTAATTAGGAGCCACCCCAGGGCTCATTAACACTCAGCCTGTGCCAGCCACCTTCATCCCCAGCCCAGGAGGAAGAGACCCATCCAAGCCCCAGGAATCGTGCAGAATGGGGAAAACGACCCTGCTTTTCCCATCTCCCAGTCCTGGAGCCTTCTCAAGGTCTCACGTCATGGTGGGATTATTGTCAAAAACGAGGCCACAAGTTGGACTTCTTTGGGAATGCCCCCAAGGGAGCTGGGTGGTTTGGTCTCAATGAGGCACCAAATGTGGGTGAGGTTGTCCTGCCGTGACTGACAAAACCCCTGTGGCATCAGGGGGACAGGGATGTCCCCCCACCCACCCACGCCACCGCCAGCAGATGCAACCACCAGCAGCCACGGCACCAGCAGCCCCTCCAGCCTCACACGGAAAGTTCCTTCAAGAGTCCTCAACATCTCCCCCTGCTTCCCATCACTCCCTCCTCACCCATGGCCTGGAGGATTGAGGTGAGGGGCTGGCTGTGGGGCGAGCAGCAAACCTGGAGCAGCCACCTTCAGTCTTCAGACACGACCCTCCAACACGATAGTCTTTAAGCGTAGAGTCTATGAACATGCTGAGTATATAATTTTCCTTTAAAATCTTTTTCTTCTTCTTCTCTTTATAGAAATAAATACTTACTTTGTTTATTTTTTAATTATTATTATTATTATTCTTTGCAAGGGAACTTCTCCAGTCTCTGCTCTGTTCCGAGCGGCGACATCTCCACGGGGACCACTCTGGTGGGATGGTCTCCAGGGGGGTTTTAGCTTGGCTGGGTGGGTTTTGGTTTTTTTTGCTGGTCAGGGCATCCCTTGCTCCTCTTGCCCTTGGATGGTGCACGGCCCAGCCTCCCTGGGATGGAGATGAACCCCTGGTGGGGAGCTCCTCCAGTGCTGCCCATGAGGGCGTGGTGGGACGTGGTGGTGGTTCCTTGCAGGTGTTTCTTTGGGCTCCCACATTTTGTGCATCCAGGGATCAGCCTTCTCCTGGAAAGCTGCAGTCGGTGGGGGGTGGAGGTGCTTCCAATGAGGGGTTATGGCCAAAAAAACCCTACCCTGCTTTGGAGAAGACAGCGTAGATGGGATGAAGGGTGGATGAAATGATCTCCCGAGGTTCCTTCTGGGATTGGAGACCTAGGAGCTGCTTCCAGCCCACCAACAGCTTCAGCGATTTGGAACTGATCATCTTTTCTATTGAGGTCCCCGTGGGCTGTTGGCATCCTGGGAGCCCCTGGCTGAGGCCTGCAGTTCTCGTGTCCTGGATGAGGAGGGCGGTACCAGGATGGGTCTGCAACCTCCTCCCTCCAGGGGGGATGCTCCATGGCAGCCCATCACCCCAGGAGGGCTGAAGGAAAGGGAGATACCCTTGGAGATACCTTCCTCACAACCACATTGGCACCAAAACCTCCAACAATGGTCCGGAGAAGAAGCTCAGCAAGTTGGGTCCAAGCAGTCCTGGCTGGAGCTCAGGGTCGCAAGGGGCTGTGGTTAAGGCCGACGTGTCCCTGCTGCTGGCAGTGCTGTGACAGGTGTCCCCCGTGGCACCTCCTGGCACCTTCTCCCCAGGGTGGACAATGGAGAAGCCTGGCCTTGCTGGATGTCTTCCAAAAGCCTTTTCCTTTGGAAAGAAGAAGGGTACGTGGAGGGTGATGGTGTCCTGGTGGGCAGAAGACAGCCAGAGGCAAACAGAGGAATGAAAAGACCAGCCGTGGCCATAGACAAGGGATCTACCAGGGCAGTTGGGCTGGTGCTTTCACCAGCAGCTTTGGATTTCAGGACAATTTGGGCAGGATTTCTCCTTCAGGCTGCTCAGAAAGGCGACGAGATGGCAAATGTGGGTGTCCCATGCCAGTCCCTCTCTCTCCAGCTCTACCTGGAGGAAGCCTGAACAGGTGGTGGATGTTGGTGGGGACAGGAGCATGACCCGTTTTTCCTGGTGGGTGGGGATTTTGGAGATGGTTTTATTGCCTTGGCAGGAAGGTTTGGGTGGAGAGCAGGTGAGGCTGGAAACCTCTGGAAGAGCAACCTCTTGGTGTCCTCTGGCTCTTACAGCCTCCGAAGATGCAGCTGTGCCACCTTGGGCTTGTGCTGTTGTGGTGCTGGTTCCTGGGCAGTATTTACCCAGGCTTGGGTGCTCTTCTGCTAAACAAGTGGAAGGAAAACCAGCAGAAATGCTGCAGGAATGCTGGGTCTCCTCTGGAGGAACTGCCTCTTCCCACCCCACCTCCACCAGCCCACAGAGAGGACAGGGATGGTCAGTGATGCCCAGCAAAGAGCCCAGAGGGACAGGCTGACCCATCATCACCTCCCACCCCATCGAACGGCTGAAAAAAACCACACCCCCAGAAAGAGAGTTGGAAGGAAAAAGACATTCCCCAAACAAGGATCCTTGGCAACGAGCAGCCCTGGTGCAAAGCCATCCCCTCTCCTCGGGAGGAGTGTGTGGCCTCGTCTCTTCAGGCAGCCAAAAAATGTTCTTGAGTAGCACCTTCTCACCCCTGAGCTGGCCCTGGGGACGAGCTCCCACTGCCAGTCACGAAGGGCTGCAAGAGCCTGGGGGTCTCTTTGTGCATGGGCCAGCATCTCCGTGCCCCAGGTCCTGCAAAGGGTGAGCAGCAGAGGGTGGGTTTGGTTCCACGGGGGCCTCCAGCTCTGCCGGGCAGAGGAGGGAATGTGCTTTGTGGTTCCCTGAAGGTCTAACAGCCTCCTTCCACTTTGATGTGTAAAATCTTGGAGAAGCCGGGTCTTTTCCTCAGGGCCTGGAAGAGGAGGGGAGAGGGTGGGTGGTTGGTGCAGGACCTGGCAGGCTTGGCTGTCCCACAGGTTGGGCAGGGAAAAGAGAGGAGATCTTCAATCCCCACCAGGGGAAAGGGCCCACCCTGGTCCCATCCCCACCACTGCATCCCAAAGGGATCTGGCTTTCTTGCAGGATGGGCTCATGGTCTCTTCTTAATCCCATGCCCTGAAGCTAAGTCTGGGTTTGGTTTCTGTTTGGTTAAAACCACCATTTCCTGAGGACAGCAGTAGTTTGGGGCAGATGAAACCAACATCAACAGGGTTGTCAGGCCCTGGCCCAGGCTGCCCAGGGCAGGGGGGGAGTCCCCATCCCTGGAGGGGTTTCAAAGCCCTTTAGATGTGGTGCTGAGGGACATGGGTTAGTGGTGGCCTTGGCAGGGCTGGGTTAGCAGTTGGTCTTGGTGATCTTCAAGGTCTTTGGTGGTGGAGCAGGAACTGCATGAGCTGTGTGACCCCACCCGAGGGTGCTGGTGGGCCTCCATCCCCAAGTCCTGCTTTGCACCTCATGGGAGTTTCACCTGACACCCCCCATGGTGGCCAACCCTGCTGCAGGATGAAGCCAACCAGAGGATGGTGTGAGATGGAGGCACCTATTTTTCCCCTTGGGCACAGATGGAGATGTCTTCCCTGGAGACCCTGAAGAGCTCAGGGACAGCCCAAGCCCTGCCGAGCATCACAAGCTGAGCAAGGTCTGCAACTCAGCCCAGCTAAAATTAACCCAGTTTCTGCTTTCATGAGTGGATTTTCAACCACTTGACAGTGTTCACCAAGCTGGTGGCCCCAGGAAGGAGGCAACAGCCCTTTTGTGTCCCCAGGGAACAGTGGTGGGCAAGAATTTGTCCTCAGGGTCCATGGGGGTCTGACGTGAGACTGGTGACACATGGGTGACCTGGGTATGGCATCCTTTACCTGGAGTTTGTTCACCATTTCTTCAAACATCTTCTTGGCTTCAGGGCTGTGAGGTTCCTTGAAGTAGTCTACAATGCCCACCTGCACCACGATGGACTTCAGGTTCCGGCACACACCTGAGGGCAGAAACACCTGGTGGGGAGACATCCTCTCCACAGCCAGGACGGACCCTAAAACCCACAGAGTGCTCCTCAAGGCCTTTTGCATTTGGGGAAACCTCACTCTGGAGGTGAAGGAGACCCAGTCTTGGTGACCAAGACCTCTGTAGGGAGGATGGTGGTCTACAAGATGGCCCCCGATTGTCCTATCCCAAATCAGCAGTCCTACTGCTTCCTTGGGAAACCCTTACTCTTCCACCCAGAGGGATGGGTTCCCAGCAAGTCCAACCACAGCCACATGTGCCATGACCACCAGGAAACGCACCTCCAACAGGCTCTCCTGGCTGTGGACCTCTTTCCCCCTGAAGCTCCCAACCTGACAAATACCTTCAGTGAACAGAGTGACTCTCAGCTCAGAGACACCAGGGTGAACCCCAGGTGAGCCACAGACACTGAGGCCTCCATTACACCGAGGAGAGCATGGAGGAGGTGTCTCCATCCTCCCTGTGGCCCAAGGCAAGATCAGCTCTTCCCTCCTTAGCAGGGGGCTGTTGGTTGGATCCCATCTTTGAAACCTTCCACCATGGAGCTCCCAGCCCCTTCCAGCATTGGTGGGTTCCTGTGGGTGGGGCTGGGAGGCAGGGTCTGCTTGGTGGACCTCAATAGCTGGTGACCTTTTGGTCAATGGATGATGCACTCCTCCCATGGCTACTCACTGTTGAAGTGCAGCAGGGCTTTGGGGGTGACAGGCGTGGAGGTCAGCACCAGCATCTCCAGCCCCTTCAGCCCCTCTCGACACATCTCCGCAGCGACCTCCTGGTTGATCTCAGCCACGTGGTCCAGCTCCAGGACCTGAAGCCTCATGCAGTTTCGGGCTGGAAGGACAGAGCATCCCCCATCAGGACCCCATGGAGAAGGGATGAGGACAACCAAGGGGAACAGGATGGTCGGAGGGATGGGTGGCAGCAAGGAGGGGCAGGGTGCTCCCGTGGTCCTTGTGGTGGGCTTCTCCATTGAGATTCCCTGCAGGGCATCTCCTAGGGGTACACCCTGCCTCCAGCAAGGTCCCCTTCTCCTGGTGCCATCAGAGGAGAGCTGCCTACCTAAGGAGGCCAGTCCCTGGACACCACAGCCTGCCCCTCCGATGCCCAGTGCCCGCAGGTGGGGCCAGCACCGTCCAATCATCTGAAGGCAGCGGTTGCTGAAGCGTGTTGGCTGCTGGCTGGGGAGAGGAAGGAGAAAGAGCTGGGGAGGGCTGGAAGAAAAGGTCATCCCCCACACCCTGCGTGGTCCCAGGTAGGGATAGGAAGGACCTCCCCCCATCCCACCAAGCCAGGTGTTGCCACGCTGGAGGGAGGTGTTTCCAGAGCAGACACCTCCACCTGAGCAACCATTCTGGGTTGTGTTGCAACCAGGACGGGGCAGGTCCAATCACTCTAGGGAGTCCCTCCTCCCCACACCCTCCACCTCTGGAGATCTGAATGAAGCCCCAAACTCTGCGGTGTTCCTCACACTCAACCTGGCCTCCTCCTAACATGCCTCTTACCATGGGTGCAGAGGTGCGACCTGGAGGGAGATGATGTCCCTGCAACCTGCTCCAAGGGCCCAGATGACTTCATGACCCACGGGGTCTGTAGAGCTCCTGGAACGGGACAGAGGACACATGGTGGCCCCCATTGGCAGTGATGCTGCCCTGGGGGCTGTGTCTGCAGCCTCATGCTGCACCTGGAGGTACAAATCTGGTCATTATTTGTAACCCACGATCTGCCCATGAACCAGGCAATCCCAGCACCAACCCATGCAGGGAGGCTGAAGGCTGAAGGAATGGTGCCTACGGATGTGGAGTGTCAACAAGGATGGAAGAAGGTGTGGTTGAAGGTGAGGCTGAAGGTGAGATTGAAGATGAGTTTGGAAGCAAGGTTGAAGGCACAGGCTGAAGGTGAGGTTGGTAGTTGCAACTGAGGGTGATGGTTGAAGGTGAGGTTGCAGGTGAAGGCAGAAGTCTTCCAGATGCAACGCTGGCAAGTGCCAGGGCCATGTACCCAACATCCCTGCAGATCCCATTGGGTTGGTTTCACTTGTCACCTTCCCAGCCTGGATGGAGAAGGTGCCAGGAGGTGGTAAAGATGTTACAGCTGATGGGTGGTAACTTCCAGCCAAGGGAAGTGGCTGCTCCATGGTTGTGCTACCACACCTGCAGGAGGCTGTTGGCCCAGTGTTGCTGCAGATGTTTGTGGTGGGCTCCTCCTTGGTCTTTTTTTGAGGTGTCAAAGCAGACCTCACTTGATGCTGCTGGACTCGAGCAGGGATGTAGTGGAGATGCAGGTGTATCATGAATTGTGACACTGAGCAGGGGTGGCCGTGGTGTCTGCCACCCAACTTTTGTGCCACTGGCTCAGAGGAGCTTTCACTGATGCCATCAGCTCCCTCCGCTGAGCCACCGGAGGTGAGATGTCTGGTGCCTTGTCCTGGTGCTGCCAGGACAGAGGCCCCTGGTTGCTTCACCACGCTGGGCTCCCTCCTGAAGACCAAGGCTGCTCTTCCTCCCTCTGAATGACCTACTTCAAAATGTCAGGCAAGCCTCAAAATAAGTGATGGGCGTTATCTTGGGTGTTTCACTCGTCTCCACCAAGGGTGCCTGCCAAGAACCCCTTGTCAGGGTGGTGGGTTAATTAGAGCACGAGTCAGAGTCACAGGTTAACGAGGTGCCAGGAGCACTTGCCCTTGCTCTGAGGCCCTTGGAAGGGCCCGTGGAGGAGTTATTGGATTAAACCCAGCAGCACTGGGCCGCCTCACAGGGGGCATTCCCCAGATCAGAGACATGTCTGAGCTGGCTTGGTCCAACATGGAGGTGCTGGCCGGGTTTGCTTCCCCACCTGAGGGCTTCTTCATCCTGGGCTGGATGAGAACACCCACTGGCTGCAGGTGGAATGGATGCAGAGGCTGAAGTGGTCATCTGCAGGGTGCAGCAGAGCAAGGAGCATCCTCCTTGGGAGTGTAGGAAAGCTAAATTCTGTCTCCACAAGCAGCAGAGCCTCTTCAGAAGGTGGCCAAGACCAACGAGCAGTCAGTGATCTCCACTAGGACCTGTGACCTCCTTCAGAACTGACATCTATGTGCCTCGTGTCCGTGTTCTTGGGCAAGGTCTCCAAGTTGTGTTTTAGCAATCCCATGGCAGAGCTATTCCTCCCTCCCAGGACAGAGGGACCCCGAGGTCTCTTCTCCCCATTAGAAGCCTTCATCAGGGGGCCACAGTCAGGCCCTGGTGTTGGTGCACCTCTTCTTCACCCTTCTCTAACACAAAGCAGTGACCCCACACCGAGACCCTGGTCACGCCTCCAGCTGGGGTGAGATCAGTACCAGGACGGTGGGAATGGAGCTGGAAGGGAAACATCTGCAGGGGAACATGGCAGAGGAGGAGGAGAGCTGCAAGGACAGCTTGCACCTGGGGACACTGGGGCTGCCGCTGGGCTGGGGACACGGAAAGGTGTGTCCTTCACACCTGGCCAGATGTGCTGCACTCTACCCGGGAACGGGGACGGGCACCAGAGGAGTCCCAAGACATCCCACGGATGTTCCCAGCCTTCTCCCATCCAGGGAACCACCGGGCAAGCCCCCGTGGGCAGGGGTGGGGCTGCTGGTGGCCATGCTTACCGGTAGGTGACAGCCTGCAGGGCCCGGCAGTAGCAGCTGGCCAGCCAGAGCGAGCGGTCGGTCAGCACGTTGGGGCAGTGGGAGATGCGCAGGATCAGGAGGTTGCCACCTGTTGCCTTCAGCAAGGATTCCAGCCCTGCTTCCAGGCAGCCCCTACCACGGATGGAGGCAAGGTCAGGCATGGGCGCCCATGCTGACGCTCCCCAGGGTCACCCCCTGGCAGTGACACGTGCCGTGGGGAACACGTGGATCCAGGACGCCCAAAACCCACAGCAGGAGCTGGTGTGTGATGATTGTGTCAGTGGAAATGGGATGTTGAGGGCTCATGGAGCACCACCATCCCCGAGGGCCAGAAGAAATGGCCTCGAGTTGCACCAGGGGAGGTTGAGATTGGACATTAGGAGAAACTTCTTCACTGAAAGGGTTTTTAACCAGTGGCCCAGGCTGCCCAGGGAGGTGGTTGAATCACCATCCCTGGAGGGCTTTAAAAGCCATGTAGATGTGGTGCTGAGGGACATGGCTTCAGCACTGGACTTGGTAGAGTTGGGTTAATGGTTGGTAGAATTAGGTTATGGTTGGACTCAGTGATCTTAAAGGTCTTTTCCAACCAGAACGATGTGATGATTCTGTGACTCCTACGGCCACCAGCCTGGCTGTGGGAGGAGGGTGCCCAAGACACGGGGACTCACCGTGTGCTCTTCATGTAGTCCTCCTTGCTCTCCTTCTTCCCTCTCTGACGCGGCTTGAGGTTTTGGAGGGTGAGGGAGTGCATCTGGGTGCACCACTGAGACAGCATGGCCAGGAACTGGGGGGACAGGGGTGGCTGTCACCGAGGGGGATGCTCTCAGCATGCCCCATGCCACCCATCCCTGGCTGCCTTTGGGTAGATCTGTGCAGGTGCCTCCACACACGGGCAACGCAAGCTTGTGACAATGCAGACAGGAGGTCATGCAAGGGTGGGCTCAACAAAACCGTGGGGGTGACCACCAAAGCACGTGACAAATGTGTGCACGTGTGAGCCCATGGCCACAGGCAAGCACGGGTGGGCGTGCAACACATCCACAACACAAGAGCTTCCAACACAAGACAGGCATGGAGATGTTAGAGCAGGTCTAGAGGAGGCGACAAAGATGCTCAGAGGGCTGGAGCAGCTCTGCTCTGGAGACAGGCTGGGAGAGTTGGGGTGTTCAGCCTCGAGAAGAGAAGGCTCCAGGGAGACCTTAGAGCACCTTCCAGTGCCTGAAGGGGCTCCAGGAAAGCTGGGGAGGGGCTTGGGACAAGGGCAGGGAGGGATGGGATGAAGGGGGATGGAGTAAAACTGGAAGAGGGAAAATTCAGGTGAGACATCAGGAAGAAATTCTTCACTGTGAGGGAGGTGAGACCCTGGCCCAGGTTGCCCAGGGAAGCTGTGGCTGCCCCATCCCTGGCAGTGTTGGAGGGCAGGTTGGATGGGGCTTGGAGCAACCTGGGCTGGTGGGAGGTGTCCCTGCCCATGCAGGGGGTGGGACTGGATGATCTTGAAAGCCCCTTCCAACCCAAACCAATCTGTGGTTCTATGTTCCCATGACGACAATGGCATGACAACCAACACCAGCAAGATGCTTGCACAGCTTCACCATTCTGGAAGCAAGGTCTCCCCCCGTGCACTGCCATCCCCATCCCCAGTACCTTGGAGGACACCCTGGCATTCTCCAGCAGCACCCGTGTCCACACAGCCGGGTGCCGGGCCACGAACTTCCAGTCCTTGCACACCTCGGCTGCCCGCAGCAGGGTCCTGGTGTCCAGGTAGGTGAAGATGCAGAAGAGAGCTGCTCTCATCTTGAGGATCTCGGGGCTGATCACCTCGCTGGAGTGGCCAGGGCTGCCCCTCTCCAGCCGGCCCACCTTGCCCGTGGCTGCCTCGGTCCTGGCTACGGGACACCCACTGTCAGTTGCCACTGGTGGCCAGGAAAGACAGAGACAGACCCCATGTTCCCCCCCATTCCGTCCTCCCCTGATGAGGGGAGACCTCATCTCAGCTGCTGCTTCCTCATTAGGGAAGGAGGAGCAGTAGGTGTTGGCCTCTTCTCTCTGGTGACCATATAGGACCTGAGGGAATGGTGGGAAGATGTGCAGGAGGGGGTTTAGGTTGGACATTGGGAAGAAATTCTTCACCCAGAGGGTGGAGGAGCACTGGAATAGGCTCCCCAGGGAAGCAGGAATGGCACTGACCCTGACAATATTCAAGGAACATTTGGACAACACCCTCAGGGACGTGGTGTGAACTTTGGGGTTGTCCTGTTCTGGGGCGGGAGCTGGGCTGGGTGATCCAGGCTGTCTGGGCAGGTGGTTGAGCCACCACCCCTGCAGACATCTAAGAAGACAGAGGCGGTGCCAGGGGACAGACAGGGTTTAGCGGCGGATGTGGCAGAGCTGGGGTAGTGGTTGGATCTGATGGTCTTGGAGGTCTTTTCCAACCAGAGTGACACCGTGACTGACGCTCCCACCCCCCAGGAGCACCCGGGCGGTCTCACCCGTCAGCCGGCAGCCGCCCAGGGGCCGGGATGCGGATGATCCGGGTGCCTCGGGCTCCCAGCCCTCGGCCTCGGACTCGGTGGTGCGGGATCCCACGTCGGAGACGTCTCCCTCCTCGCCCTCGGTGCTGTTGCGGTAGGGCCGGCGGTGCCAGTTCTGGATGGCCTGTCGGCGCAGCCCCGAGCCCCGCGGGCCCTCCCGCCCCGGGGGGACGTGCCCCTCGGCCGCCTCATCGGCGGGACACGGCTCCGCGCTGTCACTGTCGTAGCAGCCCGAGCTCTGGGACACGGGTTTCGCCCGGCTTGAGGCCCTGGGGGAGAAGGGAGTTACTGGAGGGAGTCCAGAGGAGAAGGATGAAGATGATCTGGGGGGCTGGAGCATCTCCCTGATGAGGAAAGGCTGAGGGAGCTGGGGCTGTTCAGCCTGGAGAGGAATAATGCTGAGGGGAGACCTTATCAGTGCCTGCAAGTGTCTCAGGGGGGGTGCAGGGAGGATGGAGACAGGCTCTTCTCTATAGTTCCCAGTGACAGGATGAGGGGCAACTGGCACAAGCTGGAACATGGGAAGTTCCACTTAAATATGTGGAAAAACTTCTTTCGGGTGAGGGTGGCAGAGCCCTGGGCCAGGCTGCCCAGGGAGGGTGTGGAGTCTCCTTCTCTGGAGAAGTTCAAGACCCCTCTGGATGCAGCCCTGGGTAATGTGCTCCAGGGGATCCTGCTTTAGTGGGAGAGTTGGACTAGATGATCTCTAGAGCTCCCTTCCAACTCCAGCAATTCTAAGGGCATCTCCTTCCCATCAGCCCCTCACCCACCCCCCAGTGAGTCATCCCACGAACACCCCAAAGAGGCAGCAGGGGTTTGGGACTCACCCGGTGCTGGAGGAGGAACGCTGGTTGGACACAACATAAGGACCATGCACGGCTGCTCCTGGCCCTGGGTGCCGATCTCTCTGTGGGGAGATGGGACAAGAGGAGCCAACGTGGAGAAGCCCAACGTGTGGCTGGTGCAGCTGAGGGAGGTGGCCCCAACATCCCACCCAGAGCCAACATGGAGAAACCCAACATGTGGCTGGTGCAGCTGAGGGAGGTGACCCCAACATCCCACCCAGAGCCAACGTGGAGAAACCCAACGTGTGGCTGGTGCACATGAGGGAGGTGGCCCCAACATCCCACCCAGAGCCAACGTGGAGAAACCCAACGTGTGGCTGGTGCAGCTGAGGGAGGTGACCCCGGCATCCCACCCAGAGCCAGCTGTGTTTTGGGAGGAGACCACGACCCAGCAGGATGCAGAAGAGCACCTCCAGCATCGCCTGGGAAATCCAGACCCACCGAGAAGCCACTTCTCTTTGGGAACCCCACCACCCTGGGTTGCCCACTTCCCCGCAGGGAACGAGAGGAGGGTCCTTACACCTCCCCGCTCAACCCTTCGCAACCATCAGAGAAGACACGTGGGCACCAGCCCGAAGCCACCGCGGTGCCCGTGCCTGTGCCCGCAGAGGTACCAGTCGGCCGGTGGCCTTGCCCCCCGGGGTCCCGCAGCGCCCCAGGCTGCCGTTGGGGGTGGTGCCACAGCTGCTGCTGATGATCTGGAGCTGCTTCTCGGCCCGGTCCGCCCGGTCCAGCAGCTCCTCGATGAAGTGCTGGAGGCGGACCTTGGCGTTGGCCTCCCGGGCGGCCGTCTCCTTCAGGAACTGGTCGATCTGCAGCACCTCCCTGTGGGGCGGGAGGGCAAGTTTCACCACGGGATGTCAAGATCGGACATGAGGAACCATTTCCTTCCCCCAAAAGGTCTGTCAGGCCCTGGCCCAGGCTGCCCAGGGCAGGGGTGGAGTCCCCATCCCTGGAGGGGTTTCCAAGCCCTGGAGATGTGGTGCTGAGGGACATGGGGCAGTGGTGGCCTTGGCAGGGCTGGGTTAACAGGTGGACTTGATGATCTTAGGGGTCTTTTCCAGCCAAAATTACTCCATGATTCTATGGTTGACACCCCAGTCCTTTCCCACCCATCCTTGTTAAGCCCCTCCATGCCTGTCTGCCATCAGGGGTGGGAGCTCAAGGATGCTCATGTGCATCCAGACCATTCCATCACCAGCCTGATGTGGGTCTGTGCCAGCTCAGGTGGCTCCTGGGCTTGGTCTGGTGCAGAGGAGGGACCAAGCGATGCTCCTGGCATCCAAGGTGGATGCTTCCATTCACTGGCATGTCCATTGCTCCCAGAACTGGAGTCAGGCCCTGGAGCACAGTGCAGCAGAGGGAGCAGGATGATGATGGTGTGGTGGGATGATGGAGGAGGTTGGCAGTGCTACCTGCCTCACTCAGGGCAGGCTGAAAGGAAAGACCTTCAGA
The DNA here is from genome assembly GCF_020740795.1 of Apus apus. Classification (NCBI taxonomy): domain Eukaryota; kingdom Metazoa; phylum Chordata; class Aves; order Apodiformes; family Apodidae; genus Apus; species Apus apus. The sequence continues at coordinate 113,813,020 of NC_067285.1, read as the reverse complement.
GCAGCGTGGAGTCCTCAGGCCACCACTCACCCGAGACTCCATTAACCACAGCAGCTGCAGGGCCCCCGCTGCTTCATTAATTCATTAATTAGCAGGCAGTGGGGAGCTTTTATGCGTGGGCCGGGGTCACTCTGCTGAGAAACCACCCCCAAAACATGGCCAGCTCTGAGGTGGAGCTCAACCACCCCAGGTGGCTCCATCCCCCCTGCACAGGTGTGTGCCCGGGCACACACACACACCTCTTGCACCTCCAGGAAACACGGACAAGGACACGCAGGCACAGGTGAACACACCCCAAAACCAGGTGGGACAGACTGTCCCAGCTGTCACACCCTTGCAGGTGCCCGTGCCACACGTGCACACCGGGCACACCCACCTTTGCTTACACCGGGACCCCCAGATGCACAAAGAGGGCTCTGCACGGCTGTCCTGTGCACACCCAACCATGCACACCCAGCAGTGCACACCCTGCACACGCCCCAGCGCGCACACCTAACCAAGCACACCCAACCGTGCACACCTGACCATGCACACCCAAACACACCAACCATGCATACCCTGCACACACCCAACCACGCACACTCAACCATGCTCATCTGATTGTGCACACCTGATGATTCACACGTGACCATGCACACCTAACTGCACACCTGACCTTGCACACCTGACCTTGTACTGCTGGCCATACACATCTGACCTTGCACACTTGATCTTGCACACCTGACTGTGCACACCTGACCGTGCACACCTGGCTGTGCACACCTGGCTGTGCATGCCTGACTGCACACCTGACCTTGCACACTTGATCTTGCACACCTGGCTGTGCACACCTGGCCACACCGCTCTGCCCAGGAGCACAACACGAGGAGGTGGCAGCACTTAGTGCTGTATTTCCCATTGCTTATTAATTGCCATTTAATTGTCACTTAATTGCCCCCCCAACTGCCATCTGCAGGAGGACCTCGGAGCTCCCCGGTGGTGCTCTGGGAAAGCTCCTGGCTGGGACATCTAGGAGATTTGGAAGGCAAATGGGGCCGTGGCAGGGTGGGTGTAAAGTGATGCTGATGGTTATCACCAGCACTGCTCACGTTCCTGTGGATCGGGTGGAAAAAACACCCTCAGGAATGCAAAAGGAACCCGGGAGCAAAAAGTCTTCCACAGAGACAGGGACCTCGGGGTGTTGTGGAGCTGGCAGGGCTGGGAAATGTTCCCAGCAATGATTTGTTGTTGGGGAAGGGAGAAAGGGGCTTTGCCAATAGAAATGATCTATGGTTCCCCCACATCTAGGAAAGACACCTCCTCTTTTCATCAGCTCTTCACACGCTTCCTCTGCAACCTGGGAAGTGATTTTGTTCTGGCTTGAGGAGCATGAGGACTGGTGGGGACAATCAGCAACCAGGAGGGTTCCTCTAGAATCACTGAATGGTTTGGGTTGGAAGGGACCTTCAAGATCATCAGGTTCCAACCGCCCTGCATGGGCAGGGACACCTCCCACCAGCCCAGGCTGCTCCAAGCCCCATCCAACCTGCCCTTCAACACTGCCAGGGATGGGGCAGCCACAGCTTCTCTGGGCAACCCGGGCCTGGGTCTCACCACCCTCACAGCAAAGAATTTCTTCCTAACGTCTAAACTAAATCTCTTCCAGTTTGAAATTTTCCCTCCTCATCCTTGAAGAATCCCACCAGTGCTCCCAGCCCAGCAGAACTGTGACTTTTCCCCATTATCCTACTCCTCACTGACTTTCTGGACCCCATGGTGGCCTCCAGCTTTGCTAAGAAACTCCTGAAGAATAAGGTCTATTCGCTTGAGTGACACCGACTGGCGAAACAACCCAGTGCTTGACCAGAGGGAGATTCAAGAGCAGTGTTGGGGTGGGAAGTGGATGTTGAGCGGGGAACGTGGGATGAAAATGAGGATGATAGTGCCATGGTCCTAACAGGAGATGGAGGTCATGCTTCCCAGGCTACACCACTCTCCTTCTAGGAGAAAACCCCTGGGTTAGGCATGGCCAAGATGGCTTCTCTTGGATTTATGACCATGGAACAGGTCAATGGGATTGTTAGGTTGGATGATTTAGCTTTGGAGCCAGAGGGGATGTTCCAGCCCTGATTTTGAGGGACACCCTTTGGCACTAGAGGTGGGCTGCAGAAACATGGCCACCACCACGTTCCTTGGCAGCACAGCAGGATGATGGCCATGCCACTCCCATGTCCTGGGGGCTCTGGGACAAGTTCTGACATGACGTGACCCAGCTTGGACATGGGGAGGCTCAGGTGTAAGTGGAAGCAGCTCAGGTCTAATGCCTGCATGGGAGAAGATGCAAAACCTGATGAGCAATGACACTAACGGGCATTGCCCAGGGGATTGTGTCCTAGCACTTGGTCTGAGGGCTTGGTGATGGTGTTGGGATCTTGGGGATCTTGCTGTCGGGGACCCATTTCCCCCCACCCTGCAGTCCAGAGAGCGGGCAAAGGACTCACTGTTGCTTGCGGGTGAGCTCCTGCTCCTTCTGCACCAGGTCCTGCTTGAGGGAGGCCAGCATCTCCACGCTGACGTCCACCTGGCGGGAGAGTTCGGATGCCCGGTCCTCCAGCTCCTGCTTCTCCCGGCTGAGCCGCAGGCTCTCCTGCTTGGCCTTCTCCAGCTCCGAGCTCTTGCGGTCCAGCTCCACTTGCAGCCGGCCCACCTGCGAGGCGATCTTCTGCTCCACCTCCTCCGTCAGCTTCTCCAGCCTCTTGTCCACCTCCAGCTTCTCGAAGGCTCGGATCTTCAGGCGGGCCAAGCCTTCCTCGTAGGCTGCGTCCATGGCGGCCGGCGGCGCCGGGGCTGGCGCCACGGCTTTGCCCCGGCTGAAGATCTCCGTCAGGGGGATCTCGATCTCGTGGACATAGCGGGGCGAGGGGGAGGAGGACGGGGCTGGTTCCAGCTCCTCGGCGGGGACCAGGTCGCAGGAGAAGCGCTGGTCCTTGCCTTGGAAGGAGGTGCTCTCAAAGTAGTCCCGCCGAGCGGCCGGGGTCAGCAAGGCGCCGTCGGCGGCCAAGGGGAAGACGGCAGCATCGCAGATGCTGTTGGTCTTGGAGAGGACGTAGAGGGTCTCGTAGGTGTGGTTGTACTCCAGGTGCGCCCGCAGCGAGGAGAGGCTGCGGAAGCGCTTGTGCTCCCCGCAGCGCGGGCACCGGTAGGGCAGGTCCAGGGAGGCCATTCCCTCAGCGACGCGCCCCGCCAGCCCGGGGGAAGCCCACGGCCCCGCTCATGGCGCGGGGGAGGCCGGGAGGTGGCACCTGGGCTGGGGTGGGGAGCCCCGGCAGGTGGGGATGCAGCTCTGCTGGGGCATGGCGGGGTGGGAGGGCTGGGGTGGGAGGGGTGGGCGCCGGGAGGCCCCGGGGGGATGTCAGCATCGGCTGGTGGCTGGTGCTAGGAGAGACAGGGGGGTTAGTGATGCGGGGACGGCAGGTCCCCACAGGTCCCTCCTTGGCCCTTCTCCTTGGTCCCCTCTCTGCCTCTGTCCTCCCCTTCCGTGTTCCTCCCACTCATGCACAACCCTTGGGAGGGTGCACGATGCTCAGGGAGGTTTAGATCCCTTGGGAAGATCAACAGCCCTCGGGAATGTGCATAATCCTGGGGAAGACCCACAACCCTTAGGAAGATCCACAACCTTTGGGAAGACCCACAACACTTAGGAAGACCCACAACCCTTAGGAAGACCCACAACTCTTAGGAAGATCCACAACCTTTGGGAAGACCCACAACTCTTAGAAAGATCCACAACCTTTGGGAAGACCCATAACCCTCAGGAAGATCCACAACCCTTAGGAAGACCCACAACCCTTAGGAAATTCCACAACCTTTGGGAAGACCCACAACCCTTAGGAAGACCCACAGCCCTTAGGAAGATCCACAACCTTTGGGAAGACCTACAACCCTTGAGTAGGTCTACAACCCTTGGGAAGTCCCACTGCCCTTGAGAAAACCCATAAACCTTGGGAAAACCCACAACCCTTGGGAAGATCCACAGCCTTTGGAAAGGAGCATAATTCTTGGAAAAGTGTGCAACCCCTGATATGATCCAGAACTGTTAAGAAGGTCCCCCCACTCCTTGGCAAGGTGCACAAACACTGGGAAGGTTCACAGCCATTTGGGAGGAGTACAGCTGCCAGGAAGGTGAACAACCCATTGGAAATCTCTCTCCTTCTTGTCACAGAGGGGTGACCCATGTGCTTCCTTGCCCAACCACCATGCAAAGAGCCCCTGCAGTGGCAGGGATCTCCAGGCCCTGGGAGCATGCCTGTGTCTGATGCTGCAGCCAGGATATTGGGAGCCACCTCCTCCAAGCAAAGAGTGACCCAAGTGCTGCTAGATGAGCCCATGCAGCCTCGCAGTAGAATCAGATACTTCTCCAGACCCTCACCACAACCACCAAGTCTCATTGTCGGTCCCATTGGGGGCTGTGGGACCCCCATGCTGTGCTGTCCTGGTGACACAAAGGACCCGGTGGTTTCCCATGCCTGACCAAGTGAGGGTCCCTGTGGGGACCTGCACAAACCTCCAAGACGTCGGGGGCTGGGAAAACCCCACCCTTGTGGGTGGGGGTAAGTGGGGTAAGCCACCAAAGATCCAACCTAGGAGGTCACTGCTTTCTCCTCCAGCTTTGGGAGGCAGAAGCACCCATTGGGGGTGTTTTTTTGTGGTTCTTTCAGCCCAAAGCACCAAGGCCACCCATGGGTGGGAAGATCCCTTGCTCATATATTCCACAAAGGGCTCTTCTGACCACCCCCAAACCCTTCTGAGCCCCGCCCTGCACCCCACAACCACCATCCCTGGTGAGCACCAACCTGTCCCTGAACCCTCCATCTGTGCTCACCCTCAGGGCAGCATCCCTGGTGGCCCAGCATCCCCCTACCCCCCTCCACCTTGGTGGGCAGAACCACGGCCACCAGGTTGGGGAAACCATTTTTTGAGGGGGCAAAATCAGGAAAAGGCAAGAAATCCAGGCGGAAAAATGTTAAGAATAATCATTAAAAACAAAAGCAACAACAACAAAAAAAAGCCCCAACAAAACAAGCTGTTGTGGAGAATTTCTGGAGGTGCCTGGCTGTGGTTTTTGGGGTGGTCACCAAGGCAGGTCCACCCTGCCTGGGTGATCCCTGGCGAGCACAAAGCACCTGCTGGCAACTCCAGCGGGTGCCACGGGATGAGAAAGCGCTTTTTTTTCCAGACATACGGAGCCCCAGCCTCCTGCCACCCCACAGCTCAGGCCTGGATCCCTGCCCACCTTCCCCAGGCTGTCCCACCCACCCTGGCTCCCTGTTTCCCAGCCAGAAACCAAGGCAGGATCCGACCCAGGCGGGTCTGAAGGTTCCCATCTCCCAGTCCCTCTTTTCCTGGGCAGGTCCTGCCCTGAACCACAAAACATCTCCTCCCTCCCACCCCGCCAGCCATCCGCCAGGATTTTAAGGAGATGAGGAGTCATTACTACGGTGGCCACGCTGATGGATCCCACAGGCATCCGGAGCCGGGAAACGCTCCCGGCCAGCAGGAGAGACTGCAGCAGCGCCAGAAACCCAGCCCCGAGCTGCTCCGGCATCGCGACCATCGCATCATCCAGCCTTTCTTGGCATTGTTTAACGTTTTCCCGGCCCCTCCACATCCCCCCGCGCCCCCCAATAATAATAATAATAATAAAAATAAATACAAATAATAATAAAAAGGAATTAAAATGAGCCGCAGGCAGCTCCACTGCCTGGTTGAAGAAGGGAAGGGGGAAGATGGGGAAGAGGGATGGAGGATGCTGCCGGTGCCGTGTGGTCCCCATCCTTCCCCCCGCGACCGTCCCCGTCTTTCGGGGTGGGAAGGAGCAGGGCTGGGGGGGGTGAAGGTGGCTGGGGGTGAGGTGCAGGGGGAGACGGGCACGAAAACCCGGGGTGCATCCTGCTTTCCCCCCCTCCTCCCCCTTCCCCAAACACCTGGAGCGGGGAGCAGCGGGTCCCTCCTCACCTCCCGGCTTTGTCCCCGCTTCGTGCTCCCGGGGTGGGGGACACCCTGAGGCGAGGAGCAGCTTGGGGACCAGCCACCACCTCCCAGGGCAGCATCCCGCATCGCTCCATACCTGCTTGTCGCCGCCGACCTCCCGAGCTTGGCTCCTCCGGCGAGGGCAGCATCGCTCCCGTGTCCCCGGCGGCCACCACCGTCCCCACCAAAGCCAACTGGGGGGGGGGGAGCTGGGAGAGGGAGGATGCTACGAGGGGGTGATGTGAGCGGGTCGGTGCACAAAGGCGGCGGCTGCTGAGAGGCTTCAGGGCTTTGTCCGGGCAGAAGGATGCTGGCGAGGAGGGATGCAGCCTCGGGAAGAGGCAGGAGCAGCGGGAAGCATCCGGCTGCCTGCGGGCAGCACCTCCATGCCAGGCCCTGGGGAAGGAGGGAGGGTGGTGGCTGCGGGAGGAGGAGGTGGAGGAAGAGGAGGAGGAGGAGGAGGAGGGGAGCGGGAGGCTGAAGGCCCCGGTGGGGTGGGGTGGGGGGCTGCTGGGCACCCTGGGGACGACGGGGCTCAGAGGGGGCTGTGCATGGGCAGGGGAGAAGGAGGGAGAGATGGAGGGATGGAGGGAAGGAGGGAAGGAAGGAGGGAGGGCGAGCGCTGGCAGCCGCCTCCTCCTCCTCCTTTGCAGCCCGAGCCCGGAGTGTTTCTCGCCGCCGCGTTCCTCCCTCACAGCTCCCTCTGCCTGTCTCCCCACGAACACCGCGGGCTCTCCGCCGGGCCTTGCTGCCATGCGGCAACCCGCCGGCCTCATCCTGCGTCTCCCTCGCACCCCTCGATCCCGCCCTTGTCCCCCCTCAGCCAGGCCGCTGCTCCTGGCCGGGTCCCTGCTGGGATCACCCCCCAGCATCCCCCCCCGGGGAGAAGAAGGGGGCAGGGGGGGTGGGTGCGTGGCCGAGCGTGGGCACCTGCATTGCTCCTTCCCCATCCTGGGCTGGACCCACAGTGTAACCACCCTGGCTTGGTCCTGATCCAATCCCTGAGCAGCTTGGTTTGCTCCCCAGCTTGGTCCTGAGCTGGTCCTCCATCACCCTGGCTTAATCCCTGGTTTGGTCCTGATCCAGTGGCTGGGCATCCTGACTTGGCTTGGTCCCCAGCTGGTCCCCAAGGATACTGGCTTGATCCTTGGCTCGGTGCTGTTCCAGTAGCATGACATCCCAACTTGGTCTCCAGCTTGGTCCTGATCCAGTCCTTGAATACCCTGGCTTGGTCCTCAGCTGGTCTTTGAGCACCCAAGCTTGATCCTGATCCAGTCCCTGAGCAACCCAGTGTGGTCTCCAGCTTGGTCCTGATCCAGTCCCTCAGCACCATGCTTGGTCCTCAGCTGGTCTCTCAGCACCCCAGCTTGGTCCCTTGGTTGGCCCTGATCCAGTCCCCAAGAACCCTGGCTTGGTCCCCAGCTTGGTCCCCAGCTAGTCTCCAAGGACCCTGGCTTGGTCCTGATCCAGTCTCCAGCACCGAGGGCATCCAGCTCCAACATATTGTCTTGTCTCTGATGTGGACACATGGGAAGACAGCAGCACTGGGACCAGGACACTGCTGGCCTGGGGTCAAGTGGTTGTTCCCATCCCTGAGTGGCCCCAGGATTTGGGATGTAACCATTCCTACAAGCTCCCAGTCCCATCCCACCCCACCCCAGGTGCACTCAAGCTGCCAGGGTGGGTGTTCCAATCCTTCCCACCCTCCCTCGGCATCCAGGGATGTGAGCAGAGGGTGAAGGCTCCAGCCTGGCTTTCTTTGAAGAACTTTCAGGCTCAGCATCAATTCTTGAAGCACTCTGGGGGGGGGGGGTGGGTGTATAAATAAGCCCTGGTGCATCACCCATGGGCAGCAGCACGGGGGGAGCAGGGCTGCTCACTGCCCGGCAGGAGCTGACATCCCATGGAGAGATGCCTGAAAGACTCCCCTTCCTGAAGGAAACCTGGGTGCTGAGGTCCTGATGAATGTTATCTGGGGTGTCCCCTCAGAAAAAAATGGGTTTCTGGGGGGTCCTCTGCATCCCGTGGAGTGGTCCTCACTTGGGACCAGGCTCATGGGATGGTGCAGGTGCTGGGGCCAGAAGTGCTTGGGGCTGGTGGGTGCCCACCCGAGAGGCATGAGCATCCTTAGGTGCCATGAGCTCTTAGGGACAGATCTGGAGGGGACATTTTGGATTTCCCCCTCAACCAGGTTTCCTTCTGGCCTCTTCCCTGATCCCAGTCTTCTGGAATCCCACACCCCCTGCCCAGCTTCTCACCTCATCACCACAGGGTCCTCCCACCCCACAACAAGTGGATTTTGCCGGGACAATGGTATAACTAGGATTTAACCCTGGGATGCTCCAGCCCACCTGTCAGCAAAGGGCTGCAGGGACAGGAGGGGACACGGAGAAGGACACTTCCCTCCTCCATAACACAACTGGGGGGCAAAACCCACCCTGTGGGGCTGGTGGAGGGGACAAAACCTGCTGGAGGGAGCAGGTCTGCAGCCATGATCAGCACCCTCTCCCTGCCTCAATTTCCCCCTCGGCAAGAAAAGGCTGAGCATCCCCAAAACCCCTGAGCATCCACCACCATCACCTCTGTTCCCACAGGCAGCTTTTCCTCCCGATGAATTGAAACCAAAGACCCAATCTGAGTCAGCATCTCCCATCGGAACAATGAGATTTCGGAGTCACGTGTTTTAACTAATTTTTAACCAGTGGAGGAGGGAGGTTCTGCTATTGGTGGCACCTTCTGGGCTGATGGTTGGTCCCAGAAGAAGGGAAACAGCATCTCTTGGCTGTTTAAAATTCCAAAAGGGAGAGAGCAAATGCCTCTTCCCTCCCCATCCTGGCTTTGCAGGGGGCCACGTCCTGCCTGTCTGCCTCTGCCTGATGGTGCCTGGACCTTTTCCAGCCCTGGGAATGTGCCAGGTTGAAGATGGGGAGTGGGGCTGTGTTTCCTCCCATTTCTTGTGGGTGAAGCCCCGGGTGGGGGTATCCACATCCCATGGGGGACCAGGAGCCCGGAGTCTAGGCTGGATTGTGGGGTCCCCTCAATGGACCCCATGGATCTGGATCCAAGTAGGATCAGAATAAACGTGGAGCCACATCCCTCTTTTTGGAGGGGGACCCACTGGCAGGGAGCTGGGATCCCTTCCCTGCCCTGTCCTGGGACAAGACCCTTCTTCCAGAATAAGCCCCACCCCAGGGAACTGGGGATGCTTGGGGAGACAGTTGCCACCTCCCCTGCTGCTCTGATTGATTTTCCTCTCCCTGCTCGTGATTTAAGGAGTTTTCCCCTCAATCTGTGGCAGCCAGAGGTCAAAAACACACCAGAAATCCCCCCGGTGTCCCGGCTGCAGGGGATTGAAAGGCTAAGAGGGGGATTGAAAGGCAAAGAGGGGGATGGAAAAGCAGAGGAGAGGGGGATTGAAAGGCAGAGAAGGGGACTGAAAGGCAGAGAAGGGGATTGAAAGGCAGAGAAGAGGACTGAAAGGCAAAGAGGGGGATTGAAAGGCAGAGAGGTCTTAGATTAGCTCAAATCTTTAATTAGAAAAATAGACACAATTTGCCAAATATTCCTGATGGATTTTTCTGCTTGTGTTTACAAACAGGAAAAGAATAAGAACAACACCATCACCTTTCCCAAGGGACCGTTAGGCACTGGTTGCTGGATCCTGGTGGCATCTCACTCCTTCAGGAGAAAGGACCAGTGCATCCGCAGCCCCCGACTGCGCTGGTCGGAAAAACAACCGCTCGGGAGCTGGGAATAAAGTGCTGGCAGGGAATCACAGTCTGCTCGTTCCCAAGGCAGGAGCTCCGTGGGTTGGGGTACATAAAAGAGCCATCTCAGTGGGGATTTCTTTCTGTACATGGGTTTTTAATTTGCACACACACACGCACACGCACACACACACACACACACATGCACCTCTTCCTTGGAATAGGAGCTATAAAAATGGCTCGTTCCCTGCAGTTTGGAGATGGCTCCCGGTGGCTGGAGCTGCCACATTCCCCACATCCCTCAGCCACAGCCGGTGTTCCAGCTCCACAGCGTCACCTCCACCTCCTGCCTGTCCCCCTCCTCCCTGGCGCGGCCCGATCTGCCGCCACCTTCCCCAGGGACCACCCCAGGAGGCTCATTCCCACCCTGGCATCTCCCACGAGATGCTGGGAGGAACCAGAGGAAACACCGTCTCCCAGGCCTCTCAGTCTGGGGAGGGGAGGTGGGTTTTCACAATGTCCCGAAGGAGAGACCCACGGAGAAGAACCCCAAGCCCTTGAGCTTCTCCTCCGTCCGGGCTTTCTGCTTCAGGTGGACCTTGCTGTGACGCTTCTTCTCGTCGGAGCGGGCGAAGCGGCGGCCGCAGGTGTCGCAGGAGAAGGGCTTCTCCCCCGTGTGGGTGCGGATGTGGGTGGTGAGGTGGTCGCTGCGGCTGAAGTTCCTCAGGCAGATGCGGCACTGGAAGGGTTTGTGGCCCGTGTGGATCCGGAGGTGCCTGTTGAGCTCGTCCGAGCGGGCGAAGCTCCGGATGCAGTTCTCCACCGGGCAGGCAAAAGCCTTCTCGTGGGGTTTTGGGCAGAAGCATTTGGAAGAGCACTTGGTCCGCCGGGTCTTCTTCTTGGGCTCGGCCAAGGCGGGAGGGTTGGTGGGCAGCAGGGAAGGGATGGAGGAAGAGGCAGCGTGGCTCAGGAAGTCCGTGTGGGGGACGGAGGGGGAAGGGTGAGGATGGAGGAGCTCAGCAGAGCTCAGCAGAGCTGGCAGGACTTCAGGCTGGGCCATGGAGGTGTCAAAATCTGGCATTAACGGGAGGCTGTGGAGCTTGGTGTCGGCGAAGTCCCCGCGGGCCGGGAAGTTTTCTGGCTCGCAGCCGTAGCCCAGATGGGTGCCGAAGCAGGAAGCGTCCTCTGCCAGGCTGCCGAGCTCTGACTGGCAGCTGATGGACAAGACACTCTCCATCTTGGAGCCCAGAGGGTGGAACAGCCCCTGGTTGCTCTCACCAGCTGGGAAAGCTTCGGGAGAAGGGTAACCAGCGGGCAAGTAGGCCTGATGCTGGGTGATGGGCTCCCACTGGGCACAGGAGGCTTTAAACTTCTCCAGAGGTGGGGAACCAGAAGGCAGCTTGATGTCCTGCTTGGTGTCCAGCTTGGGCTGGAAGAAGCAGTGCGAGGTGTTTCCTAAGGTGGGCTGTGCCTGGAGGGGCTGAGCACCCTCCGCCGTGGGGAAGCTGCCGTAGCCCTGCTCCGGGAAAGGGGCTTGGCTGGATCCGTTCATTTCTGGCTGGCAGGTGGCATAAAGGTCCAGCTGGCTCTGAGCCACCTCGGGACACTGATAAAGAGCATCCTGGTGCCTCGGGTGGCCCTCGGACGAGGAGAAAGGGGAGATGCCCAGGATTCCCGACATCAGGTTGAAGAGAGATTCCTGGTCCTGGGGATGCTCCGGGACCGCCTTGATGAAGAAGCTGCCGGTGTAGCTGAGCGAAGGGGAGGGTTGGCTGCCCGGGGGGGGGTAATCCACCCCCCCGCCGCTCATCGGGGTGCCCAGCAGCTCTCCTGGGGGGACACAGAGGGGGACCGGCGATGAGAGGGACGGAGGGATGAGGGATGGGGAAGGGGAGGGCGGGATACGGGGGAACAGCGGGAGGCTGATGTTGCGTCACTGCGAGGTCCCCGTCCCCGCCGGCTCCCCGGGATGGCACCGGGAGCCCTGGGTGTCACCTCCCTTCCCCGGCAGGACCCCCGGGACCCCCGCCCTGGATTGGAGGGAGAGGAGGGGTGTTGAAGCCACAGCCAGGGGCTGGGAGCGGGGGGCTGGGGGCAGAGGACGGGGAGATGCCCGATTCCCGGCTGCGGGTCTGATTCCCGGCGAGGTCCCTCATCCCTGCCCGGCTCCCCCCTGCTCTTACCTGCCAGGAAATCGGCCTCGGCCAGAAGTTGCTGCTCAGCCTGCCCCAAGCCCTGCAGGTCTCCGGCTTTCATCTCGCCGCTCTCCTCGTACTTGGAGTAAAGAGGATCCGGGCAGAAATCCATAACGTTCAGCATCTCTCCCGGAGATAAGGTTGGAGCGGGTTAGGGAAGAGCCGGGGGATGCTCAGGGCGAGCCCGGGAATGCTCGGAGCAACCCGGGAGGTACTGAGGGGTGTCCAGGGACCGTCTGGAGGATGCTCCGGGGTGTCGGGGACAATTCGGAGGATGCTCCGAGGGTGTTGGGGGCAAGCCGGGGGTTGCGTCGGTGTGTTGGGGGCAATCCAAGTGATGCTCCGGGGTGCTGGGGGCAATCCTGGGGGTGCTGGGGGCAATCCGGGGGGTGCTGGGGGCAATCCGGGGGGTGCTGGGGGCAATCCGGGGGGGTGCTCCGGGGTGCTGGGGGCAATCCAAACGATGCTCCGGGGTGTTGGGGGACAAGCCGGGGGTTGCCCCGCAGCGCCGTGGGCAATCCGGGGGGGTGCCGGGGGATGCCGTGGGGGGGGGTGGGGGGGTGGGCTGCCGGGGGGTGCCGTGCCCCGGGGGGCGGGCAGGGGGTGCGGGCAGGGCAGGGCAGGGCCGGCAGCAGCGGCAGCCCGTGCGGACACCCGGCTCTCCCTCCCCGCCGCCCCCTTTATAGCTGGAGCGGGGCTGCTCCGACCCTTCCGCCGCAGCCATTTCTGGAGTCCCCAGTGAGGCTGCCGTGACGTAAATGCCCATACATGGACTCAGGATGTAGGGCAGGGAGCCCCAATAAGGAAATCTCTCCCGTGACGTGCTGCCCCCCCTCCCCCTCCCTTCCCCTCCCCCTTTTTTTCTCTCTCTGTTGTTTTTTCCCTTATCCCCCCTCCCCCCCCCCCCCCTTCCATCTTTCTAAACTAATAATCGCGATATTTTTAACGAATCGTTGCAGCTGGGGGGGCCCCGTGTGTCCAAAGCATCCCCCCCCCCTTTGCAAGCCCACCCGCATCCCTCCATCACAACCCCCCCGCCCCCCCCCTCCATGCACACGCATGTACACACACACGCGTGTGCAAGCACACCCGTGTGCCAGCGCACACGTGTGCAAGCACAGGCGGCTTTTCCTTCCCTCCGGATTCCAGCTTTTCCCCTGCAAGTTCCCACGGAGGGGTAAGGGGGTTTTAGGGGGGGTTTGGGGGTGGGGTGGGTGCTGGGCACCCCTCCGGATCGGGCCCTTGCGGCCCCAGGGCCTTGGCTCCCCTCCCACCGTGGGCTGCTCCTCTGCCACTCTTCCAGGTTTACATCTCCCCAGGCTCCTTCTTCTTCCTCTCATGCCATTTCTCCCCCCTCCACACCCTCCGCGACTGCCTTTCCTTGCTCTCCTTCCTTCAGGAGGCCTGCAAGGTGCCACCGGGCTTTGCTGCTCCCAGCCCCCCCAACCCCCCCCTGCCATTCCCCCCCTCTTGCCTTTCCCCGCCTGCTTTTGCCAAGACTTCCTCCTGGCATTTCGGGATGTGCTTCGATGGGCAGGAGCTGGGTGGCCGGGCTCCTCCTGCCCCCCAGCAAGAGCCCCCCCGCCCCAAAAAAAGAAGAGAAGGCAAACAGCACGGCCAGCTCACCCCAGTCACCCCAGCTCGCGGCTCCCCAGCCAGGCCAGCGTGTGACAGGCACGGATTTGGGCTGGGAGAGGGCAGATCCTGACTGCAAATCCCACCAGCTCACCCAAGGGGGGATGTTTTAAGAGCAAACCTGACAGGAGCAGTGATCGGGAAGGATCCTGGCAGAGCTTCCACCCTGCCCTGGTGCCCTGAGCATCCTTCTGACCACCCCCCCCCCCTCCCCAGCCACTCTGGTGGCTTCACTGAGGTGAAGCCTCCCATGGAGCAAGCTTGGAGGCTGCTGCTTTCCTTGCTCAGCCATTTCCAAATTTCCAGCCTGGATTTGGAGCCCGTCCTGGACCAGTGGTGATGCTCTGGGGAGCAGGTCACCCCCAGCACCCAGCAGAAGGCAGTTTGGGTGGGCAGGGGAAGGTTTCCTCTGGGCTATCTGGCTGTTGGGTTCAGAGCCCACTGGAAAAAAAAAACACAACCCAGAAACAAACATCTATAAAAATATTTACGGGTACAAACCTGCTGTTTTTCAGCACAGGGTGGCCAATGAGAAGGCTGCAACCACAACTGCAGGAGAAAGCTGTGGGATGCCAAGGAGCTAGGAAGGAGGAGAGGACCTGCTGAGATCCAAGATACCCTGGAGCTGGGGCACAGTGGCTGGAGCAGGGCCCTGCTAAGGTGCTATTCCTGGTTCCCAGGAATGTCTCACTGCATCATCTCGGGCAAACCACCCCTTGGTGTGTCTAGCAGCTCTTCCCCACGTTGGGGACAGGCTGCTCCTCTGTGAAATGCACCCAGGTGGTTGGCCAAGGGGTGCCAAGCAGCACTAAACTCAGCTGGTGATTCAGGGAGTGTCAGGGAATGAGCTGTAAGGTTCAGGTTGGAAATGGAGGAGGGGATGGAGAGAGACCCAGAAAATTATCAGAGTGTGGAAATGGTGAGTGAGACCTGATTATCCACTGGTCCTCATCTCACAGGAACTGGGGGGAGCCCAGTGAGATGGCCAGAAAGTGGGTTTCAGGCAAACCAAACACAATCCTCAGCCCTGCAGTGCTTGATGAAACTGGAACTCGGTGCTTCAGGAGATAATTTGGAACCAAGATAATAAACGGGTTACAAATAATCCATCTGTGGCTACTGAACACAACCCCAACAAGCTACTTAGGGGATGTGCTGGATGCTGGCGGGATATCACCAAAGGATGGACCTTGGGTTCCCTGCTTTCTTCTTCACCTGTCCTTGGCTGCATTTGAGGGACCCATCAGACCTTGGATGCTCTTGCTGCCACAATTTAAAGGGGATGTCAGGCATGGAATCATAGAGTAACAGACTGGTTTGGGTCGGAAAGGACCGTAAGGATCAATTATTTCCACCCTAACTCCCACTAGACCAGGTTTAGGATGTGTAGGGCTTGGCCTCCAGTCTCTGAGCTGGAGTCTACATCCTCAGACTCCCCTGCTGCTGTGCACAACCCTGGGACAACTGCTGCCAGGACAAGCAGCTCTTCTTGGAGGTGGAAAAAACTGTCCCACCTTTTCAATGCTGCAATCCTGATGTGCCATGGGAAGGTTCCCTGGTACTGCCACAGGGCAGAGGCAGCTCTCTGAACCTCCCTCCTTCCTTAAAGGTGATCCTAGAATAGTGGCAACATTTCCCTTCCTCAGACAAGAAAATAAACAATTATGGTGTGGTTGATAGAGAGCAGCTGACTACCCATGGGTGGCTGGAGAGGTGCTGCCTCATGTCCCCTCTTCCTCTGGATGAAGGCTTTTTCTTTTAAGCCTGAGCTAAATAAAAACCTACTTGTATTATAAAAGAACAAACAACAAACCAGTCTAAAGGGACCCTCTTGGATGGCAAGAAGAGTGTGGCTGGGTTTGCTCTGGCACTGGAAGTGACACAATACATGAGATCAGGGGAAAACGTGACTGTGAGTAGAGCCAAGCTCCAGGAGCAGGTGGTGGCACAGTGTTTCCCTTCCCAGAAAGGGCAGTTGGCTGGCGAGGAGGAGGGATAGCCTTCCTGGAGTGACATGTGTCGTCAGTAGAAGATGGGGAGGAAATCCATGCAATGGCTCAGGTCTCTCCCAGGGAGGTACCAGAGCTCAGGCTCTGCCCCGGTTTTTCGGTCCCCTCTTTCTTTCTCTGGTGCCTGAGGTGCTGTGGAAAGCTTTGCTTCACTGAATCCCAGACTGGTTTGGGTTGGAAGGGCCTTCAAGACCATCCAGTTCCAACCCCCTGCATGGGCAGGGACACCTCCCACCAGCCCAGGTTGCTCCAAGCCCCATCCAACCTGCCCTTCAACACTGCCAGGGATGGGGCAGCCACAGCTTCCCTGGGCAACCTGGGCCAGGGTCTCACCACCCTCACAGCAAAGAATTTCCTCCTCATGTCCAACCTAAATCTCCCCTCTTTCAATTAGAAACCACTCCCCACTTGTCCCATCCCTCCCTGCCCTTGTCCCAAGCCCCTCCCCAGCTTTCCTGGAGCCCCTCCAGGCACTGGAAAGGGCTCTAAGGTCTCCCTGGAGCCTTTTCTTAGTGTCTTTAAGAGCTGAAGAGGTTTTGAAAGCTGCTGTGGCAGCCCTGCATGTGTCCACGGGGCATCTTGCAGCAAAGGTTCCCCCAAGCAGAAGAGCTTCAGGCTCCTGCTCCCTCCACGCACCTTCCATGCAGTGGTGGGAGCAACCCTGGGGCAGCAAATGCTGACCTCAAAGGGTCCCAGTGATGCTGGGACATCTCTGAGCTTTCTGGCAGGGCTCAGGTTGCTCAGCCCCAAGCTCACCTTGTTCTGCAGCCCTCCAAGCATGCTGCAGTGCACAGGCTGCCAGCCCGGGACTCCCCCAGTCACCGGCCATCTGGAACCTCCTGGCACAAGCCCCTGTCCTCGGGAGCTTGCCCACCTCCACCAGCCAGGGCAAGTGTTTGCTTAGTGAGCTCCTTGCTGGCTCCTGCTGGTCCAAACCGAGTCCAAACGAGGGTCATGAAGATGCTCAGAGGGCTGAAGCAGCTCTGCTGTGGACACAGGCTGGGAGAGTTGGAGTGTTCAGCCTGGAGAAGAGAAGGCTCCAGGGAGACCTTAGAGCACCTTCCAGTGCCTGAAGGGGCTCCAGGAAAGCTGGGGAGGGGCTTGGGACAAGGGCAGGGAGGGAGAGGACAAGGGGTAATGGATTTAAACTGTAAGAGGGGAGATTTAGGTGAGACATTAGGAAGAAATTCTTTGCTGTGAGGGTGGTGAAACCCTGGCCCAGGTTGCCCAGAGAAGCTGTGGCTGCCCCATCCCTGGCAGTGTTGAAGGGCAGGTTGGATGGGGCTTGGAGCAGCCTGGGCTGGTGGGAGGTGTCCCTGCCCATGCAGGGGGTTGGATCTAGATGATCTTGAATGTCCCTCCAACCCAAACCAGTCTGGGGTTCTATGAATCCCCTGCAGAGCCAGGGCCCAGCTTGGTCCCAGGGGTCACCTTTCTGCTGACCACCCACCACGCTGCACATGATCCATTGCAGCAGCTCATCAGCCTTCCTTTCCTCCACAGTTTCTAAGTCTGTGCTCCCAGCTGGGGCTGTAGCACGGAAATCAAGCCTGAATTCTTGCCTTTGTCCCATGTTTTTTCCCCGGGTTTCATCTCTGGAGCCTTGGTCTGGGGTCTACCCTATAACCTGGAGAGATTTTGGCACAAGGTTGGATGTTCCCAGTACTCTCAGCCCTGCTTAAAGGGAGAAACTGCCATGGAAAGAAAGCCAACCTTCCTCATCCTCTTGCTTTGCCTTGATGTGAGCCAGCAAGGAGCTGGGGGAAGGCTTGAGGAGCACTTTCCCCACCATGACATGCAGGCTGGGCAAGACAAGGCAGCCCCAGAGCTGCTGGCAAGGGCAGAGATGGGCAGCACTGATCTGAAGCTGGAATTCATTTTTTCCAAAGGGATGGCTGCCAGGTATTGGTTCATGGCAACACTACCTCAGCAGCCAAACTTGGGCCTGTGAGCCTGAAGTCAACAGGTATAATGTGAGAAGTGCAATTTCCATGTGTCTTCTCCAAGCTCCCAAGAATCCATGACTCAGGTATCTAATGCCTTCGACCTGATGCCCTGTATTGACTTGTCCTCAGTGGATTTCTTCCACTGTCTGACTCTTTTCTGAGCCCTTAGTGTCCCCAGGGCTGTGATGTGACCTGGGTTGGAGGTGGAACAGTTTCTGTTGGTTTGGAGTGTTCCAGCTGCCTCCACCTTTGCAGCTTCAGAACAGGCTCCGAGCAAATGGGTGTGTGTGAGAGAAATCTACTTGGGCCAGGAATTCCCTCCTCCAGGTGATCAAAAAACCCCCCTGTGGTGATGGAGATAGCTGGGAAATTCCCTGCCCTTGCCACTGTCCCCTTCCAAGGGCTCCTCTCATGGAAAGAAAGTGGCTTTGCTGACTCTGAGCTGCTGGTCCTCAAGATTCAAGAAGATGTTTCTGGGATTCAGGTGTTTTGTTTTCCTCAAAGCTGGGGAAAAAGACAACACCCTTGCATCTCCTTTAAACCACCCCCCCCCACCCCCCCCCCCCCGATTGTTTTATAAATCACCCCAAACCTCCCTCCACCAGGACTCTGAGGTGGAGAAGGAGGCACTTGAAGCTGCAGTGGACTTCCCAGGGGGATGGCACGATTTGATGGAGCAGCCATTTCTCCTGGGGCAGCCAGTGGAGATGCCACCTTGATGGGCCACCACCCAACCACTGGCTCTCATCTCTTTGCCCTCCATGTCCCTCTCCAACCATCTCCCCTTCCAGGAAAACTTCTAGAAGGCAGCACCCAGCATTTCCATGGCAACTGGCATGCCACCAGCTGGTCTCCACTGTGTGTCTATTTTTGGCCACGGAGGGGACACTTGTGTGACAGAGGAGACAACTCAGAGAGGGCAAGAAGATCACCACCACCACCTCCTGGCCATGCTACCAGCCTCAGGGGTGCTGGTGCTGGGATGCTCTGAGAACCTTTTCTGAAGAGCATCTTTCCCCAGGGGTGGCCTCAGCAGATCTGAGCAGCCCATGAGGCTCTAGGAAATGTCTGCTGAAAGAGGCTTCTTTCTTGTTTTTAATGCCTGGGCGTGAAGGAGGAACTGCTGGCTGGAATTTCAGACCCTGGGCTCAGCAGGAGGTCGGGGTGGATGGTTATCTCCAGGTTTTATGTTGCTGCACATCACCACATTCCCTGCGGAGCTCAGTGACAACAGCTCTTCCCACCCTCAACATTTACAGCCGGCTGCTCCTGCATCCCTGCTTCCTTTTGGTGTTTTAAACAGCCAAGCTTGGGGGGCAAATTCCTCAAGTTTGGCTGCTCCCTGCAGTTGAGCCCAGGGAACGGGCAGCCTGGGAATGACAGCACAGGGGGTGGCAGGGCAGCTGCTCGCACTGGAGAGGTCACCACGGCCTCTGCTGCTGCATCCCCTCCTAAAGTGAAGTGATGGGCAGACATAATCCCAGCTCCTGCTCCCCCCCTAAAACCAAAAATAAATAAAAATGAAATCAAACCCCACACCAAAGGCAAACTGGGAATGCTGTGAGCTCTGACAGAGGCTGGTGAAGGGCAGACATGGTATTTCTGTTCTCCATCACGCATCCTAATCCCAGTATTTTTAGCACGTGCTTTTGCACGGGTTGGTCCAGGGGCAGGAAGATTAATTTGGCTCAGGAGAAGCACGAGGCTGTCAGGAGCACAACAGCTCGGCTGCAATGAAGCAACAAAGCAGGGGGGGGACACAAGCTTTTTGCAACTTGTTTCAAAATGCACGTTTTTTTCTAAGAGTCTGCCTGCCCCGGTGATCGACTGGGAAGCTGCAAACAGGTCTCAGCACCTTCCCTTGGGAATGAAATGGTTCCTTGAGCCCCAGATAAGTCTTTCTCCACTCATTCTCACACTGGCTTTAATCACCTCTAACAACAATAAAAAGGAAGTTGTATATTTTTAAATACATCATTGAATCACAGACTGGTTTGGGTTGGAAAGGACCTTCCAGATCATCCAGGTCCAACCCCCCTGCATGGGCAGGGACACCTCCCACCAGCCCAGGTTGCTCCAAGCCCCATCCAACCTGCCCTTCAACACTGCCAGGGATGGGGCAGCCACAGCTTCCCTGGGCAACCAGGGCCAAGGTCTCACCATCCTTACACTAAAGAATTTCCTCCCAATGTCTAATCTGAATCTCCCCTCTTCCAGTTTAAATCCATTACCCAGTGTCCTCTCCCTCCCTGCCCTTGTCCCAAGCCCCTCCCCAGCTTTCCTGAAGCCCCTTCAGGCACTGGAAGGTGCTCTCAGGTCTCCCTGGAGCCTTCTCTTCTCCAGGCTCAACACCCCAACTCTCCCAGCCTGGCTCCAGAGCAGAGCTGCTCCAGCCCTCCCATCATCTCCATGGCCTCCTCTGGACCTGCTCAACAGCTCCATGTCCATTTTGTGTTGGGGGCTCCAGAATTGGATACATATATAAATATACAAAAAACACATATACACACACGAATAAAGCATCCCTGAAACCTAATGATTGGGCTGTTTTATTAAAAAAAAAAAAAAAAAACAACAAACCACAACAAAACCTGAAGCAAAACATTTGGACTTTTTATTTTTGACCAGGGGCTTGGAACAGCAGCTCAGTGCCCAGAAGCATCATCAGGCTCTGTCCTCATCAGGCTGTCGGACTCCTCCACCCCCGTGGCAGATGAAAACCAGGAGGGTTGTTTCCCCCTCCCCAGGCTCTTTCTGGCTCCCTGCAGGTTTCGTTTGGGGGAGCAGAAGCTTGCAGGGCCCCTCGGGGCTCTGGGGGAGGTGTGGCAGGGACACAGGTCCCCAGGGAGATGCATATGTCCGGGGTGTTGTCAGGGGGAGCTGCCTTGTGGCCAGATCAGGGTGCTGAGTAACAGACCACGAGCATCCAATCCCTTCTGAGAAGGTAAGGAAAGCTAAGCTGGTTGGAGAGGGAGGAGCCAGTTTCCTTCTCGCCCAGGAGAAGGAAGAAAGCCCCGAGGTTCCTTCCCCTCCACCCCTCCCTCCCTCCCTCAAACTGGTTTCCAGACCCAGTTTCCCAATGCCCACGGGGATTACTGGGAATTGGGGTTGACCTTGGGAACAGGCAGGAGGTTTCCTCCAGGGATGGGGCTGATTTTGCACCCACTGGTGCAAACCAAGGAGACTGGCTGAGGATGCTCTAAAGAGCCTGTTGCAGAGCCTGGGGCTTAAATCCCTGCTCCCTGCAGCCCGTGCCACTTTTCCTTCTCTGCTCACCAACTGCAAATCCTGCCTGTGAACCATGCTCAGTTACTTACCCCTCTGATTACAAAGAGGGGACACACACACACACACCCCCACCCCTTGGCCTGGTGCCTGCTTGGAGATGGTTTTATCCATCAGCTTTTCATTTGTCAGTGTTATTTGCTTCCTTGATCAAGCTCACTGCTCCCTTTCAGGAAAGCTTCCAAGAATCTGGAGAGACGCTCCCCAGCATCATTAATCAGGGCAGCAGGAAGATTTATTAACTCTCCTCTCCATGAAACAAAACCATCAGCCTCTGAAGTCAGCTTTCTGTGCCATCAGTTCTTCCTCCCAAGTAAATTTAAAGGCTGCTAACGAAGGTGAATCCATCTATCAAGTCCTGATTTGTTGCTTGTGGTTCCAGTATCTCCACTTACATCCAAAATACAGGAGAGAAATCAGAGCAGCCTTATTTTTTTATGATTTTTTTTTCTTGCCATTAGAACTAATTATGTTAATAATGATATTCATGCCAAAGGTTGGAAGTGTGTGGCGATTCATGGAACTCTTCAAATTAACTGCTCAGGTCTCCCTGGTATTTAAAGCTATTAAAGCTAGAATGGGACGTAAATGAATACAAGTTGTGTCTCTTGTAGAGTTTAGCTGTGAGAGGAGCAGAATTTGCCACCTCACTTGCAGGGACCAGGTTGTTCAACCCAGGTATAAATGGGAGACGTGTCACCCTGCGTTGTACATGCTGGAGTGCATTTTGTTCCCCCAAACACCAGGGGAGAACAGGGATTTCAGCTACTCCTAAAAATGTCTGAAGCTGCACTTTGCAGCCAGTGGCTACAGATTGCCAGAACCTGGAAGGACACACAGAGGGAACTGAGAGCAAATGGATGTCACCTTGTACCTTCCTCTGGGCATCCAGCAGTGGCCACTGTCAAGGGACAAAGTATGGGGCTAGATCAGCTTGTCATAGAATCCCAGACCGGTTTGGGTTGGAAGGGACCTCAAAGATCATCCAGTCCCACCCCCCTACATGGGCAGGGACACCTCCCACCAGCCCAGGTTGCTCCAAGCCCCATCCAACCTGCCCTTCAACACTGCCAGGGATGGGGCAGCCACAGCTTCTCTGGGCAACCTGGGCCAGGGTCTCACCACCCTCACAGCAAAGAATTCCCTCCTCATGTCTCACCTAAATCTCCCCTCTTACAGTTTTAAACCATTCCCCCTCATCCCATCCCTCCCTGCCCTTGTCAAAAGTCATCATGATGCCAGATGATAGTGAGAGTATTTATCTGTATAGCCTGAGAGTCAGACACGGGAACCACCTTGTGATGGTTGCACAGGGGTCTTACAAGGGTGTTCACACCTTTGCTTTCAGCTCCTCTCTGAAGTTAACAGAAGGGCCTTTTCATTCCCTTGGATTGGCTGCAAGAGGGATTCAAACAATGCTGAGTGTCCCAGCATCTTGCTGCAGGTGCCAGCAGGATGAGGACATCCTGGAGAGCTCCTTGCAAGGTGACTCAGGTCCTGGGCTCTGAATGTTGCATTTGCCCACTATTCATGCTCCTGATGGATCTCCCTTGACTCCGTGGTTCGTGTCCATCTTTGCTCCATTCCCTGTTTGTTCCCCTCACCTGGAAAAAGGGCTTTGCAAGTGTCAGCAGCATGGTAGGGAGATAGAAGAAGACAGCACCTCTCAGTCCTGTGCACACAGTTTTACATCAGTAAATACTCCTGCAGTCTCTGTCAAGCAGCTGTAGGGAACAGAGTGGTCCTTTTAACAGTGGCCCTGGGACACTCCTTACTCTGCAGGTTCAGAGGATGGACAAGTCCCCTCCTCACTCTATACTGGAGCCATCAGCTAGTAATTCCCAGCACCTGTCAGCTCCTTCTTGGACCCAAAGCTTCCCCTGGTGCTCACCCTGTTCCCACCATCCCCTGAAGATGCTGATGCCAGCTGGGACTAGTTGGTGGCAGCTGATGTGTGTGGAAACCCACCTCAGGGAATGGCTGCAGCTGTTACCTCAGCTGTGCAGCTCACCCCCAGCTCTCAAGAAGTGCAGCACCCGGGGAACGACCAGCCACCTGAAGCTGGGCTGGAGCAGGGTGGTTCACAGGCAGCCGCTGAAGGAGGGTGTCATTCTCAAAGCATGCAGGTCCTCTTGGAGCAGGGACGCCCCACGTGCAGCCCATGGGATGTGTCCAACCATCCCAAACAACTCACCCCACGCTGCAGGCTCTGTGGCATCCCTTCTTCCCACAGCTCCAACACATCCCACCGGGACCAAACATTGCTCTGCTCCAGGGCAGGTTTGTTCTTCCAGGACTCTCCTCTCTCTGCAGAAGACCTGGCCAAGAGCTGCAAAGAATTCAATAAACCCTCCAAGAAAGTATCAGTAGAAAAGAAAGGCATGTCTCCTTCCCTGGGGGGGATCCTGGGATACTCCAGGGGGACAGTGCAGGGCTTGTCCCACCCTGGCTGGTGGACAAACACAAATCAATCTCAGTGGCACGGAGCAAAAACTGCCTGCCGGAGCTGTGTGAGGTCTCCATGGAAACCCCTGACAGGAGGATCTGATGGCAGGAATAAAGCTGTAGCCTGCTGATGTTGTAACTTCCTCGTCTGAGCTGTCTTTTTCATTATTATGTTTAAGGGAAGTGGGATGTCCTCCCTGGAGATGGTGTCGGGGCCCGGGCGAGGGACGGACGCGGCGTCTCCGGCGATGCCAGGTGCACGCTCAGCTCACACCCATTTCTCCTCCTCTGCTCCGGTTCACAACTGAAAACGAGCAGAAGAAGGAGCTGAGTCTGCTTCAGGGAATGGTGGGGCAGCAGATAAACGAAAAACACAAAGCAGTGCTCCTGAGTGGAGGCATTTCCAAAGCTGGATCACCTCCTTCCGGGCCGGCCCCTTCCAGCTCTGCCCAGGAAGAATCAGCAAACCCAGGAGTTCCTGTGCAAAATGGACATTCCCTTCCCACACGGCCAGGAAAAGTACCCAGAGGTGAGAACGCAGTTCAGAACCGAGGAAACAGAACTCAAGGAACACCAAGGTGGCTCCCCAGATTGCTGGGTCTGTGGGGAGAGAGGATGTTGTGATTTCTTTTGCTTCTTAAACTCGCTTCCTGGTTTCAGGTCTGGAGGCAGAGCTCGCCCTGGTCTCTGACCCCTGTGACTGCAAGAATCAGGATCAGACGGTGCCAACCCAGGTTGTAACTTAGCTGGGAAATCCTCTGGAATCCCTGAGTCCACTCTCAGGGTCCAGCTCCATCCCAAGGTGAACCCTGGGCAGGCTCTGATCTACCCCTCTTCTCCTCTTCAGCCCCTCACCCTGAGCACACCAGGCAGGGCACGGAGCTGCAGGGAGCCCTGCCTGCTCAGCTGAGGGGCTGGGGAGAGAGCTGGATCCTGTGATTAAAAAAATATATATATATATAAAAATTCAGGGAGTTCAGTTGCAAATTTGGGCTCTTTGAACTGTCACTTGGAATTGGCAGCTTTTCCTGTCAGCTGAATGGTGAGATTTGAGCTCCCAATCAAGCATTTAATTGGCCAAAGCTGGCTGGGGTGCAGCCCCCTCCCAGTAGGTCAGGACCCCACACCCTCTGCTAATAAGAGTAGGTTCATTGTGTGCCTTGATCTTTCCTGGCTCCCTAATGGGAAAAGACCTGGTTCTCCAGCATCCCTCCATCCCTCCCCTCCATGACCTGGTTACCTGGGGAGAGGAAGGTAAGTGCTCTGTGGCCTCGATGTTACCTGGTCTGACTGGCTGAGGCTCAGGGGCTCCAGAGGTGACTCCTGTGACACTTACTAGTGACTTATGCATGGGAACTTGGGCTCCAAGGCCAGGGGTTAATAAACTCCTTGCCCTTCAAAACAGGGGGGCTTCCTGCAAGCTGCCTCCTGGGAACCATCCCTGGCCCAGCTCCCAACCCGTGTGAACTCAGAGAGGAGCCATAACCAGGAAGATTTATTTGATTGTTGTTTCCTCTGTTAATAAAACCAAGGAGATAAGAGTGGAGCTGCAGCCCCACACTCCCTCTGAGTGGGAAATGTTAATGCTGGTGGTAAAGTGGAGAGGAGGGAGCCATGGCCAGGTGGTCCTGGAGATGAAGAGCAATGTTATGAGGTTTAACTCATTAATGCTTGAGAAGAGTTTGAGAAGAGAAAACAGGCTGAGGTGGGGCTGCTCAGCCTGGAGAAGAGAAGGCTCCAGGGAGACCTTAGAGCACCTTCCAGTGCCTGAAGGGGCTCCAGGAAAGCTGGGGAGGGGCTTGGGACATGGGCAGGGAGGGAGAGGACAAGGGGAATGGTTTTAAACTGGAAGAGGGGAGATTTAGGTTGGACATGAGGAAGAAATTCTTTGCTGTGAGGGTGGTGAGACCTTGGCCCAGGTTGCCCAGGGAAGCTGTGGCTGCCCCATCCCTGGCAGTGTTGAAGGGCAGGTTGGATGGGGCTTGGAGCAGCCTGGGCTGGTGGGAGGTGTCCCTGCCCATGCAGGGGGGTGGATCTAGGTGATCTTGAAGGCCCTTCCAACCCAAACCAGTCTGGGATTCTGTGACTCCAAGGTGAAAATCCTCTGCCCAAGGCCATGCATGCTGCCTCTCACCTGCAGAGCTGGAACTAAGAGAACTTGAGGAGTGAGATTTAACTTCTGAAGGAACCTGCTGGTAGGAATTCTGCTGCTGACTTCAGGAGTACCAACATTTGTGGTAGGTTTCTGCCCTGCCTTGGACTTTACTCACACAGAGACATTTGATGCTGCACAGTTTGTTTGTTTCATGGCTGACTGGTCCTTTTCTCCTTTTCTCCTCACCCATTGAAATAAATAAAGCTGAGTTCTCAGGAAATACCTATTTCCTGATTCATCCCAGGCTTAATCCAGCTGTCCTCAGGGTCTGAATATGGTCACAAACACTTACTCTTAGCTCTGAATTGCAACCAATTTTGGTAAAGAACGTGCTAATATTTTCTGTTTTAACCTCCATGTGGCATTTTCTTCTTTTTTTCCTCCCTGTTTTCAGACTTCAGGTTCAAACAGTGATGATAAAAGGCCTAAAATCAACAAAGCACTGGGAGCTGAAAGGTTTCAGAGGAAGAAACATGCCTGTAGTTTCCAGGAGCTGAAATGAGGCCACGTTTTGTTGGCACTGCTGTGACTTACCCATGATGAAACACTTTGAAGGTGTGTCACATCAGAGATGGTGGTTTGCCACTTTCTCCTCCTTCACTTCAATGATGATAACCTCTCACGGCTCCAGCTTCCTCTGCAGTCATGGAATAAGGTGATAAATAACCTTTGATTCTTCTCTGATGTGTTAAACACCCTGCTGTCTTGCAGAGCTCAGGCTCTTGCCTGGACTGAGCCTGGAATGTTTGCTTCTGACCCTCAGGTTTCACTTTCCATTTGTCACGTTGGAAGTTCATGAAAAACAGGCCTTAGCATTTTGATTTCCATTGAATCCCAGGGCCAAGCCAAGTCCCTGGAGCCAACCAGTTGCCACTAACCCAGGAGCTGACTCATGGAATTGGCTGCTGTTGAATTGCTCTTCCAGAGAAGGCTGGAAGCTGGGGCTTTCACTCCCCAGCCATGATCAAAATCCTCCTTTGCCAGGATGTCTGCATTCCCTTTGCATTATTACCCCCAGCACTTGTTACATCAGGGTCATTTGGAAGGAAAATCAGGCATTAAGTGCTTCCAATCCTGTTATTCCACAGAGAGATTTCCTCCAGCAAGGCAAACACCAGCTGCCCACAGCCCTGCACAGGGCACGACCTTGGAGAACAGATTTTCCCCAAGTGGGAATGTCAGAAGGAAGGTTGTCTGTGTGCTCCCCTGCAGGGTGACATCAGGCCATGTCAGAACTGGTGCAGCAGGCCTTGAGGTCCTGGTCCCAAAATGATCTATGGCAAGGTAGAAAAAAAGCTGGAGAAGGGCTCTTTACAAGGGCATGGAGTGGTAGGATGAGGGGGAATGGTTTTAAGGTGAAAGAGGGGAGATTGAGGTGAGACATGAGGAGGAAATTCTGTGCTGTGAGGGTGGTGAGACCCTGGCCCAGGTTGCCCAGGGAAGCTGTGGCTGCCCCATCCCTGGCAGTGTTGAAGGGCAGGTTGGATGGGGCTTGGAGCAACCTGGGCTGGTGGGAGGTGTCCCTGCCCATGCAGGGGTGGGACTGGATGATCTTGAAAGTTCCTTCCAACTCAAACCATTCTATGAGTCTAGGGGTGAGGCCATAGTGAGTTGTGCCTCCTTTCTGTCCTCATCCACCTGAGCTGCTTGCTCATAGAGAAGGACAGAGCTGCCCAAACATCAGTATCTGGGGTCATTTGAGGTGTCCCCTGACACCTCCAGAAATGATGGACTGTCTGCAGAAGATCTGTGCCCTCCTGGAGTGACCAGTGGAGCTCAAGCAGGTGTCACAACACCAAACCATGGAACCATAGAATTGTTTTGGTTGGAAAAGACCTTTGAGATCATTGAGTCCCACCATTAACCCAGCCCTGCCAAGGTCACCACTGCCCCATGTCCCTCATCCCCACATCTACATGGCTCTGAAACCCCTCCAGGGATGGGGACTCCCCCCCTGCCCTGGGCAGCCTGGGCCAGGGCCTGACAGCCCTTGCCAGGAAGGAATTGTTCCCCAGATCCAATCTAAACCTCCCCTTGAGGTGCAACTTGAGGCCATTTCCTCTTGCCCTGTTCCTTGTTCCTTGGGAGACTGACCCCACCTTGCTCTAGTGTCCTTTCAGGCAGTTGTAGACAGTGAGAAGGTCTCCCCTCAGCCTCCCTCATCTTCAGGCTGAACACTCCCCAGTTCCCAAGGTTTAAGCCCCTGATTCCTGCCTCAGTCTCTTCAATGACCTCCTTCATTTCTTCCCAGCTCATCTTCCCTCTTTCTCCCAGCCTCCTTACCCCTTTGGTCCCTCAGTAGGAGACAAGAGCCTCACCCCTCCATGGCTCCTTGGGAGGAGGCAGACAGACTCCTGCAACTCATGTCAGCTCTTGCCTTTATCATCCTTGGCAATGGCCAAGAGAAGTTGACTTGAGCTCCTGTATTCCTCACAGATGTCCCATGTGTGGTGGGAGCAGGCAGCAGAGCACACGTCGTTCCTATTTAGAAGCTGTGGAGAGCTGAGATAGACTCATCCATGTCCACAGAACATGCCTGCCAATTTCCCAACAATCTCATTTAATATAAGGAAAAAAAAAAAGAAGCTAGATTTTCTCAAAGGTGTTTACCTGAGCATGTCCAGGTGGGTTCTCCTGGGATAGGCTTCTCCTTGAAACACTCCCAAACATTTTCTCATCTGGCAAAACAAGGTCTTTTTTTTTCTCCTCCTCTCATTCCTGAAAACCACAGAACTGTTTCATCTGAAACTTCCCACAAAATCTCAGCTGGAGAGAGACGTTTGTCCCAGAAAATTCTTGTCCAAACAATTACAGTTTGGCAAAAGTTCTGAGCAACAGAAAGCAGGCGTTGGAAACGGGAAAATCCAGGCTGCCTTCATGAAGGGAGCAGCTGGAGGAAGAGGAACCAGCAAGGGGCTGTGTCAGTTACGTGCAGCAACAGCTTCTCCAGCTTTGCACCCATGAAACAATTAATTTTAAATGTTTGGTTTCTGTACTGGCAAGACTGTCCTTGGCAAAACAAGTGCTCTTACTCCTTGGCTGCACTGTGTGGAGTCTTGCCTCTTGCATTCTGATGTTTGCCCTGTCCCAAGGTCAAAACCATGGATATTTTGGTCTTACGAGTCAACTTTTTCAGCAATGAACCCAAAAAGAGATGGGTTTCCAGGATCTTCCAGAGGTCTGTGGTTTGCCATTGCAGGCTTTGCTTTGCAATAGAAAATCATAGAATCACAGGATGGTTTGGGTTGGAAGGGACCTAAAAGATCATCTAGATCCAACCCCCTGCATGGGCAGGGACACCTCCCACCAGCCCAGGCTGCTCCAAGCCCCATCCCACCTGCCCTTCAACACTGCCAGGGATGGGGCAGCCACAGCTTCTCTGGGCAACCTGGGCCAGGGTCTCACCACCTTCACAGCAAAGAATTGCTTCCTCATGTCCAACCTAAATCTCCCCTCTTCCAGTTTAAAACCATTCCCCTTGTCCTCTTGCTCCCTGCCCTTGTCCAAAGCCCCTCCCCAGCTTTCCTGGAGCCCCTTCAGGCACTGGAAGGTGCTCTCAGGTCTCCCTGGAGCCTTCTCTTCCCCAGGCTGAACACCCCAACTCTCCCAGCCTGTCTCCAGAGCAGAGCTGCTCCAGCCCTCCCATCATCTTTGTGTTGCATGGATTTTCAAAGAAGCTCCTAAAATCTTAGGAGAGTGGATGACAAATCCATAAACCCAGGGCACCTTGCTTCACAGATGGAAAGATACAGAAATCACTGCTGATAAAATTACTGAAAGCTGTGACACACCCACAACACCTTGGCCACCACGTTTCATTTCATTTTTTTTTTCTCCTGCAAATTCCAGGTGATCCTGTAGCCAGAAATGACAACTAGAAAAGCAACCTGAGGGGACCCAATTCCTTCAGAGGACTCTGCATCCAAGCATGATGGTGTGTGTGGTGGTTCTGTGGAGATGGGCTGAGCCAGCCCCAGTGATTCAGAGCGACGGGCACCAACCGAAGCCTGAGTCACCCTCAAAGGTCAGGAAGGTAGTGTTGGCACATCATGGGCACGTCAAGGAGAAGTGACAACCAAACAGGGGAAAGGGCAGTGGAATGGAAGAGAGAGGGAGATGGAAGTGGAAAGGGTAGCTTCTCAAATGAATACTCTGGAAGGTGAAAGTAGGGCCAGTAGAGGCAGGTCGTGGATGGGACAGGGTGGTAGCTTGTGTTTGGGCTCAGAGGAGGAGGGTCTCTAACCAAGGCCAGCTGGCAAAGAGGAATGTCCTGCTGAACCCATTCAGTGCCCTCAGATGGATTGTCCTGCATCCTCAGCCCAGCATTTCTGGATTTAAATCCATGAGCAGACACTGCCCTCATAGACCTGACAGGCAACTCTCGGGCACCAAACCCTCTGCACCAGATGCTGAAGCAGACTCAGAACTAACCTTCTGCACACCAAGACCTCCTTGTTCCCACCACGGGCTGTAGCTTGCACTGAATGCCTGTTCCAGTTTGGGGTGTCTGCTGAGGAGACTATTTGGCCTCATACTCTGCTTGGAGAGCATGAACTGGAGCATGGCCCTACCCAAAGGTGCAGTAGCTCTCTTCCTGGAGAGGGGTTTGCCCAGTGTCTAACACTAGGCACAGGTGAACTGGCTGTAGAAGGGAGAGAGGGAGCTACAGTGGGGAACAAACCATTGCTTGACTTCTTTGCCTTACAGGTAACTCAAGTTAACTCAGGTTTAACTTAACTAAAATACCAGGGAAGCCAGGACCCCACATGTAAGCTTTGCCCACCAAGTGTGATGGACCCTGTAAGTCAGCGAGGTGGGCAGTGACAAGCAGAAGCTATGAAGCCTGATGTCCCGCAGAGCTGTAGCTCTTAATTGGCTCCCCTGGTGTCTCGTCAGGCTCTAATTAACAGACTGTATAAAAATTCTCCCATGCTTGGGACATCACAACCTGTGGCTGAAGCTGCCCAGTGGCTCTCAGCCAGGTATTCCTTTAAAATTAGGAGGATGAACAGACAGACGGACGCAGGCACAGTCCCTGAAGCCTTGTTTCCAAGGAAGCCAGGCTTGTGTGGACATCTTACACCTCCCCAGTGTTGATTCATAAACCCCCACACGAGGAGTGACCTGCCAGACAAAAGTCAACGTCGTGCTTCCGTGGTGACAGGCTCTGCCAACCTGCCTGTGCAATGCCAGCCTGGCAACAGCCACGCGGGCACGAGAGGGAATCTCAGGCACTCTTCAAATCAACCACCATTTCAGATCTGTTTCTCTACTGAAAGGAGCAGGGGAGGAGATGACAAGGAGGAAGGCAGCGTGGACAAAGTGATTCAGCAGGAAAGTGAGGGTCAATAGGTGGGGATGGGCTGTGTGTTTCCCCTCAACCTCTGTGCTGGGATTTCAGGGATATAAATGAGGAGCTGGTGACCTGCAGCAGAAGGGGATGTGTGACCCCTCCTAGGGCTGCCCTGTGGGTTTCCATTTTGTCTTTGCAACTAAAAATGAAGGCTTAAAACCTGAGAAAGAACTCATGGTAGATACTTGGCTCAGCAAACAGGATCTGCAGAGGGCAATGACAAGCTTGACTTTTTTAACAATAGGTGGATGAAGTTCTATGTTGGTATAAAGAGGCTCCAGACCTGTGGTCCCACACACATCTGCTGTGCTCAGGTGGTATAAAGGAGAGCAGAGCAAACACAAGCACCCGTTTTAGGGGATGGGAGTGACTCCCTGGTCCCCATTGCCTGACCTCTATGGGAGCTTGGCTGTCTGTCCTGCAAGTGGGGACCCATGTCTAGGCACATAAAATGGGGTCATGGTGGGTGCCTGTTTTCTTTCAGCTTGTACCAAATGCCTTGGAGATGCTTTTCTGTAGCTTGAACCATTTCTTTGCTGGACTGCAGCTGGGACCCAATTATCAATATCAACAATAATAATATCAATGATGATAAAAAAGGACTGATCCAGATAACAGCACAGACTGTGATTACTAAGTCACTGCAGGGAGTCCAGGGACTGAAAGGGAGGATTTACAGGACTTGGTTTCAAATGCATGGCAGTTAAAGAGAACTACCAAGAAGAAGGAGACTTCCTGTTTACAAGGAGTCCCAAGGAAAAGACAAGGGGCCATGGGCACAAGTTGCTCCTGGGGAGATTCCCATTGGACACAAGAGGGAAATTTTCCACCATGAGGACAGTCACACATTGGAACAGTCTCCCAAGGGAAGTGGTAGATCCCCCCACATTGGACAGTTTTAAGTCTCAGCTTGACAGGGGGCTGAGCCATCTCATATCAACTAGAGCAGTACCTAGAAAGGTTGGACCAGATGATCCTTGAGGTCCCTGCCAACCTGGCACTCTATGGTTCTATGAACTGACTGCCAAAGCCCCCAGATCAGGGCCAGCTGCATCTCTCTTGTCCACTCCCGAGGCCAGCAGTGGGGAGGAAGGTTATGTTTGAAGGCAACCCACTCTTTTTCTGAGTGATTACAGATTTATGACCCAGCACTTCTTCCCAGTTCCCAGCACTGTCTTTTAGACTCACAGCAGGTGGTTACCTCAAGCAGCAGAAGCTGAGCTTCGAGTGAGACAAAGACAATTCTGAATGTTACAGATAATTCTGACCATCACAGCAGTGACCACAGCTTATCCTGGCTCAAGACATCAGGTTACCCCCAGGGATGCTGGAGCTGAAGTCTCAGGGAAGCAGAGTTGGCCCAAAGCCTCCAGCCTGCTCACCTGACCTCGTTCCACCAGGTTGTTGACAACAACCTGAGTTCTGCCTGCAGGGCTGCAAAGCCTGGAGCCAGCTCTGCCAACTCCTCTGCCTGTGGAATGAGGGAGTGATGATAGTGATACTTGATGTGAATTCCCACCTGCCTCACGGCTGTTTTGGGCTTTTAATTAATACTTACAAACTGCTTAAAAAGCCAGATATAGGAGCTGTTATGTAAGCATGAGTTATTATTATTATTAACCCCCCCACCCACATTACGAGCGAGTTATTAGACTGACAGATGGAATTATCAGTGGAATTATATTTTTTTTCAATCATCTTGCCTTTTGTTTAATCTCATCCTTCTTTTATCACCCTTCAGCTCCAGGCTGGCAGCCCTTTACACCATCTAAATGGGCAGAGTGTTGAACGCTTAGGTGAGATATTAGGAAGAAATTCTTCACTCTAAGGGTGGTGAGGAGCTGGGATGGGTTGCCCAGGGAGGTTGTTGATGCCCCTTCCCTGGAGGTTTTTAAGGCCAGGTTGGAGGAGGTTTTGTGCAGCCTGCTCTAGTAGTTCCCTGCTCATGGCAGGGGGGTTGGAACTTAATGGTCTTTCAGGTCCCTTCCAACCTTAATGATTCTATGATTCTGTGTTGCATCACAGGGTGGCTCTCGATGGCACAGAGGAGTAAACCAACTCTTCCCAGGCTGAAGAGACCACGTTGTAAAACCAACCAGGATCCATCTGTGGGTTGAAACTGAAACAAAGAAAGTTCACCCAACAGTCCAAGTGCTGTTCAGTCAGTATTTATTCACGGTGTCGGACGCACAGGGGATGGCTCCTCCAAAAATGTGCACACCTTACAGGGTAAGGTGAGAGATACTTATACAGCTAATACTTAATTATGTGTAATATTTCTAAGAACCAGTTTACCTATTCATTAGTTTCCTGAGAAATCATTTACATAAGTGCCCGCCCATTATCGCATGCGTGTTAAGTCCATTGGGGTCTCCTGGGGGTTGTTTACATCATCCTTGAGTCTTTCTCACAGGAACCTTTGGCCAAGTTCTGTCTCTCCTCACAGAATCTTAGGGGTTGGAAGGGATCTGGAAAGACCATCCAGCCCAACCCCCCTGCCAGGGCAGGGTCACCCAGAGCACATCACACAGGAACGTGTCCAGGTGGGTTTGAATGTCTCCAGAGAAGGAGACTCCACAGCCTCTCTGGGCAGCCTGTCCCAGGGCTCTGTCACTCTCACAGGAAAGAAGTTCTTCCTGATATTCACATGGAACCTCCTGTGCTCCAGTTTGCACCCATTGCCCCTTGTCCTATCACTGGACATCACTGAACAAAGCCTGGCTCTGTCCTCCTGACACTGCCCTTTACATACTTGTAAACTTTGATGAGGTCGCCCCTCAGTCTCCTCTTCTCCAAGCTCAAGAGACCCAGCTCCCTCAGCCTTTCCTCATCAGGGAGATGATCCACTCCCTTCATCACCTTTATGGCTCTGTGCTGGACTCTTTCAAGAAGTTCCCTGTCCTTCCCCCATTTATCTCTGCTGACTCCACAGCAGAACTGGTTACAGCAGGCATCCCTAGTCGTAGTTGAACGGCTTCCCTCTTCTTCCAGGACCCTTGTACTTCTTCCCTAAAACTACAAATAAGCTCACACAAAAGGCTTTTACAACTCCCTAGCAGTAGGCTCAGATGAGAGCTTTACACCCTACAAGCTGTTAACTATTTGAAGTCAGGGTTTGGTTAATGCTCTGTTTCAAAACGGGCATGAACAATTTAGAATCATGATGGCTGAGACCTGAATGTCTTCTCCGTCTTCCAGGCAAAGCAAGTGGCTGCCACCCTCCCGGGGACCTGTGGGCTGTGAGGAGAGCTGCCAACAGGAAACACTTACTATTCACCAGCAGTAATTGTTCTTCATTAGAACTGGCACACTGCTGCAATGGTGAAGGAGAACCTTCTCACTTATTCTGCTCGAGATGCTGGGGAGTAAATGGCACGATCACATCAGCTCTCCTTCCAGAGAGCCAACCGAGTGGTGTGTGCCTTCAAGGCAGGCATGATAGGAGCAGCCCAGATGAGGCTCCAAGTCCTCCTCCAGGTGAAGCTGCTGTCTCCAATGCACTGGTGACCTGGCAACAGGACAAGAGGTGATGGCTTTAAACTGCGAGAGGGGAGATTGAGGTGAGACATGAGGAAGAAATTCTGTGCTGTGAGGGTGGTGAGACCCTGGCCCAGGTTGCCCAGGGAAGCTGTGGCTGCCCCATCCCTGGCAGTGTTGAAGGGCAGGTTGGATGGGGCTTGGAGCAGCCTGGGCTGGTGGGAGGTGTCCCTGCCCATGCAGGGGGTTGGGACTGGGTGGTCTTTTAGGCTCCTTCCAACCCAAACCAGTCTGTGATTCTGTGATCCTATGACCAGTCGCAAAGAGGAGCTGGGGGCAGAATGTGGGAGGATGATTAGGAAGAGCTCACAACTCCTCTTGTGATGGGAACTCCTGAGGAAGCTCCTTCTAGTAGGTCAGCTGTGAAGCCAAGGTTCACAGGACTCTTCAACAGCTCAAGCCCCCAAAGAGATGACTGTCCTCACCACAGAGCAGTTTTGGTAATTGCTTCTCATCTCAGTCTGTAGAGCTAAGATTTCCTTCCTCCACTTGGACAGTGCCTGGCAATTTGTTTCTGGCTGGGGCTTCTAAAATGACAAGACATAAATATTTCTTTTTTTTATTATTAGATCTCCCAGAGTGATTCAGTATCCAGGAGCTGAGAAGTTTCTGGGTTGTATATCAAGTCAACAAACAAGAGGGCTCATGTAGAAAACATCTCCTGAGAACATAACCCTCATTTCTGCCCAAGGAAATCCTGCTTCCTTCTAGACTATACTGGGAATGACCAACAGGGACCCTCAAAAACACATACCTGGGACTCTGTGGCTTTCATACTATTCTCCTCCCACCCAACCATCCCACCTGTGAAAACTTTCATGTATCTGTTATTTACAACACATTTTCTTTTAATTGTTAAATTAATTCATGATTCTGTTACATTCTAGAATAGACAACCTGCTTGGCAGCATGTGCTCCTAAAATAAACAAGTTCATTAATATGATTAGGAGCAAAACCTTTCACTGCTTCTGGTGCTCAATGTTAAATTGAAGAACGAGCACTGAAATAGTTTCTCATGTAGGTCTCTTATTTTTTTTTCCAAGTATAAATTTCTAAGTATAATTTTAAAGGTTTCTATCCCAAAATAGTACTGTGCTGTATGTTAATAGTCATGGAATAATTAAAAAAAAACCCACAACCAACCCTTTCCATGAGGTAAGAGAGAAACAAAATGTTAAATGTTGAAAGTTCCCAGCCATTCATTCCATGACTAATGCTGCAGGGATGATTTTCAACCGGCTAGAAACCAAGACATAAGGATGCTCTGTGATATCAAATTAGGAGGAGATGATGACTGTGCATTTCATGTGGGGTGATGGTTTGTGATTCGTAGGGTTTTAGACACTGGGCTAAATTTAAATCCTTTAATTCGCTTAAATTCAAATCTCTCAGTCTGGTTCCAGCCTTTTTTTGTAGCCAAGTCTGGAAATGAGCTGCAGTTGCACAGGATTCATCTTGCTTTACTAAAAGAAGTCATTTAAGGATGGTTAAAACTGAGGTCACCCCTGAAGAGGATTAGTTTATAACACTAAAAATAAGTAATTTAAGGATGATCAGATGGTTAAAACTGAGGTTACCCCTGAAAGTGATTTGGGGAGGTCAAGTTCTGTACAAATCCAAGGCTTTTTTTTCTTTCTCATTGAGAGCCTTGGTGTGGGTTCAAGAAAATAAAACTATAATTCAACTGCATGTTTATCATGAAAGTGCCTTTCAGCCCTCACTCACAGGGCCACGATGCACCACAGTCACAGAAATAAAAAGGCCAGTCTCTGTCTTGCAAAGGCTACGGTCTAAGGATAAGGCAAGAGATAACAGATGGAAACAGACAGATGGAGGAGAGCAAGAAAACAATGATCCAATGTCAGCCAGCATGACGGGAAGTCAGCTCAGCACCCCAGTAGGCTCTTAGGCAGCTCTTTTTTTTTGTTGTTGTTGTGCAGGAATCACAGCAAAATGTGAGGAGAGGCATGGGAAAGGGCATGAAGGTGCTTGTCTGCAGGCTGGCAGGGAGGGAAGGCTGGCACTGCTGGCAGGGGGAGCTGCCTTCCTGATGCTGCTGAAAGGTGAGGGACGTGCCAAGGGCAGGCTGAAAGGGCCTTGGAAATGAAGAGCAGGGGGAGGGAGGGGGAGGATGCAGAGCACCCGCAGGAAAACGGGAGGTTGGGCAGCTGCCCCTTGGGTGGGGTTTGAAGTCCAGAGAAGGGGACAAGGCAGCATTTGGGATGGCAGGTGGCTGGGTGCAGGTGGCTGCAGCTCGGAGCCTTCAGGGGGAAAGGGTGGGACACACGTAGCCAGCGTGAGTGACAGGACCAGTAGGAAGAGCCAAGATGGAGGTGGGGCCCACATGAGAGGTCTGAGTGGTATCTGCTAAGAAGAGCAGAGGAGGGCTGGTGGAAGCCCCTCAGACCTTGAATTGACATCCAGAATATGAGGACACCAAAGACAGGCTGGGATTCTGCTCCAGAGGGCAGATGGAGTAGAGTTGGACCTGCGAGTTGCTGTCACAGAGACAGTACCTGGGTTGGTGTCTGAGAGATTCTGCCAGAGGAGACATAACAAGGAGACCATGCAGCACACAACATAGACAGCACCATGAGGTCTACCCCGAGAGCCTGGGAACAAGATGAGAAATATTCTCCAAAGTTCATCCTGAAGGATCCACTGGAGAAACAGGAAGCTGACGCAGAAGGACAAGACTTCAAGAAGATCAGTAGAACTCTGGAATGGATTGAAAGGTCAGGGAAGATGAGGATGAAGTCATGGTTTTGAGATACAACTTTAAAGAAGTAATGAGGGACCCTGGAATCTGCATTCCTTAGGTGCAGTGCAGCACTACAGAAAAGGGATGGATGTGGCAAGAATCCAAGATGGGGCTGATATGTCCACCCTTGGAGATATTCAGAACTTCGCTGGACAAACCCTTGAGCAACCTGATCTAGTTGGATCTGCTAACTCCCTTCCAGCACTTTGCTGTTGAATAAATCTCTGGCAGCAACTCTTCAGTGTGTTCGATGAGCTTAGACGTGGAGAGAGAAGGCAAGGTGGGGAGGGATGGAGGAGGCAAATGGGTTTCAGAGTGAAGGTTCTTGGAAATGATAGAACCTAAAGCATGACTGTACTGAGAGGAAAAATGAGGGGACAAGAATGAGGGTGTAAGGACAGAGTAAAGGATGGGATGAAAGTGAGTGCCAAGGAGACAGCATGAGATATTTGAGGCAAGAGTGGGGATGATCAACAAACTCCTACACTAGTGACCATGGAGAAGAATGAAAGGCAGATGGAGGGCAGGGAAGCACAGAGGTAGGGAAGGGTCACAACATATGTTGCCCATAAACTTTTGGGTGTATTGCTCAAGATCTTGTCCTTGGAGAGAAGCAGAGCAAAGAGGAAATGGAACCTCAAAGAATCAAGAGTGCAAGAGTCTAACAGTGCATTAGCAGAACTCGAGGCCAAGCAAATCCACTCAAAAGGATGAATAGATGAGGTCACCCTTGCTCCTCGTTGTTGAGATTCACCAGACCAAAGACAGACCTTTCTAGCACAGATATCTCCATTTGAGCAAGTCACACTGGGTTCCCTTGAAAGCCAGCACAGGAGAACAGAAACTTTGAGGACATGCCTCATCACACTCTAAAACAGAGATCTAAAACTGATCAGCTGACTCATGCCCTAAAATAATAGGATTTTCCCCCCTACACACCTGGGTTCAGATTAGAAGTCTGTACTGTAGGAATATAACTTTAGAGAACTGCCCTGCCCCCTGTCCACCCCAGCCACTCTGAAGTCTAAACATGGGAGAACTGGGATCAGGGATGAGCTCAGACTGGGAAAGAAGGGCAGAAGAGTCAAAGGTAGAAGTGACCGAGAAGCGGAGACAAGATAGAGGTGAGATGGATGGACAACTGGACATGATGGAAAAACTGGGTGTGGGTTCATGGTCAATGCCAAAAGAGAGCAGGTTGCTTGAGAAGTTGCCATCAAACAGAATCATAGAATCATAGAACGGTTTGGGTTGGAAGGGACCTTCAAGATCATCCAGTCCCAACCCCCTGCATGGGCAGGGACACCTCCCACCAGCCCAGGTTGCTCCAAGCCCCATCCAACCTGCCCTTCAACACTGCCAGGGATGGGGCAGCCACAGCTTCCCTGGGCAACCTGGGCCAGGGAATCACCACCCTCACATGTCTCAAGGGTATTGTGTGTGTGGCTCCTCTCAAGAGTGTGAAAGCTGACCAAGAGCTGCAAGTCCAAGACTGGGGCTCCTGAAACAGGAGCGCGTGACCATTGAACACCTGCACCTGAGTGAGGTGTCTAAGCTCCCTTTACAGTCCATTAAAATCTGAGGATCGATCCTGTTGCCCAAATACAGGCATCAAGTGCTACTTGAGATGCCCAGAGGTATCACATCTCCATTTCCATAAGGGCACAGGTCTGGTGTTGGATTTACCAGCTCTACACGGGTGTCTTGGGCACTCTGCTACCTCTCAGGTGGCACTAGATGTCTGTGGGCAGGTGAGAAGAGCTGAGCACAGTGAAGTGTATGAGTGATTCAACTGACCCCAGAGTAGATACCCACAGTTGAGCAGCTGAATGTCTCAGGAATTACTGTTGCAGAAGGGGGAAGGACTTCCCCACACCAGCTCCAGAAAGATGTGGAAGTATCTCAGACTGAAGTAGGTGCTATTTTTAAGCAACTGAATCCCACCCTGCATTGTCACCAATTGTAGAGGAGCTTAAAGACATAATTCATAGAATCATAGAGTGTGTTGGGTTGGAAGGGACCTCTAAAGGTTATGTAGTCCAACCCCCCTACAATAAGCAGGGACATCTCACACTAGAACAGGTTGCTCAGAGCCCCATCAAGCCTGACCTTGAATGTCTCCAGGGATGGGGCCCTCACCACTTCTCTAGGCAGCCTGTCCCAGTGATCCACCAGCCTCACATTGAGGAACTTCTTCCTAATGTCCAACCTAAACCTCCCCTTTTCTAGCTTGAAACCATCACCCCTTGTCCTACAATTACATGCCCTGTGAGCAGCTCTTCCCCAGGCTTCTTGTAGGCCCCTTTCAGGTAGTGGATGGTCACTATAAGGTCCCCCCCAGAATCTTCTCTTCTTCAGGCTGTAGAAACCTCTGTGTCAGCTGAACTTCACCCTTGGTCTGTAATTCAGATACCCTGAATGTCAAGGTGTGAGGACACTGGTGTGCTGGATGGACTTGGGAGTCTGCTGCTGAAGAAGACAGACTGAAAACTTAAATAGACTCCTCAACATTTCAAGCATGAAAGAGATTATATTGGCTTCCCCAGGCATGGGCTCAGAGCCCTGCTGCTACTGCAGATTTTACTGGGGACATCAGTCTGAAGAAGCAGGGACCACTGCCCCAACCTGGTCACAAGTGCCCAAAAGCCACCAGTACAATTAGCAGAGATGAATGGATTTCTGGCAGCTCCAAAAGCCAGGTCTGAATAGCTGATGGAGGGCAAGTGCTTTCACTGTCAGCCCAGGACAATGATGGAATGGCATGGACAGAAAGTGCCCTGCAAGAGCTGCTCTGAACCTGGGGGGAAAAGAAAGGCTCCAGCTCCCACCACTGCCAGTTTGTCATTTTTCATCCCCACTCAATTCACTTCTTTATTTCCTTCTTTAAACTTAGCACAGAACTCAGAACGTACCGTTTTAGCTTGACAAGTGGTTTATTCAGGCAGCTGATTTACCAATTCACAGGCTACTCCCTACAGACTCCTACCAGCAATGCTCTGATTTAATTAAAGCAAGACTCAGGCCTCCAAACATTATCGCAGCTAGAAAATCCAGAATTAGCCATAGTTTTTTTTTTTTTTTTTCCAAAGGCACCTTCCCTTGATTTGCCTGAAACCTGGGGCAGGGCTCTGAACATCCATCATCATTTCCTACCATTTTCAGCTCAGGCATTAGAGACGCTGTGTGGGCAGATTTAATAGGTTCTTTCTCGCTTCCTGGTGAGGAGAAAGGGTTGCATAAGATGTGAGTCAAGATTCCAGTCCCAAATCTGTGCCTGTGGCACCTGCAGGAGCTGCACTGCCAGTCGGGATGTCAATAAACTCCATGCTTTGCAGCAGTGACACTCGCCCATCTTGGGTCCCTGTAGAAAGCTTGGCTGAAGTGTTCTCCTTTGGCATGAAATCGGGGGCTCAGTGTTACCCCTTCCTTGAGAGGAGGGCATTGGGTTTCCTTTTCTCACCCCACTTGACCTTTTCCCATTCCTAAGGTTTCTCACCCCTAAGTTAAAGCTTTCTTTGGTGATGAGTACTCCTGATCACTCTCCTCGGGTCCCTGTTTGTCCTCAGTAAGCTCTTGGAGGTTGTTTTTCACCCAGGTCCAGACCCTTTTGATGCAGGGTTTTCCCTCCTGTACACTGAATAAAGATTTGAACAATTTGTGCATCAGTGACAGAATTTTCAAACTTTCTGCATGTTCAGGTCCTCAAAACTTGTGTCTATTTAACCTGATTTGGGGCATCTTACTACAATTCCTACATCAGGTGTTCAGCTATCCTCAGCACCTTCTGGGATCACTGGAAGGAAATGTGTCCTCAGAGAGGGGATCTTGGCCATGCTCAATCATTTTCTATGATGAGGGTGGTGAGACCCTGGCCCAGGTTGCCCAGGGAAGCTGTGGCTGCCCCATCCCTGGCAGTGTTGAAGGGCAGGTTGGATGGGGCTTGGAGCAGCCTGGGCTGGTGGGAGGTGTCCCTGCCCATGCAGGGGGGTTGGAACCTGATGATCTTGAAGGTCCCTTCCAACCCAAACTATTCCATGATCCTATAATTCATTAGGGACTGTGAGGCAAGCATTGTCCCACCTAAGAGCACCCAGCCAGGTGCCTCAGGTTTGGTGGAGTGATGCGGGGCCCAAGTTCCTCAGACCATTTTATCTCATTAAACCATTTTCCTCAGTTTAATCCTGATTTGCTCTTTCCAGATCAGAAACAGCAGTTAAACCCAGATTCTCTTTATCCCTCAATCTGATTTAGACAGAATCAGCTAATAAACCCCAGGCTCTCAGTGCTATTGCAGACAGGGACGAGAAAAACCTTTTACCAGCTTTCCTCAGAGTCGTGCTGACCCACGCTGGTTCTCTTTACCTATTCCAGCTCCTATTCCTTGTAAACCCCAGCAGGTAGCTCAGCCTTCCCTTTCATTCATTCATTCATTCATTCATTCATTCATTCATTCATTCATTCAATTTCCATCTTCCCCGAGCAGGGTTGACTCTTTGGTGTTTGAGTTCTAACTCATCATTATCATCGTTATCCTAATACCTGGTTTCCTGTCCTGCATCCCCAGCTCGAGCTCCTTCCCTTGCACTAATACATAACACATTTCAGCTCCTCTTTTCATAGAGCACTCCCACTGTCCTTTCACTAATTGAATCAACTCCCTAATCAGTCTTCTGGTGTATGAGCACTTTCTCCTTGCTGCCCACCCTTCTGCCCACTGACACTCTTTATCTTCACTTACTTGCTTTTTCCCTCAATTTTGTTAACCTAGACTAGACGGGTGGTTTACCTGGGTCTCTCCCACTAAACCACATCAATGCTTTCAGTCACAAACCAGGAAAAGACTGAGCAGAGCCAGCACTGCCACATGTAAGTGTTCTTGAGATCATAGAATCATATAATGGTTTGTGTTGGAAGGGACCTTCAAGATCACCTAGATCCAACCCCCTGCCGTAGGCAGGGACACCTCCTGTTAGACCAGGTTGCTCCAAGTCCCATCCAACCTGCCCTTCAACACTTCCAGAAAAAAACCCAACAACACACAAACACTAAAATAGCTGAGATTTTCCAGAACAGCTGAGCAATCCTGGTGATCAGCCCTCAGCAATGATGAGTTTCCAACTATCTCAGTGCACCCAAATGGGACAGCCTGAAAACTCAATTAGAACTTCAGGAAGATACTTGAAAAACACTTTAGTCAGTTAAAAAGTGCAGTAGCTGGGGGATGTCACAGCCTTTTGTAGATCACTTTATCCTCTCAGGCTGCCTGGGACCATCACTTGTGGTAAGGGGCAGAGACTCTTCATTAACAGGTCATAATATTCACAGTCCTGTATATCTGCTCTTATTAAACATCTCCACATCCCCAGGCCTCTGCCACCTGGGTGCTTTGGTGCTAGACAGAAAGAATCCCCAGGACAGAAGCTTTCAAATTCACATGTCATCAGCACAAGCCAGTATCAGAGTCTTAAATATTCCTTTTTCTGAAGAGTTTTCAGTCATGAGGGACACCTGTATTTCATATTCTCCTCTGGAAACAGCATATTAATAATTCCCTGCATTTCAATACATTAAATTCCACGTTTGGAAGCTCTTGGGCTTTACAGTGTTTTGGGCAAAGCCGAACCAGGTAGGGCTGATCAGGCCCAGCTCTCTCTGAAAATCTTCCACAGAGATGGCCTTTTAAAAAAGGCCTCACTGCTTTTCATGGCAAGTGACATTTGATTAGAGAGGATTTTAGCACATTACATCTCAGCCTGAGTAAGCCCCTGGATATTGTTAGAAAACTAACACAGAATGTGAACAGCTTCCTGTACGAACGTGTAAGTGATAAACATTCAGAAAATCCTCCCTCCTCCCCTCCCTGCCTGTGAATTGCTCTTCTAAAAATAAAGGGTATGACAGAGTTTCTGTATTGTATGACAAGAGGAGCCCTTCAGTCACTTGCAGGAGAGAAAAGCAAATGGCAAGCCTCCTCACAGATGACATTTGGAACTGTTATTAGCTCTACAACAGATGGGCTAAATCCTGCTCTCCTGTGCGCCGCTGTAATTAGGGGAAAATGGCACTGATATGGAGGAGGTTATTCCTTGTGCTTCCCAGGGAAAGCAAACGTGGAATCTCTGCTTCTTCCAGCTGTATTGACTTTCTTATTTGCTGCCTCTTCCTCACCCAACCACCCCACGCACACACCTCGATACATCTTAATCCTCACTTGTACGTTATTAGGTGATGACTTTTGGGGATGTGCATAAACAAGGACTGGGCTAGGCCGAGGGGAGCAAATTTAATTGGATTTGTAATAGGAGATGGGTTTGGGTATGAAGCTGCATTTCCTTGTTATCATCTTAATTATTTCAAGGAATGTTTGCCTTGACGTACTTCAGCATTTGGATTTATTTAGAGCTGAAAAATAACACCCAATTCACCGCAGAATCAGCGCAGACAAAAATGAACATGCACTGCCTTTTGGGAGAGATTACGTTGGCTGCATGGCAGATAACTGCCACAAGGAGAATAA
Source organism: Apus apus (assembly GCF_020740795.1). Taxonomy (NCBI): domain Eukaryota; kingdom Metazoa; phylum Chordata; class Aves; order Apodiformes; family Apodidae; genus Apus; species Apus apus. Next base: position 113,769,465 of record NC_067285.1, on the reverse strand, counting down.
ATAATCCAGGAGACTGAAAATGTTACAGAGGTGCCTTGATTTTTCAGTCTACTTCAGCTTCCCTCTGCTTAGCAGAGAGGGAAAACTGGTGCAGTTATTTATTGCCTTATATGCAGAGAGGTGGACAGTCTGGAGCAATATTCAGATGGAGAGTCTGGAGCAATATTCAAATAGACAGCTGGAAATATTGCTTATCCCAGCAGGAGAAAAGCTTAATTGCTTTTGAGAAGGAGCTCAATAACTTAATGAAAGATTAAGTGATGTTCTGTCTGTGCAACACGGATGGTGAAGCTGCAGTCAATGACCCTGGAGACTCCTCCGACTCGTCCGTATCCCTTGAGCCATGGGGGAAGGGCTGTCGGATCAATGATCTGCATCTTCTGCTGCTCCAGCCTCACCTGTCACTTGTGTTCGGTGCTTTAGAGGAAGGGGAAGTAAATAAAATATAGCTGGACCATTGTGCTTTTAAGAGGAAACTCCCTCTTTGCCCTTGCTGACAACCAGCTGGAACACAACATGTCATCATAGTCTGAACGGCCCAGAGAGAGCCTTAGGGCTGTGCCAGGGAAAACCTGGAGCTTCTCCTTCCTTTCTGGCACCCAGAATGAAGGAATGAACAACTAGGGAGATAGGCTGCCCAGAGAAGCTGTGGCTGCCCCATCCCTGGCAGTGTTGAAGGGCAGGTTGGATGGGGCTTGGAGCAACCTGGGCTGGTGGGAGGTGTCCCTGCCCATGCGGGGGGTTGGATCTAGATGATCTTTAAGGTCCCTTCCAACCCAAACCAGCCTGAGATTCTGTGATTATTCCATGTCATGGTCACATGCCTTCCATCATTATTCATTTCCCCCAAACTCCATCCCTGTAGTTTCCTCAGTCTGACCAGGAATAATGACACATCACCACAGACACACCACCCCTCCTGGCCTTTGAGGAAGCTCCACGAGACTTCCCACCTAGGAAATCACATCTCGTTCCCTGGTAACACCAACAAGATCTCAAAATATCTGCTGCCAGGTTTTAGTGCACGCTCACCACCAAGCCCCAGAGCTCGCTGTGAGCAGGTGATCACCTTTCTACAAGCAGACTGGCAGGGGAAACAGCTCCCTGCCACAAGGAAAAGCAAGCAGCCACCAAGCTCGTCCGGAAAATGATGCCGGTTCTTAACCGAAACAAGTAAAATTCTGGCAAAAATCATGTAAGGGGGAACAAAGAGACACGTGGAATCCAGGCAGAGCTTACACAGCACCAAGGCAGTGAGAATTACAGGAAAACACACGGTCAACAACCTGTCCTGCAGAAACAGGTTTGCAAGACAGATGGGAGGGATGGGAGCGCTCCCCACTACTCATCTTGGTTGTAGCCTTGAGCACTAGGTAGAAAACACCGACTAATTGGACTTGGCAATGAACATACCATCAGTATATTAATGTACATTAATACACTATTAACACACCAAAATACTCCCCCTTAGGCTAGAGGGACCCCCACTAACAGGAAGCCCCCTGGTCTTTGGGCATGTGCGGTGAGATTTCCAGGCACTGTCACTTCCAATGAACACAAAGAACTGATTAACCATGTGCACACATGATAGAAGGTTAAGTGATTTTACATATTTCTGTGCACAAAAGTAACCCCTGCATTTTGAGAAGTATGCACTTGGTTTGCGGAATGCGACCTAGCTCCCTTTTCAAAGAACTGGAAATATAAAGCAAATATATATATATATATAAAAAGCCAGTGAAGGTGATGGGAGGGCTGGAGCAGCTCTGCTCTGGAGACAGGCTGGGAGAGTTGGGGTGTTCAGCCTGGAGAAGAGAAGGCTCCAAGGGAGACCTGAGAGCACCTTCCAGTGCCTGAAGGGGCTCCAGGAAAGCTGGGGAGGGGCTTGGGACAAGGGCAGGGAGGGATGGGATGAGGGGCATGGATCAAAATGGAAAGAGGGGAGATTTAGGTGAGACATTAGGAAGAAATTCTTGGCTGTGAGGGAGATGAGACCCTGGCCCAGGCTGCCCAGAGAAGCTGTGGCTGCCCCATCCCTGGCAGTGTTGAAGGGCAGGTTGGATGGGGCTTGGAGCAGCCTGGGCTGGTGGGAGGTGTCCCTGCCCATGCAGGGGGTTGGAACTGGATGATCTTTCAGGTCCCTTCCCACCCAGACCCCCCTGGGACACGACCCCGGGACATCTCTCTCCATCCCTGTCACCGCCCCCCCCCCGCCCGCCGCGCTCACATCCGGGTACTCGCGCCGCCCTTTGCGCGCCAAAACCTCCGGCGCGCTCCCCCCGCAACGGCCGCGCAGCGGGGGGCGGGTCTGCGCATGCGCGGGGCGGGCGCGGGGCTGGGCGGGCAGCGCGGCGGGTGCCATGGAGCCGGGAGAAGAGGAGGAGGAGGAGGGCGAGGAGGAGGGCGAGGAGAGCCAGGAGGAGGGCGAGGAGAGCCGACGGGTCCCTGTGAGTGCGCTCCGGGCCGCGGAGGGGCTGGGGGAAGCGGCCTTGCCGGGCGGGAGGCGGTAGCTGCACGGAGCGGCCCCCTCAGCCCGCGCCCGGCCTTGGGGAAGGGGTGTGACGGGCTGGCTTGTGCCGGGTTGCTCCTTTCCCCCCCCCGCCTCCGCTGGAGGTGGAATTGGGGCTGGTCGCTTCTTCTCCACCTCGCAGCCGGGGTGGTTTTTCTGCCCCAGAGAGAGTGGGGATGCAACCCACCTGGAATGTGTCCCCCCCCACCCGACCCCCTTCTGGCTGGGGAGCAGGGGCTGTGACCAGGCTGGTCAGTTTCCACCCTCCCGACTTCTCCTCTGGGAGAAGAGGGGCTGTAATTGACCAGATCCCTCCTTTTCTCCTGGGAGGAGAGTGTGTGTGTGATTGCCTTGTTCCCTTCGTGCCCTGCAGAGGGGTGGGTGCAGTTGGCTTGGTCACTAACCCCCCTGGGAGGGCAGAGTCAGTGGGGCTGTCGTGGCCCCGTGGAGCCATTCCTGCCCTGGAAGGGCTCCTACGTGGCCCTGTGCGCTTTGCTGTGTTTCCTATCGGTGCTGGAGATGGGAAAGATGAGATTCCTGGAGATCATGGGTGTCCCATCACATCCCGCCACCCCCATGTTCTGGAATCAGGGTCTTTCTGGACTTGAGTGCTGGGAAGCTGCCTTGCCGTGGTGTTCTGGTCTTAACTCTCCTGCTGTTCTCATGGTGGTTTCCAGAGTTGTGCAGATGCTACAAGCCCTTCACAAGTTCTGGCTCTTGCAAACTGTTGGGGAGGCATCTTACTTGAAGAGCTGATGTTGGACACTTGGGTCTGGAGGTGTTTATGGGTGTCATGTCCTGAGTTATGTGTTAGGAAAGGTATAAGAGGACAACCCAAAATTAAAAGTTACATGATGGTGAGTGCTCTAGAAGGAAGTCAGAGGTGCAAAAGCCAAATGGCCACAGACCAGAAGGTATGGTTCCTGGGCTGGTGTGTATTCTTGTATATATACAAGCAGAAGCTAAGTTCATTTGAATATGGATTTACTGACAATTTTCAATCAAATTCACAGTTCTAAGCTGTATTGTTGTTACAGACCAGTGAGCTTAGCTCCTGCTCTGGTTTTACGTTCATGTTATTCATCATGGGTCAGTTTATTTTGATGATTTCTGGGTGTCAGATTTGGTTGTTTTATGGTGGCTGTTGCTTCCTTCTCCGTGTTTGTTTTGCTCTGGGGTTTAATTGCTGCTCTGACAACCAGAGCTCAGCTCTGGGAATACCAGGTGGAGCTGAGCCAAGCTTGTTGCTAGTCTGCTGCTGCTCTCCTGGGTCAAGGGGGTGCAGGTGCAGACACTTGGGCAGATGGAGCTTCTGTCTGTTGTGGTATGGCTGCTCCTAGAGCAGGGTTTGGGTTGGAAGGGACCTTTAAAGGTCGTCTAGTCCAGCCGCCCTGCATGGGCAGGGACAACTTCAACTAGATCAGGTTGCTCAGAGCCCCATCCAGCCTGACCTTGAATGTTTCCAAGGATGGGCCATCTACCACCTCTCTGGGCAGCCTGGGCCAGGGTTTCACCACCCTTAGTGTAAAAATATTCTATCTAATATCTAGTCTGAGTCTCCCCTCTTCTAGTGTAAAACCATCCAGCTGCGTCCTCTGGCTACAGGCCCTACTAAAAAGTCTGTTCCCATCTTTCTTATAAGCCCCCTTCATGCACTGGAAGGTGCTCTCAGGTCTCCCTGGAACCTTCTCTTCTCCAGGCTGAACACCCCAGCTCTCCCAGCCTGTCTCCAGAGCAGGGCTGCTCCAGCCCTCCCATCATCTCTGTAACCTCCTCAGGAGACTCTCCAACAGCTCCATGTCCTTGTGCTGAGGACCCCAACACTGGCCCCAGCGCTGCAGGGGGGTCTGAGCAGAGGGGGCCAGTCCTCTCCCTGGCCCTGCTGGTCACACTGCTGGTGACAGCCCAGGACATGGGGGGTTTCTGGGCTCCAGCACACACTGATGTCTCATGTCCAGCTTTTCACCCCGCCGGTACCCCCAAGTCCTTAGGGCTGCTCTCAATCCACCCAGCCTCCAGCCTGGGTGACTCTGGGGGTTACCCCAACCCATCTACAGGACCTTGCACCTCTTGCACCTTTATTATATCTTTCTGTTGCTAGAGACTGTTTTAGCTATACTTTCAGTTGGCAAAGAGAGATTAACACTGAAAACCTGGGTTTGCAACTTGTGACATGCAAGGTTGTGGTTTCAGGAGTGCCAAATAAACCAGCAAGCCCCAGGTCACCTATTAGAAGAAGTGACCTGTGCTGCTGTGCCCTGGTGACTTGTTGTTCCCTCTGTGTTTTGTTTGTCCCATATTCCACCAGCCAGCAACCCAGCTCAGCAGGGCAAGGGACTGTTAATTTCCCTTGAAGTTTAAAGGCCTGGTGGAATTTTTGGCATTAAGAGTGAGAAGAAAGTCTGTAACCAGCGCAGTGATACTTCTTACTGTTTGTTTGTTGTTTTTTTGTTTCTTCACTGAAACACTGTTTCCTCTTGTAGTTTCCTTTGGATTAGGAGGATGTTTTACACCCTGTCCTACAAAGTTTTTGATTCTATGTTTAAACATTGCTGTGACAAACAGGATCTAGAAGTGCCACCAGTGCCACTGCAGCCCCTCTGCTACCAAAATCTTGCCATGAAAACCCGGTACACCCAGTCAGCTGTTCAAGTATCTGACTGATGCTGTTCCTCTGGGGTCAGTCCTTGGGTTGATGCTGTGACCCAGGTGGATGGGGTGAATGGACTCACATCGACTTGGTGGATGACAGCAACTTGGGGGGGGTGGATGATATGCTGAAGGACAGGGCTGCCATTCAGAGAGACCTCAGCAGACTGGCTTAGTGGTCCAAGAGGAATTTTATAAGCTTTAGCTATGAAAACTGTGGAGGCTTTCTCACTGAGAAAGAAAATCCCTGGACATCATTACCAACTGGTGGCCCTTCAAGGAAGAGCCCAAGGACCTGGTGGACAGCAAGTTGAACTGAGTTGACAGCTCACTCTTTGCAGCAGTGAAGGCCTGACATGCATTGACAGGAGCATAACTGGCAGCTGAAGAGAACTGAATATTCCCTCTTCTTGGCCACAGCTGGATCCTGTCTCCTGTTCTGGGCTGCCAGGACAAGAGAGAGGTCAACAAAGTGTCCTGAGTCTGGTGAAGGCCACCAAGACAGGAGACTAGAGCATATGGTGCATGAGGGGAGGCTGTGGAGGCTGGGTTGGTTTGGCCTGGGGAAGAGGAGGCTGAAGGTGAGGATGTGGCAGTGGTGCTTCCCTGCCAGAAGAGGGATTTGGAGAAGGCAGAGGAAGACACTTCTTGGGGGTGCACAGGGACAGGACAAGCAGCAGTGGTGATGTGTTAAAAGAAGAAATTCAAACTGGAGACAAGGAAATCGGTGCTTTTATGAAGAGGCTGGTGACGTGCTAGAGCAGGGCCCACTTAGATGGGTGAGTCTCTGTCCTTGGAAATAGTCACAAGTTGACAGGATGAGGCCTGAGCAACCTCATCTAGCCTTGAAGTTGGAGCTGCTTCAAGCCGGAGGTTGGACTGGGTGACCTCCAGAGGTCCTTCAGACATGAGCTGCACTGTGATTACATGAATAAAACTTCTGCTTCAGGCATTAAGGTGTATTAGAATAATCAGCTTTTGGATTGCCTTGCACTGCCTGCTCTGTGAGCAGAGTGCTCTCTGCCTTGGAAGCCTTCCTTTCCTGGGAAACTGAGGGAAAAACCAGGCAGGCTGGTTGCAGATCAGCAATGATTAGTTTTTCCCGTGTTGTTTTAGGACACTTCATAAAGCTGTTGATATCATAAATTTGTCAGGGGAAACCACTATTTTTAAGAGATTCCAAATGGTGCCCTAGCAATCTTTGCAATGTCAGTGTATGTTGTATAAATAGGTTATCTTTCTGGAACCTTTTCACCACATCCCTGGTAGTTTACCCTGTCATCAATCATTCCTTGTTGTATTTGAGATGGTTCTGATCATTCATAGCCCTTTAAAAGTCCAACATTTGTTGCACAAAAGGGATAAAATGGTTCTGAATTTGCACAGTGCCTGATGTTCTGGTTGGTGGTGCTTTCGTGCCAGGAGGGAATGGTGTGGGTCTGAAAATTACTGCTAGCACACCAATCCCTTTTGAAAAAAAAAACAACCCACAAGGTACAGCTTAAACAATTTATGTTTCTCATACCTGACAGCACCAAATGATTGTTACAATTTTTGAAATAGTGTTTTTTGAGGTGTGTATTATTTACCGAAGTGTTTGCAGATGAACCTCTATGGTGATCGATTTGCAGGCAATGGGCATTTTGTTTTTCATCTCAGCAGCTGGACTGAAATGCTAACACTTGTCATGCAACTTGTGGTACTGGGCTTCTGGCCACAAAAAATAAATCTCTGCTGTAAAAACTTACTCTGCATTTGAATGAGACTCTTTTTTTGGTGTTTTGAGACACAAAGTAGGGTGGATGTGGATGATGAAGCCACAATAAATGAAGTTGTTGGGTTATTGTGAAATTCAGTCACATCCGTGCAGCATTAAGAGTTTTGGGTTTACGTGTAGCCCCTCAAGTGCCTCTGCACAACAGTTGCTTTGCTTTTCCTTGCCTGTTCATTCCAAGCTGATGGTTGTGCCTTGAAATCAGCAGGTAGGTCTGAGACAGGGTGATTTAAACTTCTCGTGATCTGGCAGAATGGTTTCTTTAACTCTTAGGGACACAGTGGTCAATTCCACGTGTTAACAGGGAAATATGTGCCTGTTTCTCCATGTTCCTGTCTTTTTTTCCCCACAGCTGGGGAGGTCCTGCCCTGCAGCAGGGGATTGCTGGCTTGAAGTGGCATCAGGCTGGCACTGCACAGGTGATGGGGGAGCTCACACCTTAGCTTGCTTTGTCAGGCTGCCCAGACCAGGAAGAAAGCCATGCTACAGGCTGGAGAGCTTGACTTAGGTCTTACTTGTGACAACTTCTTACAGCTTTTTAAAAAAATCTCATACCATTTGAACATAAATTCATGGAGAAATAAAAACTAGAACCTTTTGGTTCAAATTCCACAGCAATGGAGAATCCTCCAGTGAAGGGATTTCCATCATACATCCTTGGGACACAGTTATTCAGCAAATGGGAATGGGGGCTGCAGGATGGGGATGTTTCTTCCTCTGTATTTAAACCACACAAATTCATGCTTGTTTGAAATACAAAATGTTGTTTAATTATCCATTTATTGTGTCTTCTTTATATTGTGTGCTTGATTATCCACTATGACTAGGTGAAAAAGCACAGAAATGCAATAATTTAGAACAAACTATTTGAAAGCATTTGAAATAAATTGGTAAGGAAGTGCCCAGTGTGACTGTTAAGAAGAATTGAATTCAACCTGTTTAATTATCATTCTTGATAGGTTAAGTGATTTAGTAGCTCAAAGTGTGGCAGAGTATGAATGTATTGTGACCTCAGAAGAGTTTTTGATCTTGGGACAAGCTGGGAAAATATGCAGCAAGTTTGGGAGGCATCTCAGGTGCAGTTTTGGATGGTTTTTCTTGGCTTGTTCCTGTGAAGTTTTTTCATTGATGAATTGTGTGATCAGTAGATGGTGAGACCTAGAAAATAACTAGATAAGGTTATGCTGGGGAAAGGGATAAATGCTTTGGAAAATTGTATCTGAATCAGGAATGTTCTTGACAAAATGCAGAAAAAAAAAAAAAAGTCCTGAATGTAGCAAGGTGAAATCCAGCCAAAGCAAGTTGAGGGTGGGATCTGCCTCTAGTGCTGATGTGTGATCACCCTGAGCATCGAACCATAGAACGGTTTGGGTTGGAAGGGACCTTAAAGATCATCAGGTTCCAACCTCCCTGCTATGAGCAGGGACACCTCCCACCAAACCAGGCTGCACAAGCCTCATCCAGCATGCCCTTGAACACTTCCAGGGATGGGGCATCAACAACTTCCCTGGGCAACCTGTTCCAGCACCTTCCTACCCTCATGGTGAAGAATTTCTTCCTAATGTCTGACCTAAATCTCCCCTCTTGCAGTTTAAAACCATCACCCCTTGTCCTATCACTGCCCTCTCTGATGAAAAGCCCCTCCCCAGCTTTCCTGGAGCCCCTTCAGGCACTGGAAGGTGCTCTAAGGTCTCCCTGGAGCCTTCTCTTCTCCAGGCTGAACAGCCCCAACTCCCTCAGCCTGTCTTCAGAGCAGAAATGTGGTGTAAATGTTTGCTGACATTGAAGAGTTGGTCCCAAACTCCATTGCTTGTTGTTTGGAGGGCCCCCCCCTTTTTTTTTTTTGCAGCTGCATGTTGAGGTGGGTAAGGAAACTGAAACACAATTTATACTGAATTAATCTGGCCACATGCCTCTGATTTTTAGGAGGGAGAGATGAGACGAAATGGAGTGTTTGGAAGGCTTCATAGTGTATTTCTGATGTGTTGATCAGATTGTTAGAATCATTCATCTATAGAATTCTTTCCCATATCTCTCTGGTTATTTTTCTTGGTTGTTCTGTGTTGTATTGCATGATATTTTTACTGGGATGTTTTCAGTAGGTCGGAATAAAGTGAGGAGATCTAAGTCTGGGTATTCAAACTTTGAATGGTTCAAAACTGAGAAACATTTGTATTCCTTTCTATGAAATGTGGCCTCAGTTAAGACTGCCAAACAGAAGCTGCTGTTCCTCCCACTGAAGCTAATGGCACTGTGGTGTGTGTGTGGGGGTGGTTGTAGTTCAGCTTTATTTTTGTCTTTTCCTCTCATTATGCATTAAGCAGCAAAAGGTAACTTTGTATGGGATCTCAGGAAGAAAAACCTTGTTACATTTTCTCCATTTGAGTTTAATTATATGGAAGCCCTTAGATGTGATTATACCCAATGACTAAATCCAAATTTATTTTTCACTTGCAACTGCTTTATGTGCCCTGGTGCACACAGTGCTGATACGTGGCAGATCTCTTCCATTGTGCTGCTGCTTTAACATTGCTCTTAAGTGTGAGAATTAAAAATGAAATCACGAAACAAAATGTGCTGGTGCTTGTTTGCCTCCTTCAGCTGTGAACCCACGAGTGCCCAGTGACTTGGCTGTTTTTGAAAAGGAGAGATTGTTCCCTGGATGGTGTGTTGTTAATGCCATGTTGGGATGCTGTGGAGAGCAGTGCTCAATGGAGAGAGCACAGCCTTGTGTGTGAGCAGGAGAACCTGCAGCTGGGAGCTGTGAGGGCCTTCAGCTCTGCAGCTTTGAGCTGGAGCATTTGTTGTCATAGAATCACAGACTGTTTGGCTTGGAAGGGACCTTAAAAATAATCTAGAGCCAACCCTCCTGTATGGGTATAGGTAAAGGGTATCATTATCCAACTGCAGTAAGATATGAAATAAATGTTTGTGACACACATTCTCATTCATTTTTTCATCTCCTTGGCTTGTGATGCTGTAGGTGTTGTTGTTTCAGACTTTCTCTCATAACCTACAGGCAAAGACAAAATTATAGAGCATGAAAGAAGAGATGGGTTGTACAGTCAGATCAGGCTGCTTGGGGAATCAGCCCTGCCACTGATCTGCTGTGTTGTTGTACACTAAGTTCTCTGTGCCTGGTAAAAGGAGGATAAACATTGATCATGCACGTTCTCAAGTAGTGCTGTGAATCAGTGTTGATGAAACATTTTGGGGCCTTTTGCATGGAAGGCACCGTATGAGTTCCTTAGCAATAGTAATACTGCTTCATAGAACCATAGAGTACCAGCTTGGAAGGGACCTCAAGGATCACCTGCTCCAGCCTTTCTAGGTACTGCTCTAGTTGATATGAGATGGCTCAGCCCCCTGTCAAGCTGAGACTTAACACTGTCCAATGTGGGGGGATCTGCCACTTCCCTTGGGAAACTATTCCAATGTGTGACTGTCCTCATGGTGGAAAATTTCCATCTTGTGTCCAATGGGAATCTCCCCAGGAGCAGCTTGTGCCCATGACCCCTTGTCTTTTCCATGTGATTCCTTGTAAATAGGGAGTTTCCATCTTCTTGGCAGCCATTCTTTAAGGACTGGAACATGGTAATAAGGTCTCCCTGAAGCCTTCACCCTTTCAAGGCTGGACAAACCCAGTTTTCTCCTTCCTGCTCTTCTGGGTGACTGAATATTGGAGCCTTTGGTAGCTCTGGCTATAATTGTACTCTGAATCTTCTAGAACATTGCTATTTGTGGTAATCACATCATAACTCATTAGCATTTCTCCACCAATTTATTCTTGAGAAGTCTACATATGATGCATCTCTGGCTCTGTTTTCCCAAAATAAGACCCATTGAGCCTCTACCAAATCCTAATGTGAAGAGAATTTGCAAGCTGTAAGAGCTGTGGGAGCATTCATGAGGAGAAAGTACTTCCAGAAGAGAAATTTCCACCAAGTGGAAGCTCAGTTCTACGTTATCCTTCTATACTTCCATTTTATCCCCTTTTGCTCAAGACTCGATCAGGTTAAATTTGATCTCCAAGGAAGATTCTTCCTGACTTCAGTTAATAGTAAATTATGCATTTCTTTTTTTTCCATTCTATAGTAAAATATTTTGGTAAAAGATAAAGATGAGAAGGTACAGGTAGAAGAAACCTGTTCAGATGCCTCTGTACTCTTTTTTTGTGACTGTCTCTCCAGATGTGTTGAAACTGTATGAAAAAAGGCTCAAATTCAAAGTTGGATGTGGGTTGATGAAATTATGAGGTTTCTCATATTTTCCTTAGGTACACAGTCAGCTTTATTTTCTTCTTGAGAGCAAGTTAATCAGGAACTGAATAATTCTCTTCAGGAGAAGTGGTTCCTCTGGCGTTGAGGGCAGAGTGAGGGAAGGCTGTGCTGCAACTGCTGCAGCAGAGATAAAGGATGTTAATTGAAGTGGCCGACAGGTATAGAAGCAATTAAACAATCTGGGGAGGACTTGCTCACCGTGGGCTAAAGAAGGTCATTTCCAAAGGGGGAATGAAGAATAACCTGCAGTTTGGGTGTTTAGTTTTTTTGTTCATTGTGTGCATCCTGAGCACTGTCATTACTCATCTGTTCTAATATCCTCCAGAGCACCTACTTAATTAGTTGTGCTCAGCATATCTAAATAAAATCAGTGCCCCTTTTTTTGGTTTGAAATTAGTTTTCTAAGCACAATATGGGTCCCTTACCTAGTGCTATTAATTTTCAGTACCTAACGCTATTAATTTCCATTTGGATTAATACAGTTGCCCTTTTCTGGAGATGCAGATTGTAAACCCAGATTTTCAATAATAGACTTTAATTAAATTACCAAATAGCTCCTGGAATGCTTTGTGTTCAGAGCTGTTGTCATGTATGTTTCAGTGCTGCTTCTTTAATGACTTGATTAGTATGAACAATAGCCACTAGAGGAATGTGGTAGGGATTGAATATATGTATACAGGCTGCAATTATTTATCTTTAGGCCCAACACAAAGCCCAAACAAACTTATTTTGTGCAGGGAATTAATTTGGATAAGGAGTCTGCCTGGCTGAGTCCTAGTTTCATGGAGTTTTTTATATTGTTAAGTCATGTTTTGATTTCAGTGATGCTATGTTGTGGAAGCATTTAAGGTGGCATATGATACTGACGTTCTGGAAGTTGTCCTTCTAAAACTTGTGAGATAATTCTGTAGAGTTGAGGTTTTTGTGACTGCATGAAAGACACAAAAGTGTTGACCCAGTGTCACAGACTCATAGGATGGTTTGGGTTGGAAGGGACCTTCAAGATCATCTAGTTCCAACCCCCCTGCATGGGCAGGGACACCTCCCACCAGCCCAGGTTGCTCCAAGCCCCATCCAACCTGCCCTTCAACACTGCCAGGGATGGGGCAGCCACAGCTTCTCTGGGCAACCTGGGCCAGGGTCTCACCACCCTCACAGCAAAGAATTTTCTCCTAATGTCTCACCTAAATCTTCCTTCTTCCAGTTTTGATCCATTCCCCTTTGTCCTTCCACTGTGAGCCCTTGTCCCAAGCCCCTCCCCAACTTTCCTGGAGCCCCTTCAGGCACTGGAAGGTGCTCTCAGGTCTCCCTGGAGCCTTCTCTTCTCCAGGCTGAACACCCCAACTCTCCCAGCCTGTCTCCAGAGCAGAGCTGCTCCAGCCCTCAGATCATCTCCATGGCTTCCTCTCGACTTTCTCCATGATCTCCATGTCTTTCCTGTGTTGGGGCTCTAGAACTGGTCATTTATTTTGAAGGAAAAACTGAGACTTTAAGGGGTAGAAAGAAAAATCCTGGATTGTAACCCCTTTTTACGAGTGGTGTGGGCTGCGGTGTCCAGTCAGAAAGAGTTTAAAGGTTACCTGCTCATGTGCAGAATTGGGGCTGACACTAATTGGGGTCTTGTTGTGCTTTGCCAGTGAGTCTTGGCAATTCACTGACCAAATGCTCTTTAAAAGCAAGAGAAGTTCAGCCTGTCTCCAGCTCTGCATGTTCTTAGATGTAGTAGCAATGGAAAAAAATAAGATTATAACTAAATATGTATTAAAAAGATCTAAAAGCCATCTAAGATGGCTATAATTTCTTTTTGTAGATGAATTGTTATGTTTTTTGTAAGAAACAGGTGACTGAGGTGTCATAAGTAGTCAAGAGTGAACTTGTTGTTCTCAGGTTGAAACATGGACTGGCAGTTTTGTACAAAACAATAAACAAGCTTTTATTCACATCCTTTCCAGCTGTTTAGTGCATCAGAAGAATGAAAGAGAATTCAGGTGTCACATGAGCTAATCTGGTTGGTAATATCCACGTTTAAAGAAAACCATCTCAAATGCTGAGTTTTGTGTTTCTTTTACAGGAGACAGGAGCTGTGAGTTTGTGTCTGATCTCTCCTCTTGGAATGTAACTAATGTCTTCATTCAGACTCTCATGGCTTGGTTTTTTTTGTGATAAAAGTTGCAGATGTTGTGCTCAGTCCACCAAGGCAGAGCTGTGCTACTGAATGGAAATTTCCAAACGGGTATTAGACCAATTTGTCAGAAAATCTTATCAAAAAAGAGAATTGTCACTGGAGGACTCGGTAACTGAAGGCACATCCAACAGCACTTGAATTATTAATGTAGAAGGCAGGCTTTGGGAAGTCAGTTGCTTCTTTCTCACTGACTCTCTGCTCTTCTCAGTCTGTGACCTTTTACTTCTGCTCCTCACATGTCCCTTGCCCTCAGAAAGGGCTGATGTTGTTCTCAGGGCAGCCAGATATACCAGGGAGTAGACACATGGTTCATGGTACAGGATCAGGTGACAGGAAGCTTCATTCTGCCCCTGCTTCTGCCCATGGCAGTGCTCTTCAGGTCCTGCCACTTGCTGATTTTGTCACTTAAAAGTCAAGCTCACCTTGGAGGTATTTTTAAAAAAAGTTGTTATTGGTGAGTCAAATTGGAACTAGACTTGCCATGAGGAAGGGGTAAGGGCAGGGAGAGGTGTTAAAGAGGTAGGGGAGCTGCAGGTCCTTCTGGTTGAGGCTTCATGTTAAAATGCTGCATTAATAATATTACCTGATATTCCCCAGTGCTGCTCTCCAGGTTTTTTTTGTTTATTTGTTTGTTTTAAATCACTTTCCTGGAGCACTTTAGTTTGGGCTGAACCTTGGGGTTCCAGAGATGTGTGTTTTCACAATTATATACCATTGGTTTTGGACCTGGCTGCCTTATCTGGGTGAAGCTAGTACAGTCACTGTGACCCCAGGCTTGAGATATTGGAGAAATTTCATTTTGACTTCAGAACAACTTCCTCTGTTGCCTGGTGGGGGAAAAAAATATTACAGCTGCTTTTCTAGGCAGTGGCTAAATTAACTTCAGTTCATGCCCTCGAAGTATGTCAGGTATTGCTGAATTATAATAGAGCAATCAACCTAGACTTATTTACATAAGATGGGTTTTAAAATTTACTTTGCAACATTGATATAAGTGAAAACATTTTTTTTTTTTAAAGAAAATAATAAATAAATAAAAAAGGATTAAAAATTACTTACCAAAAGACCCAACAGCCACTATTAATAAATCAGACAGGACCTGACTTTGATCAAGGTGATCAATCTTTTTGGTACTTTGTGATTTACTCAGAGCTGCATGTGACATGTGTTGGGAATGAGGAATAAATTTCTGGCCCTCAGAAATGATTGTCTAATGTGCAGAAAATAATGCTCATTGTTTTTTTGGGATCTGAAGTGGCAGATGAATCTGCCCTTTTTAATTAAGTTTTGCACCTCTGGCCAAGCGTGCTGAGGTCGATGCTTCACTCTGGGCATTGGGGATGGCTTGAGTCTTTTGTAGTTTTCATTGACCGTTGCATCTATACAGGTGTTGAAATACCAAGAAATGGTTTTCAGTTCTAAAAAAACCCTCAAACATATTGTTTCCTTTAGCCTATTGCAACAACCCCCCCACGTCGTGACTGGAAGGAGTCCCTGAGCCGCAGCAGCAGCGAAACGCAGGCCTCGGTTACCAGTGGGATCTCCCTGGGAGAAGCAATACGTCAGAAAACTGCTGAGAATTGGGTACTTGCTGTGCTTTCTTCTGGTTCTGGCTGAAAATGATATGGTTGAAAAGAATATGAAGTGCTGTATCTGTATAACTCAGGTCTCTATCGTCCTCGCCCTCTGAAGGTCTGTGTTTCTGTCTGTGGAGCTGTAGAAAGGCAGGGCTGCTGGCAACTGACAGGTCACCTAGTCTAGGCTGCATCCAAGTGCTATAAATCTTTTTGACATTGATCATTCAAAAATGAATCCCCAGTAGTTCAGGGATTTTTTTTTTTTGGTTTTACAAACAACTTTTGTTTTACCAAAACGCTCCCCCCCCAGTGCTTTCTGCTTATAAAACCTTGTGTATTTTCCAGTGTAATGTTTTCTTTGCAACAGTATCTTTGATCTGTGTTCAGTTTGGAATTTGCTACAATCCCAGTCCTGCTACTGCCTCTTAAATTGTCAGATCTGGCTACATCAAAATAGCTGATTTATATGCTAGCACAGAGCCACGCTTCAGTTCCTGGGAAATCTGACCTTTTAGACCTTGGATTTAATGACATATTCCATTTGTGCTGAAGGAAAATGACCACCATTGTGATACACTCATAGAACTAGCTGATGGATATACTGCCAGGTATTTAATTACTCTGAGAAGTGCACAAGATCAAAGGTGTTTTGAAAAGACTGAGCTGATACATTTTTTTAATTTCAAAATTATAAGAATCTAGTGCAAAAATTATAGTTAATATACCTTCTAATACCTTAGTAATGTTTTAAAAGGTAGGAGAGCTTGCAGCTATTGAGTAGGGATTGTGCTGTACTTCTACCAATTCACTGGGACACTTCCTTTCTTGTATTAACACACATTTGATTATAAGTTATATAAGCTGGTGTTAATGGTTTGCCTTATAAATGATTGATACTCTTAATTCTCTGCACTGAGGACAGGTCTGTGCCTCTTCTATAATTAAAATTTATCTGTTTAATTACTTCCCCAGTAATCCCAGTGCAAATTCTTTAATGAATTACTTGAACTAAAGATGTTCCTTTCAGTTTGAACATTAGCTGGAAGTCCTTTGCTTAAAATATAGCAAAGACTTGGCCAGGATTCTTGTTACTTGTGTAAACTCAGAAGTTCTGTAATTAGAAACTTTTGTTAAAGACAAATCAGAAGCTGTTGTGCTTGTTACTCCTCAATTGTTCACTGCAAACAGTCTTTACTACACAGTGTCCTACTGAAGTGTTTGTCCTTATCAAGATTTTTCTTCCTGAGTGAGAGATTTCATTCTGGTTTGGAAAAAGTCTGCTGCCATGGCAGGATTTGGAGAGGGAGCAGTTTCAGACAAGTGCTGGAAGGCTGGTGATCAGATAGTGAGCTGTGAGAACTGTGGCCTTCAGCAGTTCTTACGGCATGATTGAAAATGGAGTGTTTGTATTGGAAATGCAGTTGAGAAGCCATAATTCCATTTTTATTTTTTTTCCCCCCACGACTCAGTCTTTATTTCTTTTGGAAACATGTCTTATGAAGCTTTCTTGATCCTTGAGCACTTCTTTTTCTCCCCACCTGTTCTCAGGGAACGGAGTCATGGTACCAGCTTCCTGCAGAAGTGGATGTCAGCCATTTAGCTGCTGCCTCGGGGACAAAGCTTGGCCTGACTCGTGATAGAAGTGACCTGAGTGAGTTCCCTACACTGGAGGAAGGATTGTTGTCCTCAGCAGAAGCATCTAGAAGGCAGTTCCCTGGAGACAGAGGACATGGCTTACTGCTGGGTATGGTCACAGCTGCCTTTTGTTCAACTGCTAAACAATTAGGACTCTTAAGATCAATCCCTAGCTTGGATTTGATTTGTTTGATGAGAACTGGTGTTAACAAAATACATTCTGTGTCATTTTACTGGCAAAGCCCATCTACAAAATGAGAGAGAGGGTTTGTGCACCTTCCCTGGAACTTCTAACGTGTCAACTGATTATCTTTAATCTGAGGTAAACCTGTAGTTTTGCTTTTCTTTAGCATTAATAGTAAACCTGAGTAGATAATGTGGAGGTTCTCTCTAGGTGAGGTGACACTTCTGTGTCCTTAAAATCTGTGTTAATTTCTTAGTCAAAGATCTTAGTTAATTTTGAAATAGTTATAATAAAGTAGATATAATTGTATTGGTAACATGAAAAACTGCTCAGGGTGTGTGCATGCTTGCATCTCTTCCTCATACATTCAAACTTCTGGGTTCTGCTTCTGCATTTCACTGCTTCTTATAGGATTTCTTTCTAGACAAAGACTGGCAACCTGGGCCAGTGTCTCACCACCCTCACAGCCAGTGACTTCTTCCTAATGTCTAGTCTAAATCTCACCTCTTCCAGTTTTGATCTATTGCCCCTTGTCCTCTCACTACAAGCCCTTGTCCAAAGGTGGATGGGGTTCTGGACAATCTGGCTTCCTTTCCCATCTAATCTTCATAGTTTAGTTAAAGGTTGGTTTGAGAAGTTCCAAGATTTAACATTCAGCCTTGGTCCTTTACATTGATTTTCAGCCATGTGGGGTCAGAAGATTCTGGTCAGTTCTGGGGGTATAATTTTTAGTCCACTGGTAGGAATACATCTTTGAAAAGATAAACTTCTCTTTATAACACAGCATGTATTCTCTACATTTTAAGACATAAACCTTATTACTGATTTTGTGTAATAATTTCTAATAATCCTCAAAATGGTGGAAACAGAGACAATTTTTCACTCACTGTTAATCATAGGAAACATCTATCCTCAACAAGGTAAACATGTTTATCTTGAAAATGAAGCCAATTTTTATCAGATAAATTTTTCTTTATTACCATAATTTGCTCATTTTTTCCCCTCTTTTTTTTTTAACTTCAAGCTTCAGGTGTGGCAGTCAATCTGCCAAGAATTCCAGCTCTCCCTTTTTGAGCATGTGCAATGAATGAAACCAAACCCAGTAAAAGCAGCACTAAGCAAGGTATATTTAACAATACTCATATGGCTGAATTGATTTACTTTCTCTTCTCTGCTACCTATGGCAGACAAAATTAGCTAAGATTGTTATCAGCAGCTTCTTTATCCACCCAGGCTGGGGCATGTTCTTTACTTGCCTCAGTTGTGTTATTCCATTTTGTGCATTGCTGCTTCCTTACACATTTGAGTTCCTATGCTAAGCAGCTGTTTGCCAGACCCCAGACATGATTGTCATCCCTTGGCTGCACTCTTAAATTAGCAGTTGCTGCATTTAAACATAGATTTATTTATTTTTTTTCAACTCTTAAATACTAGTTTTCACACCAGATTTGATGACGCAGTGTATGTGAACTTTTGGCTTTCAAGATTAGCTCTGTCTCAATTCCAGTGGAATTGTTCATTTTCCCCGTGCAATCCTTTGTCTGTGTGTCCTGGAACTTACTGCTCTGTCATCTGATAACTTTCTTACCTGCTGATGATGCTTGGTTTTCTTCTGTACTTTAATGATACCCCATCCAGGCTCCTCTTGTGCACGTAACTTGCCTGTGAATCCTTGGAAACACTTAGTGATGCTGTTGCTAGGCCCAAAGTGTTCCTTTCTATGTTGATATCCCTTAGAGATTCACATTCATAGAGTCACAGAATGGTTTGGGTTGGAAAGGACCTTAAAGGTGATCTAGGTCCAACCCCCCTGCATGGGCAGGAACACCTCCCACCAGCCCAGGTTGCTCCAAGCCCCATCCAACCTGCCCTTCAACACTGCCAGGGATGGGGCAGCCACAGCTTCTCTGGGCAACCTGGGCCAGGGTCTCACCACCCTCACAGCCAAGAATTTCTTCCTAATATCTGAATCGCTCCTCTTTCACCTGAAAACCATTTCTCCTCATCCTCTCGTTCCCTGCCCTTGTCCCAAGCCCCTCCCCAGCTTTCCTGGAGCCCCTTCAGGCACTGGAAGGTGCTCTAAGGTCTCCCTGGAGCCTTCTCTTCTCCAGGCTGAACACTCCAACTCTCCCAGCCTGCCTCCAGAGCAGAGCTGCTCCAGCCCTTGGATCATCTTTGTGGCCTCCTCTGGACTCCCTTTGCACACTCAAGTGTTACTACATCCATTAGGTTATTTGTGACTCTTTTTTCCAGAATGTAACTGAAATTGCTGAATAAAGGTGCTCCTAAAGCTGCTTTCACTACACCTGTAGGCTTATGGGTTTTTTTCATGAACAAACAAAATTATTATAGGCAAATAACATGATTATTTTTGGTATTTTAAAATAAACCTGCATTGCTTCCAGTTAACTGCAAATTCAACTTGCAATTTGCCATTCCCATACCTGCCTGCATAATCTCAAGTGTATGTGGTTTGTTTCTTGGGTTTTTTTTTGTTCTGGAGGTGAAATTGCCTTGGGAATAACCTGGTAAACATCCATGGCAACTCCTGAGGCTTTTATGAGTTTGGCTGTTATTACAACATGGAGCTCTTGCTCGTTTTCATCAGTATTTATGGCCATTTTGATAATGCTTTGATTCATCCTTTGTGAAAGGAGCCTTTGAGGGGAGAGAGAACATCTCTGATGGATCAGGATCAGAGGTTCTGGTTCATGCCAGACCCCTCTGGGGCCCATGGCTCAGTGCCTTCCACCCGTAGGTCTCACACTGATGGCTGCAACCATCCCTTGTGTCTCCTGTTATGCTTTCTTCAAAGATTGAATTTGGTTTTGGTAACTTGGATTATCTGATTTAAATAAATGCTGTGTCACTGCCTGAACCTCTTGTTTGGCTTGTTCAGGGGTTCTGTCCTATGTGGTTCTCTGGTAACTTCATGGTGGTGGATATACATGGATTTCTCTAAAGGAAAATAGGACAGACAGTGACTTCTACCCATAAAGGCAGAACCTGGGACAGGGTTAGCTTTGGTAGAGGATCCATCTGCTGAAGGACCTTTAAAATTCCTCTAGATGACACACAAGCATGAAGGGAAAGACCACCACGTTTGTTTGGGGTTCTTTTGCCTTCTTAAAAACTTCAGGTCATTTACAGGAGATGCCAGACATTGGCCAATGCAGAGTTAGTTTGTTGCTTTTAGTCTGTCCTGACCACAAAGTCCTGTCCCTTTGCTGCCCTTAGCCTTTTTTTTTAAAATTGTTTTTCAGTTTATTTCTTAAAACAGGAAGATGAAGTGAGGCAGACCAGCTTGGTGTGGCTGAATTAACTGCTGGCTGCTGTAGGTTTGGAACTATTTCAGAGGTGTTTTTCAAGAGGTTTTCTCCTTTATGAAATAAAAGCATTCTTGGCTGGGTCATGCTTGGGCCTACAGACAGCTTGGTAACTAAAAGCCATGTGTGAATCACAGGGAGCTGCTGTCTGCCTAGAGTTGGTTAATTTTGAGTAAACCCCCTTTTTTTTTTTTTTTTGCCATGTAGGAAACACCACGTTTAAGACAGAATAAAAAGTGGAAGGACATGGTAGCTTAGGCATGCTTTGTCTTTGCTGTCTTCCTTTGTAGAGGTTTGTTGTATTTAGTATATTTTGTATAGCATTTTGCCCACGTTATTGTGGTTTGCAGAGCTGGAAACCATATCATCAAGAAAAATTCCTGATACTTGTCAAAGTCTGCATTTTAAAAGCCAGTGGAATTTTATTTGTTGCTCTCTAGTGATTGTACCAGTAGCTACAGCCTTTTTGTATATCCACTGAAATTTCCAGATATGGGAGGAAAGGTGAGAGGGAAGGAGGAAACAGAAGCTCTAATGTTAATTTATTCCTTCTTCTCTTCAAAAAATGTTTTGAATTTCATTTGGAGGGGGGAAATCACAATGACAGTTGTATTGCAATTGCTCCTGCTGCATTGTGGAACAGATTGATCAAGCCAAGAAGGTTTTGTTTTTGTTTTGCCTTCCTTTTTTATCTTCCACAAATGGCAGTTTGACTCTGGCATTCAGAATTGTCAGCAGGCTGTAAGATAAAGTAGCATGCCCAGCTTTGCTTGTTCAGTGAATTCAACTGTGAGGAAGCTTTTGACCTTCAGAGTGACAGCAGGAAGAATTCCTGTTTTGACAAATGCTGGAGGAGTTTTGTACTGACGTCACTTGCTGCTTTAAGCCTTCAGCACCTGCTTCTCTGCAAAACCTGGGTGAGGTCTGGGCAGAATGAGCCCCTAAATCATTGTGAGCATCCAAAACAAGAGAGCGGTGATCTTTCTGTCTCCTGAAGAAAAGAAGTTATTGAAAACATTGGGGTTCATGTGCTGGAAGGTTGGGAAATGTTCAGAAATGCCAGAACACATGATGTGGCTGGAGTTCTTTTAAAAAATTAATATATTACTATATATTGGCTGAGTTAAATGTCATGTATTTAACTCCATGAGAGTGTTTTATAGGTCACCCCTACCAGTTGTTGCAGGGGACAAGCTGGAGGAGAGGGTTTCTACTGAGGATGTGCCTGCAGTGAATCTTGACTATTCTCTTTCCTCCTTTTTTATTTATCTTTTTTCCTCACTCTTCCTGGCCTTGTCAGTCATCTGCTGCTTCAAGTCAGTGATCACCACCACGGTTCCTCTGCCTGGAAAGCTCTGGGGAAGGCAAGGCCCTGTCAGCCTGAGGCAGGTTTCTGCTCCAGGGCAAAAACCAGAATGTTCTGTGGAGGAGTCAGGGGAGTGAGGCTGGTCTGAGGGTGCAGGTTTGCAGTATTAAGTTAGCTACTGCAAAAGAGTCTGGCTTTTCTTTCTCCTGAATACTTATTCCTGCTGCCTTCCTTCTGCCAGACCCACTAGATGAATCCCTGCAATCAGCTAAGCTTGTTCAGACTGAAATGTAATGGTAGGATTGGAAATGGAGGTGGTTCCATTTCAGCTGGATGGGGGTTCTCTTGCCTGTGCTAAAAAGGGAGGGTGAAGCACATTTCTGGGCTGGGCTGAGGAGGTTGGGGCTGTCCCTTCTTCCTGAGGTGTGGTCAGGGCTGTCCCTTCCCACTGCTTCAAGTGGAGACACAGAACTCTTGTTAAGGATTACATGGAAGAGTCTGACGAGGGAGGGAAGAGGGAGAATTGAGGCAAAACTTCCCCGTGCTGTTCAGGTAGCTGTTGGAGCCATTAATGATCCATCTAAACTGCCTTGCACACTTTGTGGAGAGCCAGCTGTGTTCTGTTGATGTGCACTCAGAAATGCCTTATTTGTCTCCTAGGTTTGCACAGCTTCAGTGTTCTGTGTCACGCTCTTGTTTTAGGTTACCTGAGCTGAAGTGCTTCTAAATGACCAGATTTCTGTTCCTGCATATGTACATAGAAATGTAATCAAGTCACCCTTAATCTTCTCTTTGATTATATGAAACAGATTTAGCTCCAGGAGGCTCGTGTGATGAGGCATATTTCTTCAGTCTTTTAGCTGTTTTCTCTGGTCCTCCTGTGGTATTTCCAAATAAGGAGTTAAAATCATCAGAATCTGCAAATACCATTTCAGTAACAGTTTCAGGAAAAGGTTGGAAAGAATAGTCCTTGTTACTACTTACTCACTATTCTTACATATCTATATGAAACATTTACATGCCATTTTGGATTCAGTACTGCTCTGGCCTCCCCTTGGTGGCTTGTTTGTAACGACCCAGGTTCTCATCTTGAGTTGTTGCTTCCTAAGGTATTTTGTCACTCTGGTAGATTTGCTGGGGTGCTGTGTTCTCACCAACGTGTGGCTGAACTTCAGCCACCCTAAAACGTGTCTCTTTGTACCCCAGACTGCCTTTTATCAATGGTCTGTGCAGTGAGATGTTTGTTGCTTGGCAAATCCTTGCCTCACCTGTGTGTCTTCTACCTAAGAAAGTCAGGATTTCTGAGGTTTCACACAGGGACAGGAACAGCTCTGGAAGGGGCTCAGGAGATGAAGCATTTCCTGATTATAACTCTGCTTGGAGAATGCTAAACAATTTTTCATCCCTTGAGTGCTGGGTTGACTTTCTTAATACAAATGTTGAGTGGTACTTACATTTTTGTTGATTTAATATATCTTCAAAATATTGATTTATCAGCCAAATGTTGTGACTTGTGTGTGTGTATATCAAATAGAAGTGTATATTCACATTATTTTATCAATACCTTTATAAATGGATTAAAAAAACTTGTTTGTCAAGACCTATTTTTGACAGTAACTGACAGCTTTTTTCCCCAATTGTTTTTGTTCCCTCCCTCAGTCTTTTTTTTGTTTCTTCATTTTCAAAGTCAGCACACCCAGTCTTTACTGTGCAGAAAAGCTTTTTCTTTAATCACTCCTGCTTTTCAGTTTAGCTTGAAAACACATCTTCATTCAAAGTGAAAAAGTTAAGCTGAAAATCAGGAAAGTCTATTTTCCCCTTCCATGATATGAATAAAAATGAGGTGCCAGCTCTGCAAACATGAAGTGCATCATGATGGGAGATGACAAGTCTAATTTGATAACTCCAATGACTATTACTTTTGTTCACTAATATAGTTTTAAATGTAAAACTAGATTTGGGAGGAAAAAAGAGTACATCTAACACAGCTAAGATAGTTTAGATTCCAGCTTGCTTAATGTTTCTTAAAATACATGGACTTGCATCCTTAACTCAGTTCTGCATCCAAGCTAACTATGCTTATTTACTCAGTATTTTCAAGTATAACAACAATAATTGAGTAAACAAACAAAATAAATGCATGGTAAATATTGTCCACTCTCAATTAGTGGTTGGGAATAATGTGCAAGCTCTGGTTCCAAGTCAGTATCAGCCCCTGAAAACAAACCTCTTTTCTTTCTCTAAAGTACACTTTAAATAAATGCTAAGGAGATTACAATGAATTACATCAGTCTCATGGTCCATGATTTTAAATCATGACATAAATTGTGATTAAAATCACAAAGTAACAATCAGTCTGGTACATTAGATGATGCATCTGGTGCATCAAAGATGACCCAGGGGCTGGAGCAGCTCTGCCCTGGAGCCAGGCTGGGAGAGTTGGGCTGTTCAGCCTGGAGAAGAGAAGGCTCCAGGGAGACCTGAGAGCACCTTCCAGTGCCTGAAGGGGCTCCAGGAAAGCTGGGGAGGGGCTTGGGACAAGGGCAGGGAGTGATAGGAAAAGGGGTGATGGTTTTAAACTGAAAGAGGGGAGTTTTAGATCAGACATCAGGAATAAATTCTTCACCGTGAGGTTAATAAGGCACTAGAACAGGATGCCAGGGAGGTTGTGGCTGCCCCCTCCCTGGAGGTGTTCCAGGACAGGTTGGATGAGGCTTGTGCAGCCTGGTCTGGTGGGAGGTGTCCCTGCTTATGCAGGGGGGTTGGAACCTGGTGATCTTGAAGGTCCCTTCCAGCCTTAACCATTCTCTGGTGATTCTCTGATTCTGTGATTTGACCAAATCTTGGTTGTGCTCTGTAATAAAACAGAGCCCTGAGGTGCTGTTAATTATAAATGAGACATCCCTGACCTTGTTCTTTATTTTCTTGCCTCCTGTTCCCTCTCTGCTGACACTGCCAGTCTTGAGTTTTCTCCTCTAGTTTTTTTACACTTCCATGAGTGGGAGAATTGTTTTTTCAGCCAGCTTTGCAGGGGTACTTAGCAGTCTACATTGTCTGGTCAGGTTGCTCAGGAGCAGCAATTCATACCTAGTTTTTGAAAATACACATAGTTTCCTTTCCTATGAACTTTCAGAAAAAACAGGTGGCTTTTTTTTTCTTTTCCTTCATCTTTAGTTTTGCAAATAGTTAAGACAAAAGTGAAATGGAGTTGTGAGCAGTGTAATGCACTTATCCATTAAAGGGAGAATTTAGCTTTCAAGAGGTACTGGGTGCTAGAAAAACAGACTCCCCGCTTGAGTTGCTGTAGCATGTTTGTGCCATCTGTACTACAGATGCTAAAGTATAAATTTGGCTTCCTCTAGGAGACATTAGGCTGACCATGTGGTGGGGACAGCTGCTGGGAGAGAAGGGGAACTTAGAAACTAAATAGCAATCATATTATTATTTTTCTAGCTGCTGATGGGGTGGGACTAGAAGGCATCCAAGTTTTGAGCCAGCTTTGCCGTGTGGTGTGGAATTATTTCTGTTCATGTAATTATCCTCTCACTATGTAGTGTTCTAATGTAATTTAAAAGATGATAATTGGAAGCATTAAGTTAAAAATAAATCAGAAAGGTGCCTGGTGGTTGGGCACGACTCATCAGGGGATGTAATAAGAGGCAGTAGAAAACCTCAGGGTAAAGCTGAGGTGGTGTAAGCTTGATTCTCTGTGTGTGATGGTCACCTTACCTGATGTGATCATGCTTCTCTAGGTGACATAGAGGATGGCTTGATGAGATGGTTGAAAACTAATGAACCCAAATGAAATTAATATGGGCTCTGAAAGGCAAGAAATAGCTTTTTTTTTTTTCTTTCTTTCTTTAAAAATGCTTATTTATCAAAGTACTGGAAGGTATCTGTTTTGGGTTTTTTTGCATCTATCAAAATATGTCTGTAGTAACGTACACTTCTCCGATCCCACCTGATCATTGCTTTCACTCTTGAGCTATAAAACACTTCTGTTTTTGTAAGCAGTGAACTGACAAAAGAAGTGCCAACTACCTCAAAGGACAAAGAAGTCTGTGATAGAAACTACACTGTATTGCTGCAGTAGTAGTAGTGCAATTGTGGTGACAAGTTTTATTATGACTTGGCATCTTGAAACCCTAAAGAAAAAAACCAAACCTCTGCTGTAAACAAAACTGATGGAAAAATGGGGACAGGGAAAGGCAGCAGTGGGGATTCTTTGTTCTTAGAAAGAAGTGAAGTAGAAGTCCTGTGGACTTTCTCCAGTGTGTACAGACTGCCTGGAACTCACAAGAGGAGGTGCTGACTAGTGAGTGGAAAAGAGCAGGGATGTGTGCAGGAAGAAGTTAAGGATAAGGGCTAAGTTAGAGATGTCAGTGTCCTGGGGTGGTTTGGGATTGATGAGAAGGAATCTGAATTTGATATGTGATAAAGCTGAAGTTAAGACGTGAGGGGATGTGCTTCAGCAGAGGATATAAATGGTGGGATTCCATCATTTTCAGTGCAGTTGGCATGTTTGTGAACTGAAGGCTGGATTAGTTGGCAGGGGAGTTTAAGGAGGGATTGCCTGCAAGCTTTTATTACTCTGGTGTTGTTATTTTTAACAGCTACTCAAGGCAGTCAGTGCTCTCCCTGTCTTCCACTGCTGAGGTATTCAACCCAAGACCAAAGATTTTCAGAGCAGACACTTCTCCAGCACTCAGAGATGGATTTTATTCCCTTAAGGTAAGATGAAGTTACCTGGCATCATGGCAAGAGTGCATACATTTTTTCCTGAGTGGCCATGAATTTTCCTACATTTGATAACTAAATAATTAGTTTTATGGTCACAGGAGTAAGACTAAGCTGTGGTTGGTACTGACAGAAGGTGCTGTCAGAGTTCTACTCAACTTTTTATTTTGCCTGCAAAGAGTTAGAACAAGGGAGGACCAGAACAAGCCTCTTCTGAGCTTGTCATCCTACTGTACCTGAAGAAAATGGGGAAATGAGGATCTCCACCCTCTCAAACATCTTTTAGGCTTTCTTAGACTCTGAAATAAACTTGATGACATTTTGGGGACACAAATCAGATACAACTTGTGTTTACAGTAGTAAATACATGCATATGTACATAATATGCATGTAATAATGTAATAATTCTGTGGTTTGTATGTACTGCAGTAACACATGTTAAGTGTGGTTTATAAACATGGTTTTATATAAAGTATGAATACATAAAGGAATAGCTATTCCAGTAAAAGTCTTTGTCCAAAGCCTTCATTTCAGGGTGTGACAAATTGTTCTTTCTGTACCAGGAAATCCTCAGCCCTTTGTTAAAAATGGGAAAAAAGAAAGTGCATTTAAACACACATTTATCACATCACGGGTGTTTAGGCTTCCTTGTACTTTATTTGGTGTGTGACAGGAGACAGATTTCTTCCTGATGTGATCCACTGTCACTTGACTTTGTGGATCAGAGCTTAGTTCCACCAGAACTATTGATCTACTTCCACAGAGTTAATATTAATTGGGGTTTGATGATTATTTTCAAGCAGGAATTTATTGATGAGATCGTGGCTTATTTCATATCATCTAAAGGTATAATTGATGTAATGAAACTGAAGTAGGTGATTTATATTTAAAAAAAAATCCCATGCAATTTTATATATGTGTGTAAGCAACCTCTGTATTTTATTTAACTAATAACCTCTTAGTACAAAATACTTCAGTCCTAAATTGATTGAAAAATATTGACATACTATGTAGAAACCAACATTATTTTCAAACCTTTATTTCATAGGACAGAGCTTTTTAATATTGTTTGAAGTTTCTTCACATTTCTCCACATTTTGGCCTATTTAGGGGAAATATTTGTGTATGTTGCTAAACCCCAGTTATTTGAGTCAAGTTGTACTTTTGCCTCTGAAATTAAAGGAGAGAATTTGGATGGTAAAATAAAAATGATAAGAAATTGATTTTTTTTTTCTTTTCCTGCCTCTTCTAGAGGAGTCCCTGATGTTTCTGGTGCCTTTGAGGAGCACTCCAAGGCTTTGCACATCCTTGAGGATGCAGGGTCTGCACCCAGTGACTGCTTCACTTTGGCCCAGCATCCCCTCTCCTTCAGACACATGGAACCTTTGGGTGCCAGTTCTTCCTCTCAGCAAACCCCTTCTTCTGGAGAGCTGCTTGTGAACAAGGAGGCAAATGATGGCTATAAAAATGATACTGAAGAGAAGGCAATGATGCCCCAAACAAGTGAGAATTTAGCAAACCCCACCTCAACGGGGATGCCAAACAGACTGAACCACATGGAACCTTCTCTTATCTGGAGTACATCTGTAAAGGATGAGTGTTTCTCCCATGACAACCATGTAGCAACTGCTGGTTTTGGGCTTTCAGAGAAAGAAAAAGGGTTACTGAGGCATGACAGGTTCTCCTCTTCAGAAAACTCCTGTAAACCAGCACTAACTAGGAATTCAGAAAAAAGGGAGGGAGAGTTGAAAGAGGAAAAGGTAAAAATGGCTGAGACCAAGTCAGAAGAGTGCATGAGGCAGCTGGAGAAGCTGAAAAAAGAAAAGAAGATTCCTGAGCTTGGCTTGTCTACTGATTTATCTGATGATTTGAGGAAAGACAGTTGTAAAATTTCAGAAGCACAAGGTGATTTTTCTGCCAAGGCTTGTGAAACAAGTGAGGGGATGTCAAAGGAACGTGGAGCGGGTTTAAATGGCTCTGAAAGCTTGGAGTTTGTGGCTGTTGTTGAGGAACCCCAGGGAGCTTCCCTGGATCATCATCAGAAACAACTATCTCCTGCAGTGAGATCTGAGAAAAAGGAGTTTATCCCTACTGTGACAAGCACTGGTGATTGTGCACCTAAACCACTAGTTATGAGTAACATGGAAGCTCCTTCTCCATGCAGCCTGGATGCCCCAGTGGGAGCAGAACCTGGAGAAAGCAGGAGTGAATTAACTATTTCAGATTTTTCCATAGAAAGGGGACACAAAGTTACAGGAATTTCCCCTTCCTTTAACCTTGTAGGTGATGGCTCCTTTTCTGTACACTTTGCTCATCCAAACTATCAGTCTACTCCAGGGCTACTTCTAAAGAAAAATGTTAAGGCAGAAGAACTTGGCATCCCTGTGATCAAATCAGATATTCAGGCCTCTTCTTCCTGCTTAAATGAAGGAACTTCAGAGAACTCATCTACCAGTCCCCCTGTATCTGTTGAGAAGCAGCGGTCACTGCAGTGTGCCCAGAAGGAGAACAGTGAGCCTTTTGAGTCCTTAAAATGGAAACATCCCCACAGTGGAAGAATTCAGTCTCTCCCATCGCTTAGTTTCATGGAGAAGGTAGGGGCTTGGAATGTGAGCCAGCCAGAGGAGGGACCCCAGGCAGGGACTTCATGTGACCCAGGTGGAGTTTCCCCGAGAAGGAAAGCCTACAGTGCAATTGCCAGTTCTTCAAACAATATTTTGTCAGTGCAAAAAAATGGTGGAGACCCCATGGATTATGTTGCAGCTTCCCCTAGAGAGACAGGTTCCTTGGGAAACTTCCATTTGCATAATAAAAACTTGCTGCTTGTCCAGCCTCCCCTTACTAGATCTCAGTCTGACAATGCAGTAAATGTTTCCAGCAGGAACATGGAAGTTATTCCACCAGGAAAGTCAACAGAGGCAGTGCAGCCTCTAGAAGACAAAAGTAATGTTTTAGGAATGCCTGAAAATAGTTCAGGAGGCTCCACGTTACAAAAGCTCTCAGTTGAGGTTGGTTCTAGACCTACTGGTAAAGATGCAGAAAGTTATAGTAGGGGGGACAGTTCAGCCCCAAATGTGGTTGCTCCCAGTGAAGATGTTGTTCAGCTCCTCAGAGAGGATGGAGACTCTCTCACTGATGACCAGAAGAATTGTGATCTTCTTGAAAATCATTCTCACAACCTAAATATTCCTGTTGGCTGTGTCAGCATGGACAATTTTGATGATATTTCCCCTGATAGTTTGAATCATCTTCTTAGTTCTGGGGAAAGTAGCCAGAGGGACTTGAGCTCTACAGGGCGCTCCTCTGTGGTTTCCAGACCCACCTTCAGTGCAGATGATGATAACTTCATTCCTGTTGAAGCAACTTCTTTGGAAACTCCAGTGAAAGAAGAGCTTAATATTGAAGAAAGGATCCCAGTAAGTTCATTTCTAACCCAAATGTGTAACTCTTCTTTACCTTTTGATTATGAGGAGACCAGAGAACTCTTGGCTGTCATAGAGTGCAAAGGACAGACGATCTCACAGGAACAAAACACTAGGATGCTTATAGTTAGTTTCTACCCTCCAGTCATGTTGGGAACATGCCATCTTCTAGAAATACTAGCAAGTATGTGGTTTATGTAAACCTAAAATAATCTTAAAGGACCCTTTAGTTTCTTCTAGTTTAAACCGTTTAAACAGTTTCAGAGTGATCCCTTTTTCCCTGCCCCATTGTTCTTTTAGAGGACTCTGGTAGGGTCTGCATCAGACTGAATGAACTGGTTTTGCACTGGTCTGTGCTACTGGTGAATTTAATACATGTTATTAGCTCAGCTTGTCTTAAATACAGGAGTGGAAGAAATAACTTCTGGGTAGTATTTAACATGGGCAAAGAAACGCCTGGACCTGTTTCTGTGGGATCTGCTCTAGGGGACCCAGCTCTAGCAGGTGAGTTGGACTAGATGATCTCCAGAGGTGCCTTCCAACCCCCACCACTCTGTGATTCTGTGAAAGAATTGGATGTGGGAAAGATTTAGTTTTGTTTTTTTCCAGGTATAGGTGATAGTATCATGGCAACAGAAAGTAAGAGAAATTTAGATATTGATGGCTGATGGTGGTGGAACATGAAGGACACAGGAACAGAAGACAGTGATAAAAAGTGAAATCTGTGTGGTGAAAGAGTTATAAATAAATTGGTTCTAGCTCTTTTAGCAGAGCATTGATAAGCCATTTCTGATCTTCCTGATTCCTTCAAAAGATCAGGTTATAATTATCCAAACATGAGACTGAGACTCAACTGCTGAGTAAGGAGATGCTGGGCTGCAGAGGAGAAATGAACTTCACACACCCACGGATCTGCAATAATAGCAAAACCAACACACAACTTCCTTGGCAAATCAAATTGCCCTATTTATTTTTTTCTATAAATACTCGTTTTGCTTGTTCACTTAGTTCCAGTATCCAAGGCAGAAATGCTTGATTTTTTTGGTATTTTGCTCACAAAGGAGGTCGGAAGCCTCTGGGTACCTTTCCTGCTTTATTCCCACTTGGCATATGAAGATTTCTTTCCTCCCTTCCCTCCTTTAGGATGGTTGGTGGTAATGGAGGGCAGATCGTGGCAGCCATGTCAGGGATACCAATAACTGTTGAGTGTTGGAGAAAATGAAATGCAGATTTATGTTAATCATAAACATGTAATTATCTTCTGAGTAAGTGGCTGTTCCTCTCACAAGATGACTCCTATAATCATTAGGTCTTTGGAACTGTGTTACAGAAGCACTCTTCTCTCAGTTGTCTTTGCAAATATGTATTGAAACAAATATAAATATTGTAGGGAGGATATTTTCAATGAAATCCATGAGAAGTAGAAGTTGCCTGTTACCTCCTTTTTTATATGAGTGTAAATTAGGCATGTTCACCAGCCCTAGTGGTGAGGAATTCTGCTCTCATAAATCACTGACAAGGTAAAGCAGATTGTCACATATATGGCTATTGTTATGTTTATTTAATAGGAAAAAGAATTGGCTAAGTTTGGGAGGCTCTGCAGAGAGACTTGGATAGATTGGATCCTTGGGCTAATGTCAATGGTCTGGGCTTCACCAAGGCCAAGTGCTGGGTCCTGCACTTGGGCCACAACAACCCCAGGCAACACTGGGGTGAGCTGTTAGTGTGCTTTGAACATGACTGAGGCTTAAGATGCTTTGAAGCAAGTTGTTTGAATTTAAGGTGACAGGGGAAACGTGCAACTTGACAATCCATTGACCTTTTGTACAAGTGGCATGTGTATAACTGGTCTTCTTTTTGCCAGATATATCTTCGCAACCTTGGCATTGATCAGTCACCTGGAACTATACTGACACCCTTTGCACCCCGAGGACCCATCAGGGAAGTGGAGTTTTCCCCCTCAGAGCTCAGAACATTGAAGGACTCCACGGACACCCTGACCAGGACAGCTCCACAGCACCAAGGTACAAGGAGGGAGGACCTTGTGGTGTGCCAGCCTGAGACAGCACTGAACTTCAGACTCAGCTGTGAGGTTGCTCTTGACCTGTTCCTGCCAAGTGTGTTTCTTCTCATGTGATGCTTCATTTGTATGAGTTGATCTTCTGATATCTCAAATGTGAGATATGAACAGGCTGAGAGAGTTGGGGTGTTCAGCCTGGAGAAGAGAAGGCTCCAGGGAGGCCTTAGAGCACCTTCCAGTGCCTGAAGGGGCTCCAGGAAGGCTGGGGAGGGGCTTGGGACGAGTGCATGGAGGGATGGGAGCAGGGGGAAAGGTTTCCAGCTGGAAGAGGGGAGATTTAGATGAGATCTTAAGAAGAAATTATTCACTGTGAGGGTGGTGAGACCCTGTCCCAGGTTGCCCAGGGAAGCTGTGGCTGCCCCATCCCTGGCAGTGTTGAAGGGCAGGTTGGATGGGGCTTGGAGCAACCTGGTCTGGTGGGAGGTGTCCCTGCCCATGCAGGGGGTTGGAACTGGATGATCTTGAAGGTCCTTTCCAACTCAAGCCAGTCTTGGGTCCTGTATTTGCCATTGGAAAAATAAGCATTAAACCACTTGAAAACATCCCTCTCACTAAGCACTGTTGGCTTTGTGGCATCTTCTAGTCTGTGCAATGAAATGATATCCTTTTTTTTTATTTCATCTTTTTACAAGAGTTCCTAAGAAGGAAATGGTTTGTATCTGAAGATTAAAGAAATGTTACCAGACTTTTTTCTTCCTGCAAGAGAAACAATCCTTGGTTTCCTGTTGTTTGAGATATCTTGGTGTTTTCAGGGTGACAAAAAGTCAAGCGTATTTTATAACTGACCTGATCAGTTCATAAATCCATCCATCTCAACATTAAAAAATCAAAATGACCTCAAGTGTCATTTCTGGATGAAGAACAATGCCCTCAGTGAGGGTTAAGATGGTCCTCAGTGGTGTGCCCATGTATTTTGTCTAAAATGTGAAAATATGCATTGCAGCTCCTTCAGATGTGTCTTTTCCATGTTCTGCTTTGGCATTTGCATCTTGTGCCCAGTGGGGAAGAGCAGATCTGAAGGCTCTTCACAACAAGGACCTCTCTAGCCCTTTGAACATCTGTGACTTCACGAGTCCTGCACTGACCTGTCTTTCTAAACCAAAGTGATTAAACACTCCTCTTATATCCCTGTTGGCCTTGCTTATTTTATTTGTGGTTTTTTTTTTTTCTTTCTTCAAGCCTTGTGGGAGACTTGGCAACTGAAACACCTTGGCAGTTGGTACAGGGGCAGAGTTGTCCTCAGTGGAGATGCTGTTCAGCTGGACTCTGGACTACTTAGTGCACTTGAAAATTTCAGTGCTTGGGCTACGAAACAAAATTGTGTTTAAAACTCTTCCCTGTTGTGTGTACCTGCCAGCTTGGATTTCAGAACAGCCTTTGTGCTCAAGTTTGGCTTTTTTTTTTAAATTAAAAAAAATTATCCATTAGGGCTTTTGTATCCAAATGCTAAAAGTGCATCTTCTCTGCTTTGGCACCTTTCTAACCAATGGTGGGAAATACTTATCCATAGTGTGTCTTTTGCCTTCTTCCAAAAGGATATTTTGGAAATACTGCCCCACAGCCCTCCTGCCTCTTGCAGGGATGCTGGAATCCAAATGTTCATTTGGACATTCAACCACCTCTGTGTCATTTATCTGAGAACACTTACTTAAAACCTAGTTTAAGCCTTTATCTAAAAGCAAGTTATTTAAGTGGTAGGACAAGAGCGAACAGCCTAAAGCTACACCAGGGGAGGTTTAGGCTGTACATTAGGACAAGGGTTTTCTCTGAAAGTGTTGTCAGACATGGGAGCAGGCTCTCCAGAGAGTTGGTTGAATCACCATCCCTGGAAGTTGCCTAGATGTTGTGACTGGGGACATGGTTTGGGGGTGAACATAGTAGAGTAGGGTTAAAGGTTGGACCTGATGATCTTAAAGGTCTTTTCCAACCTGAATCATTCGATGGTTGTATGATAAGTCAAGCTTCATAGTTTCTTTGGTATTCTGTATTTCTCCCCAGTGGACTAAGGGATTTCTTTCAGTGGAGAATTCTCCTGCAAGCCTTAGTTCAAGTTACAACTTCAGAATAACTTTGAAAAATAGTTCTCTAAATGTTTTCAATATTTCCATTTTCCCTTCCCTTTACAAGCCCTCTAGCACCTGACAAAGTAGTCTGTACTGATGCAGCTGTTTTCTGGAGCCCTGAACTTCCTGCATCTTCTGTTTCTTTGTAGGTAAATTGCCATCAGCACTTCAGATTACCCAAACAACGTCCAATTCTGGCACTTCCACTCTCAGTCTGTCTAAACCAATGAGTTCAGAAGTTGGCTTTGATATTCTGTCACTCTGTGAACTCTCTCACCAGTTCTCAAGATTTTCTGGAGACAAACCAGTGAGTCAGTGTGGGTTGTCCTGCCATCAGCTGGAGACAACTTCTCTGCTTTCCACACAACGGGGGACAGAGCCTTCAGATGTCTCCAAACCAGTTGAACCAAACCACCAGCAGCAAATGGCTTCAGCTGGCTGCCATTCTGACAGAGAGAGTCCCCTGCTTGCTGCAAAAAGTGTCCAAGATCTGCTAGCTAAAAATGAGTCAGAAGATGTGAGCAGCAGCCTGCAGACGTGGACTGCCCGTGCTTTGGCTGGAGTTCAACGTGAAGTGGAAGTTGACAGAGGATCACAAACCTCAAGTGTAGGTAGTAAGAGAACAGAGGGTCAAGAAAGCGGTTCCTTGATTGGATCTGGTGCACTGCAAGAAATACATAAGCTTTTGGCAGAGGCAGAGGATATAGCTGGCAGGTGGTGTGATCCTGTTTTTTCCACTTCCTCTTCTAGAGAAACTGATGAGTCTTCTCCAGTGCTGATTAGAGAGGAGGATGGGCCTGAAGGCTCCAGGTCAGGGAAAGGCAGCGACCCTCAGTTCCAGAAGATGCTGTCGTGGGTTGAGACTGTGACCTGGAGAAGTGTGCAAGAAGAGGGGCCAGTAGTGAAGCCCCTGGATTATAACACAGGCAGTTTAAAATGGGAAAAGTCTTTTGAAGTCAATTTGCACAATGATGAAGAGATGGTAAAGGAAATAACCAAGGAGTTTAGGACAGAAAAATCAGTAGGAAGGTCTGAGCCAGAAGGCTGCAGCAGTGTAACTACAGACAGAAATCAGCCTGGTTTTGTGGGCCTTGCACAAAGCAATGGAAGCAGTGAAGGCAGCACTGGAAGAACTTTGGAGCTGGGCAACCCTTCTTCCTCAGGAAGCACCACCAGTGTTGCAGGAGGCTTGCAGAGCATGTTGTCCAAAGCTAGTGCAGCTGGAAGCAAGGCAGGAGGCACTGGAGGGAGCGAGGACAGTAGCAGTGGAGATTCACTAGCTGCCCATGTCAGAAACCTCCTGAGAAGTGGGTCGGGTGCACCACAACTGCTGACAAGTGCAGATGAAGAGGAGAGGACATCACGAGGTAACGAAACGGCTCGGTTGTGTTTTATCAAGTCTGCATGTTTAGAATGACAAATCTTTATTTAGGCATCTGTTTGAGGGATTGCTTCGAAATGGCTCTGGAATGAAAGAGATATGGACTTGGTGATCCAGGCTGTCCTGAGGAGGTGGATGAACCATTATCCCTAGAGACACCTAAAAAGACAAATGTGCCAGGGGACAAGGTTCAGTGGTGGATGTGGCAGAGTTAGGGTGGTGGTTGGACTCAATGATCTTGAAGATTTTTCCAACCAGAATGGTCCTGTGACTCTGAGAGGGCATCTGAGTCTGTTCCCCTGATTTTAAGGGTGATTATATTGTGTTATATTGTATTAATGTTAATGGGACAGAGCCTAAGTGGTCAATGTTACTCAGTTACCTTATGTGGAATGATGGAATGGGAGAGAACTGGGCTTTTCTAGTTTGAGTATCTTCCTAACACTGACATGAAAAGGTGTTTTATCCCCATAGCTATTAGGCACCTGCTGGGTTAAGAATTTGGGGAGGGACTGTATGAAAGACAGACCCAGGCAATAGGAAGGCACAGCAAAGTCTTGGTTTGAAGTTATTAGACTGTTCTCATACCTGATGTGAGAAAATGACAAGGAACCTGCTTTCTGTTTGATGTTCTCTGTGCAGCATGGATGAAGCTAAAACTGGCCAGCCAAGCTCAGGAGCCAGTGACAGACTTGAATGAAGAGCACCAACAAAGAATAGAGGAGATAAAGGCAGAGCTGCTGCTGAGTGCCAAGAAATCTGCTCTAGCAAAGGTACAAAACAGACAAACCAGCTCCTTTGGAGAGAATGTTTGTATTGAGTCAATTCCTGGGTATGTTTCAGGACCAGCCATGGCACATGCCTGTTGAGTTTAGGAGTTTTTTTGTTTTCCCCTGGGCAGTAGTTGGATACCTTGGGTGGGGGGGATGGCACAACTGAAGATCTTCTGAAGGAAAGTATGAAGGACAGGAGATGTGGTCAGTGATGGTGTGATGGGAGAACTGGTGTTATTCTACATACAGCTCATAATTCTTAATTGGCTTAATGAGTTCTGCTTTTCACAAAATATTTATGCATGTGCTGACTGTGCCTGGTAAACTCTGCCTAGGTTGGAAGGAGTTTACTTTCCAATGCAGTGTCTGGGTAACAGGGTTTGTTGTGTTTCTGCCCATGTGTATGAAATGTTTACAAAGGAGTGTGGTGCTTGCTTTTGAAAAGGTGCTTCAGGGAAGAGGAGGGTAAATTGTCCATCCTTTGTGTTGACTGTATCAAAGGTGATGGGGCTTCAAGTGGGAGGAAGTCCTGTTAGAAATTCCTTAATGATGAGGATGTTAATGATGAGTGTTAATCATAGTCTGTTTTTAAGAAGAGCTGTAGAGAATAATCTAGGTGTAGTTAATGCTGATTTGGGGCAGGGATGTAGACTAGATGAGCTTTCAGTCTCTTAGAACACTATTTTTCTATGAAAACTTTAAATTGTTGTAATATTTTTAATCTCTCCTTCGGAATTTCTAGTTCATATCATAATATATAGTATATCTGGAATGGAATTTCTCTCATCAGGAGTATATTTATCTTTTGGTTTGACTTTAAATAGGTTTTCAGCATTCATCTGGTGTCCAGTCTAATTATGTCATCATTTCTAGGGGCTCTGTGTCCCAAGATAGGACACTATTCACAGAAAGTATTTTGATTAAAGGAACAGGTTGGAAAAATGTGGAGATGTTGGTATAACATGAGTAGTGGATGGATGATCTATTCATGTGTGCAGGGTAGATGGCTCTGAGCTGGTGGCAGAGAGACTGGATAATGAGGCTGAGCTAAAGGTTGGGGCAGTTCCTGAGGAGGATGAAGAAAACCTGCATTTGATAATAGTCATAATCTGTCCTTAAGCTTTAGCAAAGCCTTCCTTTTAAATTTTTTTCCTAATTTTTTTTCCCTGGAGACTGCCTGCCTCCCAGGAAAAGCAGTAGGGTTTGGTTTGTTTGTTTTAATTAAAAGCCTTGCATCAACAAGAATGAAAACCAGTGTTTTAAGAGTAGTCCTGTTTGTGGGAGAGTTTCTTGGGCTTGAACACTGTTGGTAATACAGACATCAGCATCCAAAAAGCAGTAGACCACAATTCTCAGTTCTTCCTGGATGGATGTAATCTTTGAGTGGGAAGCCTGAAAAAACCCCTATGTTAACAATTGTATTTAAGAATTGTCTGAACTTCTAAAAATAAAGAAAAAAGACCAACACAAAAATCCATTTTTGCTCCATTTTGCTCCAAGCTCCTCATGAAAAAAATAGAAGCCCTGAAGCAATTTTTTCCCCAAGTTTTAGATTTTGTTAGATAGCAGCTTTGTCCCTCACATGAACTCTTTACAGACTGGAACTTTTATGTGATCCACTGTCAGCTGTGAAAGACTTTATCCCAATTTAGAGGGAGAAAAAAAATGATCCTAGTTTTGCAAAGTAAGAAATTGTTTTAGGTGAACCGCAACATGGACAGTGGGTTTGAGCATCTTCTCAGCAAGTTTGGTGACCACACCAAGCTGTGTGGAGTAGTTGACACCCTAGAGGGAAGGGATGCCATCCACAGGGACCTGGACAGGCTGGAGAGGTGGGCCCATGCCAACCTCATGGAGTTCAACAAGACCAAGTGCAGGGTCCTGCACCTGGGTCAGCACAACCCCGTGCACAAATCGAGGCTGGAGGGAGAATGGCTGGAGAACAGCCCTGAGGAGATGGACTTGGGGGTGGGAGGAGATGAGAAGCTCAACATGAGCCACCAGTGTGTGCTGGAGCCCAGAGGGCAATTGTGTCCTGGGCTGCAGCAACAGAAGTGTGGCCAGCAGGGCCAGGGAGGTGACTCTGCCCCTCTGCTCTGGTGAGACCCCACCTGGAGTGCTGTGTCCAGCTCTGGAGCCCTCAGCACAGGGGAGACATGGAGCTGTTGGAGAGGGTCCAGAGGACACCATGAAGATGATCCAAGGGCTGGAGCAGCTCTGCTGTGGAGACAGGCTGGGAGAGTTGGGGTGTTCAGCCTGGAGAAGAGAAGGCTCCAGGGAGACCTTAGAGCACCTTCCAGTGCCTGAAGGGGCTCCAGGAAAGCTGGGGAGGGGCTTGGGACAAGGGCAGAGACATTTAGGCCAGACATCAGGAAGAAATTCTTCACCATGAGGGCAGTAAGGTGCTGGAACAGGTTGCCCAGGGAGGTTGTGGAAGCCCTGTCCCTGGAGGTGTTCAAGGGCAGGTTGGATGAGGCTTGTGCAGCCTGGGCTGGTGGGAGGTGTCCCTGCCCATGCAGGGAGGTTGGAACCTGATGATCTTTAAGGTCCCTTCCAACCTCAACCATTCTATGATTCTGTGAACATTTTCTGCTTTGATCTTGGATGTATTTTTGCTTTACAATGGCTTGAATTTGAGATTAAAAAAATGATTTAAAATTTGCAAAACAAAGGTGGCAGGGTTTTTTTTTGTTGTGCTTAAGATAAATGTGTTTTCTTTCCTCCAAACAAAACAATATATCAATGAAAAATATAGATTGTTGAGAAGTAATTAAATAAAAAACAGGTTTTTTGCTGATTAAAAAAAAATTAGGATAAATGTAATGGGACCTGTTCTGTCAAACACCTGTTGAATTTGCAGAGCAGAGCTGGCAGTGTGCTGACTTAAAATGAACAGAGCAAAGTTTATGGAAAGATATTTTCTTTCTACTGAACTTTAAAGACTGAGGGAGACAAACTGTTCCCAGCACTCAGGCAAACAATTCCTTCGTCAGATCATCATCTTGATTTAGTGCCTCTGATGAAGGCTTATGATGAGTGTTCTTTTTACAAGCTTGAGACTCTGCCTCTCATTTTTGTAGGTGACAACTCAAGTAATGTCCCACTGTGATATTTTACTGCTTCTTGCAGGAATCATGTGAAGCCTGTCCATCAAAAGAAAAGAAAATGGAAGGGAGGAGCAGGACAGCTTGGGAGAGTTCTTCCCAGGGATCTTTTGCTTCTAAGGATTGTTCTGTCTTCTGAGATTGATGGTGTCTGTTTGATAGCTGTTTGTCACTGGTGATATGTTAACAGACTCTAAAAAGAAGCATCATGATGATTTCTGAGTTCTAGCTGAGCACAGTGTTCAAGGAGGTGACTGGACATATGCACAGAAATGGGCTGCAAACATGTACTTGAGTGCTCCCCTGAATAGTGACCCAAAAAAGGGAACCTCAGGTGTGGGTGCTGGGACCAGTGCTGTTTAACATTTTATCAGTAACGTGGACAGTGGATCAGTTTGCTGATGACACCAAAGTCCAGAGGAGGGACATGAGAATGTTGGGAGGGCTGGAGCAGCTCTGCTCTGGAGACAGGCTGGGAGAGTTGGGGTGTTCAGCCTGGAGAAGGCTCTGGGAAGAACTCAGAGCACCTTCCAGTACCTGAAGGGGCTCCAGGAAAGCTGGGGAGGGGCTTGGGACAAGGGCAGGGAGTGAGAGGTTAAGAGGGAATGGATCAAAACTGGAAGAGGGGAGATTTAGGTTGGACATTGGGAAGAAATTCTTTGCTGTGAGGATAGTGAGACCCTGGTCCAGGATGCCCAGGGAAGCTGTGGGTGCCCCATCCCTGGCAGTGTTGAAGGGCAGGTTGGATGGGGCCTGGAGCAACCTGGGCTGGTGGGAGGTGTCCCTGCCTGTGCAGGGGGTTGGAACTGGATGATCTTGAAGGTCCCTTCCAACCCAAACCAGTCTGGGATTCTGTGATTCTGAACATTAAGTATAAAAATGTAATTTGCAAGAGGTGTCTCCAATCACGAGCATAACTCGGAATTTTAGGTTTTGTTTTCTGTTCTATAAAAGTGACAAACCTGTTGGAGTGAATGTTTTGTAGACCTTCCATTTGTGGGAGGTGGGGATTTTTAAGAAGAGGATATGGAAGGTAAATCCAAGGCTTCAGAAATAATAGAATCATAGAATCATTTGGGTTGAAAGGGACCTTAAAGATCACCTAGTTCCAAGCTCCCTGCATGGGCAGGGACACCTCCCACCAGACCAGGTTGCTCAAAAAATCAGCCCTGGTACTTTTCTTCCACTGCGACCATTAGGGTTTTCCCAGATAAGAAGAATTTAAAGAATAAGAAAACGGGAAAAGCCAAAGTCTTGTAGGTGGTCTTCTGTTCCAGGAGCTTTTTCTTTCAAATATAACCACATTGTGCAGTTGTTTTGGTCCCCCAGTTGAGATGGAGAGTTTTTGAGTTGCTCTTCAAGGTAAGTACATTTTCACCATATTAAACCTAAGAATTGAGGATGTTATTTCCCCCCCTGTATTTTTATGGGCCCCAAAGAGAATGTTGCCCCTTTGCACCCTTTTTTCTTCCACTAGGTGCTGTATTTTTCCACTCCTTGTACTTTCTCACTTGTTCAGGAAGTTCATTGAGTTGCAGCTCTAAATTTGCACTGCAATCTCTTGGAGATCATATGCCATACAGATCTTTTTTGCAAAGATGACACATGACAAGCACAATAAGACATGTGAAAGGCTCGGGGAGATGAGTTTATAGCATCTTCTGTGCTTGCTCTCAGGAGGAGGAGTTGCTGTGTATTACTTCAGGCCATTGAACTGATGCCTGGATGAGGGAAGGGGTGATCTTGGGAGCACAGGGCTGCTCTGTGTCCTGGCATTGTTCTGAAGTTCCTTGTTGTCCCTCTGGGCTATAGGAAGTACAGGAAGCCAAATAAGCTACAGGAAAGTACTGCTTTGGAATGGTTATCCAGACCTTGCTGAAGAAGTTGACTGCTAATGACATCTGGGATGTAGAAAGGATGGAAAATCTCTTGTGGAATATTTCTTTATACTTGCTGACTTAGACCAACAGTGGTTTTGACTGATTTTTTTATTTCCAAATTCCAACTGGCACCGTTTCCCACTGCATCCTTGCAGCTAAACCGAGAAGTGTGGTGAGGTGGATCGTGAACTGGTTGAAGGAAAGAAGTCAGAGAAGTGTGGTCAAGGGGACAGAGTCCAGTTGGAGTCCTGTATCTAGTGGAGTCCCTCGAGGGTTGGTACTGAGACCAGTACTATTCAATGTATTCATCCACGACCTGGGTGTGGGAACAGAGGGCACTGGCAGCCAGTTTGCTGATGACATCGAACTCGGAGGAGTGGCTGACACACCAGAAGGCTGTGCTGCCCTTCAGGGAGACCTGGACAGGCTGGAGAGTTGGGCAGGGAGAAATTGAATTAAATCCAACAAGGGCAAGTGCAGAGTCTTGCATCTGGGGAAGAACAACCCATGGACCAGTACAGGTTGAGGGCTGAGCTGCCGGAGAGCAGGGTAGGAGAAAGGGACCTGGGGGTCCTGGTGGACAGGAGGATGACCATGAGCCAGCAATGTGCCCTTGTGGCCAAGAAGGCCAATGGATCCTGGGGTGCATGAGAAAGGGGGTGGTTAGTAGGTCAAGAGAGGTTCTCCTCCCCCTCTATTCTGCCTTGGTGAGGCCACATCTGGAATATTGTGTCCAGTTCTTGG
Organism: Apus apus; assembly: GCF_020740795.1. NCBI lineage: Eukaryota > Metazoa > Chordata > Aves > Apodiformes > Apodidae > Apus > Apus apus. Next base: position 113,727,856 of record NC_067285.1, on the reverse strand, counting down.
CCCCTCAGTTCAAGCAGGACAGGGAACTGCTTGACAGAGTCCAGCGCAGAGCCACAGAGATGATGAAGGGAGTGGAGCATCTCTCTGATGATGAGGAAAGGCTGAGGGAGCTGGGTCGCTTGAGCCTGGAGAAGAGGAGACTGAGGGGTGACCTCATCAGTGTTTACAAATACGTAAAGGACAAAGAGGACAGAGCCAGGCTTTGTTCAGTGATGTCCAGTGATAGGACAAGGAGCAATGGGTGCAAACTGGAGCACAGGAGGTTCTATGGAAACACGAGGAAAACCTTTATCACTCTGATGGTGACAGAGCCCTGGGACAGGTTGCCCATAGAGGTTGTGGAGTCTCCTTCTCTGGAGACACTCCAAAACTGCCTGGTTGTGTTCCTCTGTGATCTGCTCTAGGTGATCCTGCTCTGGCAGGAGGTTTGACTAGATGATCTTTTGGGGTCCCTTCCAACCCCAACCATTTTGTGATGCTTCTCCTGTGATATATTCTCTGCTGTTCCAGTTGTTCCAAACAGTAGGAAAAAAAAATAGTCTAGACTTATTTATATATTATTTTAAACCAATCTTATCTGGACCGTCTTCATGGCAGTACCTTAATCTTAGATTTGCTCTCTGCACCTCAATGGAAGCATTGTAATTTTTAATGACAAATTAAGGAAGTGCAGATACTGGTAAATTAATAAAATCATGTCCACACTTAAGGAATCCTCTCTCAAGAAGGCTGGTGGCCTTGAGTTTCACACATGCTACCATGAGCTTGAATGATCTGGATGTAAGGTTTGGATGCTGATGAAATGATTTGTGTTTTGTCTCATCCACTTCCAGTGTTCACTAACCATGGTGCTGCCTCTGGACCTGTCCAAAAGAGTTGGGGTGAAACCATGTCAGAGGCAGCTGCTTCCTGGCACCTTGTGTGGAGTGGTATTTTGTGTCAAGGCAGGGGCTGGCTGTGTGACACCTGGGCTGGCTGTGTGACACCTGGGCTAGTGCAGGGAGTCTCTGCATGTGGCCACATGCTCCTTTCTCTGGAATGGGTACAGCTGCTTGCAAAGATGAATGTTTCAGTTGTTTTGCTTCTGCCCCTCGTTGGAGGTGCAGTGTTGACAGATCGGGTGAGTTGTTGTCTTCACTTGCTTCAGGGCAAAAGCTGTTGCAGATTTTTGGTCAATGTTGACAGGAATAAATTACCCTGGGCAATAAGTTTTTCCCAGTTGTACTCGCAAGGGTTTCTCTTTGTGCTCTTAGAGAAACAGATTTATTAAAGATACAAGAAACATACAAAAGTTGTATACAAGATCTCCATCCTTGGAGATTTTCAAAATTTGATGAGAGGAGGCCCCTGAGGGACCTGTGCCAATGTTGAAGTTAGCCATACTTTGAGCAAGGGGTCAGAACAGAGACTTCCAGAGGTCCCTCTTCTGGCCTGCATCAAGAATAGTGTGACCAGCAGGATCAGGGAGGTGATCCTGCCCCTCTACTCAGCCTTGGTGAGGCTGCACCTCAAGCACTGGGTGCAGTTCTGGGCACTGCAGGATAGGAAGGACATGGAGGTGCTGGAGAGGGTGCAGAGAAGGGCAGCAAGGCTGATGAGGGGTCTGGAGAACAGGTCTTGTGAGGAGAGGCTGAGGGAGCTGGGGCTGTTCAACCTGGAGAAGAGGAGGCTGAGGGGAGACCTCATTGCTCTCCACAACTACCTGAGAGGGGGCTGTAATGAGGTGGGTGTTGGCCTCTTCTCCCTGGTGACTAGTGATAGGACAAAAGGATGTGGGGTCAAGTTGTGCCAGGGAGGTTCAGATTGGATGTTAGGAACAATTTCTTCACAGCAAGAGTGGTGAGGCCTTGGAACAGGCTGCTCAGGGAGGTGTTGGAGACACCACTCCTGGAGATGTTAAAAAAAATGGGTATATGTGGTGCTGAGGGAGGTTGTTTAGTGGTCACGAGGGCGTAGGGCTGATGGTTGGGCTTGATGATCTTGAAGGTCTTTTCAGCCTTGATGATTCTATGATTCTTCAAACCTAGATGTTTCTGTGATGTTGTGTGTCCAGCTGGCTACCTTTTTAATTACTGAAATAAACAGTGAACTCAAAAAGCCTTAGGGATGTGTCTCTCTGAATCCCTCTGAACTTAAATAGTAAACTCAGATGGTGAATATGCATTTGAAAGAGCCATTTTTCCTCATCTGTTATGGACTGGGTTTATTACAAACACCCAGCTGTGCATGAAGGTGACTGATAGGAAGGAAGGAAGTTTTATTCGTGGTTTCCAGTGAGTGCAGAGATGTCAAAGAAATATTTACAACTGAGCCTACTTAGCAGTTAACAACTCTAATGTTCCCAAAACGAAAGGGTTCTGTAACAGATGTCACTGCTGCTCTTTGTTCTAGGGTCAAAACCATGTCAGCTAATTGGCTAGCACTTAAAACAAGACCCAGTTTTAATCGGTTCCGTTGACAGATGAGTTCCAGAGGAAGTGTGATGAGGGACTGGTGATTATCGACAGCACAGGTTTCTGAGCTCTGCAGTCCAGGTTTTGGTGAGGGCAGCAAGTTACCCACATAACCTGTGTGAATTCTTGTGTGTTTTTCAGGATTCATGGGGCTGCAGGTTGAAGGCTGCCCCTGAGCACAGCCAGGACCAGCAACTGAACATAGAGCATTTCAAAGCTTCAAGTGACAGTAGATTTCAAACTTACAGGCAAAAACAAGCAGTTGAGAATGAAGAGCTTTTAGAGTCAAGTTCAGCACAAGCTGTGCCCTTACACAGAGCTGATCCTTCCCATTGTTGCCTGCTGGAGGATCTGCAGTTCAAATCTTGGAGTAGCCTTCAAACACCTGCCTGCAGCCAACATCAGACATCTGAGGCTGTTGAACTTCACTCACCATTGTGGAAGGAATGGGACACGTGTGCAGTGAGGTCTGCAGCTGCTTCTGATACACAGTCACAAGTCCATGTTCCAGCTCGGAAGAAGCTGTCTGTGGAAAAGTGCTCTGAAGAAGTGGCCAAGCAAGTTACTTCCATCACCTTTTCATCTCGAAAGCGTTTGCAGTCTCCACTGACTTCCATGGTACTTGGCAGCAGTCTTGCTAAAGATGGCCTTGATGGGATAATGCCTTTGGAGGTTGACTCTGCTAGCACTGAGGAACTGAGCCATGGCAAACAACCCTGGGAAAGATCTAAAACTTCTCCTCCAAGTCCAGTACTTCCTGGCTCAGTGTCTAATCAGATTGCTTTTACTGTGGAGAAAGACAAGTTTCATCATGTCTCTGCTGACAGTTACAGAGTTGGAGCTTATCAAGAAACAGACTGTTTGTCAGATCAGGGTTCTGTCAGCATCCGTGCTGATAGAAGACAGACCCTTAGTGCAAACACTTCTGATGTTCTGCCTCAAGATGTGACTGAATTGGGCAGGCACAGTGCCAGGCTTGCAGGGTTTGACTGCAATATCAGGCTCAGTCAAGACACAAATACATTTCATGAATCCAATTCCATAAGATCTTACCAGCAGGAGAAAAGCAGCCCACCTGGCCACAGCCAAGTGTATGAGAGCTTGGAAGGTTCAGGTCCAGCCAAACAAACTGATTTTCTGAAAGGCCACACAGAGTTGTTGAAAGAAAAGAAGAAAAGCCCTTCTGACAAAGCACCTCTTGTTCAGAAGGAGGTTGAGAGTGAGCAAATCTGTAGGTCTCACCATTCCTCTGCTGATGAGACTTTATCCACGTCTGCATCTCCTTCATCCCCAACTAAGAAAGTACTGTCTTGTGTCCACATCACTCTTTCCTCCAAGTGTCATAACCCAGAGCTGCATGATGACCTGAACACTGAAAATGAGAGGAGATCCTGGGACAAACCTGAAGTGAATACTCAACCTTTCTCTTTAAAAACTCCAGAAACTTTAACAGAAGCTATTTCTAAATTACCACCTGCTGACCTTATTCCAGAAGACCGAAGATCTTTGTCTTTCCCAAGGCCAGTGTCTTCAGCAGATCCCTGCCTGGGGCTTTCCTCAGGGACAAGCACAGCAGGACGAGACCTGACTCTGCAAGGCAGTCAGAGCCCACAGGTCTCAGTCCTGGGATCTGGGGGGTCTAATCTGAAGAGTATCTTCAACTCTGTAGTTCCTGCAAAGACTGGGAGAAGTACTTCTGATGCTGCCACTCAGATAACAACAGAAAGCCCTCAAAAAACCACCTTTTCAGCTGAAATCTGTATTAATTCACAAGCCAGTGAAAATGCTGATGACCAATTGCTTCTCCAGAAAGCACATGAACTTCCCAACAATACAACTTCATCTCATAACAAGACTTCCTCTTTGCCAAGGCAGGGTGGTGAGTAAATTAGTGTCTTATATGTCTATATAGACTTTCATCTCTCCAAGATCAAGATATTTATCTGTTTTAAAAGCCAAAACCAAACCCAGCTTTTTGTGTGGGTTGCTCAAAAAGTTGCTCAAATGGAAAAAAACCCCAACCCATAAAATTGGGCTTTACAGTCCTGTAGGTAGGGAATTGTGTAAATACAGTTGTATTTCAGTTCAGGTTTAGCTGGAACTGAGTTTGCTGGGCACAAGTCTGGTTCAAGACCATTTTCTGACCATTTGATTTTAGATAATTTGGTTTGATTCACTGGTTAAGAGTTTCATAGAATCCAAGACTGGTTTGGGTTGGAAGGTACCTGAAAGATCATCCAGTTCCAACCCCCATGCATGGGTAGGGACACCTCCCACCAGCCCAGGTGGCTCAGAGATACATACCTGTTTATCAAGGGATATATCTGATGACTGATATACTCTCTGGTCAGGGTGTTACAAAAGCTGTAGGATAAAATAGAAAATGTGGGGAGGCTTCTTAATCTGCGGACAGAGGAATGGGACTGTTGCTCCCTGGTTTCTCACAGTGGTGTTTTATACTAATGTGTGGAGATTTGTGTAGTTCTCAGTATTTTTCCAGGGCTTCAGGCTCTCTCTTCTCAAGATGTTGAAAATAATGGGAGTTCAGAGAGAAAATTCTTTTCATAGAATGATAGGGGCTGGAAGGGACCTCTGAAGGTCATCAAGTCCAACCCCCCTGCTGCAGCAGGAATACCTGAGGCAGATCACACAGCAACTCATCCAGATGGGTCTTGAAAGTCTCCAGAGAAGGAGACTCCACAGCCTCTCTGGGCAGCCTGTCCCAGGGCTCTGTCACCCTCACAGGAAATAAATTTTTCTTCATGTTGAGGTGGAACCTCCCATGCTCCAGCTTAGTGACACTTCCCCTTGTCTTATCACAGGACACCACTGAAATATGAAATATCTGTTTTATCAGAGTGCAAAAAATGTCAGCTCTCTGATCACCTCATCTCTTTGCTATTAGAAGTCAGATAATGTTCTGGTCCAAACATTTGCTGGCATTCTGTTTTGACAGCATGTTCTTACTGACTTGAGAGACAGATCCATGCTCATTTAAAATTATTTTGTTCATCACAGATCACCTGGGAGTTGTGTGGGTATGTGAGTCACAGGTTTATTGTTGAATAGGTAAGCAAGCTGCTTTTTCTAGCTCAGCAACAGTAAAGACTTGGGGGTGTTCAGCCTGGAAAAGAGAAGGCTCCAGGGAGACCTTAGAGCACCTTCCAGTGCCTGAAGGGGCTCCAGGAAAGCTGGGGAGGGACTTTGGACAAGTGAGAAGACAAGCAGTAATGGATTAAAATTGGAGGAGGGGAGATTTAGGTGAGACATTAGGAAAAAATTATTTGCTGTGAGGGTGGGGAGACCCTGGCCCAGGTTGCCCAGAGAAGCTGTGGCTGCCCCATCCCTGGCAGTGTTGAAGGGCAGGTTGGATGGGGCTTGGAGCAGCCTGGTCTAGAGGGAGGTGTCCTTGCTCATGCAGGGGGTTGGAACTGGATGATCCTGGAGGTTCCTTCCAACCTAAACTGTTCTATGATTCCATGAAGCCTTCTAACCACTGGGAGGCTATTAAATAATTAAGAATGACAATTCTTTTTCCTGAAGAGTAGGGTGTTTCTCTGAATTTACCACAGTGAGCATCTTCAGTAGTCTCCTGATTTGTTGCTTTTATTTTCAGTTGCATTAAAGGATGGAAGCTTGACTTCCCTTAATTGCTTTGCCTTCCATCCCCACAGACCAGCCCTTATTGCTACCATATAAACCTTGTGGAAGTACTGGGATGTATTATGTCCCTTATCTAAAGGCAAGATCCACAATGTCTCCAGTCGAGTCAGAGGCCAGTGCTGAGAGCTCTCCTTCAGGTACCTATTTATCTTGGGTCTTCCAAATGCACAAATGCTGGTTGTAGTTCCTGGCTCAGTATGTCTCTCTTTCATGTGGAGCTCAGAACTTTCTGTCCTCCTCGCTTAGAGGAAGTGCATTGATTTGAAGAGAAAAATGTCTTTGTTCATGTTCACACCACTTCAGAGCACAAAGAAGTACGAGTCCTGACCAAGGGCTGTGGTTTCCATTTCTTTGATGAAAGGGATGTCAGAACTCCATCCTGGCAGAGAAAAGGGACAAGGCTCAGTGCTTTACAGCGTGGCAATTCTTGACTTTCCTCTGGGAATTACTATTCTGTTGGGACTCTTTCATATCTCTCCCAGTTCTCCTTCCTTTTAGTTCCCTTCTTTTATTATATTTTGTGCATTCCTCTTCTTTTATTAATTTGGTATGTGTGCATTCTGAAATATCTGCATAATACAACACATTTCAGTCAGTAGCTTTCTCAGTACTGAATTTCTTTCCTCCTTGTTAGAGGATCCCAGTGTAGAAAGCCTTTCTATAAACAATGGAATTCTTAACTGTGGTTTAAAATATGTTCATCCTTTCCCCACACCCTCCCATCTCCCACTTCTCATTTACCAGAAGAAGAGGATTCTCTGTGGTTCATCAACTGCTTTTGCTTTGCCTGCTGTTATTTTTCAGTTCTCCCCTATACATAAAGAACATATCACTGAAGCATTACAGGCCTTATTGGCAGAGTGTTTTGAGTCAGAGATCTTTGACATCTGAAGTTATATGTAGACAAAACTAATCTTGCAGAGATCTCCAGTTCCTGACAGGTGTGCCCCAGGGGGAGCAGGTTGATACCACAGTAACAGTAAGTGCACAGGTCAGTCGGCAGAGCCACAAATTGGGCTTGTAATTGTTTATGCATGTCTCTGCTCACTCCTTTTTTGCAGTCTGCCTGTTGTAAGATGTTCCAAATGAGAGGAACAAATGTGACACGAGTCTGTTGTTTTGCAGAAACTGATGCTAGAGATAAAAATTCAACATTGTGTACGAGGGAGTGTGAGGTTCTAGAAAATGTACAGCAGGGTGGAAAACTAAGTTTTGGGTTTTTAACTCCCTGCTGCAGAGGATTCTTTACTGTGTACAGTTCTGGTGCCCTCAGCACAAGAAAGGTATGGACCTGTTGGAGAAGGGCCACCAAGATGATCAAAGGCCTGGAGCAGCTCTGCTATGAAGACAGGCTGAGAGAGTTGAGGTGTTCAGCCTAGAGAAGAGAAGGCTCCAGGGAGACCTTAGAGCACCTTCCAGTGCCTGAAGGGGCTCCAGGAAAGCTGGGGAGGGGCTTTTCATCAGAGAAGATAGTGATAGGACAAGGGGTGATGGTTTTAAACTGAGAGAGGGGAGATTTAGGTCAGATATTAGGAAGAAATTCTTCACTGTAAGGGTGGTGAGGAACTGGGATGGGTTGCCCAGGGAGGCTTTTGATGCCCCATCCCTGGCAGTTTTTAAGGCCAGGCTGGACAAGCTTTTGTGGAACCTGATCTAGTGGTTGGGTTCCCTGCTCATGGCAGGGGGGTTGGAACTTGATGATCTTTCAGGTCCCTTCCAACCTTAATGATTCTATGATTCTATGATTCTGTGATTCTTAGCTCACGAGTAGTAGCTGAAGGAAAGTGAGCGTAACCACTGAGTGTAACCAGGTGGTGTTGACAAGGGTGATAAATCAGTTGGGACCATTTTTAGCTTTCTAACCTCAGGAGACAGTGATGTGATGATCACCCTCTGCAACTGCCTGAGAGGAAGTTGTAAAGAGTTCGGTGCTGGTCTCTTCTCACAAGTAACTAGTGATAGAACAGGAGGAAATGGCCTCAAGCTGCACCAGGGGAGGTTCAGACTAGACATTAGGAGGAACTTTTTCACTGGAAGGGTTGTCAGATGTTGGAACAGGCTGCCCAGGGAGGTGGTTGAGTCACCAACCCTGGATGTGTTGAAAAGTCATCATGATGTGGTGCTTGGGGACATGGCTTTGGGCTGGACTTGGGAGAGTAGGGTTAATGGTTGGACTCAAAGATCTTGAAGGTCTTGTCCAACCCAAGTGATTCTGTAATAGAGAACTCTTCTGCTGTTGCCTTGAGTTCTTGTGTAGAGGTTATACAGACATACTCTTCCAGTTTTTCTCCATTGTTCTTCTGAGCTTGGAAAATAGATATTTACATGAGTCAGTGAAAATGTCTGGAATTTTAATGTGAACAGGAGGGAGTCTGGACATTCCAAGTCCTGTGCCTGGCTTCCTAGCAGGCTTCTCCAATGCTCATTTTCATGTGGTGTTCTCTGCTCATTAGTAGAACAGGTAAAACGTATCTACCTCTTAGGGAAGACCCTTGGCACCAGAGATAATGGAAAACAACATGGAGGAGGACCTACAGCTGCTGTGTTAGTCACTACAACTGCTCCCTGGGGACCAGGATTGTTGGTTGGAGAACATACTGCTATTAATACCTGGATAATGGGCTTTCTTGCAGATGATGTCTCGTGAAATTTCTCTGTTTGTCCTGTTTCCTTATTTTACTCATAGTTGTTGCTCTCTTTATCTGCAGGGTCAAATGATGCTCTTCCTCCAAGGTTTCCAGCAAACATGCCTGGTTTAAGGGATGATAATCCTCCAGACATCACAACTGTCAAGCGTAAAGAAGGAGTCTGCAGGAAGAGAACTGAGCCCAAGCTAGCCTGGGCTGAGGAGCAAATCAGAACTTCCCCAGGTAGTTACAATGTGTGTTTAATTTTACCTGTGTTTTTAAACACATGAAAGAAAGTAGAACAAAATAATGATGTTTCAGGATTCATGATTTCTGATCTTGTGACATTGCTGATTGTTTTTTTTCTTTCTTACCTTTCCTGTCCCTGACTGCCCTAATACTTTCACATCTATATTTTCTAGCTTTCCAGTGGCCCCAGTGCTTATCAGAGCCTTTGTAAGGTTTTTGTTTGGTGGATTTTGGTTTTTTTTGTTTGGTTTTGTATGGTGTATGTGTCTTGTTTGGTTGGTTTTGGTTTGGTTTTTGGTTTTTAAGGCACTCCCAAGTTTGTGAAGTGTGAAGTTTTCTTCATGTGTAGAAAGGATGCCTGTGTGGAAAGTGACAGAAGCTCCCCAGTCAATAAATCAGATGGGATGACTTTGTGTCTTGAGTTGGGTTCGTGTTCCCTCCCACAAATACACTGATGTCTTCTGATGTCATGAAGGTATCTCTGTAATGTTGGTATTTAACTGATTTTTAATTTGGTTTGTCTGATGTCTTCTCCTTCCTTCCCTCCATTAACCTAGTTGGATGGCACTCCTGAGGGATTACTATTCTAGTAGCCTTCTTCAGGGTTTTATTTGTTGAGAATGCTGACAAAATGAAATCACCCTGTGCTACCTGGTGATTTCTACACTGTATCTCATGCCAGTAGCTAAAATGAGTCCTGATGGACACTCCTTTTGAACACAACCTCTCTCAGTGATTTTGAGTGGCTGACAAACTTCCTGAAGTCTGTGTCGGGATGAGGATTTTTGTTGGGTGTGAGAACTACATCTTGTTCCTGGGCAGAAGTAAGTTGAGACAGAAGATGGCCACAGCTTCTCTGGGCAACCTGTGTGTTGGAGCAGAGATCAGTGGACACGTGTCTCTCTGAATAGCCTGGATAAAAATGAAAGAGGAACAAAAGTGTTAATATAAAATTGCCTAATAGTGTTTTTCTGTAGCTGTGATGGTCTAAAGACACAGGGAAGGAAAGAGTTTTAAGTAGAAAGAGCCTTTAGTTAAACCAGCCAGTACAGCTGGAAATTGAAGCAAGTTTTCTGAAGAGACTTGCATGTCTAAAATCTTCTCTGACTTCTTCAACTATATTTTTAGATGGTCTAATAAAAGATTACCTCTGCCCACAGAGCTTGTCTAGGACTTCAAGTTAGGCAAGTTATGTATTTTTTTTCAAATTTCTCTATATAAACTTGTTTTTATTTTTTGCCTGTTTGCATTCCTTCCATTTTGTTGGTAATTTTTAAAAGTACAGAAATAGCAAAAATTCTGCCTAGTATTCCCAAGCCTCGTCTCACTTGTCAGGAGGATGTGGAAGAAACCTCTTACAGGAGTACATCAACATTGACCCTGGATGGGAATTCCTCTAATTTCAGAATTGGTGAGACAGGGTCTGGTTCTGCTAGTTGTGATCTTGACATCACACTGAAGTGTCTGTGTGTTGGGAAGGGATGTGTAACATGCAAGGAAAAGAAGTGACTAAATAGAAGGAAAGGCATCAGGAATAGTGTGACCAGCAGGATCAGGGAGGTGATCCTGCCCCTCTACTCAGCCTTGGTGAGGCTGCATCTCAAGCACTGAGTGCAGTTCTGGGCACTGCAGGATAGGAAGGACATGGAGGTGCTGGAGAGGGTGCAGAAAAGGGCAATGAGGCTGATGAGGGGTCTGGAGAACAGGTCTTGTGAGGAGAGGCTGAGGGAGCTGGGGCTGTTCAGCCTGGAGAAGAGGAGGCTGAGGGGAGACTTCATTGCTCTCCACAACTCCCTGAGAGGGGGCTGTAATGAGGTGGGTGTTGGCCTCTTCTCCCTGGTGACTAGTGATAGGACAAAAGGATGTGGGGTCAAGTTGTGTCAGGGAGGTTCAGATTGGATGTTAGGAACAATTTCTTCACAGCAAGAGTGGTGAGGCCTTGGAACAGGCTGCTCAGGGAGGTGTTGGAGACACCACTCCTGGAGATGTTAAAAAAAATGGGTATATGTGGTGCTGAGGGAGGTTGTTTAGTGGTCACGAGGGCGTAGGGCTGATGGTTGGGCTTGATGATCTTGAAGGTCTTTTCAGCCTTGATGATTCTATGATTCTGTGAAATGTGACCCTTCCTGAGCTTACCCTGCACTCCAGTTTTCCATGTGGAATTGAGGTGTTAGGAAGACGTAGCTGATGATTGTAGGTTTTTTCCTCTGGGGGTAGGGAAAGGATTGGTCCTGGGACTTGTCACACTTTTGCTGAATCAGTGGCAAGACTTGCACAGATGAAGAAAGGAAGAGCTGGTTTCCAGTCCTGTTTTCATCAGTAGGTCACAGCACTGTTTAAAACAAAACAACAAAAACACAAATAAAGCAACAAATTTGGGATGAGTATTGGAGAGCTAGAGAAGAACTAGCATGAGTGTGATTCCTGCTGTTGATAGAGCTTGCTGTGCATTTCCTGACAGCTCTCTGTTACCAAATCACCCATGTTACCAGTCATAAATGGTCTGTTCTTTTTTTGTGTTAACTTTTTATTTCTGTGACATCTATTAGTTCTTCATAAGGCATCTTGAAATGATAGACTTGACCAAAATGGTGTGGAACACCTTGCAGTATAGGGAGGGGCTGCAGAGAATCTGCCTCTGTGGGTGCTACATAATGTCCTCAGCTTCCCTAAATATAAATAAGGACTTGATCCTAATTTTGGTTAGTGGGGTAGCTGGATTCCTCCTTCAGATTCAGTAGGGTATAATAATCCTTTGGATTTTGTCTTCCAAAGGATGGAAAATATAATTTATATACCTTTAATAATGCTGAGACTTCACTCCAAAGTTTGCTGTGTTTCAGGAATGGTTATGGTGTTTCCTGCTTTTGCTTGGGAAGTGTTAGCATGAAAAGAATATTGTTTAAGATTTGTTGTTTCCTACTTGCTTCCCTGTAATGAAACAAACTTTTAAGGTGTTTTCTTCTCTTCCAGAACGCACAGGTCATTCGAAGTCTGTAAAAACCACTCATCCAGTCTTCAGATCTGCACAGCTAAACCTCCAGCACCCAGTGCCCGTGGGTGAGAGCTTCTTTCTGTCTAACAGTGAGCTGTCAGAAGACAGTTCTGGTCTTGGACATGCTGGACCTTCCTTAAAGGCTGTCCTGCAGAATCAGAAAAGAGCACGTCGTCATCAACGTGTTTTCTCTCTCCATCACAAAAAAGATGGTGACAAGGAGTTCTTCCCACTCTCTGCAGAAGCAGATTACAGCAGGAATGAGGATCTGGATGTTAGCACATCTTTGGGGAATGGAAGGTCAAGGAGGGAGCTGCGTGGCAGAAGAGAAGCAGACCTAAAGGCAGCTAGGAATTATCCTTTGCCATCTGGCCAAACAACTGGCCTTAATGAGCATGTGGAGAAAGAGCTGCCAGCCAAGCAGAGAACCCACTCCAGTGGTAGCTTAGATGAGCTCTGGATCCAGTTTTTGGAGTGCCAGAAGAGGCACCAGCACCATGATTTCAGGAGAAATGGTGAACTGTCCCTGGTTGAGCGCCTGGATCGGTTGGCCAGGCTCCTTCAGAACCCCGTTAAGCATACACTCATGCCAGAGAAACCTGAGAGGAGCCTTTCTGAACAGAAAAGAGAGGGAAGAGGACAGAAGAAAATCAGACTGCCAGAAAAGGTCACGTCTGAAAGTACCTCAGAGCCTAATGCAACACATGTCAAAGACAGGCCACGTGTGACCCATGATAAAAATAGCCTGGCTGAGCTCAGGAAAAATAGGTCAGGAGAGAAAATTATCTGCCACATGGATAAGATTTTGGAGCACCAGCAGTACTTGGAAACTCTTAGTGACACCTCCTCAGAGGCAAGGCTTAGTGGAGGTCATGGCACCACCATCAGTTCCATCACCTCAGAATCAGAGGCAGTGACCCTGACAGAGGTGGAAACTGGAACCCAGGCTGAGGTGAGCAGTTCCATTTCCACAATTGACACTGCCAGGCTGATCAGGGCTTTTGGGCACAAAAGAGTGAGGGTGTCCCCAAGACTCTCCCAGCTTTACTATACCATCAACTCCCAGAAAAATCACTCTGAAAAGTGGGACAAGGGAAGTGGCAAAACAGAGAGTGTGGAATATCCAAAGGTTACTTCTGAGAGACACAGGAGAAGGAAAGAGATCCAGGTATGTGGTCAGTTAGACCAAAAGACTGTTTTAACTGATCTTTACAGGAAGTCACAACCTGCTGTGCAATAGTTACTAGTACAGTTTGTTGCTTGGAAAATCATTTAACATTTCCCAGTGTTGTTTACATGATAGGCTTCTGTCTTTGATGTAAGTAGCTCAAACAAGTCTCTGCCTTTCCAGAAATAAGGAGGAGATCAAAACATCTTAAAACATCACTTGGACTTTCTTTCCCTTTGTTCTTATTTTTCTTTTCTCTGCCTTGGTTTGTCTTGGGAAGCCAGATCCTGCTGTATCTGATTTCTAGTTAACTGCAGGTTCTGTGCTTGAGCTGAAAAACCAGTGGTGGAGAGTTGTGGTTGTAGATTTTGACTGGATATTGCTACCTGGATATCTCTGGGCAGTGATAAATACCATTTCATATAGGTTGGAATTACAATTTGAATTTTCTAACTGTTTGTCTAGTTTAAATGTTGGAATTATTTAGTTTTGCCAAGTGTTGGTTGTAACCTTCTTCAGTTTCTGTATTTGGCAGTTCAGGTATATTAAAAGAAAAAGTCTTGTCCCTAAGGATTCTGTGTGAAAAGTCTGGAGTGAAGCTGTTCCAAATCTTTCTGATCACTTCAGTTCAATTTGGCCATTGTCCTCTGGAGGAGAAATGAAAATGAATTTCCTGTAAGGTGGCCTTGGCTTGGGTGATTGTAGCAGGAAATGACAGAGTTTTGGTGTTCTGTAGTATACATTGATCCTGAAAAGTCCAGGAACAAGTGAGAAATATTTCTTGTATTTCTGGAAGAAACTGGTAGAGTCATCATTACTAATAGATCTCGTTGAAATGAGTTTGATTTTCTTTTTAATAGAAACAACTCAAACTTGCTCTGTGTCAAGTAAGCTCAGGAATGCACGTCTGGGGGAGAAACAGGCTTTTTCAAGACTGAGAGTGGTTTTGAACATGGTTTATTGTTATTTTTATTTATAATACTTATTTGAAGGTAAAATAAAATTCTCATAGACTTTGCAACAGGAGGACTGTTCATCAGAACACTGACCATCTAACAGTGAAATCAAGATCCAACATTTCTTGCATGGTTGTGGTGTATAGGAGGTTCTTTTATTCTATGTTGTGAATAATCTTTCAGTGTCTATTTGGACCTTAAAAAACACCACCTAGATTTTTGCCTCTTAAAATCCCCAGTGAGATAACTCAGTGCAGTCATATGGCTTTAGAAAGTACTATCTTTTATCTGCTGATGTCACTTTCTTTATAAAACTACATATAAAGAGACACATGAGTCACCTCAAATAAGGAGTAAGAGAAAATCGATGGCAAAACTTAATTTTAAAATCCAAATTTGGGTAATTTCTGTCATGCTTGGCAGGCAGAAATCAAGGGGTTTTTTTTCTGTTAAGTTGCAAATATCTGTGGTACAGACACTAGTGTATAAATCCTTCAGGCAAGTGCTGCTTTGTGTAGCTCAGGTTTTTTTATCAGAGCCTATTGTCAGCTCTGCTTCCAGAAAACTTGGTTACAGCTTTTTTTTTTCATTTATAGATGCTGAACCCATCCCAGAAGGTTTTTATCTTTTCCAGTTTCTGTTATTTCTAAAGCACTCTTCAAGCTGCCATCTGGTAGCAGGTACAAAGCTAAAGGTTGTGCTATTCAGCTGCTGAAGGGCTTTAAAAGCACGGAATATTCTAGTCCCAAGAGAAATATGCATCTCAACATTCAGCACTGAATGGCTGCTTGTATTTATTTTTATGGCTTGATCTGCACGTGCATGGAAATGAGTTATCTGGCTTTTTTTTTTTTTCTTTTATGCTCTCTTCCCTTTTGCTGAGCACGTGTTTGAATTTGCTGCTGTTCTCTGAAATAAGATACAAATCTACTACATCTCTCTGGTGCACTCTGCTAGAGCTGCAACAGCTTTATGAAGCTAAAACCCAGTTCATGTCAATATGCATGAGAGGAAAAATTGCCTCTTTCAACGTTGAAATGAAGTTATCTTTGGCATTGAAGTGGTGAGAGCAGAGGTTCAGTAAAAAGGTGATAAAGAAGCCTCTGTGCATTTCCATCGTGGTTGACACGAGGAGTTACAAATAGGATACTAATTGCTATGATCAAGGCAAAAAACCCAATCTGTTTCATAATTAAAAATGAGGTTCAGTGGAGTTGCAGAGATTGGGCTGTGCTGCACTGTTGGGTTCAGAGCCTGGGGAAGCACTGTCAGTTAATTGCTGTTAATGAAGCACTAACTTGCTCTGGGTTATATCTAGCCAAAAAGCTTGTGGACAAGGTGCATTACACTTACAGAGGAAATTCCTTCTTAGTGGGAAGTTCTAACACACCATCAAATGGAAATTAATTTGTTGTGGCAAAGTTGTGCTGCTTACACCCCTGCAGCTGCAACATCTGCTTGTGTGAATGGGGAAGATGTGAAACTAGCATTTTGCCTCAGCCATGCTCTTGCCATATGTCTTTTCTTTCTTTCTTTTTTTTTTTTTATTGAGTTGGATTTTCTCCACCTGGAGAACTTCGTGTAATGAGGATCACAGGGTGATGAGAGGACATCCCACGTTTTGAAAGGACCTAGCTCTTCCTTGCCAGTGGTACAGAACTGGAGTTCAGGATGAATTTACAAAGCAACATGTTAATCTTTCAAGACAGTTTGTCCCTGCAGCAAACCCAGCAACCTTTAAAGGCTTTTGGTTTGAAAGGGTAGGAATGTAGGATTCAATATAGATGTTTATTCTCTGTCTTTCCAAAGCAGAAATATATCACACTTTTCAGTCTTTCTTGAAAATACAACCAACGAATGGTCTTGCCACAGCCAAGGGTTTTCTGCGTCTGTCTTGCCAGGCCAGGGTGATGACTAGAACTTTTTTTCTGTTTAAAACCTGCTCTCTTGTTCCTTCCTGTTAGCATTTCAGGAATTTTTATTCTCTTGCTTGTATTTTCTTTTTTCTAGCAGGCAATCTCCCTTTCGTTGGATTCAACTTCTGCCAGCAGCAGCTCCTGGGAGCCCAGGCCTGCTCTTAGGAACAGGCAACGGGCACGGATGCTAAACAAAGGTATCCAGGCAGGTGAGTTGTTGGATTCCAGACCTCTCTGTATTTCCTTCTGCCTTTCACCTCTTTGGAAACCCTTCTTCAAAGTCTGTTGCATGTTTCTGGTGATGGGTGTGTGCAAGCAGCATTCTTTAGATTCACTTCAAATGCTTTTTGAGAGAGAGAGAGAGATGTTGTTAATTGAAATGAGCCATTTCGTTTCCCTTCTTGGGCTGCATGAGTAGTAGCCATTTTTTTCATTTAAACTTTAGTTTATTAACCCAAGTTTCTGATCCATTTCAGTAGTAAAGGTGAGCTACCTGTATTTTTAATGTTTTATCCACAAGACATCTGTTACTCACAGAACATATGCTATTTCAGAAGGCAGCTGCAGTGTTCCGTGTTCTTCTTTGTAAGATTTTGGATGTTATATTATATTTAAAGCATCAGCTGACCCTGGACTGGTGCACTGCTGCATTTGGGTTCTTCTGGTGGCAATTACCAGCTTCTTCATTGCCTTCATTTACACACCAAGTTCCCATCGTCAGCTGGAGTAATTTATTCACCAGACATTTAATTATTTATTTAACACTGTTTTTTCTTTATTATTTGAGTGGATTGAATCAGCAAAGTATTTTCATGGCTCGTTTTCAAGATGGTGTTACGACTTTTTGAATGTTAGTTGACACCTTCCACCTTAAATGTTTCTGTTAAATATTGGTAGTGCTGTTGGCAAACCAATCTGCTGTAGCTGAAACAGTTTTGGATGGGACACAGGATGTAAGTAACAGGTCCAGTAAAGCCTGCAGTTCATTAATCCAAATTGTAAATCTGTGTCTTGACCTGGCAGTGTGTCTTTCAGCAGCAGATTTGAAGGTCCCCAGCAAGGGGCAAGTTGGTTCAGGTTAAATTTTATGTATATGAAAAAGCATATATATATATATAAAAGCATATATATATGCTTGTTTTGCTGGGGGTGCTTGGTTTCCCCCACTTTAATGTTACTCAGATTATCATATAGTAACAATCCTGAGTCACTGTAAGATCTCCTTGAATTGGAAGTGGGAATATCTAAGAGTTTCCCTTTTGAAGGGAGGATTAAAAAAGTGATCCTTCAGCTTGAGAGTAAAAATTGAGGGTCAGCTCCTGAAGGATGCATGTTGGACATGCTGGTGTTGAAGTACTTCCAGTTGCTCTGGAATAAGATGTTGCTCTGGAATAAGATGTTGCTCTGGAATAAGATGTTGCTCTGGAATAAGATGTTGCTGCTTCGTTTTCAACTGCAGGAGACTTGGAGATTGTGAGCAGTGCAACCAAGAAAAACACTCGAGATGTTGGTGTGACTTTCCCTACCCCAAGACCTAGCCAGCCAAGTCAAGGGCCACAGGAACCCTGGCATCATGTTGATGGTATTTTTGGAGAGTCAGATGGTACAGCCACAGATCATCAGGCAGCAGGAAGCAAGGAGAAGCAGAAGGGGCAGCCAGGCAATTTTTCTGTGGAGAAAAGGATGAAAAGGAGCAGGCTGCATTTACCACAAGGTCAGTCCAAAATAGACTTTCTCTGCAGACCAGAAAAGCTGTGCATCTCAACAGCAACCAACAAAATATGTGAGGAGGATTAGCCAGGACACTGAGTAGTCTGTCACTAGCACAGTCAGTTCTTACTCTGTTTTTAATCAATGAATTTTAAACATTATTTCAAGCAAGCTCTCTATTGTGATAGCACTTTCAATCAAGCTGTTAGATGCAACCTAGGCAGTAAAGGCAGTAAACAGGAAACGAATAAGCCAAGGAAAGATGAATGAGATGGGAATCATGTAGATACTTATTTTGATTTTTCTAGGTTTAAAAGGTTCAGTTAAGCTCTGAGTAACTGGTCACTCTAAGTTGTACTTACTAGTTTTAATTTACTTACTGAGCCTGCAAAGAAAAAGTCCCTTTTTGGGAGTACTTGAGGGAAGATTGTGATTCCAGAAGAACTACCTCTCTTTTTTTTTTTTAATCTAGAGTTGCATTTTTGAGCTGATGGTGTAGCCTCCTGACTTCTTTTTTTTTAACGTTTCCTGTCAGTCTTCATAATGTCATGATTAAATGTTTAGAAATGTTTTCCCTAGTCATCATTGTCGTTGTTGTAGGGACAAATCATCCTCTCTCATCCTGGTTGAATTTAGAAAATGTAGAATATCTCTTCAGAGTACTAGCTGATGTATTCAGATCCCATTATGTATGTAAACTGTGAGGAATCTAATTCTTGGATACATATTTAACATTAGGAAGATGGAAAGCATTTGGTCTTCAAAAGCATCTATAAAAAACTGTAGGACTTAGGACAGCACAGAGGCTCCTTAAAAATGTGTATTTGCTGATAAATAAATGTTTCTGTAAAGAGAGAAACACAAACAAACTAAACCATTTGGTACTTTGTCAAAAGTGTTGTTTGAGAAAGACTTGCTAGTTTTATGACACTTGGCAAGGGAATGATTTTGAAACTGCCAAAGGTATCTGCTGCAGAGCCCCACTGTTATTAAACTGAAGTATTTATTGCAGTATTAGGCCACTGATGGCATTCAGTGACAGCCTTGGGCATGGAGGGCCCTAGATGGGGATGGAAAACAGACCCATGTATTGTCTGCAAATCTTGATTCTCTTCTGGGTTCTTTCTAACAGGGATTTCATGGTTTGTCCGAGCAGAAGACTTGAAATCTGAATCTAGGAAGGAAAACCATTCCAGTCCCTTTTCTGGTCCTGGTCCCTCTTGGTTTGAACCATTGACCAGCACAAAGCCCTGGAGGGAGCCTCTCCGAGAGAAGAACTGGCAGGAGGAGCAGCACAGCAATGGGATTGAGCCAGCACTTCCAGAAAGAGCTGCTGAGAACAGGTCCTTGCGACCACTTGTGAAGCTGACCCTCCAGGTACAGGCTGCTGGGGTCTCAGGAGGAGCTGGGGAGTGATGCTGACCTGGTGGAAACACGTTTTGTTCCTTTGGTTTGTTATTTTGCCTTTGTAACCAGTGGAAGTCAACATGTTACAGACCACTCCTGCTTAAAAAAACACCAACCAAACCCCAAGAAAACCAATGATTTTGTCAGTTTGGTTATGATAATCTGCCCTTCACAACATGCTCATGTATTTTAATTAATCTAATATTTTAGAGCTTAAATAATTTTTCTTCAGGAGGTAGAGGGAAATGTAGCTGACTTTGTCAGTTCATACTTTTCTTCCATGCAGAAATGATGCTGTGTGGTGTACGTAGGATGTAATTAAAATGGGCTTTAATGAATACAGTGCAAGCAGTGTGTGTGTGTTCATACACCTGCATGTATGGTGTGCACTTCAGAGGTTTCTTTGAGTTCAGTTGCATCTGCTCGTGTTCCCAGGGACTGCTCTGTGTTGGAAGTTGAAGTGTGGCAAACAGAGGAGATGGCTTCTAAAACTCCACTTCTGATCCAAACGGAACTGCTGAAGTTGATGTGCCCACTGATTTACACAAGGGAGACTGATGTTCCAGAGTCTCCTCGGGGCTCAACTTTGTGAACTTTGCTGTGCCTTTTTGGAGATGATATTTGTGTCCCTTTTCCTAATTATTTTAGATTTTTTTTACTGAGCATTTATTTTTCTGGTTGTTGGCAAATAGTTTGTGAAAGAAGGGCTCCGAGGATCCACCCAGCATTAGGGATACAACATGTTGGATGTCCTGCCAAATGCTGTTTTGATGGGATTTCTTTTTTTTTCCCGTGCTTTGGGGATGGTGTTAGAGAACTTGCTTATTGACTGTAGGGAGACAGTCTGGCCACTTGAGGCTCTGTTTTGTGTCATCCCTCCTCAGGAGGCTCTTGCAGCACGTCGCCCTGATTTCATCTCCCGCTCTGGGGAGCGTGTGAAGCACCTGAAGCTGGTGATGGAGGAGAGGAGGATGCAGAGCCAGCTGCAGGCTGAACGAGAAGAGCTGTTTAATCCCCTGGAGAAGAGAAAAGGCTACAGGACTGCAAGTCACATGCTGGCTGAGAGAGGTACCTTCATGGTTCTGCTCTTCGTGTTCTATAGGATTTAATGCATTTCCACATGAAGGGTGTGTGTGTTTTCAAGACAAGCATTACAATTATTTCACTTTATTGTCCATAAGAATCCATAGTTTATAAAGAAGGTGATATTGTGGCAGTGGTGTTCTTTGTGAGGAGCAGACTTGTTCACTGTTCTCTTGTCTCAAATTTTCCCATTTAGGTTTAGTGACTAAAGAAAAGAGAAGAACAATTCCAAGGAGTGAAATGGTTCAAAGATCTAAACGGTAAGGTTAAGAAAATCTTGTTTTGGGTAGATAAGTGAGCTGAGGAAATAGGCAGGAATTGCCCCCTCCCTGAAGGTGTTCAAGGCCAGGTTGGATGGGGTTTGAAGCAACCATAGTAGCAAGTTGATAGGATGGGGCCTGAGCAACCTCGCCTAGCCTTGAAGTTGGAGCTGCTTTGAGCAGGAGGTTGGGCTGGGGGACTCCTGAGGTCCTTCCCAACCCGAGTGACGCTGCAATTTCACAAGCTACCTCCTGGGATATGCAATATATAGAATAACCCCTTGATATACAGGCTGGGAGAGTCCAAAGCAAATGTTTTATTTCAGTGCTTTTGGCATTTAAAAGTATTATTAGGGCCTTGGAGAGGTGACAGAAGTGGTAAATACGTCAGCTCTCCAGGGTACCCATGCCTGTGTGTCTAAGCTGAAGTGGAAGGGCTTGGCTTTGGGTCCCTAGGACTGAGAGATCAACGTATCTGAACTTGTGTGTTTTCAGAAACTCTGATTCCATAATTACCAAAGTCAGCAGGACTTCTGTGGAGACTGACTCAGGCAGTCACACTTGGTGGCTATTTTTATTTTGTTCTTGCTGCTGTCATGCTTAAGGCCAGGCTGGATGAGGCTTGTGCAGCCTGGTCTGCAGGAGGTGTCCCTGCTCATAGCAGGGAGGTTGGAACCTGATGATATTTAAGGTCCCTCCCAGCCTCAGCCACTCTATGATTCTATGCTCCAGTTCTCTGTTGGAGCTGAAAAATAATTTATTCCGTACCATTATTTTGAAATCCACACCTAGAAGTGCAGGAGCTTTTTTCTTTTCTCTGTGAGGATATAAAAGGAATTTCTCATGGCAAATTAGCTAAAGGTAATGAGAACAATTTCAGTGAATGAACCTGCAGTTCTGCGTCATCCACTTCTTGTTCTAAACCTCTTAATGGTGGTTTTTTTTTCTTCTTTTTATTGGTGTTGGATGTGTATTTGCTTGCTTCTCAATTCCACTCTGTGGGGAGTTCTAGAAGCTACAAATGTGTATGGCTCTCCCTAGCTGATGCTGGCACATTAGACAGGAGATAAAATTCAGTACTATTTGGGATTTGGGTTTGATCCTGGCTTTCTTGATTCTGCCTGGAATTCTTGTTTTCCAGCTAACTTCTCATCCCTCTCTCCTTTGAAACATGCAAGTGACACCTAACTTGGACTGACTGAATAGCAGACTGGTGAAAACTGGTGCACATTTGCCTCTTACTGGTATTTCAGGCTGAGAGAGTTGAGGGTGTTCATCCTGGAGAAGAGAAGGCTCCAGGGAGACCTCAGAGCACTTTCCAGTGCCTGAAGGGGCTCCAGGAAAGCTGGGGAGGGGCTTGGGACAAAGGCAGGGAGGGATGGGATGAGGAGGAATGGATTAAAACTGGAAGAGGTGAGATTAAGACTAGACAAAGGCAGGGAGTGAGAGGACGAGGGACAATGGATTAAAACTGGAGGAGGGGAGATTTAGGTGAGACATGAGGAGGAAATTCTTTGCTGTGAGGGTGGTGAGACCCTGGCCCAGACTGCCCAGGGAAGCTGTGGCTGCCCCATCCCTGTCAGTGTTGAAGGGCAGGTTGGATGGGGCTTGGAGCAACCTGGGCTGGTGGGAGGTGTCCCTGCCCATGCAGGGGGTTGGAACCTGATGGTCTTGAAGGTCCCTTCCAACCCAAACCATTTTATGATTCTATGAAGTATGACTTATTTTCCTGCTGGAATCAGTACCCAGATAATTGCCAAAGGTGCCCCTCCTGGCTGGAGGGCTGCTTGGGTTTGCAGTGTTCAAAGTGGAGCTTGGTGAAGGACTTTCAGATCTGAAGAGCTGAACATAGATGTGTTTTAAAGTGCCAGCAGTAATTATGTAAAGGTGTTGTACTGACATAAGAACGAAGGAGTCTCTAAAAGAGCATAATGCAGTATTTTCTCTGTAACAAGTTTGTATTTTTTCTTATTTCCTGGTTATTGAATGAGCACATTAAGAAGGAGTTATAGGGGGGTCTGTCTTGCTTTAAATAGGACAGGATTGAAATTTTTGAACATGATTCACTTCTGCTTCCCATAAACCACAGGGTTTTGAAGCTGTGTCTTTCTTGGCAACCAGTGTCATGACATTAATAAAGCTTTATGATCTTAAAAGAAGATTTGGGCAGTAAGTGTGAGGAATTTACTGCCGTCCTGGCTCCGTGGTCCCTCCTTGAGCTGGTGACACATAAACTGGACCAGAAAAGCACACTGCCTCTGTCCTGAGCACCTTCAGGTCAGAGCATCCCTTGCTGTTTGGCTCTGGTGTGAGAGAAGTTCAGCAATGGAGAAGACAAAGCATTCACAGGACAACACTTTAATGTTGAAAATACTAAAAAAAAGCACCTCAATAGCTTAAATCAGGTTGTTCTTGTCATTAATGTGTTGCTGGTCCTGAATAAACGTGGTACTGGGAATGGGCAAATCCCCATAGCAGTGGGGCTGTTCTGGGCTGGAGACACTGAGGCTCTACCTTTTGCAGCTGGGATGATCACATCATTTTAATGTTACAGACACTGCCTTTTGGGAGGTGCTGCTTGTAGAACGAGGCAGTATGGGATGTGGGAATTTCCGGTATCACACCAACATTTTCCCTGTGTGACACTAGGAAAACCCCCAGATAGTTGTTTCTCTGGTGGGGTTGGGCCAGTGGCCTTGAACAGAACGTGAAGGGAAAACGGAGGGTGGGGTTTTTTATATCAGCAATTTCCTGCCAAGTCACTTATTTTTTTGACTTTCTGTTATTGCCACTGGAGGATCTATGAGCAGCTGCCAGAGGTGCAGAAGAAGCGAGAGGAGGAGAAGAGGAGGATGGAATACAACTCGTACCGCCTGAAAGCACAGCTCTACAAAACGGTGGGTGTTCTGCTCAAGCATTCCTGCTGCAGCATTGGAGATGGATTTTTTTTGGAGGTCACAAGCAGGATGGATGGTACTATTCACTGAATGTTAGTTGGGTGGAGTTCTTTTGCAGCTTAGAGTGGTGAGGTTATATTAGCATTTGGTCAGGGTCACGGCAGTCGAGCTTAGCAAAACTTGGAGCAAAATTTCCCTGACCTCACCTGGAATCCTTCCAGTACCTACACGTGGTGTGTGGAAAAAAGACAAGGAAGCATGGTCCTGATGAAAGCATACATTGTAGAACGTGTAACAGATGCACAGCACAGGTTCAAATAACCATAGAAAGACTCAAGAACCCTGTGCTAAAGACTCCCTTGGGTTAAGCAGGGTAAGTGACAAGAAGAGTCCTCCAACCTTCTGCCCTCCCATGGGCACACGTCTGATTATCTAGTATTTGTGTGCAATGAGCAGTGCCAGTTTATACACAAGGATGAGCAAAAATGTCCTGATAAAACAAAGAAGGCCCATTTCATAGAATCATAGAATCCTAGACTGGAAGGGACCTTCAAGATCATTTAGTTACAACCCCCCTGCATGGGCAGGGACACCTCCCACCAGCCCAGGTTGCTCCAAGCCCCATCCAACCTGCCCTTCAACACTGCCAGGGATGGGGCAGCCACAGCTTCCCTGGGCAACCTGTCCTCTCTGAGAAGTGCATCTCCAAAACTGATGAGTGAGTCACGTTTTGAGCTGCTCTAGGCATCCCTATGCTTAATCTTTCTACTAAGAAGAAGAACTAAAATATGAGAAGCATCAGTTTGCAACAGCAACACTGAGGTTCTAACTTGACTTACCTTCTTGCTCTTTAACTAAAGCCTATACCATAAAATACTGCCTTCTGGAGAACTCTGGCAGCAGGCAGTGCACTGCATTATAAGCCTCAGTGGTTTAAGGACATGCATTAAAAAAGAAAACTCTTTTTTTATTTTTTTTTGCCTCTGGATCTGAAGGTTGCCCCAGTTTTAGCATTGCTTCTCTTTTCTGGCTGAGTTGTCCTACCAGTGCTTGGATAACAAGGTCAGTTATTTGTTGGGAACAGCAGTAATTGGATTTTAAAAGTCAGGGCTTGTAAGGCAATGTATTATCCAGAATACTTTCCTAATCTGATTGTGGATGCTTAACCACCAGAATCACTGGAATTTGATGCTGTGCTTTGCAGGGTATATGCAGGATATATTTTTTCAGTAGTCTGAGGAGCTCTGGTGCTGGTACAGTAAGATCTTAATGAGTGCTGGCAGTCCTTGTCTTGAAGTAGCACAGTCAGCTGGAAGCAGAGAGGGAATCGGGTCAGAAGTTGTGTATACAAGTCTGGTTTTGATTGGAAGAGGGCAGATTCACTGCAGTAAATACTGTAATCTTTTTTACTTCCTTGCTAATGCAGAAGAGCTGCAGGGAGTAGCTGGAAATAGAGAGAATGGTTTGTTTAGGATTTGGTTGGTGTGTTGCTGAGAGCACCCGTTTCGAAGCAGATCTGAGCGTGCATGAAAACAAGAACCACAGATTTTGTGGAGTGACTCCAAGGGTGACACAGAGTATTAGGAGAAGGAAGTGGCTGGTACAAAAGCTAGACTAAAACCTTGAGTAATGAGAGTTGTATCACCAAGACGAGCTGTGGCACTGCACCCAAACTGTTGTTGGAGTGTCTCATGGTGGCAGGTGTGTGCTGGTGTAGAACAGCAGATCAGATCTGTGGAATGAATCTGGCTCTTGTTTTAATTGCAGTCACCCAGAGGAGTCCTGGTGAACCTCATACAGATCTAGTGGGGGACAGTTCCTTCCAAGATCATTTGGCACATATCCAGGCAAAGAGAGGGAGGCAGGGAGTCAAGTGCCCTGCTCAAGTCTGGGTGTGCAGCAGGGCATAGTGCTTGTGCTCCCTGACTGCCAGGACAGTGCTCAGGGGCATCACCTGTCCCTCATGAAACTTTTGTCCTTCACTCTTTGGATTTTGGCAGGCTGGCACTGGGCAACCTGATGGGGAAAGGCTGTACTCGTGCCCCAGCCAGTCCAGGGAGCAGCTTAGTAGGTCAAACTGCTGGTGAAGTGTGTGCTGAGGCAGCCTGTTCTGGAGCATCTGGGGCTTATGCTTGGATTTTTCTGGCTGACTTGCTGCTGTGCAAACCCTAATACCTGGCAGGGAAGCTCTGGGCAGGTGGGGATGGCTTAAACTGCCAGAAGTGGAGTCTGAGCACATTTCCCAGCACCTGTGGCTGAACACTTTGTTGCACTAGTGAAGTGTGCTTAGATCCTGAGTTTATTCCATCTCAGCCATCATGCAGGAAGGCACTGGGACACTGTCTGCTTCTCTTTCTGTCACTGATACCAAAGGGGTGGACATGTAAAGGTAAAATCAGGTGTGCACACTAACAGCAGGGCAGCTGGCTCTGAGGATGGGGTTATCCAGCAGTACCAC
Organism: Apus apus; assembly: GCF_020740795.1. NCBI lineage: Eukaryota > Metazoa > Chordata > Aves > Apodiformes > Apodidae > Apus > Apus apus. The sequence continues at coordinate 113,702,014 of NC_067285.1, read as the reverse complement.
ACTCGTGCCACTTCTACAGGGCATTGAGGGCTCACAGGTTAGGTAGGGATGATTAAAATTTGGGTATGAAAACAATTAAATCAACATGTGCCCTCACATCTGCACAGACATGGACAAGTGCTGTTTGCTGAAGCATCCTCACGCTGGATTTAAAGGTATGTTAGTTACAGCTCCATATTGATGGGCCAGTGCTTCAGAAGAGACACGAACACCAGCTTCTGAGGAATATGTTGTGAGGAGAAAACCAGCAAAATTGTATGTTTCCAGTGTGAGCAGCAACAGCCACAATGTGGGACATGCTGCTCTCTGGAGGCAACGTGTCTTTTGTCATAAGCTGTAGGAAACCAAGAATAATGATTTAGTGTCCAGGTTGAGGGATGAGCTGAAACTGAGTTGATTTGGCTCAAAGTAAGGCCTCAAGTTAGTGAATATACATAAAATTTTCTTACCTTTTGTAAAGTACAAGTTAAAATACTCTTGGAGGACAGCTGAGAAGTAAGGGCTGTCAGTGTGTGTTTTAAGGCATTTCTGTGCTACAGAGGTGATGTGGGGCAATGAAATAACAGTTTTGTCAGCACTGAGTGAGAATGGGATCCTTAGGAGGAGGCACTGGGAGCTCCTTGAAACTTAGCAAAATTCCTGTGCTTAGAAGGTGGCTGAGGGTTATTCTTAATTTTTTTAATTGTTAAGTAGGTATCTTTATTAAGATAGCAAGCTTGCTTTTGCTGCAGAAGGCACATGGATCTGGACTGATGTTGTGTCTTAGTATCTGCTTTTGTACTTTTAATTTCAAATAGATCACAAAATCATACTGGTCAGAGAGGGGAATGGTGTGTGCCCTTTAATTTTGAAAGCTGTTTAGTCGAGACAGATCTCTGATCTGCTGGCAGCATAAGTCAGAACTCTTTTGAGTTTCATGAGTTTATCATCAGATACAAATTCATTCTCTTACTGAGGCTTTTCCATTAGATGTAGTAAGTTGGTCATTTTTGTAAATAGGGAGCATGGGAGAAACCTCCATAAAGAGAATAGCCAAGTTATTCATTACTCTGCTTCCCTGTACCCTTTAAAAAAGATACTGGCATTCAGGAACACTAAACACTGTCTGAGGATGGGACATGTCCTTTAGAGCCCATGCCAGCCAAGGGCCACAAGGTGTCACTGCCCCAAAGGAAAAGCTTCTAGAGATGTGAAACTGAACTGCCTTTTGCTTGCAGCTTTACACTGTTGGTTTTTTTTAACTGTTTGTTTTTAAGTCTCCTTGGCTACATTTTCCCTCCACGGTAGAAAGGGGAGCAAAGAGGACAGAGCATCTCATTGCTACCTGGGTTTGCTTATTAGGCTGCAAAAGGGGCTGTGAGCTGGAAGGGCTCTTCAGAGGCTTTGTGGTGCAAGGTGGTTGGAGCCCTTCTGGAGCTTGGTTGAAGTATTGGGGACAGATTCTGCACAGAGATTCAAGTCAGGAGCTTTCTGCTTTTTATACATGTGTGTATGTAAGACTGGGTATATACAATATATATAGGATGTGTGTATATATATAGAGACAGGATGTGTAGACACATCTCCTCCATACTCTGAGCTGCCTGTTGCCTCCACTGTGTGATGCAGAAGGTCTCACCAGGCAATAGCTGTATCACTCCCACTGCTGTTAGTAATATATGAGTTACCCAAGGCTCCTAATTTATCCCACACTTCCCTGCAGCCCCATAATGTGTATTCCATGCATCAAAACATCCAGGATCTGCTGGCTGATGGAGCAGAATGGTGTTGTGTTTCAATCATCTGGATGACAGCAGGTCACACCAGCAGGTGCCTGGGGATGTAGACCATGGCAGAGCCAGTGTTAGCAGCACTTCTCCAAGATGCTCTGACATTCTGGTGTGGTTCATGACCAAGGGGCTTTGAATCCATCTTCTTTTTTCCTTTCATGAATTTGTCCACTTGTTTGGTGAAGTGTTAAATGTCTGGAGTTGGCAGCACCCTAGGGCAGAGCTCCACGGGTTAACTGCACAAGACTGTGACTCTTCACACAACGTGCTGTTTTGGGTTGTTTCTTATTTTTTCCTTTAAAATCTATTACCAGATTTTTTACACAATGCCTCCCCAGGTTATTTTTGGAAGAGTCTGCAAGTATCCTTGCCTTTTCACCTGCTTTGGGCTGCTCAGGACTGTATAGACTTTCGTCTCTTCCCTGTCAGTCACGGCTCATCCCTCCCACTCTAATGAAGAGTCCTGATTTATTCAGTTGTTTATTGTAGAAAAACACTTTCTGTATCTTCCATTGACTTGTTGCTCTTTGTAACTCTTCTAGTTTGGCTGTGGCCTTCCTAAGTGTGTCACAAACCGGAGAACACATGACTCCCAGAAGTTTGTATTCAGAGTCAATCCCAAACAGGTTTGGATTGGAAAGGACCTTAAAGACCATCCAGTCCCAACCCCCTGCATGGGCAGGGACACCTCCCACCAGCCCAGGCTGCTCCAAGCCCCATCCAACCTGCCCTTCAACACTGCCAGGGATGGGGCAGCCACAGCTTCCCTGGGCAACTTGGGCCAGGGTCTCACCGCCTTCACAGTCAAGAATTTCTCCCCAAGATCTCATCTAAATCTCCCCTCTTCTAGTTCAAAGTCATTCTCCCTCATCCCATCCCTTCCTGCCCTTGTCCCAAGCCCCTCCCCAGCTTTCCTGGAGCCCCTTCAGGCACTGGAAGGTGCTCTAAGGTCTCCCTGGAGCCTTCTCTTCTCCAGGCTGAACACCCCAACTCTCTCAGACTGTCTCCAGAGCAGAGCTGCTCCAGCCCTTGGATCATCTTTGTGGCCTCCTCTGGATTCTCTCCAACAGGTCCATGTCCTTTTTATGTTGGGGACCCCAGAGCTGAACACAGCAGGTGAAGGGAGAGACATGCACCATGGTTACTTAGGGAAACAGTCTGTCAACTGTGTCAGTCTCTCAAGGTGTGTCCTGACTCTTCAGAATCATTTCTGGCCATTTCCAGAGCAGCCAACACAGGGATGTCCTGGTGTTGGTGAGAAACAAACAGGCTGCTTCAGCTGCCCTAAAGGGTGTAAATAGTTTTGTATTGCCCCTTGACATTCTGCTCAGAAAATGTATTAACAGGATCTTCCTACTTAACATTTTTAATTTTTAGAGGAGTCACACTCATCTCTCTCCCTTTGTTTTTATTTTTCAGAAAATCACCAACCATGTCTTAGGGAGGAGGGTGCCTTGGAACTGATAAAGGTCTCTTCAAAGGAAGGTTTCTTCAGCTTTTTGAGCTTGCAGCATGAAGGAGTTGTGATGTGACAAAAGATAATGCAGTAAATACTGTTGCAGTGTATGTTTGTGGTTTTCAGTCGTGTCATTTTTGTACTAATCTAACTTTGCTGCATGTAAGAATGAAGGATTTGCTGTGGGTGAGAGGTTTTTAGATAAATGGCTGGTTTTGGAAGTGCATAACACCACTACAGAAGTAAACATGGTTTGGAAGTCTTTGATTCATAACATATTTATAACTACCTAATGGGAATGGCCGTTTTATATTTTGAATTGTTTTTAACAATGATTGTTTATTTTTTTAATTTCCTATGTCAATGGAGAACACCAATCATGTTTTGTACTTCAAAAACCCCTTAAATAAATAACAGAAGTTTATAGTAACTGTCGGAGCAATCATGAACTGTATCTTTGCTGTCTGTATGAACAACATCTAAAGAAACCAGGTCTTGGTCACCTCTTACCCAACACAGACCTGAAGAACTCACAAGGTAACTGAAAGGCTGTTCAAACTGGATGTGATTACCACAGGTCTTTGGTGAGACCCTGGCCCAGGCTGCCCAGAGAAGCTGTGGCTGCCCCATCCCTGGCAGTGTTGAAGGGCAGGTTGGATGGGGCTTGGAGCAGCCTGGTCTGGTGGGAGGTGTCCCTGCTCATGGCAGGGGGGTTGGAACCTGGTGATCTTTAAGGTCCCTTCCAACCTTCACCATTCTATGATTCTTCATGGACACCTGCTGGAAGTCTCCGGTTCCAGAGCTGCCTGTAATTCTTCCAACAAAACTCTTGGAACAGGTAAGCAAGAGCTGGCCAAAGCAGTGGGGAGCTTTGTCCTTTGTACTAGTGAACTGGAACTACATGTTGGCAAACCTTTCAAAACGAAGAGCTGCTGCAATTTTTTATGTTTTACCTGGCTTAAAAATGTTCAGTGACTACCAGAATAATCCAACAGTCCCTGTCATTCTGGTAGAGTTGCAGCTTGAGAGCTCCAGTGCCAAGCAGCATGTGATTCCTCATTTGGTAATAATCCTGTGGTGTTTTCCTCTGCTAAGGGAGAAGTGTTTGCTTCTGTTCAAGTCTTTCTGTTTGGGCAGGCTTGGGTATTTCAGATGTGTGGTCTGGGGTGGCTATCACTGGTCTGGGGCCTCACAAGGAGTTTCCACTCTGCTTGCTGACATCCTGTGCAGGAAATGTTCTCCATGTTCTGCACACAGGGAGAAAAAGCAAGTGTTGCAGGGGAGCAGGGTGAGACTGTTGGACTTCTCAAAGGAGCAAACACCTGCAACTCTAGGTGAAATCAGGAGGAGTTGACTTCTCAGAACTTAGGAAAATGAGGTCTTCTATTATCATCCATCCTTCCCTGGATTTCTGCAGGAGGGTTGCTAGTGGAGCTGACTCACACCCATTCTTCTGCCCTTCCTTCTTGTCATCAGGTCAGATAAAGCTCGTGCTGGGTGCAAAGCATCCAGTGTTTATAGTTCTGTGCAAGGAGGCTGTTGACATTTGGAGTCATTGCTTCCAACACGCACAACTTCATTCCAAAACCTCAGGGAATTATGCTTGTCTTGTGTCAATTCCAGAGCAGAGTTATCTCCTCCTAAATCCACTGCCATATGAAGAATTTTAGGGTAAGTTCTGCAAATCTTTGCAAGTTGAAAGAAGGCAGATTTTGTTGGTATTTTTTTTTTTAACCCTACAGGAGCAGGCTTCTGTGCTTAGTTAATCAGAAATGCTCTTTGGGGGGCATTTGCCATGCCCATCCCTCACCCTGGTGGTTGTGGGGGTGCCAGATGCATGTGTGGGTCTCACCAACTGTCATAGCTGGTGCCTCCAAAGCTGGAGAGGGCAGTGCCGGTGTCTGTTGAGTTGTCTCTGGAAACTGAGAGCAGCTCTGATCTAGTACTGTGGTGGTTCAGCTGCACCTTGGTCATCTCCAAGAAGGGCTGGTCTTTGGCTTTGAACTACCTGAAGATGTGCTGTCTGTAGACTGAACTTGAGGTGGGAAGGGTGATGGATGTGTGGGTGAGGCAAAGAGATGGCAGAGAAAAGAGGTATCAAAGGTCACCTTATATTTTACAATCTGTATTATTATAAGAGGCTTGTTTGCCCTTCAGAAGCACCTTCTGTTTCTCTTCCATCACCATTTCTCCTAGTTGTACCTTTGGGGCTGTAGATTCCTTCCCAGTGGACCTTTTCCAATAATCTGAGTCCTGTGGTTCTTGGTGGGTGTTCTTGGAGTCCTTCCTATGGAGAACCATTCTCAAGTTAGAGGTCTGCCACATCAGGCAGTGGTGGGACTTGAGTGGATGTTGTCTGGGTCACCTTCTCTCATGGCTGATAACCATGGAAACCATTTGTAAGGATGCTGTAGAAGAAAGGTTGAAGTCCATGGAAATTCCCCACAGAATACAGTTCCTGTGCATCTGTCTAGACGTGGCCTGGTCCAGGGTGGTTGACTCCTGGAGAGCTGCATACCTGAAGGACTTCTGCTGCCCATCTTCGTTGGTGGCAGATTTGCTGGTGGTTGTGCCTGCTGGAGAACACAACTGAACTGCTTGGAAGAGGAGGAGGCTGAAGAAGGAGATTTGCCCTGTGCAGAAGCAGGTAAGATGGTTGCTTCCACTTGTCCTTGAGAGCATCCTGGTTGATAATTCACTTCTTCTGAGATGATATTCTAAGGAAGGCACTACTCCCTGACTGCCTGTTCGTTGCTCCACATCAAAATTTAATGCAGTAAATTCTCAGCCTGGAGAAGAGAAGGCTTTGGGGAGAACTCATAGTGGCTTTCCAGTATCTGAAGGGGCTACAGGAAAGCTGGGGAGGGACTTCTGACAAGGTCTTGTAGTGAGGGATGAAGAGGAATGATTTTAAGCTGAAAGAGGGGAGATTCAGGTCAGACATTAGGAAGAAATTCTTGGCTGTGAGGGTGGTGAGACCCTGGCCCAGGCTGCCCAGGGAAGCTGTGGCTGCCCCATCCCTGGCAGTGTTGAAGGGCAGGTTGGATGGGGCTTGGAGCAACCTGGGCTGGTGGGAGGTGTCCCTGCCCATGCAGGGGGTTGGAACCTGATGGTCTTGAAGGTCCTTTCCAACCCAAACCAGTCTGGGATTAAACAGGATCTGAATAAGTTGCTGCCTCTGCTGCATGTGCTGGTTGCCCAGCTGTGCTTCTGTGAAGCTTCAGAGTGTGAGATGGAGCCACTGGACGTGCTTGTCATAGTCGTGGGGAAGGAATTCAGCTGATCTGCTCGAAATGGGAAAGCCACAGTTCTTTCACACAAGCAAGGTTCGAAAGTCAAACTTTTTACTCATATTTTCCCCCCTCCATCAGCAGATAAGCTGAACTCTCCAGGCCAAATGAGACCCTGCGGGAGGGTGAATGACCCCTCCATGACAAATGAAAACCATGTTGATTAATGCACTTCTGGAAGGCACTCAAATTCCACGATGATGAGGACAGTTGTAAAAGGTCTTTGAGAGGGGAGAAGGGTTGTTTTTTTTAAAAAAAAATAGATAATCTAATTTTACTAATTTACCCACATGCTGCAGTCCTGTTTCTTTCTAGCTTTGTCAGAAGCTACTTTGAACTGGTCTTCATGGTGCAAAAGAGAGACTAGCTCATTTTTCCAAAGTTGTGTTGGCTCCTCTACCCAAATTGGATTTGGTTTGTCCCATGAATCACTCTGCTGGAGGTTCTGGTGGCTTCTGCCAGGTCTTCTGAGTCATCTGCTGAGCAGCCAGCCTGGGCCTTCCCTTGGAGAAGAGTGAGTCTCTTGGGCTTTGAGACTTGCTGCTTGGATCTGGAGGAGGTAGGATGCCAGCTACATGCTGTGGCTTCCTGAACACCTGTGCAGGGGGAGTTGAGTTCCTGTGGCTTTGCGTGCAGATTCAAGAGTCATTTGAATGGAAGGTTCTGTGAAATTGGGTCTGAGGAGATGTGTTTTTTGGGTCTCTCAGGGCAGAGGTTTTGATGACTGGCATAGAGCTGCTTTGCTGCATTCCAGCTCTCCTGGTCCTTTGCAGAAGGACCCTTACCAGGCTAAGAGCAGTGGAGATTGTGCTGGGGAAGCAGTGGCTGAAGACCCAAAGTGTAAGTGCTCAGGATCTTCCTGAGCACACCGCCTGTGCTGGTGTCCTCCACCTGCTGGTTCCCTCCTTCATGGCTCTGAGGAAAGAGCCTGAAAGGGCACAGAAAACAGACACCAAAGGGCTGTCCCTGTAATTCCATGGCTGTGAGGGATCCCTGGCTCCCCACGTGCTGCTCCTGGCTTACTCCAGGATGCAGAAATCCCCTCTCTGGGGCTCAGCTGCCAGGCTGCTGCCCCAGCTGCAGAGCCTGGTCGGGTGCCACGTCTTCTGTGGGCTTGTGTCAGCAGAGCTATCAAGTGTTCGAGGCAGTAGATGAGGGAAGGATGCTTGTTCCTGTGCACAAAAAGGCCTTTTATGAACCGCTCTGGAAAGCCACCACCTATTGCCACCCCCAACCCCGTGCAGGGGCACAAACTTCTCCATGGCCAATGGTTGAGATCAGGTTCCCTGTGCTGGTGGGGAGCAGAGAGGCTTTGACCTTCACCTACACCCCCCCCTCCAAGCCTGCCCTACTTTTAGTAATTTGTGCTGGTTGAGGAAGTGGAGGAATGAGTAAAAATATCACGGACCATGTAGCAATGGTGGAGCTCTGCTGGGATTAATGGGCTGCTGAGGGAAGGCTGGAGCCTGTTGGCTGCTCAGGGTTTCCTCTGGCTGACAGTCCCAACCCCATCCCAGCCTCTGGCTCACCCCTCTGTGGCACTCCTGGCCACCACTGCCCTTTCTTGGAAAGACCTTCACAGCTCTCTGCAGCTCTGCACAGCCTGGTCCCTCTGGACCTTGCTGCTGATGGTTTCCTGATGGCTGGAAGCCCTGTCATGCCTTCAAAACTCTCCCAGTTTTGTGCCAGGCTGCTGATTTACAGCTGCTCTGCTGAGCTTCCACTGAGCTGCCTGGATCCAAGAATCAGGGAATCGTTTTGGCTGGAAAAGACCTTTAAGATCATTGAATGCAACTGTTAACCCAGGAGTGCCAAGGCCACCACTAAACCGTGTTCCTCAGAACAACTTTTACATGGCTTTTAACCCCCTCTGGGGCTGGTGATCCACCCACCTCCCTGGGCAGCCTGTGCCAGTGTTTGATAACCCTTTCAGTGAAGATGTTTATCCCACTGTCCAATCTAAATCCCCAAGAAGGGACAGCAAAGCCCTCTGTTTCTCTCACTCCTCTTGCACAAGTTTATTCTTTTGAATGAGTTCATTATTTTGCTGCAATTCTCCTCTCCTGGATGTGATGGGACCTGCACAACCCCTCCATGGTGAGTTTTAGCAGCAGACCACCTTCAAGATTCAGGGGGGCCTTCCTGGTGCTCTGCAGAACTTCATAGAATCATAGAAGGGTTAAGGTTGGAAGGGACCTTCAAGATCATCCAGTTCCAACCCCCTGCATGGGCAGGGACACCTCCCACCAGACCAGGTTGCTCCAAGCCCCATCCAACCTGCCCTTCAACACTGCCAGGGATGGGGCAGCCACAGCTTCCCTGGGCAACCTGGGCCAGGGTCTCACCTCCCTCACAGCCAAGAATTTCTTCCTGATGTCTCAGTCTCCCCTCTTGCAGCTCAAAACCCTTCTCCCTCATCCCATCCCTCCCTGCCCTTGTCCCAAGCCCCTCCCCAGCTTTCCTGGAGCCCCTTCAGGCACTGGAAGGTGCTCTAAGGTCTCCCTGGAGCCTTCTCTTCTCCAGGCTGAACACCCCAACTCTCCCAGCCTGTCTTTGTAGCAGAGACTTCACCGAGAAAGGGCAGATGGTCCTGGGGAGAGCTTGTGGTGAGGCCAGGTTGGATGGGGCTTGGAGCACCCTGGGCTGGTGGGAGGTGTCCCTGCCCGTGCAGGGGGGTTGGAACTCGATGATCCCTCGGGTCTCTTCTACCCCATTCCCTGATTCATTCCGTGATGCCACGAAAACTAACAATAACAAAACCAACTTGTGGAGGGGGCTGGAGAGTCCCTCTCCCCCTGGGGTGGTGGATGGGGTGGTTGAATTCCCTTTCTATCCCCCCCCTCTTTCCTTCTCCTCCCGGAGAAAGGGGGTGAAGCGGATTGTGGGGGAGCCCGGCACCGGGCTGGGATCGGCGGCTGCAGCGGGATGTCCCGTTGGAGGGAGCCTGGGAGCCGCCTTTCTCCTCCCCTTCCCCGGGTCTGCTTCTCATTAAAGCGTCCCGGCCGGGCCAAGAAACACAGCCATAAATAAAAGCGAACAATGCCCACCCCTCCCCACCCCCCCCTTCCCACCGCCCAGCCCCGCATCCAGCCGGGCGCCTGGGAAAGGGGGGATCCGGAGGGTGAATGGGGCTGGGAGAGGGGATCCGAGAGAGAGAGAGGGGAGGGGACCCGAGAGGATAAGAGGGGGAGGAAGGACGGACGGCGACGAGCAGAGGCGGTGACAAACCCCGGGGAGCATGGCCGGGCGGGCTCCCCCCCAGCCCGGGGCTGCTTTTTGGGGGAGCCGCATCTTCCTGCTGGGCTTGTTGGTGCTGTTCCCCGGGCGGGGAGATGCTTCTGGACACAGGGGTGAGTACAAAGGGTCATCGTTCCCCACCTCCCCCCCCAAAAAAAAAACAAACAACCCGGGGTACCGGGCGCACAGCTCTGGTTCAGCCCGCGGGGTGGGGGGGGTCCGGGGGTTTGGGGAATGGAGGTGGTTTGATGGGGGGGGGGGAGCTGCGGGCAGCACTGCCTCCCTTCGGCCCCATCGCTCTGCTGGGCATGTGCCCGCCCCCCAAATCCCCCTCTTTCCGTGGGTTCCACCCCCCCCCCCCCCCCAACAGAGCCGGCCCCGGGGGAGGGTGGCAGCGGGACTGCGCGCTGTGCCTCTATATGGTCTGGTCGGGGTGGGAGCGCTGGGAGCAGCCAGGCAGCCCCCGGGAGAGGGGATGGATTCGGCTCCGAGATCCCCCCCGAACGGCAGAGACCCTCCCCTGCCTCATCTCCCCATCCCGCACCGCCCTTGTGGCCCTGCCCCAGCTCCGGGTGGTGGCACCTCGGGAGGGACCCAGCGGTGCCTGCTGCTGCTGGGTGTCCTGGGGCGAAACTCGGCTTTTCCTCCTGTGGTTTCCATCACTTTTCCAGCAGGAGGAGAAGGGCAGAAGTTGCCAGGTTGGGTTCAGCCTCCTGTAGTCTCCCCTTCTCCATCCCCTAATTCCTTCCACGACCCCACCAAGAAGCTCTGGCTGCTGCTTCCCGGGGCAATTTCGATTAATTGTAATTATTTTTACTCTTGAGCTTCACTGGGTTCTCTGCTGCCGAAAAATAAGTTTTCCAGCAACTCAGAGACAGCCCTGTGCGAGCAGCTGGGAGAGGAACGAGGAGGGTGGTGGGAGCCAGAAACCTCTGTTTGGATTAGGAGGAGAGGAGGAAAAGCAGCCGGGAGAGCTGCCCGCCTTGGTTGGAGCCTGTGAGCTGCAGGGCTCATCTTCTGCCTTTAGCATCCCCCAAATGCCAAAGCCATGCTGCTCCTGCTGCAGCACTCCCAGAAGAGGCTGGGAATGAGTATGTTTTCTAGGAAAAAAAAAAAAAAAAAGGAGGGGGTGGGAAACCCCCTCTGCACCACGTTGGGGTTTATTTGACTTAGATTTGTAAGGCCCTGTCTCATGCTCCGAGTCAGTCTGATTCCCAGCAAAAGCTGGAGGGAAAGCAGCAGGGAGCTTCATATAATAACCCAGAGGTTTTTACGACGTGGCCTGAAGGCCATCCCAGTAATCCCTGCAGAACCACTGCCCCTGGTGTCCCATCCTCTCCCCAGACAGCGTGGGAGAGAGGCCGGCTCTGCAGCCAGAGGCAGCGTCTCCCTGCCCCTCTCCCTCCAAGGCAGCCAGTAAAGACAAAACGAGGAGGTTGTTTTTTTTTTTTTTTTTTTCCCTTTTATCTGAAATGGGAAGGCAGCAAAACCCCCCAGGAGCTGCTCCCCCTGCGTGGCTGGAGAGAAGTCACCTCAAGGCCGTGCCTCAGTTTCCCCCCTTATAAAATGAGCTCGTGCACGGCTGGGGGCGTTGAAGGGCCTCGTTGGCTCTTCTGGGGGAGGTGAGGGGAAGGAAACTGGGCTTGTGCCACCACCTTATCTGTAGTTATTCCTGGAATCTGATTACAGGCTATATATAATGAAAACTGATTAAATGCCACTGTGTGATAGCACATCCTAGGGCCTGCTGGGACAGACGTGGCTGGATTGTGTTCAACACTCAGTTCCCCACCAGTTCATTCCCCACCAATTCATTCCCCACCAATTCATTCCCAACCAATAACTGTTGGGAATCCATTTTTTTTTTTTTTTTAATTTATTTTTAAATAAATCTTTCCAATAACTTAATCTTTCTTCAAGCCAAATCCCCCCCCAGATCATTGCACGGGGAACCCAAAACAAGCCTCTAAAACTGTGAAGCCATAAACCCTGTTATTCCACTCCCTTGGTAAATAACTTGGTTCTTTGCAGGGGAAGGTTCTTCCATCCCAGCTTTCACTGACAACATTTGGCTTGGCAAAGTGGTGCCCAGCCCTTCATATTTTTGCAAGGCTTCATCCCTTCTCCTCAGCATCTTCAGATTTTGTTTTATTGTTGTGGGTTTTTTCCTCCTTCTGTTGTTGTCCAGGCTTCAGTCACCAGGAGCTGCTCACTCTGGTGCAATCAAGTCCAGCCACGTTGTTTAGGGGGGGAAAAAAAATAGCCTTAGAATGTCTGTCTGTCTCTAATGGAGCCAAGGAATTGCTTGTACTGCTCTGCCCAGGGGAGCTGGGATGGCTCAGAGAAACCCCTGATGTGCTGCAGCTATTTTAGCTCCTCTGCTCCCAGCTCTGGCTGGGAAGATGGTGGCTCCAGCTCCGGGTGGTGGAACCATCCCTCCCCAGCCTGTGAATGCTGGTGATCAGTGGGTGTGAAAGCATAAAGCCCAGAAGAAAGCCCCGTGGTGTGAGTCGGGAGGGCTGGAGCAGGCAGGGGGATGCGCTGCTGCCTGCATGGCCCCTGCCCTCACCCCGGGCTGGGGTGATCTGGGGGTGCCTGGTGGGGTTTGCCTGGGCTGGCTGGTGATGGGCAGGACCAGGGTGGTGCCAGCCATGTGCTGGCTGCTTCCCCATGGGGTGTTAGGACACCAGCTGGGGACCTGGGTGGGCAGTGATGCTCCAGGAGCGAGGCTGGTTAGCAATGAGGGCACTGGCCTGGGCAGGGGGTGATGCTTTGGCTTCGTGCTGGTGTCCATCCCCCAGAAACACCCTAGAGGTGGCCCTGGATGTTGGCCAGAGCCTCCAGCTCTGTCTCTTCCTCTCATTTCTCTCTTGAGAGAAGCAGAGGAGCTCCTACGCTGAGGCACTTGCATGATCCATTTGTGTCCTCACCAGGTCTTCTCTTTTCTAGGTCTACCACCCCATGGAGAGCAGGTCACCCCACACTGGCTCCTGGGGGGCCGTACCAGACGAGCTGTCAGCCTGGATGAAAAGGTAAGAGCAGAGATGGTTTCTCTCCCCTGCACTGTGTGGCCAGGGCTTGCACCTGAGGGCCCTCTTGGTGGGGCTCAGATGGAGATGTCAAGTTTGCAGGACGTGAAGTTTACAGGACCCGTCACCATATTCAGGTGATGAACGGGGAAAGCAGAAGGTTCAGTTAGTTAGGAGTGGTCCTCCTAAGTATTGGGCAGTAGGAAGGATGGCCAAGAGCTACAGGGGGAGCAGAAAGGAGCTGGGCAGTTTGGAGAGAGGAGATGGAGGTAACTCATCAGACTGATGGTTTGGCCAGGATAGACAGACCAGCAGGATCAGCTAACGGGAAAGTGCTGCAGGATTTAAGAGTGATGTCCTTGGAAGAAGAATATGGAGAAGCTGGGCCCAGGCTGTGGGGAGAAGAGGACCTCTCTTCCCAGGGCTGGTCTGCTGGCCTGTCACACCCTCCCTGCCACCTTCACTGTCTCCAAATCCACTTAGATGAGTTGCCTGTGGTGATCCCAGCCTGGGCTTGGTGCCTCGCCCAGCTCTGGGGTCACCCAGCTCTGCAGCTGCTCATCCAGCTGGTCCTTGTACCCAGCAGCTGGGAGGGTCTCGGGGGCTGTGGTCTCCTCTGGGACAGATCAAATCACATCCCAGCACAACCAGCACTGGTGTGGGGGGCTGTGGGAAAGGCTTGTGCTTTGGGGCTGAGCGGGTTCGCTGCTGAGGAGGCTCAGTGCTGTGAAGGGACTATTTCTGGTGGCATCTCCCTGGGGTGGGGGCTTAGGGACACAGCTTTGAAACCACCTGAGGTGTCTCCAAGTGAGGCCTCCTTGCTTTGTGCTGGAGATAACTGAGGGTGGGGTTTGCCTCAGTTCCCAGCAGGGAAGTGGAGAGGGGCTTTGTGCTGCCCTGCCTCCCCCGAGGGGCTGGAAGGTGCCTTTTCCTGGAGGATTTGGGAGTATTGCTCTCATCGGTGCTGGCTGCTGGGAATTGTGGTTCTCCAGGAGCCGAAATAGCCCATGGTGTTGGGGATGCTGTGGTCAGCTTGCAGAAATGTCCCCTCCCTTCCTAGCAGTCCTGGATTGGTCTATATTTAAGTTGGAGGGCACTCGAGACGGGGAACGCGTGGCAGCAGGAGGGTTATTTATACTCTCACCAACACCCCACTGCCCAAGATTGTGCTGGGTGGGTGCAAATCACAGGGGTGGGGGGATTTCAGGGCTCACCCCGGGGCTGGTGGGACTGGGACAGCTCACCGACCAGGATCATGGGGTGGGTGGGCAAGTTCTGGCATGTTTCCTGGCATCTGCTGTGGCTCCTCTGGTTCCAGCCAGCTCGAAACAAGGAGCCTCCTGTTCCTCGGTGGAGGGGGAAGGAGAGGAGGGGAAGGGGGGTGGTCGCTGCTGGGAGTGAGGAGATTTGTGGGGGAAGGCTGGTGGCAACCAAAGGATGGAGTAGAGGTGAGCAGGTTCCCTGCTTGTGGACAGAGCCCCAAACCAGCCCTGTTTCCCCCCCGGTGCCGCCGCCGTGTGTATTTTTAGGATCAGTTGAGTCTGTCCAAAAGTCTCCTCCTTGCCCTCCAGCAAAGATCCTGGAAAGAAGCACAGCTGTGTGGTTGCCTCCAGCCCGCTCTGTCTGTCTGGGCACGGCTGGCTTTCGGGGAGGGACCTCTCAGAAGGGACAACGGGAAGTGGCTGGTGGGCTCCCTCGTGGGGTTCGAGCGCGGTGACCGCCCCAAAAGCTCCTCTGTCCCTTCCCCAGGAGCTGCTCCTCCGTGGGTGGGATGCTGCAGGGTGGCCCGTGCCATGGTCCCAGGGGACATCACTGTGTCTCCTTCCCCTCCTCCTTCTGGAGGAGCCAGGTCAAGCTGGAAGAGGAGGAGGGTGGTGGTGGTGGCCCTGCGGTCCCCGTCGTGTGCGGGCTGGCGTGGCGCTGGGGGGTCAGACCCTGCTCCCCCCCCTCTGCACCCTCCTCTCTCCTATTGTTCAGGGCTGAACTCCCCTCAGGCTCCACAGCTCCTGGCACACATGGAAGTGATTTTGGAGAGGCCGGGGAGGAGGTCGTGGGGACCCTGATTGCAAACAGCTCCCTCGTCACCCCTGGCGCGGGGTGGGATCCTGCCCCGCTGCTGCATCCTCCTCCTCCCACCCCTTTCCCCCAGCTCCAGTCATGGGATGAAGGCTGCCAGAGCCAACCACAGTCTGTTCCAGCCTTTCAGAGCTGGAAATGCAGGTCATGACCAGTATCCTGGCCCAGGTGTCCCACCAGCCTGGGGTCCCACCTAGCCTGTCATGCTGCCCATGCCCTTCTCTGCCTCATTTCCTTCCTGTTGTAACTGCTTTTCCCTAGGTGGGGTTTCTCACTGCACTGGTTTCAGACTAGAAGAGGGGAGATTGAGGTGAGACATGAGGAGGAAATTCTTTGCTGTGAGGGTGGTGAGACCCTGGCCCAGGTTGCCCAGAGAAGCTGTGGCTGCCCCATCCCTGGCAGTGTTGAAGGGCAGGTTGGATGGGGCTTGGAGCAACCTGGGCTGGTGGGAGGTGTCCCTGCCCATGCAGGGGGTTGGGACTGGATGATCTTGAAGGTCCCTTAAACCCAAACCAGTCTGGGATTCTGTACATCACAAGGGCTGAGGAGCACCCAGGCAGAAGAGCTCTTCCTTCCGGGTCTCTCCTGGCACCCTGTCCCTGTATGGGAACACACCTTGACACCAGTGGACCATCCTTCCCCCCACCACTACCCCTCACCCCACAGGATCGTCTGCTGGGTCCCTGGAGCAACCAGTGTCTCCCTGTCCTGGTGGTGGGACACAGCTGTCCCCTTCATCCTTGCCCACAAACACTTGGGGCGTCCCCTCTGGCTGTGCTCGGGGTGCCAGACCCTGTCCCTGTGGTGTGGGACCCTCCCTGGAGATCCATGTGGGGTCACAGCCCTGCCCTGGGGGAGGAAGGGAGGAGAAGGGTGGGTTTGGGGTGGGCTGCAGGTGCTGAGGACACGCACTCCTGCCATCTGTTTCCTGCAGGGAAGCCCTTTTCCCTGTGGCAGGGCTGAGCAAACCCTGACGTGGTCCCAGAGCCAAGTTTGCTGTGAAACAACCAATATCCTGCCTCTCTGTCTCCGGGGGCCTGGATTGTTCTGGCTCCTCCAGAGCTGGCTGTCCTTGGGATGCTTTTCCAGTGAGCAACTGGAGGGAGAAGCTTGTCCTTGGGGTCTCGGATCCTGATCCTGGTGTGTATTTAGGCCATAGCAATGCAGGCCCTGAGCCTGGAATAGAATCCCAGAATCATCCTGGTTGGAAGGGACCTTGAAGATCATCAAGTTCAACCATAACCTAAATCCCCTGCCATAACCTAATTTGCCCATTCAGGGCTTAAACCACGTCCCTAAACACTGTATCTACATTTCTTTTGAATTCTTGCAGGGATGGTGACTCCACCACCTCCCTGGCTCTTCAAATCCCAACTCTGCTGCTGGGATCCAGCCTCCCCAGGGAGGACCCAGCTCAGCCTTGATACTCCAGCTGCAAAACCCATCAGCAAATCCTCAGTGGAGCAGCTCCAAGCAATTCTGATCCCCCTCTTCCTCATGACATCCAGGCTTGCATGTGCTTCCTTAGGAAACTGGGGCTTATGGGGCCTGCCTGAGCAGATGGCCAGGCTGGGATTTGAAAGTGGCTTTTGGATTTTTTGGCTTAACTAGTGGTTTTCAGAAGAGCTCAGTGCTCCCTGGGCCCACTCCTGGGAGAGCTGATCTTCTGCAGGGAAGTGGGAGCATCCCACTTGTGATGGAGGGAGCCTGGGCAAGGAGAATGGCCTGGAGCCCTTGGCCTCAGGCTTTGCTGGGATGTCCTGGAGAGGGGCCATCACCTCCACATCCAGCCAGGGCTGAGGGAAGGTGGTTCTTGCAGCCTGTGGAGCCAGCACGTCCTTTTTGTGATTGCTAGAGAAAGGAGGTCACAGTGTTTGGATGAGGGAGGAAAGTGCTAGAGCCAGGATGATGCTGGAGCCTTGGAACAAGCTCCAGCCCAGGATGATGCTGGAGCCTGGGATGATGCTGAAGCCCAGGAAGATGCTGATCCCAGCTCATTCCAGGTGCACAACACCTTAGCTGGCAGCTCTTGGGGACTCAACCACCTTCCAGTTAGGCTCAAGGCAAAGTTCTCAGTGTTTAATTAATGCAATAACCTCTCCTGGCTGGAGAGTTGGGTCGTTTGACTCCCTTCTGGCCCAAGTGGTGCTCACACCCTCCTTCTCCCTTGTCTCACTCGATGCTCCTGATTTCTCCAGGAGCTGAGCTGGCTTCAGCCCATCCCAGCTAAATCCAGGGTCAGCCTCCTGCTCCCCACTGCCTCTCCACGTGCTCTCGGGGGAAACTGAGGCACAGGGAAGGGAAGTGCACGCCATGCAGGGCTCAGGCCTGGATCCCATTAGCTACAGTTTGTTGTCCAGCCTTTGGCAGCTGGGGAATCAGGATGGTTCTTGCACAGGGAGCTGGGAATGCCGGGATAACCCTGCACACCCTCATGTCCCTTTAAGACAGCAGATGGGAAAGAGCGTTTTGCCAGGAAAGGTCCTTAAGTCAAGGCAGGGAGTAATTGCTGGGGAATTCAAAACTGGGAAGTCTGGGCCTTGGTGGGGAGGAGGAGGAGAAGGGCTGAGGGAAGAGGGTGTTTGGGAGATCAGAGATGGGGAGAAACAGGCTTGAAAAATAGGGAGGGGTGGGGGTGAGGGGGGGGGTGTGTGTGGAAAGAAGGGAAACGGCAAGAAAAACCTACAGACCATGTTTGGCCAGGGAGAGATGTTTGTATAAGATCATGTTCTAAAAATACAGCCCGTTCCCACCAGCGCCGGAGGAGGGGAGCCTTCCTCTGCCCCAGCTTCCTCCTCCCCACATCTCACAGGGCCCCTCGCTGGGAGAGGGGACAGGGGCTGTGGCACTGCTGAAGGGGCTCGCCGGGAAGCGAGCAGAGCCTTCAGCTCAGCTTGCTTTGCTGTTGGGGTTTGGGTTTGGTTTGTTGTTTTTTTTTTTTAAAGTGCTGTGTCTGGTCTCCTTTTTTGGAGCTGGGAAGACAGTTGGAGCTTGGCTGGGCCCTGCTCCATCACCGTGTCCTTGTGCTGCCACGGGCTGGGGTGACGAGGATTTTCCCGTCCTTGGGAAATGGGGCCATGGGGGCTCAGACCCTGTGGGTCTCCTTGAGGCCAGAAGCATCCCTCCTCTGGCCAGCTTGAGCAGCTTAATGGGGTCCCTTCATCCCTGGAGCTCAGTCTGGGGTGAAGCTGCAGGAGCAGCCACCCTGGGAGCACAAAGCCCCATGTCCTGGGGTGCAGCAGGGGGGGGGGTCACCCAGCTGCCCTGCACCCCAAAGTGCTTTCTTGAGTGATGCTGCTCCTTAAAAACGTGATGGTCCCCAGGAGGGTGGTCTTGGGGCTGCCAGGCTGGAGATCCCCCAGCATCTCTGGTGCCCAGGAGCTAAACCTGGTTGGCCTTCTCCATAGGGATGAGAGGGAACAGCAGGATTTGGCCTGTTTTGAGCTGGGAATCACACCAGCTTCACCCCCACCCTGCTGCATTCCTGGTGACTGGCTGCAAAACCCCGTGATGCTCCGAGCAGCCAGAGCCTTGTGGGGGACAGCTCCTTCCTCTCCCCTTCCCCTCCGGAGCTGGGAAAACCTCTCCAGCTCACGAGCAGCGTGTGATGGGGCCCTGCAGCAGATCCCGAGCAGGGGGCTGAGGGCTGGAATCCTGCCGGGACATCCAGCAGGGATGGGGAAGGAGCCAGAGCCAGATCCAGCCACGCCACGAGCAGCGACGGGGCGATGCTGCGGTGTCCCCCGCGCCGGGGCCAGGGAGGGGTGTGGGGACAGCAGAGAAGGGCAGTGCTCTGGGCTCCAGCCCATCCCCTCACGTGTGGACAGGCCGTGCTGGTGTGGATCCCTGCGTGGGCTGCCCGTGTGGTGCCCTCCCAAGTGAGGGGGTGAGCGAAACCACCGGCATCCTGGGGAAGCTGAGTCAGTCGCTTCCTCTCGCTGCCCTCGGGTGTTTTTAAGGGTACAAATGACCCCCTGCCTGGGTGGTTGCTGCTTTGTTTCCCTACCCACTCAGGAGCTGACCCACCCAGGGACCGGGATCTCTGGTGGGATGGAGCTGTGGTGGGACAGGGCACACAGAGACTCCAGTTGGGATGTCTGGGTCGCTGCTTCCAATCCCGCATCCCGGATCCGTTCTCGCTCGCTGCTCTTTTCCTGGGGGAGCTGCCAGCAGGGCTGGGATCTGCATCCTCACCTCTGCTCTGGCTGGGTGAATCCCAGGGCAAATCTTCTTCTATCTGCTGCTGCTCTTGGGAAATCAAGCAGGAGGGGTTGTTTTTTGTCTTCCACGAGTTTCTGGCAGGGCTGGAGGAGGTGGAGCAGCTCTGTGGAAGAGAGGCTGGGATGTGCCCTGAGCTGGGGAGCAGAGAAAGATGGTGGGGACAGGGATGGGCAGAGGAGATGGTGTCTGGTGGGAACAGCAGAGGGTGTCCTGTGGATCATTGCAGCTTTAATCAAGAGACTCAGCTTTTGAGAAGTGAGAGGTGGTGGGGGCCAGTGTGAGATCACAGAATGACAGCCTGGTTTGAGTTGGAAGGGACCTTCAAGATCATCCAGTCCCACCCCCCTGCATGGGCAGGGACACCTCCCACCAGCCCAGGCTGCTCCAAGCCCCATCCAACCTGCCCTTCAACACTGCCAGGGATGGGGCAGCCACAGCTTCTCTGGGCAGCCTGGGCCAGGGTCTCACCACCCTCATAGCCAAGAATTTCCTCCTAATGTCTGACCTCAATCTCCCCTCGTCCAGTTTGAAACCATTATTTCCCCTCATCCCACCCCTCCCTGCCCTTGTCCCAAGCCCCTCCCCAGCTTTCCTGGAGCCCCTTCAGGCACTGGAAGGTGCTCTCAGGTCTCCCTGGAGCCTTCTCTTCTCCAGGCTGAACACCCCAACTCTCCCAGCCTGTCTGCAGAGCAGAGCTGCTCATCTCCATGACCTTCTCCAGACTCGCCCCAAGAGCTCCAGGGCCTTCTTGCCTTGGGCACCCCAGAAAGCAGGAGCTTCTTTTCCGAATAGGGGTGGTACTCAAAATCCATGGCACCCCCTGTCCCTTTGTGTTGCAAAGGGAGCAGTAGGTCCTACAAAGCCACAGGCAGGCAGCAGGGTGGACAGGCACCCAGCTGGAGCATCCCAGCCTCTGTCTTTTCTCACCCCATCCCTCCTTTGCTTCCTCCGTAGGTGCCGGCGCCTGCCAGGGCAAAAGTGGCCGTGATGGCCGAGGGCAGAGAGCTCGTCCTGGTGCTGGAGAGGAACCAGTAAGTGCTTGGGGCTGGGGAAGGAGCTTTGGGTGTCCCACCTGGAGCAGCAGCCGCCCTGTCCTGGCTCTCCTGCCCGCAGGGAAGGGATGTCCTGGTGTGGTTTCCTGCTGCCGATGAGCCTGTTTGGGCGGAAACGCTGCGTTTTCCCCCTGCCCACCCCCGTGGTGTGCAAGGCAGGTGGTGCAGCACCCAGCATGGGTGGAGGGGCTGTGGGGTGCTGAGGGGTCGGAGAGGTGCCAGGCAGAGGTTCAGTGGGACTGGGGGCTCTTGGGCTGCCATCCCACTGGTGGGGCTGATGCTGTGAGGTCAGGGGGGGTATCTCATGGTGGGTAATGCTGAGTGCTGGCAGTGGTTTGGAAACCTCTGCTGCTCTTCTGCTGGTTCATTCTTGGGGCTGGCACCCTTTCCGGGCTCCTTTTTGGATGCAGGTGGCAGCAGCATCTGTCCCCTGTGACACTCACCCAGCCTGGCATCTCCTTGTGCTGGGGCTGGGGCTAGGAGAGCAATTATCCCCATCTCCTGCCCTGCTCTCCTTGCCCCTCTCCCTGAGATCTCATGGCATTTGTACCTTTTTGGGTCTGGGTCCCTCCTGGTGCCAGGTGGCCCCGAGGTGGAGCAGAAAGCTGATCTCTGCAGGGTGAGTTCTGCTTCCACTTCTGCTTCTCTCCAGTAGCTGCGGGAGGCTGGTGCCTGGCAGGACCCTCCTCTTGCTGCTGTTTGGGCACAAAAGCAGCCAGCACGGTGTCCCCAAACAGCCCTGCTGGGCAGCAGGTCCCAGGGACCTGCAGAGGAGCTTTTGGTGTGAGGGAAGGAGAAGTTGGAGGGTTCTGTGCACGTTGTGCTTTAGGAGTGGGGACAGTGGGGAGGTTGGCAGTGGGGCTGGAAAGCTCATGTCCAAAGCTTAGCCTTGTATCTAGCTGGTGCACCAGGCCTGGAGATGTTTGTATGTCTTCTCAGGACCCCATTTCTGGCTTGGTGCCACTTGCCATGCTGAAAGGATGAGTGTGCTAAGGGAGGGGTGAAGAGCATCCCTGGTGGCTGTGGTGCCTCTGGCAGGACTGGGGGAGCACGGGACATGTCAGGATGCTGAGTGGTGGGTGAGAGCACAGTGAAACAGGTGAGGGCCTTGGTGGCAGCAAGTGGGAGCTGAGCACCCAGAGCAGTCCAGGATGCCCAGGACCATCTGTGGAACCTGGGATCATCCGTGGCACTTCCCATGGCATCAAAGGGCATCCATAGCACACAGGACCATCTGTGGCACCCAAGACCACCCATGACAAAAGGCAGTCCATATGGCACCCAAAGCAGTCCAAGACAGCCAAGACTGGCTGTGCCTACTGGTTGTATCTACTGGGGAGACCAAGGCAGCCCTGGCTATCTACAGTGCTGTCCTATGCCAGCAGGTCTACCTAAGCCCTGTTAGCCCATGAGCCAGTGAGGCCATGCTCAAATCTTCTTTCTTTCTTCTGGTACTGGGGGACATGGTCAACCTCCCAAGCCACCCTTCATGGTGTTTTCCAGCAAGGTCTTCCCTTGTGCAGGAGGAGGAGACACATCTTGCCCTTCTTTCCCATGGCTCCTGGTCCTTGGCCTGCCCTGGAGAGGACATCACAGTGGTCTGAACCATGCTGGGACCTGCTGTGCCCTCAGCTGGGAGGGTTGGCTCAACCTTCCCAGTTCCCCCATTGTCCAGGCATGGCATGGAGGCTTTTTCCTTTCCACTGTCCCCATCTGACCTGTCCCCACCCCTGTTCCCAGCTGCCCATCTGCCCCCGGGCTGGCACTTCTCTCACCGGGCGTCCCACAGGTCCCTTTCCAGGAACCAGGCTGAGCTCCTGTCTCCTTTCTCCCTTGTAATTGGAGTTACTGGTGCCAGGCACCCACTCACAGGCAGGCTGGGAAGCCAGGAACGTGCCCACAGTGACATTTTTTGGGGCCAAACTGGTTGCAAAATAGAAACCAAGAGGTGGGAGGACTATTCCGGGCTTGGCTGTTTGGTTTATTTTCTTCTGCTGGAGAATAAAAACTCTGGAATGTGGCCAAACCCCACGAATCCAGGGCCAAACTGTCAGCAGGAGCAAACCCAGCCCTGCTCTGTCCTTCTCTGCATGGCTGAGACCCCTTTGTTGATGATGCCCTTCCCATGGGTGACCTGCCCATCCCCATGATGCCCACAAGCTCATGGTGGGACTCCCATCACCCTGGCATCTTTTGTGGCACAGATTTGGGTGACATGGGAAAACCTCTATCCTCTTTGCTCCTCTCCCACCACCCGTAGCATCATTTCAGTCTAAATTAATCCCCTGGTCTGGTCCCTGGCACCCCCAGCCCCATGTGCTCACTGGTTGTTGGAGTCAGTCCAGAGGAGGCCATGAAGATGCTCAAAGGGCTGGAGCAGCTCTGCTCTGGAGACAGGCTGGGAGAGTTGGGGTGTTCAGCCTGGAGAAGAGAAGGCTCCAGGGAGACCTGAGAGCACCTTCCAGTGCCTGAAGGGGCTCCAGGAAAGCTGGGGAGGGGCTTGGGACAAGGGCAGGGAGTGATGGGATGAGGGGGAATGGATTAAAACTGGAAGAGGGGAGATTTAGGTGAGACATGAGGAGGAAATTCTTTGCTGTGAGGGTGGTGAGACCCTGGCCCAGGTTGCCCAGAGAAGCTGTGGCTGCCCCATCCCTGGCAGTGCTGAAGGGCAGGTTGGATGGGGCTTGGAGCAACCTGGTCTAGAGGGAGGTGTCCCTGCCCATGCGGGGCGTTGGGACTAAATGATCTTCAAGGTCCCTTCCAACCCAAACCAGTGTGTGACTCGATGGCTGGGAGCTCAGCTCTGGCTCTTCCCTGGGGCAGGAAGGGTCTGTCACCCTGGGTCTGGGCTGCGTCACAGCGGGCACAGGACCAGCCTTGGTGGGAGATGTCCAGCAGCTGGGGGAGCTGAGGCAGGGAGGGTGAAGGTGGGGTGGGCAGGTTTGCTAAAAGCAGCCTGAGCTTTCTCACCATCAGCTCTGTTGTTGTTTTTCTTGGCTGCCCCCCTGCCCTGCTGTGGGGGTGCTGGGTTGGGAGCATCACCCTCACTGTGCTGTAGAACCATAGACTGTTCTGGTTGGATAAAACCTTTCAGATGAGCCAGTCCAACCCTTCCCCCAGCCCTGCCAAGGCCACTTCTGCCCCATGTCCCTCAGCACCACATCTACAGGGCTTTGAAACCCCTCCAGGGATGGGGACTCCATGAATGAGGTGAAGTAACGTGCCCGGGGCTGGAAGGAGTGACTGTGTCAGAAACCTCAAATGTCCCACATCCTCAGCTTGACCCTGAGTAGAAGGTTGATTCTTTCCCTGTTGATACTTCCTCCTGGGGACTTTGTTAGTCCCAAGGAGGCTTTGTTCACTGTGGAGAAGCTGTCACCCTGCCTGGCTGGTTGTCCTTGGTGGCAGTGAGGTGGCCCTGCCATGTCTGAGCCCTTCAGCAGGGAATGGATGGGCCACTGGACTCCCCCTGCCATGCACATCTCCTGTCCCAGACCAGTAGGACCCCAGTGCCCTGTGGGAAGCCCCTTTCTAGCTGGTACACGAGGGGAACATTGGACTGCTCTCTACAGCTACCTGACAGGAGGTTGGAGTGAAGGGGGTTGGTCTCTTCTCCCAAGGAATAAATGATAGAACAAGAGGAAACAGCCTCAAGTTGTGCCAGGGGAGGTTGAGGTTGGATCTGGGGAACAATTCCTTCCTGGAAAAGGTTGTCAGGCCCTGGCCCAGGCTGCCCAGGGCAGGGGTGGAGTCCCCATCCCTGGAGGGGTTTCAAAGCCCTGTAGATGTGGTGCTGAGGGACATGGGGCAGTGGTGGCCTTGGCAGAGCCTTGGGGTTGAGGGTGGGACTCGATGATCTGAAAAGTCTTTTCCAACCAGAAGGGTTCTGTGCTTCAGTGACTGTGATTCACGTCCCTGCTGGACCAGGGCAGCCTCAGGCTGGGGGGGCCAGCCCTGATGCAGCAGTGATGGCCGCGCTGCCAGCTCTGCTCCGGGGAGCTCTGCAGAGCTGGGGCTGTGAGGGGTGACCGTGAGGACGGCTCAGCCCTGTGTGGCTGCAGAGCCATCGGTGTGTCCCCGTGCTGGGACAACCCCGAGCAGCCTGGGGGGGGGGTGTCCCTCACCCCTCTCCCCTCTCCTCTCTCAGCAGGCTGTTGGCACCAGGTTACAGCGAGACGCACTACACCACGGATGGACACCCCGTGACCCTCACCCCCAACCACACGGTGGGTGTGGGGACTGGGGGACACACACACACACACGAGTGCTGCTCCTCTCCCTTTTGTAGGATTCCTCAGCACTTGGGATGAAGCCAGAACCACCCCCCCCCCCCCAGGGGTGGGGTTGGGGTTGTGGGGTGGGGGTTGGCAGCATCCCCGGCGCCTGGCGCGGCTGGAATGCAGCCACACGCCGCTCCTGTATCTCTTGGCTGGGGTACAGGCACCTCGGGAGGCAAACACAGGCAGCGCCAGGCTGGACCAGCCCCCCTGCTCTCCCCACATCCCCCCCCACTGCTCGTTTGTCACCTTTCCAGCCTGTCGGGGCTGTCTGTGTCCCCAGCTGAACTGCTGGAGCCCGCGGCTTCCCAGCTCCGTCCCGTCCCCGCGGGCGCAGGGGACACCCCTGGGCTGGGAAATGCAAGCGGGTGGGATGCTTTGGGAAGGAGCAGGTGGGGTTGGTTTGTTCTTGCCCACAGCCCCATGTGGTGGGTTCTTAATGGAGGTCTCTGTCACCTCTTTTCCAGGACCACTGCTATTACCATGGGCGCGTCCGGGGCTACGGCAGCTCCTGGGTTGTGCTCAGCACCTGCGCGGGAATAAGGTACGGGTGGGCTGGGGGGGCTTGTGGAGCTGACACAGAGGGGTGGGTCTGGCTGCCCCTGCCTCGCTGCTGGGACCCCTTCTGAGGTTGCTGGGGGCTTCTTCTAAGGGCATGGAGAGTGCTAAGTCAAGGGGTCATGGCTTGAAACTGGAAGAGGGGAGATTCGGATGAGACATCAGGAAGAAATTCTTTGCTGTGAGGGAGGTGAGACCCTGGCCCAGGTTGCCCAGGGAAGCTGTGGCTGCCCCAGCCCTGGCAGTGTTGAAGGGCAGGTTGGATGGGGCTTGGAGCAACCTGGGCTGGTGGGAGGTGTCCCTGCTCATGCAGGGGGGTGGAAAGGGATGATGTTGAAGGTCCCTTCCAACCAGAACTCCATGATTCTATGACCCTCCCAGAGCAGCACTGATGGCCTTCCAAGCCCAGCTTTAGAAGCTTCATGGGGCTGATCTTCCACTGTTCCCCTTCTCCCATCCTTCACCCAACTCTGGGGGTTGGCAGGAGGGGGGAGGTGCTGTTTTTCTGGCAGCATGAGCTTCCTTCAAGGAAATTCATCTCTGGAGGAGGCGAGACCCTGCACCCCACAGCAGGTACCCCTGAACCCCACTGCAACCACCTGCTGCCCACCATTCACATGGCCTGACCCACACAGAGGTTTTAATCTTGGGGACATGAGCTCATAGGGCTGTACTCACCTCTTGTCACTGCCCCCATCCCCCATCCTGGATGTGGACCAAGCTGAGGTGCAGTGAGCGTGAGGGGCCTCAGCAGGTGCTGAAAGCACCACAGGAGCCATCAGTGTCTCTTCTCCATTGCCAGGGGACTGATAGTGCTGAGCAGCAACCTCAGCTACTACCTGAAGCCCCTGGGGACCCCTGAGCCAGGCCACCACCTCATCCACCGAGCAGAGCATTTGCCCATCCAGGGTGGGACCTGTGGCCACGGTGATTTTGGGAGCACCATTGGAGACATCGCCCGGTTCTTCAGGCCGGTTCATCACCAGGTGAATCCATCCTGGGGGCCTTTGCTGGTGGAGAGCTGGGAGTGGGGCTGTCTGCAACCCCTGCTAAATGTCTGCAGGTCGTGGTGGGGTGTCCATCACCCTGGCTTCTGGGCAGGGTTGTGCAGGCAGGTGGGAACGTCAGGGGTCTGCACGGGCAGCTCACTTGCTTTGAGAGTAGGCAGGAGACCTCAAAGGGAGAACGTGTGAGTTGGGTTCTGACTGCACTGGAAGTTGTGGGGTGTGGTGTGAAGTGACACTGGCACTGGTGAGGCCTCAAATCCTGGGGTCAGGTCTGTGACCCTCAGGACAAGAAGGACATGGAGGGGCTGGAGTGTGTCCAGAGAAGGGCAAGGGAGCTGGGGAAGGGGCTGGAGCACCAGTCTGAGCAGGAGCAGCTGAGGGAGCTGGGGGTGTCCAGCCTGGAGCAAAGGAGGCTGAGGGGAGACCTGCTGGCTCTGCAGCTGCCTGAGAGGAGGTTGGAGCCAGGGGGGTCGGGCTCTGCTCCCCAGGAACAAGGGATGGGGCAAGAGGAAATGGCCTCAAGTTGTGCCAGGGGAGGTTGAAGTTAGATATTAGAAGAAACTTCTCACTGAAAGGGTTGTCAGGCCCTGGCCCAGGCTGCCCAGGGAGGTGGAGGAGTCCCCATCCCTGGAGGGATTTAAAAGCCCTGTAGATAACTGGGACCAACCAAAATGATTCGGTGATTGGGATTTGCACTGGGGCCACTCAAATGTTCCTTGTCACCTTGTGCCTCAGTTTCCCCTCCCAGCTGTCCTTCCTGAGCAGCTCTGCAGTATCTGGGAGGCCTGAGATGCCCGGAGCCATGGGCTGCCCTCTCCTCCACCCCTCTGAACCTTGCTGTCTGTCTTACAGGCGAAGCGAGATGCCTGGAGGACCATGAAGTACATGGAGCTCTTCATTGTTGCTGATCACACACTGGTGAGCGCCGTGCAGGGTGGAAACCTGTCCCCTGCTGAGATGTTGGGACCCCTCTCTGAACCCCTCCCTTCTTCTGGCTCTTCCTGTGGTGACCCTTCCTCATTTCTCTGCAGTACAGAAACCAGAACCTCAACCTGGG
Source organism: Apus apus (assembly GCF_020740795.1). Classification (NCBI taxonomy): domain Eukaryota; kingdom Metazoa; phylum Chordata; class Aves; order Apodiformes; family Apodidae; genus Apus; species Apus apus. Next base: position 113,674,985 of record NC_067285.1, on the reverse strand, counting down.
TCACACCAAGCAGCGCATCGTGGAGATCGCCAACTATGTGGACAAGGTAATGGCTGGTGAGCAGGACCTTGTGGCTGCCTCCATCATTCCCAGTGCATGTAAAACCACCTGAGCTCAGGACCAGCCTGGTGGTGGCCCTCAGGGACTGTCCTCATGTCACTAGGGGGTAGGAGTTTAAGTGGCAGATGCGAGCACGTGGTGGAAAGTGCTTTGGCTGAGCTGCAGCCATGAAGCATGTGCTGGGTCTTGCCCTGCTGTGATGGTGGAGATCAGGGGTGGCTTCCTTGACAAAAGTTCAGGTGTTGTCAGCTGAGGGAGGCCCTCATGCCACCCTGACTGCCTCCTGTGCCCATGCCTGTGCCTGTAGAGCTCATGCTTGCAGGTGGATCTGGGGACAAGTGTGTCCCTGAGTCACCCAGCTAGAGGTACAGCACCTGAAACTCGGCGACGGGGATGGAGGACGTGCAGCGGATGCCAGTCCCCACCCATCCCCTCCATCCCCGTCCCCTCCCTGCAGTTTTACAGGTCGCTGAATATCAAGGTGGCCCTGATTGGCCTGGAGGTGTGGACGGAGAGGGACCAGTGCGCTGTCACCAGCGACGCCAACGCCACGCTCTGGTCCTTCCTGCAGTGGAAGAAGGCGCTGAGGTCACGCAAGAAGCACGACAACGCCCAGCTGCTGACGTGAGCACCCCTGGGCACCCACCGGGGATGGCGGGGCCTCCCAGCCCAGCTTGGGGTCTCCCAGCCACCCCCTGGGGTGCTAACTGCCCCTCCCTTCTCCTTTTCGGGCAGAGGGAAGACCTTCAGAGGGACAACCATTGGCATGGCCCCGCTGGAGGGGATGTGCAGCATGGATAACTCTGGAGGTGTCAGCGTGGTAAGAGGGAGGGGCATGGAGGTCCCTGCTGCTCCTTTTCCCAGGCTGGGGGACCCCGTGACCACCTTGACTTGCTGGGGCTCTTCACCAAGATTCTTGGACCAGCCGTATGAGGTTGGTCCTGGGATGAGAGCAACCAACCATGCTGGTAGCCCTCTGCCCCTCTCAGATGTTGGCCAAGCACTAAGGAGGGTGAGAAGGGCTGGATTTGAGATCTCCCACCCATGTACATCCCAGCAGCAGCGCTGGGATCTCCTGAGTTGCTTCTCTCCCTCATGTTGAACAGCCCCTGCTTGTTCTCTGATTTTTCCCCCTGGTTTTGTAGGGTCATCTCTGCTCCAAGATGACTCTTACCCTCCTCCTTCTGGGGTGATGGTGGCCCTGGTGACCTGTGGTGCGCAGGCAGGGGGGTGGTGTGGGGCTACAGGCTTTCTGGTGTTTGGGCTGTGCCTTCCAAGGCCCCAGGTTTTCAGCAGTTGGCTCCACCAAAAGAGCTTCCTAAGAGCCCTACGAGGGACTTTCAGGAGATCAAACCCCACTTCTTCTGGGAATCCTCCTCCATCCCTCTCTCTCTCCTTTCCTCTCACGGGCTCCAGTTGCAATCCCAGGGGTGTTGTGGTCCCTCCATCAGCCCAGCCCCATTCCCTGCTGTGGGGTCAACCCCTCTCCATCACTCCTGGCTGCTGTGCTGACACATCCCCCTTCCCTGTGCAGGACCACTCGGAGCAGCCGGTTGGAGCAGCTGCCACCATGGCCCATGAAATTGGCCACAATTTTGGCATGAGCCACGACAGCAATGGCTGTTGTGTGGAGGCCACCCCGGAGCAAGGAGGCTGTGTCATGGCAGCAGCCACTGGGTAAGTGGTGGTGGGGACAAGATGTGGCCCTTCAGCCCCCCAGGAGGTTTTGGATGCTGTTTGGCCAGGGAGTGGGAAGGGATCCTGTCCTGCCAGGCACCCTGGTGGGGGACAGTGCCCCAACGGCAAAGAGGGACCTGGCTGGTTGCCCTCCTCCTCATTTCTCCTGCACATCCCAGTTCTCTGGAGCAAGGACGTTGTGGTGCCAAGGAGCAGGCAGGGGGGGTGGACTCTGAGGGGTAGGAGCAGCTCCATCCCAAAAGAGCCATGGATGGAAGCAAATGGATCTCGTCTGGTAGGTGCACTGGCATAGAGTCATAGAATTGCAGAATGGGTTGGGTTGGAGGAGGCCTTCAGGATCATCTAGTTCCAACCTCCTGCGTGGGCAGGGACACCTCCCACCAGCCCAGGTTGCTCCAAGCCCCATCCAACCTGCCCTTCAACACTGCCAGGGATGGGGCAGCCACAGCTTCTCTGGGCAACCTGGGCCAGGGTCTCCCCACCCTCACAGCCAAGAATTTCTTCCTTATGTCTCATCTAAATCTCCCCTCTTCTAGTTCAAAGTCATTCCCCCTCATCCCATCCTTCCCTGCCCTTGTCCCAAGCCCCTCCCCAGCTTTCCTGGAGCCCCTTCAGGCACTGGAAGGTGCTCTCAGGTCTCCCTGGAGCCTTCTCTTCTCCAGGCTGAACACCCCAACTCTCCCAGCCTGTCTCCAGAGCAGAGCTGCTCCAGCCCTCCCAGCATCTCCATGGCTCTCAGGGCCATCAGACCATGGCACTGACCCCCTGGGGTTTAATCACTGCCTGGATGGATTGTGGTGGGGAAAAACACCACCTTGCAAGGACAAGGAAGTTGTGCACTTCTTTGTTCAGTTCCCATAATAATTATTACTAATTAATTAACCTGCCCCCACCCACCAGAGCTGGATGTGCTGGTGCAAAGCAAGAGCAGCTGCTGTAGCTCAGCTGTGTCCCTGCTCACCCCTGGAGGCAAAGATTTTTGAGGTGGCACCTCCCTTCCTTCTGTTTTTTGCTGAGATACTGGTTTCCCGTCATGGGCAGGAAACAGATTTTTGACTGTCTTCAACCTGTCCCCATCGACACATTCAGGTACCAGTTTATGGGTGTATTTATTTGCTGACCCTCCCCTAACTCTCAGGGACTTGCAGCTTTCCCTGCAGCTCGAGGCGTTTCCCCCAGACTTCAAAATGACTCTCAGGAAAAGCCCTCTGTGTCATCTCAGAAACGAGATGTCCTCCTGTAAAATACAATTAATTGTTTTTAAGTGACAGGAGGAAATGAAACCAGGGCTGAAGCAGAGGGTGGTGCACAGCTCTTCCCCTCTGCCTCCTCCTTCTCCTTTCATACACTACACAAAACCCCACCAACTTCTGCAAAATTACTGAAGAACCATGCTCAGAGCTTCTCTAGAAAATCACTGCTTCTCTCCAGCTCCTTGAGGGAAAGAGAAACAACCTCAGAGGGCTCTGGTGTTTTAATTGTTTTTTTGCCACTCAGGCCTCATGGGTGATTTAATATGGGTTGTTTTGTGGGTTTTTGTTGGGTTGTTCCCCATTTTTCTTTATTTTTTACAGAGTGTTTTCCTCCATCTCAGCCTCAGGGGTATTTAAATAGCCCCCACATGGGTATTTCCCAGCAGCAGGCACATGTTTAGCACATCCTGAGTAGTCACAGTGGATGTGGAGGCCCACCTTGTGGTTAGGATGGGGGAGCTCTGTGGTGTCCCAGGTGCAGGGGACCAAGGCATGGAGGTGACACCTACACCAGCATCAAGTTGGCAGAGCCTGCAGGCATGGGTGCTCCACAGGCTTGGAGGTTCACACCATGGAGGTCTCCAGTCTCCCGGGAAGTTTCTTCCTGGAGGGTTGATGGTAGCTCTGCTTGTTCACTGCATCCCATTCTGGACAATCGTAGAATGATGATTTGGGTGCCCCAAGAGTATCTGGGCTCGTTGCGGTGTCACTCGGTTGCTGATCAGTTGTGTGAGTTGGGGTGGGAGGTGTTGATGGTGCATCTGGCTGATGGTGACATCTGCTCTTGGAAGGGTTTGTGCCACTTGGCCCGTGTCCTTATTTCCCAGCTCTGACTGTGGTTTTCCACCTTCTCCTGGTCCCGATCGCCCCGGTTCCCATCCCTCCCCATCTGTCCCCTGAGCAGACACCCCTTCCCTCGCGTGTTCAGCTCCTGCAGCAAGAGGCAGCTGGAGAACTACTTCCAGAAGGGAGGTGGCATGTGTCTCTTCAACCTGCCTGACACCAAGGACCTGGTGGTGGGACGGAAATGTGGCAATGGCTTTCTGGAGGAAGGAGAGGACTGTGACTGCGGGGAGGTGGAGGTACAGTGCTGGGTGCTGCAGTGTTTGCCCAGCTCAGCTGAGCTGCTGGGTGGCAGGAGGTGGACCATGTGGAGAGGGGGTTGCTGATCACCACAGGGACTCCATCCCAGGGGCTCTTCCCAGTCCCACATTCCTAAATCCATTTAATCATAGAATCGCAGAATCCCAGACTGGTTTGGGTTGGAAGGGACCTTCAAGATCATCCAGTCCCACCCCCTGCATGGGCAGGGACACCTCCCACCAGCCCAGGTTGCTCCAAGCCCCATCCAACCTGCCCTTCAACACTGCCAGGGATGGGGCAGCCACAGCTTCTCTGGGCAACCTGGGCCAGGGTCTCACCACCCTCACAGCCAAGAATTTCTCCCTAATACCTCACATCAATCTCCCCTCTTCCAGTTTTAATCATTACCCTTTGTCCTATCCCTCTACATGCCCTTGTCAAAAGTCCCTCTGGGCCTGGTTTCCTTCTTGGCTTTGCCCTAATGTGCTCAGGTCTTCCTCAACTCTCCCAGTGCCTCAGTTTCCCTGTGGGCAAAATGAGAAGAGCGCTGTGGTGGTGGGTGGAGAAGAGGCTGGGGGCAGCAATGGGGAAGGAATGGACTCACTGACCGTGGTGGTATCTTCTTCTCCCCATGCAGGAGTGCACCAACCCGTGCTGCAATGCCCACAACTGCACCCTGAAGGCAGGGGCTCAATGTGCCCACGGTGACTGCTGCCAGAACTGCAAGGTAAGATCCCCACTGTGTCCCCCACCGTGCACACCTCTCCACCCACGGGCCAGGCAGGGAGATACGGCCCCCACCATTCCCTTGGGACTCATATCCATATGGTCAAACCCCAAATGAGGAGGTTTATGCCTAAACTCGTGTCTTGTGGAGGAGTCTCTGCTGGCTGCTTTGATCTGCTGGCTTGATGATCTTCAGAGGTCCCTTCCAACCCCTATGATTCTTTGTGGCTTCACACCCTGACAACCCCCTATAGCCCTGAAGAGGACATTATAGATGGTTTATGTCCCCAGGATGTGCCAGGAAGCAGCAGCGATCCTGGCTTGGCCCCTTTTCTGCTGCCCAGTGCTGATGTTTCTCCTTCCTCATGTGGCAGCTGAAGGTGGCTGGGACCATCTGCAGGGAAGCAGCAGGATCCTGTGACCTCCCTGAGTACTGCACGGGTGCCTCAGCCTACTGCCCTGCCAATGTCTACCTGCTGGACGGCTCGTCCTGCGCCTACGGAGAGGCTTACTGCAATGATGGGATGTGCATGACCCACCACCAGCAGTGTGTCCAGCTCTGGGGACCAGGTGAGTCCCACCAGCCCCAGACCTAGCTCCTTGGACCCCTCTTCAGAGCAGGAAAGGCGATGGGTCTCAGCGCTGCGTCTGCACGTAAAAAGAGTGGCTGAGAAAGCTGGGAGTGTTCAGCCTGGAGAAAAGGAGGCTGAGGGGAGACCTTCTCACTCTCTGTAACTGCCTGAGGGGAGGTTGGAGACAGGGGGGTGCCAAGTTACAAGCAACAGAACAAGAAGAACTGGCCTCAAATTGCACCAGGGAGGTTTTGATTGCATATGAGGAACAATTTGTTCCTGGGAAGGTTTGTCAGGCCCTGGCCCAGGCTGCCCAGGGCAGGGGTGGAGTCCCCATCCCTGGAGGGATTTCCAAGCCCTGTAGATGTGGTGCTGAGGAACATGGGTTAGTGGTGGCACTGGCAGGGCTGGGTTAATGGTTGGACTTGATGGTTTTTAAGGGCTTTTGCAACCGAAATGGTTCTGTGGTTGTATGTTATGTGGTGGTTTCTCCTGGAGCCTCCAGCCGCTGCTCCCTCTTCCAGCATTTCTCCCTGCTGGCTCCTCTCCCCATCCCACACGGGACTCTTCCTCTCACCCTGCAGGTGCCTGGCCAGCCCCAGATGCCTGTTTCCAGGACGTGAACATGGCTGGCAACACCTACGGCAACTGCGGCAAGGACAGCCAAGGACGCTACGTGAAGTGTGACAAGAGGTGGGCGCAGCGCTGGCACCCGTGGGTGCCCCATCTCCTCCTCCCAGCTTCTCCCTGCCCACCCCTGTCCTGTGACTGGTCCTACTCCAGCCTTCTGGCATCACCCCTCGGGCCAGCTCCCTTCTGGACTTGAGGAAGCCACCAGGTCCTTCCTGAGCTCAGTCCCCGCTGCTGTGGGGGGGTTGTCCCACCGTGCATCACCTCCCAGCCCAGCCTGAAGGGAAAATCAAAGCCAGGCTCAGCAGGAGGTGCTCTTTAGGGAACGTTTCCCCTCCAGCATTCCCAGTTAGACCAGGGATGTTAGAGGGACCCTCCCAGCCTGTTCCCTCTAGCATTTCTCTGTCTGGTCCATGATGTATCTAAGTCCTTTCTGCGCCTGCTGAGCCTCTCCCATCACAACCTCCCGTTGGCCATAAATTCAGAGGGAGGTGAGACAGGGTGGGTGGGGTGGCTGGTACCCACACCTCCTGCCCTCACCTCGGCCGTGGCCTGCTCCTAGGGATGCGATGTGTGGCAAGATCCAGTGCCAGAGCTCAGCCAAGAAGCCCCAGGGGACCAACACTGTCTCCATCGACACCACCATCCGCTTCAACGGGCGGGAGGTGAAGTGCCGGGGCACCTACATGTACACTGCCAAGGACGATGAGGATGACCTCTCTGACCCCGGGCTGGTGATGACAGGGACAAAATGTGGAGATGGGATGGTGAGTCCTTTTTCCTGGGGCTGGGGCCTCCTCGGGGAGGTGGTCTCCTGGGCTCTTGTCCCAGCCTTAGTGGAGGTGCTGGCTCTTTTCCGTGTTACGGCCAGGCCGCGGGATGTGGTTTCCCCCCACACCTGCAGACATTCCCCTGGTGACATCTCAACCAGGGCATTTCTAGACATTGCTCCACACCAGATGCATGTTTGTCAGCCACCACACCCTCTCCTCGGCCTCCATGCTTTTTTAGTGATTTAATGCCTAGAAGAGCAACCTAGAAGATGCCTAGAAGCCTAGAAGAATTGCATGTCCCAGGACACAATGGGTGAAGCTTCCTCCTATGTATAAAGTGTTTCCCAGGGGGAATGTTAGGAATAACACAACAGACCCAAACAGATGCTGCTGCAGATTTTTTTACATCCCCTGCATCTCTAAGTACTTGACAGTTCAGCTGAGAAAGGGGTGGTAGAAAACACGGTAGGAGGATGGATGCCACTCAGAGCTGGTTGGGGAGATCCAGCCTTTGCTGCTTGGCATTTTAATGGTGAAATTTTCAGCCCAGTTTGGGATGAAAGGCCAAAATGTTGAGATTTTCCTGAGGAGGGATGTCTGGTTTTGAAATCCAGTGTTGTTGGGTTTGGCTGGTGCATTTTAGGGCCAGATGGGAAATGGCTTCTCGAGGAGCTGCCAGGTGGGTTGTCAGGGGATGGGAGTGGTGGTGGCTGGTCTCTGCTGAGCCATCCTGGGTCAGGCAGAGGTTTCTTGGGCTGTGCTGGAAATCGGAGTGAAATGGCTTTAAACTGGAAGAGGGAGATTGAGGTGAGACATGAGGAGGAAATTCTTTGCTGTGAGGGTGGTGAGACCCTGGCCCAGGTTGCCCAGGGAAGCTGTGGCTGCCCCATCCCTGGCAGTGTTGAAGGGCAGGTTGGATGGGGCTTGGAGCAACCTGGGCTGGTGGCAGGTGTCCCTGCCCATGCAGGAGGGTTGGAACTAGATGACCTAATAGAATCATAGAATCATCCTGGTTGGAAGGGACCTTGAAGATCATCAAGTCCAACCATAAATAATAAATAATCTTTAAGGTCCTTCCATCCCAAACCAGTCTGGGAAGCTGTGGTTCTATGAAATGCATTGACCTGCAACACCAGGATGTAACCAATCTGCATTTTCCAATGGAAAACATCCTTCCAGAGGACTGCCATCTGTGAAGCCAGAGGAGTGTTGTCCCCCCTCTCTGTGTGTTTCCCTAACCTCAGGTTCTTGGCTCTCTCTCAGGTTTGCAAAGACCGCCGGTGCCAAAATGCCTCCCTTTTTGAGCTGGAAAAGTGTGTTTCCCAGTGCAACGGCCATGGGGTGAGTTTCTGCCCATGACCCACAGCAAGCTCCTGAGATGAGCACAGACTCTTCAGCAAAACCAAGTTTCTCCCACAGGGCTGAGCCTTGCAACACTGTGGGCATCTGCTTTCCATAAATCTCACATGCCTCAGCTAGGGCTGGGACTGAGCTGAGCTGTTTGTGTCCCCGTGGCCAAGTAAGAGGAAGAAGATCATGCTTGATGTCAGGACCATCTGCAGAATTTGGATCAGGGTCCAGCTGGAGCTGGAGAGTGTTTAGAGCTCAGCGCAGGTGCCTGTTCCCTCTGAGAGCAAAGTAAGAGTCAGAAACACAATTGGGACTGCAAAAAGGCAGGGGTTCAGCAAATAGAAAGAGTCATCTCCTCCAAAGCTTAAAGGCTACAAAACTTTGGCCTCTGTGGGACACGAACCCTGGTCAGATAAGGCAACAACAAGACAATGGTTTAATGGGTAGGTTCCGAGGGGAAGGTGTTTGACAAACTTCTGGCCTAATGCAAAATATTCAGGGCATCAGGCTTGTCTAGATAAATGAGGTGAAAACTGAGTGTGTAGGATACCTGCCTTCAAGGCAAAGAGAAGGGGAAAAAAAGCATCAGCAAGAAAATATCTCTGCACATTGCAAACACACTGGAAGGCAACACATGTGATCCCAGTGATGTCTGGGGACAAATGGTTTAGCAGGGCCTGTAGTGATAGGACAAGGGGTGATGGTTTTAAACTCCAAGAGTGGGGATTCAGACTAGATGTTACACAGAAGTTTTTTACACTGAGGGTGGTGAGACCCTGGCCCAGGTTGCCCAGAGAGGTGGGAGGTGCCCCATCCCTGGAGACATTCCAGGTTGGACAGGGCTCTGAGCAACCTGGTCTAGTTGAAGATGTCCCTGCTCACTGCAGGGGGGTTGGACTGGATGAGCTTTGAAGGTCCCTTCAACCCAAACTATTCTGTTGTTCTACATTCAAGGAGTGAATGTTGGCAGGGGTCAAGCTCCTTCAGCCTTGACTCCTGCCATTGGCCATCTTCTCTCATCCCCACTGTACAGACCATGGCTTCCATACATCCCTTGTGGTCTCCAGCCCTCCTTCTCTCTCTGCAGGTCTGCAACAGCAACAAGAACTGCCACTGTGATGCTGGCTGGGCTCCCCCATACTGTGAGAAGCCAGGCTTGGGTGGCAGCGTAGACAGTGGCCCCGTGCAGCGCGACAGTGAGTCCTGACTTCTTGTCCAGTGCCTTCTGATGCTGGTGGGGCTGGAGCAGTGCCATGAGGAGTGGGAGATGGGTGATAAAGCTGCTGACAGCTCTGCTCCCAGATGGGTTGGGTCGGGTCTGTTCAGGAAGACTCACAGTGTGTGCCCAGCTCTGATTGCTTGGTTGCCACCCATTTCCATCACAGCCCACCAGATGGTACCGCTCCCTTTTTGGAGGTGTGACCAGCAATGATGTCTCTAGCCTGGGTGGCCAGGAATGGGCCAGAGGCTGATGGCTCTTCCCACACATCCTTGTGTTTTTCCCTGGCAGATCATGAAGCCATTGTTGTGACCCTTCTGCTCATCTTCCTGCTCTTCCTCCCGGCCCTGATGATGAGCACCTACTGTTGGTACCGGCGGGAGAACTCGCTCCTGAATAAATGGATAAAGGAGATGAGGAGGAGGAGCCAGGAGGCATATAGGTGGGTAATGAGACCTAAATCCTTTCCCTCTTGGACACCTGAAAAGTTTTTCTCTGTGAGACCCTGAAAAATGTTCTTGCCACTGGAAGCGTCTGGTCTGGTAGGAATAGTTCAGAGGGAGCTGGTGGTCTGTTGGAATGGTCTGTTGGAGAGGACAACCCCAGAAAGTGAGGGTGAAGGTGGTCTGGTACAGAGGAGCTTTCTCACCATCTGCTCCTAGCAGGCTGCAAGAGCTGGCAGGGCTCTAAAGTAGCTCTGGATGTAGATGTTCTCATTGTTTCCCCTCCCAGCAGAGGCACAGGCACACACGTGCCTCACCCCCCTGAAATAATTTGAGAAAAAAACAGCCCAGAACCAACCAACCTACTTCATTACCCTCCTTGTCTCAAGACAGACTCGTCACCCCTGCTCTCCCAGCAGTGCAAGGCTGTCTGTTAACGACCTGTTAATGGAGACAGGACCTTGCTGAGTTGCAGCATTCTGGGAGGCAGCTGTTCCAAAAAATGGCTGGTTGTTTTATTTTGCCGTCTGTGATCCCGGGCAGGAACAAAACCATCAGTCGGAAGTCGACCAGTGGCCATCCCAAAGCTGCTTTCACCCTGAGGAACATTTCCACCTCCAGCCACACTAATAAAGTGAGTAATAATTCACTTCCCAGGTTTGCTTTCCCTCCCTGGGACCTGCTACTTGTGGGTGATCACATCTCCCTCTAGCAACTGGGCACCTGGTTTTGTGTTGTGTCTACGCTGTGAGTCCTTGGTCAGCAGAACGTGTCCCTCATAAAAGTGGCTCCCTTGAGCTCTGCTCAGAAACACCCCAGTGATTGCCAGGAGCCTCTGCTGGGAAATTGTCCATCACCACAGCAAAGCTCTGCAATCCCTTGGGTGACTTTGTGCTGGGTCTCCAGGGGAGTGGATGCTGAAGGGGTCTACAGGAAAGCTGCGGAGGGACTTTCTACAAGGGGTAATAGATTAAAACTGGAAGAGGGGAGAGTCAGGTGAGACACGAGGAGGAAGTTCTTTAGGGTGAGGGTGGTGAGACCCTGGCCCAGGTTGCCCAGAGAAGCTGTGGCTGCCCCATCCCTGGCAGTGTTGAAGGGCAGGTTGGATGGGGCTTGGAGCAACCTGGTGTAGTGGGAGGTGTCCCTGCCCATGCAGGGGGGTTGGAACTGGATGATCTTGAAGGTCTTTTCCAACCCAAACCATTCTATGATTCTATAATTCTGATTCTGCTGCTGGTTGTGTCAGCTCTGGTGACCTTGAGATGAGTAAGCCTTGGGCTGCACGTAGGTAGAAAGTGATGGAGATTTTTTGAGCATAGCCGTGGTGCTTGAGCTGGAGGCAGAAGGGATGGTGTCCCCATGTAGGTAAGTGGTGGCAGTCTGGTATGGATTCATGAGGGCTGGCCCTTCTCCAGGTCTCCTGAGCCCATTGCCTTTCCCATCCCTGTGTGCTCTCCTGTGGGTAGGGAGGAGCAAATGTGTTCAGCTTGTGGGTGGGATGGTAAAAGTGGTGGTCCCAGAAGGTGGGATAAATACCCAGTGCTCCTCCTGTAACTCCCCAGCACTGAGACCTTGAGGGGCCCTCGTCCATTTAAACCCACCTAAGAATTTTCTCCACACTTCTGCTTCTCTCATCCCTGCAGGCCACACGAGCTGCCTTTCCCCCCAAGCCCAGTGCTCACCCTCCTGGCTCCCAGCCTGTCAATGTTGTCCACCCTCTTCGCCCGGCTCCCCACTCCATCCCTCCTCGCCCAAGAGAGCCCAAACCAGCCAGGCCACCTCCACCAGTCAGCAAATCACCCATGGTCCCCACCAAAACTCTCGTCTCCCAGGCTAAGCTGCCACCTCCGAAGAAGCCTCTTCCCTGCAGCCCCGTGAGGACCCCGCTGGTGAGCTTTCCTGGCTGGATGTGCTTTCCTGACTCCTAGATGCTCTAGGTTTTGGCTCTTTTGGGTTGGGCACTGCCAAGGAGCTCTCTCATCAGCCTAAGGGATGAATCTGTCACAACGGTGAAGAAAGGTCGTTAGATAATGAGAGGGTTTTAAGGTAGTTTGGGTGTCAGATGCTTTGAACATCTCAGCTCAGCAGCAGGAGGAGAGAGGTTTGTAGGAGGGCGTCGGATGCTCCTCTAAGGATGTCATCTCTTCCCATACACTTTGTGATTCCAGGTTGTCCCAAAACATCAGCCTCCCCGTCGGCCACTGCCTGGGAGTCCTCTTCTGGCCAAAGAGCTGCCTCCTGCACATGGACAGACCCTGCTGGTCATGGTCCCTCCTACCAACTTCAAGGCATCGGGTACAAGTGCCACGAGCCACCCCATGAGGCCGTTGAAGTAAGTGGAGAGAGGAGCTGAGCTACTGCCCACCACTACTGGGGTCCTGCAGGGTCTTGTGTGTCACATCTGGCTGGAACAGCCCAAATGTCACTGTGGTGTGCTCTAGTCTGCCCCTCTTGGTGTCTGTGGCCTGGGTTTCTCCTGCTCCTCCCTAGCATGGCTGGTGTGTACAGGCCAGGCTGCTGAGGAGCAGGGGAGATGTTCTCTGCTCTGGGCTGTGCTGGTCTGTACCCCCTGCTGTAGCTAGAGAGCAGCTTGAAGCCCACCAACTTGGAGGTCCCTAAGCCTGTAGGCCTTTTGAGATCTTCGGTATGGGGCATTAGGGGCAGCAGCCACAGGCAGAAAGGAAATCAGAAGGTGTCCCAAACCCTGCTCCCTGAGGAGCAACCACAACCAAAGCTTTTGTCCAGATGGGGACTTCACGTATGTGAACAACCCAGTTCCCCTGCTCCTCCTCGCACGGTGCAGAAGAACAGGCTGCTCACCAGGGCAAAGTCCTGGTGGGGATCTGGGCTCTGCCTCCACCTGGCAGGAGCCCACAGGATTGGGCTGAAGTGGTGACTAAGGTTGGGACGTGGGGTCTTACAGGGTCCTGACGGGTTAAGGGAGATGCCATCCTTTGGTGGGTGCATGTGGCCACTTGTCCCAGAGCGTGGAGGGGGCTGCTGGTGAGCTGCTGGGGACAGTGAAGGGATGGACACTTATCCTCTCTTTCATCTTTCCTCCCTACAGACCGATGCCACCTCAAAGGTGAGTCACAGACACCACGAAGGACCTGGGGTGGGATGTCTTTCCTGCGTGTGGGGGGGTTGGCCTTTTGTTAAGCTCTGGGCTGGGACCCAGGAGGCTGAAGGTTAAATGTCCCCCTTCCCAGAGGCTTTTAGATGAGCAGGACAGAGCCCCTCTGCATGCCCAAACAATAGGAGAGCTTGGGCACCCATGTCCAAGGGAATGGAGGACGTGGACTTGCCAGTTTGGAGCTGGGAGATTCAGCCCAAGTCCTTCACAATGTCACTGCTACCTTCAGCTCTTGCTGAGCCCTCTGGAAACAGGCCAGAGGAGCCTTAGGGCTTGCAGCTGCTCCTGCTGTCCAGGCTTGTGGGCCACATTGAACCATGGAGAGAAGGCACCATCATGGGCTGAAGTTGGCCCTCATCCACACACTGTCTGCTTTGCTAATTACTGCTTTGACCTTCTTGGACTATTTTTGGTTCCTATGTCTTTGTAGTTGTCACCACAAGGAGGCTGAATATGCCCCAACATTTCTCAGTGTAACTCAATCCCTGTAGCTCATCTCTTCTAGTAGACAAGACAGGCCTTTCTGTGGTGCCAGAAGGTTTTGGCAGGTCCCAGCAGCCCAACTTGGCTCCCTCCCCAAACTCCCTTGTTCTCCAGGAGCAAGTCCCTGGTCATCATCTCTTGAACTGGTGCCCATGTCAGAAACTGTTGACAGGCACTTGTGCCAGGAAGCAGGACGTGCCCGTGTCCTGGTCTGGAATAATTCCTTGACACCTCAAACATGCAAGGAGAAGGCCAGAGAACTGTTGTTTTTCCTGGATGGATGAGGTGAAAGGTTTCATGAATTCCCAGGGTGGACTGTAGGTTCCGTATCTGGTTGGTTGATTTGCTGATGTCTCTTGGTAGTGCACAAAGCATCTTGGCTTGTCTTGGAAAGCCAAGATCAGTTACCCCTTGGGGACATCACCCCTGCAGCTGGTGGACTCCCCACTCACACAGCCCAGTGCCACCACATGCTGTGGTGGGCTCTGCATTCCACCAGGGTCTTGAGGTTTTGCACGGAAGGAAGACACCTCAAAATCATAAGATCTGGGCTTGTATCTTTCGGACAGGACATGGGTGACCAAGGCAGTCCCAGGGACAGCAGCTGCTCTGTCTTCCCCCAGCTGTGGAGGGAGGGTTGTGGTGGATGCTTGGTCTCTGAACTTGAATGAGTTGTCTCCTTTCTCCTCACTCCAGGCCGGTCCCAGCCATCAAATTCCAATCAACCTCATTCCCCTTGAAGAAGTGACAAACCAAGGACACCTTAGGACCACCCTTCCTGAGCTGGCTCTCCTGATTTGCACTGCCCGGGGACATTCCTTCCTCTCTTGTTTTATTTGTCTTTTGATACCAGAGGACTATTTTTATAAGACAGAAAATGTATTCAGCACAAAAACTGGTGGTGGGGGGAGGAGAGGGGAAATTGGGTACCGTGACATAACTAAGGGTTGTGGTGGGTTGGTGGTGGGGTTACCACGATGGAGACTCCACCACAGCTCCTGGCATCACTTCTTGGCCAGTTTATCCCCCAGCTTTCTTTTCTTCTTGACATTGCACATGGGCTGGGAAGGGGTGACTTGGGCTCAAGTGACCATCCGACGGAAGATGCTGGTGACAGTGGCAGTGAAAGCCATGTCATATACTTCTAGCTACCTCCTCCTTCTCCTCCAGGCCTGGTGAGACCTCCCCCCTCCACCACTCACTGCCACCAGAGTTCAATGCTGGGCGTTGTCTCCGGGGAGACATTTGCCATCACAGAAAACTGGTTTCCAGTTTGGACTGTGCCGTGTGGTGCTGGGATATTTTTCGTGAAGGATCCAAGTTCCTCAGGTTCTCCTGCCTTGATTGCATGAGAAGAAAACCAGTGGCAGTCCTGGGGCCCTACCTGGAAGGAGAAGCTGCCTGGGGAATGGTTCAATATCTTCAGTGCTGGTGACGACTGGTTACCAGGGTGCTTTCAAGGGGCTCAGGAGCCCTCCAAAACACATGGCATGTTCCCTGCTCATGGAGCAGGCCCAGCAGTGGCTCTGTGAGCTGCTACCACTCTGCTGTCCATAGGGGGAAGGAGCCACAGGCTGGGAACAAGAGCAGGAAGACCTCCTGCCCGTGGCGTTGGCTTGCCCAAGGGCCTTGGCCAAGCCGTTGCATTTCTCTGTGCCTCAGTTTCCCCCGCCGTGACAACGGGGGGGTCATACCTACCTCACAGGGGTGTTGTGAGGTTTAACAAACTGGTGTCTCGAAAGGGCTTTACAATCCTCAGACGAATGGTGCTGTTGACCTGCTCAGTTGTACCCCGTGCCACTTTCCTGTGACTTGACAATGCGGCTCTGTCAGGGTCTGAGATGAGAACAAAGGCTTTCTACAGTCCCTTGGCTCCTCTGGCTCTTTTCCTGCTCAGCAGCTCCCTGAACCTTTAGCCCCTGGGGGCTGTGGGTGTCCCACCACAGCCCTGCAAACAGACATCTCATGAGCCCCTTCTGCTGGCCCTGAAACCTGGGATCATTCGTTCCATCTTGGCTGCCTTGGTGTAGATCCCACCTGACCGAGGACAAATCCTTCCGAGGTGTGTCCAACCAAGGTAAAGGGTGTTAATGACAAAAGGCTCAGGGACAACCCTCAGGAACCTGTTCTGGTGTCTCCTTATCCCCAGTGTTACAAACCAATTGCAGGTTGTGGTTCAGGCCATCTGCATAAGGATCAGGCTTTGTTTTGAAGTCTCTGCTCGTGCACATGGACCTTCTATGAGGCGTTTCTGGTAACCCCCTGTCTTTCTTGGTCGGTGGATGTAGGACCCAGCAGCTCCTCTGATAACAAGTCACAGAATCACTGAGTCACTTAGGTTGAAAGAGGCTTCTTGGCATCATCCTCAGATGACCTCAAGAGGGCAGGATAAATGAACTGGTCCCTACACCCTTCTCAGGGTCCTGTTCTTTTCACCCATCTCCCAAGTGATCTTCTGGCATGGCCAGACTTGAGGAAGAGCCTACAGAGCTCCTGAAGAAGGGAAACCCTGCTGCCTGCCTGTCAATGCCCTCCCTTCTGCTGTCCAGCAAAGGTGTTAGAAGTGGGTTAAACAGTTAGAGAAGTTTTGGAGAAGCTGCTGCAACGATGAAGTGGTTGGAAAAAAACTTCTCTCAATGGGTTGGACCATTTCACAGAATGGCAGAGTGAGGGATGACAGTGCTGCAGTGAAAAACCCACCTGTGGGCCAGCAGCTGAAGGAGAACATCAAGTTCATGCAGTGTCCTTGGGCTTGGATTCCTGCCTGGTCACCTACCCGACCATCTCACTCCCCTTTGTCTCCTCTTGTTGCCAGCAGGGCCAGACCAACCCAGCTCCTCTGGCCTTGAGCTGCAAGATGGGTTCCCTCTGGGAGAAGAGGTACAAGGGGGTTCTCAGTTAGGGATGGTGCACAACAGCAACTTGGCTGGCTCTGTCTGACCTGAGATGGTCACAGGGAGGGCAGATGGATGATTTCCATCCTCATGGACACCCACAAATGTAAGACGTGGCCTCTGGTCCATGGGATGGGAAGGATTTAGGACTGGTTAGAGAAATTAATGAATCCAGAGAGGGCTTTTGAGTGTCCAGATGACACTAGATGGCAGCAGATGACCAGGAAATCCTATGATCAGCCATCCGAATCGTGGCTGGGATTTCCAGGGACCAGCTCCTCAAGTGCAACTTGTCTCCTTGCTCCTGCCCTCCTACCCCATTCACCTGAAATCCCATAGAAAGCCTGAGCTGAGCATGAAAACTTCCAGGTGTCTCTGATGACTCTTTGAGCTTAAAGTTCACCAAAGTGGAGCTTTCCCCTTTGTGAAAGAGTCCACTGCGAGCTTGGGCACCTGGAGAACATGCTGGTGGAGAACTGAACAGACACAGTTCTCATTCATCCACGCAGCAGAGTTGGTGAGATGGAAACGGGGAAGGGAAGAACCTCCTGGCTGGCTCAGGAGAACACGTCCACCTCAAACACCTTTGCCTTGTACATGCTGGAGAGAGCAACCATGCTTCTAATCCCCATAACATCTTGGACAACAAGAGGGGTCCATCTTCTTAGTCCATCTTATCTGGTGTCCAGTTTTGAACAGCAACAAGATCCAGACGTTCCAGAGGACAGGTGGAGCAAAGCCCAGCTCCTTTCTGATTTTAACCCAGTCCTTGATGGGACCTGGTGCCAGTTCTTTGCTCTGTCCTGGTACAATTGCCCCTATGGCCTTCAACCCTCCAGCAATGGAGAGCCCACCACACTCCAGGGAGCATCTTCCTGTGCCTTCCTTCCCATGGTACAGACGTTTTCTCCAGCTTTACTCTTGGCTTTCCTCCTGCACTGAGGTCCTCCAGGTTCTGTGTAAAGGACAGGGGGGAGAACTTGAGCTGGGGTAACTGAGGTGAGTCATCTCCAGTGATATCTCTCAGTGCAGCTGATCTTCTCGTGCTGCATCTCATCACTGTCAATGTTCTTGCCAAGCATTCTGAGGTCCCTGCACACCAGGCACTTGGCAAACAGCAACACTTGAGAGCTTGTTATCCAGCTTATTATGAAATAAGTAGGAAGTCTCTGGGCTTTTTGGACACTTTCACTCTTACCAGGGCTGGTGAGGGGGTGGAGGAGTGTGTGTGTGTGTGTATCTCCCAGGCTTCCTTCTGCTGTGGTGACCCCCTTGGCACTAAGCATCCAGGTGATACAACAGCTTCAACCCAGGAAAAAGGTCCTGATGATGTAGTAGAGCTCATTCAGGCCCATTCTGGTCCTGGAGGTGGCCAAGGAGATGTGACACTATAGGAAAAGAGCTCAGGTGGCTTCATCTCCACGCCAGCAACTCTGCCTTGACACCTGGCCAGGACACTGGGCCTGAGTGAGGTCCTGTGTTTGAGGCAGGACTGATGCAGGTTGCTGGGAGGAGGACCCCATGTGTGATGGAGTCCCAGCCCCAGGAGAGCCACCCCAGGACATGAATGGTCTCATTGGGACTGGCTGCTTTGCTCTGTGGAGCAGAAACCAGCCCAGCTTGCACAGGCAGTCAGGACTGTACCTCCCATGCCATTTCAGGGGGTTTCTGTTGCCCACCACACTTGTGATGAAGCTGGCAAGATGTCCTTGCCCTCGGGCAGGTGGTGGCCTCTGTCTCCATGTCTTGGTTCCCCTCAGTTTGTGAAATGGAGCCATCAATCCTTCATCTTGTCCCACCCATGCCCTGTCCTGCCCAGCAGCAAGGAAGGGACCAGATCCTGACCCACAGCAGCTCCATGAGCTTCTGGTCTGCTCGGGTTCTGCAAGGGCTTTCTAAGGGGTGAAGAAGGATGTGGAGGGAGGACCAAGCAATGGAGGGGACAGGGGAGAATCCCCAGGGATTGAATGGCTTCCAGTGAGCTTCAGAAATAGGGGCTGGGGTTTCTGGAGCACACTGAGAAAGTCACCTTGGGTCAAGCAGTGTCCTCCTTGGCTCCATGGAGCCTGGGTTTCAAGGTGCATTGAGTTTGCACCAAGCTCATCGTGGGTGTCCTGGCACCAGGTGGGCTCTGTCCCCTGGGCTGCAGGTGTCACCAGGTGACGTGGTTGGTGTCAAATGTAAAACCACCTCCTGGTTGTTTTTCTCATTGAATCCTGCATCCTGGGGTGGGAGAGGTGAGGGGGGTGGACACCTGAGCTGGGACCAGAGGCAGGCACCACACGCAGGGTCACCCAGAGCTGCAGGCAGAGGGAGACACACCGAGCCAAAGCAAGGAAAGAAAACAAAACACCCAAGAAACAAAGGGGGGAGGGGAAAAAGAGGCAGTGAAGCAGTTAATGAAGAGGCTCCTGCAGCTGGAGAGGCTGAAACATTCATCACCTTCCCTCTCTTTCTTTTGCTTTTCTTGTCTTTGGCAGAAGATTTGCTCTCCCCACCATTCCCACCCTTCAGGGGCTGATCCCTCTCTCTCTCTTTGGAGCCACGAATTGTCCCATTAAAAATGAAAGTGGAAGGCACAGCTTGATTTTAATTCCCTGCCTCAACAGTTCTAGACACAAGGAGAGCAATGAATTTAGAATATTACACACAGACCTGCTACAGGCTGGGGGCCTGTTGAGTCCTGTCACTGAAGTGGTGCCTAAAGCTGAGGTCTTATCTCTCTAATTTCCAAGGATTTCTTAAAGAAGTGAGTGTCTTTCAAGTCCCAGTGCTATGAAGTACAAAGTGAGCTTGGAGATGGAGCCCTTGGTGTCTGAAGTGTCAAAGCAGGACGCAGCTCTCCCTCTCCAGCTTTCTTTTCTCTTTCAAATCCTTGCTGGGAGAAACAAAGGAAGGAATCGGTGCAAATTGGGGCAATTTTTGGACCTGAGGAGAAGTGCTGTGGCTCCACGGTGATGTGGCATCTGGATGTGAAGACCTTGCTTCTGCTGTGCACTCTGGTTTGAAGAACACCGGGGAGTGGAGGTCAGGCTGAACCCAGGTGCCAAACCAGGGGTGCAAACACAAGTGCCTGTTGTGGCCTGGGATGCTCAGCTCAGATCATCACACCAAACCATCCCAGAGAAGTAAAATCAGAAACTTGGAGAGTGTAGAAATGGGGATGGAAACACCACAGTGTGGCTTTCAGATGTGCTGCACAGAATTGCAGACTGGTTTGAGTTGGAAGGGACCTTAACAATCACCTAGTTCCAACTCCCTGCCGTGGGCAGGGACACCTTCCACTAGACCAGGTTGCTCCAAGCCCCATGAGACCCAGATGTCCAGCACTTGTCAACAGATGAGGTATATAAATGAAGGAGGAGCTGCCCTGGCCTAACTAACAAAGATACACCAAATGGTTGTCTTGAGAAACACATCTAGGAGGACTTTTGTAGCCTCCTCCACTCAGTGGCTGCTGAGCATACATGACAAAGTGATTGCAGAGGACAATCATGACTAGCCAGGGACTGAGAGGGGCTGACAGCACCCAGGAGAATGGCTGAGTTTGCTGTTCAACTCCCATTCCACATCTTTGTGCTTGCCTGCAGCAAAGTGCTGAATGTCAGGATGGAGCTCACCAGCCTTCCTACATGGACAGGCAAAGCAGGGACAGAGAGCTGCTTATTCCTAGTACTACCACTTCTCTGGTACCCAAAGTTGCTTTAAAGACATAGGTATAAGATGAAATCTTTGTCATAAAGAGATAATTTTGCATCAAAAGAAATACAGAAGCTGCTTCAGTCCAAAGGAGCCTCCTGTGACTCAGGGACTTCATGCACTTTGTGATGCCCAGGCTTGCAGGGCAAGGAGCTTTGGTCCTGCCTGTGCTGGTAGATTAAAATGTGCTTGGGAATGTCTTGGAGGTCCTGAGGCCAATGGCACCGAGCAGTCTTCATCTGTGTTATTGAGTTCTCCTGCCTTCAGAACAAAGTGGCCATCAGCAAACTGTCTGCTGGGATGATTCATGGGCCACTTCCGTGGCTGACACAGGCACCAATCATAGAGTGCTTTGTGCTAAGGCCAAAACGTGCCAGGAAGGACCAACAATTCAGCAGCTTGAGCTCAGTTCACCAGCACAGACACAGCTCTTGGGGTGAGGCTGAGAAGGAAGGCATCTCACCTCTGTGGCTGTCCTCAACCAAAGATGGTCTGGGTTTGGCCCTCCTGCTTCCAGCTGTGGTTGGTAGACAATGAGTGGGGACAAGAGAAGTGAGTCCTTAAGTCATCTCAGTCAAGACTGGTGCAAAAGGGCCTATCTAGGAGGTGCTTCTAAATGTCTGGCTGAGGAGCCCCTGGTGCCAACATCAGTGCTCATTGTGAGAAGCCAGTTCCTCCTGTGCTCAGTGGTGTAGGTGAGGAACAAGGAACTGTGAGCACCCTTGCAAAGCCCCTTGCATTTATGAATAGTCACAGAATGGTTTGAGTTGGAAGGGACCTTCAAGATCATCTAGTCCCAACCCCCCTGCATGGGCAGGGACACCTCCCAGCAGCCCAGGCTGCTCCAAGCCCCATCCAACCTGCCCTTCAACACTGCCAGGGATGGGGCAGCCACAGCTTCTCTGAAATAGTCACCTTCCTTTTCCCAGCTGGATCACCTCGAGCTTTTTGGCTCATTTTTCTAGCAAACTGTGGATTTACCCTTCTGGATTCACAGCATGATTCTGCTAACATGAAGAAGGGCAGAAAGCACAGGGGGAAGGGTAAGGCAGGGCTTACAGCTGCAGGACAGGACCTACCATGGTAGGGCTGATTTAGAGGGTCTCCAGAGCCCGAAACCTCCTCTCACGTGGTGGCTCCAGCAAGACTGCTCCTGCTGTGGAAAGGTCTCCATCCACGGACGTATGTGTTGGGGCAGGACCTGGGCTGAGTCTCTACATCTCAAACACACAGGACAGAGGTGCAGGTGTCATCCAGGCAACACATGACAGGTCTCCATTGGACTCAAGGTGATGACAGACTAGAGTCCAACATGCCAAACCATTCTGCTGGCTTTGCTTAGCGACAGTGATTCCAAAACAGCCTCATTTTCTCCTGGGCATAAAAATAACAGGTGGCTTTTTAAAGTTTTGTTTGGTTTTTTTCTCCTCTGCTTGGTTTTGATGGGATTCCTCTCCCTGCTTGCCCATTCCAGAGAGAAAAGCCACGACTCCAAGGCAAAGTTTGCTCATTTCTGGAGTTTCACATCATTCCTGGCACGATTTTTTCACCGTGCAGTCTCCTCAAAACTGTCCTTCCCAGGAGGGTTTTACAGGTGTGAAGCTTTTGTGCTGCAACCAACTGGGGACTGAGTCAAGGTATTATTGTCCCTTCCTGTGCCTTGTCTCTACAGGACTTTGTTCTTGGGCACTTCATTAGCATCAGTCATGCAGGTTGGTCTTTGCATGTTTTTCCTTTTCATACCAGCAGTGAAAATAGCTCAGTTCCCTTTGATGTTCCCTTGGATGGAGCTTTTTTTTTTTTTTAATATATTTTATTTCTTTCTTTCCCCTTTTTTCTTCCCCTTTTAGAGCAGAAGCAGAAGAAAATCAATTTAAACAAGATGCAGAAAGGTTTCAAAACACAGTCTTAATCAAGTCAGTTTTGCCTCCAATATTCCTCAGGCTCAGCTCTGAACCAGCCCCCAAACCTGGCAGTTAATGACAAAAGAAAATCAACAAGGACACACTTCCAAATCCTTGGCACTGGGTGACATGCACCACACTTTAAAAAACACCCCAGAAAACAAAGAGACAATTGGCTGGAGAACTTTCTCCCTTAAGCTTCAAAAAACCACATTGTTTTCTGGGATGGGAAATGGCTGCTGCTCTTTTCTCCTCTGCCCTTTTAAAGAACAGGCCCTTGAGAACAGCAACTCACTGTATTTCTGGAGTCCCCAGCTTAAGAAGGACACAGAACTGCTTGAGCTTGTCCAGAGGAGGCCACAAAGATGCTCGGAGGGCTGGAGCACCTTCCCTAGGAAGATAGGCTGAGGAAGATGGGGTTGGTCAGCCTGGGGAAGAGGACACTCCATGGTGACCTTACAGCAACTTCCCAGTATCTGAAGGGGCCTACAGGAAAGCTGGGGTAGGGCTTTTTGAATGGGTGTGTAGTGAGAGGACAAGGGGCAATGGTTTGAAGCTTAAAGAGGGGAGATTCAGGTTGAACATTAGGAAGAAATTCTTTGCTATGAAGGTGGTGAGACCCTGGCCCAGGTTGCCCAGGGAAGCTGTGGCTGCCCCATCCCTGGCAGTGTTGAAGGGCAGGTTGGATGGGGCTTGGAGCAACCTGGGCTGGTGGGAGGTGTCCCTGCCCATGCAGGGGGGTTGGAACTGGATGATCTTGAAGGTCCCTCCAACTTTCACTCACCATTCTATGATTCTGTGACTGCCCAACACCAACCCCCTATTCCCAACACCTTGAAGATCTTGCACATTCCTGGTTTTGACACCCCCCTACCTCCCAAACAGCATCACCCTTGAAGTCTTCGTGACTCCAGGCCTGATGAAGTCTCTTTCCCAGTGATTTCCCCTCCTTACAAGGACCCAACAAGAGTTATTCTCTGTAGGGCCCTGCTTGCAGATGGAGGAGGCCCCAGCAGAACTGGTGCTTGGTGGACTCCGTGCTTTCTCCTCGATCCCCAATGCCCAGCAAAGCTCAGCCTGGAGTGCAAGCAGGAGAGGGATGATTTGCAGCAGAGCACCAATTGTGATGATTACACGCTGCCAGCAGAGCGAGGGGGGCAGCTGATGGCTTTGGTGGCACCGGGCTCTTCACGTCCTGCCTTGCTTTGCCTCCTGTCATCTCGTGGTGCTAATGGCTTCTCCGTGATTTGTGAGGTGACATTGACCCCAAGGACAACCAGCTCCCTCCTTCTTTTCTCTTCCCTCCATCTCTTCCCCGCCCATGGGGACTTGCACTTTTGTTTTAATGGAATCTAAATGACACGTCCCTGCTCAGGACAGGGATCAGGAAAACCATCTCAAGGAGGGCGAGACCACAAGTGTCCTCTGAATGATTTCAGCTCTCCCTGGATAATTGGGTGACCTGGTCCAGCAATTCAGCTCAGGGCAATTGTGCAGGTTTTTTTGCTGAATTGGTTGGGAGGCTGGAGATTACTCCTGTTTTCATGACAGGAATGAAGAGCTGCTGATGTCTGCCTGCTGCCCAGCAGGACTGGGAGCAGAGGAACTGCTCCAGGAAGATTCAAGGTGTCAGGTAAATCCTTGGTGTGTTTCCAGTCATAGACCTTACTTCCCCATCACCAGTTCATGGGACCAGAGATCATAGATTCATGGAACGGTTTGGGTGGGAAGGGACCTTCAAGATCATCCAGTTCCAGCCCCCCTGCATGGGCAGGGACACCTCCCACCAGCCCAGGCTGCTCCAAGCCCCATCCAACCTGCCCTTCAACACTGCCAGGGATGGGGCAGCCACAGCTTCCCTGGGCAACCTGGGCCAGGCTCTCACCACCCTCACAGCAAAGAATTTCTTCCTAATATTTCATCTGAATCTCCACTCTTTTACTTTGAAACCCTTCCCCCTCATCCCATCCCTCCCTGCCCTTGTCCCAAGCCCCTCCCCAGCTTTCCTGGAGCCCCTTCAGGCACTGGAAGGTGCTCTAAGGTCTCCCTGGAGCCTTCTCTTCTCTAGGCTGAACATCCCAACTCTCTCTGCCTGTCTCCAGAGCAGAGGTTTGGATCATCTCCAGCCCTTGGATCATCTTTATGGTCTCCTCTGAACTCTCTCCAGCAGTTCCATGTCCTTCTTTTGTTGGGGATTCCAGAACTGGACACAGCACTGCAGGTGGGTAATGGTGCCTGCTTTAGGGAAGCCAGGGTCTTCCTCCTTCCCAGGACTGAAAAGATGACCTAGCTAGGTCCTACTATCCATGTAGAAACAAGACCTGGGCATGCCCTGTGCTACCTCACAGTCCTACCAGGCTTTCCAAGCACAGAAAAGCCTCTTTTATGGTTGAGGGAGGAACCCTGCATGGGTATAGGTGCAGGACCTATGCTTGTGTCTGCCTCCAGGTCACCTCACATAGACTTTTAATGGGATGGGAAACAGAGACAAGGGTCTGTGACACCCTGGAGATCATTCTGGAAGCCCCTATGAATTGCCAGTCTTTGGGTCTCACCTGGCTGCTTTGCTGGAATCACTGGACCTAGTTCTCTGCTGGGATGACACAGTGGCAGCAAAGGATTTGGTTCCAGGACTGGGCTGAACAGGTGAATTAATGAACCACAGTGGAGCTGCCTCCATGTGTGGACCCAGGGCTTTTGCAGAAAGCACAGAGCTGGGCCCTGGCATGGACAGCTGTGCAGGGGAATCTGGCTCTTGTCTCATCCCTGCTGATCCATCTGGCCTGGCCTCATCACACTCTTACCCTCCTTCCCCAAGGGCTGGCAGGAACCCACCAAGCAGCTGTGCCTTTGCACCACCTTTGGATCAACCATCAACTACGGCTCCTTCTCTACAGCTTTTCTGCCTACATTTTGCTTCTCCTTCTTAAACCAAGCTGGGCTGTCTCTTTTGGAGGACACTGGGTAAGTCAGCACATGTATCTTGTCGGCAGGGAGAGGAACTGCTGCTTAGCACACATTAAAAAGACTAATGGGGACAGCCCTGAGCTGCTGAGAAGCTGGTGTCTCCTGAGCCCAATCATCTAGGTCTTAGGTGATGCCCTGGAGTAACTCATCCATCCTCTTTGTGCTTGTACAGAAAGATGCAGGTGTCTTGCACAGCTTTGGGCACCTCGGATGGCACAAGGAACCTGACTTCAGGCAACTTGAGCTGAGCCTTTGGTCTGCACTGGCTGTGAGAGGAGCACAGACACCTACACTTGGAGACTGAAAGGGACGTGCTGTCATCTCTCAGCTAATCCTGCCTAGGGATTCAGGGTGGTTGTGAATAAGAAGTGTCTCACAGGGCAGGAGGGAAAGTGTCTCGATTATCAGGCTTATTCAGCCTTGAAAAAAAAATCACTGCTGAAGGTTTGGCCACCTGCAGTGCTGGAGCTGCTGGCAGGATGTCTCAGGAGGTGGTGGACCCTGCACGTTTGCTGAGGTTGGGGGGGGGGTTGGCTTGAGCATCTTGGCTGGGGTGGAGCAGTGATAAGACCTTAAAGCTGGCATGGAGGCAGTGAGTGGAGGAGATGGAGACCCCACGTCTGGGATTTGTCTTTCCAAGGGACTTATGCTGGAGGGGCTGGCTGGGAAGTTGCAGCTGTAGCAAGTAGAAGTGCTGCAGACCTGCTCCAAAGCCTAGGGGAGGAGGTGAGGGCTTTTGGGCAGAAAGCTGTGGGCCAGCCCAGCCCCTGGTCCATCCCTTCATGGTATAATCCTGCTGCCTTTGCAGCAGGACTCGCTCTGCTCCCGTTCCCGTTTGACTCCCTCACTTCCCTCCCACCCTTGCGAGGGGAACTACTTGGAGGTGAACAGCTGCAGGTTGCTCAGTCAGCAGTAACAGCCCCAGTGTTGTTCCTCCTACCATGAGGGACTTTCTCCTTTCTCTTTTTCATTTCCAGATTCCTCTGCAGCCTCAAAACCAAAAGCTCCCCGTTCTCTGTCCTTACCTGCAAGGTGAAAGGAGGAAGAAATCGTCTTCAGCCTCTGGGAAGATAAGTCACTCTGGAGTCTTCCTCTGCTGAAAGCTCTCTAATGCCATTTATCAATTAATTACTGGGCTTCATTTATACTCATTCATTCCCCCTGCTCTTTTTCCTTTTTGGAAAGGCCTGTGTTGCTCAGGATCTAATTGTCCTGGTCTTACACTTGCTTTCCTTCTCATTTTCAAGTGAAGTGGATGCCAGAGCCTTCAAAGGCTGCTCTAGTGTCTCTGTCCCCCCCTTCTCCTCCACCCTGCTGGTGTTCAAAGCAGATTTGGCTGGGTGTGGGTGGATTAAACTCTGTGGCCTGAGCCTCAAATCCTAATTCTGCTCATGATTCAATCGTGGCTGAAGCCAGGAAAACATTTTCACCTGGAACTTTTAACTTAAATACACACTTTCAGGTCACCTGCAACATGCTGTGGTTATATATCAATCTCTCTTCATTCTTTGGGTTGAAATAACCAAACTAGACAATTCTGAAAAAGAAAAGCTTCAATTTACCTCTCCCTCCCCACCCAAACAGTTTGATGTCTCCATCTGAAATAATATTTCACTTGCTTCACTTCAACTTAAAACACAAAAGTATTCATTTTAAATGGGAAAAAGTTCCTGAGTAAACAAAATGGGCTTATTTTGTTCAAATGATTTAGCAGTGACAAATTGACAAGCACACCTCTCAGATAGGCCCAGAAGAATGTTTTGCTTCAGTTCAATCACTTAATCACAGAGCTTCTCTCACCATTCCCCCACCCCACGACCCCCATCCCTGGTGCCATTTCTGCCCCGTTTTCAGCAGGGAAGGATTTTCTAAACCTTTGGGTGTGAACTAAGCCAGTGTTTTGAAGCCCTGAGCAGGGTCAGTCCCCTGGCAAAGGTGCTCAAGACTGAAATTCAGGATCCTTTTTCCAGGCTCCAAGCCCCATCCAACCTGCCCTTCCACACTGCCAGGGATGGGGCAGCCACAGCTTCCCTGGGCAACCTGGGCCAGGGTCTCCCCACCCTCACAGTAAAGAGTTTCTTCCTAAAATCTAGTCTGAATGTGTCCTCTTTCAGCTTCAGAAACCTTTTGTAAAAGCTCCAGCTTCAGTCAGGAAGAAAAGGGATGTGATTTTTCCAATACATCTAAGTCTCATTGTTTCCTACTGAGATACAGATGTGTCTGGTGGGCACAGATGTGGTGGTGCCACAAACCAGTGGGGTTAAAGCTGTGTGAGTTTTCCTATTGCCATGTCCCTCTGGAGACCAGGAGGAGATGAGCTGTAATGCAAGGAGAGGGTTTTCTTCCAGGGTGTCTTCACCCCAGACCACAGGTGAGATGTTGCTTTTTCTGTCTCCAGCAGGTCATGAACCCATTCATCTTCAGTGGGGAGAGACAGGCATATCTGTGGTTACTTTCCTTCATTTTAGCCCATCAAAGCATAGAAATACAGAATTATAGAATCATTTTGGTTGGAAAAAACCTTTAAGACCATCAAGTCCAACCATTAAAACAGCCCTGCCAAGGCCACCACTGCCCCATGTCCCTCAGCACCACATCTACAGGGCTTTGAAATCCCTCCAGGGATGGGGACTCCCCCCCTGCCCTGGGCAGCCTGGGCCAGGGCCTGACAGCCCTTTGGGGGAAGAAATTGTTCCTCATGTCCAATATAAACCTCCCCTGGTGAAACTTGAGACCATTTCCTCTTGTTCATGAGCTAAACTGTGCTGAGTGCTCCCCAGTAATGACTCCAGGAGCCCAGACAGCTCAGGGCAGGTATGATTACACCAGGTACCTGAAGCAAACCAGGTTGTCCTGGGTGTCAAGTAGATGCAGCAGTGTGCAGGCTGTGTGAAACTGATATCCTAAAGTGTAGGACATTGCAGGGCTACAAACCCCCTTGGAGGACTTATCTGCACTCATCCCGTGGACTGTATCAGATGATCTCCACTGCATTTCTAGGTTCCTCACCAGTTCCATGGTTGGTGCTGGATTTCTCCCTGACGTTGGAAGATGTTGCTTGATGAATGGAGACTCTTGGGTTTGCTGAGCTGTGGATGGGGCTGCAATTGGGAGAGTCCAGCAGAGAGCTGAGCAGGAGGAACAAACCCAACAGCCTCTGTTCCTGCTCATACTGCAGCTGAGGGGAAAAGTGAGAAATGGAGTGTTAATTGGCCACAGCTCAGTTCCTCCAGGGTAGAGAGTGAAAAATGAGGCAGCCCTGACAGCGTGTGGCCACACTGCCCAGAGAGCCATTAACTACCCTTAATTGCCTTTGGCTCCTCTTGTCAGGGTGGAGCAAAGAGTGGACACAGGAGATAAAGGCAGGCCTCACCCTGAGAAGATGGAGTTTCTTGTAGTTTTGCAGGATTTTTGAAAAACGATGGGATGTAGCTCAGGTAGGATGGAGTGCTGAGGGAACTGTCATGGGCAACACACATGAGTTCCCATTTCTTTCTTACCTCCCTGGGGGACCATGGGGGCAGAAGAAGGGAGAGGGGTCAAGTTGATACCTGAGGGATGAGGACCAGGTGAACCTGTCTGTGGACAAGTGGGCACAGCTGGGCCCTGTGATGGGTTTAAGAAGCTCCACTGAACACCTGGACTTCTTGAGCTACATGAAAGTAGACAAGAAGGAATCATCTACACTCACAGTTTTCATCCCTTTTCTTTGTGCATTCCCAATATCCTGCACTAAAAAGGGAAACCCATAAGGCCCTCCTGGTTGAACCTTCTTTCCTTGGGCATCTTGATCAGCTCTCTGGAAAACCACAATTGCCTGGGAAATCTGTAGGTTGGAAACCTCTGGAGGACACAAAGAGAGGGATGGAGAGAAACTTGCTGGGCAAACTGTGGAAGGAGAAGACCAGATGTGGAAAAAGGAGCAGCTGTTGCCACACATGGAGCCTCAGCAGAGCCCCTTTTTTAGGGAGGTGACAGGAGCTTCAACAAATCACCTGGAAGGCTGGAAAGACCAAGAGAGATTCCTGATCCAGGGAGGGCAAATGTTATTTACACCATGGCTTGAATAAGGAAGGACAAAGCACAGACAGAGTTGGACCTGACCAGGGATGTTAAGAACAACAGGAAAGGTTTCTGGAGGTATGTCAGCAATAAGAGGAAGACAAGGGAAAACGTGGACCCGCTTCAGAAGGAAACTGGAGACCTGGCCATGCAGGACATAGAGAAGGCTGAGGTGCTCAATGGCTACTTTACCTCAGTCTTCACCAGCAAAGGTTCTGGTCACACCATCCAAGTTAGAGAAGGTGAAGGCATGGACTGTGAAAAGGACATGGATAGTGGCACTGAGGGCACGCTCAGCAAGTTTGCCAACAGCCCAGAAACCCCCCGTGTCCTGGGCTGTGTCACCAGCAGCGTGACCAGCAGGGCCAGGGAGGGGATTGTCCCCTTTTACTTGGCTCTCATGAGACCCCACCTGGAGCACTGTGTCCAGTTCTGAAGCCCCCAACAAAAGAAGGACATGGAGCTCCTGAGAAAGTCCAGAGAAGGGTCATGAAGATGATCCCAGGGCTGGAGCAGCTCTGCTCTGGAGACAGGCTGGGAGAGTTGGGGTGTTCAGCCTGGAGAAGAGAAGGCTCCAGGGAGACCTGAGAGCACCTTCCAGTGCCTGAAGGGGCTCCAGGAAAGCTGGGGAGGGGCTTGGGACAAGGGCTTGTAGTGAGAGGATGAGGGAGAATGGATTAAAACTGGCAGGGGGGAGATTTAGTTTAGAGATTAGGAAGAATTTCCTTAGTGTGAGGTAATTCCTTTGTGTCCCTGTCCATGCAGGGTGGTTGGAACTGGATGATCTTTAAGGTCCCCTCCAACTCAAACTATTCTGTGATTCTATTAATGATGTCCCACCAAAGCTGAGGAGCTGCAGCTGGTGGAGGTGAAGCTTTCAGGAACTATGGGAAAGGTCTTGTGGGGAGGGCATCACCAGAGATTTGTAGGAGCTGGTTAGCTGGTTAGGGAGGTCCTCAGCAGAGCAGCAGCACCAGCAGACCTCAACCCTTCCTAAGGGGACATGGTTTAGCTGGGACTTGGCAGTGTGAGGTTAATGGTCGGACTGGATGATCTTAAAGGTGTGTTCCAACCAAAATGATTCTGTGGTTCCGTAAAGGTGGGATGAGGAGTCGTGATCCCAGCTTGCACCATCCTTGGTGTTTTCTGTGTGCACGTGAGGGTTGAGCTCTTGCTCGGTGCCAACTGGAGACACCACCTGCTGGAGCACAAGTGTCTGACTTGCAGGGTCAGGGAAAGGTGGAGTGGTACCAGGCAGGGTGGTCATCAGTTTCCTGAGCCCACTGTTGTCCTGCTAAGTCCATCCATCCCTCCCTCTTGCACCCCCAGGTTTAGGCTGCCTGTAGATCCCAACTTCACTGCCCAGCACCTTTAAAACTAGATTTAAAGGTGGTGAAAGATAATTTTTCTTACAAAATTAGACAAACCCAGGTGGCACCTTTGCCTGGGTGACATGGGCTGTCTTCAGTCAGCCTCACCACCTGGACTTTAATTTTCTCTTCCAGACCCTCAACCAGTGGTTCCTGCTTCCCTCCAGGTGGGAAGGCCAGAGAACAAGATCCATCCTTCAGGTTGGCCCTTTGCCATTTGCATTTTGCAGCAGCAGCTGTTTCCCCCTTTACTGCACAAACCTTCTCTCACTTTCCTTTTCACCCCCTTCACCTTCTCCTCCTCCTTCCACTCTGGCCATTTGCTGATGCCAAGCCTGACAGCCAAAGTGACATCCTAATTTTCTCCCTGGCAAGGGAACCACAGACATCTGAGTTGTCTGAGGACAAGCACAGCAAAAAAAGCTGGGATGGGACCTGTTGGGTCAAGATCTCAGCAGTTTTGGAGAAAGGGGTTGGTCTTCCCAGGGAGGGCTGGATTGAGAGTCCCTCTGGGCTGGAAGGCAGCAATTGTGGTGATGGTTGCTCAGCCTCTTTGACTGGGTGGTCAGTACTGCCCCTATTTTTGTCATGTCCTCCCCAGAAATGCTGCAGAGGCAGCTGTGCTGCAGCAGCACGTGTCATCTCCATGGGGAGGTGATTCAAGGGGTAACGGAGTTAAACTGGGAAAGGGAAAATTCAGGTGAGATATGAGAAAGAAATTCTTTGCTGTGAGGGTGGTGAGAGCCTGGCCCAGGTTGCCCAGGGAAGCTGTGGCTGCCCCATTCCTGGCAGTGTTGAAGGGCAGGTTGGATGGGGCTTGGAGCAGCCTGGGCTGCTGGGAGGTGTCCCTGCCCATGCAGGGGATGGGACTGGATGGGATTTAAGGTCCCTTCCAACCCAAACCAGTCTGTGATTCTATGATATGATTCTATGCTCCTGCAATATTGGAAACAAGAGGTGTCCTCTCTTCTCAAACAGTGCAAAAGGGGATGCAATAAGTCACTCCAGCTCCCTTCACCAGACTGCTACACCGAATGTTTTTGGGGCTTGGAGTGGAACTGTGGGGCTTCCTATGATGGCATGAACCCTCTGAGCACCACCAGTTTCAACCCATCTAGACACAACCACGACACCCTTCCTTGGGGGGTGCCTTTTCCCTTCCATTTCATGCAGAAGACACTGGCTCCCCGTCAATGCTGCCTGGAATAACTCGCAGGGTGGTTCTGCAATTGCAGCAAAGGTGGGGTCTGTGTCTGTGAACAAATATGTAATTGGGCTGAATCTTTCCATACTCAAGGAAGCAAGGAAACATCTCCATCTTTTTAGTCAAAACACGGCAAGATTGTGGCTCTGCTGCTCAGGAACAATAAAGATGCAAATAATGTCACCATCTCCCAGGCTTTTGCCAGGGTGGTTACTGGGGAGAACATTATTGCCTTCTGATTGCTCTGTATGAAACTTGCTGTCACTGCCTGCACGTGGCTTTGCTTCTTGAGGAAGCTGAATGGGAATGGAAATGAGGAGCACCAGCTCTGGTTTAGTTCTGGAGGCAGAGCTGGGCTCTGTGGAAGTGCTGGGGGCAGAGAGCAGGAGTGTGCCCGGGGTTTGGGATGTGTGGCTTGTGGGTGGGTGCCTGGTGCGTCTGGTGGGAGGTGTCCCTGCCCATGCAGGGGGGCTGGAACTGGGTGATCTTGAAGGTCCCTTCCAACCCAAACCAGTCTGGGATTCTATGATTATGGGATGACCATATGGGTTGTTGATGCCCCATCCCTGGAGGTTTTTAAGGCCAGGTTGGAGGAGGTTTTGTGCAGCCTGATCTAGTGGTTCCCTGCTCATGGCAGGGCGGTTGGAGCTGGATGATCTTTCAGGTCCCTTTCCACCCAAACCAGTCTGGGATTCTATGAACGTCTCATCCTGATGCAATGCAAATCCCAGGAACAACATGGTGGTGGGACCCAGTGGCCTTTCTGTCCTGTCTGTCCTGGGAGGATGCAGAAGCTGGTGGTGGTTCATGTCAGTACAGAGATTGTCATCTCCTTCCCCAAATGAATTTATTACCCACCAACAACAGCCACGAGCTGCTCGTCACCTGTGACGCCGAGGGCTGCATCATACGACTTTAATTACTGCTGATAGGAGGCAGTGACAGATCTTTATTAGAAAAAAAGAATCCCTTGCTCCTGAATAAAATATTGAGCTGGAAAGTGAATGGCATCTCTGACAGAGGAGCTGCAAACATTTAAGCAAAGGTATCCAGCTTTCTGGGCCGTGCGTGAGGTTTATATTCTAATATCTAATGCAGGAGGTTTGCTCAGTGTCATTTTTGCTGCCCTGGCTGTGCAGAAGGAATAATCTCCCAGTAGCAGGTGCTTGTTGACAAAGCTCAGGTTTCCTCTCTCCGAAATAGGCTGATAATAAAGTAGATTTAAACTTTAAATGGAAAGACTTGAATTTTTTTTGTGTGTGTTTGTTTGTTTGGCCAAGAAATGGAGAAACAGAAGAAGATGTGCTCTTCAGTTTGGCTTGAGTTTAATGCTTCCCTTTTTTAATTGTTGAAAAGTTGGGGGTTTTTTTTGCAAGTTTTGAAGTGCAAGTGTTTTTCTGGATACTTCATTCATTCCCAGCACACAAAAAGAAAGGATTAAATAGGGGATCTCTCCCTAGAAAACAAAATGACAGGGAGATGTTAATTTTCAAACACCGACGTATTTGGATCTGAAATCCTCTATCAAGCAGACAGATCCCATGTCTGCTCCTTCCCCCCTTGCTTCAGTCCACATTTTCCTCTTCCCCTTTTGGGGGATAAATGTGTTACTCAGTTCTATCCAAAACAAATGAGTTTCAAAGGGACTGTTTGATTTGCTTGGTTTGATTTCCTTCCACACTGCTGGAGTTACAGTGGAACAGGCCTTTAAAATCTGAAGGAAAAAAACCCACCAACATTTTAGGTGCCTGTGTCTAATTTAAGAAGAGATTTAGACTCCTTAGGTCCTTCCTGTGCCTTGGAAGTGCTTTGACCAGACTTTTCTTTGGAGTCTTTTGCTGCCTACCCATTACCAATCACAGCTGCCCCAGTGGCCCCACTGGTGCAGCCTGTCCCATGGTGTGTTTCCAAGCTCAGATGGTTTGCACCTCTGATATTGCTTCCTTGCCCAATCTTTAACTGGTGTGTGCTCCAGACTCTGGTTTTTTTTCTCCCTTCCTCTCACAGAATCACAAAATTTTAGGGGTTGGAAGGGACCTGGAAAGATCCCCCAGTCCAACCCCCCTGCCAGAGCAGGGGCACCCAGAGCACATCACACAGGAACGTGTCCAGGGGGGTTTGAATGTCTCCAGAGAAGGAGACTCCACAGCCTCTCTGGGCAGCCTGTCCCAGGGCTCTGTCACTCTCACAGGAAAGAAGTTCTTCCTGATATTCACATGGAACCTCCTGTGCTCCAATTTGCACCCACTGCCCCTTGTTCTATCCCTGGACATCACTGAACAAAGCCTGGCTCTGTCCTCCTGACACTGCCCTTAACATATTTGTAAACATGGATGAGGTCACCCCTCAGTCTCCTCTTCTCCAAGCTCAAGAGACCCAGCTCCCTCAGCCTTTCCTCATCAGGGAGATGTTCCACTCCCTTCACCATCTCTGTGGCTCTGTGCTGGACTCTTTCCAGCAGTTCCCTGTCCTTCTTGAACTGAGGGGCCCAGAACTGGACACAACACTCCAGATGTGGCCTCACCAGGGCAGAACATAGGGGGAGGAGAACCTCTCTTGACCTACTAACCACCCCCTTTCTAATGCACCCCAGGATGCCATTGGCCTTCTTGGCCACAAGGGCACATTGCTGGCTCATGGTCATCCTCCTGTCTACCAGGACCCCCAGGTCCCTTTCTCCTACCCTGCTCTCCAGCAGGTCAGCCCCCAACCTGTACTGGTACATGGGTTGTTCTTCCCCAGATGCAAGACTCTGCACTTGCCCTTGTTAAATTTCATCAAGTTTCTCCCCACCCAAGTCTCCAGCCTGTCCAGGTCTCCCTGGATGGCAGCACAGCCTCTGGTGTGTCAGCCACTCCTCCCAGCTTAGTATCAGCAACAAACTTGCTGAGGGCACACTCTGTTCCCTCATCCAGGTCGTTGATGAAAATACTGAACAACACCGGTCCCAGTACCCACCCCTGAGGGACTCTACTAGTCACAGACCTCCAACTAAATTCTGTCCCACTGACCACAACTCTCTGACTACTTCCTTTCAACCAGTTCAGGATCCACTCACCACCTGATCATCAAGACCACACTTCCCTAGCTTATCTACAAGGATGCTGTGGGAGACGGTGTCAAATGCTTTACTGAAATCAAGATAGACCACATCTACCACTCTACCATCATCTGTCCACCTAGTTACTTCCTCACAGAAGGCTATAAGGTTGGTCAAACATGACTTCCCCTTGGTAAAACCATGTTGACTGCTCTTAATGACCCCCTCATCCTTGATGTGCCTAGAGATAGTGCCAAGAACAAGTTGTTCCATCACCTTTCCAGGGATGGAGGTGAGGCTGACCGGTCTATAGTTACCTGGGTCCTCCTTCTTGCCCTTCTTGTAGACTGGAGTGACATCTGCTATCCTGCAGTCCTCAGGCACCTCTCCTGTTGCCCATGACTTACCAAGGTGATGGAGAATGGCCTAGCAATGACCTCTGCCAGTTCCCTCAGCACCCACGGGTGTATTCCATCTGGACCCATCCATTTATGGATGTCCAGATTGCTGAACTGATCCCTCACTGATCCCCTCACTCTCCAACCCTTCACTTCAACCATTTATCTCAGAGACAAAACCTTCTGAGATGCTTTTTGAAAAAAAAAAATCACAGGTGGAGAGAGTAATTTAATTCCAATACCTCAGCACTGATGTCTTCAAAGAGGTTTGACAGATACCCTAAATGGGACCTCTGGTTCCTGCACTTGTGCTGCTGCCTTTATCAGGGCAGGGTTTTATCTGGATTTCCCAGGATCCATGTGGCTTTCCATGGTGTTTCACTCACTGAACACAACTGGGAGGTGTGGACATCAAAAAGTGAGGAAGGGGGATTCTTTATTGTGCTTAAGAGTAATGTCCATCCCGGACAGGATGGCAGGTCTGGGAGGAGCAGAGAAAGGGTTTGACCCTTCCTAGTGGCTCCATGGTTACCAAACTCTGTGGGGATCTGGGACTTGTCTACCCTCTTCCCCATCCCTTATGTCTCTGTCACCTCTTGGGCCCCATGACATCTCTTCAGCCCTCAATGCCTGCTCCTTCCTTATCTGTCCTGAGGTGCAACCCATGTACTGCTAATGCCTGGTCTTCTATTGCATCTCCTCTTCCACCTGCATGCCTCCCACACCCCTATCCCTGTCATCCCCATTTCCCAAGGTGTGGGGACTTCCCACCATTCAGAATCTCTAAGATTTCCAAGGCATCTGCTCAGGGGTGGCAGATATGGTGTGGGACAAGGGGTGACTACTTTTAGAGGAGATGCTAGAGGGCAGATAGGACACCCAAGACCATTTCCAATTACACTGATTGCTCTGGGTGGGGAGTGGGCTCATGTAATGCCTCAGTTGAGTCACCTGAAAGTGTCTACTGCTTGGCCTCCATCCAACCTATGTAGGTGTCCAGCTGTGCAACAAGTATTTAAGCTCCTGTGTAACCACTGGAGATCTACAGAGCCACTCAGCTTCTCAAAAGTAGACAGCTCTGGTCAACTGGGACTTCAACATCTGTTGTGAGTACTTGGATAAGATCTAAATGTGGGCTTTGAGAATTAGTTTCCACCTGCAGTGGGGGAGGAGAGGAGCTGTACTCGACCATCCACACTCAGATCCTGGGCCGTCACTTGGAAGTCCCTTTGCTAGGCAGGAAGTGAAGAAACACCCTCTCCATCATCTGCACCATTCACTGCAGGCCACAGTGATTAAGGGAGCTGGGAGTCTTCCAGAAGACTTGGACAGAAGCAAGCTCTTGCAACATGCTCAAAAACAATTGAGCTATTGTTGCTTTCAAGAGCTACCACCCAGTGACAGGCTGGTCTTGCACGATTTAGGATGTGCTGGTTTCAGCTGCTGGGGAGCTGTGATTGGTTCCTCATGCTGAGTCACAGACCTGGACAGACCTCAGGAGCTACAAAAAGCCCCCTGGATTGGTTCAAGAGGGGTGAAGAACTGGTTCCTTCAATCTCTGTAGAGCTTTCCAGCACAAAACACTTGCTGCAGTTGGTTAAGGAGTCCCTCGGGTCCGGAAGGACTAGGAGTGGCTAACCCTGCATGGTCCCACATCAGTGGAGGCAATGAGGGGCACTGCTGTGGACATCAAGCACAAGTCTGGGGGGACACCCAGCATCAGCTCCAAGTGTGGTCTCCATGGAGGAAGCAGGGAGTGCTCCTGGCTCTTAAATACACACTTCACCTTACCCAGGGTGTCCTCAGGGGTTTTTTCCTTACATCCTTTCCCTTTTTCAACCTCTTTGGGTTGTGTTCCCCCCCAACCAGCTGTTCCCTCTCATGACAGAACTCCCCTTCCTTTGCTCAGGCAGTGCCAGCAGCAAACGCCTGCACGGGTTCTGCTACTTGCCCTCCAGCAACACTTGAGCAAAACATCCTAAAATGGATGCTCTTATCTGGCCTCTGTTGTGTGCAGAAGGGAACGGATTCCTCGCCCTAATTGCTGATCCTCTCTGCAATTTGTTGCACATTATTTCTTCTTCCTCCTCTAATTAATGATTGCTTTGCCTTCTCCCTGCTTGTTTTGTGGCTCTCACTCTCCCCAGCTCAGTCTCTTTGCTGTGTTTTTTCTCTGATGCTGCTTCCTCCCCTCCCCTCACACCCACCATCCTCCTTTTGCTCTCTTGGGAGTCTCTTTCCAACTAAACCACTGCTGTTTCCAGCACACCAAGGTTGGGTTTTTTCCCCTCCACATTTACTTCTCTTTCTTTTTTTGTTGTTGTTGTCCTCTTGATTGCTTTCTCCCCAGCTGTTTCTTAGACACTCTTTTCATTTCTCCTTCTAGAGTGTGTGCACAAATTGTCACGGAATCATGGAATTGTGAGAGCTGGAAGGGAGCTCTAGAGATCATCTCGTCCAACTCCTCCACTAAAGCAGGATCCCCTCAAGCACATTACCCAGGGCTGCATCCAGGTGGGTCTTGAACTTCTCCAGAGAAGGAGACTCCACACCCTCCCTGGGCAGCCTGGCCCAGGGCTCTGTCACCCTCACCCTAAAGAAGTTTCTCCCCATATTTCTATGGTACTTCCCATGTTCCAGCTTGTGCCCGTTGCCCCTCGTCCTGTCCCTGGGCACTGCTGAGCAGAGTCTGGCTCCATCCTCCCTCCACCCACCCTGAGATACCTGTAGGCACTGATAAGGTCTCCTCTCAGCCTTCTCCTCTCCAGGCTGAACAGTCCCAGCTCCCTCAGCCTTTCCTCATCAGGGAGATGCTCCAGTCCCCAGATCATCTTCACTCCCCTCCACTGAACTCTCCAATCTGCTCCAGTTTGGACCTGGGTTTACATTTCTAGAAGTTGATTATTTTTTTTATTATTATTTTTACAGAAACTTCCAGCTGATGATGTTTTAGATTAGGGACGGGGCTGACAAGTCCTGAGGGACCATAGATGTGTAACAAGAGGGTATCCAGGAGGTTGAATATGCCATCCTGCTCCAAAACTGTTGTCATAACTAGTGGGATGTGGAGTCCTTGATTCAAAAAGCACATGGACCATTTGGAAAGCATTCAGAAGAGAGCCACTAGAAAGATCTGAGTTGTGGCAAATTTGCTGTCCAGGGAAAGACATGGGATAGATGTCAGCATGGATTTCACACTGCTCATGGACAGAACCAACTGCAAGACAGGTCTGAGGCAGAACTGAAGTCAATTTGGCAAGCACAAGAGCTTTCTCAGGTTATTAAAACTCAACAGTGCTCAGACTAAGCTGAGATTTTGAGGGAGTTGGGTTTGTTCAGCCTGGTGAAGAGTAGGGTCCAGGGAGACCTTAGAGCACCTTCCAGTGCCTGAAGGGGCTCCAGGAAAGCTGGGGAGGGACTTGGGACATGGGCAGGGAGGGAGAGAACAGGGGACAATGGATTAAAACTGAAGGAGGGGAGAATTAGGTGAGACATGAGGAGGAAATTCTTTGCTGTGAGGGCGGTGAGACCCCGGCCCAGGCTGCCCAGAGAAGCTGTGGCTGCCCCATCCCTGGCAGTGTTGAAGGGCAGGTTGGATGGGGCTTGGAGCAGCCTGGGCTGGTGGGAGGTGTCCCTGCTCATACAGAGGGGTCGGTACTAAATGATCTCTAAGGTTCCTTCTAACCCAAACCAATGTGGGATTCTATGATTTCTTGCAAAGGAACACGACCACCTAGGGATGAACTTTCACCTGTGGCTCCTGCTCCTCACTCACTACTGGAGGCCATTAGGTCCCCTCTGAGCCCTGGCCATACCAGGCAGTGGCAATCTGATCATTTCCCTGGGTAAATGTTTAGCCTTCCCATCTGCTCCTTTAAAATAATGTAATTTAACCTGATTTTTGGTGTCGAGGCATTTGGTTAGGGAAATTATGTTCTGTCACCGAGGTGTCAGGCTTGTCTGGGTGTTAATAAAATTACAGCACCCTGTGCAAGATGGTAAATGAGTAGTTCCTGTGCTCAAGCCCTGCCTCAGACCAGCAGTTTTTCTCTCTGGTCCTGGAGTAAACACTAGATGACAGTCCTGCAAGAGCAAAGCAAATTGGTTGTGACTTAAGAATCACCTGCCACATGGCTGGGAAGAGTGGGATGGAAATGTGTTCTGGGATTGGCAGCAGGTCCCACTGGAAGGGGTTTCTGGGAGTAAGTGGCTGGGCTGCTCAGAGAGGTGATTTGTTCTTAACCCTTTCAAGGGAAGAGGGAAAAAAGTAACTGCAGGGGATGTCCGAGCTAGGAGCAGTGAAAGATAAGACAGTGGGAGAGTTGGTTTGAGAGGGGAGCTGGGGAAAGGGTAAAATAGAGCTGTGGTGTGAGGTAGGCAAGGAACTGTGCTGACCTGGAGATGGCTAAAATGGTGTTCTTTGGTGGTGGTAAGCTCAGAAAGAAATACCTTGGCAAATCTAAATGGAGCACTTAAGTGAGAAATCTTGTTGTGACCTTAAAATTCAGTAAAAACAGAGGACTGAAGATCGTTCCCTCTCTGCTGTAAGAACACCCTGTACCCATGAAGGTGGAACACATGGGTTTTTCCTTTGCTGGCTTCAGTCATAGAAGGAGAGCTCCTGCAAAGGCCTCGTTCAGATGGGGGAGAATAATGTGGGGTTTTGTTGGTTTGGTTGGGTTTTTTTTTTTTGTTTGTTTAGTGAAAAGGAATTTCTTGCACTTACACCAGCAGTGGAAGTCACAC
The DNA here is from genome assembly GCF_020740795.1 of Apus apus. Lineage (NCBI taxonomy): Eukaryota > Metazoa > Chordata > Aves > Apodiformes > Apodidae > Apus > Apus apus. The sequence goes on along the minus strand of NC_067285.1, from coordinate 113,635,278 downwards.
CTGACTCATATTTTGCCTGGCAACTCAGTCCCAAGCCTGGAGGAGAAAACAAGCCCTGTCTGTAAAATATGGAGCAAAATATATGGGGCTATTTTCAGCCCAAGGGGCTAGAACCAGTCTTGTCCCCTCCAGCCTGGGGGGCAGACCCACTGCTGAGATTGCTGGTTCCACCCAGTGCTCCTGATGTGAATCCTGTTTCACATCAAACAAACTGTGTCAGTGAGGGACACAAATGAAAGAAAATCATGCCACCCAGATGAGATGTCATGCAGCTCTTGATAAAAGGCCAGCTCCCTGGTGAGACCCTGGCCCAGGTTGCCCAGAGAGGTGGGAGATGCCCCATCCCTGGAAACATTTCAGGGCAGGTTGGGATGGGGCTCTGAGCAGCCTGGTCTAATTGAAGATGTTCCTGCTTGTGTTGGGCAGGTTGGGCTAGGTGACCTTTGAAGGTCCCTTCAACCCAAACCAACCTGTGTTTCTATGGTTCTGTAGGAATTATCTTCCTTTTCTTTTTGCTCTTTTCTGCTCCTTGCAACTATTCTAACACGGAGCCCTCGAGAAAGAGCAGAACAAAGCATAGGTGTGGTACTGGGGCCTGTCACATTGCTGTGCTGAGCTTGCTCAATTAACTGGAAAATTCAGAATTCACATGCAATTTCACCGTTGAGGGGGAAAAAAAGCACCCCTGCCAAGAGAGTAATACTGGTTAATGTTAGTTCTAAAATAAGGCTGGTAAACAAACAGACACTGTGTCTGGAAGGGGCAGGGGGACAGTTTTGAGAGAGGGAAAATCTTACAGATGTTTCCATTTCCAGAAAGGAAAGGCATCCAGATTCAGAAGGATTTCAGCTCAACTTGTATATCTGAGCATCTCAACATTCAGCTGAGCTCTTTATTGCAGTTTTGTAACTGCTCTCTGATTTTCAGCATCCAGAGTCCAGAAAACGTGCATATTGGCTCTGCTAATTCTAGCCCATCTCCTTACAGATTCTGAGTGGGAAACACAGATCTCCTGAGTTCACTTGGTGATTATTATTTTTTTTTTTTCTTACAGCCACTGGAGGCTCCAAGGCTTCATGGACCTTAACAAAGTACTTGGCTAGATGCTCAGCTTTTATCCCATCCCCAGATCCAGAGGTGGACAGTGTGAGCTCCCACATGCCCATGAGCTGTTAACTCCCCCCCACCCCCAAAACCACAGGGCTTCAGAGTGTTGGTTTTATTTTTTTGGTGAGGTCATTAATCCTGCAAACCTTTTGAGTCACTGAGCTTGTTGGAAACCTGTGGATATCTCAGTGGGTAAATGTGAAAACACATCTGCTGACATCAAGGAAGGGAGGTGATGGGTAGAGAGATCAGGTCTGGGCTTTCTGTCTGCACAACATCCTTCCAGTTTCCCAGAACGTTACAGAAAATGTTGTTTCTGCTGCTGTATCAGAAAAAGAAGTATGTTTTCAACCAAATAATCCATTTTTTTTCAATGCCAAAAGCACTCCAGGAGAGATTCAAGCCCAGACTCACAGCCTGGCTTTAGCTCTGTGCTCAGAGGCTTCTCCTAGGAGCAAGGCATGGGAGCTCATGCTGTAATTTGGTGGAAGTAGGAATTATGGTCCTAAGGGTTTGGAGAACAGTTCTGTTCCCTCTGGAGCAGACCCAGGCTCAGCTGAATTCCTCTCCAAGCTCAAGTGTGTATTTATGAGGGGCTTGAATCTGTTTCTTAAAGACAGCTGTCTAGTGGCATTTGAGATGCCTGGAGGTGTCTGAGATGCCTGCATGGGGCTTGCAGGCCATGGGAGGCTTGCACCTTTGTAGCATGGTGGCCCTATGGATAACCTGCAGCATCTTTCATGCCATATGTCACATTTAGGCAACGGACTCAAGCACACCCAGATCACACAGACAGGTTTGCATTTAGGTGTGAGGGCTCCCCAGGGAAATCTTGCTGCTTTCTGGCATTTCAACTGGGCACTTTTATTTAGATGAATGGGGGGAGACACCAAAGGGCTGCAGGGCTCTGCTGTGTAATGACCATAGGAGACCTTTTTTGCATCAAGGAGCAGCTGTGAGAAGCAGCTGTGTGGTGAGAAAAGGCCATTTGAGTTGATCACTCTTCCCATCTAAATGCAAATACTGTGACATTAATGGGGTAGCAAGAGGAGGGGGCATCCCCCTGGCCCAGGGCTTGGGCCATCCTGGATTCCTGGTCCTTCCATGCAGCCAAGCAAAGCAGATTCAGAATGGGATTATACAGCTATTCCTGACATCATATCATCATAGAGTCACTGGCTGGTTGGGGTTGGAAGGGACCTGAAAGATCATCTAGTCCCAACCCTCCTGCCATGGGCAGGGACACCTCCCACAGGTCTTCTCATTTGTCCTCCTGCTTTGGGGACCCTCCTCTAACTCCAGAGCTGAGAAACTGGGCTGGGGGAATATGCCAAGGGGCAATTTGGCACTTAACCACACTCTAGGCCAGAGGTGATTTCAACCACTGAGTCTAGTCAGTGTCCATGCCCCATGCCCCATCATTGTCCCACGGCTGAGGACAGGACCAGATGGACACACATGGCACAGCCCATTTAAGCCTTCCAACACCAATGACAGAATTGAGATTGAGAGGGATACAGCCTGAAAAGCTTTCAACATGCTTTGGAAAGACAAGAAAAGAGACTGAACGGCTTCAGGATTGATTCAGGACCTTGCAAAGGCAGAGAATTTGTTGAGTGGCAAAATAAACCCTTTGCAAAACATCACCACAGTAACCCTCCCATAACATCTGTGAAGTAGTTCCAGTATGGTGAGCTCAGAGCCAGACGTGGCTCAGGAAAAGTCTTTCCAATGGGAAGTGTTTGACTTTCCTCTGTCTTGCTCATCCCCAGAGGTGGGGCAGGAGGTGCTCAGGCCTGGGGCAGAAATTCCATTTCAGGTCTGTGTGGCAGCAGGAACCTGACAGCTGTGGGCTTTGGCTTCTGGTATTGCATGACTTCAGAGAACCATGGAGTGGTTTAGGGACTGGAAGGGACCTTCAGGATCATCTAGTGCCAACCCATGAGCAGGGACACCTCCCAGCAGCCCAGGTTGCTCCAAGCCCCATCCAACCTGCCCTTCAACACTGCCAGGGATGGGGCAGCCACAGCTTCTCTGGGCAACCTGGGCCAGGGTCTCACCACCCTCATAGCCAAGAATTTATCCCTAATACTTCACATTAATCTCCCCTCTTTCAGTTTGAAACCCTTCCCCTTCTTCCCCTCCATCCCTGCCCTTGTCCCAAGTCCCTCCCCAGCTTTCCTGGAGCCCCTTCAGGCACTGGAAGGTGCTCTAAGGTCTCCCTGGAGCCTTCTCTTCTCCAGGCTGAATTACACATTGCTAAATTAGTCTTCAGTTCCTTCCCTTCCCAGCCCTGTCCCCCTGGTCTTTCTGTTCCTGTCCATTCATAGCTGGCTGCCTGTGGACCACCAACCTTGTTGTCCTTCAAGAACTGGGCCAGAAGAATATAGTTGTATGAGCCCATTGTTCTCAGATGAAAATGTTACCCTCTTTGGTCCCAGAAGCTCACCTACAAATGAATCCTGCTCCTGGTTCCCTTAGCTGTGTTATGAGGCTCCCAGCAGCCTTGGGACCTGAGTTAACCCCCTGCGGGTGTTGTGTTTCCTTGTCAGTGTTGAATGCCCAGGTGACATCTCTGACCTACATCTCCAAGGTCTCCTCAGTAAACAGAAGAGCAGAAGATGGCACTTGGGCTCTGTGGGAGCTGGGTTGCCAGCCTTTGTTGGTTTATTTACAAGGTGACTTTTGTTTGAGCAGCGAGGCAAGTCTTCACACAACCTCTTCTCCCAGTCTGAGTCCTTCAATCATTCCCTTAGCCATGGCCACAGTTTGGTGAGGAAGCTTCAAATCACTTTCTGGCAGGCAAGGAGACAGAGATAAGACAGTTGGGTGTTGGGCTTGGTAAACACGTTACCTCAGCAGGAAAATTAGCCCTGCAGACAGGACACAGAACTACTCTAATAATCCATTGCTAATTCATCAGGATGGTTTCGTCTTCATAGGAGCAATCAGCAGACTCCAGAAAGGACTTCATTAGTCAATCAGTCCCAGTGATTGTATTTATCTTCTGAGCAAACACACACAAAGTTGCTTGTTAATAAGATTCTTTCAGCCCCTGCTGATAAGGGATGGAAATGAGGAAAGGTTGTGTTGGCACAAAGATGTGACCAGGTTTAGTGAGATGTGGTCAGGTTTTTCACAGGGTCCCCAGGGTCTACAGGTCTGAGAGAGAGGGGTGGTGTGGGGACCACTTGGGGCCATCACTCTCCTGATTGATAACAACCTTCTCCAACCCCTTGTTCACCAGCCTTTGGGTTGGTTTATCATGGGGCACCAGGATGAAGTGTGGATGTCACCAAAAGAGTCCTCACCTGGCAGGTTCCTGTGGCTGAGCATCTGCTCTGCTTGATTATGGAGCCTCAGCACCAGTCCTGCTGGGGGACCCTGTGGGCCAGGTTTGCTTCAGCTGAGCCATTTAGTGGGACCAAAAGGCTTTTCCCAATCATCTCCCACCATGATTCAGTCATCAAATCCCAACTGTCTTGGCCAGTTAGCCAGGCAGTCCAGCATTGGCCTTGCAGGGGAGGGTGTCTGAGGTTACAAAATGTGTGCAAGAAGAGAGGGGCCTGCAAGAAGCTGTCAGATTAAATAAAAGCTAGAGATGAAGAGCATCTCAGAGGAAAAAAATATGTTGAAAGTCTCAGATGATATAATAAGTGTGAGTTGAGTTGTTCTCCAAGAGTTGGGAGAGCTGAGGAGCTGGCCCATAATCTCTACTTGCCAGTATCTGCATCATTATTACTTGCTTTCAATTGCTTCTGACTTGCAAGGTCCTTTGGAGATGGCCTACAATGAAGGACCACCTGGAGAGCAGGAGAACACAGTGCATGTGCTGGTGTGAAGTGTCAGTGTAAAAGTTACTTCTAAACCCATGAAATATTCTAGAAATCCAGCTGTCAAGAGTGGACTGCAGGAACTCAAGGGGCTGTGTCCACGTCCAAGTTCAAGGCTGGGACCACCTTGCATGTGGGCTTGTTTGGGCCAGGGTGGCTGGGAGATAGAGCAGAGTATGGTTGGCTCCTTTCAGAGTTGTCTCCCATTCCAAGGAAGTGGAAGGAGGGGATCAGTGCCATCAGGGAAGAAGAAAAGTGTGGAAGAATCCTCTTTGACAACAGGCATGATCTTGTAGACCTCTGGGGTAGCTCAGACTCACAGGCCAGAGGGGTTTTAAGATCCCATTACAACTATTCAACACCACAGGTTCACCTGTGGGGAAGTAAGTAGTGATGGGTGCTCTGTGCTGGATCTCCCCATCCTTGTCCTCCTCCTTATGCTTTCTCCCTCAGCATTACATGGGGCTCATCATCAAGGCTCCAGATGAGGCTAGATGGACCTGTGTGGTGGCTGAGATCTTCTGGGAGGTGGGGCTGAGATCATCAACTCAGAGCACGGAAGGTTTAGGTTTGTCCCTGCCTGCACCCAGACTTTCAGGCATATCCACAGCTGGGGAGGGAATTAGCTGGGATACTGCCTCTTCTGCTACTAGTTCAGACCTCTGTGTAGCTCTCAGGTCTTGGAGATATCACAGCTCGAAAAACTTATTCCTTTCATCCCTACTTTTGTCACTTTTCCCAGCAATCATGGTTTGCACAAGTGATGATGTAGGCCAGGGACTTCCCAGCAAAGTGAAATGTAAATAGGACCATTCTGGGTGAAGTTCTTGCCTCCTCTAAACCTTTGTTGACCTAAAAAAACTTCCTGGATTTACTGTGCCCTGGCACCAGGTCAACAGAAGAGAGATATTGTCCCTGAAACTGCAAAGTCCCACCCTTGCCCAAGTACAGTACAGATGGCCTTGCTCTGGACACAACCCATTGATAGTTTTTCATGCAAAAAGCCTTTTATTTTATGAGCAGCATCAACATCAGCAGAAGAAGAAGAAGAAAAAAAAAAAAGCAACAACAACAAAAAAGGGCAACAACAACAACAAAAAGATGCAACATTTAAAAAAAAAAAAACCCCAAACACAATAAAGCAAAACATAACTGTGGAAATAAATACCCTTTGCAATCTGGATGTTTTACGGTTTGGGAGGCATTCTGAATATATAATCCAAGCAGTTCTATTGCCAAGGAAATGTCACATAAAACCAGAAGAATCATTGCTCGGATCAGGGAGATAAAAAGGACAAGAGCATCTAATCAGATGTGACAGATGCAGCCCAGTTCAACATAACAACCAGAGCCAATGGGGATTTGCTTCCAGAATCCACCCCTCGCTCCCTCCCAACCTCCTCCTCTTATTCCACGACCCAGAGCTTTGTTCTTTTGAAGGGGAAGTAGTTTGCAGTAAAAAGAAGCTCTCTGGAGGTGTCTGAGCTGCCAAGAAGAAGGCAGACCACTGTGGCTGGTGGGGGCTGGCCTTGCAAAAAAATAGGGGACCTGGATTTTGCTTTTCACTGGCCCAAAAAACGAGGGCTGGAGGAGCACTGCCCTGCCAGGAATTGCTCCTGGGTGCAAGGCAAGGAGGCAGGACATGACTAATGACAGCTCTGCTAAAATTCATCATGACCATGCCCAAGCCAGGGATGGCTACTGTGAGGATCACCAGCCCCTCCTGCATGTCTGACTGGCTATGAGTAGAGCAGGGTGTCCTTCTCATCTGTGGGGTGATGTAAAGACCATTCCCAGGCCCTGGAGTTTGACTTTTCTTGCCTCACCTGAACAGTCTACACGTGGATCTGATGTAGGATGGCCCTGTAGAAGCCAAAGTTGGGCAGTAGAGAGTGACTGTCAGCTCTGGCAAGTTATTTATCAGTCCTTAGATAAGTCCTGGCCAGGACTGCTCAGACCAGCTCAGTGAAAACCATCCTGGATGGGAACTCCCCTCACTGCCTCCAATTCCTCTCCCCACTGCAGATGGTTTCCTGGAGGGCCTCTGTTCTGAAGTACTTGAGAAATTCTTTCAGCACCTTCTTCCTGGTAGAGCTGTGTCCTGCTGGTCTTCACCAGCAAGAAAGGAACATCAGAGGGTGGAGTGGGCCCAGGCAGGACCACCAGCCCAGGTGGGCATGGTTTTGATGGACTAGTTGGAATGGAGCTGAACTTGGGTCAGGAAGCGATGCAAAAAGCTGGATGGGCAAAGCCAGACACTGTCCCTTGCCCATCTCAGAGGCTGGGTACCCTTCTGGGAAAGCTGGGAGAGGTGGAAAAGGCAACACAACCAGGAGAAGAATGACAAAAAGGCTTCAGTGGCTCAACTGTGAGAAGAACAGGGCCAGTGCCCTGTGGTGGTGTTACTCTGTGCCCTTGCGGAGAGCAAAGAGCAGTCCTGGTCTCACCAACCTAGTCCTGACCCAAGTAATTCACATCATCATCTGCTGGAAAACCTCTCCAGGGCCTCTTCTTCACCTTGTTCCCTGCAAAGAGAAGCTGCCACTGAGACCTGGACTTAGATCTGTTCCTTTTTTGGGGGGCTCTTCTCTTTTATCCCCATTCTTTTGGAGACAAAGGAGCAATTTTTATACCCAGTGGTGGGAATCAATGGCACTGGGAACAGGTCTGGAGGCCAGGCAGGTGTTCTATTTTTACCCCCATTCCCCACCCAGTTTGCTTTAATTAAATGTATGAAACTTCTCTGGAAATTATCATCACCTATTTAATGGCTCATTGATTTTAGGGGCTGCTGTAATTTCTTTGTATCTTTTTTTTTTTTTTCCATTGTGCACTTTCATCACCTTTGCTGCTCTCACAGAATCATAGAATCATAGAATCATTAAGGTTGGAAGGGACCTGAAAGATCACCCAGCTCCAACCCCCCTGCCATGAGCAGGGAACCACCAGACCAGGCTGCACAAAACTTCGTCCAACCTGGCCTTAAAAACCTCCAGGGATGGGGCATCAACAACCTCCCTGGGCAACCCATTCCAGTTCCTCACCACCTTTAGAGGGAAGAATTTCTTCCTAATATCTCACCTAAATCTCCCTTCTCTCAGTTTAAAACATCACCCCTTGTCCTGTCACTGTCCTCTCTGATGAAAAGTCCCTCCCCAGCTTTCCTGGAGCCCCTTCAGGCACTGGAAGGTGCTCTCAGGTCTCCCTGGAGCCTTCTCTTCTCCAGGCTGAACACCCCAACTCTCCCAGCCTGTCTCCAGAGCAGAGCTCTCCAGCCCTTGGATCATACCTGATCATAGACACAGGAGGACATGAGGAAGCACTTGACAAGCCAAGACTGTGACTGGGTTGTTCCTAGGCATCTGCTCCCTGTGGACACTGGCTTCCCTTTGTTTCACTGAGCCCTGCAAAGTCTCCTGAGTTCTTCCCCTTGCAGTCAGAGAGAGGAGATGGTGCTGGTGAACTCCTCCATCTTCAAGAAAGCACAAGAGGATTGAGGAAAGGCCCTGAAAGGTCAGTGTTTCCACCACCTGGTGATCCTCATGGAGACTGCAAGGCAAGAGGAGCCACTTACCTTCTCCTCTCTGGATTCCCAAGGTGACACTGCTCACTACTGAGTTTCTTGGAGGGAGGCAGGGAAGGGATACAAGCTTTTCTCCAGAAGGGTGAAAGGATGAGAGTATTCACAGCTACCAAGCAGCCCAGGAAGAGAGGGATGTGCTCAGTGCATGTCCATCCTGCAAAAGAAAAAGGACCCCTGGGACCAGCTGCCACTTCTTGCAGAGAAGGTGCTTGCACAGCTCCCTCCCTCCCTGGGTTTCTTAGAGGATGTGGAAGCTGCCCTGCTCACCTGCAGCCTCTGGAGACTTCTTGCTAGGTCAGGAAGACGTTGTTCACCTCGTATTTAGTGGGATGAGAGGAGATTTTTTTGGGGAAAAGAACAACACTCACCCAGGATTGTTCTTAAGGCCTTTTCCAGCAGTGGAGCATCCAGTGCAGCACTGAGAAGTTGTTCCACTTTTCTTTACCATTCCCAGTAAAAGAGCAACTGGGTGTAACTTGTTTGATTTTGTCCTGCTTTCACATCCAGCCTCAGGGTCTGCTTTGGCAGACTGACAAATGGTGCCAGATTTCTGCACTTAAGGAGGGGTCTTGCAGTCTGCTCCAGACACCCCTTGGCCTTCCTTTTTCATAACAAAACAACTTGAACTCCTGTGTCCTCTCCAGTTAACTCAGACTTCCCAGTCATTCATCTCTCTCTGCTCTTCCCTTCAATGCAAATACAAGAACAAGGTGCAGTGTCCCAGTCAGGATGGCCCTGCTGCTACATATGAACATGGTACTTTTACCCCTCCTTGCAAAATCCCTGGTTTATGCATCCAAAATCCACATCATCTTCATCCTCACACCATGAGCCTCTCTACTGGTAACACTTTGGATGGTGTTAAAGTTCTCACCAATTACTTGTGTCCTTCTACTGTATCATTTAGGCTGCCTTGTATCATAGACTCCCAAACTGTTTGGATTGGAAGGGACCTTTAAGATCATCCAGTTCCAACCCCTGCCATGGGCAGGGACACCTCCCACCAGACCAAGCAAGTCCAGAGGAGGCCATGAAGGTAATCTGGGAAGGCTGGAGCAGCTCTGCTCTGGAGACAGGCTGGGAGAGTTGGGGTGTTCAGCCTGGAGAAGAGAAGGCTCCAGGGAGACCTTAGAGCACCTTCCAGTACTGAAGGGGCTCCAGGAAAGCTGGGGAGGGGCTTGGGACAAGGGCAGGGAGGGATGGGATGAGGGGGATGGATTAAAACTGAAGGAGGGAAGATTTAGGTGAGACAGGAGGAAGAAATTCTTTGCTGTGAGGGAGGTGAGACCCTGGCCCAGGTTGCCCAGGGAAGCTGTGGCTGCCCCATCCCTGGCAGTGTTGAAGGGCAGGTTGGATGGGGCTTGGAGCAACCTGGGCTGGTGGGAGGTGTCCCTGCCCATGCAGGGGGTTGGAACTGGATGATCTTGAAGGTCCCTTCCAACCCAAACTGTTCTATGATTCTAAAAACACAGAAGCAAGGGAGGGAAATTGCAGAGGGGAAAGCTGTTGAGGGACTGGATTCAAAGGTAACATCTTTTCATCTTGCAAAAGGAAAGAACTAGAGCTCGGATAAAATCATCCTGTCTAAAGCTTTGTCACACTCTCCCAGCTGGCAGTGCCCTTTATCACAGATATTGTGGCATTTGATGCACTTTCAAATTCCAAGTGCCCAGACTTACATGATTTTACTATTTTTTTTTTTTTTCCTTGCCTCTCCAAAACGAATTTGTAATAAATCTGGTAATTATGGGGGAAAGCTGAAAAGTGAGACCTCAAGCACCTCAAACATGAGCAGGCTGATAAGAAGCACGTGCTTGGATCTTGCTAAAAACCACACCAAACAAAACCTAACCCAAAGCTGGGGTTTTGGGGAGATAAGGTGGGTCAGATTTCTGCTTTATTTTCCTGCTGATGGCACTGCCTTCTGCAGCACATCAGGTGCTTGGGTGGTGGGGTTTTTTTTATTGAAAAGTCCATTTTAGGGCTCTTTTTAGTGCACCTCTGCTTCACTTAATGTATTGGTTTAGAAACATGGGAGCTGAAGCAACATCCCATCTTGTTTCTGCAGTTTGAAGAGGACACCTACGAGAATAGCTTGTTTCTGCAATTAGAGAAACACCTTAATGGCAGCAGAAACAGGGCACAGGGAAAAGGCAGAAAGCAATTGCCATGAAATCCAGGAGAGCAATAACACCTGTGTCCTGCACAGCATCCACCAGCGATGATTTTAGGGAGCAATTCAGAGCAAAATAAAGAAGAAAATTAACCTGGGCAAGTTTTCTGAGCTCTCTAGGATACGAAGTGAGATGTTGGCCCTTGCTGCAGTAATGGGGTAGTGAGCACTAAGCTCTTAAGTACCCTTTGCAAAGCCCCCTGTGCTCCACCAGAAAACCTTTTCAAGTACAGTGTGAAGACAGTTTAGGCCTTAATAAAAAGACCTGCCCACCAACACAATTAAATCTGTGCTGGTCACTTTTCTTTTTCCATAGGCAGGAAAAGGCCTGGAAATGTCACAGCAAAATAGTAATAATAACAAAAACAAACAACAACAACAACAACAACAATAATAATAATAATAGTAATAGTAATAGTAATAGTAATAGTAATAGTAATAGTAATAGTAATAGTAATAGTAATAGTAATAGTAATAGTAATAAAAGAATCAGTTGGGTTTTGTCCTGGAAAGGAGGAGGGTTGGAAGGCAGAGGGTGGGACAGCTGCAAAATGAAGCCATTTATCTGTCAGAGGACAAAACAGAGTGGAAATATTTTTCCACCAAAGGCCTTTTTAGGAGGGTGATGTGGATAATGTGGCATCTTTCCCAAGGGTTCTGCCAGGCCTGCACAGGGGCAAGAAGCATTGAGGTATGAGAGGAGTTTTGCCTGTCATCTTGGGAAAGGTGCATGGGGCAAAACCAGCACCTCCCTTGAGTGGGATAAGGGGAAAAAACATCCCCCTCTTGTGCTTAGTCTGATCTCCTACCAACCAGCAGGTAGGTCCAGGCAGGACCATGCAGAGCAGTGGTCTCCTGGTGGACTGTGGAGCTTAATGAACCCTTTAAGTCTGTTGAGAACCACCCTCAGGCTTGCCATCAAGCTTTCAGTTTGACTGAAAACAGTGTCAAGTGAGATGTTTTTGTGGTCTGCCTACGATGGCCTGTGGACATCAGACAGGACACTGCTCTGCTGTAGCTCCCTGTCTGTGACATCTATAGTGACAGCCAGGAAAAAAAACCCAACAGACTGAAAAAAAAGGAAGAATTCCTACAGAATAACACTGTTTGCTGGATGCAGAAACTAGCTCTGTTTGAGAGTAAAAGGGGAGAAAGGTGAATTGCACTTGACAGAAGTTGTCACTTGGAGCAGGATTCATTTATCCACATTTAGATGAGTATGACCCACTTTCAGATGTCTACCTGCAATGAGATGAGCTGCAGCCTAGAAAGGGAGCTGAGCCAAATGGATATGTGTGCTTGAAATATCTGAAGGTATCAGAGCTGCGAGACAGAAATAGAGGTGATGGGAGAACATGAACAGATCAGTGTTTCACATCATTTTACCTGGAGAGGTTCATTTAGGGAGGAGGAGTCCTCCCTCCTGTTTCCCTGCCTTTTCTTTTTGACCCCATGGATGCACCTGCATCCCCTGCCTCACAGATTCAGCTTTCTCTTAGGCCTTCCCCGTCCTTGTTAATATTATTTAGGTGCCCAACTAGGCACACAAGACTCACAGGGAGTTTTCTTGGCTCTTCACAACCTGGTCCCCCTTGCCTTGATGCTGCCTGCAGAGACAAAGGGAGCTTGGGGAGGTCTCACCTGCAGCTTCTTATCATCCTTCCAAGGACTCTACAAAAGCAAGACATGGCAGAGGAAGAGAGGTTAACTGGATCCTCAGTATTTTGTACATAATTACAGAACCACAGAATCATTTTGGTTGGAAAAGACCTTTAGGATCATCAAGTCCAACCATTCCCCCAGCCCTGCCAAGGCCACCACTGCCCCATGTCCCTCAGCACCACATCTCCAGGGCTTGGAAACCCCTCCAGGGATGGGGACTCCCCCCCTGCCCCAGGCAGCCTGGGCCAGGGCCTGAGAACACTTTCAGGCCAAGATCCAATCTAAACCTCCCCTGGCACAACTTCAGGCCATTTCCTCTTGTTCCATCACGTGTTACTTGGGAGAACAGACCAAGCCCCCCTGGCTCCAACCTCCTCTCAGGCAGCTGCAGAGCCAGCAGGTCTCCCCTCAGCCTCCTTTGCTCCAGGCTGGACACCCCCAGCTCCTTCAGACACTCCTTGTAAAACTTGTGCTTCCAACTCTGTCCCAAACCCTCCAGGAGCTGCAGCTTAGTCCCTTCAGCAGGTCTTCGGCTGCAGCTCAGAACTGGTAACTCGTGATGACAACAATTGTCAGCTCCTATTAAGATTAGGATAAAGGCTTTATCAGGTAAATTGGTGTGGCTGCTGTCGCCCTAATGTTATTTTAAGTGACTCCTTCTCTATTACAGGGAGCTTTGTGAAAGAGAGGGGCTACTGGTCCAAAGCTGAGCAGCTGGGATTCGCACTCCGGCTGTTAATCCTCTTCTGACAAAGAAACTTTCCCTCTGTAGGAATCATGTCCTGCTTCTCAACAGCCTGCAGGATTATTTCATTTCCTTTCAGTGGACAGTGTGTTTCAACGCATTAAATTGCTGTTTCCCTCAGCAGGGGCTGGGAACCTGTTCTATTGCATCCCAAGAAGCACAAATCTCCCCTCGCGTTGCTGGTCGCTGGTGTCTGATCAACAGCGACACAATCTCCACTGCTGAGTTCTAAAGGGTTTTGCTTGGGCTAAAAACCAGCCAGAGTCATTTGACTCCCTTGGAGGGATGCCCTCTCACACCACCTGAGGATCTGGTCTCCATATTCTCTTTACTCTTTACAATTCAGACCTTTCAGACTTCCATTCAGCAGCAGCGAGAGCGCGGGGTGTGGAAACGGCTGGGCTGGGACATCTTTTGTCATCCCTGGTTTTGTAAGTGCTTCACAGCACAGAGCACCACTGGATGAGCTGCAGCGTGGGAAAACAGGGAAAAAACCTTCTTCTGAACAGCATTCCAAAGCCTCAGCTCTCTGTCCGAGCCTCTAGAGCTGCCCTGTAACAATGGTTCCTCTCTAGGTGGGTTGGTCAGGGGGTTTTTGGCACAAAAGGAGCCCAGGGGTGGCATCTGTGATGAGAACAAGTGTTCTGGGCCAGACCAGATAGCTTGGCTACCCACTGTCCCACTGGATGGCTAAGACTGATGGTCTGAGGAGGCTTGCAGGACAGGGCCAGCATGAAGGGTATGGCCTTCAAAGGCTGTCCCAACCTCCAGCAACTTGGAGGTTAGACATTAGCTGGGTTTGGTGACGTCCAAAGTGGAGATAGCCCAGGTTACTGTGAGCAACAAAAGTGGGGACTGCTTGCTGGAGAAGGCTCTGACTTCTGCTGGGTAGGTCTCTGGAAGCTTGGCTCTCAAGTGAGGAAGAAAGGATGGCAGATGCTGAGATGTCTGTAACATCCATCTTAAGGTTGCTTCAGCAGCTGGTGAGGTTCTTTGGTGCTCACACTGAGGACACAGAGAAGGACTGATCCACAGAAACTGATGAGACTGTCTCAGTAGCTGGAGGCAGGTGTGACAGCCTTCAGGTGAACACCTGGGTCAGGCCCATGGAGCCATCTGCACTTGCCCATTGCAAAGCTGTGCCAGCTCCAAGCTGACCTGCCGGGCACCCCTGAGGAGAGAAAGGCTATGATGAGCTCCTCTTGGGAGTCTGAGTGCATAAGGGATTCGGGGCTTGGGACACATGCTCTTGGGATCACAGGTGGGTAGCCTATGGATCCCTCTGGGCCTACCATCTTCCCCTGATTCCAGGCAATCAGAGATAAAAATCCACCTATTGCATCACCAGCAGCTCCATTCCCTGGCACACTGAGGCAGCAGTGACATGACTCCTTGTCCTGCCTCTCCTCCAGGGTGGACCATTTGCTCCAGAGCCACCACAGATGAACCCACAGCTCCTTGCACTGGGCTGTCTTCTGTTCTCCTTTGCTGAGAGCTTCATCACTGCTGAGTAGTACAGAGAATGACTGGTGGGAAGGGATTGCCAGTGACTTCATTATGGATGCCCGTTCTGCTGCTGAAGCCCTTGCTAAGTCAAAGGTTGGAAGGGCAGCTGAATTGCTTCTGACAGGAGCAGCTTTTCCTCTCTGTTCCCATTACAAATGTCCTGCTACTTGGCATTTGGCCATCTGGGAGAGTTATTTTGGCTTTCAGCCTCTGCATGGGAGGTGCTGAGTATTGGGCTGCCCATGGTAGGGAGAGCTGGGCTGTCGAATAGTAAGGAGCTGAAAATCCTTATGCAGGTGGATTAGAGGCTGTTCCCATGAAAATTCTGCCTGCCTCTCCCCTTTGCAGCATAAATATCTGTGGTGGGAGGGGCAGGATATGGAGGGTTCAAGAGAAATGTTCAGGTGATCTCAGCAAAACTTGTTTCCCCGTGTTGCAGACTGGGCAGCTGCTGCTGCTGGGCAAACCTGAAAGCTGAATCAAGGAATCATCAGTTGGTTTTGGTGGGAAAAGATGTCTAAGATCATCAGGTCCAACCCTTCCCCCAGCCCTGCCAAGGCCACCACTGCCCCATGTCCCTCAACACCACATCTACAGGGCTTGGAAACCCCTCCAGGGATGGGGACTCCCCCCTGCCCTGGGCAGCCTGGGCCAGGCCCTGACAACCCTTTCCAGGAAGGAATTGTTCCCCAGATCCAACCTCAGCCTCCCCTGGCACAACTTGAGGCCATTTCCTCTTCTCCCATCCCTTGTTTCTGGGGAGCAGAGCCCGACCCCCCTGGCTCCAACCTCCTCTCAGGCAGCTGCAGAGCCAGCAGGTCTCCCCTCAGCCTCCTTTGCTCCAGGCTGGACACCCCCAGCTCCCTCAGCTGCTCCTGCTCAGACTGGTGCTCCAGCCCCTTCCCCAGCTCCCTTGCCCTTCTCTGGACACGCTCCAGACAATTGGTGTTTGACCCAAGTGTAGGACCTGACACTTGACCTTGATACACCTCACACAATTGGCCTGATCCCATCCATGCAACCTGTCCAGATCCCCCTGTAGGCCCTTCCTACCCTCAGGCAGATCAACACTCCTGCCCACCTTGTTGTCTCCTGCAAACTTGCTGAGGTTGCACTCGATCCCCTTGCCCAGATCATTGTCCTCATCCTCCTTCTCTCAGGCTGGTGAAGCACATCCCAGCTTGTCACGATAACCCGTCCTGCGCTGCTGCCAAGTACACACTGAGAACATGACTCCCTGTGCTGGGTAACTTTCTGAGCCCCAGCGTGCTGTAAAGGACCTAAAGCCAGCAAGCAACCCTGGAGTTACAGAAACAAAGGCCTAAGATTTTGCATGAACAGGTAACCTCCTTCAGAGGTCAGGAGAAGAGCAGTCCCCGTGGACCGTGACACAAACATCAGCAGGAGGGCTTGCAAGTGCTACCCAGGACTCCTTGCTTTCACCTTCCTCCTCTCTTTCAACAGAAACATCAAACCTGACATAAACACCGGCTGAAACAGGTTGTGAAGCAGAAGGCTGGGAAATGCTGCCTGCCAGGCTGGCTGTGTCATCTTCATCCCCCTCCTCCATACGGGCCACGCAGCTTCTGAGCACACCCTGGCTTTTCCGTTTGCTCCCTGTTGCAAAGGAACACCACAAGGGAATTTCCAGAACAAAAGCTTCCCCACAAACGGATGAATTCAGGCCAAAGCAGGAGATACTCCCTGAACCTCATCCTTGAAAACAGCTGAACAGTTTCAGCAGCCAAGGTCAACCTGAGGGAAAGCATCTTGAGTGGGAAATCTTAGACTGTCTGGTTTCAGCTTTGCAAAGCTGTAGGTGACTGCAGCAAAAAAGCTCTTGGATTGGGAAGTGTCAGGCAGCCTGAACTACAGGTATTTGTGCTTGCTCTGTGTGTAAAATCCATGTTCACATGGCATAGATCAACTTCTGGGTCTTCCTCAACAATTGTTTAAGGATTTATTAAAGCAGTTCCTCATTGGTGAAATTACAATCCATAATCAGGTCCTTGAAACAGTGATTTTTTTATTGCCTTTCATTACCCCCTGGCTTAATTGGAGCATTACAAGGCCATTTTTTGCTTCTGGAGACAGGTCCTTTTCTTTTCCCATCCCATTCAATGAGAAGAATGGCTTTGACATGCTGCGGGGTGACCTCTTGGTGGCCAAGAAATGGTTTATCATGCTCTGGAAGTTGGGTAGCCCATGACAGGCCCACAACAAGGAAGAGGGAGCAGCTTTTCACCAGAGAGGGCAGTGAGAGGACAAAGGGTAATGGTTTTAAACTGAAAGAGGGAACATTTAGGTTGGACATTAGGAAGAAATTCCTTGCTGTGAAGGTGGTGAGACCCTGGCCCAGGTTGCCCAGAGAAGCTGTGGCTGCCCCATCCCTGGCAGTGTTGAAGGGCAGGTTGGATGGGGCTTGGAGCAACCTGGGCTGGTGGGAGGTGTCCCTGCCCATGCAGGGGGGTGGGACTGGATGGTCTTTAAGGCCCCTTCCAACCCAAACCAGTCTGGGATTCAGTTCTATGAATTTTCTTGCTCAGAGTAAAACGCTTTTGCTGTATCGACATGGACTGTAACTGAGAAGTGGAAAATCCCTCCACCTGTCCAGCCAAATATCTTATCTGCCATTCCTTCCTTTTCTCAGATACTGGCCATGCAGATTAGCAAGTCTGGCCTCAAACCACCTCAGTGATCTGAGGCAGCACTCTCCTTTTGGATAAAGAAAGAGAAGCCCTGGGGTGAGCAAGGGTTGGATTTCAACCAGCCCTTCTGAAGATCTGGCTCTTCGTGTCACTGTGGGATTTACCAGATGCCTCATAGTCATGAACAAACCTGGCTCATCCTTTTGGGGGCTTTTCTAACAGGAGCTGAGCTCTTTGAATTCTCTGGCCTGGTCTAACTTGTTAAAAAATCACATGAGCAGCCTGAGGCAGAGCCAAGTCTTGAAGTTCTTTCCCAAGTCTAGTGACTGAAGGAGAGGAAAAGAGCTCTCCTTGGGAAAATTGTCTGTCAAGGGCCTGACTACTACATCTGCAACAGATGGGGAGATGGGTCCTGTCCAAGGGGTGGCTTGGGAAGTGGAATATGTAAGAGATTTTGTCTGCTGGTGAAGGCACCTTATATCCAGCAGCAGCTGAAGAACCTTTGTCTGGAAGAGTTTCAAAAGCACAGGACAGGATGCTTCCCAGACCTGACCTCATCTCACACAGCCTTACCCACCTTAAACCACTTCTGGACCTGGAGAGCCAGTGAAATGTCTCTGCAGAGCCAGCACAACATGTCTAGAGAGACCAGGCCCAGCAGAGCCACTCAATGTGAACTGGCACACCAGGTCACCTACTGAGGCAGGAGGTGAACTCCAGGTCCTGGCATCTGTCCATACTCACAGCATGTAAGAGTGTTTTCCAAGAAGCTGAGGTTGCAAAAGACCTAAAAGATCATTAGCTGAACAGTAGCTTTCTGCCTGGGGCTAGATGAGCTTCTGCCACCCTGGGCCTTAAGAACAATGGATGCTTTAGTGAGGAAAAGGAGGCTGGGTCACCTCTGCTTTTGGCAGCACAGCAGAACTCACAGGAAGACTGTGTCCAGACTGGGATCAAGAGTTGACTGGAGAGGGTTCAGAGAAGAGCCAAGAAAATGCTGATAGGATTGGGAACCTGCTTATTGTGAGCAGCTCCAGGACCTCACCGTGTTTAGCTTAACAAAGAGAGAAAGGAGGAGTGACTTTCTGCCAGCCCATCAAGTGTCCTGGTGGTGAAACAGGAATGGATGACAGAGGCTTTCTGGTCCTGCAGGCAAAAATATCACAAGAGTGAGTGGCTGGAAGTTGGAGCTAGACAAATCAGACCAGAAAAAAGATGCAATTTTTATAACAATGAGGATAATTGATCATAGGAGCAGCAGACAAAAGCTGTGTTGCCTTCTCCATCACTAAAGATATTTGTCCTGAGAAGAGGTGCCTTTCAAAGCAAGAATTCTTGTCTGATCACAGTTATTGGAGCTGAGGTGGGAATTAGTACACAAAGCTCACTGGCTAGGCTGACCTGAGACAATTATGGCAATGGATTTTTTTTCCTTGCTTTTCTGACAGACCTATGAAGTCCCAGATGCAGCTGGAATTTTTTTATGTATTTTTTTTTTTCTGGGGGGTGGGAGCAAATAAGGAATTGAATCAGTTATAAGCTGTTCCAGATAGTGCAGCAGAGCAGAATAAATCACCCTAATCAAAACAGAGCTGCCTGGTGACACTGAAAGCTGAACAATGGGCCTTCACATAAATCCACTCCACTTATTAAGCAGAAAAGCTCAGATAGTCAATATTCACATTAAACATCCATCAAAAAGTGCACTGCAGATTGGAGCCCCATTTAGGAATGTCTCCATTTCACAGTCAATTGAAGCCGTGTTGCTGATGGGTAACACCACCTTCATGGGATGTAAAATCACCTGGGGAAGGGATGTTTAAATAAATGGGGGCAGCTCAGAGCAGCTCTATGGATGCACAGCAGCTGGAGGTCTCATTTCCTAGCCCAAAGTGTCACTCCTCTGTAGGGCTTCTCTCACCTGTGTGGCAGGTGGCACGTGCAAGCAGGCAGACATGAAGGAGTTCACTCCTGTGTTCCTGGCTTATCTGGAGGTGGCATTGCCAGCTCTCAGGCTGCTTTTCCCAAGGTGGTAACAGCTCTCCATGAAGTCTGCAAGGAGGCAAATTTTAGTTTCCAGCAGCCAGCCTGCTGAGGAGACACACCAGGACCAGCTGTGAGGAGCAGTGGGAAGATCTGGAGATGGTGGGGTGGATTGTCTGACGCTGTTTCTGACTGATCCTTGGACTCATCCCACCACTGCAACACACCTGGGGGTGCCCTGGGCTGGCATGCATCCCCTTCCTGATCTCTGTACATGCTCCAAACATCTCCTCTTGCCTTCCCTCTGCCACATCAAGGAATTGTTTTAAATCCCCTAATGATTTTATGTGACCTATGGAAGTGCCTGACCCAGAACCAAGGCAAATCTTCATGTGAAAAGAGTCAAGCACCTCAGAAGGAGTGAGGGCTGAACATGTCCCAGGTCATAGTTATGGTCACCTGTGGACATGGGTCAAGCAGGACCTGCCACGTCCCACGTTTCAACAGAAGCCTAAAGGACACAAGTGCTGTAAGGATGTGGGGTGCAGGTGATGTTTCCTAAGAGCTCTAATGCAGGCAAAGAGGTGGATGGAAAAAAAGGGGTCAGAAAGAAACAATGGGGAAGTGGAGAAATGGGAAATATAATAGTTGGTACCACCAGGAGTGGAAAAGGGCATCACTCAGCTGTGCAGTGCTCAGCACTTCACCAGGGCTGGCAAGTGCTCCAGCTCACGAGTGATACAGAACAACAAACATTCCTGGAAACTTTTGTTTTTAAGCTCTTTGAACCTCAATTCTCCATTTGCAAGCAGGGATAATGTACTCAAAGGACACGAAGATTAGTTCATTTATGGGTTGTGACATGTTCTGATGCTGTGATAATGAGCCCTGACAGGAAATCTGTGGTTAAGGTTCAGTGTGTCTTATTTAGACAACAAACCTGGGGGACAGGATCAGCCCCTGAGGCCATCTAAAGTTTCCACCCCTTTTTGTCACCTGTACAGAGATCTCAGTCCTGTGCTTTGGAAATGGATCAGAGCCTCCCTCAAAACCACTACCTAAAATATTGACATGTCTCTATATAAGACAGGTTCCTAATTTATACTGAATATCCTACAACTGCCTTGGTGGGTGTGGGACTCTCTGTCCTCAGCACAGTTGGACAGTGCATGGTAGAGAAACCCTGGAGAGATGAAACCATCAAGTTTGCTTGGGGAGCACCTGGGAAGCTTGATTCCTGTGAGTGATGCACAGCTCTTGGGATGGGGTGGAAATGTCATAGAATCATAGAATGGTTTAGGTTGGAAGGGGCCTTAAAATCAGCAGTTCAAGCAGGAAGTAAAGGCAAATAAGGTGTTTGGTTGGACAGATGGAAGGATTTTCCACTTCTCTGTTACAGGCCTTGTAGAGATGGCAAAAGGATTTTGCTCTGAGCAAGAAATGTTCATAGAACTGAATCATAGGATGGTTTGGGTTGGAAGGGATCTTAAAGATCACCCAGTTCCAACCTCCCAGCCACGGGCAGGGACACCTCCCACTAGACCAGGTTGCCTTGAACACTTCCAGGGAGGGGTGAGGTCACATCATCCTATATCTGGAGCTGTCTGTATCACAACAGACACTCTTACATACATAAAGACAAAAATCCAGTGGCAAAGACGTGCTGAACCCTGTGCAAACAGAAGGCTGCAAAGCTGAGCCCTGGGGCTGGGGAAGCCAAGAAGGAGCAAAGGCCCAATCACCAGTGCTACAGCAGGGGATAGGGTGGGTTTGGGCAAGGCCTGATGGTGCCCAGCACTTTGCTTTGAGCAGCTGCTGAGGGAAACGACCTGAGAATCATGAGGATTTTGGCAGCAGGATGGTCCAAAGCAGTCCTGAGTCTGCTGGGAAAGGACCTGCAGCCAAGGTCACTGTGCAATGCATGGAAGGGGCAGCAGGAGGGATGCAGGCTGAAGGCAACATCCTTCCCTTGTCCTTCCCAAGGGGCAGAGCAGGGTGGGCAGCCAGAATTCCCAAAGGCCCCCGTGAGTCATCAGAGCCCTCAGAGGGGTCTTGCAGGGAAAACGCCTCCTTGAAGCTGCCTGTGAGTCAGGCCTGCCACGAGCTGGTGACTGGGAGGCTTTGAAGGGACGGAGATGAAGGGAAAGGCAACAAATGTCCTTCTGTGTCCTCTCTGCTGGCAGCCTCTTCCACAAGTTCCCCGGCCTGGAAATCACTGCAAGCTCCTCTTGTTCCATGAAACGACTTAAACATTTCTCAGTCTGTTTTCCTTCTGTTTTACTCCTGCCATGAGGTCAGGTAGCACCCATGCACTGGGTTTTTGCCACCTTGCAGGGGGTGCACAGGCTGGGGTGGCTGCTTCCCCATCCTGAACCTGCCGTGTGCAGCTCGTGCAGAAAACGCCCGTGTCCTGCTCGTGAAGGGCTGAGCTCTGTGAGGCTTCATGCCCTGCCCTTCTGGGCTGCCAAAATACGAGATAACAGGGTGTTAAGGAGGTGGCACAGCCCACCAGGCTGGTTGGAGCAGGAGTGTGTGGCAGAGGTTTTATCATAGAATCACTCAGGGATTTGAAGGGACCTTCAAGATCATCCAGTCCCAACCCCCCTGCATGGGCAGGGACACCTCCCACCAGCCCAGGCTGCTCCAAGCCCCATCCAACCTGCCCTTCAACACTGCCAGGGATGGGGCAGCCACAGCTTCCCTGGGCAACCTGGGCCAGGGTCTCACCTCCCTCACAGCAAAGAATTTCTTCCTAAAATCTCATCTCAGTCTCCTCTTTCAGCTTCATATCATTCCCCCTCATCCCATCCCTCCCTGCCCTTGTCCCAAGCCCCTCCCCAGCTTTCCTGGAGCCCCTTCAGGCACTGGAAGGTGCTCTAAGGTCTCCCTGGAGCCTTCTCTTCTCCAGGCTGAACAGCCCCAACTCTCTCAGGCTGCCTTCATACAACAGGTACTTTTAAACTCCTCCTGGGCACAAAACTCTTCACCTCCCCTTCCCGTTCACCGACCTTCCTCGGATAATTCCTCCTTTGCACTGGGTTGGTGGATCAACCACTTTTCACTTGGTGGAGGCTTTTCTTTCACTGCCTTTTCAGTCAAGTCACAGGAGCTAGAAAGGAGATGACTCATCCCCTTAGAAGCCCCAGCAGCTCTTATCTCCTCTTTGGCACCAGCTGGGAGGTGGCAAAGAGGGAAGGAGAACTGAAAAAAAAAAGAAATCAATGCACATTTCGTGTGATTTTCAGCAGCTCACCTGTTCTCCCTGCTCTTTTTACACTGCCTCTCAGCTGGGGAAGATAAGGTAATTTACTTGGTGGCAATACTGCTGCCCTGTGGGTTTATAAAAGCCTTAACTCATGGGTAGAGTTATGCAAGCAAAGCAGTAGGATGGGAGTAGCTCCTCTTGAGTCTTCTAGGGTCTGAGGAAGGAATCTTTGCTCCTCTTTTTATGTATAAGTAGACATAGAAATGCACACTGGCAGTACCTGCCTGGATGAGGGTGGTCTACACAATCATGATGTCCATGGAGAAGGTGGAAAAGATTGATAGTTCAGTGTCTTCTCTGGGACCAAAACCAGGAGGAAACAGGTGGTGGCCTCCAGGTAGACTGAGCACGTGGCCAAGTGCAGCAGGTAGTTAAGTTGAGGACTGTTTTGCAGGATATTGTGGATGCCAAGAGGTTGCACGTGAGTAACTGGGGAAAAGAAATCAAGGAAGAAGAGATAACAGACGTGGTAGATTAAATGAAGTCACCAGTTCTGTGGGAAACCTGATGTGCAAAGGGCAGGAGGAGTAGTCTGGAAGCTGTTGTTGTGTGCTGGCTGGTTTTCACACTCTCCCTTTGGCAAGTGTGTTTGGCCACTGGGCCAGGAGAGCCTGTGGTCTGGCTTGATTTTGCTGTCCTCCTTCCTCCCCAGTGAGACCACATCTTATCCTTTCCCACCATATGGGACCTGGTGCTGTCACCAACCAACGCACTCCTTGCCAGAGGGGTATGAGTCCCCAAGTTGTGGCCACCAGCTGCTTTCAGGTGGCTGGAAGCAGCAGTCACCTGGGTGAGGAGTGTGTGTCAGGAGGCAGGAACCCAGCCTGGACATCCCTGGAATTCAAAACACCTGTGAGGTGGCATCTCCCATGGCTCAGGTCAGCCCCACA
This sequence comes from Apus apus, assembly GCF_020740795.1. Taxonomy (NCBI): domain Eukaryota; kingdom Metazoa; phylum Chordata; class Aves; order Apodiformes; family Apodidae; genus Apus; species Apus apus. Next base: position 113,611,883 of record NC_067285.1, on the reverse strand, counting down.
ACGTTGCCAGGTGCCTTGCACCATCCTCAGGGTGGAGTTGGCCTCAACTACTGTGCAAGAGTACTCAGCTTGGAATGAGACTTTGATAGAAGGACCAGAGCCCTGCTACCAATCTTGTTTTGAACCCTACCAAGCCATGCTGTGTGCTGCTACAAGGAGGATTTTGCAGAGTTACCTCCATCAGCCAAGAGATTGACCGTGTCAAAAGGATGTGGCAAGAGGCAGGGGAGGTGAGGGATGTGGAGCTGATGTTTCAGGGCTAACAGATGCTTGTCAGAGAACAAAGAGCAGAGGTTAAAGATGTGGTTCTTCTGCATCTCAAAACACATCATCCAACGCTGCCACCACACTTAAAGATTTAGGCAACCAGCAAGTTCATTTGGGGAAGCCCTGGCCCAGAAAGTGAAGTCTCTGAGTGCCATACACTGGCCCACCAAGTTTTAATGTGCTTCAAGTAAGAAATACATGAAATGCTTAATCAAGAGGCATCAGCTGCTCCTGCCCTACAATCCATTTCTCTGTGGAATGGTGCCACCATCACTAGGACACAGCTCCTGGCACCTTATTGGTCTGGCAAGATAGTGATTTTGGGGGCTGGTGAGGAGGAGAGGGAGTCATGGGGGGTCTGTGCTTCAGAGATGGTGATCTGGGCTCCAGCAGGCTCTGGATGTGAGCCTGGTGCGTGGTCTGCTGGAGAAAAGGGGACACTGGATGAGGAGTCTGCATCTGTGGCTCTGCAGGACCAAGCAGATGGAGGGCAACTGAACCAAGAGCACAAGAATCAAAAGAAGTAAGTCCTGAGCCACAAACTTGTTTTTTTCCAGGTGGTTTAGGTGAGGCTGGGATTAGAGAGTTAAGTCTCATTTTGGAAAATTATGGAGTGAAAAAAAAAAAAAGAAGAAAGAAAAAGTGAGCAAGTGCTACCAGTGTCCCCACTGCTCAGCTTTCACCACAAAAGCAGGAGAATTGGCCTTTTAAAGGTCAATCGAAGCAAAAACCTTTGCTGAAAATCTCTTAAATGCTTGAATCCCTCAATTGCTTTGCTTTGGGTTGGTGGTTTTGGGAGCTGCCCATGAGCAGAGCCCAGTGCTGCCCTGGGGGGGACTGCCCTTCTCCCCCCAGGGCAATCTCCCTCTGCAGGATCCATGGTTGAGGCAGATGCTTCGTGGTGCAAAATGCTGGACCCATTCCTAGCTCTACCACAGACTCATCTTTTGCTGAGAGTGAGTCCAGAGGAGGCCATGAAGATGCTCAGGGGCTGGAGCAGCTCTGCTCTGGAGACAGGCTGGGAGAGTTGGGGTGTTCAGCCTGGAGAAGAGAAGGCTCCAGGGAGACCTGAGAGCACCTTCCAGTGCCTGAAGGGGCTCCAGGAAAGCTGGGGAGGGGCTTGGGACAAGGGCAGGGAGGGATGGGATGAGGGGGAATGACTTTGAACTAGAAGAGGAGAGATTTAGATGAAATATTAGGAAGAAATTCTTTGCTGTGATGTTGGTGAGACCCTGGCCCAGGTTGCCCAGAGAAGCTGTGGCTGCCCCATCCCTGGCAGTGTTGAAGGGCAGGTTGGATGGGGCTTGGAGCAACCTGGGCTGGTGGGAGGTGTCCCTGCCCATGCAGGGGGTTGGGACTGGATGGTCTTGAAGGTCCCTTTCAACCAAAACCAGTCTGGGTTTTATGATTCTATTCTGGGAGGTGGGTTTCCAGAAGGATTTCCTCCCAGGGCCTGTTCTGGCTGGATACTGCCCGTGAAGGGAGAAAAAGCTCCTTCCACCCTCTGAACCATCTCCAAGTAGATGTTCTCAGAGCTGGATGACAGCCTGGGAGGATGTTGGCTCATTGTTACCTGCAGCAGCTCCTCCATGACTCCCCCAGCTTCCTACCACCTCTGCAAGAACTTGCTGCTCCTCTTTGTAAGACTTGGAGTTGGGGTTTCCTGTTTAATTTGGAATAAGAGCAATAAAAATGATAATAACACGATGAAGGGGAAGATGAAATTCTGCAGGCCTGTTGAAATGTGACCTCCTTGCCACTGTCTCCTGCTGCTTTTACAGCCTTCAGAGTTGGTTGGGTGTCTTGAAATACCCCAGAGCTTCTTTTGCACAAAATCCACAGCTCGGGCTCGATGCTGGGTAGTCACAGAGCCTGTTGTATTTTGCACAAGAAGTGGATGCTGAGCCCTGCTGTGCATTTGTTTTGCTGGGGAAAAGGGGCCTTGGTCATAGAAGCTGAAAAGCAGTAGAACCCCAGCCCTCTGGAGAGCCAGGGGGGGAGAGGAAAACATCCTGGAGAGCTGCCTGCTGGGGAGCCAAGCACTTTGTCTGAGGGTGGGATGTGCCCATGGGGGTCACCATCCCTCTTTGGTTTCTGGCTGCAGACAGGGATGCAGTGCCTGTGCAGATGTGTGTAGGGAAGTGTTTCCCAGATGGGCTGATCCTGCAGGAGAAGGGGCTGGCTGGTGCCTTTCCTGGGGAAGGCTGCAGGTCTCATCCCTGCCCTTCCTGGACACCCATCATCCTCATGCCAACCTCTGCCACTGCTAAATGCTTCTGGGTCCTACCCTGCAGATGATCTGGACTCAGAGCAGTGTAGAGCCAAGGTGTGACACTTCCTTGTCATTGTCAACAGGAATGGGACCTTATCCTTCTGCTGTGGAGAGGCTGAGTCACCTGTATCCCATCCATGAAAAAATGACCTTGGATTCAAGTCCATAAACGACCCATGTAGGCGTAGCTGCTAGGAAGAGGGTGGAAGTGGGGGGTGAAATCAGAATGGAATCTGGCACCTGCCACTTCAGGAAGAGTCCTGAGGTCAGTGTGCAAAGTGACATTTTAGGTTCTTCAACCATCAGCTTTACAAGGAGGAGACTGAGGGCTGGTGTCCCCATCAGGGCAGCCTTTGGGGGACTCCAGCAGTGCTACCAAATGAAGCAACAGCAGGACCAAGGTTTCCTGCCACCCTTTCTCCTCCCTGGGTTTCTGGGGGACTCTGCTTGCAGGGTGTTAGCTTTTAGGAGTGGCAGGTACACTGATGGCAGCACAAACAGCACTGCTGCTGTTTCCAGGGGAGCCTGGGGAGACCCAAAGTCATTGCAGCCTATTTCAGGTTGTTCTGGCTGAAGGACAAATGATGATTCTATCCTGTCAGTCCAAAAGTCAGAGCTTGTTGCCATCCAGGGTGGAAAAAAAAGGGACCTTCAGTGCTTTGAGACCAATCAGCTGCCAAAATATGCTTGGCAGAGAACAGGCTGAGCCCTCCCTTAAGTCCTTGAGAGTTTGCACAGGAGGCAGGAGGAGCTGGCCCAGCCTGACAGACTGGATCAGCTGTGGGCACCAGCCCCACATCCCTTGCCCAGCATCTTGGAGGGAAGGAAACATGTCTCTCACCTCAGCTGTCTGCCCCACATCACATCCCCCTGCTTCCCCCTCATCTCCTCCCACCTCAGCCTGGTCTCTCCCAGGCTGGCAGGACCATTTGCACGGCACTGGTTTCCAGTGAAAAACTGAGCAAGGTATAAGAGAAAGGAGAGGGTTCCATGGGCCTGCCTGTGTGGCTCCATGTGCACGTGCAGAGGTGACACTCTTGAAGTTTAAAAGAGTCATGATGGTTGTACACCACGAGCTTGCCAGGTGGAAAATGCTCTGTTTGCAGTAGATGCTTTGCCAAGGTCTGTGTTTACAGGTGTCCCAACATAATGACACTTGAAAATGAAGATGTGGCTGATCCTGGTCTGTTATTTCTTTTTATGATCTCTAAGGTCAGCAGGAGAACAAGTTGGTTTAGGGCTGCTGAGATGCTGGAGCTTGTGGGAAGAGGTTAGTGTTGGAGCAAAGGGACCTGCTCTGGCCCTGCACCTTCAGGTGCCACATGGCCCTGCTCTAGGACATGAAACCAGCTTTTGGGGAAGGAGCTGGAAGCAAACAAGTGAGTGCTCTGGAGACAAAAAGACACAGACATGGCTCCCTTTCCACCCTGAGCTTTGAGATGAGGATGCTGCAATACGTCTGGGATCCTGGTCCCCAGCAAGCATGGAAGAAGCAGAAGGAGGTTCCAGTGAAACAATCTGGCTGTGAGGGCAGAGGGAAGCAGCAGGAGGATGCCCAGAGGCAAGTTTCAACAGCTGGCTCTGGAAATGGCCTGGAATGCAAGAGGTCTGCCCAGGCTGCTGTGATAAAAGGTTCTTAATCTCCATGAAAATTTACAGAGACTTTTTAACAGCAGCCTTGGAGCAGTGCCCTCAGGGAGGTGTCTCCTGCTGCATGAAGCCTCCTGGCCAAAAGGACCACTTGAGTGTCTATTGAAACAGGAAAACAGAGGCACCCCTGGCTGAATTTCCATCCTCAAAGTGAGAGGCTGAGCTGGGCAGGGAAGGATTTGGGGATGCTGAGGGTATGGCAGAGACCTGGCTGTGCTCCTGTGCCAGGGGGAACTCAAGCAGAGCCAGCCTGACTCACGGGGACTTCCCAGATGGTTTTCCAAAGAAAACGAGTGCTGGTGATTTCCCTCCATGTGTCTGTGTGTGACCACACACCTCCCCACACCTACAGCTGCTTCTGAGCCCCAAAAGGCAAAGCCTTGGAGCAACAGACTTCATTTTGTTTTAATGGGAAACTGAAAGAGGGGAGATTTAGACCAGACATAAGGAAGAAATTTTTTTCTCTGAGGGTGGTGAAAACCTGGGCCAGGTTGTCCAGAGAGGTGGTGGCTTCCATCCCTGGCAGTGTTGAAGGGCAGGTTGGATGGGGCTTGGAGCAGCCTGGGCTGGTGGGAGGTGTCCCTGCCCATGCAGGGGGTTGGAACTAGATGATATTTCATCAGAGAAGACAGTGACAGGACAAGGGGTGATGGTTTTTAACTGAGAGAAGGGAGATTTAGGTGAGATATTAGGAAGAAATTCTTCACTCTAAGGGTGGTGAGGAACTGGGATGGGTTGCCCAGGGAGGTTGTTGATGCCCCATCCCTGGAGGTTTTTAAGGCCAGGTTGGATGAGGTTTTGTGCAGCCTGGTCTAGTGGTTCCCTGCTCATGGCAGGGGGGTTGGAGCTGGATGATCTTTCAGGTCCCTTCCAACCTTAATGATTCTATGATCTTGAAGTTCCCTTCCAACCCAAACTGTGCCTACTGGGTGGTGGTGATCTCACCTTGCTTCCCTTCCCCCAGCTGCCCTGTCAGCCCAGCTCCAGCTGTTTGCACATCTGCCCACAGTGACAACTCCAAGCAAAGCTTGTCCTGCTTTAGGGACCAGCCACGATGCCTCAGACTCCTCTCTTTCCTCTCCTCCCTCCCTGCCCCTGAGATGTTGCAGGAGCCCAGGCATGAGGATTTGTTTTCCCTGGCTCCTGCACATCTCAGCTGACAGCTCTTTGAAATGCCACCAGTTTGACAGGGAGTATGAGCCTTACTGGGGTCTGCCAGGGCCTTCAAGGTTATCACTTCATCTCAGGGTTAATTAGGAGTGACCCCATCCATGCTGTCACAGCCTCTGCTGCTGTCAGTGACAGAGACAAGTGATGATAAAGAGTAAACTGGTGTTTAATTAGCTGGTGTGAATCTCTACAGGTTCTGAGCAGAGGCTGGGGTTGGGAATGAGGCAAGGCAGGATGACAGAAGAGCTTGGCTGATCTTTGCTTCCCACCACGATGCCCACTTGGGTTTGACCAGGCTGGAGAAAAGCAGATAGCTTTATAAAGAGCAGCAAGGTGTCCTGCTTGGTGAGGGCAACCAGCCCTTCCCAAGCACCAGTGGCCAGTGTGTCAGGTAGCTGTGACATCAGCCTGAATCCATATGAGGCCTTCTCTTGCCGTTATCCCCTTACCTCCTTGATTTTGAAGGCCTTGAGAAGGTGGAATAGCCCTTCAGGGTCAATCAAAGGTGCCTCTACACCAGAGCAGTGTTCCTGACCAGCAGATGAATATGGGGAAAATTAAAACAAGTAGAAAATGGCTTTTAGGGTTCCTGCATGAGACACAGGCTATGTTCAGAGACACCCCAGCTTCTGGCAAGAAAGCATCAGCCAGGACTGTCATGTTTAGTTGCCACCTTCACCCTTCCCTCCAGAAGCAGAGGTGGCCTTTTTGTATTTAATAGCTCTTGAAGAATTTCCTTCTGGCCCCTTTCTGGACCCCTGCAGTAGCATCTGCAGCCTCCTGTATCAGGGAGCTTTGCAGCTCAGCTGGGTAATGAGGGCAGAGCTGTCTCCTCTGGTTGGTTTTGCATCTGCCAAGGATTTTCTCCTCTGTCTCAGGAGGGAGTTGCTTTTGGAGTCATAATGGATTTGATCCTTGAGGACAGCTGGCATGTCTGGAGCATGGTGGCAGCATGCCCTGGTTTGATGACTGATTTTCCACTTGGTGGTTCATTTCCCAGTTAGCTGGAGGTACCAGACATAATATTCTTTAGTCTGAGCAAACCTGTAGGTAGGAGGGACACTGATGACCCTGCAGAGATGGGAATCAGCAGAGAAACTGTTTTCTCCACTCTGGTCTTACTGATCTGACTGTCCTGGCAGCATCACACCCAGCCTGATGGTGTCGGTCTGCCTGGGATGGACAGACACAGGGCTGGGTTTCAGGCCAGCCTGGACAGGGAACAAACCTTCTAGCTTCATCATCTGGGTCAGACTGCATCCTACAATCATCAGCTTGATTTAATTCCTGGGAAGAAAACCCTCAGTGTCTCAGCCTTTTTCAGCTCCCTCACAGGCAGAACCACGTCTGTTGGGAGAGGGAAAATGAGCAGCCCCAGAATCTCAGACAAAAAGGGGTCCAGGCTACTGCAAAGAGTCAACCACTCTTCCCTGAGCCTGATGGTTGCCAGCTAAGGCCAGGTCAGCTCCTGAAACTAGGGGCTTGCCCAAGTAAAGCTGTTCAGAGGCCCAGCAAGCCCAGTCATCTCCCTGCTGCAGCAGACCAGAGTTAAGCTGGAGCTGAGCTTTGCACTTCAGTGTGTCTCCTGAATGGAGCCATCCACCAGGGAAGAAGAAGGTTGCAAAGCTGATGTTCACCAACAGCAATATGGGGTGAAAATCCTCTTCCTTTTGATGTGGGATCTCCACTTCCTTTTCCAGTGGCCTGGCTCAGCAACATTTTTGGGCCATCCCCAGTACCTCACTTTGGCCATTATGTTCTTTCAGAGTCATTTGCAGTTTGAAGCCTGGGGAGAGAAGGCACCTCCGTGGCTGTCATGAGCCAGGCAGGGACAAGGTCACCCTTCCACCTTCTGTGTAACACCTGGGAAGGCATGTGGGGTGAGTCCTTGCCTTTGTCCTCTTTGGGGGCAAAGGATGCTTTGTTGCTAAGGAGACCAGTGTGCTGGGTATCCTTGAAGTCCTAAATATACTTTTCAAAGGGAGGTTTTTGTGCCTGTCAGGCTCCCCACCAGCACAGTTCCCTTTGATTCCTGTTCCTCCTTGATGCACCACGGGCAGCACTGGCCCCGTTCCCCCGTGTGACAACGTGCTGCAACTCCAGGGATGGTCACCAGGGACTCCTGCAGTTGCTCATCTCTGGTGCAGAGCAGATACCATGGGCTTTGAACCTGCCTGGCCTGACAAACTTTGGTTGCTGAAATGCAGGGCAAGGAGTTGGAAGGTGAGAAGTTAGAACCCTGGGCAGTCTCATCCACCAGGCTGGGTCTCCTTTGCAAACTTCCACACTTCTCCAAGGAACATACAAGGAGCAAACTTAACAAAAAGAGAGAAAAACCCTGTTCTGCTGACCTCTAGGGTCTTGAGCTACCAGGGTATAGAGCTGCCACCAGCCAACTGTGTCAGTCTGTCCTGCAGGAATGTCCTGGTCTTGAACACTGCCCCAGGGATGGGACAACCACAACTTCCCTGAGCAACCTGGGCCAGGGTCTCACCACCCTCACAGCAAAGAATTTCTTCCTAATGTTCAACCTAAATCTCCCCTTTTTCAGTTTAAAACCCTTCCCCCTGCTCCCATCCCTCCCTGCCCTTGTCCCAAGCCCCTCCCCAGCTTTCCTGGAGCCCCTTCAGGCACTGGAAGGTGCTCTCAGGACTCCCTGGAGCCTTCTCTTCTCCAGGCTGAACACCCCAACTCTCCCAGCCTGTCTGTCTCCAGAGCAGAAGTGCCAGCCACCAGACTGGCCTTGAGCTGGATATGCCTCAGGTTCTGGGAATACTGGATGTGGTCTGAGCATCATGTTTCCTAAGACCTCCAAGCCTTTGGTGACCTCTCCTGGCTCTGAGAACCCAGGCATCATGGGTCAAAGGTTTTACAGGGAAGTTCAGGTAGCAAGACAAAAGGTAGGTCTTTTCCAGCCTGCTATGAGTTCAACTCCATTTCATGGGTAGAAAAATAAGGTCCAAACGAGAGGATGTGGAGCCTTGAGAGCACCTCAGGACTGCTGCCCACAATCCATTCTCTACAAACGCTGCATCAAGATCCAGCCTCTGGGTCTGTGCTGCCCCACTCAGCAGATGTCCAGGCCCTTGTGTCGTGACATGACACACACCTCACACCATGACCAAAGCGTGAGGACACCAGGTCTGATGAACTCTTCTAGCCCTGGGGAGTGCAGAAGGGTGGGTTCCTTCTGTCCTGGCAACCACTTGGACATGGTCCTGTCTGAGCATCACCCCCAGCAGCCATTGCAAGAGCAAGCCTGTGTTCCTGAGAGACAGACAGACACTAATTTCACTAGACAACCCCACTCAAGAAAGGCTCAACAAAATTGGTGATGATGACCAGGGAGATCAAACCCAACATGATGGAAGATGGTACTTGACAGAGTTAAAATCTCCAGGCAAATTTTTCAACCTTCTGATTTTATTTGATTTTATTTGCAACTTCCCTTTAATAAAATTCCCCCAATTATAAACAGTATTAGCCAGATAAAAACTGCTGGCTCAGGCACAGCTCCCAGACACACTGATTTCCAGATCCTCATCACTTCAACTTGCTCCAGCTGCCACAAAAACACACGAGCTGACAGCTTCAGAATTAGAAACCCTCTGCCACCTTCTCTTTGCTGGGAGCAGTGAAAGCTTTTTTTGGAGCGAGAAGGGAGGGTTGGGAGGGAAAGAACAAGTTGTTGTTTGGTTTTGTTTGTTTGTTTGTTTGTTTGTTTTTTATCCCAGTGTAGCTCAGGTTCCAAAATTAGGAGGCTACCTTGAAAACCTATGAAGCTGGTTTTGAAGAGGGGATAAGTGTGGCAGCAAACACCTCCAGCAATCAGAAAACTGTTGAGATTTTTGGTGCTTATTGCCCTAATTCCCAGAGGATGGATGGGACCTAGTTTGCCAAAAGTCTTAGGTGAGCATCTGTAACCTTTTGTAGCCATGAAGTTTAGCTCCAGTAAGTCAGGAGACAGCCAGCCCAGGAGGAAAGAAGGAGTAGTTTTCAGCAGCTCAGCACACAGCATCACACTTCCTTGAGTGAGAAAATATGCTGAGAAGATTGGGAAGAACCTGGAGCTCCAAGCCAACACTGACACCACTGAGAAAGGAAAAGGAGGGAAGGAACTGGCACAGCTTAGTTGTTTTCACATAAATTCCTTCTAAAGGCTGAAGGGAACTGGATTAAGGGCCTGGCAGGGGAAGTTTGGAGAGGAGGATCCCACTGCACTGGTGTTTTTTTCCAGTCCCACTATCCTCCTCCTCAGCCCACAGCCTCTGTGAACCTCTGAGCTGTGGCCACTTCTCCAAACACCCTCTGTCCCATGTCCTTGAGGTATCCTAGTGCCTGCTGGACCCTGCCCTTTATCCTTACCTCCTCACCTCCTCCTGCTCCCACCCTTCCTGGCTTTAGCATCATGTAGTGATAGGATGAGGGGGAACAGTTTCAAACTGAAAGAGGGGAGATGTAGATCAGTTTAGATTATAAGATAAGATATTGGGAAGAAATTCTTTGCTGTGAGGGAGGTGAGACCCTGGCCCAGGTTGCCCAGAGAAGCTGTGGCTGCCCCATCCCTGGCAGTGTTGAAGGGCAGGTTGGATGGGGCTTGGAGCAACCTGGGCTGGTGGGAGGTGTCCCTGGTCATGCAGGGGGTTGGAACTGGATGGTCTTTAAAGTGCCTTCCAACCCAAGCCATTTGATGATTTTATGAACTTTAGGACTTGATGATGTTAAAGGTCTTTTCCAACACAAATGGTTCTGTAATTCTGACACATCCCACAGAATTGCTCTGGGGCCAGACCCACAGACCTGGTGCAGCAGCTTCCAAATGTGAGAAGAGCTGTCGCTCAACAGCAGCAAATGAGGAACACAGAGAACTGTTGTGAGCCAACCCTTGGGCTGAACTTAGAGAAATTCAGAGATCTGGCTGCAAAGTCAGACAAAGGCCCCTCCTGGCAGGCTGTCCTGACTGTTCCCACTTTCAAAGCTCTTTTACACGGAGCTCATGGGGTTTGAGTGGTGTCATTTTTCCTTGATGGCACCATCCAGCTATTCTCCAAACAAACAGAACCAGCAAGAGCTCTTGAAAGAAAACAAACTGTGGAGGGAAGAGAGGCCTGACTGAGTGAAGACATTTTGTTTGGAGAAGAGTAGATAATCACGGGTAACATGTATTCTTCAAGAGCCCCTCGCAGGGGAAAATGTGTGTTCACGTGGGGGTGGATGATATCTAAAGGACAGCAAAAGTGTTTGTAGCCTGATAGATACAGACCTGCAGAACTATTCAGTTCAGTACTTCTGGGTTGTCTTGTGGAAAGGAATTAAATTTGTTCATCAAACTTTGCTGTCTTTTATGATCAGAGATCCCTGGAGAGCTGACAGCTCCCCTGGCTACTCTCTGCTGTCACCAGCATGTTCAAAGATGGGCTGAAGGATGTCAAGGTTAGTGAGGCTCATTCCCAGGGTGTGGAACTTTCCTGTGGTCCCCCTGCATCAGTAAAACACCTTTCCAGTCATCCCTGGGAGCTTTTGCAAATCTCTGGCTAGCAGAATGGTCCAGAGGTAGAGCAGAGTTTTTGCTGAGGCCTGGAGGATGATGCCTGGGGCAGGGAACCTGTGCCTAACCTGAGCACTTTGGTTGGTCCTGGGGATGAAGAATATCTGAAACCCATTTAGTTCCATTGCTCTGATGAGGAGATGGGTAGGGATGCCTTGAGAAAACTTTGGTGTCATTTGGGCCATGTTGCATGTCTGTGTGCACGGATGTACTAGAGGTTTCACTTGACTGAGCTCTCCAAACTAGGAAGCACCCAACTGCTTGCCCAGTGTCTGCTGAGCTGTGGGGCTTTGCCTCACTGTCTGCTGCTCCTAACGTGACACCTGCAAAAGGAGAGATTTCCATCCTAGTAGATACAGTTTTAGCAGTGAAAGATTTCCAAACAGTAATTGTACTGATTTATTAAGGAGAAAAATGTGCTCATGCCAAAAGGCCATCCCATAATCATAGAATCACAGACTAGTTTGGGTTGGAAGGGACCTGAAAGATCATCTAGATCCAACCCCCCTGCATGGGCAGGGACACCTCCCACCAGACCAGGTTGCTCCAAGCCCCATCCAACCTGCCCTTCAACACTGCCAGGGATGGGGCAGCCACAGCTTCCCTGGGCAACCTGGGCCAGGGTCTCACCACCCTCACAGTGAACAATTTCTTCCTAATCCCTAATCCAGATCCCTCTTCTTTCAGTTTAAAGCCATCCCCCCTTGTCCTGTCACTCTGTGACCTTTAAAAATCCCTCCCCAGCTTTCCTGTAGCCCCTTCAGGTACCTCCAGCTCCTCTCACTGCTCTGTGGCTGGATCAGAGGCTGTGCAGGTAACGTGACCTCAGGTGCCCTGGGTGGGAAGGACAGAATTTCAGCACCACCTTAGGAGCTGCAAGTTTGTCTGCCCAGGGTGAAGCAGGGAGAGCAGACATGGAAGCCACAGCTACAGTTGCATCCAGGCATTTCCTTATATCATGTGTCCATCACCAGCTCAGCCTACTCTTCCTCTTCTATGGGGAATGAGCACCTCACAGGGGGAAAAACCATGGGAAACTGGATGACCAGGTCATGCTGTGCCTTCGTTTGCACACTAAGAACTCATGCTCCATCTTAACAAAGACACTGGGCATGGTCACCCTGATATCCTACGAGTGATAAAGAAGCCAATGAGGCATGAAAGCCTGTGGAAATGTCACCCCTGAATTCCACCTTTCTGTGACTCTGGGCTCAACCAGGCTGCAAAACCTGTACATCCTCAATGGCAATGCTCCATCAAGAGCATGGTGCACATCTTTGGAGTTCCCAAAAGCACTTCTATGGGACAGGACACCAGGAAGGACCATTGTGCCACCACCCAGCAGCCACCACCGGAAGGCAGCACCTGGAGGAAGTTTGAACTTCACAGGATGGTGTTTTCAGTCTTGACCGCAAATTCAGGGGTGCTGAAAATCCCTGGGAATATTTGGGGGGCAGATTTTGGTTGTCCTGTAGGCAAAGCAATAGTGATCTCTGCTTCACCAGCCCTCTCTCTAACCTCAGCAGTCCTTCACCTCTCTTGGAGATCAAGACCATGTGAAGGTAAAAGCCTTGGGTGGGCAATTCCTCACTGGCAGCTCCTGGTCAGATTCTTGTGACCAGGTTTCTGGCTTCTCCTGCCATAACCCAAACAGCTCAGTGTTGGGGCTGGGAAAATGGGTAAATTCATCCCACGAAGGCTTTTATCACTGCTAAGACAGGCTGACAGATTATTAACTGATTAGAGCTCTCCAGGAGACCAGCACACCTGCATATTACTGCTTTATACCTTCCTTCTGATAAAGAAACCTCCCTCATCCTCCCTGTCTTCTCCTCAGACTTGACTTTGCAGCTGTACAAGCAAAAGACATCCCCTCCATTTATAACCAGCAAAGGGAAAACAAGAAGTGGGGGGAAAACCCCTCCCCCCTGTGCTAAAAGCATGCATTAAGATGTGATTAAGTCTCTTGGATTTCATTTGCACAGCTGGAGATGTCCCTGGCAGCTTTGGAGATCCAGTGATAGGTGTGGGCTGAAAGAAAGGACATCCCTTCACCTCTTGCTGCTTTCCAAGTGAATCAGGGTAACAACTTGGCAGGATAAATGTGTCCCTGCAAGACACGTGTCAAGATTTCTTCTCCCTGCTTCAGACAGGTATAAATAAGCCTACCAGATGCTTGGTGGGGTACCTGGGGAGCTGACAATCCACGGGCAGCATGTCCCACAAGGAGCTGTCAACGGGAAGCAAGGAGCTCCACTCCCTCTGTGGGTTGTGCTCCCGTCATGTCTCAGCCCTTGGTGCCAAACCAAGGCAGATTTTGCACCTCAAGACCCGTTCACCCCAGATCTAAAGCAGCCTGGGAAGGCAGTAAAAGGTACGGTTGGACTTGGATGAACTTCAAGGACTTTTCCAACTGAATAAATTCTAGGATTCTAAACCAGCTCGCACCCATCTGCCTTCAGCATCCAGGGAGGTGCTGGAGTCACCAGTTCTGGAAGTGTTTAAAAGAAATACAGATATGGTGCTGAGGGACATGATTTAAGCCCTGAATGGGTAAATCAGGTTATGGCAGGGGGGTCTAGATTATGGTTGCAGCTGATGGTCTTCAAGGTCCCTTCCAACCAGGACGATTCTATGATTCTATGGTTCTCCTTGGACCAGCAGCTGATGTGCAGGGAATAAAAACACCTCGTGAGCACGTCAGTCCTGGGGAAACCCTGAGGGCAGGCCTGGCAGCAGCTCAGCTGTCCCCACTTGCCACTTCTCTGGTTAGAGGGAGAAGGAGTGGGGGAAGATGGAGGGGAAGCCCGTGGAGGAAATAAAATCAAAATTCACGACAGCTCTGCCTTTTCATTTGATGATTGCGGGGCCGTTCATAAATTTACATATTTAATTAAATGCCACAAGCAAATGATTTTTCCATTAGGCTCTGTGTTCCTTATTACACTTCACAAGGCTCAAGTTCTCCTTTCCTGCGTGCAAGGCCAGATAAAGCTCCCCTGACATTCAGGGAAGCAGCAGGAGCTTATTTCCAGGGCTTTTAACACAGTGTTGGTTTTGTTGTTGGTTTTGTTGTTGGTTTTGTTGTGTTTTTTTTATTTTTTCTCTCTCTCACCCTTGCTTCTTTGACTGAACAAGCTTGAAAACAAAGAAGAAGAAAGTTTCCATGGGTTTGTCTCCCCTCACCCCCTCTTCTCTCCAAGGATGTCTTTGAAAGAAAGAAAAGGAGGAGAAAAGGAAGAAGGAGACTGAGGACACTAGAAGAAAGGGAAGGGGGAGATAAAAACAGGAAATAAAGGCAAAGGGAGGGAATACAAAAGGCAAGTGAAATGTATCTTGCCAAGCTGGTTTAAGAGCTCAGGGTTGACTTCTTGAAGCTTTCTCCTGGCAAAGGGGGTTCCAGGAAGACTGTTCTTGCCCTATATGTCCTTTTTCCCCCCTTTCAAGGAAAAGCAGCTGGCAAGCTCCAAGTATGGGGCTGCATGATGGAAATCAAAGGCACTGGGATGAAAAGTGCTCCAGTGCTCTACCACCAGCTTTTGCTTTTGCTGGTGCTCCTGTCGTTTCTCAGCATTGACTCTCTGACTTGTTCCCAGATGAACAGAGTCTGCTGCTTTGAAGTGCTTTTGGGACAATCATGTTTGACTCCAGGTGACTTATCTTCTCCTTAAGAGTCTGGGAAGGAAAAATCTCCACATTACCTCCCCCCACTTTAGTCCCCTGGAGCCCATTGTAACAACCCTCTACGCGTCCATTGTCAGGGATTGCATCAAAGATGTTCTGACACTGCAGTTTCCAGTGTCTAAACAGCTCAGTACTGCTCCTTCCCCTGGTCTGAAGACATCCAGGGGAGAATAATGTGCAAGAGCAGTGAAAAGCAGCACAGTGAAGACAATCTGGCTCAGAAGGTCCCTAAACAGAAAGTTTTTATGCAAAGAAGTATCGTTCCACACCCACCTTCTTCTTAAAGCTCTCCCTTAAGAACAAGCTGTTGAGACCTTCAGGGACAGCATTTCCATTGGTTTCCAGCCTTCAGCTTCCTTGGAAAACATCAGTGTGGAGATGTGGAGTCACAAGCTCTGTAACAAGGCAGAGCAGATTAGCCAGGTCCTCAGTGAGGTTAAAGTTGTACCAGGGGAGGTTTAGATTGGATATGAGGAACAATTTATTAACTGAAAGAGTGGCCAAAGATTGGCACAGGCTGACCAGGGCAGTGGTGGTGTCACCAGCCCTGGAGGTGTTAAAAAAAATGTGTAGACATAGCACTTCAGGACATGGTTTAATGGGCATGTGGTGTTGGGTTGATGGTTGGACTTGATGATCTTAGAGGTCGTTTCCAACCTTAGTGTTTTTGTGATTCTGTGATCCAGGGATCATAGGGATCATCCCTGTCACAAAGTTGTCTGGGTGCTGCTTCTGCCTACAAAGACATTGAAACATTTGAGAGTGAGTACATTTGCTGCCACCATCATTGCAGCCCAACATCCCCCAACCAGAGAAGGGCCAAAAGTAGAGCAGAACAGAATATTAATGATAATTTAGTCTGACTGCCTGACCCCGTCAGGGCTGACCAGGAGTTAAAACATAGTATTAAAGGCATTGGCCAAATGCCTCACGAGCATTGACAGGCTTGGAGCATCAACCACCTCTCTAGGAAGCCTGTTCCAGAGTTTGACAAAGTACAGGGCCTAGATTGAATCACAGAATGCCAGGTTGGAAGGGACCTCAAGGATCAAAGATTGAGTCCCACTCTTATTGCTGCAAGTTACACTGATTCCTCTGTCTCAAGGAACAGATAATATATGTTTTCCCCCTCCCTGAAAGTGTTGAAGGGCAGGTTGGATGGGGCTTGGAGCAACCTGGACTGGTGGGAGGTGTCCCTGCCCATGCAGGGGGGTGGAACTGGATGATCTTGAAGTTCCCTTGCAACCCAAACCAGTCTGGGATTCTATGATTCTACATTTCAGACAAAAAAAAAAAAAAAGAAGACCAAAACATCCTAAAATATATATAAAAAATCATATTCTATCAAAAAGTCACTGGAGGGTTCTCTCCAGGGGATCATCCCTTGCAGAAGCAAGCCAGAGACTCTTCACTTTTCCTGATGGAAGTCACTTGAGAACAGTGAAGCAAAAGCCTCCTGTGATCCTTGCTGTAGCCAGCTTGCTCAGGAGACTCTACCTCTTCTATCACAAAGAAATACGATTTTAAAAAAAAGGAAATGAGATATCCAGCCTTTATTCCCAGGAAAGGGCCACAAACTCCCACTTATCTCCCCAGTGATGCTTGGATGCTTTGGCCCTTCTGCAAGGATGAGATCCCTGGGTGCCACTAAGCAAATGTTTACTGAAAAAACCCCACAACAGCTATGGCTGTGGAAGGATATTTGGAAGTTGTTTTGTTCCTAATGTTGCTGAAGAGAGAGGGAGGTACAGAGTAAATTGGTTCTTTAGATGCATATGACACTACAGGGAGCTGAGGATAATAAGGCAGCATGATCATAAAACCTCTCGTCTCATCCTCATAAAGGAATTTGACCCTCTTTGGAACTTGTCCTCAGGGATTATGGATGATTTTTATTATATTTTTTTAAATACTTGCAGCCAGAGGTGGTTTTTCTGCTGCAGTCAGGGCTGGGAGAAGCTCCTCTGGGGCTGCTCTCAGGCCAGCCCAGAGCAGGGGGACACAAGGGTCCATAACATTTTGCTTTTGGTCACTTTCCCCCTCCTCTCAAGTACCTTACTTCCCTGCCAGGCTGGTGGGAAAGGAGCCAAAGGACTTTCCAAGGCTCTGCAGCATTTTTATGAGGTCAGAAAGAAAACCTCTATTATACCAAGAGGGAAACTGAGGCATCAGGCTCCCACTGCTCGCCGAGGTCAGACAGCAAGGGTCTGGCTGGACAATGACCATAGGCTGTATTTTACTGCCACCTACTCAAGAGCAGCAGATCTACCCCTGGTTGAGGTGAGGTCATCTGCTGGATCTCAGCTGAGAGGTGGCAGGTCCTGCCTCAAGGGTCACAACTTACTAAAGTGTAACTGGGTTGGAAGTGGAACGCACTCAACTCTTGCTTGATCACCACCCCAATCATTGAGCAGGGTGCTGGAAGATGTTAATGCTCTGATCTACAAACCCCAGGAACCAGAGAAAAGCCCATCTATGGACCTCACCCAAGGGGCTGTGTTTTGCTTTGCTGAAGGCTTTGCTCTTGGAGGAAGACCCTTCCACCTCCCTCAGCTGACACCTGGGGGTACCAGCTGGGGGTGTAAGAGGCATTGCAATCTCCTGCAGCCCGTGAGGGAAGAAAAGCCAAGTGGAATTAGAGGAAAACCTTGTGGAAAAACCAGGCTTGCCTGTGCTCTTTGCAGAGTGCAGGGATCATTGGGATAGAGACTCAAATCAGGAGCAGTGCAGAAACGTTCCCAAATTCATGGACCCAACTAAAATGCAGGAGGGGGTAGGTCCAAATGCCATGTCATTGCAGATGTAATGCTCCCAGGAGCTGAGCTCCTCTCTCCCACTATCAAGTGACACGAAGACACGCCAGACAGGGTGGAAAATGGGATACAGGGATGAGTTTGTGCTTCAGGTGGCTCTCTGTACATGCCTGTTGGGGATGGAGCACACACAGACTCTGCTGCAGGAAACCCTTGGAGGGCTGGGTGATCTAACTCTTAATCTATGGATGGTTGGAGAAAGTTCATGGGAGAACCGTGCCTAGGAAACCACGTTCCAAATGAAAACCATCCACTTGGGAAGCAGAAAGCCCAGTATGGTGGTAATGATGATAGATACATGTGCAGCCAAACCAGCCAGACTCCAGCACTGGAGGCAAAGCACTGCTACAGATGAAGGCTGAGGAAGCTCTGAGGTGCTCAGAGACAGGTGGCCAATGGCTACACCAAAAAGAGAGGACTCTTACATATGCCAGACACCATTTCTATTCATACAATGACTTTGGATCCTACGAGATGGTTGGACCAAGCCACGCACAGTCACCCAAGAAGGACACCCACAGATTTCAACATCCTAGTCCATTTTACTCATCTGTTTGTTTTCTAAATCCATCTGCTGAGCTTCCCTCCTGCTGATCAACAAGACAATTGGTCATGGGCACATGACTGCTGTAGGGGCTCTGGACAGGATTGTGCTTGTGTTTTCAACACAAAATTGCTGTAGTGTGGAGCAACGATTTGGCAGCAGGAGAGGGAAAGAAACTGGGAATGTCTCTTGAAATGTCCAGACTCAGGCAGGACTCATGGTTGAGGAGTCTTTAATTTTGCAGGAAGGGTATTGGAGACAGAGTAAGGAGAAAGCATAACCCAGTCATCAGTTAGCATCCAGACAACATGGCACAGGCAGGCAGGAACAGAGGTTAGTAACTAAGGACGACAACATGGTAGGTTACAAGGTGCAACACAAGAACACCTTGAGATATCCTGAATGGCTTGTGGCTAGTGCTGGGGTTTCAATACCCTCCTTCCTCCCATGTGAGCCCTCGAGATCCTCCTCTTTAGAATTAACCAGGAGAAAAGGCATCACTGCTGGCTGCTGGGGGCAGTGCAACAGCTGGTGACCCACCCCAGCACCCAGCAAAACCAGGGGCTGCTCAGCCAAGGATCCTCCAGAGGGTCCAGGTGATGCAGACCCAGAGTTCAGCTGCTTTTCCATCGTTGCTCCTCCTCCCCTTTCAGCTCCAGCCTCTCTCCCAGCAGCACCCCATGTCTATCCAAAGCCAGGCAGAGCAGATGAGTGATTTCACTCCAGAGCTGTTTGCTGGAATTGTGTCCGTGCCATCTGCTGTGGCATATGCTGCTCCCACCACGTGCCGGCTGCTGTGACGAGCAGGCACAATTGGATTCCAGGGTGGATGAGCTCCGTTAATGAAACACCACCAGCATCTTCTGGATCCTGCAGAGCTGCAAACACCTCTGGCTCCGGGGAGACCCCAGAGGAAATGCCAAAAAAAAATGTTTTGGGAGGGTTCTCAGGAACGTGGCTCAGATCGTGGAGGGGGGGGTTTCAGAGAGGCAACCAGAAATGCAGCACCAGGCAGAGAGGGGTGACAGAAAGATGGTGTGGAGCTTAAAGCCTCACTCTGGTAATGACTGCAATTAGAAACGAGCTGCCATTAAAAGAAATGCAGTTGTGTTGTGTGCACAGGCAGAGAAGAGTAAATACCCATTACTTTACCCACTTCATCTCCCTGTACGAACGTGGGCAATCAAGGGCTCCTGCTTGTTGGTAAATGAGCTCGTTTACTGCATCTCGCCCACCCCCCCAGCCCTGGGTGGGAGGTTGGAGGTGGCAGCTGCCCCTGCCTCCTCGAGGGGAAGCCCTCAACCCTGCTCTGCAGCTCTGCCCCACCAGCCCTTCCTCTGGCCAGGATCTCAGCTCCTGTCCCCAGGTTCATCAAACCCTTGGTGTTCTCCCTGGCCCTTTCATAGGAAAAAAATCTCTGTGGCCACAGCTGTTTCATCCTCTCCTTACATAGAATCATAGGACAGTTTTGGTTGGAAAAGCCTTCTGAGATCATCGAGTCCACCTGTTAACCCAGCCCTGCCAAGGCCACCACTGCCCCATGTCCCTCAGCACCATCTCCAGGGCTTTGAAACCCGTCCAGGGATGGGGACTCCCCCTCTGCCCTGGGCAGCCTGGGCCAGGGCCTGACAACATTTTCAGTGATGAAATTGTGCCCAAGATGCAATCTAAACCTCCCCTGGCACAACTTGAGGCCGGTTCCTCTTGTCCCATCCCTTGTTCCTGGGGAGCAGAGCCCGACCCCTCTGGCTCCAACCTCCTCTCAGGCAGCTGCAGAGCCAGCAGGTCTCCCCTCAGCCTCCTTTGCTCCAGGCTGGACACCCCCAGCTCCCTCAGCTGCTCCTGCTCAGACTGGTGCTCCAGCCCCTTCCCCAGCTCCCTTGCCCTTCTCTGGACACACTCCAGCCCCTCCATGTCCTTCTTGTCCTGAGGGGCCCAGACCTGAGCCCAGGATTCCAGGTGCCCCCTCCCCAGTGCCCAGCACAGGGGGACAAACCCTGCCCTGCTCCTGCTGGCCACACTCCTGCTGACACAAGCCAGGATGCTGTTTGTTTCTTGGCCACCTGGGCACAGGCTGGCTCATGTTCAGCCACTGTCCACCAACACCCTCAGGTCCTTTTCCAGCTGCTCTTCCCTAAGCAGTGAAGCATTGCCCGGGTTATAGTGACCCAAGTGCAGGACCTGACACTTGGCCTTTATGAACCTCATACAGCTGGTCTTGGCTCATCCATCCAGCCTGTCCAGACCCTTCTGCAGAACCTTCCTGTCCTCAGGCAGGTCCAACACTTCCACTCAGCTTGGTGTCACCTGCAAACTTACTGAGGGTGCACTCCATCCTCTTGCCCAGAACATTACACAGATGTGAAAGACAACTTGCAGAAAGGAGTCGATTGCGTGGAAGGCTGGAGCAGATGACCTTTATAGGTTCCTTCCAACCCAATTAATTCTATAATTCTGTTCTATGATTCTATTCCATGATTCTACAATGTAAGGTAGATGCATCCTATGACTCTAAGGTCTTTGATGCTGCAGTGTGGTGGGTCATGGATGGTGCTGGTTTCAGACCTGATGCACCAACCATCTCTACCACACACTCCTGTGAGAACATAAATGCTCACAACAGGAGCTCAGAAAGATTTCTTGGAACAGCAGGAGGCAAAGGCAAACTCGGGGGTGGTGGGGGGAATAAAACCCGTTCAAACCTATTGTCCCTGCAGGGTTCCCAGTTAACATGGAGAAGCTTCTCTCCCATCCCATATGATAATGGAAATTGAGCAGCAAATTGACCCCTTAGCAGCACATCCAGCTGGGCAGGCTCTTTCTTGTAGCCTTTGTGTTGATATGTAGCAGAGAGGCCACTCTAACACATGAAATGCTGTTTGGTCAACTAGTTTATTATGCTGGAAAATGCAGATTTGGCTCGAGTGAAACTCTCAGCAAAATAATTTGCCAGTCATTTGGTCAAAAGCCACTTACAGGATTTTTTTTATTTTATTTTATTTTATTTTTAGAGGGTTGCTTTTAAAAATCATTCTGCTGTAGAACAGCCTCAGCAGTTCAATTTTAATAATTTTGTCACATGGAATGCTTTGATTTTTCATTTTCCAGTGCTGCCCCATTTCAGAATTTAGCAGAATGCAGTGATTACTCTACAAGTAAAATGAGGGGAGGGAAACACCAACCTAAAACCTTTCCTTTGAGACAGGAAAAAAATTAATATCCTATCACTGTGCATCCAGCACTGATATTTATTTATTTATTTTTTCCCTGTGATTTGAAGGGAAAGGGAGGGATCATGCTGCATTTTTAATTTGGTTCTGTTCTTTGGGTTTTACTCTAGGTGGGCCCAAAATGCATTTAAACAAGTTATTGCTGCAATTCTCCCAATTAAAATGGAACAGCTTATTTCCCACAGCATAGTAAAAAAGCTGCAAATAAAATCAAGAGGAATTAGGAGGAGCAGGAGCTTTTCTTATGAAAATGCATAGGTTTCCAGCCTGGAAGCTGATTTGCTTTGGGCATGTTTGTTATTTTTCTTTTTCTTTTTGCCTGATGCAGTGATGGAAAAAGCAAGTCACCTATCCTTAGGGGGATGCTCCATGGTGTGTGGCTGTGGCCTCCCCCTGGCACATGCCCAGAACTGCCTCCATCCATGGCAGAAGGAAGGGCTTTGCTGCCTGGTGATGGAGGCACATCCAGCCTCACGGGGAGACACAAAAACACCCTCTAAGCATTTAATTTTGTTCACCCAAATCCCTGTTGTGAGAGAATCATGGAAAGTTTTGAGTTGGAAGGGACCTTAAGAACCATCTGGTTCCAACCCCCTGCATGGGCAGGGACACCTCCCACCAGCCCAGGCTGCTCCAAGCCCCATCCAACCTGCCCTTCAACACTGCCAGGGATGGGGCAGCCACAGCTTCTCTGGGCAACCTGGGCCAGGGTCTCCCCACCCTCACAGCACAGAGTTTCTTTCTATTTTGTATGTGCTTATCACACCATGCACAGCCTGGTTTCACTAGGAAGCCCCATGGGAGAAGGTGGACAGAGTGGGGATGCTGGGGGACATCACCCAGCAGTGACCTCCTTTTCAGATGAGGGGTGTGGGGGGCTCTTCTTGCTGCCCAGGGGACAGGACACCAAGGTGAGCATCACCAGGCTCTGGTGTTACTGGGGGAAAACCTGGGATTTAACAAAACTCTGTTTCAACCCCCAAAATCCCTCTGGCCTTCCTGCAGCCCAGGAAATGGGAATCTTGTGGGTCTGCATCTGTCCTAGCAGGAGAAGCAGGGGAAGCAGAAGAAGGGGGGGCTGCTGCCCGTGCTGCCGAAGGCGATTAGGGAAGCGATGTCACCGTGGGAAGTGCCTGTCACTTTGTATTTGCAAACTCTTCTCTGCAGGGATCACTTTCACGCTGTACACCAGACCACCAGGGAGCACATTCCTCTTTCCTTTCTGCCAGGGACTTAGATCATCAATATTGTTTGCTAAGGCTCTGTCCAGAGAGAGGGAAGAGCTTTGAAACGTTGGGCTGAGGATCCCGCGGTGAAGCAAATGGGGGGAACATCTTCTGCTGAGTTCAGAAGGGGGGGGGGAAATAAATCACCAGATTAAAATGGGGGGAAAAAAAAAAAGAAAATAGGAGATTCACACTCATCCTGCATTAGTCTGAAGAACAGAGCCCAGAGAAACTCTCCTATTCTGATTTTCTGTGCAGCCCAAAGAATCACAGACATCTCTGTCCCCGCCCTGTCCCAGCGAAACAGGAGAAGGACCCTGCAGCCTCTGCTTGGGTTCACACAGATTTGGTGGCACTGGAGGATGATCTGCTCTCATGACAGCTTCAGTCTGCTGAAGGCAAGGAGGTGAGGAACATCTCTTTGCAGGGATCTGCAGTGAAGCCAACCAGCTCTTCTCACATCAGTCACCCCACAAGGCCCCCGTTTTCTTTCTCTAGAGTCACTCTTTGAGGATCCAGAGTCAGCCAGACCCAGAGTGATGTGAGCTTTGCTGTTCCTCAATAGAAGAGGTTAGAGCACCAGACTCCTTGTGGAAAGGAGAATGGGGTCTGATTTTGGTGGAGGGACTGTCTTTCTAAATTATTTTTTGTTTTTACTATAATGCAGGACCATAAGTTGTGACTCAGGTTCAACTCCATCACGAAGGAAACAGTTTCCTCTTGCCATCTTTTCTGGAAGAGCAGCTTGACCCCCATTTTAGGTTGGCATGGGGTGGCTGTCAGTTAGGGGCTTTGAGTTGTGATGGTCCCCAGGAGGAGCAAGAAGAGGAGCGAAAAGTCCCGTGTGCACCTGCTGATTGCATGATAGGTAGATAGGGAGAAAAGTTTACTCATGTTGGTAGGAGAGGGCAGATAGTGGTTCCACCTCAAGGTGCAGGGCTCCCTTGGAGGAGAAACTGAGAAGTCTGGAGCAGCTCTACTCTGGAGACAGGCTGGGAGAGTTGGGGTGTTCAGCCTGGAGAAGAGAAGGCTCCAGGGAGACCTGAGAGCACCTTCCAGTGCCTGAAGGGGCTCCAGGAAAGCTGGGGAGGGGCTTGGGACAAGGGCAGGGAGGGATGGGATGAGGGGAAATTACTTTGAACTAGAAGAGGGGAGATTTAGGTGAGACATAAGGAAGAAATTATTTGTTGTGAGGGTGGTGAGACCCTGGCCCAGGTTGCCCAGGGAAGCTGTGGCTGCCCCATCCCTGGCAGTGTTGAAGGGCAGGTTGGATGGGGCTTGGAGCAGCCTGGGCTGGTGGGAGGTGTCCCTGCCCATGCAGGGGGGTTGGAACTAGGTGATCTTTAAGGTCCCTTCCAGCCCCAACCAGAATGTGATTCTATGATTCTAAATGATATCTGAACTGGAATGAAGTACCAGATGCTTATTTCAGCCTGGCACCAAGAAGCAGCAGAGAAGTGGCCTGGGCGTATCCACACTCAGGAGACCTCTCTGCAAAACCTGCTCCCAGCTGTCTCCCTAGCACGGATGAAAAAACTCCCCACATTCCCTGGCACAGCAGATGAGTCTCATGCTCTGGAATAGCAGCTGGTCTGTAGGACTCTGGTCCATGTTAACACAATGAACCAGTGGCAGGGCAGGGCAGGGGCTGAAACACAGATGTTCCCAAACCACGACTGAGAAGAGAGTTGAAAAACCCCCTTTGCCCTCATCCCTTACAGAAGGCTGTTCTCTCCAGCTTTCTGCTTCCCTGTGCTGTTACAGCTCAGCAGTGAAGTCCTCTTACCACAGACACTCGTGCAGTGTTAATGGTGACTGACAACTGCCTTCCAGCCCTGGGGAAAGCAGCTGCTGGATGTGCCAGGTTGGTTCCATCCTTCTGCTGCTCCAGGGCTGCCATGCCTTTACTCTGTTCACAGCTTGGACAGGCTGGACTTGTTTCCCTCTCACATATCTCCTAGAGGGGAGGACTCTTCCATGTGCCACCTCTGCTTCAGGCAGGCCTCAGGTCCAAGAGAAGAGCTGGGTCATCCCTTTGGTCTTGCTTTTCCCACCGCAGTCCCTGCTGACCTTTATGTTCCCCAGGGCAGGGCCACCAAGGTGTCACAAAGGTAGAGGATGGGTGAGAGATTTTCTTGGCATAAAATGGAGACTCTCCTGCCCTAAGAGACTCAAGGACCACCTTCTTCACAAACAGGTAAGTAAAATTCCAAGAGGAATCACGTTGCTCAGCATCATTGACAGTCTCCACCTGGCTTGGCCAAGGTCACCCAAGAAAGCTGTACAGTGGCTGGGACACAAACATCCACCTCCCAAATCCTTAGGCAGATGCCCAGACACCTGATCATCCTGTCCCCAGTGTGGAAACTCTTTCCAGAAGTCCTTTCAGTGGCTGGAGAGCACCTCCTCCAGCACAGCTGTAATTAGTTGTGACAATTGCTTTCCCTGCCAGAGTAAAATGAAGACGTGCAAGTGGCTCTGTGACCACAGCAGCACAGCTCTCTGCTGGCAAGGCCTGGAGAAGGACAATGCCCCCAGGCTCTGATGGCAGCAAGAAAATCTTTCCTTCGTGTTCATTTTGTTAGTGGTAGTTGTTTTTTTTTAGGGGGGGAGGATACAGCTCACTCAGGCTGCTGCCCTTCCCTGTCCTGGGACAGGTAGAATTAAGAAGAAATTATTAGGAAGAAATTCTTCACTCTCAGGGTGGTGAGGAACTGGGATGGGTTGCCCAGGGAGGTTGTTGATGCCCCATTCCTGGAGGTTTTTAAGGCCAGGTTGGATGAGGTTTTGTGCAGCCTGGTCTGGTGGTTCCCTGCTCATGGCAGGGGGGCTGGAACTGGATGATCTTCCAGGTCCCTTCCAACCTTCATGATGCTATGATTCTCAATGAAGTTGTGTTGTCACAGCGAGGGCTGCACAAGAAGGCACAGAGCTTATGTTTTGTAAGGAAGAACAGCAGAGAGAGTTTCAGGTTGGTTTTTTAGAGGTTCCCTCCCGCCTCATTTTTTTCCCTAATTTTCTGTTGTTGCTGTTTTTCTTTTTTTTTTTGCTTCCTGGAGCCACACCACTGGAGAAAACACAGAGCAGTTTTCCCCTCCACTCATGTACATCTCTTTTCCCCAGCTGAGAAACAGGTGGAATCTGAGAAGGTGGGTGCTCCTTTTAGGGAGCCCTTACAGCGAATGCCTGAGATGTGACATAACGAGGCAGATTCATTAGCTGCAGAGGCAGGTAAGTAGCTCAGCCTGGGATTCTGGCCCCTTCCCAGGCACAGGCACCTCCACAAACACACACCATGTGTGGGATGACTCTGGAGAGAGAGGAAATCTTCCTCCAACACAGGGTGGTGGTGGGTTTTCACCCCCAGCCTTGTGCATGGTGTGAGATGTTCCCCCTTCCTAGAGCCAGAGAGGAAATGCATTCTGGAAAATTTGGGTAGCAGCTGGGAGAATTTAGGGCTCTGTTTGGTACCACCACTCACTGCTGCTTTCCCCCCTGCACTGGAAAAACAAAGAGGAATGTGCCTGAGTTTCTCTGCACAAGGGGTTCATTGATGATGCTGAGGGCAATTCTTGGTTCCCAACCCAAGGATCCCCAAGTCCAATTAGTCCCAGTGGCTGTTCTGATGTGTGGGATCAATCCTGCTGCACCTCAGAGGGCATGGGAGACCACTCTGAGGTCTTCCTCTCATTGAGGACCCACGAGGATCTCCTGTTCTGGGGTGACTTCCAGCATTTTTGTGTCATCCACTGTCAGGACATTTGGGGCTCTTTGGTCAAATGTCCAGCTGGAAACCAGGTGAAACTCCAAGTCCTCTGCCTGAATGGGGAAGGGCAGGTAGGGAGTGATCCCATGAACGTGGGATTTGGAAGGGTGGCACTCAGCAAGATGTGGCCCCCAGATGAGTCTGGATCTTCTTCAGAAGGATCCTCACACCAAACCATGTATCTGACTCAGGGCCAGACATCTCAGCTGCACATTTCCTCACCTTCAACGTGTGTGTGTGTGCAGTCATTGCCTAAATAAGAAGCCACCCAGGGGTTTAATTACCTGCTGGATAGAAAAAAAAAAACACGACAAAAACCCAGGAAAAAACACCCTTTCTTTTTGAAAGCAAAGGCCTGAAAGTTCCCAAGTCCACAAAAAATGTGACAAAATCACTAGCAAAGATCTGCAAGGAGATGAGAAGTCTGTAATTCTGCTCTTCTCATTTCTCCTCCCAAGGGCTAAACCCAGTGACCAAACAGAGGGTGCCTCTGTGTGGGGAGGACCAACCACTTTCTCTGCCTGCCCCACCTTACCTTGCTAAACAAGCCCATCTCCCCACTTTCTACTCACCCCATCCTGCCTCCTTCTTTTGTTGTTGTTGTTGGTTTTGGTTGGTTTTTTCCTCACATGATTTGTGAGCTTTGGCTCCTCATCCTGCCCACAAATCAGCACTGACTGGGACTCTGCAGCCACCCAAGCTGCTTAAAACCCTCTGCTCCTCCCTCCCCACTGCCACGGGGTGATGTTGTCAGGCCAGAAAGCAAACTCCTGGGTTCTGCTCCCTCACAACTCGTTTTTGCAGTCCACAATAAGCTGCATAATCCTCCCTTTGTGGGTGGCAAAATGCTAATCTGCCCAAATTGCCCTGCCCTGCTCTGTCACCACTGCAGGCTCAAAATCAAAGCTTGCTTGACAGAAATGGCATCAACTGGCACCATTATCACCTCCACACTGCAGAGCCCAGCTGTAAAGCCTGTGTCAGAAAGAATATCTCTCCACGTATTATCAGCTGATTTAAATACTAATGAGCCAATAACCACATTTGAGCAGAATAATGGACATAATAATAGAAACCATGAAAAAAAAGAGGTACCTGTGATCCTCTCAGAAATATTTCTAGGCCAGTTTCCACCCAGTCAGCAGCTCTTGAAGGAAGAAGCAGGGAAAAGGATGGCCAGGAGTGCTCCACATGCTCCAACATATCTGCAGAAAGATCTTTAAAGGTGCTGAGTCTGGAAGGAGCTGGTTTCAGGTACTTGAAGGGGCTCCAGGAAAGCTGGGGAGGGACTTTGGACAAGGGCAGGGAGGGATGGGGCAAAGGGGGACGGTTTTAAGCTGAAAGAAGGGAGATTTTGGTCAGATATTAGGAAGAAATTCTTTGCTGTGAGGGTGGTGAGACCCTGGCCCAGGTTGCCCAGGGAAGCTGTGGCTGCCCCATCCCTGGCAGTGTTGAAGGGCAGGTTGGATGGGGCTTGGAGCAGCCTGGGCTGGTGGGAGGTGTCCCTGCCCATGCAGGGGGGTTGGATCTAGATGGTCTTTAATGTCCCTTCCAACCCAAACCAGCCTGGGGTTCTGTGATTATTCTGTGTCATGGTCAGATGGAAGAAGCCACCTGGGTCTGGGTCTCACTGCATTTGTGGGTTGATGGCAAACTTCTCCATGTTTGAGGTTTGTCCCTTGACTCGTAGGTCAGTGCAGGCATTTTGAAGATGTTCTGAAGAAGGATGATGCACTGGAGGAGAACTATGTGGATGGAGGTCACCTGGTTCTCCCCAGATTCTTTAGGGACTTGACTATACAGAAAAGCTCAGGTGCCTGAAATTTGGAGACCTTAAGAAAAGCCTCCTCCAGAGTCCAATGTTCATGTTTCTGAACCTCTGGAGCAGTCCATGGCATGACTCCAGATCTCACCTTGAGACCTGTCTGCAGTTCTGAGCCCCTCACTGCAAGAAGGATCTTGAGGTGCTGGAGCAGGGCCAGAGGAGAGCAACGAGGCTGGTGAAGGGACTAGAGGGAAAGTCCTACAGGGAGAGGCTGAGGGAGCTGGGGTTGTTTAGCCTGGAGAAGAGGAGACTCAGGGGGGACCTTCTCACTCTCTACAGCTCCCTGAAGGGAGGTTGCAGTCAGGTGGGGACTGGGCTCTTCTCCCAGGGAGACGATGAGAGGGCACAGCCTGAAGCTGCACCAGGGGAGGTTTAGATGGGATATCAGGAAGCACTTCCTCATGGAAAGGGTGATCAGACTTTGGGATGGGCTGCCCAGGGAAGTGGTGGAGGCACCATCCCTGGAGGTGTTCAGGGAAAGGCTGGAGGTGGCACTTAGTGCCCTGGTCTGGAGATGTGGTGGTGTTGGTCACAGGCTGGACTTGATCATCTCAGAGGTCTTTTCCAACCTTAGTGATTCTGTGATTCTGTGATTCTCAGTGCTAGCCAGCACTAATGGCAACTTTCAGGCTGCTACTGCTTCATCTTTATCCACTGCTCTTATTTTTATTACTATTCTTATTTTTATTACTATTTTAATTTTCCCTCTCCAACTGATGGAACCTGGCTGCAGGCTTGGGATTGGAAATAAGAAAATCCACTCCTGGGTTACAACAGAGGGGCAGTACAGGAAGAGACTAGGAAATGCAGAGCAGCAAGAAACTGTTTTAGTAAGAAAAAATGCTCCTGTCCCTGAGTTCCTTGATGGTTTAGTGAGACTAAGTGTTATTACAAAGGAAGAAAGGAATTAGAAAGTGAAACCAAGTGAGGGGTGGGAATGGATTGGAGAGGAGTATAAACAGCAGTAGATAAGTGAGGTGTTAGGGAAAAATGAGGAGGAGGTGGGAAGGGTCATGGTTGCTTCTCCAGCCTTGCCAGGGCACCAAAGAGACATGGGGCATCCAGAGGCATTCAGGAGGACAAAAGTGACCTTGTAGAGGAGGTGCCAGTTTTGGGTCAAAGGCAGCTGGTTCCCTGATCTGCCCCGTGACTGAATAAATCTGTGATTCTCAATATGATTCATTCCTCAGCCTCATGCTGAATTCACCAGCATTTTTGAAGGGGCTGGGGCTCAGCACTCACCTACAGAACAGCCCCAAAACCTCAACCAATGTTTGCATGTGTCAGAGTAGGTGCTGAGGGCAGAAGAGGAAGGGACTCATTTCCCCAAGGTTTCCCAGCAGAGGTTACAAAGGGAGCTTGGAACAGGTGCTAGGATTAGATCTGCTCTATTTATTTCTGGTTCTGGAGCCAGAAATTGTTGCCCCTTTCTTGTGGTTGGTTCAGGCTAAAAGAGCCCACTTGGTCTCCATCAAGTAGGCCACTGCTCTTGTACTGTGCTTTCGAGGTTCAACCTGGAGCAGAAGACATCTCTGTGACCAGGTATGACTTTCAGTTGCACAAACCTTGGAAGTGGAAGGCTTCTGAAATCCAACCCAGCTTGTAGTGTGGTCCTCAAACTGAGCTGGGGACAGCTGGTCAGTTCTTATGTCTCTAGGATGAAACACTCCTGGCATGGACAGGGACTTCATGATGCCTTTATACACCTGAAGGCACAAACCCCCTCCTGTGTGGAGAGCCTGGTGTCTGGGAAGAGGATGTAACTGGTTGCCTGGACCATGGGGTGTGGGGATGGTTGTGTCCTAGAGGATTTCCAGCAATACAGTAGGAAAAAGGGCATCAGCCCATCACCCTCCCAACCACCACATACCTGGTTCCATCTAGAATAAATTATATCTGAAGTGGTTTAGCCAACATCCACCATCCTTTGAGGGTGCTGCTGGGGGTGTGGACCCAGACAGAGCAGGAGGGAGAGGCAGAGAAGGTTGTTCTCCCCTCAGGGAGTGATGGGTCAGCCCTCTGTCCCAAGTTGGGTGCAAATCACCATCTTGCTTACATCAGCCATGTGCTCTGGGGGCTTTTCTGCAGCTTGGAGATCTGTTCTGTCATTTCTGGCAGGCACTGAGATGCCCTGGGGACAGGACTGGGAGGGATGGGGAAGAGTTCATTTTCTGAGGAGCAGATCCAGCTCTATCTGAAGTCAGATGTTCCCAGCATGCTGAGAGCCAGCAGCAAAGCACACTCGACATGTTTCCAAAGCTTTTTCAGCCTTAGTGCTGGTGCAACCCAGCTCCCTGCTTCCCAGAAAAAGCCTGCTGGGAATCCCTGCCCACACCATGTGGGAAGGATCACTGCTGTTATCCTTTTATTTTTAACAACACCAAAGCTCTCTCTTCAGAGATATCTGCCATGTACTGGCTGAAGCTTTCCAAGGCTGCACACCCTGGGCTGGATGTTTTCTATGCCAAAACTTCCAGGTTGAACTGTTCAAATTTGGCAACGTTTGGATCCACTGGAAACAGGAGCTTGGAAGCACAGCTTCCAGGGAAGTTGAATTCTGCCAAGAGTTTGCTGCTGTTGACAGCTGAACTGGGCCACACCTGCTCTGTGGGACAGCAGAGGTGACCAATACGTGACATGTAGTGATGCTGAACTTGGAGGACATGGAGTGGGGCAAGCACAGACGGAGCATCACCTGGACTGACACAACCAGGCAGGCTCTGAAGAACACACAGATACTTCTGCCTAAAAGCAGCGATGAATTAGGTGGTTTGTTTGGGGTTTTTTTTTGGCCAAAACTAGAAACCCGTGCCCAAGAAATCTCATTTGCTCCAGCAGTTGTTTCTTGTGCCCAGTGTCTAGATGGAGGAGAAGGTACATTATGATTATGGCAGATAACTTCATGCCTCACTGAAGAGATGAGCTGCTATCAGAGATTTCCAAAGCAGAGAGTGTCTCAGGCCCCATGGATTGTGCTTATCACAGAATAACATGCTGCTAAACTGCAATTCCCCATGGGAAGCTTCTCTTTGAGCTGGTTTAAGTAAAGAACTAAGAAGCTGACAGAAGGACCCGGGCTCGCTTACAGTGACCTTTAAAAAGCAGATGACAGGGTTTCACTGTCAAAGTGGTTTTGGCTGGACATGGGCCACAGACATGCAGTTACTATCAAATTCAAAAGCTGATTGCTGAGATCCTGGAGGGAGCTGGAGGGTAAACAAAGCTTTAGCACATTTTCCCTCCTCTGCTCTTGGCACCCATGGAGGTGAGCTTGGACAGGAAAGCCCCAGGACTGGGATGTCGAGGAGAGGCTGAGGGAACTGGGGGTGTTGAGGCTGGAGAAGGGAGGTTGAAGGGAGACCTTCTCACTCTCTACAGCTGCCTGAGAGGAGGCCAGAGAGGAGGAGGGGTTGGTCAGTTCTCCCAAGGAACAAGAAACAGGACAAGAGGAAATAGCCTCAAGTTGTGCCAGGGGAGTTTTAGTATGGATGTTGGGAACAACTTCTTCCTGGCAAGGGCTGTCAGGCCCTGGCCCAGGCTGCCCAGGGCAGGGGGGGAGTCCCCATCCCTGGAGGGATTTCAAAGCCCTGGAGATGTGGTGCTGAGGGACATGGGACAGTGGTGGCCTTGGCAGGGCTGGGTGAAGGGTTGGACTTGATGATCTGAAAGGTATTTTCCAAACAAAGAGATTCAATGATTCTATGATCTTATGGGTGCTCTTCCTTCCAGGCATTGCAAACTGCTGTGTCTTGCTCGCAGGGATGGCAGAGTTACACCAAGGTGGCAAAGGAACAGGGCTCCTAGAGACAGCAGGCTGTGTCCATCTGGCTGTGCAGTCAGTGCCTCATCCACCACGGAGCCACCTTCAGCACCTGCTGCAGCCACAGCCCAGATTTGGGACCTTGCTGCAAGTCCAGCCTCTGCAATGACCATCCTTCCATATGAATAAACTGCCCTGCTCTAGGCTGAGTGTCAGCAGGGGAGTTAAACCAGAAACCAGCCCATGGAGCAGCTGACAGTTGCCAAGGGAGGGGAACAAGTGAGATGTGTTGGCCCCTTTTGCTGAGCAACTACACAAGTAGCCTGAGACACTGACCTGGGGCTTCCCAGAGCCTTGCACTCTCCTTGAGCTGTTCTGGTCCCTGTTAACATGTGCCTTTCAGTGCAGAGCAGCTCTGGGAGCATCTCAGATGTTCCTCGTGGACCCCAGGAAACCGCAGGTGGTTCCCATGTTGAAGGTTGCTCGTTCACGGGTGGAGGTTGGGTCCCTTGTTTGGGAGGTTTTTGCTTTCCATTTCTGGATGTGGTGCCTGTGGAGGGCAACACACCTTGGGAACAGCTCAGCTGAGGAACACAGCAGGTCACAGGGTCCAGCCCATGCCAAGGCAGCATCTCCCAGACAGCATCCATCTGCCTACAAAACCAGCTGGGTTGCCAGAGCTGGGCAAGGACACAGGGAGGAGCCCATGGATGGAAACTGCTCTGCAGGATCCTGTTGGGAAAACACTTTGTCAGTACTGGAGCAGTGCAGAGGGAGCAAAGGCTGGAGGAAGAGGAACAGTCCTGTCCAACCAAGCTTCCCCTCTTGTCCATCACAGTGCTGCCAGGCCATCAAGGGGTGATGGAACCCTCATCTCCACCTCCTCTGCCACGCTGAGCCTGGGAATAATTGCTCTTACACCTTGACTACAGGTGAGAGACTTTTATACAGATGCCAGACTCCAAGTCACTGTTTTCCCCAGCAGAATTTCAATATTTCTGCTTGCTAATGAAGAGCTATATCTTAAAAAAAAACCACCAACAAGGCTGCCCTGGAGACCCCCATCATTTTAAATCTAGGCTGGGCAAACCCAAGTAGAAAACACACAGTGGGGGACAAACCTTTGCTAGCAGTGAGGTAGATGAGACACTCTAACAAGATCTGCTCCCATCTCTAATTTCTGTGAATCTAACTGCTCATGCAGAAAGCTCTGAGAGATTTGGAAAGCTATTTGTGTGGGTAATTGACATTATTTTCTCTGCTAGGCAGCACGCCCAACTTCCAGTGTTAATCTAAACATGGGCTGTTTTTAAATGATAGCTTGTGCATTTTGTGGGCATCAAGCAGCATTTGTATTTACAGCCCAAATGCCTAATAAATACATGCACACATTTGGTAGAAGATTTTATTTCCCTGGGAAAAATAATAACATTAATAAAAAAATCTATTCAGGTTGATCAGAAATGCTTGTTCATTCTGGCTGGACTGGGCAAAAGGTTTTGGTTAAAAGCACATAACAAAGAGTTTGGGTTTTGTTGTTGGTTTGGGTTGGTTTTGTTTTTTTGGAGGATGTGAAGTGGTTTGTGATTGGCAATTTCAGCATAAAATCCTTCCTTGTTGGAGGTTTGAAGTGATGTTTCAAAATTGATGTCTGTTAGCCTTTATTTTTAGAAACAGCTGAAGCAAGGAAACAAAGAGTTTATTCCAGATTTGGTTCAAGCCACAATTAAATAATTTATTTTTTTTGGTTGCTTATTTGTTGGTTTTTGGTTTAGTTTGTTGTTTGTTGGGGGTTTTTTGCATATTTTGTTTGTAGAGGGTTTTATTTCTTTAAAGCTTGAGCTAAACCACACTTTTTCCCACCCCGTGTCTGCCATGGACAACTAGAGCTGCAGCTGGGTTTTTTGGGGGTGGAAAGGGCTTGAGGTTTGTCTTCTCCCCTCCTCCATCCTGCCACCACTGCCCATCCCTCACCATCCCTGTGACTCCTCCCCAGCTGATTTGGTTGGACTCTCAGGGCCCTGTGCTTTAAACCAGAGGATTTTGTATGAATGTATAAAGTCATCTTGAAAAAGGAAAGGGAAAGAACAGGTTGTTTAAACCAGATCTTTTCTCCCAACAGTCTGGCCACAGGTTGTGTTGCCTTGCAGGAACACCAGGTCCTGCACAGGTTAGTGGATGTGTCTCTTCACCCAAATCACACACGTGTCCCTCTAAACATGCTTGCACCTTCCTTAGGTGGCTGCTGGTGGCATGTTGTCCATGGAGGGACACTGGACTAGGGGATTCCTGCCTTCCCTCTCTGCAGAGCTCTCCCCTCTTTCCTCTCACCCCTGCTCCTGCCCACTTTGCAGTCTCCAAGACAATGTTCTGAGCCAGGAATCCACTCGACAGTGCAACGTGAGGCCCCTTTTGAATTATTTTTGCAGGATGATACAGAGCAGGGTGAAATAGGTAGGTCAGGAAAGCAAAGAAGGAAGCCAGCATTGCTGTTAACATCTGGGCAGGTGGCACCTTCCTCACTGCTTTCCTTTCCTGGTGCCCTGGTGCTGCCAAACAAGTGCTCTACCACAGGTCTGTCTGTGTGAAACACTGGGTGAGGTGCACTTGGAGAAATCCCTTTGGGAAATGCCTCTGTATTTGTCTCTGGGAGGTGAGGCACCCCCAGGGTGAAGCCCCCAGACTCATCTCTGAGAGGAATGGGGCAAACACAGCAGAAGCAGAGAGCCGGATGGAAGCAGCAGAAAAGTGACTTCAATATGATCTGATTCAACCTCGCCAGTCCAGGGGGAAGAACAACCCCTGAAAAGCAGAGAGGAGTTCATGTCGTGCAGAAAGGACTTGAGATAGGTCAGTCCTGTGGTTACCATGTTGAGTCCCTTCCTCTCACTTCAAATCCCCCCTTTGGCTCAAGCCCGTATCCTGTTCCTGGATTCCTGCAGCTCCAGCTTCAGCAGAAGATATCCCAATTAATGACTGGTTTCCACCTGGCCAATCTGAAAGGGTTGGGCCAAAGGGTGGTGGGAAGGCAAAGCAAGGAAGAGCCCACCACAGGCAGGAGCAGAGCCCTTCTCCTAGGAAATGGGGAACTGGCACCCCCAGGGAGGCCTCACCCTGCAGCTGCCATGTGCTTTTGGAAGAGCACAGCTCAGCTGCTGCCTTGGAGGAGGAAGAGCAGAGCCTGAGACTGGAACAAACAAGGTGGCACCGAGTGAAATGGGACTGGAGAGCACTTCCCCACCCTGACAGTAGCCAGCTGGAAGTGTGGGCAGAGGCAGCCCTGGCAGATCACTGCTGGGAAGCAGGATGAGCTGCCCAGTCAGAAATGGAGCGTGTCCAATGTCAGGATGGCCTCTCATCAGCTAACACCAACCCAGCTCCATCCCTTTTGCTATGGCCAGGATGCCACCTAACTCCAGTGGCCGTGCTGCAAATACCTGATGGCTGGAAATAATGCTCTGTGGCTGGATGGGCCAAGACACAGAGAAGGGGAAGGCTGGGATGAAAGCATCCCTTCCTCTGCAGTCAGAGAGAGACACAGAGCTGCTCAGGACATCTCCATTTGTTGGCTGAACACCATGAATGAGAGGGAGGGAGCTGGGCACCAGTGGCTTGTGTCATGGTTCTGCCTGCCTAGGTGGAAAATCAGCTGTGTTGGCTCAAACTACCTCCAACCCCAGGATGCAATAACAAGGTTGGTTTTGCATGGGCAAGATGTTCAGAAGTTTCCATCCCAGCAGGTGTGGTGCAGGGACTCCCATGTCCTACCATGGAAGGGGACACTGCAGAAGGCAAAGTACAGATCAGCCTCCTCATTTAGGAAAGATATTTTCTTTTTTTAGGCTTTCAGACTTTTAAAACCAAACCAAAGGACCAAACCAGAGGAATCCTCACAGTTAATTTGCTTAAAACCAACTCCAGAAGCTTGCAGTTCATTTGGTGAGACCCTGGCCCAGGTTGCCCAGAGAAGCTGTGGCTGCCCCATCCCTGGCAGTGTTGAAGGGCAGGTTGGATGGGGCTTGGAGCAGCCTGGGCTGGTGGGAGGTGTCCCTGCCCATGCAGGGGGTTGGGACTGGATGATCTTGAAGGTCCCTTCCAACCCAAACAGGTTTGGAACTCCATGATAATTTCTTAACCACTGAGTCTTGTCTCTAAGCCCAGGGAAAAAAAGCTCAGTTGCTCAACCAGTGCTCAATTGCTCCTCTCTCCCAGCTCTGCAGCTGACATATGGCAGTAAAAGACAGGGAAAGTGAGCCAAAACCATGGCAAATAAATCTGGACAGGCTTCTGTAACCTTTCTGACAGGTGCAGTTTGGCAGTGTAAGATACTGGAGTTGGTTTTAAACTGCATCAATGGAAGGTACAAAAAGCATTGAGTCAAGTGCCTGGTTCCAGCACAGGGACAGAAATGACACAGTCCTGAACATCCTCCCTCACTGGCAAAGCACAAGTGGAGGGTGATGAACAGATAGAAATCAGCTGGCAAGGAAAAAGGGGGGGAAGAAAAAAAATCACTCTCGAGGTGAAACTCGACCTCCCCCAGTGAAATGTGGTGGTGGTGAATATATTGACTGCAGAAAATCTCGTTGTGCTTCCAGTCCTCTGTGAGTTGATGGCCCCATTCTGGGACCAGGTAGGTAGGAAACCATTGTGTCTTTCTGGGAAGGTTGCAGGTGAAGTCTGGATTTCATTATCTCCCTGCCCTCCAGCCTCGGAAACAAAGTCATGAAGTGGTCTTTGGAGACAAGTTAATTTAGATTGGAAACATCTAGGAAGTCTCCAGCCAGCTGAAGGCAGAAGGTAACTCTTGTCAACTTGGCTGCTCACCTAAATAACCCTCTGGAGAGGGTGTGACAGGTGATGTCCAATTCCTCATTAAATCTCTGTAGCTGCAGACCTCTGTGGGGAAGGGAGGTTGTTGGTCCTGGTGTGAGCAGTGCCAGCCAGGCCATCTGCACAGGGGTCAGCTCCCTGTTTGGTCAGGGCTTGATACCAAGAGCTCATTTCAGATAATGTCATTTGGGAAGTGCTGGCTGCCATGGGGTCTATAA
This sequence comes from Apus apus, assembly GCF_020740795.1. NCBI lineage: Eukaryota > Metazoa > Chordata > Aves > Apodiformes > Apodidae > Apus > Apus apus. The sequence goes on along the minus strand of NC_067285.1, from coordinate 113,575,077 downwards.
CTCCTGCATCGCTGGGAAGGAATCCAGGAATTTGACAGGCATGATTATTATTATAAATTGTTATTCTTGTTCTTACTGTTGGAGGCTTCCTTTGAAATTAAAAACAAACAAAGAAACAGCAAAAGAAGCCACAACCTAAATCACATGTGCTGGAACTCCCTTTGGCCAAGATCTGATGCAAACCACAGGGAGACCACAAGGTCTTCTGGGGACCTTCCATGGAAGCAGGAAAGAAGAGACTGTTCTCTTCACGAATGGGGTGGTGCCCAGGTTGTGAAATTTGGGAAGAACTGAGATATGAGCCAAGACTTTTTAAATCCACCTCATGTTCCCAGCTGAGAAAGCACTTTTTGCCTCTTGTGTGATGGGTGTAGCTGTCCTAAGATGTCCATCCAGGTACTGAAGCCACCGAGCTCCTTGGAGGAGAAGGATTTTCAGCATCCCACCAGATCATTGCTCTTGCTGCAGTTCCTTCCAGTAAAACAGCACAGAAACAATGCAACTGAACTTCTTCTCTCTTTCCTTGCTTATTCCTCCCACCAAACACTTCCTATCAGCATTCAACCAGCTAATCTTCTCCTTTTGTCACTGAAAGCAAAAAAAAAGTGTTCATTTTTTTGTCATCTCCAAATGCTGCAACAATAGAAGATGCAACCATTAATCAGCAAAATTACCCTTACGAGAGAAAATTATAGTCATTAAAACCGAGGTGAAACTCATTTGTACTTTCCTCAGCTTCTCCTTTTGAGATGTTTATAAAATCACCAGCTTACTGCCTCCAGTAAAGACCCCAGGATGTAGAAAACCAAGAAGTTTGAGAGCTGTGAGTGACATGCTGTCACTTCTGCTTTGCTGCTGTGAATGCTCCTTTTCCTTCACCGAGCTGTGCTGTAATTGGAGGTCCTTGAGACAAGTGGCCTGGTCTTCCTTGGGACCCTCTATACACAACTGTGACCCTGTTTGACATGATGACATGTTTGTCTTGCAAGGCCTTCATCCAAGCATCACGGTGATGTCTTCACATGGTTGGTGCTCAGACAGGGGCAGGATCAGTGATGAGAAGTCACTTGATGATGGCCTGATTGCTCTGGATACTGTTGGATTTTCTTTTTCCTTCCACTCACCCCTCCTAAGGTGGCCCCAGGAAAGCTGGAAAGGGACTTCTGATGAGGGCAGGGAGTCACAGGATAAAGGGGAAGAGTTTCAAACTGGAAGATGGGAGATTGAGATGAGATCTTAGGAAGAAATTCTGTGCTGTGAGGGTGGTGAGACCCTGGCCCAGGTTGCCCAGAGAAGCTGTGGCTGCCCCATCCCTGTAAACATTCAAGGACAGGCTGGATGGGGCTTGGAGCAACCTGGGCTGGTGGGAGGTGTCCCTGCCCATGCAGGGGAGTTGGAACTGGAGGGTCTTTAAAGTGTCTTCCAGCCCCAACCAGTCTGTGATTCTATAACTCCTGCTCTCTTGTGCTCTGCTACATCTACCCTGGTGCTCCTAGCTCTCTGCCACCCTGCTTCAACCAACCATGTACCAGACTCTATCATGTTGGAGATGCCCCTGCTTATTGTAGGAGGGCTGGACTAGATGACCTTTACAGGTCCCTTCCGACTCAAGACATGATTCTATGATTCTGTGATTCTGTGAATTTATGTGTCTCATTTGAAGATCCAGTCCCTGGGTGGGACCATGAGCCTGATAGAAATGGAAAAAAGATATAATACACTGCAGGGAGCTGCTGAATATCCCTGCTAGATTAATTTAGGTCAAGTTCTAGATGAATTTGGAACATTATTTTCGCTGTGAATTCCAACAACCTGAATTCAGACACTAAGAGGTCATAGAGCTGCAAGGTCAGTGGCTTCACAGTCTTCTAAACTGGCCTGATGTGGTGCAGTACAGGGTTAGAAAATGTAGCACAGTGCATTTACAATTCTTGAGAACTTCTTGAGAACTTGAGATGAGGCTAATGTTCAGAGGAAGGGTCTGTGGAAGAGTGAAGACCTGTTGCCAGAAGTTTTTCCTCATGTTTTCCCTCAGAGAAACCACGTGAAGAAATATCACAGCCTCTTTGAGTGAAAGCAAAAGCTCCTGCTGATGTGACTCAGCTCTGCAGCAGATCCAAAGGGCATAAGACCTCAAGCTGAAGGTATCCAGGAGGGCTGGGAAGCACAAAAGTTTTCCAACCACTGGAACAATTGAGGTGCTTTAGTAAGAAATCCCTGTGCCTGCTCAGGGTAACATGTTGGTGAAGTGGAGAGAAGATGAGATGTACCTCACGGGATCTACTGCCCCTTAGCATGGTCTTTCTTTCCCTTTCTCCTGGGGACAAGATACCTCCAAGGACAGTTGTGTACAGTCTCTCAGAGCTTTTTTTTCCAAGAGAGCTGTAATGACACCCATCCAGACAGGAGGCTTAACACACACACCAACACCCCACCAGGAACATGAGCTCATGTGCTAAAATAATTTACCAGTCTCTGACTCAGTTGATATCCGTGATGATTAGTGGGAGATAAGAGGGATCTGATCCATTGCTCTTATCCTGGGTGATGGAGACCTGGCCTGGATGCACATGCAGACTTTAGACACATCTACATAAATTGCATTTGTCATTTTCCTCAGACTTCAGCCACAGGCAGAGGCAGGGCTTGAGAAGAAGAAGAGCATGACTAGTTGATGCTATCAAGATGAAGGTTAAACACCCAATTTTTGTGTTTGGTAGCAACGTTTTGGGCCCACACAAGAAATGATTGTGTTAATATCTGCCTGGGAATTCAATTCCTTGCCTAGACACAGACTTGGCCTTTCCCTGAGCGCTGTTGATCAGCAGTAAGGTTCAGGGTGTGTTTTTGCAAACCACCTTCTTTGCACTTGGTTTTAACCCTCAATTTTAAAGTTTATTTGGTCACAGCAATCACTGAGTGCAAATGGAAAGACCAGATTTTATTTTTTTCTGCAGGGCTTTATGGCCAGTGATAACCCCCCCTCCCCTTAATCCCTGTACTTAGGAGCCTTGCTTAAACTGTTGCCTTTCTGCCAAATATTTCAGAGCTGTGAGATGCCTTTGAGGAGCAAGGATGCACCTTGAAATCCAGTGTTTCTCCCCATATTGTTTCTGGACAAAGCTGCATGAAGGCAGCTGAACAACAGCAAACACATCAGCCAATCAGGTGGCTTGTAGTGGTTTGGCCAGTTTGGGACCTTGGGACCTCAGAGGGACTTGCAACATGACTTCTTCCCCAGCTCCATGATAACTTGTCCCTTCTGTATCAGAAGAAAGCTTTTTTCATCCAAAATGTTGAGCCCCCCTGTGAAGTTTTCATGGTGACCATAAGACTTGTATCAATGGGGCAGGTGACAAACTTGGCACAGGAGTACCCAGCATTATTCCAGATTTCTCAGCTCTAGCAAATGGATTCATAGAAGGGTTAAGGTTGGAAGGGACCTTAAAGATCATCAGGTTCCAAGCCCCTGCCATGAGCAGGGACACCTCCCACCAGACCAGGCTGCACAAGCCTCATCCAACCTGCCCTTGAACACCTTCAGGGAGGGGGCATCAACAACCTACCTGGGCAACCTGTGCCAGCACCTTCCTACCCTCATGGTGAAGAATTTCTTCCTGATGTCTGACCTAAATCTCCCCTCTTTCAGTTTAAAATCATTCCCCCTCATCCCATCCCTCCCTGCCCTTGTCCCAGGTCCCTCCCCAGCTTTCCTGGAGCCCCTTCAGGCACTGGAAGGTGCTCTAAGGTCTCCCTGGAGCCTTCTCTTCTCCAAGCTGAACACCCCAACTCTCTCATCCTGTCTCCAGAGCAGAGCTGCTCCAGGCCCTTCTCTGGACCCTCTCCAACAGCTCCATGTCTCTCCTGTGCTGAGGGCCCCAGAGCTGGACACAGCACTCCAGGTGGGGTCTCACCAGAGCAGAGGGGCAGAGTCACCTCCCTGGCCCTGCTGGCCACACTTCTGTTGCTGCAGCCCAGGACACAGTTGCCCTCTGGGCTCCAGCAAACACTGGTGGCTCACAGAACTTCTCATCTCCTCCCACTCCCAAATCCTTCTCCATATTCTCAAAACCAGGGCAATATTCATCAGATCAAGACTCAATGTCATTTTGTCCCAGTTTTTCCTCCTGGGTCCTTTACCCATCACGTAATCCCTTGCTCTTTTGTTTTCTGTCCTTCTTTCAACTACCTTTAATCAAACATTTCTCTAAAAGAAGTGCCCAAGGTTGGGGTGTTTTTTTTTGTGTGTGTGTTTTGTGTTTTGTTACCATCCCTGGAATGAGCATGTGGTGGTATGGTTCACAGGCTCCTTTGAAACAGACTGCTAATTGCTCATGAGCTGCTACAAAAGTTAACTATAAATATGTAAATTGGGAAAGAATAAAACACTCGTTAAACATTAGGCATTTACCATGGAAATTAAGTGTCATTAGATGCATAAAAAGACTTTCCCAGCGTTTGTTCTTGCAGCATTTCTCTTTAAGCATTCATTAGTGTAGTCATCCTAATAAACATAAAAATGGGCCACCCTGTCAGAACGAAATCAAAGCCATCCTGAATGGATGCCCAGAACTCCAACATTTTTGTATTTGTTTTCAGCTTTGGAGATACTCCATTCCTTTCATTTTCTTCCCCAGTTTGCATTTTCTCTTTGCTTCTTCATGCAGCCCAAGAAGAGGAGTAAAGGCCACGTCACCACATCATCAGAAAAGCAGTTTCCATCATATTTTTGGCTGCATTGGAACGAGATGATACAGGAGCATGAAAGATTTTGGGGCAGCTGTTTAGAAAAACACTTATCTGGGGGCTTTGGAGTAGAAAAGAGAGGGCTAGAGCAAAACTCTTTGAGAGATGGTTGGAAACCCATCCCTGGGAGTTGGAGATTGGACCAGACAATTGTTTTTCCAAAATAAAATTGTTATGGATTAATTTAACACATTTTCCTGTTTGAATCTGTGAAACTCCTCATCATTTTAATGTCTTCAGCCCAGCTCTTATTGTCTTCATTCAGCATCTTCTGTGTCAGCCCTCTCCATTTATAAGGGGCATCTCTGCTCTGGAGACAGGCTGGGAGAGTTGGGGTGTTCAGCCTGGAGAAGAGAAGGCTCCAGGGAGACCTTAGAGCACCTTCCAGTGCCTGAAGGGGCTCCAGGAAAGCTGGGGAGGGACTTGGGACAAGGGCAGGGAGGGAGAGGACAAGGGGGGGTGATTTTAACCTGAAAGAGGGGAGATTGAGATGAGACATGAGGAAGAAATTCTTTGCTGTGAGGGTGGTGAGACCCTGGCCCAGGTTGCCCAGGGAAGCTGTGGCTGCCCCATCCCTGGCAGTGTTGAAGGGCAGGTTGGATGGGGCTTGGAGCAACCTGGGCTGGTGGGAGGTGTCCCTGCCCATGCAGGGGGGGTGGAACTGGATGATCTTGAAGGTCCTTTCCAACCCAAACCAATCTGGGATTCTATGATAATAAGCCATGACTTAAAATACAGATTACTCCCTTCCTTAACCACCTCCTTGGGCTATAAAAGTAGTGACATGGAAACCCTCATCTGGAACTCCCCAAAGACCTGGAAGAATTTTCTGAAGGACTTCCTTTGAGAGGCACCACTGGGCCCTGTCATTTCCTCCAAAGCCAACTTGCTCACAAGGCCAGTAGTGCAGAAGAGTTATCAAATGGCCTGTATTCAAGAAATTTTCTGCAATAAATTTAATTGAACTCAGACAACAAGACAAAAACAAGATGTTTGTGTGAAGGACATTTGAACTCTTCCTTTTTACAAGGTCCAGGACACTTCCTGCAGGAAGCAGCTTGAAGGATGGTTCTTTAATCTCTCCATCCTCCATGCAAACCAATCAGTCCCAGTCCTTATCAGCACTGCAATTCTACTCTCAGCCAAAAAAACTCAGATGGGAAGGGGCAATATTTCTTCTTCTGCCATTTTTTTTCATAACCTAGGATCGATTTTGTCAAAACAAAAGAAAAATAAAACGAGGAAAAGAACAAATTTGGAAAACCTGTGGGGAAAGCACAGTGAGTTTTGTCCTTCCTGTAGCACCCACCCACACACAGTCAGGCTGTTGACAACAGAAAACCTATAATAGAAAAACTAAAGAGGAAATGTTGTCACAGAACTTTCTAGATTGTCCACCTGTTCCTGGAAAACATGGAAATAGATCTGGAAGTTGCTTTGGAGCCATCTCCAAGCAGTCAGTTCAACCCATGTCCATGGCATTTTAGTCCCCACAGTAATTAAAAAACCTGCCAGGGTGAAAAATGTTCTGATGAGCTCCCATGTGGGAGCAGCCCCAAGTTGCCATGTTGATGACTGCCCAGCACAGCCCTGCTGGGTGGAGGAGAAGAAGTCTCTTCATCTGCCTGACAGCCGTGACACAAGATTTGAAGGCACTTTATGGGATCTTGAGACACATTATGAGCCACAATCAGTGGGTCAAAGGCTGTGGATGCAGATCCTGTGCCTTGCAGTGTACATCTAAGCATTCTCAGGAGAAGTTTATTCAGTGGAATACATTTTTTTTTTTTTGCTCTCGAGTTGTTGCTTTACATATTTTAACCATTTATTTTGCAACACTTCCAGGCTGGTTTTGGAGAGCAGCTGCCCCATTTTGCAGCATGGCAATCTCACACACCAAAGGAGAACTTCCTTTGGTCTGTAAGGAGCTGAAAGTCTTAGTAGAAGCACCATGAAGGGTCTCAAAACTTTTGTTGTCCTCTTCACCATCTAGGTGAGAGGGTTACAAGGTGCTTCTTCAGCCAAGGTCTTCTCATGTAGTCGTTTTATCTCTCAGTTACCTGCCTGAGAAAGAGGAAAAAAAAATATATTAGAGTCATCTGAACCTGCATTAGTCAGCTGGTGGGTGTTTGGATGTAAACTGGCTTGATCCACCAAGGTGGACTGGGGAGAGGTTGTGTTTTGTTTTCTGCTGGGGTGGAAATCAGGATCTGCTCTGAGATGTATTTTCACCTGTGTGACACAGGCTAAGCCACCAAGATAGTCTTAATCTCATGCCCACAATCACAAATAAATCTCACCAGGATGTTTTGTACACCAGACATGATTAAGGGATGCAGCACGAAAAGATCTTCCTTCCTAATATATGATATTTTCATTCCCATATTCATTCACAGTCCTTCACCTCTTGCTGCTGCTGAAGAAAACCCACCACAGCACGTGAAAACAGCTTAGGAGTTAAAAAGACTGAGAGTAAATGGGCTTTCTAGTTGCCTTTTGAGGTAACTTCTGGTGCCCTCAGAGAGCCTGCAGGCCACAGGCAGCAAGCTATGACCCAGCAGGAGCTAAACCATCAAGGAGACAAGGATTTAAACCAGAAGGAGCTGTCTTTTGAAGGAGCCCTGTTGATTGTGGGGTGCTTCTACTTCCAGGATGTGGCTGCCCAATGTCCCTGAGGCAGCTCTGGGGGCCTTCATGCTTGGACTGTGTCCTTGGAGGCCATGACTGTGTCATGGTCCATGACTGTCCACGGTCCTGCTGGAAGCTGTGTGGAAGGTTTCCTGCCCTGGTGGGAGGGGAGCCTCAAGGTGCCAAGGTGTCAATGGGCTCTCTTCATATGGAGGCTGAAAGGCAAAAATGGGAGACCCTTCTCTGGAGTGGGAGCTGCAGTGAGACATCAGGCTCCATCTCTCCAAACTCCATCAGCCCTGGGGACCAATATTTTTGGCCCTTTGTTTCTCCATGAATAAACGTAGCTGAGTAACTATAAACTGTTTGCCTTCCAGCCACAACATTTCTTCTCCTAAGGGTTTGATGACTTCTGCATCAACCACAAAACAAGATCATCCTAGAATCATAGAATCATTACAGTTGGAAGGGACTTTAAAGATAATCAAGCTCCAACCCCCCTGCCATGAGCAGAGAACCACTAGATCAGGCTGCACAAAACCTCATCCAACCTGGCCTTAAAAACCTCCAGGGATGGGGCATCAACAACCTCCCTGGGCAACCCATCCCAGTTCCTCACCACCCTGAGAGTGAAGAATTTCTTCCTAATATCTCACCTAAATCTCCCCTCCCTCAGTTTAAAACCATGACACATCTCGACTTTGTACCCAACCTGGTGGGTTGTGGAGGAACTTTTATGGCTGATGCCTCTTTCCAAAACATTCCATCTTGATGTGCACTGGTCCAGGGCTTGGAACAGACACAGTATGTGATTGCATGCAGATGGCTGAAGACGTGGTCCTGTTTTATTTATGCTTCTTGGAAAGATGTTATTCAATATGCTGTTGGGGATTTAAATGCCTATTCTGAGCAATTCCCAGGCAAAATGTAGCTGGCAGTCATTGGAAGAGCTTAACAAGGGGTGGGATGGAAAAAGTCTTTTTCTGTGTCTGTGGACCATAAGTCACAGATGTTGCAAGGGCCACAAATCTTGGCTTTTCATGCTATTTAATCTCAGGCCCCCAGCTGCCCTTGAAGGAGATTTGAAGACTGCCAGGCTGCTCCTGTGAGACACAGGGGTGTTGATTTACTCCTTCTTTAAAACCTGACACAAGTTGAGGGCCTCCTTCAGGCTTCTACAAGCACAACATTGTGCCCTGGAAAGGGGAAAAACAGTTTTCACCAAATAACTTTGAGTAACACACATGATTTGGGGCTGAATATCTGCAAATCAGAGAAACCCCCCTGGGTGACCAGACCCTCCTTTGGCCTGGCTAACCCAAATATGAGATGCATCTTGCTCTACAGATATTAAGATAGTGCCAAATTATTTTGGTCAACGACTATGTCCTTTTGGTACAAATGTATGCTCTCCTTACCCTAAATTCTGTCCAGGATCCACTCCCAACTGTTAATGCTCTGATAGGTTCACCAAGGCCAAGTGTTGGGTCCTGCACTTGGGTCACACCAACCCCAGGCAATGCTCCAGGCTTGGGGCAGAGTGGTGAGAAGTGTCTGGCAGGAAATGACCTGAGGGTGTTGGTGGACAGTGGCTGGACATGAGGCAGCCTGTGCCCAGGTGGCCAAGAAACAAACAGCATCCTGGCTTGTGTCAGCAGGAGTGTGGCCAGCAGGACCAAGGCAGGGATCATCCCCCTGTGCTGGGCACTGGGGAGGGGGCACCTGGAATTCTGGGGTCAGTTTTGGGCCCCTCAGGACAAGAGGGACACTGAGGGGCTGGAGTGTGTCCAGAGAAGGGCAAGGGAGCTGGGGAAGGGGCTGGAGCACCAGTCTGAGCAGGAGCAGCTGAGGGAGCTGGGGGTGTCCAGCCTGGAGCAAAGGAGGCTGAGGGGAGACCTGCTGGCTCTGCAGCTGCCTGAGAGGAGGTTGGAGCCAGGGGGGTCGGGCTCTGCTCCCCAGGAACAAGGGATGGGACAAGAGGAACTGGCCTCAGGTTGTGCCAGGGGAGGTTGAGGTTGGATCTGGGGAACAATTCCTTCCTGGCAAGGGCTGTCAGGCCCTGGCCCAGGCTGCCCAGGGCAGGGGGGGAGTCCCCATCCCTGGAGGGGTTTCAAAGCCCTGGAGATGGTGCTGAGGGACATGGGGCAGTGGTGGCCTTGGCAGGGCTGGGTGAACAGTTAGGCTTCATGATCTTGAAGGTCTTTTCCAATCAAAATGATTGTATGTTCCTATCATCCCTCTGTCCAAAAGTCCCAAAAGCAAACAGATTTCTCCTTTAAAAAGTTCATCAGCCACAGCCCCAGGTTTGTTTACCCTTTCCTAATTGATGGGTGCTTTTCAGAACTTGATTTTTTTTTTTTTTCACTTCCCTGACCCTGGGAGCAAAAAGAGGAGTAAAAACTTTTTTCTTTACTTCTGGGGGCCAGCTGCTTGGTTGTACTGGGGGAGGGAAAAGTCCTGTGAGGAGAGGCTGAGGGAACTGGGATTGTTTAGTTTGAAGAAGAGGAGGCTGAGGGGAGACCTCTCTACAACTACCTGGAAGGAGGTTGTAGGGAGGTGGGAGTTGGGCTCTTCTCTCAAGGGAGTAATGGCAAGATGAGAGGAAGTGGCCTGAAGTTGCACCAGGGGAGGGTTAGACTGGAGGTTAGAAAGAATTTCTTTAGCAAAAGAGTGGTTGGGCACTGGAACAGGCTGCCCAGGGAGGTGGTGGAGTCACCATCCCTGGGAGTGCTTAAAAGAAGTGTGGATGTGGTGCTGAGGGACATGATTTAAGCCCTGAATGGGTAGATTAGGTTATGGTTGGTGCATTTAGGTTATGGTTGGACTTGATGCTCTGCAAGGTCCTTTCCAATCAGGATGATTTTGTGATTCTGTGATGTCCTTCTCCATGGGACACTCCTGCCCCTCATTTTGCAGCCATGCATGGGAGGGATGATGTTTATTGGATGATTGTTTTGCCAAGGAACTTTGCCTCCATGTGTGTGATGAAAGCATAAAACACCAGCTCATCACAGAGAGCAGCTGAAATACCTGTTCTCACCCAGTTTTTCCCCAAAGGCTTTTTCTTACACGAGTACAGGATGCAAAATTAACCAACACATAAATAAATAACCTCCAAACACCAAGCCCTGCTATTTTTTAAACCTGAGAAACCTCCTGGCAGGTGCTTAGGAAGTGAGTTCATTGCCCTGGGGAGGAGTGATTTGTTTTCACACACGACATGATGCTTTATTAAAGGACAGAGGCTTTTTGGTGGTGATGTTTCCTCTGGCTCTGTTTTGTTCCCTTCCCCACAACACCAGCCATGGGACAGGAAGGGTGAGAGTGAGAGAAGAGGGTTTAAAACCCTCTCAATCTATCCAGCTGGCCAGATCTAGAAGGTCTTCTGTGTGTTGTGACATGCTTGTCCCCAGCCTGGAAGGTTCCCCATTAAAGGGAATTTCTTGTCCCTCCTGCTCCACACTCTTGCTTCCTCAGAGCAGGGAGGAACCACCTGAACCACTTCAGAAATGTGGCTTTAAAACCATCCAGGTCTCCAGAGATGATGGAGATACAAACCAGGGATTATTTCCAAAACAAATTGATCACTCTTTGATTATTGTTGGCCATCTGAAGCGTGTAAAATGGCTGCTCACTCTAGATGTTTGAGGGGGTTTTTAGTTTGCTTTTTTTTTTTGGTTGGTTGGTTGTTTTTTGTTTTGTTTTCTGGAAATAACAGGATCAGCTCAAGTTGGTACTTGTGGCTTTTGGCTTTTCCTGTAGCTGCATGGATGTGGACTGGGGAACATGTTTCAGTGAACCTTTGGGTGAGCTGGTAGCCCCTGACAAAGCACAAGCTCAGTAATATCAGGGAATAAACTTCCCTTATCTCACTTGGATTCGGGTGGCTTTACACCTATGGACAAGCACAGATGTTGTTGGCCAGGAGGGGTTACAGCCTCGTACTGTCCTAGGAGAAGCAAAGAGGCAGCTGTGGTGAAGGCAACTGTGATTGGCACCCTAGCAAATTGCCTTACTCTGCATGGAAACAAGTGCTGGTGCTCAGCAAGGTGATCTCCTAGCTTCTGAGGCAGGTCCAGCTCAGAAAAAACACTGTTGTCCTACATGGATAGTGAGGTTAGCTGCAGGTGCTTGAAGGGCAGTTAGAAGGTGTTAGAGAAAAAAGGAGTCTTTGAGCTTCTGTTAGAGAGCTCAGCACCATCTCTCTGGGGAACCTGAAGGAGTCCTCTCACTCCTCTTCCATTAGCAGCTGAAAAGGTTCTCCAGCTACAGGGGAAAAAGGAATCTACAGCCTGCAAGGTTGGGGACTGGCCCACAACTATCTGCTCCCCAGCTTTCTGAAGGTGCATCCAAGAGAACCCTCAGGTGAATGATCAGAAGGTTCTCACCATTCATCAGCAACACTGTCCCTTCAAGCCATTGGGTGAGCATGGGAAAAGGAAGAAACAGCAAAGCAGATGCAGGGAGAGGAACATGCCTTGGTCTTTCCCACTCCTCCTTTAGGAGGTGATTGGGGCACTCTCAGCTTGCTGATGACTACATGGAGGCAAAGCCTTCTGCAGGATCAAGTCCACTAAGCCCACGGTGCAATTTCTTGCTGCACTGGCAGAGTAAGGAGTCACATGCCAGCCAGCTTCCCAGGCAAAAATGATCCTGTGCAGCTCTCAGAGTAGGGCTCATCTACATCTAGTAACTGTCCTGTACCCTCCTGGTGGCTGAGTGTTGCTCCTTCTACCTAGACATCCTGCAGAAAAGCATCCCACCAAGATCCATCAGCAGAAACTAATAAACTAGCACCAGTCAGCAGAGACACCATCACTGCCTGGTGTGTGTTCTTGTCCTAATGCAACCTGCATCCCAGCTGATTAGCTGTAACTCCATGATTAATGATAATTTGACTCTCCACCTGTTCTTGGTGTCCTGACTGATGCTGCATTCCCCATCCCTGGGCCAAAAGAACTCAAGGGTTTCTCCACCCTGGTGACTCTGGGGAGTGGGAATGCTGAAAGGGCACTGATTTATGATAGTTGGAGCAGTAAGTGAAGCAATAGCTCCTTTCCCATGACTCTGCCCTGTGTTTTGTAACCTGCCTCATGGTCACCAGATGGTTAGGACCTTTCCTGAGCACATGATTTCCCTTACCCCCAATGTTTACGATGGCTGGTTTCAATTATTTCTTTCCTTCACACTCTGTATTTCAGCTTGCCTCAGATGAGCAATTCATCTCCTCTATCAAATGACTTACCAAGATAGATTTCAAACACAAGGCAAATATATTTTGCCTCCCCTTATAATTTCACAACACTCTTTTTTAAAAAAGAGTTCTGCTTCCCCTGCCTTACTCCCAAGAAACCTTTACCCAGAGCAGAACTTTCTCCACCTGGGCAGGGTGGGTATAAAATGCCAGTGGGTAAGACCAGCAGCAGGAAACTCAGGGGGACAATGATGTTGTCAAGATATGCAGGGAGAAAATTAGAGTCATAGAATCATTGAGGTTGGAAGGGACCTTTAAAGATCACCCAGTTCCAACCCCCCCTGCCATGAGCAGGGAACCACCAGACCAGGCTGCACAAAACCTCATCCAACCTGGCCTTAAAAACCTCCAGGGATGGGACATCAACAACCTCCCTGGGCAACCCATCCCAGTTCCTCACCACCCTTAGAGTGAAGAATTTCTTAATATCTAACCTAAATCTTCCTTCTCTCAGTTTAAAGCCATCACCCCTTGTCCCATCCCTCTCTGCCCTTGTCCCAAGCCCCTCCCCAGCTTTCCTGGAGCCCCTTCAGGCACTGGCAGGTGCTCTCAGGTCTCCCTGGAGCCTTCTCTTCTCCAGGCTGAACACCCCAACTCTCCCAGCCTGTCTCCAGAGCAGAGCTGCTCCAGCCCTTGGATCATCTTTGTGGCCTCCTCTGGATCTATATCTTTCTTGTGCTGAGAGCCCCAGGAATTTGTACAGTATTCCAGATGGGGTCTCAGAAGAGCCAAAAGCCCACCCAATCTGGATGCCATCAGCAAAGAAATTAAAAATGTTTCTATAAATATATTAGAGACAAAAAGAAATGTCCATCCTTTATTGGATAAGGAAGGGAACAGAGTGACAAAGGAGGAGGAAGAGGCTGAGGAATTAATGCCCTCTGTGTCTCAGTGTTTAGTTGTAAAGCCAGTTGTTTTCCAGGTACCCAGCCCCCTGAGCTGGGAGACAGGGATGGGGAGCAGAATGGGCTGGGGAAGGGGCTGGAGCACCAGTCTGAGCAGGAGCAGCTGAGGGAGCTGGGGGTGTCCAGCCTGGAGCAAAGGAGGCTGAGGGGAGACCTGCTGGCTCTGCAGCTGCCTGAGAGGAGGTTGGAGCCAGGGGGGTCAGGCTCTGCTCCCCAGGAACAAGGGATGGGACAAGAGGAACCAGCCTCAAGTTGTGCCAGGGGAGGTTTAGATTGGATCTTGGGAACAATTCCTTCCCCAAAGGTCTGTCAGGCCCTGGCCCAGGCTGCCCAGGGCAGGGGGGTAGTCCCCATCCCTGGAGGGGTTTCAAAGCCCTGTAGATGTGGTGCTGAGGGACATGGGGCAGTGGTGGCCTGGGCAGGGCTGGGGGAAGGGTCGGACTTGATGATCTCAGAGGTCTCTTCCATCCAAAATGATTCTATGATTTCCTGTTATTTTAACTCCACTCTCATGTCACCGCATTTCCTGTGTCACTTGCTCAGATTTATAGAATTAGCTCAGAAATATGTTGTGGCCCTTGCAGAGGGCTGCAACCCCCTCCCACCACAGAGCTGCATGGATGCCAGCCCAACACCTCATGCAGTTGTGTTTTACCTCTTCACGTGCACTCCCACATGACTGGCAAACACCACTGGTGCCACGATGCTCGTGCCAAGGCTCCTTTCCCCACCCATTTCTGCCTTGTGAATCCTTGCTGCCAATTCAGTTAAATCCTAAGGGAGAATTAAGGCTCTCGGTGCATTTAATCATAGAATCATAGAACTATTCAGGTTGGAAAAGCCCCTTGGGGTCACCCAGTCCAACCATCATCCCTGCTCTACGAAGTTCTCCCCTAAACCACATCCACCAACACCACATCCAAACCACCCTCCATGCATGTGGTTGCTCAGTCTTTATTTTCTTCTGCTCTTAGCATGGCTGGCACCCACAGTGGGTTGACAAAAAAGGGATGAGGGCTTGGAGGGTGATTCCTTGGAAGTGGGAGAGCCAAGGTGGGTAAGGACAATGCTACAGCACCCAGGTGAGTTGAGATCTGTGTCAGCTGAAAGCAGGAGGAATACCCAGGGGAGGCTGAAGGAGCACTCAGCAAAATTCATCTGCAGTTCCTTGAGGCAGCACATGGAGAGAGTTCACAGGGAGTTTATCATGGGAACTGTTGAGGGTTAATGGCCAGCAGAGCAGACTGAGCTGTGGGATTACTAAATAATGAACTTTTCTCTCCAATATATTTGGCCCTGACTTATAAAAAATCAATAACATGCTACACTTCAGATGTGATTCTTTCTTTTTTTCTTTTGTGGGGGGGGGGACTGAGGACTCAGAGTAGTTTTTAAACTACTCTCTCACATATATATATATATAAAAATATGTTACCCTGACCATTTCTACAAAAGCTCTGATGTGCCACATTTATTGCAACTTCATCACCTAGATAGATTTTTATGTGGGTGCCTGGCTATTGCTTTGTTTAATCATTCCTTTCTCTTCCCTCCCCAGTCCCTCACCAGCCTCCCCTTCTGAGCTTTTATGACACTATCCCCAGTGAGAGATCTACAGGAGGTTTTTCATGTGATACGGGATGTTGGAGAGGTCAGGTCAGTTGGGACAGAGCCAAAAATATTAGCACTTTCTAGCCACTGAGGAAAGACATTGAAACAATAGTTAGCACTTCCAAACTGGCAGATTTTCAGCTGTGAGAAGAGGGAGGGCTTTGGGGTGGGGAGGTGGGTTCAGCTCCTGGTTATAGAACAGACTTGCACTGTGATTTTTGGGTTTGATGTGGCTGATGGACTGATACCTGCCCTTGGTCTGCTGTGTTTTCTGGTTTCCCACAATCCTGCTTCCCTCCTTCTCTGTCTGGGAGTGTTTCCCTCAGCTGACCACACAGAGTGGGCTCCTGCCAACACACATCCCCTCTGCTGAGTCAAACCCTTCAACGTGGCTAAAGAATTCCTTGCATTATCCTGGGGCTAAATTTAAATTGCCTGATTTTCAGCTCTCCTCTTGCCTTGGAGATGTATAAAATCCTTTCTGTTCCTCAAGGGGCCAATGCACAAGTCAAGGAATTAAACCCCAGCTAAAAGGTCCTGTTCAGCATTTGAACACCATGACCTTCAGCAAGCCACTCGAATGCTTTGTGGCTTTTTCTCTCTCTCTCTCTCTTTCACATAAAATGATAAGAAAAATAAAATCCAGATGCCTTGTGGTGCACGGAGGAGTCTTTCCATCCTGGAGCAAAGGACTTTGCCTCTTGGGTGGGGGTCATGAATAGCTAGGGGTGTGTGATTGTGTAGTGTGTCCATGTCTGCTCTACTGCCCTAGAATGGGTGAGGTTAGAAGTGTTTTTGCTCTGTGCAAGTCTCTTCAAATCCTAAATAATTTCAGAGAAGCTTTCTCAGTGGAAGGATTTTACAAGGACAACTCCAGTGTCTACAAATTTGCTTTGTCTTTGTGTGGGTTCCACACAGCAGAGCCCCACACAAACAGTCAGGATGTCAACATTCCTTTGATCCTGTGGTTCTAAAATCTTTTGGACCATTGCCCCTGGGACCAGCAGGGATGAGCTGTGGCTGGACATGAGATGGTGGCTACTCATGGGGAATAGAAACTAACCTTTTCCAGTAGCATCAGCTGCTGTTTTCACTCTTTTTCCTAGTAGCAGTGACAGCCAGCCCAGATTTTCAAGGATGTCTTGGCCAAACCTTAATAAAATGATGACTCTTTCCCTCCCAGGTGGAGAACCTGCCATATCTGGTGCTGCTCTCAAGAAATTCCCAACAAAGCCAGGACTGAGATGCAGAAGAGAGGCAACAAAGAGCACTGCAAAAAAGAACATGTAGGCCTGCTCCATCCCTGGCTACCATGTGTACAGCAAGGCCTTCTGGCTCTGCCTGTCTTCCGAGGCCACAGGTGTCATGAGGTTCTTCATGTGTCATGTCTTCCCAACGGGTGCAATGCATTGCCAAGGGACACAGAGGACTTTGACCCTGCTACTGTCATGGAGGGGAGATGATCAAGGGCATGAATCCATTGTCCTATGCAACAGGACTGGAATATTGTCCTCAGCAGTGCTGTGGGAACTAACTAGAATGGTGAACTCCATCATCAGGATGTCAAAAGCCAGGAATCAAAAGTTTCTGGCTTTATATGTACAGGTCATTTCATGGAGTCACAGAGTGGTGGGGGTTGGAAGGGACCTCAAAAGGTCACTTAGTCCAACTCCCCTGCCAGAGCAGGATCCCCTAGAGCAGGTCACTCAGGAATGTGTTCAGGAGGGTTTGAATGTCTCCAGAGGAGGAGACTCCACAGCCTCTCTGGGCAGCCTGTTCACAGCTCTGTACAGGTTGGGAGTGGGTGGTGACCTTCAGGCTATGGACAAGACAACATTCCCAAAGGTCAGCCAGCTGGGCTTCTCACTTAGATGAAGGAAACTGCTGGCTTGGCCCTTAACCCATGCTTGACTCTTCCAGAGGGTTCTCCTTGTCTGTTTACTGACTGTCAGGCTTCAGCAAGAAGGTTTCCATTCCAGTGTCTGTGTGATTAGGGAAAGTCCTCTAGAGCAGAGGGAAAAGCAAAACTATGGGACATTAAAACCTGTGTCTGTGCTTTCCTGTTAACCCTTTCCTTAGCACAGTGGCTGTTCCTGGTGACTTACAAACCTCCTTAAACTCTCCAGAAGTTCACAGCAGACTTTTCTGACAGCTATCAGAGCTCATCTGTCCCCTTTTGCTCCTAATTGCAGTTATTAACTTTTGGAGGGAGGAAGATTTATAGACGTGATGAAATGGCCTAAATATGATTCTTTTCCTTCCAGTGTCATATTGTCCTCACTTATTTGGAAATCTTGACAAAAAGCAAAAAGCTGATGCTCATTAAAATGCCATCATGTAGGAAAGGAGTGACATTTAGTGGAGGATGTTTTGGAGTTGTCTTTGGCCTTTGCTCTGTGACTTCTCTTCAGAGTTCAGGAGGTGCCTCTATGCACAGAGACACTTCACTGAGCTGAGGAGCTGCCAGCATGCTGGGGATTGCCACTGGATGCCAGCAAAGTTTGCTTTTGGTGTCAAGTTGAGTTGCATTTCCACACCCCTCCCCCCCTCCAGGTTTTGTTCCACAAGAGAGTCACAAACAAATTCCAGAAAAAAACCCCCATGCAAAATATGTTGCACTTCCAAGAAAAAAAATTATATGGGTTCTTAGGTGTGACAAAGGAAAGAAAATCAGATTATAAGGAGAGGTTAATGAGATGTGGGCAAGGTGAGACACCCAGACTGTCTTCTCTGGGGAAGGTCTAATCCCTCTTACACTCTCTGAGGACCATTGTGATACCAGAATGTATCACAACCTGGTCAGTCAACAGCTAAGTAGCCCTCCTCTCCTCTGCCATGACTACCATCAGCATGGGAGGATTTGGCAAATATGGTGGTTGTTGCCATGGGTCTGAGCCCTTGAGTCCCTGAAACACACTGAGCCACTCACCTTGTATTTGAGATTGGAGGATCTAGACGTTGACTCATACTGCAGGGAGAGTCCTCCAGTCTCATCCCTCTCTCTCCTGTCCCTCCCTAAAGCCTTCACCTGCAGAGCCACCAAAGCATAAAGGTAATTTCTCAAAGAACTACATGTGGCTGCAAGAGATCAGCCAGAACTTCCCAGGCCCACCAATAAGTCTGGACTTGGTAACGATGCTGTGGTTATTTAGGATGCAGACTTGGATATCCAAGCTGTTTGCCATGGCTCCAGAGAATCACAGAATGGTTGAGGCTGGGAGGGATCTCTGGAGGTTATCTAACCTTCTGCAGGAGCAAAGCCATCTAGACCTGGTTACCCAAGACTGTCTAGTTGGTTTTTGAAGGTTGCCAAAGATGTAGACCCCACAACCTTCCTGGGTAACCTGTGCCAGTGCCCTGTCACCCTCACTGTAAAAACGTGTTTGCTGATGTTCAGAGGGATTCTCCTGTGTCTCAGTCTGTGCCTGTTGCCTGTGGTCTCATCACTGGGCACTGCTGGAAAAAGATTGTCTCTCTCCTCTTTGAGCCCCCCCTTTATGTGCAGGTACTTCTATTAAGATCACCGTGAGCTTTCTCTTCTCCATGCTGAGCAGTTCCAGCTCTCTCAGTCTTTCCAGACAGCAGAGATTCTCCAGTCCCTTTGTCATCCTTGTGGCCCTTTGTGAACTCTCTGCAGTATGTGCCTCTCTCTCTTGTACTGGGGAGCCCTGAACTGGACCCAGCACTCCAGGTGTGGCCTCACCAGTGCTGAGTAGAGGAAACCACCTCCCTCAACCTGCTGGCAATGTAACCCAGGATACCAACACCCTTCTTTGCAGCAAGGGCCTGATGCTGGTCAACCAGGACTCCCAAACCTTTTCTGCCAAGCTGTTTTCCTGCTGGGTGTCCCCCAGCATACATTGGTGCCTGGTTTGTTCCTCCCTAAGTGCAGGACTTTGCACTTTTCCTTGTTGAACACCATGAGCTGCCCCTTTGGCTCACTTCTCCAGCCAGTTGAGACCCCTCTGGACCTGGGACTGTGGACTAGGGCAACATGACCCTCTGTCTGATTTTACTTCCCTATTAAGGAAGAACTTGGTGAATCATTATCACTGGAACCATCCAGTTATCACATTGCCACAGTTTGGAAAACATCAAAGCCAGAAGCCACCTGCTGTCACCCAAAGCCTGGGGGTGCTGCAGGATTTGCCATCCAAGAACCAACTCTCATCTGGCCTCTGGTGCTTCACTCCAACTCAAGCATGGCTGGTACATGGGGGGAGGGAAAGCCAACCTGAGAAAACTAGCAGCCATTCAGCAATAACAGTTAATTGACTGAGCAGAGCCAGTCAGAGAACAAAGGAACCAGCAGCTGGCTTTGCCATCTGCTCCTGTGCAAAGGCAGCTACAAGAGAATCCTTCCAGAGCTCCCAGCTGTGAGGAAAGATAACAAATCCAACGATAACGTGGGGTTGCACGTTGGCTGGATCCGTGGCTCTTAGTCACTCAGACCTGTCAAGCCATTCACACAAGATGGGCAAAGCTTCCCTGCCCTGGCTTTGTAGAAGAGAGCAGTGATGGGCTCTGATGGACACCATCCTCCACTCAGCTGGGCAGCTTTGAGTTATTTCCAGTCCTGGTTGCAGTCCACCGTGAAGGAAAGACCAGGTGTTCCACAATCACCCGGTGCCCAAAGCACTTGCAAGAGCTTTGCTGTGGCCTGTGTCTCTTTCCATCTGGCTGGGCATGACAAGGAGAGCTCTGCAGGGCTTCACTTCAGAGTGCTGGGACACACGGATGGAAAAAGGACACCTATGGATTCTTGTCCCCCACAGTCCCAGGGATGATGGATCAGGAATGTCCAGCCAATCCCCCCAAACCTGCAAATCAATAGAAAAGAATCCAGAGCCTTTTTTTTTCCCAAGGAGTGATATGAGGTGAGACAGAGGGAACCCCCCATGTGCTATGACCAGGAGAGCTGAAAGTCAATAAACACCTACATCTGGTGTTTTACCTCCAGCCACATCAATGTTGTGTTAAATATACAAACTGATGCATTTAGTGAGAAAAAAGGTAGGACTGGATGCATCTACTGCTCCTTCACAAAATGCAGGAACCTTGTCCAAGCTACCCAGGGTCTGCAGGAGGTGAACCAGTGCTACCTAGCACATCCAAGGGGACCAACTTCATCCCACAGCCTGGGAACAGGCAGGAGGGCACCACAGACCAGGGGCTATTCCAACAAGGAAAATGGACAAAGCCACACTTCTTTGAAGGAGGGAGACATGGGAGCAGATTCTGGCCAGATGGTCCTGAGCCATGTCATGCCAGTTTATCTTAGGGCCAGAGAATGGACTCTGTCCCTTTTATGTGCCAGTATTTATGCAAGTTCAGAGGGGTGAGGTCAACTGCCTGCTAGAGGTGCCCCTCAATGCTCACTGACCCCAAAGGGAGCCTGGTTAGACTGGATGGTGTGTCCAGAGGAGGTCATGAAAATGATCCAAAGGCTGGAGCCTCTCTCCTCTGAAGACAGGCTGAGAGAGTTGGGGCTGTTCAGCCTGGAGAAGAGAAGGCTCCAGGGAGACCTTCTAACCTGTTCCAGAAGGGGTTACAGGAAACCTGGTCTAGTCAAAGGTGCCCCTGCCCATTGCAGTAGGGTTGGAACTAGATGATCTTTAAGGGTCCTTCCAACCCAAAGCATTCCATAATTCTGTGATTCTCTGATGTTGGACTCTCAGCTGGTTAATGTTACCTGGGATGCTTTGAGACATCTTGCATTGTTCTTTCCCTCTCCCTAGAGCATCTGTTGTGTGTTTGGTGTCTTGTGTCTACACAAACTCAGCTTCTTGTCTGAGACCTTGTCTGAGACCTGAGACAAGGCAGCAGAACCCCTTTCTCTTTCTAGTACCTGTTGGAAGTGATATTTGCTCTCTCTCTTTATGTGCCCACCTGGAAAAATTCAGTGTTTATTCCTCCTTGGACATTGTTGTTTCCCTGATAGAAAACACACAGACAGCCTTGACAGAGGTGAGAAACTCTGAACTCATGATCTGGTGACTTCCCTTCCAGGGAAGGAATTCCACTGCTGTTTTGTTTGATTCACCACGACTATGCTTCTTCCCATCTGTAAGTCCCTGGCTACTCAGACATCAGAATCTGCTAGGACAGATTTTTCCTTCAAAGGAGACAAATATAAACAACCTTCTTTCTTCCTGCCTCTTTCCTCAGGTTTTTCCAGAGGCTCCTGCAAAGCTCAGGTTACACATCCAGCACTTGCACCCAGTTTGCTTTGTTCTGGTGGCAGCTGGTAGCACCCAGCATGGCAGGGGGAACCCAGGCCTCCAAAAACTAGTCCCAGAGAAGTGCTCAGCTCTTCCTTGTAACATCTGGAAACCCTTGGGAGATGTGCTGCTCAGCCCTGGTCTCACTCTGTTTTAGTGCAGGGCCTGATCACTTAGCACTGATCTGTGTTTAATGACTGAGGAGCAAATGCCTGGGAACTGGCAGCTCAAGCAAAGATGTAGGATAAAGCATCCTGGGAGGGATTAAGGAAAGTACTCTTTGCTGGGGAATATCCCAAACCAGGACAGTTTTATCTATCACTTTTCCACCTCACTGTGCCTCCGGAAGTTCAGGAATCAAGGCTGTCTGTAGGTTCAATGCACCCTGTGAGAGACAACAGGGCTAATGTGTAGGGGATGCAAGTTGCCAGGAAGATGAAGAGGAAGCACTGATCTTTGCTGTGTGCTACATTTTCAGGAGAGATTCCCATGAGCTTATGACTCTGGCAGACTGGTTTGTCAGGAGGTGACTGTCTGGAGGCATCAACCCTGAGAAAGGAGAGAAACAAAAAATAATTATGAGTTTGATTAATGCATCATGTCACAGTGTGCAGTGAGCTTGGTGGTCCCTGAGCTCCCAGCTCCAGATAGCTCTCTTTCTACAGTGTTAATTAGGGTCAGCCTTAAGGCTGTCAGACACTGTCCTCCTCTTGGTTTTCCATCTCATCTTGCAAGTGTTCAGCTGCTGTGATGGTCTCATCTCTGCTCCCTGTACACAACTCCCAGTCTTTCTTTTTCCTTCCAGGGGTCTGAAAAGCATCTTTGTTTGCAGGTGACAAACACGGGCAGCTCAGGACCTCAAATTCTTTCTTCAACATTTCATATGGTCTAAAGGTTGACATGAGGATTTAGATCCATCTAGATCCAACCCCCTGCATGGGCAGGGACACCTCCCACCAGCCCAGGCTGCTCCAAGCCCCATCCAACCTGCCCTTCAACACTGCCAGGGATGGGGCAGCCACAGCTTCTCTGGGCAACCTGGGCCAGGGTCTCACCACCCTCACAGCAAAGAATTTCTACAACAGTAGTACTGGCCAAACTGGTACATAACCATAACATGACAGGATCAAAACACTCTGTCTAACAGGCATGGCTTGGAAGTAAAATGATCAAAACTCCTAGACATAATTTCATGAAAGTGCTTTCAGTGGGAAGGGCTTTCCCAGAGACATTCTTCTCTTGGCATCTCCAAAGCTGGTCAGTCATTTTGTATTCTGTTGGGTGTAGAGGAGTAGTAAAGACAGACAGGGCTCTTGAGAGCCCCCACCTGGAGCACTGTGTCCAGTTCTGGAGCCCCCAACACAAGAAGGACGCGGAGCTCCTGGAGAGAGTCCAGAGGAGGCCACAGAGATGACTCAAGGGCTGGAGCAGCTCTGCTCTGGAGACAGGCTGGGAGAGTTGGGGTGTTCAGCCTGGAGAAGAGAAGGCTTCAGGGAAACGTTAGAGCACCTTCCAGTGCCTGAAGGGGCTCCAGGAAAGCTGGGGAGGGGCTTGGGACAAGAGCTCATAGTGAGAGGACAAGTGAGACTGGATTAAATCTTGAAGAGGGGAGATTTAGGTGAGACATTAGGAAGAAATTCTTGGCTGTGAGGGTGGTGAGAGCCTGGCCCAGGCTGCCCAGAGAAGCTGTGGCTGCCCCATCCCTGGCAGTGTTGAAGGGCAGGTTGGATGGGGCTTGGAGCAACCTGGGCTGGTGGGAGGTGTCCCTGCCCATGCAGGGGGTTGGAACTGGATGATCTTGAAGGTCCCTTCCAACCCAAACCATTCTAGTTTTCTAGGATGATTCTATGTAGTACATGCTCTGCCCTGAAGGCTTAGCCATTATTTCCTTCTAATTTGTATGATTTCCTATTTACAGTAAAGGTCACTTTACTACCTGAAAACATCGGGTGGCATTTGGGAGTTTCTTTTCCATGAAGCAAGAAAGTAACTAAGGTTACTTTGAATATAGTAAATATTACTCAGCATTTACTCCTTCAGCCCATGCATGTCAAAGTAGGAAAGCATTCTTCAAGAGATGGAAGAAAAGCTGATAACAATAGTTCTTCACATAATTCAAGCACAACTATCTGTCACCAGAGCAAGGTAATTATCCCAATAAGATTTCATGGAGCAAGAAAATACCATGGATTGTATAAACCTCATTATCATGCAGAGTGAATGCAAAACAACAAAAGGAGTCTCAAAACAAAATGTTATGTTAAAATCAATATTGATTGCCAGAGATAAGTGTTATATGAGGCAGTAAAATTCCATAAAATTCCTCCCCAAAACAAGGCTGTAGAGAAACCAAAGGAGGGCGAGGAGCTCTAACACAGTCTCATCACTTTGCAGAGTGGGGAAGGAGCATCATGATGCTGATTTGTTCCAACACCAGTGTGCTTTTCCAAAAGCCCCCTCCCTCCTCCTTCCATTTTCCTGCCCCCCTCCCTCAACAAGCCCAAATAATAGCCCATTACTGAACGTGCCATAATGGAGCCTCCAGGGATGAGATTAGAGTAAGTATCAATTTGGAAATGAGCAGCCTGGTTCAACGAGCAGCCCACCAGCCCTGCAGGCACAAGGAGACATTTGAAATCTGCACATGTGCTGCTTTCATTACCCTCTTCTCCCTGCAAACTCCTACAGCCTTTTCAGGCACTCAGGCTGTTTCACACCAGCTTGGTGGCAGCTGCTGTCACTCCCCCTGCTAAGACAGAGACATCTCCCAGAGTGTGCTTGTGGGGTCCTCCAACATTAGGATCCCCTCCATCCTTCACAAAACTATGTGTCCACCAGAGTAAGTGAGCCTCAGCACCTGGGTGGTGCTGTGGTGAGCCCAGGAACAGATCCTGGTGGTGCTGAGCATCAGTGTGAGCTGAGGTCCAGTCCTTGCAGCACCAGGCTCCAGAGTTGCCAGTCTTCACCTACAAGTTATAGTCTGATGCATCTCGTCCTTTGGTGGTTTGCAAACATCTCTAGGTCTTGCTTTGGGGGTCTAAGACTGCAGCTCTATCCCCTCACGTGCACATCTACTGAATACTCCACTGAGCTGTAAGCCACAAAGCCCTGTCCAAGCACTGAAGCTTGTCTCTGCTGTGCATGACGTGCTGATGGGGTTTTGGCCTCTGGAGGGTATCACAGAATCGTGGAAGGACCTTCAAGATCATCCAGTCCCACCCCCCTGCCATGGGCAGGGACACCTCCCACCAGCCCAGGCTGCTCCAAGCCCCATCCAACCTGCCCTTCAACACTGCCAGGGATGGGGCAGCCACAGCTTCTCTGGGCAACCTGGGCCAGGGTCTCCCCAACCTCACACTATAGAATTTCCTCCTCGTGTCTCATCTAAATTTCCCCTCCTCCAGTTTAAAGCCATTAGCCCTTGTCCTTTCACTCCATGCTCTTGGAAAAATTCTCCAGCTTTCCTTTTGTGCCCTTTCTGAGGGGATGTTACTACAGACAACAGGTAGAAGATAGGGTGACTGAAATGTCAGGTGGTAGCACAAGAGGTCCCAACACTTGTGGAGTAGCTGCAGCCCATCAGTGCCTCAGCCCTGATGGCCCTGGTTGGCCAGGGGTGTAATTATTGCAAACAACCAGTCACACAGTTCTCTGGAGTTTTATTCCTGCTCTGGACAGCTGCCCATGGCCAGCTTGTGGCTGGAGGTGGCTTTTGCAGAGCTACCTGCTCTACCTGCCAGAGCAGTTCCCACCTCTCACTGTGACTGCAAGGATTCCAAAAAGAGGAAGGAAAAAGGGGAAAGGAGGTTTGTGTTCAAGGAGGTCTGTGCTCATCTTCTCAGTCTGATCCTTCTCCCTTTGAAACTTCCAGCCAAGCAGATCAAGGCTGTAAGATTTACTCACCAGGGTGTTTTGGAAAGTCAAACAGCAGCTGAACCCCCATCCTGACCTCAATGCCTCACAGGGCTAACTTAACACAAATAAAAAATAATGTTAGTGGTAACACTAATGATGAGTTTTGTGCTGCTAAATGGGAAGTTTTCATTAGCAGCAGCATTTCCCTCAGTGACTGGCAGCTCATTTGCTGCCGTGGGTGCCTCACAACAACGAAGGCTGCAGAGGGAATAGATGGGGGAGTATTTCTCTAAGCAAGTGCTCTGGGCTGAGGGCAGAGTGATCTCATGCCACATGTCACATGGCTGGCCTGAAATGTCAAGGCCTGCCCTGGGACAGAGGGGTGAGGAGGTCAGGTCACGTCTGGTATTAAAAGGATGGTGTGTGCCCTGCTCCATCCAGTGCCTCAGACCCAAACAATCCTTCCCTTCATTCTCCAGCAGACTGGTATTTTCAGGAAGATGAGGGGCATTAACTTCCTCACATCTGATTATTTTTTTTTTCTTCTTTCTTTCTTTCTTTCTTTCTTTCTTTCTTTCTTTCTTTCTTTCTTTCTTTCTTTCTTTCTTTTCTTTCTTTCTTTCTTTCTTTCTTTCTTTCTTTCTTTCTTTCTTTCTTTCTTTCTTTCTTTCTTTCTTTCTTTCTTTCTCTCTTTCTCTCTTTCTCTCTTTCTCTCTTTCTCCCTTTCTCCCTTTCTCTCTTTCTTTCTCTCTTTCTCTCTTTCTCTCTTTCTCTTTCTCTCTTTCTCTCTTTCTTTCTCTCTTTCTCTCTTTCTCTCTTTCTTTCTCTCTTTCTCGTTTTCTTTCTCTCTTTCTCTCTTTCTCTCTCTCTTTCTCTCTTTCTCTCTCTCTTTCTCTCTTTCTCTCTTTCCCTTTTGACATACACTCTGCTTGTGTAGTTGAAGGGAGGGAGGGTGCAATCCAGTCCAGATCAGCATCTTGGTATATAAAAGATATATAAATGTGGTACTTAGGGATATAGTTTAGTGGTGGGTTAAAGGTTGGACTTGATGATCTTCAAGGTCTTTTCCAACCAAAATGATTCAGTGATTCTATATGCATCACTGAGGAGAGACAACAGAATCTTCAGGTCACCTCTTTCTGCTCTGCTGTCCCTCCAGCAGAGCCCACAGACACACTGGGATTTGTGCTTGCTGGTCACTAGATGTTGAGATCCTCCCAAGAGGGAGGGAAATAAGGAGCTGGCATTTCAGAACTAGGTGCTTTCCTCTGATTGTATCTCTCTGGACCTTACACAGCTTAGTACTCACAGTGACATCTCCATCAGCACTGTTCATCCTCAGCTCTCTTTACAGTAGATGGCATTTCTATGGCATGATTTGTCCCACCAAAATTATCCAAAGCAGATCACCTGCTGGGAGTGCAAATTTCTTGCCCCTGACAGCCAGGTGAACCAAAAGCTCAGGTGGTGGCATTTGCAGTCTGTGTGTCTCAGGCTGGGGAGTTGAGTTGTACTCCTGACAAGGCTGAAGAGCAGTTCAGATCCCTGAAAATATTGTAAACACCTGGTACAGGCAGGAACTCAACCATAATAACTCACCTGATCTAGAGAGGAGGGCATGGAGGAGGCAGCTCCAGGGTGTGGAGACATCTCTTCTCTGCTGTCCTGTCAGAGCTCACTTAAGAGCTGAGATCTGCAAAGAAATTTGCAGCACACTCATCTTCACCTCTTTGTGCTTTGGAGATAAAATAAGTAAATCTCAGTCTTTCTCCAAATTTTTGAGCCCTCTTTACTATCCCACTGGAAACCCCACTCAGCACGCTGCTGAGGGACCCTGTCATTTCTCATTTCTCTTCTTCCCCTCACCACGCCAACCACTCTATTATGAAATGGTGATTCCATTTCTTAACCTTCCTATTTTCTTCTCAGTGTGTGTTTGCTGATCAGTTTCAAAAGCCACTGTGTGAGGAGTGAGGAGAAGGGCCTCCCTTCTCCTTCACTTGGACCTTTTCCCTGAAAGGGACCCAGACCACCCCAGTTTTCTAGGTGACCCACAGCTCAAGTTAGAGCTCCATACTGATAGAAGAAGGGACCAATGATTCTGGGGTCTTGTAACTGGGATGTCAGAGTCTGTTATCTCCTATCCAAGCACTGACAAGAGAACTTCATCCAGCAGTTCCTAATGTCC
The DNA here is from genome assembly GCF_020740795.1 of Apus apus. NCBI lineage: Eukaryota > Metazoa > Chordata > Aves > Apodiformes > Apodidae > Apus > Apus apus. The sequence continues at coordinate 113,547,669 of NC_067285.1, read as the reverse complement.
CACAGTGAATGGCTGCAGGATCCCAGGTGATTTCCCAGTTGACAGCTCAAGATAAAGGACAAAGATTAAAGCAACTGGACAACTCTAAGGGCACAGATTTTGTCTTCAACTCCAAAGAAGCTGCAAGAATCTCGTGACAGTTGAGTGACTCATGTAAGAACAGCTCATCTGTGTCATTGCCACAGCTCTGTGCAGTCTGGAGGTGCTAGAACTCCTTTTCCACTGGTGAACTTGAAACACAGATTTCCAGGACCTGAAGATGCAGAGATGCCTGTTGAGATTTGCAAAAGTGCCTGTTTTAGTGTGCTGTCCTAGGGAATATATCTTGCACATATATATTTGTTGTAGACATCCTCCCATGCCTTGGATTTTATCAGTCCAGGGGAATGACTCCCAATAACTCCTGACTTTTGGCAAATCTTGATTTCGAAACTGACAAAAAACAACCTTCGATGACTGGAGTGAGACCCACAATTTTCCAGAAACTATTTTGTGGGCATGTATTGATTATTAAGGAGAATTTGGTAATGAAGAGGAGGTTTTTTTCCTCTGGGAGCTCATCTTGTGTCACAGTGAGAGCAAAGCATGGGAAGTGCACAGCTGGAAGAGCTCAGTCTGTCTGAAAGTGGGATCATGAGTCCTTTGCTAACCAATAACAGAACTTGATTCCCAGAGAAACCTTTTCTGAAAGAAGGGCATTGGACCAGGACATCATATCTGAGGTTGCATGTGGTTTTCAAGGTGATGATCAACTCAATGCCCAGAAGTATGTTTTTTTGCTCTGAAGTTTCACCTGCTCTTCATGCTTGCACAATGAGCTAGACTCAAGAGGACATTTGCTGCTAGCTCCTACGGATGAGAACAAACACTTTGTAGTGAGAGGACAAGAAATAATAGACTAAAACTGGAGGAAGGGAAATTTAGGTTAGACATTAGGAGGAAATTCTTTGCTGTGAGGGTAGGAAGGCACTGGCCCAAGTTGCCCAGAGAAGCTGTGGCTGCCCCATCCCTGGCAGTGTTGAAGGGCAGGTTGGATGGGGCTTGGAGCAACCAGGTCTGGTGGGAGGTGTCCCTGCCCATGGCAGGGTGGTTGGAACTGGGTGATCTTGAAGGTCCCTTCCAACCCAATCCATTCTATGAGTCTATGAATTTATGAGACACATTGTACCAAAAGGAGGGAGCCTTTCCCTCCAGGTGTGTGTAGCAGGTTGGCCACAGCTGGAGTCAATAGGCCAACACCTGATGGGGCACAGCAGGTCCTTGCAGGTCATTTGGACGCCTTCCTGCAGGCAGAGAGCCGAGGCTGAGAAACCAGCAGCACTGGTGGCCCTTCCTTTCATTTCTTAAATTATTTACTGTTTTCTCTTCTCCTGGCAGCTGATTTGTCAGAGCAAGTGGAGCAGCCAGCAAAAGGAGTTGTGGCTGCAGCAGGAATATGACAGCAATTAAAACGGGCCATAAACAGTTCCCTGCCTATGAAACCGCTCATTGAGTTTGACAAGCGGCTTTTTGTCCTTCCCCCCCCCCCCCCCCAAGCACAATGCAGCCTCTTTCCCTTTCACAAATGCCAGCACTTCTTCTTCTTTTTTTTTTTTTTCTTTCCTTTCATTCCCACCGAGGGTCCCCAGGCCCTTGGCTCAATCCACGGACAGGCTGAAAGAGACCTTTCTCCTCACTCGTCTTGAGGACAGAATTAACCCTGCCGGGGTAGGTCCCAGCCCAGCTGTAACTTCGAGACGCGTCGTGAAGCCCCCCTGTCCTGGCAAGGGTCCAGCTGTCAGATGTCACAGAGAAGCAAAACCAGCCTCATCCAGCCCAGCAGCACACTGCTCTCTGGCAACCACTGGTTCCAGCTCCCTACACGTCGCCACGTGTCATTCGGAGATGATTGATGAAGTACCGGTGGATGTTACTCGCCTGCTCCTGGTAGCAGCAAGGGAGTAGCAGGTAGGTCAGAGGAACAGCTGGAAGGTTTCTGTAGGGCTCACTTCTGTGTCTTCTTCAACTAAAGAGGGAGGACATGCTGCCAGAGTAGGACATTATCATATAGTCATAGAATGGCAGGTTGGAAGGCATCTCAAAGATCATCTGGTCCAATCTTTCTAGGTAGGAGCACAGTTTAGATGAGACAGCTGAGCACCTTGTCAAGCTGGGTCTTTAAGGTGTCCAAGGTTGGGGAATCCACCACTTCCCTGTGGACATTATTGAGAGGACAGGGGGTAATGGATTAAAACTGGAGGAGATGAGATTTAGGTTAGAGATTAGGAAGAAATTCTTGGCTGTGAGGGTGGTGAGACCCTGGCCCAGGCTGCCCAGGGAAGCTGTGGCTGCCCCATCCCTGGCAGTGTTGAAGGGCAGGTTGGATGGGGCTTGGAGCAGCCTGGTCTAGAGGGTGGTGTCCCTGCCCATGCAGGAGGGTTGGGACTAGAAGATCTTGAAGGTCTCTTCCAACCCAAACCATTCTATGATTATTCAAATGCCCAACTTTCCAATAAAGAATTTACTTGTTTATCATGGAATTATTTATAACTTCACAATGTACTGAATAGCCTTTTGAAACCTGTTGAGGTTTCTGCAGCTTCCCTGGTCACAGGGAGAAGCCTCTGTCTTTTTTCAGAGTTCCCCTCCATTCATGCAGAGTCTGAGAGCTGAAATCTCATAATATCTCAGAAATTAGGACCAACAAGGATCTTCTTCAGCTGTCCTGCCAGGAGGTAGATTATACCATTCCCAGCCCAGTGCTACCTAATCACTGTAGGATAAAGATTCCTTGGGTCATTCTGGTTAATCTTTCCCTTGAAGGCAGTCAGCATGAAGAGAGGGGGTATTTTAGGTATCAGGGTGCCCTTCTGGGGGAAGGAGAGTTCAGTGTGATCTGGAGAAGAATTACAGAGGTTCTTACACCCAACTGTACCAAGCAGGAGGAGCAAGGGCACTGGGTGAGTGTCTGCTGAGCAGGAGCAGAGCCAGGGTCAGCCCAGCAGCACCCGTGTGGACACAGGAGGCTCAGCTGGCTGCTTCTGCACCCCTGTGCTTGGATCTCCTTGTCTCTGCTCCAGAAAGGTGCTGTTTAATGGGAGGCAGCTCAGGGAAGAGCCACAGGAGCAACTGCAAGTTTGGGGATGGGTTGGGGATGGCAGGAGGAGGGGGAGGACACGCATCCAAGGATGGGAGGCAGATGCTGCCTGGTGTTCCAGAGAAAAGGTTAAGGGGCAATTTATCATTGTCTGTAAGTACCTGCTTGGGAACAGTAATTTGAAAGGAGAGAGCTCTTCAGTTTGTATCACAAAAGGATAATAAGATCCACTGGCTGAGAGCTGGAGTGAGCTGGTGCATTTTCTGAGTCAGAGGCATAACAGAAGGAGTTGGGGGGAACAAGGGCAACCACAGGCAACACACCCTCCAACCCTCCACCTCCAGTGGTTACAAACCCCCCCTTTCCATAACGGAGAGATCCTCCACCCCTTCTCAAATGGCAGGGCTAATTGGAGCAGAACAGGGCGGGGAATTAATTCCTCTCTCCATGAAAATACCTTGAAACACTTTTTTTTGTTGCAAACTGGGACAAAAAACATTGACACTCCAACTTTTTTTTTTTCTTTTTGCAGCCTAGTAATTCCAAGAGATCCAGATGTGCCAGATTGTTTGTTTGGCCTCGGGAATTTTAACCCAAAGGGCACTTAAATAAATCCCCAAATAAACAGGGTTTATCTTGAGTTCACTACCACATTTCCCACTATTCTGCTGAAAGTCATGTCCTTTGTTAATGAGTGTTTTGGCACAATTCTTGTCATTTTGCCCACTACCATCTATGTGCTACTGGCCTTGTTCCTTGGCTGAGCTACATCTCCCATAACATGATCAACCATTGATTTTCACAATGCATCCTTCAGCCTAGGCAGTGAGGAGATACTTCTTGCATGATGGGAGACAGAATTCTTCAGCAAAATCAGCTCAGAAGGGAGCTTGAAGTCTGGAGGTCCCACGCTGTTAATGCAGTGTCCACAGGAAAGAAAAATGTCACTTGACACCAAGATCACAATGAAGTCATTACTTCATATCAAAACCACAATTAAGGTCAGGGACAAAGTGAGACATTTCATCCTTGAGGCACATAAATCCACAGTTTTCCCACACCACGTTTAAATGGTGTGAAAAAGCTTTCCTGGGAAATCTGTTTGACTGGCAGGTTCGTGGGCAGTCTCAAGAATGATCCATGCAACAAAACCTGTGGTGGCTTTTCCACTGTGGGATGTTAATCAGAAATTGGTTTGTTTTCTATACAGAAAAAAAGCAGCAGCAGCAGCTCTGCTTAGCTCCAGCCTCTGGGTCTATCTGTGGGTATTTCTATGAGCTCTGCCTTAGGAGAGTTGTGTAGACCATGTTTGTCTTTACTAGAGACAAGGACAGGAGCTTGCACCAAGGGGAAGGTTGTCCCATCATAACTGTTCAGTGCTGCACTGCCCAAATTTTTGGCTGCCAAGCATTCAGATGGACACTGCAATTTTCATCCAAGCACACTGCTCCTGGGCAGCTGAGTGCAGCCAGTCAACCAGAGCAAGGGCTGGTTATGGGAAACATCTGGGGTGAGATGGGAAATTCCCATTCTCCAGTTTTTCCCTGATCTATTTTAGGACTGCTCCTCCATAGAATGGAAGTACAATCTTCTCCAGGGTCCCAGCTGTGTAGCTGAGGGCTGTTCCATCTCATAGGGATGGAGCAAGACAGCTTTTTGTTGTGTTTAAATAATACTGAGGAAAAACCTGTATTTCATAGAACCATAGAAGCACAGAAAGGTTTGGGTTGGAAAGGACTTTGCAGATCATGGGCAGGGACACCTGCCACCAGCCCAGGCTGCTCCAAGCCCCATCCAACCTGCCCTTCAACACTGCCAGGGATGGGGCAGCCACAGCTTCTCTGGGCAACCTGGGCCAGGGTCTCACCACCCTCATAGTGAAGAGACTGGTGAGAGCCAGCCTTTCAGAGCATGATATTATTTTCTGCAACATTGCTGATAAAAATCTCCTGGAAATTTAAACAGGAGAAAACAAAATGTTGTTAACTCTACATGCCTGGTGGTAGCAATAGTGATGGGACAAGAGGGACTGGCCTAAAACTACACCAGGGGAGGTTTGGGCTGGACATTAGGAAAAAAAATCCTCTGAAGGGTTGTCAGACATTGGAACAGGCTGCTCATGGAGGTGGCTGAGTCACCATCCCTGGATGTGTTCAAAAGTCATATAGATGTGGTGCTCGGGGACATGGTTTGGGGGTGAACATGGTAGAGTTAGGGTTAAAGGTTGGACCTGATGATCTCAAAGGTGTTTTCCAACCTGAATGATTCTATGATTCCATGGATTCCCTACCAAAGTTGAACCTTATACACAGTTTCCTTTGCACACTTGCAGTGTCCAGGATGAAAAAGAGCAGAGATGGGATCCACCCATGTTGGGTTCCAACATGGGGTCTCACCTTCCAAAACAGGTCTAAAGAGACCGAAGCTGGAGCAGGGGAGAGGGATTTTCTTTCCTTCTGCAGTAGATTGGTGGCTACAGCATCTACAACAGCAAGAAGGCAGTAAGTGTTGCCTGTTATCTCCTTTGCTTGCAATGACATGAATCTGCTTGTCTGACATGAGTGGTCCAGCCCCATGGAAACAGGATATTCCAACACCAGGAGCTCCCTGTTGCCCAGAGTGAAGTTACTCCACTTGGTCATGGAAGACAAGATAGAGTGATGAACATCACTGGCACAGTGGCTGCAGACCACACTTTCCTCCTCCTCCCTGTTGTACCATGTGGACAGGCCTCTGCTCTGCCTCTCCAGCTGGCTGACACTCAGCTTCTCAGCCCCAGCTCCAAAGAAATGTCAATCTAGATGCTGTCAGGGCCAAAGGACGACCTCCCAAACCCCAGCCTGAGAGGGTATTGGCTCCCTTCCTGAAATCCACATTGTTCAGGGACCTCTACAAGCAAGTCTGAACAGCTCTGTGGCCTTTCGCAGGCCAGAAGACAGGGAGACAACCCAGCTGGGAAAAGGATTTATGGGCAGACAATGAGGATTTTTCATGGTGTGACATTTTATTGTGCACTAATGTGTTGTCATGAGTCCCGTGAGTCACCACGAAGGCTGGTCTCCAGCTTCCCAATTCTCAGCTCCTCTTTTGTGAGCTTGCCTCTACCAGGGATTTAGTGCTAATGGAATTAAGGTCTTTTTCTTCTGAATGAATTATGGTTCTGGTTCATACCAGAGCATGAGCTCTGCTGGAGAAGGGGCCAACAGAAATATCTGATGGGGCTGTGAGATGGATCAAAGAATGGGAGGCAACCCTTCTCTTGGTAACAAGCCTTGCAGTTGATTTTTGGAGTTAGATTCATTCAGGGGAGACTGGACATTGACTGAAGTCTATAGCTCAGGAGAGGTCTGTGCTAAAGGAGATGTTATCTGTAAGTGAAACGTTACAGTGGGTATTCACCACGGGAAGCATCAGCTGGATAAGATATAAATACAGGGCCCATGTTGAGCCTGACTGCTTTGATACAGTGGGTTGAAGGGTCTCAAGCTCAGGAAAACACATCTGAGCATGAAGCAGCTTGGCCCACTGTGGTCCTAAAGAAGCAAGCCCAGTGTCTAGGTGAATCACTTTTGAATTTGGTGTACAGCTGGGGAGACAAACCTGAGGATGGTGATGATGATGGGAACAACAGTGCAACAATAAAATGAATGTGATTTGCAAAGCTGAGGTGGTGACTACCTTGACTTGACCCTGGTTCAGACCACTGGTCTCTTCTGTCCAGGCCTCTCCGATACAGTGTGTAGCTGAAGGAAATGGGTACAATGATGGCAAAGTTTCTGGTAGTGCTTGTGGGGCTTTTATGTTTATGTCTCAGCAGATTTGAAAATCTCAGCCAGCTCTTGTCAGCTCTGCTGTCTGGGGCAGCGTGGTCCTTCATCTGTCTTCTGAAGAGGGCTGTGAACTACAAATGCTAGAGGCACTGGTGCATAAATGCAGTATAAATGGATTGCTGGAGACAATGTGCATAAATACCTCATGGTAGCTGGTGTAGATAGAATCACAGAACAGTTTGGGTTGGAAGGGACCTTCAAGATCACCCAGTTCCAACCCCCTGCATGGGCAGGGACACCTCCCACCAGCCCAGGCTGCTCCAAGCCCCATCCAACCTGCCCTTCAACACTGCCAGGGATGGGGCAGCCACAGCTTCTCTGGGCAACCTGGGCCAGGGTCTCACCACCCTCACAGTGAGGAAGATGAGGAATCCAGACTCTTGGTGATGCCCAGTGACAAGCCAAGAGGCAATGGGTTCCAATAAAAAAAAACATTAAATGCAATCTGGACACAGGAAGAGCTTTTGTTGCTGTAAGGATGGTGAAACACAGGAACAGGTTTCCCAGAGAGGTTGTGGAGTCTCTGTCTGTGAAGATACTCAAAACACAACTGGACAAAATCTGGGACAGCTTCTCTAGGTGACTTAGGTGACTTTGCTTGAGCATGGAGGTGTGGACAGGATGATCTCAAGAGGTCCTTTCCAACCCAAATGATTGTATGATTCTGTTATTTGTAAGAAAAAAAGACCAGTCTGTGGAAGGTTCAAAAGCACAGAATATACACAACAATTTCCTTCATGTAGGCAAGACTGCACCTTCCTCACTCAACCTGTGATTCCCTACAGGGATAACGGTGGAATAACTTGATTATTGTACCATAAAAAATTCACAGCACCAGAGGGACTATGTATGTCATGCTGTGTCCACCTGCAGAACTGTGGGCAGCTCATCAATGGGTGGCCAGCACAAGGGGATTGACAGATCATTAATTCCACAAGCTGCAAAATGCTTCCACAGGGCTCATGGTAAGGACAAGTAGAAGCACCAAGGAGACTCAGATGTGAGTTTTCCTTCCTCCAGGAAGAGGAAATAGAGAACTGGAGCATCATTATGGTCATGACAGAAAACCTTCATTTTTTTAGTAAGGTCAAGTTTGTAGGCAGAAGCAGCATATTTTGTTAGCACAATCTATCTGCTGGGAAAGAGCAAAGTTCTCAGAGAAGATGACCTTTCTTCAGGCTCAAATTGGAATTGAGGTGAAAGACCCAGGGCCACCCTGTAGAAGAAGGTGAAAGGAGCTGCAGCAGACCTTGCAGGTTGGGCAAGAAGCTGAGAACGAAAAAAGGAAACTTTATTCTTTATCCCAGCTCCAGGATTCAGTTTAAGAACCATCACTCTTAGCTGGGTGAAATCAGTGCATCTTCATTAACCAGCAAACCTGTGCAGAACGTGTTTTCCTGAAGATTTGATCAGCAAAGGAGGGCTCTGGGCCTAGCTGGAGGCAGATTACCCATCCACAGGAGCAGCCATGTGGAAGGAGGTTTAGAGACAGAGCAACCAGGCAATGGCTCAGCAGCAAAGCCTGTGCCAAAGCTGTCAGTGTTGGCACTGGTGAATCCTAACAGCTTCCCAGTCACAACCCAGGAATGGGGAGCCAGGCAGGGACCACGACTTCAGAGAACATGAAGGGACCTGCTGCAATTTTATATATAGGTATTTCATAACAGGTGTGCATTGACCTATATCTCAGAAACAACAACAACAAAAGGAATCAGATTAACTCTATTCTAAACACAAGATCTGTTTGTAACAGAGCCCGGGGGGTACTATGCAATTATGCAGAGAAATGGTGCTTGCAATCAGCAGAAAATGACTACAGATGCATGAAGAGCAATATTTCACACAGCTCCTAAACAATTTACCACTAACACGTAACACTGTCTTCTGAAACGACTCTCTAGAAGCAGTCTTTGACCTAAAACTGCAGCCCAGGTTTAGCAGGTCATGGAAGTTGTGTTTTCTTTCTCCTGGGCTCCTCTATGATCAGATGGTGCCTTCCTCCAAGCACATGGAACACCCAGAACTTGGGAAGCTCTGGATGCAATTGCTGAGATGTAACAGTGATGAACAACTGAGGACAGTGTTAAGTCTCAGCTTGACAGGGGGCTGAGCCATCTCATATCAACTAGACCAGTACTTAGAAAGGTTGGAGCAGATGATCCTTGAGGTCCCTGCCAACCTGGCGCTCTATGATTCTGTGATTCTTTGATTCTATGATTCTATGAACAACCTTCTCAGCCCCTCAAGAAGGGGCCACCCAGCCCAGGCCATTTCCTTCTGTGTTTTGAGCGTGTCTTCATGTGACTGACCTCAGGGTGAGAAGTTTCCACTTACAGAGCAGCTTACTGAGATGGGTTAAGTGCCTCTGAAGAATTGTCACGTGTTTTTAATTCACACTATGACAGCTCTGTGCCTGGCATTTCACTTTCCCCTCTGCAATTCACTAAGTTTTCAACTCTGATGTTACTGTGATCCAGGGGAAAAACCAGAATGTTTTTATTCCAGAAGAAGAAGAAGGAAATTCATTGTCACGGTTTGACTCAGGACATTCACAGTTCAGCCATTCCTCTCCTTGGCTTTCATCCAACTCTACACTTTCCAGGTGTCTCTTCCCTCCCCAGGAAAGCCTTGAACATGCTCCCTTGTCACCCTAGCAGGGCAAGTTACACTCTCCATCTCTGGTCTCTGCCAGTGGCACCTGTCTCGAATTTGAAGGGAGTAGTGGGAGAGAGGGCAACAGGACTCCATGGGTACAACTCTCAAGGGCAAAAGTGGAGAAGTTCTGGAGTCGGGCTCAAAACTGTGCCTGACTGGTGTGAGCACTGTCAGCAGTGATGGAGAAGGAGGCATCTTCTTTGCATGAGCATCATGACAACCACTCAGGGACCCAACCCTATCCCCTTGCAGGTAAGTTAAGGGAGGTCCTTATGCTCATTCCTACAGCAATCATGAAGAAACCAATCCTGGCACCATCCCTGTGGTGGCATAACAGGGAAACAGTGGGAGGAATGTGTAAGGTGTGTTCTTGCAATGGACTACAACCACCCCATAATGATGGCAAAAAGACCAGCAGTTTGTGAGGACCAACTGTCCAGTGACAGAACACAGGGCAATGGGCACAAACTGGAGCTCAGGAGGTTGAACATGAGTATGAGAAAATCCTTCTTCACTCTGAGGGTACCAGAGCCCTGGAACAAGCTGCCCAGGGAGGTTGTGGAGTCTCCATCCCTGGAGACATTCCAACCCCACCTGGATGTGTTCCTGTGGGATCTGCTCTAGGGGAACCTGCTCTAGCAGGGGGGCTGGACTAGATGATCTCCCTTCCAACCCCCACCACTCTTTGGGTGGCAACTACTGGGTTACATGACTCTGTAGTTGCAGCTGGGCTAAACAAGACTCGGGGCTGTGCTGGTGTAGCTGTTCTTGCATGAATTCATCCCGTCAGCTTCCCCTTATCCTCTCTCTTCCCAAGCTGTCCTGAAAAAAGAAAGCACTCAGGAGGGCACTGCAAAACCAATTTAACTGCCCTAGGAGGCCATATACAACCCTCAGGCCATAAGCAAGCTGCCTTGGTGTGTTCAAGGAGGTACATGCATCAAGTGCAGCTTGACTGGTGGTATGTTACAGATAGACCATGTTTCACCCCTCAGACGTGGCCCCAGTTTCACATTGATGAGCCTCCTTTCTTTGGAACAGCTGTAACTCCTGACCAAGAAGATAAAGAAAGGGAAAAGAATCCTGTCAAGGTTCTGTGTGTGTGTGTGTTGTAAATTGTCCATATATCAAAGATATTGCCCACATTCAGCCTTTAATGCTATCAGTAAAAAATATAATGGGGGGAGGAGGGAGAAAGAAGTTGCTCACAAGGAAGAATGAATAATCTGTGTGAAATATGGAGCCTGTGAATCAAACATTTCTCCTTTTGGCTGGAGTGCTGGCGTTTCTTACTATTTCATTTACATTAATCAAGGATGAAAAAAACCCCCTTAATAACAGAAATCACATTCTGTAGCTTCAGGGAGGAATCTGAGGAAGGAGGTTGAGGATTATAGACACACTCCAAAGAGAGCAGCACCAGAGAGGCTGTTCTTTTGAAACATTCCTTGTTTTCCCTGCTCAGAGGAGTTAATCCCTAGTTCTGCATCCCAGGATGGAGGTCACCCCAGGAAAAACTGATAAAATTAGTGGTTTTAACTTCATGCTGGTTGGTTCATTGGTTTGATTTTCCCAAAATTTTGACTTTTAAAATGGTGACCTCAGCCAGTTCTGGCTAGTAAAAAAATAAAATAAAAAGAAGGTGGAAATATTCTGCATGGTACTCCAATGTCTATTGAGAAATCTTGCTGGAAAGCAATCAAAAAGGACAAATGCCATCTTACTCTGGCCTCAGAACAGTGATCTGAATGGACACTTAGCAGAGCAGGGACTTGGACTGAAGCTTCAGGCTCCTCCACCCTAAACGTGTCTTAAAGGCTCCCACACTAAACATTCCTGATCCACTGATGGACCTGTGCAGGATTCAGTCTTGGCTCTCCCTGTGGCTTGTCTCAATGTCAGGGAAGCTGAGTCAGGACAGGGAAGGAGGGCAGTGGATCAGAGGGAGCTGTGTGGGACCCTGCTGACGGATCCTGACTTGCTCCAGATGTGGATGTGGCACTTAGTGCCATGGTCTGGCTGATCTGGTGATGTCAGGTCATAGGCTGGACTTGATCTCAGAAGGCTTCTCCAGCCTCAGTAATTCTGTGATGCTGTGATTCTGGCTTGCATCTCCACGGACAGTGCTGGAAAAGGAGAGTGGTTTGATAGAGACTCCAGAATCCAACAGAGCTTGGCCTGAGTCACCACTCGGGAGCACTTGTCTGCAGAAAAAAAAAAGCTGGAAGTGGGTTCTTCTGAGAGCCACAGAAAAAAACCTCCATCCATTATTTTTTTTCCCCTCTGCTTTCCTTTGTTTGCTCTTCCTTTGCCCTGAAGAAGCTGTTGATTATAATTCTAATGCAGTTTGAGATGCAAGCTTAATGGAGCGGGCCTTTCTATTTTTGTACTCTGTGCATTGTCATGTGAAATAATGTGGATTATACTTTGCTGTTGTTGATGCATTGAATATACTTGATATTTAAATCCAGCAGTGTTTGTAGAAGACTGAGATTCTGTGCTGGGATCAGAGAGGCCTGAAGCTTGCTTGGTCTTATCATTTGTTTTATGGAAAGGCTGAGGTTCTGCCTTGTGGTTTTGTGGGCTTTGTTTCCCTTTTTTTTTTAACAAGACAAAGTTAAAGAATAAATTGGAATGAAGGGCAAATTCTGTTCTCCTTACTCAGAGAGAGAACCATCTTGATCTTCACTTGATCCTACTGAAAAGGATTCCTACCAACTGAGTGCTTTATGTTAAAGATCTAAAAGTCCAGAGTTAATTCTTTGTAGTCATGTTTCTCATTGCTCCTTCTGGTGTGATATTTTTAGCCTTCCATTTCTCCTCACCCCACCATGTTCTCCTAATAATTCAGCTCCCAATGTGTGCTCTTCTCCATTCTGTTAGACACCTTACACTGGGAAACCATGAGTGCCACTGAGGCCACAGACTAGCTGTGACACTCTCTGAATCCCTATTGTTAGATTCCAGCATGTCTGAAACTGCCTCTTCCAGGAAGCCCTGAAATGGACTAAAACCAGGTATAATAATGGGCTGAGAAAAGATCTGAAATGGGCAAAGAGCAGATATAATGGACCTCAAACCTATCATCTAAAACCCCCAATTTAAGGGGATGTGGTCCATATTTACAGAGTGGTTGAGTTCCATGCAGAGCTTGACCTGCAGAACAGGGCAGAGGGAATGTCTGTGCTGGGTTGAATTTGGTTACCAGAGGATCCCTGAACTGTCTCTCCACATTTTTTTTGGGAGCATCTGAGGTGCAATCAGCACCAAGGATGCTCTGCAGCCACAGGGAGGTGACCCCTTCTTTTTCTGGATAATTGTTGTCCAGTCGAGGTGTTTTAGCTAAAAGACACAAGCTGGGTTGGTTCAGGACCCACTGAGACCCCAAACACAGGAAAAAAAAGGTTAACTTTCCCCAAGATTCCCATCCCATTAGTGTAGATAGTGCTTAGGGTTGGCTCCTTCAGCTGTCACCTCTTCTGTTGCCCTACCTGAATCCTCAGCTGGTACCAACCTGAATTTCTGATTCAGAAACTGGAGACTGTGAAGGGGAAATATTTTAAGTTCCAGAAGCAGCCAGAGGGAGTGCAGTGAAGGTCAGCAGCCACAGTGTGCCCTGTAACAGGAGAAGAAGGAAGAAGCAAGGATGAGCTGCAAGTAAGAGGGGTCCTGAGTCAGCTTAGAAGTTGGCAAATGAGGTGAATTAGTGTAAGAAAAGTGGGAAAAGTTTAGTTGTTCATTGAATACTTGAAAAGCAGTTAGGAACAGGGTAATAAAACATGGAACCATAGAATCACAACAAGGTTTGGCTTGAAGGGACCTTTAAAACTCATCTAGTCCAGCCCCCCTGCAGTGAGCAGGGACATCTTCAACTAGACCAGGTTGCTCAGAGCCCCATCCAACCTGACCTGGAATGTTTCCAAGGAGGGGGTATCTCTCGACTCTCTGGGCAACTTGGGCCAGGGTTTCACCACTCTCAGAGTAAAAAATTTCTTCCTAGTATCTAGTCTGAACCTCCCCTCTTCGTGAGGCTCACAAGGAGTCCACTTCTTGAGCGTGTCCAGTTCCTTCTGAATGCCACCCCACCCCTCAGGTGTGTTAGCCACACACTCAGCTTGGTGTCATCTGCAGACCCAGGACCAGGCTTGGTATTGTAGCAGGGTGCAACACACATAGATGGAGAAGAGATCTGATGGCATCAGCTGCACTGAAGAAGTTTGAGTGCATCTAGACCAGCCTTGACACCTTTATCTTACCTGTTCCTCAAACTTCACTGTGTCCCAGGTGCAAATTTTCACTACTGGGTGGTTAGGAAGCTTTTCCCACCATGGCTGATTCTTTTTGTTATTATTACTTATCTCAAATTAAGCTGCCTTTCTTCTTGTACTTCTCTCAGTGGACATGACAACAGTTGCTCTCTGTCCTCTTTCTAACAACCTTTTACGTGTTGGAAGAGAGTTGCCATGCCAACCTTTTCTTCTGTTGCCAAGCAGAGGATGGAATGATAGTTTCACTTCCAATGCAGCACCAGGCACAAGATCTCAGTTGGAGCCATCTCCTCTGAGAACAGAAATACAGCAGGAAATCCATAGACCCTGGTCTGTACCATGTCTCTGACCAAACCCTGTCTCAGGTGAGTCTACCTGAACTTAACTGAGGGCAGAGGAACCTGGTTTTGGTAGCTGAGCTCTTTACTCTTGCATTTCCTGGCACAGGGGTGAATGGGACCAAGTTGTGTTTTTTTCTACATAGGAGGTTCAAGCAGGATAGAAAGGTTGGCTCTGAGGAGCCAGAAGAACTCTATCCTTGTACCATCATGTACCAAACCTCTGGCAATGCTTGTGGGAGCTTTATATATGCTTGGGAAGAGCTTGAAAATATATATGCTTGAAGCAGATGAATCAGGAGAAGGGGTCAGCTGCAACAGGGACAGGTCCAGAGTATCCCAGCTCCCAGCCATGAGGAGCTCCTGTCTGCTGCTGGTGGCAGAAGCAATGAACTTGCCTTGTAAACAAGCAAAGTAGAAGGCAGAGGAAGCTCAGAGATGAAGAAGAAGCTGTTTATCCCATAGAGCTTCATAGAATCATGGAATGGTTTATGTTGGAAGGGACCTCAAAGCTCATCCAGTTCCAACCCCCTGCACGGGCAGGGACACCTCCCACCAGCCCAGGTTGCTCCAAGCCCCATCCAACCTGTCCTTCAACACTTCCAGGGAGGAACTTTCCTGAGAGCAGTGCCTCCAGGGGAGAAACATGACATCTGGAAGGTTGTCCAGGATGATAAGACCAGTTTTGATATGTGTCAGTCATGCCAGCTTAAAGATGTTTGCAGTGATGATTCAAAAAATTGCCCAGAGGGTTTAGCTGATGTCAGTAGTGGGGACATGTGAGTGATGGATGTGCTTGTGCAGCACAGGTGAGACACCCTGGATCTGCAACCTGTTTTGTACTTTGCCCCTTTTTCTCAACCCTGAAACGTATTTGGCCAACCTCAGCTGCCTCCTGCAGTGGATCAGACTGCTCTCACCATCATCTCTGAGAACTGATTGTCATTAAAGCCACAAACTGACCAAAGGGAACAAAGGATAATGGGCACAGACTGGAGCACAGGAGGTTGAACCTGAATATGAGAAAATCCTTCTTTACTCTGAGGGTACCAGAGCCCTGGAATAAGCTGCCCAGGGAGGTTGTGGAGTCTCCATCCCTGGAGACATTCCAAACCTGCCTGGATGTGTTAATGTGGGATCTGCTCTAGGGGATCCTGCTCTAGCAGGGGGTTGGACCAGAGGGACCTCTCCAGAGGTACCTTCCAATCCTGACCATTCTGTGATTCAATGAAACCCAGCCCCAGAAGATGAAGAACTAACACCTGAACATTCACAGAATTGATATTTAAGAAAACTGCACCTAAGTGTAGCTGTGGAGGGGAACAGGGACAGAACACCACTCTGAAACAGGGGGGGGTTTGCCTTCCCCTTCAACCAACACCAGAACCAGCAAAAGGCAACCAAGGTTCATGCCTGGGTACAGACGAGCTGAGGATGTTACACGATGTTTGGTCATTAGCTTTCAATGAGGCTGTGTGTCAAGGGAAAGGGTGCTGCAGCTCGAAGAGGGGATGATTTACAGACCTGAGAAATAACAAAGCTTGTAAGGAACAAAGCTTGGAAATAAAACTGCATGCTCCACCTGAATTGCTACCTACCCATGTGTGTGCTCAGAGCTCATATTTAGTGCTTCTGGTGGCACATTGACAGACGGCTTAGTGAAAACAAATGTTAATGTTAATTAAGCTGGAAAACTTCCCAGATTTTAGAATGAGAGTGTTTGCTTGGATAATAATTCAGATAGCCTGTGACCTGCTTAGCTCTTTCACTGGGAAATGGGATCACTCAGAAATAGGGCATGAAACAATTGGAGGAGCTCAGGTAGATCTCAGACCATTTGCCTGGGATGGAGGGGAGCTGCTCCTTGTAACACCTTTCCCAACACTTTGAGCACCCCAAGTTTCAGTGACAGAGTGATCAGGCACCCCTCCCCTTCCTCACCTATACTATGCCAGCAGAGCTCACAGCAAAGTAACGCTTCCTGACATACCTCCTAAATCCTCCTTTACTTAATTTCACTCCAGTGCTTCCAGATGATGATAATTAACCTCCCTTACTGCAGACGACAGCAAACAGCAAGAGCTTGGAGGGATGAGTGAGGCGAGGTTGGGCAGTTTCCTAGGCACACAGTCAGATCCCCCTGCTTAATCTAGTTTTAGTTCTCCTGGCTTCAACGGGTCTAGACTGACCTGCACCAGCTAATGATCTGCCCCATTGATTTTAAATTCCCTGCTACATCCTTTTAATTCAACTCACAGTCACCAGCAGCAGCCTGAGACTTATGAACACCAGCAAAGGGCTGTGGGCTAAATAGATGCTCCAGCTATTATCACGGCGATGGGAATGCTTGTGCATGGATTTAGCTGTTTAGTGTTGCAAGGGCTGGGGTGGGGAAACAATTAGGAAATGGGGGCATGTACACAAGTAGCCCAGAAAGTCCTGGTAGCACTTCTATCTTTATGGAGGGCCACCTGATGGTGCAACACGTTCCCGTTTCCTGCTTCGCTGGGATGAATTTATCTCACGTCGTGGACGCGACACGCGCCGAGTCCCAGCTGGCAGCTCAGCCAGCCCTGGGTATTGCAATTAAGCCTCCTTGGCATTCAGTCGGGGTGATGCTCCCCAGAGGCCTCCTTAACATTCTCCAAAGGGACACAAGCTCGGCAGAGATGCTGCCAGAGCCCGGCACCAGGCGGGCTGCCAAGAGCAGATCGAGAAGCACCGAGGGAAGCGTCTGCCCAGGCTGCCATGTGGTGCAAGACAGGATGGTCCTCAGACCTCTCCCTGGAAAACAAGGAGGCACACGATGTATTTTCTTCTAATTGCCACTGGCTTAGAGATAACCTCCAAACTCTGTCATCTGGCTGGGAGGAGTTTTCTCCTTATGCATATCCCCTCTAGGAGGACCTTCACATGTCCACCCTCGTTGGCAACATGGCAGACCTTCAATTTTACAGCTCAGCTGGGGGAGATGCTGTGCTCACACTGACTAAGAATATATGTCCTGGGAAATGTGCCACTTCAGTGCACTTCCAGCAAAGCCATTTACTGTAGTAAAAATACTCACAGGCTCCACCCTAAATCATAGGATTGATGAAGGCCGCGTTGGATGACGTGCACCAGCTTTTGTTCGGCTCTGTGGGAGGTTGATTTTTACAGTCATTCCTTTCAGAACAACCAAAAAAGTAAATGGAAGGAAAAACTGGCATTAAAAGAAGGTCCAAAGCACGAGAGTGATTTGAAATCATAGAATGGTTTGGGTTGGAAGGGACCTTCAAGATCATCCAGTCCCAACCCTCCTGCATGGGCAGGGACACCTCCCACCAGCCCAGGCTGCTCCAAGCCCCATCCAACCTGCCCTTCAACACTGCCAGGGATGGGGCAGCCACAGCTTCTCTGGGCAATGAGATGTGGTAGGACATCTCTCCATGAGCTAACACGGAGTCCACAAGGATCAGCTGAGGTGCCCAATCCTCTTCTTGAGCCTTTCAATGGGACATCAAGGGGCAGGAGGGGGTGACTAGCAGAAGGCGTGATGGGGGACAACCTCCACCTAACCCTGATAGCCTAAAAAACCTAAACCAGCAACATCCCAGAGCGTTGTACTGGTGATGTAGGAACTTCCAGGCCAGGAAAAATCACAGACAGTTTCAACTGACCTCCTCTTTGCTATTGAATTAACTGCTTAGCAGCATATTGAGAGCTTGAAGTCGATTGTGACTGCCTCTTTGGGGAAGGAATTCAGTCTTGATTTGAAAGCCTTCAGCAGCAGAGATGCAGTGCTTTCCAGGGCACTTTGTTCAAACGGTCCATCACTCTGTTAAAAATTATTTCTATTTGAATATGCCAGGATTCCACTCTCAGTCATAAATACGCCTTTCTCCACCAGATTAAAGATTGCTTTGCTAACCACCATTTGCCCCTTATGAAAGTACTTACACACCTTAATCAAATCAGTCACCTCTCCATCTTCTTCTTCTTTTTTTGGTTTTTATTTTTTTTTATAAACTCAGCAGATTGGATTGCTGAAAGTCTCAGGGCAAGGCACTTTCTCCAGCTCTCGAGTAATTTTTCTTGCACTTTATTTATTTATTATTAGTCCTTTGGTTTTGCTGGGTTTTTTTAGACAGTCTTCAGACCTTTCCCCAACCTCCTTTTGAAAACTGACAGCAGACAACCAGCTGCTCTTCACGTCTCAGTCTTGCTGGTCTCTCTCAGAGAAATGGAAAACATTTCTCCTTTCCTAATTACAACTCCCTTCTTGTTTTCTCTGGGGTCTCTGTTCATCTCTTTGCTACAGCACCAGGGTGGGAATTTCTGGTGAGCTGCTTGTTTTCCAAGGCCCCTTAACCCTATTTCCTAACATGGGCTGCATTCCTTAAATCTCTCTGGGGTAACTTTGCAATTGTCTGTTTAAAATCCTTCCTACCTCTGTCAAGTCTGGTAATATATTTGCTCTGAGTAAAAACTCATGTTGAGCAGCCCAGGGTTTGCTCCACTCGTGCAGATTTCTCCTCAGCCAGCATTTTAAGTGCATTTTAATGACCCAACAATTTTTAAACAAAATGCACTCCTAGTAGTTTCTTAATATCTTCCCTGGTAATTATTGCTAATCATATTCATGAAGCACAAACCCTTCTTTGATATTCTTTTAAAAAATGGGAGAGGAAGGTGAGAACATCTTGAGGGATGGAGATTTTATTACTTTCTTCTCCTCAACCAGCAAGGAGCATTGCTGAGATCCCTTATGTTTTTTAACATGCCCAACAGTTCTCTAAGCCTGGGATTTTCCCTCATGTCTTTAGTTTTCCTAACCAGCCCTGTGAATTTCCTAGCTTCTCATTTTTGCTAATTACTATGTTCCTACTTCTGCTTTTCCTCTATTGTCCTTTCATTTTTAATTGTTGCCTTTGTTTCACCACTGGGCCAAAATAGGATTTTTAGGCCACTCTGTCCTTTTTCTTGATCTGCAAATAGTGGGTTTTCATGGAAGTGTGACTTGTGTCAATGCTCCATTGTGCTGGAAATCAGTCCTTGCCATTGTACTGGTACTAATTATAAAGCAAGAGAGGAGAGTGGCTACAGGCAGATGGGGCTGCACAAGAAAACCCTCAAGTAAATATTCCCAGTTGCACCTAGCTGAAAAATCTCTCAACCAGTCAGATTTGACCATTTTCATGTCTCTGTGCTCATTTACTCAAGGAGGGACACCTGTGATGCCACCTCCTCCCTCCACCCATCACAGCTCACAGCTGAAGAAGAGGGTTAGTTCAATTCCCAAAGAAGATGTATTTTTTTTTTTTGGGGGGGGAGGGTCTGAATTGGAATTACCATGTTCCAAGAGGTTCTCCTCTGTACTGCTGTAATAAAAAAAACCTTCCAAGGATGGGACAAATCCAAGAGAAAAATTACTTGGGACAATTTTGCTGTCACATTGCCACTGCTAAGCAAGGTTGAACCAGGCACCACTGGGACAGGATTAAAAAAACAAACCCAGAAAGGGGATAAAAAATGGAATAATTGGATGTTTCCAGCTCGTGGCACTATGGCCAATATAAATGATCCAGAACGGATCCAGGAAATTATATTGAAAACTGTATCTGATTAAAAGCTTATGGCTAAAAGTACATGGTGGTTTTTGAATAACAAGCAGGAAGAATGGGACCAGAGCTCTGTCTAGCCAATGATTTTGCCCTCAGGAAAAGAAAAGAGGCAAGACACATCTTTCTTTTGCTTTATAGGAACCAAACCCACTTGAGAAATATGCCAGGAGCAGGAATTTGCACAGGTTTTGCTGTACAGCTGCTAGTTCAGAGCCTCCCTCCACGCTTTTAGCAAAGCTTGTGCACAAACCAGTTCTGGGGGCTCCAGTAGCTTTCTGGGTCCAAGCTGAGGTGGCTGCTGGTATCTGGAACACCCAGCAATGTGTTTTTTTGTGGACATAACATCCCCCTTCTGTGAGCTGAGCTACTTGAGCTCCAAAAAATATTTGAACTTCATGTGGGTGGGGGAAAAAATAAGATGTTTGTGTTTTCTGCTTGCCTCTCTTTTTGGAAAGGTTTACTGAGGAGGAGGTCTCTGTGCTCAGAGCTTGGCAACTTCCCTCTGGCCATAACTTGTGATTGGTGTTGCCAGAATTTGAGTCTCATTTTTGGGGTTCAAATGAACCTCAACTCTCACTGCTAATCTGATCAAAAGCCTTGAGGTCTCATGTTGCTTTGGGAGGAAGGGGCAGAAAACCAAGAGATACCCTTGACTTCAGCACAGGACTCCCAAATTTGCTTTGAGACTCATTCTATTGAGCTGAGGTTCACAGAGTTTTCAACCCCCTCAGTCATCAGAGGCAATTCCAGGGATTTCTGGAAGATGGAAAATTAGGGCTTGAAGTCCAGGAAACCAACCGTGTCCTGGGCTGCATCAAAAGAGGTGTGACAAGTAGGTCAAGGCAGGGAGATTCTCTCCCTTTGATCTCGTGAGACCCCCCCTTTCAATGCTGTGTCCAGCCCTGGGGGCCTCAAAATGAGAAGGACATGGAGCTGTTGGAGAGAGGCCAGAGGAGGCCACAGAGATGATGGGAGGGCTGGAGCAGCTCTGCTCTGGAGACAGGCTGGGAGAGTTGGGGTGTTCAGCCTGGAGAAGAGAAGGCTCCAGGGAGACCTGAGAGCACCTTCCAGTGCCTGAAGGGGCTCGAGAAAAGCTGGGGAGGGACCTGGGACAAGGGCAGGGAGGGATGGGATGAGGGGGAATGGATCAACATGGAAATATGGGAGATTTAGGTTGGACATGAGGAAAAAACTCTTTGCTGTGAGGATGGTGAGACCCTGGCCCAGGTTGTCCAGGGAAGCTGTGGCTGCCCCATCCCTGGCAGTGTTGAAGGGCAGGTTGGATGGGGCTTGGAGCAGCCTGGGCTGGTGGGAGGTGTCCCTGCCCATGGCAGGGGGTTGGGCCTGGATAATCATTAAGGTCCCTTCCAATCCAAACCAGTCTGTGGTTCTATGATTGATTGATAAATTGATCCATGAGTGACTGACAGTCCGTATTACTCTGGGTGTTGGGCAGAGACAGGAACCTTGACTCAGTTGCCTAAACATCAGTTGCAGTGAAATCAGGGTTCCATTGTGAGCATTTTCCTTTGACCACTTCTGTCTCAGGACATACTCCACACAGAGGAGCTGTGCAAATAAACATGAACATTGTATATACAGGGGGACTGTCAAACAGCCAGACGAGGAACAAGGAAAATGGGCCCACGGTGTTCAGTCATAAAACCACTGGAAAAGATGCTCAACAATGAAGTGGAATTAAATGAAATTCTAGCCACTCAGAATACATTATCCCTGCAGCATGTCCATGAAATCACTCTCTGAAATGCAGAGTAATTTGCTCTTAGCCCAGGAAGCCTTTCTGGCTTTTTCCCCCCTCCCCCCTGCTTTTTATCCCCTCTTCCCTTTATTTTATTTATTATTTTTTTTTGATAGCAATCATTTGGGAACTCGTTTCTCACTCGTTCTGCTCCCGCAGGAAATATTCTCCAAGGGAACAATAGTGATGTGTCATCATGACGTTCCGGGTCACTCATTCAGCAGCACTAATGTCTCTGATGCCCAATTGCTTTGCCTGTGTGCACTAAGCTGCTTCTGGAGGAGCTTTCATGTCCTTTAACTCTTTGCTGGGTTGTCGGCTCATTGCTCCAGCAACCACGAATTTGCCTTTGCAGAGGAACAGGCTGTGGAGACGGACCTGGCAAGGGGCCACGTGAAGCACTTTCTGTGGCATAATCAGCAGCTCTGATGGGGAGAGAGGGAGGATAACGTTGTGCACCTCGACCCAAAGCAGTGATGGACAAATTCGTTGCCATGAAGAGCTCTTCTGCTGTTGACCCCAGGCATGATGAGCTTCATCACCAGCTGGACAAAGTATATTTGACCGTTTTGATTTCTCTGTCATCATTTACACACATAGGGACAACAAGCTCCAATACTTGTGATGCCACCATTTCCTGTGTATATATCACAGGCTTAGTGGAGATCTCACCATCATGGTCCAGCACTTGAAGGGTGGCTACAAAGAAGATAGAGACTCTCTTTTTCCAGGGAGTCACATGGAAAAGATGAGGGGTAATGGGGACAAGTTGCTTCTGGAGAGATTCTGATTGGACACCAGCTGAATTTTTTTCAAAATGAGTCATTGGGATAATCTCCCCAGGGAAGTGATGGAGTCCTCAACAATGGACACTTTTAAGATTTGGCTGGACTGGGCCATTTTGCCTAGACTGTGTTTTTGCCTGTTGGACCTGGTGAACCTTGAGGACCCTTCCAACCTGGAGCTATATAATTCTATGATTCCTTATTGTTACTTCTATTTCATTTCATAAAGTCACAGACTGGGTTGGGTTGGATGGGACCTCAAAGACCTCTTATCTCTTTCTTTCTCTCTTTCTCTCTATCTTGCCTTCAGAAATGGCTTTTGAACCACATCAAAGGATGTTCCTGACATTCAGAAATGGTGACAAATGCTGATGATTTCCACACAACCAGTCATAGAATCATATAATGGGTTGGAAAGGACCCTAAAGATCATCTAATTCCAACTCCCCTACCACAGGCAGGGACACCTCCCACCAGACCAGGTTTCTCCAAGCCCCATCCAACCTGCCCTTGAACACTTCCAAGAATGGGGAATCCAATGCAAAGTTAATTTGCATTAATTTATTTCTTTATTATTATTATTATTTGTGTTTTCAGTTTTCTCTCTGCACATTTTCACGTGGTTTGACCATTTAATTTACAAGCACCACCCCCACTTCTAGGGCAGATGTTGTCCAAAACAGGCTGAAATTTCTCATTGCCACTTGGTTGTCTTGCACAAGAGGCATGTGAGAAGAAGGAACTTGCGTAGTGGTGTTACTTGGGAAGAAGAGCTGGTTTACATCCCAATGCTTTCTGATCCTCCTTGAGATGACCTCTTCATCACTGCTGAAACAGCCCACAACGTTCCCTCAGGCTGTCTTTATCATGGGTATCATGGTCTAGCACTGTGAGCATCAGACATGTTCACACACCACCAGAAACTCCAGATCATTCTGGGTCATGGTCCTCAGGGTTTGTCAGTGAAAGCTGAGCTTTCTTAATTTCAGAGAAAATAAATGATCATTTGGTGGTTATTTCATTTCCATGGAGTTCTGATTAGATTGCTCGTTCAGAGTTCACTTGCACTTCAGGATTCACTTGGCAACAAAACCCCAGAACTGGCAGAACATTGATGATGAAATGTTTCACAAAAAGAAAAAGTGTCTTTAAGCAAAACATGTTGATTTCTGGGAAAATATTTCTGATCAGTTTTTTTCCAGAAGACAATAAACAAACCATCCGACCAGAAACTGTTTTTTTCTTCAAGCTTACACCATCTTAGACAGCAGGAAGAAATTCTTCACCATGAGGGTAGGAAGGCACTGGAACAGGTTGCCCAGGGAGGCTGTTGATGCCCCATCCCTGGAGGTGTTCCAGGGCAGGTTGGATGAGGCTTGTGCAGCCTGGTCTGGTGGGAGGTGTCCCTGCTCATAGCAGGGGGGTTGGAACCTGATGATCTTTAAGGTTCCTTCCAACCTTCACCATTCTGTGATTCTATGGTTTCTTCCACTTTGTGTCATGATTACCCATTAAAAATGGTAACAGGAACATGGGAGGCTGGGAGGCAGAAAAAGGTCTTAGAAAAATGAAAAGAAAGAAAGGAGAGAAAGGAAGGAAAGGAAGGAAAGGAAAGAAGAGAGAGAGGAAGAGAGGAAGAGAGGAAGAGAGGAAGAGAGGAAGAGAGGAAGAGAGGAAGAGAGGAAGAGAGGAAGAGAGGAAGGAAGGAAGGAAGGAAGGAAGGAAGGAAGGAAGGAAGGAAGGAAGGAAGGAAGGAAGGAAGGAAGGAAGGAAGGAAGGAAGGAAGGAAGGAAGGAAGGAAGGAAGGAAGGAAAAGAAAGAAAGAAAGAAAGAAAGAAAGAAAGAAAGAAAGAAAGAAAGAAAGAAAGAAAGAAAGAAAGAAAGAAAGAAAGAAAGAAAGAAAGAAAGAAAGAAAGAAAGAAAGAAAGAAAGAAAGAAAGAAAGAAAGAAAGAAAGAAAGAGAAAGAAAGAAAGAAAGAAAGAAAGAAAGAAAGAAAGAAAGAAAGAAAGAAAGAAAGAAAGAAAGAAAGAAAGAAAGAAAGAAAGAAAGAAAAGGTCTTTGCATAGTCAAGAAGATGAGTTGAGAAAACCCACTAGTGAGTTGTGTGGGGAAAGGGACATTTATTTCATTCGTAACTTCTCTCCGACCCAATTAAATGATGGGATGAATGTCTAAAACTGCCAACGCCCACCTTGTTCTATTCCCAAGAATGCAAATGAGGGATCTGGGGATTTTTGACCCCACCGACACCTTTCCTGTCTTCTCCTTGACCACCTCACCACGAAGCTGTCAGCAACGGAGAGCCTCACCCCCCCAGCCTGCCGGCAGAAGCGAGCTTTGGGTTGTGCTGCAGTCAGCTCCATTCCTCCTGCCCTCACCCTGCAAACTTCTCTTCTTCTTGCAGTGGGGATTGAAGGAAGAAATAACAGTGGTAGGTCATTATGACGTTTTAGTGTGTGGTTTATAGGGCACCATGACTCACTGATTCAGGGAAAAAGGGACTTCTGCAGCTGGCTACAAAATTGCCTGTTTCAGTCAATCCTGCTGGTGGCTCCTCTAGGGATTTTATGAAGTGTGAATTCTAGATGGGTGTGTGAGTGCATATAGACATATATGTAAATATTAGGGGGACTCTGTTTCTGGAAGAACCAGTTGCAAAGCAAAAGGGAAACACTGCAATGAAAAACACGAAGTCTCAAAGTGCTGAAAGCAGCACAAGGCTCTGTCAAGTCTGGAGAAGAGAGTATCTGTCATGAATGACCCTGCCGGGAATGTGTCCAAGCTCAACTGCTCAGAGAGTTCATAGGGTTGTTGTCCTTGTTTTGCTTGTTGTTTGTTTTTTTGTGTGTGTGAGTTTGATACAGTCACCATCTCCTATGGCTCAAAGACTTTTGGGCCAGTGATTCCTAAAGTTTCAGGGGGATCGGGTCGTGGATGAAAGGGTCATAAATCAACCTTCTGCTGCTGGTGCACAGGGGCAAATTTTCTCTGTGTTGTTTTCAGTTTGGCTTCTGCACAGGGAGGTCTGAGGTCTCCAAGGATTCAGAGAGCTGCTGCAGGGACCCTAAAAACCCCAGGGCAGATACATGTGCACAGTTCATGTGACTCAATAGACAAAAAAAACCCCAACAACTTGTTCTGAAGGGAAAATAAAGACCCTGGAGACAGTATTATTAAGTTTATCTCCAGTTTGGACTTGCAGCACATCTTGATTAAAGATGCTTGGAGGGAACTGAGGCATTGAAGGAGAGAGAAAAGGGCAAGGGACCTCTCTGATGGCATTTTTGGTAAAGGTCTCATTTTGAGCGGAGACAGAGACACTTCAAACGAGCTTGTGGGCAGTGTAAAAGAAGCATCTGCTCCCCTCTGGAGAGCTGTGTTGGGCCTCACATTATGGGATTGCACATGGAAACCTGGAACCTGAACTTGATGATCTCAGAGGTCTTTTCCAGCCTCAATAATTCTGTGATTCTGCAATGTGCACGTCTCATTTTGAGGATGGCAGACACCTCTCCATGGTCCGTTTGGAGATGGTAGGAAGAACTTGAAGGCTGGGACCTGAGGTAGAGGGATTTACTGTTGGCTACTTTGGGAAAGGCAGGAGGCTTCTTGGCTCATCCAAAGGGTCGATTGAAACTATCGTATCAAAGGAAGAAGACAGCAAGCAAGCATAGCTAATTCACACGGAGAAGACAAGGGCTAATGGGTACAAATTGTTCCTGGGGAGATTCCAATTGGACTCCAGAAGAAAATTTTTCACCAGGAGAACATTTAGACATTGGTATAATCTCCCAAGTGGGAGTAGTGGATTCCCCTACATTGGACAGTGTTAAGTCTCAGCTTGACAGGGTGCTGAGCCACCTCATATCAACTATAGAAGTACTTAGAATGGTTGGACCTGATGATCTTTGAGGTCCCTTCCAACCTGGCACTCTGTGATTCTACGATTCTAAAGGGAGAAACTGAGGCAGAAGTTGGGACCAGAGTCTATTTAAGCCAGATGCATTCCTTCATAAAGTTTGTAGAAACTGAAGGTCTTTGAACTGGAAAAATTGTCTGAAATTTGTTGGTGGGTACAAAATTTATGAAGGAGGACTAAGGCAAACAGATATTTCAGCTACATAAAGGGCTCCTTTTCTTAGGAAGCCAGCCTAAAAAAATAATCACATCCTTCACAGAAAGTGTATGTAGACAGATCCATCAGATACGAGTGTGAACTGTGCACACATCCAGGCTTCTTGCTGGAGAGGAATCCTCCCACCCATATTGTCTCACCCCAACATCCTGGCAGGAAGCTTTTATCCCATCCAAGATGTGTGTTGTCCCAGAGCCAAGATGACACCTCACACCTCACAGGATCTCGGTCCACAGCTCCTGTTCTTCAAACGTAGCTGCCAAAAATAACAAGCCCTGTCAGTGACTCTCTAGCTTAACTCAGAAAATCTGGTAGCACAAGGTTCAGGACTCTGGGCAACCTCAAGAGCAGTGGCAAGGGGCTTTGACATTGGACTCCCCTTCCTCTGTCTTAACTTAATCCATACAAGACCTCCAATACAGCTGGTTCATGTTCTCCAGGAAATAAAGGAGCCTGCCCCCAGGCAAACCCCTGACTGCCCCCAGAAATCTTGTATGGACCATTCTGCCTGGTTCTTGTGTGCTGCATTATACAGCAAGTACCTTTGCAGCAGCTCAGACTGGGGGTTCACCTGGCTGGAGAGCAGCATCTGTGGAAAGGGATCTGGGGGTCCCAGTGGACAACAAGCTCAGTATAAGTGAACAATGTGCTGCTGCAGCAAAGGAAGACAACAAGGTGCTGGTTTGCACTGACAGGGGCATCACCAGGAAAGATGAAGAAGTCATTGTCCCACTCTACTCAGTGCTTGTCAGGCCACACTTGGAGTATTGTGTTCAGTTCTGGTCCCAGTTATGCAAAAGACATGTGGGCAGGGTGGAGAGGGTGCAGAGAAGGGCCATGAAGATGATCCATGGAACAGGAAGCCTGCTGTACAAGGAAAGGTTGAGAGAACAGGGTTTGTTCAGCCTGAAGAAAGGAAGACTCAAGGGGGACCTTATTGCCATGCTCTGGTACTTAAAGGGTGGCTACAAAGATGGAAATTCCCTTTTTACAAGGATTCACATAAAAAATTAAGGGCAATAGGTGTGAGTTTCTCCTGGGGACATTCTGAATGGACACTTGAAGAAAATTTTCACTGTGAGAGCAGCTGGACATTGGAATAACCTCTCCATGGAAGTGGTGGGTTCTCTAACATGGGACAGAGGTCTGCAGGACAAGGGGGAGCATGTAGATCATGTAGCCTTGAGAGATGAGGCTTGCAGGGGAGCTCTCAGCCTCACTTGTTTTATGCAGAGCCAGCTCAGGCATAGAATCATAGAATCCTAGGATGGTGAAGGTTGGAAAGGACCTTAAAGATCATCTGGTTCCAGCCTCCCTGCTATGAGCAGGGACACCTCCCACCAGACCAGACTGCACAAGCCTCATCCAACCTGCCCTTGAACACCTCCCGGGATGGGGCAGCCACAACCTCCCTGGGCAACCTGTTCCAGCACCTTCCTGCACTCATGGATCACGCATCTTCCTGTCCTCTGGCTCATGCTGCAGGGCCACTGTGAGGTTGGGGATGGAGATCCTCCTACAAGTGGGGAGGGCAAGAACATGCTGACCCTGCTGAAATAAAGAGCAGGAACCAATTTTTATGGGTGATATTCAGCTACTGGAGGGCGGATACTTGTTTTCTCCTCTGTCACGTAACACTCACACTGCATTTCCCCTGATATTTTCTATTTTAGTGTAACAGAAGAAGCAGGGATTTCATCACTTTCCTCCCACAGAGGCCAACTACTCAGCATAGGTGGAAATTGCATCTTAATTTCCCTTTTACTGAGCAGGTTGATACCTGCTATATCAAAGGGATGGCATTTCTCTAAGGACAGGCTGCAAAACTCTGATGAGAGGATAAGCACAATGAGTGGACAATCACAAGTCTTTCCCTGATGATATTTGGAAATGAGAAATTATAACATCCTATTTCAGTGGAACAAGGGGTTGGGACTTATTGAAAAATGGAAAGGAAAGAAAAAAAAAAGTTCCCCTTTCCAGGAAGAGCACTTAACAATATGCAAGCAAAGTGGATAAAAGCAGCTCAGTAACAACCCCAATTGCACAGAGATTGTCTCCTGCATTCCTGCACATCTTTGCCTTTTTGACATTTAACTTTAATTTATAGCAATTTAGCTTGCTCTTAGAGGCTGCTCTGTACGTTTGGGAAAGCAAAGTGATCTGTTAAATGTTTGTCTGAAATTCAAATCAGGCACAAAGCAGCTTTGTCTTTTCCTTTAGAGGGAGAAAAGACACCTGCCACCACCCCCTGTCTGCATATCCTTATTTTGGCATAAAGAGGCAAATTATGCTCCCATTATAAATTCTTTAGTAGACAAGAGGACAAACACGAGTTAGTTTGGCCCATTGGCCAAGAGTTGCATCACTAGATGCCCATAGTTAGATCCCTAAGTGCACACTCAGGTGGGCAGTCACGGTCCCAAATCCAGGGGAAAAAAAACCACTTGGGCATATGGGACAGCTCATGTCCTGACCCCATGGCACGTGCCAGGCCCTGTAATCATTCAGAGCTGATGCCTCAGCACAGCTCACGTTGCAAATTGGGTGCAAAGATGAGTGATTCCGAGCTCTTGCAAATTTTTGAGATTTCTGGAAGTTGCCAAGAGCTCTTCTGAGCAGGCCAGCTGTGCCCATGATCATTGACACTTACCTTCTGCAGGGGCATGTAGTGATAGGATGAGAGGTAATGACTTTAAACTGGAAGAGGGGAGGTTTAGGTTAGACATAGGGAAGAAATTCTTTGCTGTGAGGGTGGTGAGACCCTGGCCCAGGTTGCCCAGAGAAGCTGTGGCTGCCCCATCCCTGGCAGTGTTGAAGGGCAGGTTGGATGGGGCTTGGAGCAGCCTGGGCTGGTGGGAGGTGTCCCTGCCCATGCAGGGGGGTTGGATCTAGATGGTCTTTAAGGTCCTTTCCTACCCAAACAATTCTGTGATAAACCATTCTGTGAATCTGTGTTCTTTATAACTCTGCTGAGATCCCAAAGGAGTCACTTCCCTTTGCGTGTCTTCTCCATCTCCATGTGTCTGGAATAACACAAGGACCATGCTGAACATGCTTGGCTTCTTTCCATACCCTGGTAACATCTGCAGAGGTTACTCAGGGATGAAAAGCCTTCAGGGGTGGTGTTGGAGGACTGTGCAGGTTGGAAGGAAGCAACCTACCCTAGATATTTGCTGGAGGGAACCCTGCACTGAACTCTACCTGATCACTTTCCAACATTTTCATATCCTGAGCTGTCTAAAACCAAACCTGGGACAGCAACAGTGACCAGGACCCAGAGTTTGCTTCCTAACATCCTTTTATTTAGCAATGTAAATGTAGCATCTAAAAAACCAGTTAAGTTCACTGATCCTGACTAACTGAGATCAAAAAGTGTTAATTTTCTGCTGGGCTGAGGAGCCAAATTGGATCACAGAAAAGTCCATGAGCACCACAGCCAGAGCAGAAGGCCCTCTGGCCATGAGAAAATGCAGGGAGAAGAAATCAAACAACACTTTTTTTGGCAGCACTGAGCCATTCAGAGGGCAGGACTGCTGCTGGAGTCACAGCTTTCTCCAGGTGTCTGGTATTGGAGATTGTTGGTTACTGAGACTTTCCTGTGCTGCCCACGCACATTCATTTAGTGTCTGAAAATATAACTTCCTTGTGTTCATTCTAACAAAGCTAAAGCAGTGATAGGTGTCTGGAAAATAATTAATTCTGACTCTTTTTTTTTTTGCCTCTTTTTGCTCATGAATTCTCTGCCAGTGACCCGTGATTTTCCCAGGGTGGCCGATTATTCAGAATTATTCACTGATGACCTTGTGAATACTCTTGGCCTTTCTGTTGCTTGTAAGAAGTCTGTGAGCAGAATAATATTTAAAAGCAGGGACATCTCTGAGGTTCTGGAATAGTTCTGGCCTCCAGGAATGTTACATGGGACAGCACATCTCCAGCTGACCTTAGTCACTTCACTTAATGCCTCTGAGCAACCAACTCCATATCTGAGCTGAACCTTCTCTTACATGGCAAGGATTTCTTTGATGATAATGGTGAAATTATTCATGTCTGCAAGGTGTTCCTGTGTTAATGTCAGTGTAGGGCCAAGGTGGGAATATCCTGAGTCATTAATACAGAAAGGTGACATAATAAGGGTTATTTTTCTGGTCAGTCGAGAAACGTCAAATCAGGTTTCTGGAGCAATTAAAAAAATTTGAATGCAAGGTCCTAGAAATCGTGTGTTAACTGAACATGAGCTATTGCTCTCAGTGTGGGAGCAAGTGTCTGAAATCCAGCAGCCATTTCCACCCAGGGCCTCTTTTAACTCCATAAATCAATTCAAAACTCTATATCCCCGTGACCATTCTTGGATGCTGGCTGGGGGCAGCCAATTTCTGGAGCTGTTGCCTCAACAACCTCAGTGCCAGGACTATATGCAGAAAAAGCACACTCCAAAAAGGGCCACTGACACATTTGAAGAGGCTGGTTTGAAATTTCCAGCAAACACTGATGGAAAAGCCCTTCTCAGCTCTTACTGTAGAGCTTGTTAGAAATGGTGCAAAAATCCATCCTCAGGAGATCAAGTGCCCCTCTGACTTCCTTCTTTTGAAGTAATCTGACAAAAGGGATGAAAACCTTTCTTGCAGTCCCCTGTTTTTCCATTGCTGGCCTCCTGCCCTGGGCTTTCCACGGGACACCTCCTGAAAAATTTCAACCCGAGCCCCTGTTGCCGTGGGATGGGGGCAGAGCTCAGGAAGGCTGAGAGCTTGAGGGCTGGCATTTGCAGGAGGAAAAAGGCCAAGGTAGATTTGAACACTGACATCCTTGAACACTGACATCCTTGCTCCCGTGGAGCTCCTGACAGCTGGTCACACTGGGGCCATGCCCATCACCATGTGCAAGTCCTGGCTTTCCAGAGGCTGAAAGGAGCTGGAATATGAGGGTCTTGGCCAGGAGGTTCATCATGAACACATGGCTTCCCACCATGCATGGATCACCATGTTTGCTTATTGCCATGGTATCTATTTTGTTGCCTCTGAGGGAATAATGTGGATATTAAGGCCATCAGAGAGTCTCCTCTTCTGCATAATATTCCCCTTTCCTAGTAATTCCTGCTGGGACAATTACTTTTTTGTAGCACAGTTATGACAACATTAAGCCCACAATGTTGGAGCTGAACTGCAGTGTATCTTTTCAAGAGGAGTCCTATCTGACTTCTAAACCTGGAGCGAGAAGGTGTTTACCACTGGTTTTGCAAAGCTCTTGCAGTCATTGCTTCCACACATGGTTAGTAATAATAATAATAATAATAATAATAATTCAAAAACCACCTTTCGTTTCTAACGTGGAGTTTTCTGACTTCAATGCCCAAACACGTTAGATCAGCGTGTGGGGGGAAAACAACCAAATGTGAGCTACAGGTCCCCTGGCACCAGAAGAAAATGAAGCCTTGCTGACTCAGGCATTTATTCCGTGTTCATCATCCCTGTCTGAGCACGTGGGAACTGTGTGGGAAAGTGGAGCTGTTATTGGTGTTTTGACAAACCTAGTTTGTCTCTAAATGGTTTTGATTTTCCTCTGGCCCATCCCCTTTGCCTTATGGGACAGACTGACAAGCTTGTTTGTTTTTCATAAATGTTCTCTTCCTTCTTTTTCTTAAATGGATTTTTTTTTCTTTTGGTAAAAAAAAACCTCCCTTCTTTTCTGGTGTGTTCTGGTTTGACATCACTGCAGATCACAAACCCAGCACTGTTCAGTTGGGTTTCCTTTCCCATTTACTCCTTCACAGAATCACAGAACCTTAGGGGTTGGAAGGGACCTCAAAAGATCACCTTGTCCAACCCCCCCGCCAGAGCAGGATCCCCTAGATGCAAATAGTGAGAATAATTATGGAGAGAGCTGCTGAGGAGCACACCCATGCCTTTGACCCATGGGTCAGGAGGGCTCTGAACTCCTGTCTTTCCTTTCAAGACATGTTGTGTTCCCGTGGCTGCAGCAAAGGGCGGCTGGTGGCATCAGTAGGTTGAGGACAGGCAGCAAAAATCCTCAATCCATATGGTGAGAAGGTCCTTTCCACCTGACTGGTTACACTCTCCGGGGATGCCTTGCAGACTCCTTTGTGCCTGTAAGATGTGGATTTCCTCTGCTCATTCTTACAACAAAGAAGCAGAGATGTTTTAACTCTACAAAGCCCAAGAACCCAGCCACCCGCTCACACCAAGGAGGTAAGAAACAGCAAAATCTCTTTCATTTTAAAGCCTCCTCTAGATTGTTAGATTGTCCCAGTGTGGATATGAGTTACTGGTGCCTGAGGAAAACTACATGACACCTCATCTAACAAATTAAATGTTTCCATGCAATTAAAATGAAGCACTCAGCCTTAGTGTAATAAACTTGAGGCCATTAGTATTCCTAGCGCTGTTGCCTTCATTGTGCTTTACAGTGCCATAAATATTGGCTCAGCATGATGGCTCAGCAGACACTGGGCATGGAGAAAAATATCTTGTAATATTTGTTATTAAAACATTAAAAAGTCCTTTACTTGAGCACACACATTTTTAAAAGCTCTCTGACATGGAGCCTCTGCTTTTAATCTCCCTGTGTGTCCCCGGGCACTCCATCACGGCTTCTTGCTGGAGTGGGAGGGAGGGAGAGCTGCTGCCAAGGGCTGTGACCCCATAGCTGCTCTGAGGCAGGGACAAGTGCCTGAAGAAACCCAACACTGGCCTGAGGAGAAGGCTAGAGCTGTGATCCAAAGGTGGTAAAATTCCTTGTGAATTTTTCCAAGGACTTGGATGCTGAGTGTTGAGATGAACATCCAAAGAAGATGCTCGTGTCTGGAGAATCATGATGTCTGAGTATAACCTGGCACCTCCTGATCAAGAATCCTATAAGAGCAGGATTTACCTTCACAAGAGTTAGCTGTAGGATTCACCTTGGCAGGTGATGACAAAAAAATTCAGGTGTCTACAAATGAGGTGTCCAGGTCCCTAATATATCTTGTAGGACACTCAAGTATCTAGAGAGAAATTAGCAGACTTCGAGTTCAGTTGCCCATGCAAAGGTGCCTGGTGCTGCTTGAGATGCCCTGGAATACCTGAGATATCTGTGCAGGTCTGGCAGAGAGGACATGGGACTCAAGGGAGATCAAGACCCTTTTTGTGGTCAAGTGACATTACCTGGAGGACCTCGTAGGGTTAGACACCATAAAATAAACCAGCAGAAGATGTAGGTGTTTCCCTGTGCTCTATGTGTGCAAACTCTCCGTGGAAATGCAATCAAGTGAAGTCAGGGGAGATGGTGGTGAGGTCCATCTAGCTGAATGAAGGTATCTTCTTTAATATGGGATGAGTCATGTCCTGGCCTCCACCAGCAAGCTCTCCCCAGGCTGATGTGGTTGGACAGAAATAGTTTCCCTGAAGACAGCAAAGTATGAGCAGACACAGCTGATCTACAGACACTTGAACACAATTAGGAGGAGACACCTACAAATTCATAACAACCCTCTCTGTAGCCTTGTGGCCTGGCTGAGAAGTAGTGCAGGGAGCAGAGCTGCAGGATTCCTACTCCAAAGTGCTGTGGGGTTTAGTTCATGGGATTTGCTTGAGTTGAATCATGAGAACGTGACTCTGCACTGAGAAAGGTAAAGCTAAAATTGTGGTAAGGAACTGAAAGCAAGAGCTGCCTTGAAGATGTGGAAAAAAAGTGCAGCACCTTGTGCTCTGGCAGGGGTTTTCCTGATGAACTGGACTCCTATTTCTCTTTTTCCTGCAGCCTGGAAGATCTTCCTGTGAGGACCTGCTCTTTCAGTGAGTTATCTTTGCCAAACTTCCACCTGTGCTCTCCTAGTTACATCCTCTGAAGCATCCCAGACCAGTGTCCTGCCTCTGCAGGTCTCAGCACATGGTTAATACCTGTCACACTCTCATTTTCTTTGCTAAGCAACACGTCTTTGAATTCATTCAGAGAGCAGGGGAGCCAGGGTTTTAATAAAACCCAAACAGAAACACCTTATCCACTAATAAACAGTTTCAGCTAAAAATAGGCAACATATTTCTTTGCTGGGATTTATGCTTTATATACTTGGGGATATGCTTGTGGGTTTGAGCCTTTCCCCCCATGCTTTATCCACTCTGTAGGTACAGATTTGGTTCAGTATCAGCTCTAGAAGTTACAGTTATATTTGCCAGAACCCTTCTTCTTTTCCAGTGGTTGAATTCATTTTTATTTATTTCTTTTTACACTTGCTTTTACATTTTTATTTTTGCTTTGGGATGCTTTTTTCCTCCCTTCTCTTTCACCAGCTGGCAAGGGAGTGGCTCTTTTGCAACTATATGGAATTCCTAAGCTCATCTCAGCTTTTCCCACACACCCCTGGACCCAGAGCTGTTGAAAAACATGAAACATCTTTCTAAACAACCAGAGCTGGGCAAAGCAAAAGCAGTGAGAAGTGGATCTCTTCCCTCAGTGTTAGATCTGTCCTACCTCTGCCCCTTTCTCTTTAGAAATAGTCACACTGTTGTACTCATCTTATTTCATAAATTCTGCCATTTCCAGCTTAAAATATTGTTAGTGGATTTTCTAAGCACCCTCTGCAGCACAGAATTGGGGGCTGATTTGTGCTGTGTCCCTTCATGGTTTTGAGAATCCCCTTACTGCCTCCTTATCAAGAGCCATCCTGCTTTTCCAGGCAGCTTCACAATTTGTCTTTGCTATTACAGATGGATTTAAAACAAGGAGTTTTATCTCTCAGCTATTTCTGGCTCAGTATCCCTGTCACCTCTGCCATCCTTCCCCCTCCTACTGAGATTCAGCCACCAGAGAATGAAATGCATTTTGGAAATGCCTTGTTTATGCCACAGAAAGGATGAGCAGCTTAGCTTGGGAGCTACCACTTGAGCATCCTCATGCAGACACCCTCAGCAAATCTTCAGCTTCTTTCTTCAGCAAAATCCTAGAAAGTTTGAAATCCAATGTGGGAAGGCATCACCCGTGTGAAAGTTGGGGGTGCAGAAAGGTTACCTACTGGGAGTTTTGAAAGCAGAGGCACAAAAATTCTTATCAGCTACCCGAATGCCCTTAAACTTTACAGACCATCACAACGTGGCCATCTGGATCCTGGGCACGTGATCTGAAGAACAAAGCACTTACCATTTACAGTACATAAATCTGGGGAGATTTCAATGTATGTGATCATAAAAGTGCAGAAGCATTAGAGGTCAGAACACTTGCTTTGTGGCAATAAAAATATCAACAATGCACAGAGCAAGTCCTTTCCCCTCCAGTTTCCAGTGTCTTTCACAGTTAGAAGTGAAAACATATGCAGATATAAGGCAGTGGGAGGAGATAAACCAGGGCTATCACAAGTGGAGGGGCTATTCACTGCTGGAGAGAGAAATCAAGTCATATGAGACAGGGGGAGAAATGATGGAATCACATAAATATTTTGGTTGGAAATTACTTTCAAGATCATCAAGTCCAACCATTAACCCAACCCTGCCAAGACCACCACTGCCCCATGTCCCTCAGCACCACATCTATGTGGCTTTGAAATCCCTCCAGGGATGGGGACTCCCCCCCTGCCCTGGGCAGCCTGGGCCAGGGCCTGACAACCCTTTTGGGGAAGAAATTGTTCCTAATATCCAGTCTAAACTTCCTCTGGAGCAACTTGAGGCTGATTCCTCTTGTCCCATCCCTTGTTCCTGGGGAGCAGAGCCCGACCCCCCTGGCTCCAACCTCCTCTCAGGCAGCTGCAGAGCCAGCAGGTCTCCCCTCAGCCTCCTTTGCTCCAGGCTGGACACCCCCAGCTCCCTCAGCTGCTCCTGCTCAGACTGGTGCTCCAGCCCCTTCCCCAGCTCCCTTGCCCTTCTCTGGACACATAACAAAATAATCTCTTATCTTATCTAGTAGATTCTCCCTGATTTTTGGCTCTCTAAACGTTGTTTTGTTGCTCCATGGGAAGTGCAGGTGCAAGGCACCAATCCAGACCTCAGTCTCCTCTGACCATCGGTGACTTCGTTCTGTGTCTCATCGGGGGAATTTGGTATTTACTGTTTGAATAAAAGCTCCATCCTGAAAAAACATCCTGCTGGAACTCGCATGGGAAGACATTAATCACCAAGCTTTCTGCATTTTTCAAGCAAAATAAGAAAGAAGCCGACTAAGCCCTGTCCTTCCTCCCCCACTATGTGCACTCACCCTAGCATTGTCCAATTAGCACTAATTGATGCTTTCAGCAGCAGGAGCTGAGGCTATCCAGTTCCGTTGGTGTTTCTGGAGAAAGTCACTCCTGGTCCCAGGCTGGGAGGGGGGTGTGGAGGGATGTGCTTGCACAGGCACCGGGGAATGTGAGAGGGACCAGGAGAGCACCAGGTCTTTCAGCAGAGATGTGGCTCCATTCTACTCATTACCTGTCACCGGGCCTTTTAATTACCCTTTCTCTGACTCGCTGACACTTGGAATTGCAGCTCCTCCAGGACTCGTTTGCTGGAGGTGGGCAATGACATTATTAAAAGCTGCCATGTACCAAATGTCAGGGACCGGAGATGTTAAATCCGTGCATCCGGCATCAAACCCTCCCCCCGACTCCGCTCCCAGTATGGATCCTCCTGGGCAAAACTTTCCACCTCAGCCAGGCTGTGCCATATAACACTCTGTGACGTCTGGGAGAAGGTGGGAAAAGAAAACAAGAGGCCAAGGACCTCATCAGAAACATGCAGATATAACAAACTCCCCACGCGGGCGCCGACACTCACCGGCGCTTCCCGAGCTCCCCAGCACCGCCCTGGCCTCCTGCAGCAGAAGGACCTTGCAGGAACTATAATTCTGCATTACTGCCTGACTGCTTCACCATCTTCTTTCCTCTCCACCACTTCTTACACCTGGATCAATA
Organism: Apus apus; assembly: GCF_020740795.1. NCBI lineage: Eukaryota > Metazoa > Chordata > Aves > Apodiformes > Apodidae > Apus > Apus apus. The sequence continues at coordinate 113,510,346 of NC_067285.1, read as the reverse complement.
AGGTTACACAGGTAAAAGCAGAAAGGAGCTCTATGCCTAAGCCTGGGTAACACGCTTCCCATCAGGTGCAGAGTCAGACCTTGAATCCTTCCCAAATATCTTTCTCCTGAAGCAGAAAATACAGGCTGCTGGGCCTGCTGGCTTTTCATTCAGCTCCAGGATAAATTACAATATTCAGAAGTTTCTTTGCTCTCCCTAAGACAGACTTGAGGTGTTTCTCAAGAGCTTTATTTCATAGTTATCTGAGTAGCCACCATTTTTTAATGGAAGCGGCAGGAGGGCGAAAGGAGATGTGGAACAGGAAGGGGGAGGAGAAATTGAGGGGGAGAAGAGAGAAACCATCACCAGGGTGAGAAGGAAAAAGAAGGAAGAGAGGAATAGAGGGAGAGGATGAAAAGAGGTGTCAAGCAGAGATCAAACACAGGATCACACGGATTTCAGGACTGCAGGGATCATCCTGGAGGGGAGAAGGAGGTGGTCAGGAAAGGAGCAATGTGTATTCCCTCAAAGGGAATAATGGGGATTTGGGTTTTTTCCTTGGTTTTCCTGCTCTGTGCTGTGCCCACAGGAACCATGTCATGAGGGACCAAGGCTGTGTACCTTGGCTCACATTGGTTTGGGTGCTCCATGCTTGGGTGGGCATTTTCTGTATCATCCCACCTGTAAAACCCTTTGGTTTGACCCAAAGTTGTCCAGGATGGGTACAATAAAAGTTGGTAGAAAGACACTGAAGAATGACACGAGCAAGAGGACTCCTACTAGAGTGTCCCTATCACACTATGCAGCGTGGCAGAGAGGACAGAAGGTGGAGGATGACATTCCCCAGTGCCCTTTGAGGAGCTGTCACATGGGAGGGCACGCTCCTGGGCTTGGCAAGCTGCTTCTGTGCTTGCCTGCCCAAAGGCAGTAGAAAGGTCTGTGGATACCACTCATTGACATCTCCAATCTACAGCTGGGGTGTGGAGACAAGCCCTCCCGGGGTGAATCAACAAAGAGAGAGATGGCTGGTGAGGATTTCATCCCCAAATCTAGAATAAAAAAACTTGTCAGCGAGGTGAACTGTGAAGTGACTAATCTGAGTAGGAGCTATTCAAAAAGAACATGCTTTTACCTCTATAATACATGTAACTCACCTAAATACGGGTCTAAATACCCCGAAACTACTTCTCTTTCCAGCTCTGAAGCAACACTGATGTGTCTGGAGGAAAAGTGAGACAGTGCTTACCCTGATAACGATATGAGGGAGTCTGGGGGAGCTTTTAATAAACCTCAGTCACGGGCACAAATTGTACCTTTCAGACTGGCTTTGGAGACAGAATCATCTTCATCTGGGGACAAGTGCTTTTGGGGCTCTCTTCATTTAAACAGATCTCTCTGGCTCCCCGAGATGGCAGATTGCAATTACAGCACAGCAGGCTGGGCAGGACAGGCAGGGCTGGGTGGCCAAATTTCCATCTTCCAGCCCAGGCTGGAAGGAAAGGAGGTTTCTTCCCTGACAGAAGCAGCTGCTGGAAAGTGCAAAGCCATGGCAGGAATAAGAGGCAACACACAGCAGTGAGACTAATGAGTCTGCTTCTCTGCTCTTGGCTTATTTAAATTCATTTTGGACTTAGGGAACTTTTCCTGCTTTTTTTTTTTTTTTTTTTTTTTTTTTCCCCTCTACTGTTCCTGTGTGGCTGAAGGACATTTTTATGCTGAAGGTAATTGGGTGGATTTAAAGCCCAATGCTCTCCTGTTTGAAATGCTGGGGAAGGAAATTTTTTCCCCAAACAAAGCAAATTGACTCTGGGTCAGATCCTGAGCTGCTGCAAAGTGACAGACATCCCGTGAGCTCTGCTAAGGATTGGACATAATGTGTTTGAAAATGCTGTGTTGGTCTCCCTGTTGTTATTAATTTGTTAAAGGCTGAAATCTTCAAAAGGAGCCAAAGGAACACAGGAGCCCAGATCTTACTGAAAAGCAGCCAGCCTTATATGAATGTCTCCAGAGTGCTTAATTCCCACCATGCTCTTGGAACAATCCTGGCCTTTGGGCTGGAGATGTGAGGCAAGGAGGGCACCATGGGACAACAATGTGCCCTTGTGGCCAAGAAGGCCAATGGTATCTTGGAGTGCATTAAGAGGAGTGTGTCCCACACATCAAGGGAGGTTCTCCTCCCCCTCTACTCAGCCCTGATGAGACCTCACTGGGAGTGTTGTGTCCAGTTCTGGGCTCCCCAGCTCAAGAGGGACAGGGACCTACTGGGGAGAGTCCAATGGAGGTTACAGGGGTGATTATGGGACTGGAACATCTGTTTGATGAGGAAAGGCTGAGAGACCTGGGGCTGTTTAGTCTGGAGAGAAGGCTGGGAGGGGATTTAATTAATGTCTATAAATACACGAGTGAAGCAAGAAGGCAGGACAAGCTCTTGTCACTTGTGCCCTGGGATAGGACAAAGGGCAATGGATTCAAACTCAAGCCCAGGAAGTTCCACCTCAACCTGAGGAAGAACTTCTTTACTGTGAGGGTGACAGAGCCCTGGGACAGAGGAGTTGTGGAGTCTCATTCTCAGAAGACTTTCAAGACCCATCTGGATGCATTTCTGAGTGATCTGCCCTTGATGGTCTTCGGAGATCCCTTCCAACCCCTAATATTCTGTGATTCTGTGAGCACACAAACAAGCAAGGCTACTCAAGCTGTGCCTTCTGACCTGTGGTCCTTACCAGGTTGGTGGCTGAGCCCAAGGACATAAGCAGTCTAAATCAAGGAGGTCCAAACAGATCTTTAGAGGTTTGGAAATGCCTTATCCTCATCTCATCCTTGTGGGACTCATGAGTAAGATGGCATCTTCATTGCCTTCATTGTCTTCATCATGGCCCATCACAGGTTTCATTCTTGCCTCAGTATAGGGTTGTCCCAACCTTCTCTTCCAAGGCAAAGACAGTGTAAATCAGATCCAAGCCAGATTGCCCGTGGGCTGCTTCAACTGAGAGGGACAATTCTTAAAGAGACTGTCCCTGAAGGAATCACTGATGGTTTTTTTTTCTGACTTGAGACGTCTGGTACCTCTAAACTCTTCAAAAGGGGAGCATGAAGTGAAGTCCTTGCTGAGATGACTGATTCCCATGCTTCAGGGTCCCTCTAGTTGGGATTAAAGTTGCAAAGATCATCTTGATCCTCTGCCAGGAGGTTGGATTTGATCTGCTTGTGGTATGACTAAGGTCAGCAGCCATCAAGTTCCCTGTCCTGGGAAGGGGATGTAGCTCTGGGCTTTCCTGGCACAGAAGTGAGGGGAAGGTGTGAGCTGCTGTGTCTCAAGTGAGGTTCCTTGAGAGCACCATGGAACCCCTGTGATGAGGGGTGGCCAAACTGAGACCTTTCCAACAGCAAACAAAGAGCTGGGGACACAGCCCAAAGTGACATGCGTGGGGTCACACAGAGTTTGAGGAGCAGAGGCCACCTCTGAACCCCACTGCCTTCCAAAACAGGCTGGCATCCAATGTCTGTCCTGCTGTCCTCCTTGTTAAGCAGTTGTCTTGTTTGAAGATGCAAAGAGCATCTTTGCATGAAGGGTTTGCTGAAGGGCCTCCTTGCATGTGCATCTTGCAGCTGCAGCTCTGCCTGAGACACAAAAGATTTCTCCTGAGCCAGGAAAGACTGGCAGCTCAGGTTAGGAACAAAAGTAAAATAGAAAAGAAAATGAAGCCACACACTTAAGGAAAGAAATTATCCTAGTTCTGGAGCTTAGCAAGAAGGATCATTCCTAAAATTTTTATAATAATTGTTTTGTTCTAGTTTCAAGGAACAAGCTGGGCCCAGATCTTGCATTTGTGCTGCCCTGGGATTATAAAAATGGTCTGGATTTCTAATGTGTCATTTCCTTCATATACAAGAGCTGTAAGGTGGGAATTTATATTCCCCTTGGGCTGTGAGTGCATCAGTTCTTCCCAGCTAAGCAAGGGGGTGACTAGATCAGCTTTGAGGAAGAAGCCAGAAGGGTAAGTTCACTAATGAGGATTTAAAAATCAGAAGTTCCACCTTCTGAAAAGTTGTCCCAGTCTCGACGTTTGTTCTTCTCGTGAAGTGAGCCAAGAAAAGCAAGATCTTGAAAAACATTTGGATCAAACAGGGGAAAAAAATTGTCTTGGAGGTGGCCAGATTTGGCTCAGGCAGCAAAGGGAGATGCCAGATACACTGTGAGTGACTGTCCAGGCAAGAAGAGGAACACACAAAGCAAACCTGAGACCAACTGCACCGAGAACAAATGCTTCTGTGAGGAATTGGCAGACCCAGAGATAAGTACCAGTGCAAAACCAGAAAGCTTGTTTGGATTATTCTCCACTGAAATGCTGTTAAAATCAATTTTCTCATCAATTTTTCTTACTTCTGAGTCATTGTGATGCCCAATGAGATGTAAAAAGCTGCTTTTGGCCATTTGGGGTCACCAAACAGAAGAGATTTGTGTGGTTTTAAAGCACTACAATTTGAAAATGCACACAGTCTTTTATTTTTATTTTTTTTCATTGTAATTTCACTAAAGTGGTCCAATATCATTCACAACCCACACAGAATAAATATCAAAATGTTTGCAGCACTACCCAAGAAACCTGGAAAAACTAACCAGGTCTGTAATGCTTCAAGCCCATTGCCAGAGGAGAGAAGCTTTTACTCCTTTGGATTTGCACTTGATGGTCCTTGAGGTCCCTTCCATTCTGTGCTTTTTCTGAAAATCTCCCTCCCAAAGAAGTAAAGGTACAAAATTGCCTCTCCAAAAATAATCTTACTCAATTAAATTCACCCACAAAATCAACTACAGCAAGGGCCAGCACCCCTAAGGCTGTTTGTGAAGAAGCACCTCTCTTCCCTCTTTTCACTCCTGCCTCCTGTTACCTTCCTTCAATGCCCCAGCACCCCTTAGGAGGGATCCAGCACCCAGGGTCTGGATCCTGGCTCATGCTGGGAATGGTCTCTGGGTGCACAGAGGTGCTGCTCTTCCCTGCTCCAAAGCAGGTGTGGAGGGTACGTTGCCAACGACCTGTGTTATTGGCCAACTACCAACTGCCCTTGCACTCCAGAGCCAGGGAAAAACATATTTGGGTCCTAGTGAGTCCCTCCAAGGCTGCCAGTCTTATAATCTAGTTTCTGTGTTACTCCAGGGGTGAGAGTGAGGGATCAGGTTGCACCAAAGCCATTTATCCATCTGTGCCTCAGCTTCTTCTTTAATAAAATGGGACCAGCCTTGCTTTGAAGAGGCCAGGGGACACATTTGGCTTCTCTAACACCTTTCTCCTCAGGTGCATAATTTTCCATAGAGATTATGTAACTGGGTGAAACTCACCACCAGGAAAAACATTTCGACAGGCAAATGAAGCACTTCTCCAAGTCCTCTCTAGGTGCAAAGGGACATCAGAGCAGTGGTTTCAAGCTCAGAGAGTAAGAAGCTCCTTCTGCCATCTGATGGTGACTGGAGGGAAGGAGTCACAACATTACATCTTCTCAGTCTTTAGCCAGAATCACCCAGGACCAGACCTTCCAGAGAGGGGATTGCTTTTTTGCCTTCAGCTATGGATGAGAACTGGGAAACATGGCCAGAAGGAGACTTCAGTTTCAGATGTCCATCCTGAACCTCCCCCAATGACGTTTGGAGTAATCACCAGGACAGAAATCAAACTGAGACTTAATAGGGTGCAAGCTGAACCACTCAGGAGGAAAAGGTGTGAGGCTGTTTAAAGGTGTGGGTGAAAGGTGTGGGAGTGACCTTATACAAGTCCTCTACATGCCTGGAAATTCATCAGGGATTTTCTTCTTCGACTGAGAGGATTATAAACTCATATTGTGGGGATGTTCCCATCTAACCAGCCCACAAAGTGACCTACATAAAGGAGAAAGAGCTGGCATTTTAGGTAAGGGAAGGTTTTGGGCTAGCCTCAGGAACAGCAATACTGGTGCAACCTTCTTCTGGTCCTTGAAGACTCTGTTCATTCTCTCAGCAGCTCCCCCAAAACCTGACCAAGCTCATTGTCATTGCTGTGCCACCCCTGCTCTTCCACCTGCCCCAACCATGGAGTTAATGGCCTCTCTCCTCTGTCCTTCAGACCTTCCACCTGCACCCAGTCCCAGCAAAAGCCAGTCTTCTCAAGCATAGTGGTGCTCCCTTTCCTGGCCCTGGTTTCTGAGAGTCCAAATTCCTGCAGCCCTGCAAGCTCCCAGGGAGCCTGACAAGGCAGTGAGGTCCCTGTCACTGTAGTTAGAGGGTGACTAGTGACCATGCAAGCCCCAAGTCTGCAGAGTGAGAGGTAAATCATGCCTCACGTCAGCAGTGTTGACTTGATGGAGCTCAGGGAGGGAAGCAAACCCCAGCCTGCCCAGAATGGTAGTCCTTCAAACTGATAACAAGGACTTGATTTTAGAGAGGGTGACATTCCTTACATTTTTCCTGGTGATTAATGCTTTCCTTGTATGTCCTTGCCCCACCACAAACTCCTTGGTTGCACAGTAACCCTTTGTGTGCTGCAGGACATATCCAGCAAACAGCAAGAAGGTCTCAAAGCTAAATCCATGGAGGTGAGGAGCTGGGGGGGCAGTCTGGGCTCCTGTGACCAAAGGTGTGAGCTGCATTGAGTGGAGTTACAGCCCTTAAACCCCAGGAAACAAGGCACTGATAAAATCACTCTGATGGTTGAAAGATGCCTCACTTGGAGGCTCTTTGCATGAGCTCTGTGAAGCAAATGATGTTTTTGAAATGGCTGAGCTGGCCACCACGATGGACCAGAGTTTTGGACCTTCTCAGGACTGTGGACACAGCTCCTCTTGGGAGACAAGCCTTGCAGAAGGCAGTGTTTTCCTGCAGAACCTGCTGTTGCCCCAGCTGTGGGACTGTGACAAGGGCCACCCAGGGGCAACCCTAGTAAATGTCAGAGAAGATCTGTACGGAGTCCAGGAAGCCTGGGAAGATGTTCAGCATGGAAACAGAGAAAAATAGGTAAGGACCATCCTCCTTTGCAGTCTTCTGTTGTTTGGGGTCATGCTGCAGAGTCCGTGCCCCCATGGAGGTCTTGGGAAGAGCACACTAAGATGTTACCAGTCCTTGACTACCCAGGGCAAGATCAGGTTGATTTCCAAAGCTGAGTCATCAAGTGGGATGGAACAGAAAGGGCAGCATCCTTTACTCATGCATGAGATACAAATGCGTGGGAGGAACAAGGGAGCTTTTGGGTTCCCAAAGCCTTTTGTAGGTCTGAAACACAAAACCAGCCCACTTCAAACCGAGATCAGGATGGAGACAGTTATTCCATGTTGTACTCACTGATCAGTGAGACAACTAGAGCCTGTATCACTGGAGCAGAGATGTTAGCAAAGTGAGAGTTGGTATGGTTACTAGTTCTCCTTGTGTGTCTTGTTTACGTTCACAGAGTGTGGTGGCAGCAGCAGTATTACTCATCTCAGACCTGAGTCCTTCATGGACGTCAGACCTTCACAGGCAAGGAGGGGTGAGCTGGTCTTCCCAGGGGAGGGCATGTATCATCACAGAATTCCACAGGCACATGAAAGCAAAGGACAGTCCTTTCCACCATGGGTCTGGTGCATCTCAGGTCCCTGTATCCAGATGCAGCGTGAGTAGCTGTGTTCAAAAGATCACACATTTATTTTAAATCACTTTTGGTCCCCCCTCTGGCTGCTGAACGTGACTCTTGGCACTTCTAACAGGTTCATTTTTGTTGGTTCTCAGCTCGTTTCTTCCCCTTTCCCATGATCTTTGGCTTTAAGGACACATCCCTTCCTCCACAGAGAGCTTGCAGGGGTGGCTTTGGTGCTTCTGCTCCCTGCAAAGCTGCATGAAAGGGAGCCAAGAAACCAATGCTAATTGTAAGAGTAATTAACAACCAAGTGTGAATACTCAGTCATGGGGCAGCTTGGGTGAAGTCCCAGGCCCAGCAGCAGAGTGGCTGGTTCAGGGATGTGTCTCACGCCGGAGCTCTCAGCACCAGGGACCTTGTTGCCTCTGGAGCAGCACTGAGCTGGGGGAGCTGCCCACATTTCCAGACCTGAGCCAGGTCCTTCACCTAGAGCCATGTGGTAGCAACAGCTTGTCCACATCTTGATCCCAGAGGCCACACAGCAACATGGCAGGAGCTCAGGGACCAAGAAGTGGACGAAGCTTCCTTCCTGAGAAGTTTCTGTCCTTGGGGAGCTGTGTTGGGAACTGTGGCAAGTTCCTCCAGGATGAGGTCAGTCTGCAGAGAAGGGACCCTCCTTCTGGTGGGACATGTGTGATGGGCACAGCTACACAGCACAGCTGGGTAGGATCTGGGCCTGATCCTTCTACACCAGGGTGCAAATCAGGAGCAGCTTCCCAGATGTCCTGGAGATAACACGTAGGCTTTTTGGAAGCTCCTGAGGAGTGAAGGTTCCTTGATTATTTCTATAGTATTAGTCTGATCAGTGTCTGTATTATCAGGGTTGTCACCTGGAGGTCATTTCCATGGTCCCAGTTGTTCTGGAGCTGGATGTTTGAGACACCCTGAATACTGAATTCAGCTCATACTTTCTTTCCTTCACCCCCTTTCATTTTATTACCAGACCTCTTCAGACTCTCTGAACCCACTTGTGTGAAACTGGTGTGAGATCAGAACATGGTGCAGTGGCATTTAGCTGCATTTCAGCTCTCCTCCATCCTGATTTAGACACCAGATGCATCTCCTCTTTGAACCCTCCCAGAGATGCTCTCCCACAGGCTTCCTCTGGAGCACTGTTTACTCGACTCTCCCTAAATAGCAGATCCAAGCTCTCCACTCACCAGTCAATCAAAATGTCCTTCTGAGTAGCTTGACTCTTTGGCAACAATACATTTGAATGGACGGTTTGAAAAACACTCCTGCAGGAAACCTTTTTGTCCACTGTGGTGGCATTGTCCTCCTGCCTCTGTAGCCCATTGCATGGCAACAAAAATGCCTCTTTTTTCTTATTTAGATAAACAAGGGTTTACCAAAAATGCTCATTTTCCAAGAGGCCACAAGGAAAGTGTTTCAATAAGAACTGTAGGAAGAAAACTTTAACAGCCTCAGCTGAATTAGACATTCAAAGGAATATTTTCTTCAATTGCTACCACTGGATCATGAGAAAGAGTTGTGGTCCTAATTTCTTGAGGTAATTGGAGCTCTTGGAGCTCTCTTGGAAGAGGTAGAGGATTTTTCTGCAGCTGTTGGCTGCTTTGGAATGAGTTGATTACATTTTGCCTCCTGGGAAGAGCAACCTTTCCAATAACTCCAGAGCCCCTGTCCCCAAGGCAATATCTGTGCATGTATGTGATGATATTAAAAATTCACATTGCCAGGTTTTCATATCAATTCCACAGAAGAGACCAAGATGGAGCTTCTCTCAAAGGGACTGCAAGAGTTTGTGGTTTAGCTAAAAAACCTCTGGGTCCAGCTCTGGTGCCACACAAAACAGTTGGGCAAGTGACTGCCCAGAAATGTACCCTATGGGTGTCAAAGATTTCAGTATCCTTTAAGGGAAACAAGGTGATTTTATGAACCAAGATGAGATGGATCCAACCAGCAAAGTCGAAGTAGCCCCCTTGAGAAGGTCAAGTTTTCCATGTGTGCATCCAAGTGGTTTCCTGCTGGCTGAGCAAGAAAGAGCAGCATCTGAGACACCACCTTGAGGGTTAATATGGTGCCATCCAAGTCATTTTGGGATATCAACTGCTGGATATAGACAAGGCCACAGGCCATTGTAAATCTGCATAATTGGTACTTAACCAATAATAGTGGAGTCAATTACAGCTGTAATTAAGAGGGTGAAATTTCAGTGTTTATCCCATCAGTGTAATGGGGACTGATCCTCTCTCAGTTTAGAGTGGAGGAGCTACCACCAGCCACCACCAGATGGTCTCCTCCAGTTTGTACCAAGTGGTACAAACTTCTTGGGTGGTGGTAGCAGCTCCACGGTGGTGAAACACTGGCTTGTCACCAGGTGAGGATCAAGCCTTCTTCTGCAAGCTCCTGCTCAGGCACAGCAAAGCTCAGAAAAGCCATGTAGGAGTAAAAAAAAAAAGCCATCTTGTCCCCCTGTTCTCATTCTCCTGAGCCTCTTCCAGGAAAAGACCAGGCAATAGATGATAAGAGCTCTTTGGGCTGACCTAGAGAGGTTGGGACTGTGATTGAGACATAGGTCTCTGGGGACAGCAACAGTTGAAGTGTTTCCAATTAGCAAGTTGGATAGGAGTCAAGAATTGTCAGAGCTTTAATTTACTAACCTGTGTCCCTCTCCCTATTTATCCATGTGACAGCTCATTAGTTTAGGGCTGATAGAGTGCATGGTTGGCCTCTAACTGTTCTGCCATCCATCTCTCTCCCCAGCTTGCCTCCTCAAGAATTTTTTCCAAAGAAAGTTTTCCATGGCTTGTGGATGCCCAGGTCAATTTCTGCTAAATAGTTATTCCTGCCGAAAAGCAAAAGCTCAGATGTATCTGAGTCCTTTTTATGCCCTGAGACGGGCATGTTGCTTGGTGTCCATCCCTGTAGAGAGGACTGAGGGTTGAGCAAGATTTTATTGAGCTGCTTGGACACCAACAGAACGTGGGAACTCTGTTGATCTTGTGTTTTCAAGGTCAAAATAAGGGTTAAGAAAATGCATCCTGGTTAAAGTGTTCACTGAGAGGGCCTTTCACTTTGGCCCTGAGGATAGACTTCCTTGGAAGACAAGTGTATTGACATGTTCACAATCCATGTGCTTTGTACAAGGTAGATTCTCACCTGCCTCCAATTAGCCAGCATCTCCCACTGCTGTCAACACTGCATTAATTTTTTTTTCAGCATGTGTTGAATATCACCAACTCCTGAGCAGTAGAAATGGACCAAGGTGCAAGTCTGAGTCTTCCCAGTAACTTCCTGAGAACTTTTAGCAACTGCAGGTGAAGACCCAAAACCAGCAAACCATTAACTAGGCTCACTTAGGCTGGAAAAGACATTTAAGACCATCAAGTCCAATTGTTACCCCAGCCCTGCCAAGGCCACCACTGCCCCATGTCCCTCAGCACCACATCTACAGGGCTTGGAAACCCCTCCAGGGATGGGGACTCCCCCCTGCCCTGGGCAGCCTGGGCCAGGGCCTGACAGCCCTTTGGGGAAGAAATTGTTCCTCATATCTAATCTAAATCTCCCCTGGCACAACTTGAGGCCATTTCCTCTTGTCCCAGGGCTTGTTCCTGGGGAGCAGAGCCCGACCCCCCTGGCTCCAACCTCCTCTCAGGCAGCTGCAGAGCCAGCAGGTCTCCCCTCAGCCTCCTTTGCTCCAGGCTGGACACCCCCAACTCCCTCAGCTGCTCCTCTTAAGATTTGTGCTCTAGATCCTTCCCCAAGTTATTTCCCCCTTCTCTGGACACCCTCCAGCCCCTCCACGTCCTTGTTGTGTGGGGCCCAGGACTGAACACAGTCTCTTTGCCCTTTCCTTCCATGTACAATCAACCCTACAGCCTCATTAAACACCTCATGATTTCCTACCCAGAGCCAACACTGTGCAATCAATTTCCAAACTGCATTAGGCAAGAACGTAGCTGGGAGGGTCTTGTATCCAGAAAACTCCAGTATCACTGCTCTTAAAGCACCCAGAATCCAGCCTAGCAGGCCCAGAACATGGCTCTTCTTAAATGTTCCCTATTATTAAACATCCTCCATCTACCTACCCACTCTAGATCCGGGTGTCTAGAGAGGGATTCCTCTGGCCAAGTAGACAGGTCTGCAGTGTAGAAGTCTCCATTGGAGCCAGTGGCCTGGACTCCCTTTGTGGGTCACAGGACAAAGCAGGCTAGGAGCCATCTGGTCTATTTTAGCAACTTAATTTGGAGCTGATGAGTCATTCTTAGAAGTAACCACCTTGCTCCCTTGATTAGATATGGAGGGTGGGCAGCTTATTCAGATGGAGATGTTTACACTGGTGCAAAGTCTTAGGGATGTAAAGTTTAAAGACTTCAATGTTGTGAATCCAAATGACCATAATTACAGCCTGAATAGGATGGAAAGACACTCCAGCATCATTATGATGTTGTGAAATAAAGAGCAAGAATTAAAACACAGAACCAAAGCTCCACGTTCTGCTATTAAACAGGCACCACAGGTCAGCTTGCCAGCTGGTGGGAACCTACCACTTCTTCTCACTTCCATACTTCTTGACCAGTGAGCCTGAGCCTCAAAGGGGATGCCAGGAGGAGGAGGCAGAGCAAGAGGAATGTGAGGATTAGTTTGAAGACTGGTGCAAGTTCCCACAGTTCCTGAGTGTTGGTGAGACTTCTAGGGCACAAAGGCACCTGAGCTTCTATGGCAACTGGTGAGAAGCAGATGCCTCATGGTCCTTTTGTTCTTCTGGATCTGTGCTATTCATCTGCATGACAACCAAAAGCAGGTAAACTGAGAGAGGGGAGGGGGAGCAGGGCTCAGAAAGCAGTGAGCAAGATCTGTCTTGTTAGCTGTTAGACTGACAAGAATAATGGAAAGGAGGAGGAGGAGGAGGAGGAGGAGGAGGAGGAGGAGGGCAGGAGAGAATGCAGAAGCATTAGGCAGAAACTCTGTGAAGCTTATGCAACCAAAAGCAACTGTGATTTGCACACAAAGCCATTTAACCTCACGCCCCTGTGACTAATGAATTTTCAATGCTGGAGGATAGAGGAGAAAACAAAACACAACAACAAGAAAGCTGCAGCATCCCACCACTAAGTGGCAAGAAGCAAGAGGGTGATGTTTTCCCCGGCCTGCTCTGCAAAGCTTTTCCAGCAGGGTATCTTAGGGGGCATCAGTGGGAGATGGGCAGGCTCAGCACAGGACTTCAATTCTCAGCCCTCCCCTGACTGATAAAGGTTTTAATTGGAGTGTTTATGTTTCCAGTCCTCTAGGAACACAGATCTGCTCTGATAATGTGTTTTCAGGGACCAGAGGTAACATTTGGAAGATAAATGTGGTGTCAGCTGCCCACTGGGTTACACAGACATTATGGCCCACTGAGGATTCATTATCCATTGTGTTTTCAGGGCTTTTAATGAGTTTTCCAGGCGTCCACCTCTGGTTTTATGGAACTTTGCTACTTCCCTCTGCTTTTAAACACCAGACTGGATTATCTCCTGATGTAAATCAAGCCACTTTCCTCGACTGACTCAGATGGGCTGTCAGGTAGGATCCTGAACAGCAGATTTACATTGAAGACAGGACACTAGACCTTCTTTTCTTATTACAGCCTGAGTCCAGCTGCTCTCAGATTTACGGGTGTCAACAAGGTAAGGGTCTAGGAAGAGAAGCAACCTTTCATTCTCAGCTATGGGAGAGAGATCATATCTACAAAGGGAAAGGAGTCACCCTCTGCCTGGTCTACTAGCCCGTGTGGCCATCAGTACCCCTGAAACCATGGATCAGAGCAGGGTAGATGGAAGAAACCGGTGACTGCACTTCCAACACCCAGTGGTGAGATAAAATGTTGGTCCCTAGCCAACACTGCTCCTTGCTTGAGGGTAGGATTGCCCAGGCAGTGACCTGTGGTTGTTTCACACAGCCCTGGAGCACCCAGCATTGCTAATCCAGGGGAGGCTGGGGGTGCTGTGTTATCAATTTGGCCTCAGCAAGGGGCAGGAGTGGCATTCCCTCCATGGCAAGGACAGGTGTCATCCCACACTGTTTGTCTTCACTGTCTCCAGGGACTCGACCAGCATGAGAAAGTTGTTCTGACACAGATTTATTTATTTCAAGAGGATGTGGGACACGTTCTAAAGTGCCAGGCTGGGAAAGCATGATCCTGCATGTGCCCTCAAAAGCAGGACAGCAGACAGAACAGCCAGGGAGGCTCCAACTTGTCTGCCTTTAATGAGGAGCTACCACTTAGGAAGACATACTTCCAGGTAGAGGATATTAACCTCCACATCTTAAACCAAATTTGCATTTGCTTCATAGCAGCTTGCTGGGACACCTCTCCAGGCTGAAAGAATTTCAGGTGAGTGAGAAGCTCCTTTGGGCCTTTACAGCTGGATTTCAGCAGCAACCTGAAAACAAAGAGTGCTGGAGGCCTCCAGTTTGTCCCCCTGCAACTCCAAATTTCTCTAAAAAAGGAAGAAAACCAAAATAAATCTTTTTTTCCCTTCAGAGTTAATAAGAGGTGATTTTATCTATCTATCTATCTATCTATCTATCTATCTATCTATCTATCTATATCTATCTATCTATCTATCTATCTATCTATCTATCTATCTATCTATCTATCTATCTATCTATCTATCTATCTATCTGTCTGTCTGTCTATCTATCTATCTATCTATCTATCTATCTATCTATCTATCTATCTATCTATCTATCTATTTCACCCAGTTCCTGGTCTTTTCTGGTTGTTTCCTTGCAGTTCACCAGAGCAATCAGCCTCATTTGAGCTTGGGAACATGGGGACATGACATAGTTAGAACTGGCACTGGCTTTATTTTCACTCTACCAAAGGCAGCCCAAAAGGCACAACCAGACTCTGAAGATTGGTATGTTCCTTGAACAAGCAGAGAGCAGAGCTTTTAATTGATCACAGCTCATTTAAAATGAGGGCTGAGAAATGCTGGGGCTGTGGCAGGGTCAGGAGTAACAAAGGTACATTTCCACACACCCTTGGAAGTCCCAGTGTCACGGGCATGTTCCTCTGCTCCTGGAAAATTGTTCCTCCTAGTGATATGCCAATATATGCAGGGATACAGCAACGTACCTCACCATAAAATCCCTTGGAGAAGACAGTGCTCGGCCATGGCACATTCCTGCATGCTGGTGGGGTAGATGCCACGTGTCCCAAAACATCATCTTCTGGATCAGCTGGTGGCTGTAGCTGGACAATGCACAGCCCTCTGTCTTTGGTGCAGTTCAGATGTACCTGTGTGAGGAGCAGGACAACGTCTGCTTTGCAGCCATCCATGCAGGGCTGGGTCCAGCTCTGGAGCCCCCAACACAAGAAGGACACGGAGCTCCTGGAGAGAGTCCAAAGGAGGCCACGGAGATGACCCAAGGGCTGGAGCAGCTCTGCTCTGGAGACAGGCTGGGAGAGTTGGGGTGTTCAGCCTGGAGAAGAGAAGGCTCCAAGGAGACCTTAGAGCACCTTCCAGTGCCTGAAGGGGCTCCAGGAAAGCTGGGGAGGGACTTGGGACAAGGGCAGGGAGGGATGGGATGAGGGGAATGGATTAAAACTGGAAGAGGGAAGATTTAGGTGAGACATCAGGAGAAAATTCTTTGCAGTGAGGATGGGGAAACCCTGTCCCAGGTTGCCCAGAGAAGCTGTGGCTGCCCCATCCCTGGCAGTGTTGAAGGGCAGGTTGGATGGGGCTTGGAGCAGCCTGGGCTGGTGGGAGGTGTCCCTGCCCATGCAGGGGGTTGGGACTGGATGATCTTTAGGGTCGCTTCCAACATAAACAACTCCATGATTCTGTGACTCCATGATTTGCTTTAACCCAAATAATTTTCCAGCATAAACTTCAGTCTGTGAAAGTGGGGCTGAAGCAGGATGCTAAGAAGAGGATTTTCCCAAAGAAACTAAGAGGTTTTCCTTTACAACCAACTCCTGAGACATCCCTTGGGACAACCAATTGTGCTCTTCTTCCTCACATTCAATCTTAGAGCTGGAGTGGCCAGTGATAATTACCCACCTGCATTTGGCTCCTGTTCTGCTCCTACATCTGGGAGCTGTTGTGTGCCTGGTCCTGATGGGTCAAACCTACCTCTGATGATGGGCTGAGCTCTGCAGCCCTTCAGGGGTTACTGCTGTGGCCTTTAGATTGGGAAAGTTTTTAAAGTCATTTCTCCCCTTTTTTCTCCCATTCCCCACACAGAAAGAGGACGAGCTCTTCTCCCTCTCATTTTGGGCTGTAATCACCAAATCATCACCTTCCCCACCATTCCTGGATGATCCTCAAACTCCAAAGGAAGAAAGCAGGAATTAAAAGTTGTTGACTGGCTTGGACCAAATGTTGTGTGGAGTCCAGTGAGTCATTTTCCACAAAGAATTAATTCAATTAAAAGTGGAGGGTTGGGGGCAGTGGTTTATTTGGGAGTATGAGTTGAGTGTGGCTGATGCTTCAGCTTGAAAGAAAAGCCTGGGGATGATGGAAGGGAAATGTCAAAACGTTTCTTTTCAGCCTGTCTTATGTTTCACATCAGAAACACCAGAGCAATTTCAAAGCAAAACCTTTCAGCTTCTATTTGTCATTTCAAAGTGGAATTTGTCTCCGAGTGGACCCGTTTGGTTTTAATAACTCAGAAATGAAAGGGAAAAAAATTAATGAGGTGGTCAAGGGAAATTTTTTGGGTTGACCCCAAGTGATCAGTTTTCCCAGATTTTTTCATTTCTCTGAAAAACAGAGGGGAAATGGTTGGGCTTGACTTACATCAGTTGTTTTTTATTGATTTTCAGTAAAACCAGGGACCGGAAAAAGAAGGATTCCTGAGCTCTGAGCCTTGGTCTGAACCGTGTTGTATCCTTTAGTAGTGCGGGTAAAGCACCTTCTCCTGATGATAAATAGTCTGTGCTTACAGGCAGCAAGGGAAAATATGAGGATTTGAGAAAAAGAAACAACCACAACAAAACAGCAAAACCATAACAGTGAAGATATAAGCTTTCTCAACTTCTTGCCAGCTTCTTAAGGGATGATTCTCCCCCTCTACTCCACTCTTGTGAGACCTACCTGCAGCACACCTGAGACACAGGCTTGTATTAGACACCAGAGCATCCCCAGAAGTCAGGAGACCTTAAATATATTCCAAAAGTAGAAAAAAAAAAAAAATCAGCCAACCACCAGAAACTGACTGAGCATTGCTCCTGGATGAAGGTTCTGGTGTCCCTGGTTGTAAGCAAAGAGAGAAAGTGGGTTTTGTTCTCAACCACAGGGGTTTCTCTGTGGAGGGATGTGGTTGGCTCTCATCTCATGACCTTGAGCCTCTGCACTTTCCTCCACATGCAGTTCAACAACACAATCCAGTCTAGTTTTCAAGCACTGAGGACATGTTTTAGGCTGCATTGGCTTTCCAGCCTTGGACTTTGCTTCCTCCTTGCTCAGTACCCTGCATCCTTGCTTGCACTCTGATGACATTTGCTGACAACACCAAGATGAGTGGAGAGGCTGACACTCCAGAAGGGAGAGTCACCCTTCAGGACAACCTAGACAGGCTGGAGGAGTGGGCTACAGCAGGAACCTTATGAAGTTCAACAGAGAGAAGTGTGAGGTCTTGCACTTGGGAACACGTAACCCAGGAGTGCAGTTCAGACTGGGATCCACCTGGGTGGAGAGTGGCCCTGTGAAAAGGGATCTGGGGGTCTCGGTAGATAACTCAACATGAGTGCACAATGTGCTGCAGGGCAAAGAAACCAACAGGATGCTGAGCTGCATCAACAAGGGCATCACCAGCAGAGATCAAGAAGTCATCATCTCGCTCTACTCAGCACTTGTGAGACCACACCTGGAGCACTGCACTCAGTTTTGGTCCCCACTCTACAAAAAGGATGGGACAGGCTGGAGAGGGTCCAGAGAAGGGCCACAGGGATGATCAGAGCACTGGAGGACCTGGCAGATGAGGAGAGGCTGAGAAAACTGGGTTTGTTCAGCCTAGAGAAGAGAAGGGGAGACCTTATCACCATGTTCCAGTACTCAAAGGGTGGCTGCCAAGAAGATGGAGACTCCCTATTTACAAGGACTCCCAAGGAAAAGACAAGGGGTCATGGGCACAAATCACTCCTGGGGAGATTCCCATTGGACACAAGAGGTAAATTTTCCACCATGAGGACAGTCACACATTGGAACAGTCTCCCAAGGGAAGTGGCAGATCCCCCCACATTGGACAGTTTGAAGTCTCAGCTTGACAGGGGGCTGAGCCATCTCACATCAACTAGAGCAGTACCTAGAAAGGTTGGAGCAGGTGACCCTTGAGGTCCCTGCCAATCTGACATTCTAGGATTCTATGAATCTATAATTCACTGTATCACAGGACAGACTTAATTGCTGAGCTCCACAGGACCTCTCCTAGTCTAGTGTCAGGACCCAAGGAGCCTGAGGATATCCAAGAAGTCCTGCTGACACCAGATGTGATTTCTGTGCTAGTTTTCTAGAGCTGGACCAGGTCCCAGGCGGGATCTGGAATGCTGCTGTTGAGAGATGCTGGTGTAAACACTTCCCCCACCACACAAATGGGGAGCTGGTGGCTCTCAGCAGTGGCAGTGGGAAGGTGGAAGGAGATGATTTCCAGCCACCCCAGTGCAAATCTCCTCTGTAAATTCCCTGGAAGGCTCAGCCACCTGTTGGGGCTGTTAGTGCTGAAACTCAGACAACCCGGGATTTCCTTTCCCAACACATTTGTATCCTCCTGAGAGAGGACTCTGTCCTGTGTCCTGTCAACTCAGCATTGAATTTACACTCAACACCTCTTCACATACCTGATTGTAACAAGTATAAACTGAAAGGCGGAACAAGAAAAAGCCAACGACAAACCAAGAAATACCACTGAGAATACAGTTGCTTTTGCAGCCCCAGAGGAGAGGATCTTTGGTGGCAAAATAAATAGCTAAGGCAGCAGAAATTCTTTGCACTGAGGTGATGAGCTGCAGAGTTTCCCACCCTTGCTCTCAGCCTGATTTCTGGGGAGCTGCACCACGAAAAAACCCCACAACCCAACAAAACACAGATCAAACCAAACCCCCCCCAAAAAAAGCTTTCAAACTAACTAAGCCATCCTAGATGCTGCTTCTGGAGAAAACTTGGGGAAAAATGCTCTTCTGTAATGTCTGTCAGGGGAAAAAAGACATAGTTTTACACATGCATTTTATTTTACAGCATTTTAGACAGGACCAAACCAGACCAGGAGGAGTCCAGGGGGTAGGTGCTCAGCCCAAGTGCATATTGTCTCCTGCAGAGCTGGTGGATATAGACTCATTTGAAACATCTGAGAAACAAAGGCCTGGGCTTCTCACTGTATAGACAACACTGGGTCCTGAGTTATTGTTCCCCAAGAACAAAAAGAGGAAGGTGGAGGACCAGGCAGTATAAAATCCAGATTAATAGGAAGAGGGAATCATCTGGGGTCAGCTGGTGCTGCTAAACTTTCAGAAAAAGCAATTTTTTCACTGTAGCAGGTTCTCTTCCTTCAGTAGTATCATGGAGTAAAGGAGTCTTCCTTTTCCAGGATCATGGAATCAGGTGATAAGGCCACAAAGATCCTCAGAGGGCTGGAGCACCTCTGCTATGAGGACAGGCTGGGGGTGTTCAGCCTGGAGAAGAGAAGTCTCCAGGGAGACCTGAGAGCACCTTCCAGTGCCTGAAGGGGCTCCAGGAAAGCTGGGGAGGGGCTTGGGACAAGGGCATGGAGGAATGGAATGAGGGGGAAGGGTTTCAAGCTGGAAAAGAGGAGATTTAGGTTGGACATCAGGAAGAAATTCTTTGCTGTGATGTTGGTGAGACCCTGGCCCAGGCTGCCCAGGGAAGCTGTGGCTGCCCCATCCCTGGCAGTGTTGAAGGGCAGGTTGGATGGGGCTTGGAGCAGCCTGGGCTGGTGGGAGGTGTCCCTGCCCATGCAGGGGGGTTGGAACTGGATGATCTTGAAGGTCAACGCAAACTATTCAATGATTATATGACTCCATTCTATGATTCCATGAGGTGATAGAGCCTGTGGTGGGAGGTAAACCAGGTTTGCAGAGGTGATGGGGACTGTCTCTTCCCCATGTTCCATGGAGCAAGGCAAGGAAATCAGTCTGGCTGATGTGACTGTGAGAAGCTCCTCTGGAAACTGGATGAGGGTGACACACAACCCCACACAGACATGAGTGGGAGATGTATTTATAAGAGGATCTGGCTTGGAGATTCCTGTTCCTATGCCTGCACTTCTTTGAAGAAACAGAAAGGGTGGGTTTAAGGTGAGATGCACCCAGATCTTCTCTGGACTCTCCCCTTGAATGACAGGAGCTCCTGAACATGGCAGAGCTGTCTCTTGGCACAGTTATGGACTGACCCTGCAAACAGGAGAGCCCGGAGCTCAACACTGGCCTCTGGGGTGGAAAAGGGTTGGCAAAACACTGTGTGCCAACAGCACTCTGAAAGCTGCAAGCTCTGGCTTCCCAGGAAAACTTAGGTGGACTTACCATTTTCTAGATAAGATACCCTTTGCACAAGGCAAAGGGCTCTTCCTGCATTCCCCAGCATGGTAAAAAATAGAACAATAAACCAGTTGTTTTGCTGCAACTATCTTCTTAGACAGCAATATCAGTTGCTCATGAGAACCAGGCACTTCATTTTTGAAGCCAAGCTTGGAACATGCACATTGACACACAGCTCCAGGTGGGACCCTTAGGAAATGCTGCCTTGGAATACGTGGGAATCCTGGACAATCTCACAGAAAAGGGTTGCCCTCACTTTTGACCAAAGGATTTCCCATTGCAGGAGAAAAACCAAATCCTGGAGGCCACGTGGTTTAGCCTGGTCAGGCATTAGGAGTTGTGTCTGGAAAATGCTGGATGGATCAGCTGGGTTATGTAGGACACAGGTAAGTGAGCATTGTGTCAAGACTGGCAAACCAATGGCAGAATCAGAAGAAAAAGCCTTGTGGTGAGAATTGGAGATTTTGGAGAAAGCCACAAGAAGTCCTGAGCAGGATGCTGGAGAATGAAGGTCTCTGCTCAGTGGTGCCATGTGAGGATAGGAGGGAGAACTGAGCACCTTTCTCATGGAACCATAGAAGGATCTTAAGGGGTACCAGAGAGGAAAAATAACTCTGCAGATCTGCTGGCATCCTTCTCTGCTTCAGTTTGGCTTCCTGGAGTAGGTAGAAAGTTATCATGGCTGCTGAAATTCTGGGGTAGGAAGTTGTGCTTCTGCACTCCTGTGGTCCAGCCCCGGGAGGAGATGAACTACAATGCAACACATTATAATTGTGATTGGAAGGAAACAATATCCTCAAATACTTCCCTGGAGGAAAGTCATAATAGCACCTAATCTTAAAAGCTGCAAGAGAAGACAAGGGAGAACACAGGCCCTGGAAATATTTCTCTCCCTCACTATTGGAGCGGTTATTGGAAACACTAATTGGAGAGTGTGAGGTGCAATCTAGGATGCTACGATGCTTAAAATAAAAAAACAAACACCAAAGAACACTTCTTGGTTAATGGAAGTGAAGATTCACAGCTAATAAACTGGAGAGCTCTCTCTGAAGTACCAACACAACCCTCAGGAGGGGTTCCAGGGCAGAATTTGGCCCAGGAGTCAGATGGGAAGCCAGCAAAGGAACAAGTTATTGAGCTTTGGCTTGCAGAAAAGATGAAGTGCCAAATGGAAGGACCAAGTTTGTGATGCTGTGAGCTACCTGAGTGTGGGTGGAAGCAGATATGACACCCATCAATCACCCGATTCAGGATGAAGAGGTCTGGACAGTAAGGATGGAAGCAGAGTTTGGCAGGATTTCTCCTAGAAGATGATTCAATACATTAAAAAGTGGCCCTGCATCCAGGGCACACCTCAACCCTGCTCTCTGTTACCCCCTTTGAAAGAGAGATTTGAGGGAGAATGAAACAATTCTGCTTTATTTATTTCTTGTGTGTGTAAAGCGTCTGTTTCCTTTGAAAATGCCCACGTTTCTCGTTGGAGAGTGAACCCAGGGAGGCTTTGTTTTTTCCCCCAAACCTCACAGAGCACTGGGTTCAGTGAAAGGTTGGGGTTTTTTCATCCGTGAGAGAGCAGAAACGTTTCCAGTTTGATATTATCTCTGTTTTCAGTAAAGAACAAAACACCTGCCAGCCACGTTTTACCTGAAAGGCTGGTAAGGTCAAAGTCTTGGAATATCTCAGAAAACTTGGAAGAGGTCTCAAAAGCTTCAGTTCAAACCTGCCTCTGGGCTGTACTTACGTCATTTGAGATAATGAATCAATGGGTGATGCCAACATCAAGACTCTGAAGAGTTATGAAGTAAATCTTTGAAAATGATGACAACTGGATGAGGGAAAAGAGGGCACTGGCAGCCAGTTTGCTGGTGACACCAAACTGGGAGGAATGGCTGACACACCAGAAGGCTGTGCTGCCCTTCAGGGAGACCTGGACAGGCTGGAGAGTTGGGCAGGGAGAAATTGAATTAAATCCAACAAGGGCAAGTGCAGAGTCTTGCATCTGGGGAAGAACAACCCATGGACCAGTACAGGTTGGGGGCTGAGCTGCTGGAGAGCAGGGTAGGAGAAAGGGACCTGGGGGTCCTGGTGCACAGGAGGATGACCATGAGCCAGCAATGTGCCCTTGTGGCCAAGACGGTCAATGGATCCTGGGGTGCATTAGAAAGGGGGTGGTTAGTAGGTCAAGGGAGGTTCTCCTCCCCCTCTATTCTGCATTGGTGAGGCCGCATCTGGAGTATTGTGTCCAGTTCTGGGCCCCTCAGTTCAAGAAGGACAGGGAACTGCTGGAAAGAGTCCAGGGCAGAGCCACAGAGATGCTGAAGGGAGTGGAACATCTCTCTGATGAGGAAAGGCTGAGGGAGCTGGTTCTCTTTAGCCTGGAGAAAAGGACACTGAGGGGTTTACAAATCATCAGTGTTTACAAATACGTAAAGGGTGAGTGTCAGGAGGACAGAGCCAGGCTTTGTTCAGTGATGTCCAGTGATAGGACAAGGGGCAGTGGGTGCAAATTGGAGCACAGGAGGTTCCATGTGAATATCAGGAAGAACTTCTTTCCTGTGAGAGTGACAGAGCCCTGGGACAGGCTGCCCAGAGAGGCTGTGGAGTCTCCTTTGCTAGAGACATTCAAACCCCACATGGATCCTGTGTGATGTGCTCTGGGTGATCCTGCTCTGGCAGGGGGGTTGGACTGGGTGATCTTTCCAGGTCCCTTCCAACCCCTAAGATTCTGTGATTCTGTGTGTGACTGTCCCCTTGCATGGAGCAACCCACTTGCCTGGAGGCTTGCTTGTCCAGAAAGGATGCTCCTGAGCACAAGGAAGGGATGGGATTGTGACTGGATCAAGCTTACACCAGGCTCCAGGACAGACCTGGACATACCCAAATGCAACACCTGGGCCTCGTCCCTGCACAACCCACTTGATTCTTTCCAGGGAGGAATACTGGGTGAAGCTGGTTGGCTCCTTCCCTGTGCCTGCACACCCCTCCACGTCCAGCCTCTCCATCAGCAGCGTGCCTGGCTCCTTGGTGGCCACTGAGTGCATATTGCCTAGCCCCAGGTTTAGATGAAAGGAGAGAGATCCCAGGAGAGCTCTGGAGGTTTGTTCTTCCTTTGCCAGCATCCTGAAGGAGCAGTGCATTCCCACACACCACACTCCACTATTCATGCCTGAAAGATGGAAAATAAGACACTTTGTGACATCAAAACCCAGACCCTAAAATCGCTCACTTTGTAGTAGTCTGCAGTCAAAAGCATCTATCTAGCAGTAATAGGATGGAGAAGTTGATTATCCCAGGGTTTATTGTCTCTCTTTCCCTGCTGGGGTGTGGGGCACAGCTTGAACTCTGCAGGCAGAACATCTGCCCACGTGCTCGGGGCAGCAAACTCCTGCGCCATCCAAGTGGTCTGGAGTGTCTGTGTGTAACTGCGTGCAGTGAATTAGCACCAGTGGAGCTTTGCAAACCCCTCTTCCTGTCGAAGCCACTGGGTTTTTGTCCTAGTCCTGTATGGACAGGTCACACAACCCTCCTGTGGACTTCTGCAGTGACCTGGTGTTTGGAAGCTGAGACCAGAACGTGTGTCACACCTCAGAAATCACTTTGGCAGTGGGTCTTGCTTGGCAGGACAAGGACAAACAGCTCTGAACATCAAACAGAGGTGCTGCTGCCCTCTTGTTCCGTGGACTCAGACTTCTACAGGTGGCATTCATTTGTTATAGAGATCAGCTGCTGTTAC
This sequence comes from Apus apus, assembly GCF_020740795.1. Classification (NCBI taxonomy): domain Eukaryota; kingdom Metazoa; phylum Chordata; class Aves; order Apodiformes; family Apodidae; genus Apus; species Apus apus. The sequence goes on along the minus strand of NC_067285.1, from coordinate 113,486,495 downwards.
AGACCCAGAGGATGAGATTCATCTCATCAGCCTTTGGATGTTTGCAGTGCAGGAATCTATTCGTTGCTCTTCAGAGTCTCAGTGGAGCTAAGAAGACATGGCTCATGTGAGCAGATGTAGACATGTAGAATCATCAAATTGTTGTGGTTGGAAAGAACTTTAGGATCATGATGTCCAACCCTTCCCCCAGCCCTGCCAAGGCCACCACTGCCCCATGTCCCTCTGCACCACATCTATTTGGAAACCCCTCCAGGGATGGTGACTCCACCCCTGCCCTGGGCAGCCTGGGCCAGGGCCTGACAACCCTTTCCAGGAAGGAATTGTTCCCCAGATCCAACCTCAACCTCCCCTGGCACAACTTGAGGCCGGTTCCTCTTGTCCCATCCCTTGTTCCTGGGGAGCAGAGCCCAACCCCCCTGGCTCCAACCTCCTCTCAGGCAGCTGCAGAGCCAGCAGGTCTCCCCTTAGCCTCATTTGCTCGAGGCTGGACACCCCCAGCTCTGGTTGCTCCTCACCAGACTTGTGCATGTACCTCAGGTTGAGAAGCATTGCACCCTAAGCCCACCTGTTCTTCTCTGAGAAACCTCGGTTGCTTTTTCCCCAGCGTGCCATGTCCTTTGAGTTCCAACCTTGCCTTCCACGTTGACCAGGGAAGACACCACCAGGCACAACCCTGAGACACGTCAAGGCAAGCCTGAGGCATGTGAGGAGGGCAGAGCCCTGGCAGTGAGGCTGCTCATGGGCTGCAGAGGCTGCCAACATCTGCCTCTTTCGCAAACATCTGCATGTGCTGACAGCAACGACTCGGGAAGGGAAGATCTCCAGTGGATTCCAGGAAGAAAAAGTTTCCAAAACAACAGGACACTTGTACAGGGTATGTGTTTGTCTTCCTACAAAAGCACCTTTTCATCCAATGGCTTCTAACCATCAAATGTCAGTCCCTGGGACTCATCTTAAACACTACTGGGTTTTTTTTTTATAACTGGGGAAACTGAGGCAGACCGTGGTAGCAGAAGGATGTTAAAAACTGGGTGGCAAAGCAAAGAGATGAATCTGTATCTCTGAATGCTTAGGGCTTTGAGCATTATAAAATGTATCTTCTGGGTGATATCTTGCTCCCTCTCCAACCTGGGAGGGAGAATATTGGCTGCAGGTGACCTGCCAGCAGGGGTTGTAAAAGCAAAGGGAGAAAGAGGAAGATTAAAGGACAGAAACAAAAGCTTGTCCCTCGTGGCATCTTTTTACAGAACCATTTCCCTTTACAAGGTCCCCAACATCCATTAAGGAAGCTTTCAGGACCAGCCCTCTTTTGTCTTACAAATGAAACCAGATGCCAAAACCCCAGAAGTGGCAGCAGCAGTAAAACAAACTAAACAGAATCGCTGCTGCTCTAATTCAAGAGAGACAGTAAAGATTTGGATATTTCATTTTTATCGAGTGTTGGGGGGAAAAAAAGGCCCTGAATGCCCAAGTGATTAAGGTCTTCATTGCTGTTTTTAAGGAGGAATTCCACTCAATAGCCACCTGTGATGGATGATGGAGGGTTGGTTCTGCTCAGGAGCAAAGGGGCATGATCTGGCATGGACCAGAGCACAGAAGGGGGTTCATTTTGGGTAACCTTTATTCTAGTTGAACAATGGCTTGTGGGAGTGGATGCTCACTTCTCATCTGCCTGTGACGCAAAACAGACCCTAAATAGGTCCTTGCGTGTGACAAAAAAGGGTTCAGGGGGTATTTATTTGCTACCTTTTCCTTTTATCCATCCTCCTGATCTCCGTTCCTGCTGCAGCAGCTTTGGGAATGTGTTTCTCAAACCCAGAAACCTGAGGGAGGTCTCAGACAATCCCATTGCAAAATCAGGCATGTCAGGGCTTGGGGTGAGCAATCATCTGCTCTCCAGTGCCTCCCCTCTCCTGGCAAAGCAGCTCTTTATCTTCTGGTTTGTGGAAGTTTAGGGTCAAGGAGGAAATCCTAGAATTAAGGATGAGAAACGTGGGGGGTTTTTTTGGTGGGTTTTTTTGGAGAGCAGGTTTTCACCAGGAAAAAAATGACTGTGGGGAGAAGTGTTCACGTTTCACCACCAGAACTGAAAACATCCTTCACTCTTCAAAGGTGGCAACCATTGCTGGCTTCCAACAAGCCCTCTGAGGTGTGGAGGAGGTTTGGCATTCCCAACCATGTCAAGAAAAGATAATCTTTCCCCTGTTATTCCACCTTCTAGTGGCCTCCTCCCCCACCTGCCCCACACCCCCCCAGAGCTGCCCGCTCCCTGCTGCTTTCTCCATCCCAGCTTCCCTTTTCCTTCCCCCCTGCCATTTTTTCAGTATGATTTTTCCCCCCCCCCTGCCATTTAGGAATTTTGGTAATGAATTTCCAATGATTTTTTTTTTTTTTCAGCCATTTGTAGAGAAGTTGGTGGAGCATTTCCACCTGGTTCCTGGAGACTCAATCTTAGGGAGCCGTCGATGCCCTTGAAGGTGTGTGATTTCATCTAGAGATTCTCTGTGAAGTTAAGGACAAATAACTCCCCTTACAGAACTGCTCCCTCTGACAGCCTCACTAATTAGTTGTTATTAACAGTGATAACAGAGCTATCAGATTTAATAGGCAGCAGATCATGGCAATTAACAGTGAATTCACCAGGTATGGGAAGCTGGAGGTTTGGCTCCAGGGAGAAATGGGCAGATTTTATAGGATCACAGAATGATTTGGGTTGGAAGGGACCTTAAAGATCACCCAGTTCCAACCCCCTGCATGGGCAGGGACACCTCCCACCAGCCCAGGTTGCTCCAAGCCCCATCCAACCTGCCCTTCAACACTGCCAGGGATGGGGCAGGCAGCACAGGCAGGGCAGAGCTGCTGTGTGGAAAGGTGCTTCTCAAGGTATGAAATCAGGGCTGGAAAGGTGGACCAGCCAGCAGGACTGGAGGGTGAGGGGGAGCAGGTATCCTAAATGCATGGAAAAATTGGAAAGGGCGGGATTGGAAATGTCTTTTCTTTCTTTCTTGCCTTTTTCCTCTTGCACTTGTCCTGTCATTCCCTTTGTCTTGTCTTTGCTCCTCTTCCTACTCCCCTCCTCCAGCAGAAAACAATGTGAAATAGGAAGATGAGGAAAATGATAGAAAACACCAACATGTTGTAGCTTCTCACTATCCCTGGATGAGTGTCTCTGATGTGTGTGAACTGTTTTCTCTTGCTCCCCAGGGTGGTCATGGAGAGCAAGTCCAGGGCTTTTTGCAGGTTGCAAAGGGCCAATCTGGGGCTGAATCTTTCTCAAAAAAAGTGGTGAAAAGGGGTCTGACAACCAAAAGCCACCTGGCTGGATGGGTGGTGGTGGTGGCCTCTGTCAGAGGCATCTTTTACTTATGGTCCATTTTTCTGCCAGTTAGCATAACCCTAATGTTCTTGTCTTGTTGTAGACTTATCTGGTAGAGCAAGAGGCCTGTTCCAGTCTGTCCTTGGCTAAATCAGCTAAAAGACTTCACTCTTATTTTGCTGGCTTGAAGGGCATTTTGTTTAGTCTTATGGGGAGGGAGAGGAGACAGACCTTTGCCCACAGGGAGCAACCTCAGAGGTCCCCACAGCTCAGCTCCTCAGTGATTTTTGGCAGGTCCACCTGCTTGAACCTGTCCAATTAAGCATTGATGTGGCAACACTTGTGAGGACCACCCCGTCCTCCCTGCCCTCTCAGCCCCTCCAGCAGCAGCAGAGACACTTCCCTCTCTGCGTCTGCATTTCTTTTTTTCCCTGCTGAATTTTCCTTCATTAAATCAGCCTTTGGGAGCAAAACCAAGTACAACAGCAGCTCATCACTCCTCAGGAACACATTTACCAGAGGCAGCCCTGGCTGCTCTGTTTTCCCCATTATCCTCCTCCTGTTTCTGGAACACACGGATCCCCATCCATCCCCATCCATCCCCACCTCCCTCCCTCTCCTGGCCCACTCAGCTTCTACAGCTCTCAGCTCTCTACAGCTGCTTGAAAGGAGGTTGTAGGGAGGTGGGAGTTGGGCTCTTCTCTCAAGTGAATAATGGCAGGACGAGAGGAAATGGCCTGAAGTTGCACCAGGGGAGGTTTTGACTGGATATTAGAAAGAATTTCTTTACCCAAAGAGTGGTTGGGCAGTGGAACAGGCTGCCCAGGGAGGTGGTGGAGTCACCATTTCTGGAAGTGTTTAAAAGAACTGCAGATGTGGTGCTGAGGGACATGGTTTAAGCACTGAACGTGTAAATTAGGTTATGGTAGGTGAAGTTAGGTTATGGTTGGACTTGATGATCTTGAAGGTCCCTTCCAACCAGGAGGATTCTGTGATTCTATGATTCTTCACTGACCTCTCAAGCGAAAAGCTTGGCTGGAAAGATGATCCACCACACGGACATCCTGGAGTCATGGCTGCAGTGAGAGCCCCTGAGGGACTTCTCTTCTGCTCCTCAAAGCTGGCCCCCCCATGCCCTGTGCAGCACCCCTGAAAGGCACCCTGGGTAAGAGAAGGAGGAAAGGCAAGAGGCTGAGGGGATGTAGATGTGAATCACCTCACACTTCCACTTTTGCTTAATCACATTCCAGAAGTGTTTGGAGACCACCACTGAGATCAAAGCCTTCTTAGGCATTGAAAAGCTAGGTAGAGCTGGTCTGAGCTGGGAAAAGGCTAGAGGAAGGGAGATGCAGAGACACGTTGTCTTGTCCTGGGTCCAAAGGCTGGGCTACAGTCAGGACCCCACCTCCCATCCTTTCTTCTGAATCCTCTCCCATGATTTCTACTGAAGCATGAGTGAATTTTACAGACAAGGGTAGGAGACCACATGAAGTTCAACAAGGCCAGGTGTAAGGTTTTTCACACAAGTCAGGGAAATTCCAAGCATGGATTGAGTGCAGCTCCGAGGAGAAGGACTTGGGGGTGCCAGTAGATAAGAAGCTAAACATGAGCTGGCACCATGTGCTGGAGCCCAGAAACCCCCCGTGTCCTGGGCTGTGTCACCAGCAGCGTGACCAGCAGGGCCAGGGAGGGGATTGTCCCCTCTGCTCTGCTCTTCTGAGACCCCCCTGCAGGGCTGGGGCCAGCTCTGGGGCTCCAACACAACAAAAGAGCTGTTGGAGCAAGTCCAGAGGAGGCCACAGAGATGATGAGAGGGCTGGAGCAGCTCTGCTCTGGAGCCAGGCTGGGAGAGTTGGGGTGTTCAGCCTGGAGAAGAGAAGGCTCCAGGGAGACCTGAGAGCACCTTCCAGTGCCTGAAGGGGCTCCAGGAAAGCTGGGGAGGGGCTTGGGACAAGGGCAGGGAGGGATGGGATGAGGGGGAATGGATTAAACCTGGAAGAGAGGAGATTTAGGTTGGACATGAGGAGGAAATTCTTCACTGTGACGGAGGTGAGACCCTGGCCCAGGTTGCCCAGGGAAGCTGTGGCTGCCCCATCCCTGGCAGTGTTGAAGGGCAGGTTGGATGGGGCTTGGAGCAGCCTGGGCTGGTGGGAGGTGTCCCTGCCCATGCAGGGGGGTTGGAACTGGATGATCTTTCAGATCCCTTCCAACCCAAACCAGTCTGGGATTCTGTGATTCTATGACTTGTCAGAAAGAGCTTTACTAACTACAGGGTGGAGGATCTGGGGCTCTGTATCTGCTGCACACCTCCATGAGATGTCACTGGAAGGCTGGCAGGGCTTGTGTTACCTGCTGTGCTGTGATGTGTGGAGCTGTGAGAGTTGATGTGTCAGACAGAGCTATAACTAGCTCATCAGCTGCCAGCACAGTCTCTGTGAGTGTGATGGAGCTGTGCTGAGCAGGTGACCTCCCCAGACCTGAAGCAGGCTGGAAAAAGGTCTTGTGGAAGCACAGACCTCCCCAAAACTGTTTTATACAGCAGCCTCTACTGCAGCAGGATTCTGCTAAGGTTTTCAGTCTTCCCCATGAATTTCCATCATCTTTTTTCTTCTCTCTCCCTTTCTCCCACCTGAAAGCTCCATCCTAGCACAGCCCAGCTGAGACCCCAGAGGGAGACATCTCAACTGACACTTGCCCCCTTGCCATGTGTTGCCTAACTCAGACTCTGAGGTAAAAAATAAAGCCTTTTTGGTATATCCAGAATGGCCTATGGCTGATATCCAGGAGAGATTTTGGTTCCAAGGGGTTGGAATAAACAAGGTGCAAATACTGATAAATATCTTCTTCCTTTCTTTTTTTTTTATCTCTCACAAAGCTGAAAAAAAAAAAAATGGCACAGACACAATTTCTATGATGTTCTGTTTTCATCTGGAAGAAGAAAGTTTTCAAGCTTAGGTGCCAAAAGCAGGAAAATTAGATCTGTATTTAGACAGTGAAATCAGAGGCTCAGTTTTCAAAGGCACCAGTATCCTGGGCTCCTAATTGCTACCAGAAGAAACTGAAATCTTACTTCTAAAAAGGTGTTTTCAACTCCTTAACAACAAATTCTATTTGCAAAACATTTCCCCAAGAAATGTCCAGCAGGGAATGAGGGACAGAAGTCCACTGAAAAAAACCCCAAACTTACAGGTTTTTTTCCTTTTAGAGGCAACAGGCAACTCAGATGGATTGAACAGCAAATGGAGTTCAAGTGGTCAAAGGTCCCATGCTCAGCTCTTCTTCCATTACTCTGCACTGAAGGGTTGAACCCAAGATACTGCTGATGGAAATCCAGTTATTGTGGGTTTCTCAAGGCTTATGTATGATCTCAAACCTAAATCTCCTCTTTGCTATATGGTATGAGATCCCTGCTCTGGGCTGTTGTCCTTATTCCCAGTCTTAACCCACCTTCTGACAATAATCCCACCCTACACATAGTGGTCCAGCTCCATTTGTCCCTCAAAACCAGGAGGTACTACGTGTAAGGCTGGACATTGTGTCCCATGGAGAAGCTTTCATGGCAGATGCTCCCAAATCCCAGCAAAAGGATAAGAAAATATTAGCTTAAACTTGCTTTCAAGTTCTTTTTCCCCCTCATATAACCTATCATCTGCTGGCACCTGCTCCTCTCCCTGAGCTTAGAACAACCCTACCAACCCCTTGTGTTGGAAGTGTTACTCCATGACTCCATACCCTGGATTATCATGATGCTCTTTAGTCCTCAGCACAGACTCTAAGCAGATGGGAATGTTATCAGAATGTGAGCTCCAGGATTTGACCTTGACTGGACCAAATCCTGAGAGATGTTGAATTAGGTCTAACACTAGGAACTTCCCTTTGTTTCTCCCCAAATGCCAAGACCCAGGACTGACACTGATGGAAGTTTAGGTGTTCCTAGATAATGTAATGCCTGGTGGAATGGTTGTTGGTGTGAGAGAGCCAACAAAAAGCCTGCCCACAATTCTGGGGGGAAATGGAAGTTTGTCATGAACTACTGAAAATCAGCCTGGTGCTGGGATGAGGAACAACACTGTCTGGAGATGAGCTGTCATCTAGAGATGGGTGAACTTCATCCTCTCAACCTGCTGAGAAAAGGTTGCTGGCAAAGCTGTGTGGGAAATATTTCTAGAGTCAACCTTCCATGCCAGTGGATCAACAGAGGACCTTGGTCCTCAAGATCTGTCCATCAGCTGTGAGACCATTCCACCAGCCCTATGATGTACTCAAAGACAAGTAAGTTTAGAAAGCAAAGGCACAGGCTTCCCGAGAGGGCTCCTAACCACAGGGAAGAAGATTCATCATCCCAGGTCGTGTTTTGTGCTGCGTTTGTGTCCATGTCCACTCCAAGAAAGTGGCTTCAATATTGTGCCACCACTGAGCAAGAGGAATTTCTTTCTTGGGAAAGCTGGGCAGCTGGATCAAGGACATCAGGTCCACTTTGCAGGGTGAAAGTTACTCAGGCAGCTGCTGTTTCTGGAAATGCAAAGAAATTGGAGCTGATCTATAGATGTTTTCAAAGCATCCTGGTTGTTCTCTAGTATCTGACACCTCTAATAACTTCATGGGATGAACCCTGGGTCACTCAGCACGTTGAACATCAAAAGGACTAAGGTGGCATTGAGGACATCTAAATGAGGGGGGGTTTTGCCTTCAAAGATCCTCTTGCATTACACAAGTCAGTGATAGTTTCTCTCAGCTACAAAACATGGTCACCTTGATTCTGCAGCAGGACACGGGCTGCTCTCCTCGTTGTTAGAAAAGGTTGAGACATGAGCACAGAATCACTGTATTGTCAAGGAAAGGAGGAGGGAAGGAAAGCACTTCAGCAATGAAAATGTCCATCACTGGTTTATGTAAAAAACTGCTAAAACAGTGAGCTGAGAATGGGAAATTTAGAAAACTCCTGTGAAGAACGTCAGTACTTTTAAATTAGAACAAAGGAATTAGGAACAGGGAGGCTTATGTTTAATTCACTTGAAAGCAAATTAAAGGGTTCAGCTTATGGATGAAAAGGAAAATTGGGTTATTTTTTTTCCCCCCAGAGAGTTACCAAGGCTACTGCAGCCCAGAGAAAGCCACAGTTCAGCACTCAGCCTGGCAAGCTGCTTTTGACAGGGCTGTTTGCACATCTCAGGTGGATTTAGGAGAAGTGGCTCCATCTCAGGAGCTGCAAACTGGACCAGACACTGTGTCACATCTTGGCAGTGACAGCACTCAGTGGGGTTGTCTGATCCAGGCATTTTTCCCTAAGCAGCCCTTCCTCCCCCTGCACTTTGCAAGGGAGGTGATGGTAGGATGGGTATGAAGTCCTCAGCAGCAGATGGTTTGACTTCTGAGATACCAGTTCTGAGATGCTAGCTGAAGTCAACTTCTGCACCATGGAATGATACCTCCAGCATTTTCACCTGGGCTAAATGTCTGGTTCTGGTCAGACACCCCAGAATCTTGCCCCTCGTTCTACAAGTGTATGTCCATCACCAGTTTATGTCACCATGGCTCAAGCTGGGAATGATTTCCAACAGAGAAACAGCTGATCTAGCCCTGCTTAAGGAAACCCTTACTTTTAACTTCACAACTTAACATCTGGTACCATTTCACCCTGTTTCTCCTCATTCTCCAGGTCTTCTCTGTGATATCCAGCTCCTCCTACATTTCATGGAGGTTTCTCAGCTTGTTTTCCATCACCAGCCTTCATCAGCACTTCATTTCCACCTTGGGGGCCAAAATTGTTATTAGAAACCTTAAACAAATCAATTCTGAGACGGACCCAGGAGAAACTCCACTAATAGCTGGGCTCCCCCACCCAGTACAGGTCAATACCATTTCCCTGCTAACCACTTCCTAGCTTTTGACATGGTTCCTTCATCAAACTCCATCTCCTCCCACTGGAATAACAAGGTTGCCCCATGGCACTGCATCAGTTTCTCATTAAAATCTGAAGAAAGAGGATTTTTTTCACATGCCTATTTTTTTTTCCTGCAAAACCTTATTTTATATATATATATATATATATATATATATATATATATATATATATATATATATATATAAATACCAGGTGTTCATGCTATGATTTCTTAGCCATTCCCTGTGTCTTTAGTGCCCCCTCCCTTCATCCTCTCACAAAGCCCAGCAAAGTTTGGAGCAGAGACCTGTAACTCCTGCCATCTTTTGGATTACCCTCCTCTTTCAAATGCAGCCCCTGGTTTTGCTGGTCTCCAGTCCAAGGGTTGCACCTTGACTGGACAGTTTTCTTAGCTTTTCTCTTCCACGGTTCACCCAAACTGAAAGCAAAAATGAAATATTTCTTTCCCATTTGGTTTCCATACCTACATTATGGCAAGACTGGGTGTCAGTCACAACCTCTGCCCTCATTTCACACTTCAATATCTGCCCATCTTCTGTGTTTTCTTTTCAATATATCCCACAAATGGACACATAAAGAGGTCAGGGACACTGGGGTCATTACATCACTCAGCTTCCCTTTTCCTTTTGTTTACCTCAAAATGATTGCAAACTGTGGCAGGTTAATCCTGCAGTATCCCACCCAAGGGCTGGGTGCCCTCCAGTTGGGTGAGGAGTGGATTTGCTGTGTTTAGTGATGGTGTAACTCTGCAAGGTAGAGTGGTTCCCTGACTGACCTGGCTGGGAGCTCAGGCTCCCCAGGATGTCACCAAAGGAACAGAGTTTGCAGAATGTAAAAAGGTTCCCAAAGTCCTTGCATTTTCCAAGTCAAATCTGCTAGGAAAAAGAGTTAGAATCAAATCAGAGAATCATTTAGGTTGGGAAAGACTTCTAAGGGTCATCAAGCCCAGCCCTGCCAAGGCCACCACTGCCCCATGTCCCTCAGCACCACATCTACAGGGCTTGGAAACCCCTCCAGGGATGGGGACTCCCCCCCTGCCCTGGGCAGCCTGGGCCAGGGCCTGACAACCCTTTGGGGGAAGAAATTGTTCCCAAGATCCAACCTCAACCTCCCCTGGCACAACTTGAGGCCATTTCCTCTTGTCCCATCCCTTGTTCCTGGGGAGCAGAGCCCGACCCCCCTGGCTCCAACCTCCTCTCAGGAGCTGCAGAGCCAGCAGGTCTCCCCTCAGCCTCCTTTGCTCCAGGCTGGACACCCCCAGCTCCCTCAGCTGCTCCTGCTCAGACTGGTGCTCCAGCCCCTTCCCCAGCTCCCTTGCCCTTCTCTGGACACTCTCCAGCCCCTTCATGTTCTTCTTGTCCTGAGGGGCCCAAAACTGACCCCAGAATTCTACATGGGCCCCTGTTTAAACACACTACAGATGCTGAAACACTCTGGAGTCCTTGGAAGAATCAAGACCTTCACAGGATCCACAGCCCTGCCCATCTACGGACTGATGTACTTCTAGTTAAAAGTCCAGTAGAATTGAGAACTGCCAGCATGGAGGAATCATAGAATCCCAGACTAGTTTGGGTTGGAAGGGACCTGAAAGATCATCTAGTTCCATCCCCCCTGCATGGGCAGGGACACCTCCCACCAGCCCAGGTTGCTCCAAGCCCCATCCAACCTGCCCTTCAACACTGCCAGGGATGGGGCAGCCACAGCTTCCCTGGGCAACCTGGGCCAGGCTCTCACCAGCCCCACAGCCCAGAATTTCCTCCTCATGTCTAATCTGGTTTTACCAGCTTTCATACTAAAACTCTTCCCCCTCATCCTATCACTCTATCCCTTTTTAAAAAGTCCCTTTCCAGCTTTTCTGTAGGCTTATTTTATTTTATTTTATTTTATTTTTCTGAAAACTCCCCTCCATATTTGGAGCTCTGGGAGTTCCTGAGCCACAGGTGAGGTCTCTGTACTTACCCTTGCTGCAACACTCTTCTCTGAAGTTTTCCAGTTTATTTATTTGGAGCCACATTAGCTTTTAACAGTCACAAAATCTTTGGTAAGAACATGCCAAAGATCCATTCTTCCCACTGGTTTTGGCTCTAATTCCTTCCCATTTGATTTCCTGGCCCTCACTTCTGTATGGGATGAGGCAGAGCACAGGTGATCTCCATCCAACTTGCCCAAATTGGTCTCTGTCCTCTCAGCCTGCACCTGTGCCTTGTCCTGGCTGAAGAGACATCATAGTCAGGCTGTAGTCACACCATCTACAGAAGCTCATCCGTATCCTGGATCACATGGTATAGGTCAACTGAGTGAGAACAACCTCTGACTTGACTCTGCAGCTGGAAATAAAATTTGAAGGAAGTTCTTCAGAAAAGGTCTGGGAGTCTCAAAATCCTAGTGACAAGTCATGGACTTCCATCAAAGACTGCTGCTCCTGTCTCTGACTGTCTTCTCTTTTTTGTCCCCCTGAAGGACACTGAATGAGGGTCCTAGGGGTGTTTCTGCACAGGGAGAGGTGTCACCTGAGACCCTGTCCAGTAACCATCCTGCTGCAGAGCATTCCATGCCTGCAGGCAAGGTGCCAGCCAGCCCTTGGGCTCTGCTTCTCCCCCTCACTTCCTGAGCTTCAGCACCTCCAACAAAACCCTCTGTCTCTGATCCACCTCCTCTGGGTGACCTCCTCATTTTCTGCTGATACAGAACCAGGTTTGACCTGCCTTCAGCTCTCTGTGATGCCCACCACATCTTTCTCCCTACCTAGGACTGTCCAACCAGATTTGCCTCCCCTGGATTTTCTTCCCATGTTCAACAGCCAAATATTTCTGGTGAAGGAGAGTCAGTTCATCCATTTTTCTCCTGTTTCTGAAGACCCTCAGCACAGCAGGTAGTGAATCTCTGCTTTGTTCTAGGTCAGTTTGGTCAATATTGCCCTTTGCATGCAAAATTCTGCTTAAGACCCTTATGTTTTGACCCCAAGAGGCAAAACAAGATCCAGCTTGGACACTTAGATTATTGGTAAAATGAAGAAGGGGGGAGGGGGGGTCTGACTTTCTGCTCTCATTTCATTTATACACCCATGATGTGAAGCTGGATGGGTTTCCAGAAGTTAGGAACAATGAAAATGCAGTCCTGTCAGTCACATCATCATCTTCCTGAGGCTTTTTTGAAGCCAGATGAAGGAGGCTTGCAGAGCTGACCTGAAAGTGTGCTGCCCTTTCTTCTTTTAAGCTACCTTAGTCCAAACTTTGAGGTTTTCCAAGTGGTTCCAAACCGTAGGGTCTAGAAACATTTGGGGGAGGAAGGACTCTGGTCTTTCTCAGTTTTGGAGATCAAGACAATCAGTGCACGGGCCTCCTGTGCCACCTCATACTGGCTGGTGCATGGTCCCCACACCTGCCTGGCTTTTCCTGCCACCCTAGAAGCAGCAGGTTCCACAGATGCTCACATTTCCCACCCTGCTTTTCCAGACAGTTGCTTTCTTTGTCTAAACCTCCCCATGTCTCCTGGTTTGTCTTGTCCCTTGTGTGGCACAGGCCAAGAGTCTGCCACCGTTTCCTTAAGAGGCATTTGGAAGCAAGAGACGTGGGTGCTGGCCTGGGATGGATGGATGGATGGATGGATGGATGGATGGATGGATGGATGGATGGATGGATGGAGGGAGGGAGGGAGGGATGGATGTTCTGGAATGGTTCTGGCTGTTCTCCAGTGGTCCTGTGTGAATCCCCTAATCTCTCCCACATCACTTCACTGTTCATGAAAGGAGACAGCTACAGTTCTTTTCCCTTATTTCTAAGACTATTTTTGGACTGGGGGGGGCAACAGTTTTCATGGGAGTGTACATGGTAGAGTCCTCCAGAGCAATCCTAACTCAAGGAAGCCAGACCAGAGCTCTGTTCCAGTTTCACTCTCACCATTTCTTTTAATCAGTGTATTTTACGTGCTTTCCCTGCCCAGGGACTTCTCCACGGACCTACCCAAACAACTCTTTCTTTCATTGCCTTTGCTAAATCTATTGTCTGGAGCTCTGGGGAGCAGCTTTTTCAGGGTAACATGAGTAACGGTGGCTTGTTCTTTTTTTTACACCTGACTGATCAATACCTGGATTCATTTGCAAGGGAAGGCAGCAGGTAGTTTGAGGAGGGGTGTGTGCGTGGATGGAATGTTTGACACTTCACTCCATCTCAGCATCCAGCCAGTGATTGGGAGAAAGCCCAGACCTGATAAATAGGGCTGTGAGGAACAATGGTCCCTCCCTCTTCACAATGTTCCCCAGCATGTCTCTCCTGGGTGGCTTTTCCCAGTGCAGGGGGATCCTTCCCCTCATGCTGCATACAAGTCAGTACAGGAAAAGCAGGAAATGCCCCCCCGTTGGGATGAGCAGTGGGGGTTGTCCATGCCTGGGCTTTCCCCATCCCAACCCCCCCCCTGCTATTTTTATTATTAATTTTTCTTCAAACTTAGGAAGAAACGTTGTTTTCATTGCACTGATTCCTTGACAGCTTCCCCTCGTCTAGAGGGGGAGGTGGGAGCTTGTTCTCAGCCCAGGAAGCCTGTCCTTGCCTCCTCCAGCCCGAGCTGGGCAGTTGGAAGAGGTTGTTTTAACTTCCCAGATGTGACCAAAAAAAGGTTGTTTGCAGCTCAGTCCTCAACACGGGGACAAGACCCAGTGCCAGGAAAAGTGTCCATCTTCCTCCTTTCTGCACCCTTGTGTGAAGTAGGATGTCAAACCCACCCATCTCTTTTTTAGTGCACGGGGTGATGGGGCTCTGGTCACCTCCTTAGAATCCCAGAATCATTTGGGTTGGAAAAGACCTTTAAGATCATCAAGTCCAACTGTTGATCTCTCCAGTCCAAGGACATCAGAGTATCTCACTCCCGAGGGGAGGGCAGACACTTTCCAAGGAAATAGCTTTCTTTTCACATATTAAAAATCCCCCAGAGACTCACACATGTTCAGGTGACATTATTTTTCCTGGGCAAATAGCCTCCTCAAAACTAGAACACTGAAGGGGAAAAAAATTAAAAAAAAGGAACCTGCAAAATAATTAAAAGTAATAATAAGCAGAAAAATCCAATCATTTTCCCAGTTTCCCAGCTAGATGTTTCAACTGCGTCTCATTGCAATTTCATTTTGAATTTTGCTTAAACAGGATCATTCTTTAAGGAGCCAAAAAACCACCCCCAAACCCCAGCTCAAGAGCAAGGCTTTTTTTTACTCCAAATGAGGTTTTATTAACACTTTCTTTTTCCCCAGTGAGTAGCTCAGGAAATGCTCATTTTAGATGTGAAATGCAGTTATTAAAGCCTTTCATTTATTTACAACTCTCCAATCCTGACAGAGGACTAGAAAACTTGCTAAATGAACAGCTGCAGACTGGAGCATGGCAGGAACTTGCAAAAGGAGAGGGAGGGCAGGGATCAGAATTTCCTTTTGATTTGCCAAGAGGAAAGAACAACAACAAAAAAATGAATTAAAAAGGGATTTAGTTATTCTTGATATATAACACCTACAAACGGCTGTAGGAATTATTTCCCTTCTCTGTTTTGCTCATGAAAAAGAAAAATGTGCAAGTCCTCTGGTTTTCTGGCGGGAGGATTAATGAGGTGATGCTACCGGGAAATGCAAGTTAAGAACCCTGAACAGCTCCAGTGAAAAAAAACCTTCCCCGAGCGTTTAAATACCTGTTTAGCTAAAATACCTGACCCAGCAGTGGAGAAAAGCTCTGGCTGCAGGTGTTCAAAAGCACTGCTGGAGCTTTCAGTGTGGAAATAGTGTCTGTTCTCTCAGTCATCAGAGGAGCCTCTGGGATGGGGAGGGAGGTGGGGAGGAAGGAGAGGAGAGGAGAGGAGAGGAGAGGAGAGGAGAGGAGAGGAGAGGAGAGGAGAGGAGAGGAGAGGAGAGGAGAGGAAAGGAGAGGAGAGGAGAGGACAGGACAGGACAGGACAGGACAGGACAGGACAGGACAGGTCAGGACAGGACAGGACAGTTCAGGACAGGTCAGGAAAAGGGAAGAAAAGGGAAGAAAAGAGAGGGAAAAGAGAGGAAGGAGGGAAAAGCAATAATAAAGGTGAAGAGAAAGAGACGGAGGATAAAAAGAGAAGAGAAGAGAAGAGAAGAGAAGAGAATAGAAGAGAAGAGAAGAGAAGAGAAGAGAAGAGAAGAGAAGAGAAGAGAAGAGAAGAGAAGAGAAGAGAAGAGAAGAGAAGAGAAGAGAAGAGAAGAGAAGAGAAGAGAAGAGAAGAGAAGAGAAGAGAAGAGAAGAGAAGAGAAGAGAAGAGAAGAGAAGAGAAGAGAAGAGAAGAGAAGAGAGAAGAGAAGAGAAGAGAAGAGAAGAGAAGAGAAGAGAAGAGAAGAGAAGAGAAGAGAAGAGAAGAGAAGAGAAGAGAAGAGAAGAGAAGAGAAGAGAAGAGAAGAGAAGAGAAGAGAAGAGAAGAGAAGAGAAGAGAAGAGAAGAGAAGAGAAGAGAAGAGAAGAGAAGAGAAGAGAAGAGAAGAGAAGGAACAGAGGGAACAGAGGGAACAGAGGGAACAGAGGGAACAGAGGGAACAGAGGGAAAAGGGGAAAAAGGGGACAAAGAGGAAAGGGGAAAGTGGAGAGAAGGGCAGGGACACCTCCCACCAGCCCAGGTTGCTCCAAGCCCCATCCAACCTGCCCTTCAACACTGCCAGGGATGGGGCAGCCACAGCTTCCCTGGGCAGCCTGGGCCAGGGTCTCACCACCCTCACAGCAAAGAATTTCCTCCTAATGTCTCACCTAAACTCCCCTCTTCCAGTTTAAAGCCATTCCCCCTCATCCCATCCCTCCCTGCCCTTGTCCCAAGCCCCTCCCCAGCTTTCCTGGAGCCCCTTCAGGCACTGGAAGGTGCTCTCAGGTCTCCCTGGAGCCTTCTCTTCTCCAGGCTGAACACCCCAACTCTCCCAGCCCGGCTCCAGAGCAGAGCTGCTCCAGCCCTTGGAGCATCGTCGTGGCCCTCAAAGACGATCTTGAAGGTCCCTTCCAACCCAAACCTTTCCATGAACCACCCCCTCCCTTCTCGGGGGGCAGGGGATGCGGGGCCGGAGGGGCGGGGAGGAGCGGGGCCGGGCGGACAAGCCCCTCCCCGCGGGGCCGCGGGAGAAGGCGGAGGCAGCCGCGGGGAAAGCGCGGAAGAAGCTCGGGCGCGGAGGAGGAGGCAGCGCCCGGCGGACAGAAGTTTCCTGCTGGAAAAAAAAAAAAACAAACCCAACCAACCAACCAACAAGCCAAAGAACAGATAAGGGGGAAGGGGGGGAGAAGAAAAATAAGGAAAGGAAAATTTAAAAAGGAAAATAATTAGAGTAAATTAAAAAAAAAAAAACCAAAACAATAATTGAAATAAAAGGAAGCTGCCCAGCCCCGGCCCCCGGAGGGATGCGGAGGAGCGGGATGCTGCGGGAACCGGGCAGGCTGCGGGCATGATCCCGGGGCCGGAGCGGGGCTGAAGCGGGCGCGGTGTGAGCCCTGGCCCCGGGGGGACACGGCGGGGCCGCCCCCCGCCCTGCCCAACCTCCGCGCATCCTCCGGCACCGCCCGCGCCGCGCCGGGCCGGGCCGGGGTGGGGGTCCCAGCCGTGCCCAGTCGGTGTGATCCCAGCCGTGCCGAGCCGGTAGGATGAGGGGCATCCTCTGCTTCTGCACCCTGATCCTCCTGGGTGAGTCGCGCGACGGGTCGGGGAAGGGAAGGGAAGAAGGGAGAAGCGGGGACGGACCCGAGCAACTTTCTGCTGGGGTTTGTTGCTGGGGGGGGGGGATCGGTCACCCCCTCCGCCCCACCGAGGGGAAAGGAGATGTCCCCAGCACCCCGGGAACAAGGGGTAGCAGCATCACCCAGCGCTGGGTTGTCTCCTTTGGACCCAAGCGCTGGGATCTGCCCTGTCGGCCGAGGAAGCGGCTGCGGGTACCCCGGGAATTCCTGGGGAGAGCTCGGAGGGATGTGTTGCGGGGTGGGTGCGTGTTTGGGGGGGGTGTTTTGGAAGGCGCCGGGCAGCCCCGGCGTGATGGTGAAGCTGGGAAATGTCGGGGTTTGGGAGCCGAGCACCGCGTCCTGACCCGAGCGCGTCCCCGTCTGTGTGCCCGGGGCTTCCCGCTGCGGATTTCCTCGCACCCTCCCAAATCCTGCTTTTTCCTTTCTTTATTTTCTTTATTTTATTTTATTTTTTTTATTGTACACGGGGTGTACAAGACGAAACGGCCCCCAGGTGTGTGTCCCCCGTCCCCGTCTGAGCTGCCGCCCCCAGCGCTCGGCCGGGAGATGCTGCTCCCGCCGGGATGCCGCGGGGCCCAGCGGGATGTGCTCTGCAGCACCCCTGCCCTCCGCAGCCCCCTGGCACCCTCCTGCTCCCCAGCCTGGAGAGGACGGTTCTCCTGCCTGTAATTCTCCCCTCTTCCCTGGAAAGCGCCGGGCGGGAAGAGACTGCAATCCGGGGGGGGCTAGTAGCACCCGGCAGCGTTAGCCAGGGCTGGAAGCCTCCCCCTTGCCTGCCTTTGCCTGGTTGCAATTCCTTTAGGGTATTTCCCCCTCCTCTTTATGCTCCTTGGAGACAGCAAACCGGAGAGTAAGTCGGTGCTTCGGTAGACCGGGGAAGGCTGGAGGGAAACGGGGTGTAGGATGTGCTTGTTCTTCTCGGGTGGCCACGGAAGGAGGAAAAAGGTCTTGGGGTGCATGGAAGTGGTTGGGACATCCCGGCTAACCCGGAATGGCCCTCCCGAGCATCCCTGCTGGAAGCCCGCGGCCCGAGGAAGACCTCGGGTCGGTTTTCCCCTGGGTGGTAAATAAAGGCTTTGTCAGAGCTCCAGGTGACTCCTCTTCCCGGCTCTCTCTGTCACTAGATGTCAGCAGCAGCAACTCTTGAAAGTCCCAAAGGCGAGAAGAGGGGGTGGGGGGGAATTTCGACTCCCCCCCAGGAGGAGCTATCTCCAGCTAGAGAGTGGAATTTGGAGGAGCACCAGGACCTGGGCATGGCTGGGACAGCTGCTGCCTCTCAGGGGCTGGAGCTGTGCCCTGGGCTGGAGAAGGTCTCAGCCTCTCTTGGAGCTGGAGATTTTTTGTCTCCTTGCGCAGTCCCAGAGCCTCTGAGGGGGGAGTCCAGGTCTCTGCAGGGTCTGTTTTCCATGCGGTTCAGGTTGACTGCCCCCCTGATCGACTGCCTGATTGACTGCCTGGGGCACTGATTGATTTTCTCTAGAGAAAGTGGACTTAAAGAAAAGAGCAAGTGGCCAGCTCTCTGCTTCCAGCAGTGCCACTGGGAATAGCAGGCAGGTTCTCAGGGTTACACTCTTCACCTCCAGTCTAAGAGAGAACAAAACCATCAGCTAGTACTCACCTCTTGGCCTTCTGATCTTGGGGTCTCCAGAAAGAGTTTTTCGTCTCTGAACTGGCTATTTGATCCCTGTAGGCTCAGCACCATCCCAGCAGCTGCCACTCACTGCCCTCACCTTGCTCTTTAGTTATATTCCAGATGTTTGTGTCATGGATGGACGAGGGCTGCTTGTTTAGCTGGGCCTGGGGAGATCCTCCACCAGGATGGGGGGTGCTGGAGGTGGCAGCCTCTGCAGCTGCAAACATGACAATTCCCAGCTTCATCCACCTTGCTTTGTGTGTGTGTCCTCTGCCATTTTTGGGATGAACCTGGGTGCAGGAGGCAGGGCTTGGAGAAATTAGGGCTCTCCAAGGTGGGAACAGGCAGCTTCACCAGCATCCCACCTGGATGGAGAAGCTCCTGCTGCCACTTCATACCCAGCTCCCTGGTGGCACAAGCACTCAGGGTGACCTAGATCAGGCAACTTAGACAGTTGAAGCCAATTTTTATTTTCCTCAACTCCTCTTCAGCCAGATCAGCTCCCTGACCTGTCTTGCCAGCAGACACATGAACACAGAACAGGAGCACCCAGCTGCTGAGGACAGGAACGTGGCTTTGAAGAAGTTCCTTGTTGTCTCAGCGTCCCCTGATATTTACTTGCACGTGTGGCATTGGCTAGAAATCCCACTCACAGGACACTGGTGAGGCATCCAGGAAGACTTTATGGGAAATGGGAAACTGGGTTACACCTGTAATCAGCCTCCAGTGTATTGCCCATGCCTTGTGCTGCCTTCAGAGGACACATCAGTCCCTGTGCTAACAAATCAACAATTAAGGGACAAGAATGGCAATCTGGGCTGGAGTTGAAAGCAATAGTTTGTTATGAAGCCCCCGTGGGACCAAGAGTTATTTCTGGCCCATTGGGATGGAGTACAGGATCCTGAAGAGGCATCTGGGCTGTCTTCTGCCAACAACTGCTGCCTTTACCTGGCAAGTTTTACTGCTCTTAGTCATTAGCATCATTTCTGGCATATGTTTCCCACAGGCTCTTCACAGATGCAATCAAACACCAGAGAGCGTCTGGCGGATTTTCACCTGGTTTGGGGACTGGGATCCCAGGGGGAGAGCAAAAAAACAACCCCCAAAATCTCTTGAAAAAAGCATCTGCGTGTATGAGAGAGGGAAACGCTCCTTAAATTAGTGCCTTTGTCAGTGCTGGCAGGAGCAGTCAGTTGTTTGCATCACTGGGAGTGTGATATTTAGGTGGCTCGGTGTTGGTGGGGAGGAGAAACCAAACTTCTCCCTCCACAGCCTGTCCTCAAACACTCTGCAAATTCCTCTGCAAGGATCTCACCACACCCAGAATGTCATTCCAGAGCTCTGGGGCCTTAAAGAGTAATTCCAGCTGGGTCAAAAAATTTGTACTAGTTAAGTCTAATAATTGGTATTAATTACTGTGAATAGTGCTTTATTTTGCTTTTGGAGGGGAAAACGTCTTCTCTGCTCTCCTGGCAATTTTCACAGAAATTTCTATTGTGCCTGAAATTCCTTTCATCATTTTCACACAAGACTTGTTCATTTTTATGGCTTTCCACTTGGTCATTTTTAAGCATGACTTTTAATGGCACTAAAGTTTGCTGCCTTTCAATAAAAATACTCTGCTACCAAGATACCCATGATTTCTTTTTCCCTCCAGTGGACTTCATAGTCCTTTTGCTATCTTGAAAAAAAAAAAAAGAGAAGAAGAAAAAAAACCAACCCACCTCTTTCTTCTCAACCTGCAAGTGGAACAGGGCAATTTCAAAGGAAGTTCTCCTGCTAAAACAATTTTTCAGAAGGACAAAATTCACTGGAAATAAAATAAAATAGAAAGGAACTAACCACTGAAAAGCTTGTTCCTGTCATTCAGTTCTGTACAGTTCTCTTGTTTCAAATGAATCTGTCAAGATCCCCTCTGGTAACACCTCCTGGCAGTGGATTTCAAGCCTGGATGGACTGATGGTGGGAGCTGATGGGTGGGGGAGCAGGGCTGGGAGGACCTTTCCACCACTCCATGTAGACTGCCCTCATCTCTTTTGGCCATCACAGCTTTAAAGGTGTATGGGGGCTGGTGGAATCAGAGTGGAAAACCATGGGTGAGAGGATGAGTTTGGAGAGGTGGATGGGAAGTGGAGCCATGGATGGGCATTAGATCCTGGAGATAGACCAGGAGGAAAATCAAGTTTGGTAGGAACAAGGAGGGAGTGTGTCCATGTGTGTCCATGAGTAGGTTGTGGAGCTCAAGGTGATGGAGGACAAGGATCCAGGACTCTTGAGAGCAGGAAGGGTTTCCAGAAAGTGAAGCCACTGTTTTTCCTGGCTAAGGAGATCCTGGGACTGCCACAGAAGAGAAAAATAAGTGTGGAGGACAAATAGGTACCTTCTAAGGTTACATCACAGTTCAGTCAGTTTAAGACCTGAGAAACTGGTGAGTTTTATTTCCTCCCCGTTTCCTGTTACTTAGATGAAGAAGAAAAAGGCCAAGCACGGAATTTGAGTCAAGACTTGATGTTAATGTTTCTGTCCAAGCTTTAACCACGAGTGGCCCTTGCTTCAGACCTCCTTGCAGGAGGCACTGGCCATACGTGTCCCTGTGGGAAGTGCTCAGCTCTTCAGACAATCAACAATGGGAGCATCTCTGGGAGACCCTCTATGCTTATTTGGGGTCTCTGGAGGCTCAGAGCTGAACTGGACCCAGCAAATGCTCAGGGCAAGTTTCAGGAGGGCTCGAAGGTGCCTTCAGAGTGGGCACAAAGAGCACAATCTCTGCAAAACCATCAGGTTTCTCTTCAAGCTCCACATGAAAAAAGGCTGGTGGATGCCTCTGCGGAAGCCGCCTGGGAAATCCCATCAACCTTCATTAATCAGAGCAGTGGAAGCACAGGGCAGCCACAGCCTCGTGGGGAAAGAGCCTTCACTTGCATGATTGCTGTGAGCTTTTTGGAGCAAATCTGGTGTCGGGGCCACCACTCGTACAGGGTCCACGTGGTCCTGACAGTGAGAGTTTTACATAAGCAGTCAAATCACTGGTAAAATGGTTTTATTTAATCAATTCATCTTCTTTTATTGTGGGAATCTTTACCAAATACTCTGCTTTATTTTATTTTATTTTTTATTCCTGCTGCCCTCACTGGACCCTCCATAAACATCAGCTCCACCATGGTTAAAACTCAGCTTTTCTTTCTGTCCATTGCTCATCTGGTGGACAGTGGTGAGACACTGGCCCAGGTTGCCCAGGGAAGTTGTGGCAGCCCAGATGAGGCTCCAAGTCCTCCTCCAGGAGAAACTGCTGCCTCCAATTCACTGGTGAGCTGGCAACAGGACAAAGGGGAATGGCTTTAAACTGGGAGAGGGGAGATTTAGGCGAGACATTAGGAAGAAATTCTGTGCTGTGAGGGTGGTGAGACCCTGGCCCAGGTTGCCCAGGGAAGCTGTGGCTGCCCCATCCCTGGCAGTGTTGAAGGGCAGGTTGGATGGGGCTTGGAGCAGCCTGGACTGGTGGGAGGTGTCCCTGCCCATGCAGGGGGGTTGGATCTAGATGATCTTTAAGGACCCTTTCACCCCAAACTAATCTGTGATCCCTTTGATCTGCATCACCACTACCTGGTGCCCAGGAACTGCAAACTGGGTTGCCAGGTAGTGGCTGTAGATGTAAGTATTTGACTTACATCCAACCTGGTCTCTTCTTCAGACTTAGAATCAATCATAGAATCACAGACTGGTTTGGGTTGGAAGGGACCTTCATCCTGTCACAACCCCCCTGCATGACCAGGGACACCTCCCACCAGACCAGGTTGCTCCAAGCCCCATCCAACCTGCCCTTCAACACTGCCAGGGATGGGGCAGCCACAGCTTCTCTGGGCAACCTGCCCTGGGGAGGAATGCCAGGGGGGAACTCAGAGCTCCTCAGAGCTACCTGTCTCCTTGACTTTGGACAAACAAGCCTTAATAACAGACTAGGTATTTCTTCTAAGATTTTAACTTCCTTGCACAGGAAGAAAAATGTGTCTCCCCATGACAGCCTTCACAGCAACATCACTCAGATATTATTCAGCTGACTTGGTTACCTGCAATTTGGAAATAGGTGGCAGATGTCTCCTGTAGCACTGCACATTTTTTTTCCCCTCTGTTGCTGTCTCTGCTTCCTTTGATGTTCAGTATGTACAGCAGAAGGCACCTTAAAAAGATGTCACCAGGCAAGAGGCCACATAAATCTGTGCTCACTGAATCTCCTGTAATGAAGGCTGCAGGTCGGGATGCTGTTTGCCAGCTGCTAATGGAGAGGAGAGCAAAGCAGCAGGCTGAATTATTAGACAGGGCTTGGAATGAATCAAAGCTGTTTGACCTGTTTGTGTGAAGCCCCAGACAAGACTGAGTTTGCCGAAGTCCTTCCTCAGCACGGTGAGGAATGACACTCCTCCTTGCAAGGGTTGGTTGATTTATGCCCCAGATTTGATGTATGAGTTATAGACATTTCACTGGCAGTTTTTTGGGATTGTTTGGCTTTGCAGTTACTTTGTTTTGTTGGGTTCCTTTCTTCCTTTCTTTCTCTTTTTCTCTCCTTCCTTCCTTCCTTCCTTCCTTCCTTCCTTCCTTCCTTCCTTCCTTCCTTCCTTCCTTCCTTCCTTCCTTCCTTCCTTCCTTCCTTCCTTCCTTCCTTCCTTCCTTCCTTCCTTCCTTCCTTCCTTCCTTCCTTCCTTCCTTCCTTCCTTCCTTCCTTCCTTCCTTCCTTCCTTCCTTCCTTCCTTCCTTCCTTCCTTCCTTCCTTCCTTCCTTCCTTCCTTCCTCCCTCCCTCCCTCCCTCCCTCCCTCCCTCCCTTCTCTTTCTCTTTCTCTCTTTCTCTTTCTCTTTCTCTTTCTCTTTCTCTTTCTCTTTCTCTTTCTCTTTCTTTCTCTTTCTCTCTCTCTCTCTCTCTCTCCTCTTTCCCTCTCTTTCTCTCTTTCTCTCTTTCTCTCTTTCTCTCTCTCCTTTCTCTCTCTTTCTCTCTTCCTCTCTTTCCCATTCTCCTTTCTCTCTTTTTCTTTCCTCTCTCTCTCTCCTTTCTCTCTCTCTCTCTCTCTTTCTCTCTTTATCTCTCTCTCTCTTTCTCTCTTTATCTCTCTTTCTTTCTTTCTCTCTCTCTCTCTCCTTTCTCTCTTTATCTCTCTCCTTTCTCTCTTTCTTCCTCCCTTTCTTCTTCCCTTTCTTCCCCTCCCTCTCCCTCTCCCTCTCCCTCTCCCTCTCCCTCTCCCTCTCCCTCTCCCTCTCCCTTTCCCTTTTTCCTTTGTTTCTTCCCCCTGATAAGAGAACACAACCCAGCCAGGCTGCTCGGGGGACAAACCCACACCTCGCTCTGCCTCTCACAGCCACATCAGCTTTTGGACAGAGGGCACAGGCAGAGCCATCTGAGCTGAGCTTTCCTTCCAGGGTGGGAAAAAGTGCTCGGGGGGGTCACAGCCTATAAATACCTTCAAGGTAAAGTGAAGGAGTTGCCTTCCACCTTGCAAGAAGCTGGAACGAGGTGGAGAGAGGAGGAGCTCAAGCTGGGCTGTCAGAGTGAAAGCTTTGCTTCAATCAGGACAGAATTCATGGTTGGACTCCATGATCTTAAAGGTCTTTTCTTAGCAGAACGATTTTGTCATTCTGTAACATCTGATTAGTTGAAGGAAAGGGGAAGAGCAGGTTTTCCCTTAAGGAAGATGATGGCATCACTTGGAGGCTTGTCAGGCTTTGGAGGTGTTAGGAAACCTAAAAGCCATAAGCTGTGCTGCCCTAAGGAACTCCTGAAAGGTGGTTGGGTGCCCCATTCCCAGAGAATGTCCTGGATTTTCCTATTTGATTGGGAAACTCATCTTTTGGTGATTATTTAGGATGTTAATTAAAGGGGAAAACTGAAGGAAATGTCCTGAGACCCAGAGGAGGAACCTTCCTCTAGGATCCAACCTGACAGGTCTTTCCTGCTCTTATGGGGAAAAGATCAGGAACTGTGCTAAATGTGCAACACCAGACTCCTGCATCAGGGCCAGAAGGTGGGGGAAAGGAACAGCAGAGAGGGTCCTGAGCTGATTCTGGTCTGGAGGTGGGAAGTGGAGGAGAAAGGACTCCTGAAAGGTCAGCCATCAGATGCAGATGAAGCTTAACAAGGAATCCAGGAGCTGGGGGGAAGAATGTGTAGGACCATAAAGGTCTTAGAGCCATTCCAGAGCTGGGAAAGCCCTAAGGCTTGGATTCCCCCCTCTGCAAAAGGTGACAAGAGTCCCCACAGGGGGAATCCACGTGCAGTGATATCTCAGGGACACATCCATCAGTGTGGAGTGTGGAAGCACAGGCTGGGCAAAGCAGCTCCAGAGTTACCACCCTCCTGGGACTAATGCAAGGAAATTTATCTCCCTGTCCTGATAGAGCTTCACTCTTCCCCCCTACAGACCCAGCCCGGCCAATCCTTACTGCTTGCTGGAAACTTGTTAGCAATTAATTACCTGACTCAAGGGGGTCCAAGTCTCTGGCTGAGTTTGTTATACATTATCACATTACCAGTAAGTGTTAATTATCAGCTGAAGGGTTTGAACAAAACAAATTAACAAGCAAACAACCAAAAAAAAAAAACAACACCCCTTCAAATACCAACAAGAAATCCAGTGAACACCTCAAAAAGTGCCTAATCTGCAGGGTGAATTCTTTCCCAGGGGTTAAGGAATCATAGAATCATAGAATCATAGAAAGGTTTGGGTTGGAAGGACCTTCAAGATCACCTAGATCCAACCCCCTGCAAGGGCAGGGACACCTCCCACCAGCCCAGGTTGCTCCAAGCCCCATCCAATGATGGCAGCTGATTCTGGGTGTCTATCAGGTTTTGGGAAATGATGCAAACTCACTGCTTAGCAGTGCAAAACTAGGATATTTTGAAGGGAGGGGAATTATTGGGAAACAGAACTGGGTGATGATACAGGATTTGACCTGGGGCATTTGTGCTCATGAGAAGCAACCAACTACAAGCTGGGTTCAAAGTTTCCCACCAGGATGTCAGGAGCAATATGACTTTCAGCAGCACCTGCTGAGCACACAGTGTACTCTTTGGTACTCGGGCAGGGGATTGAATTCAAGTGCAGCAGCTGGTTGATCTGCTCTGAAAAATCTTCCTCAATTCCCTACGTGGGGATCAGGGATCCTGGGATTAAAGATGGAGGCAGCTAAACAGAAGGGGCTGAATTCTGAGATGTGACCCAGAGCAGCTCTGGGGTGCAAAAAATAAAAGGCTCTGATAGAAGAGCAGGCTGGAAAGTAGGAAGTCAGGGGGAAAAAAAAAAGAAAATGCCTTTTGGTACAATAATTTGGCTTCTGAACAACAGTGATAGTAAAAATTGCAGTAAAAGATAGAGAACAGAAATAAAATGCTTATTGAGGATAATTCCAGGGGAAGAAAAATAAGGACTAAAGCCTCAACTATCCCTCTTCTGATTTTATCAATAAAACAGAAATGGGTCTGCCTGAAGAGACACTGGACAGGAAGAGAAATGGTCCCTGCTTCTCACTTGTCCCTTGCCAGTGCATCAGACAGGGATGGTCCCAGAAAGCTGCAGAAGATGAGTTTCATCCCACCTGCTTTTCACCTGGTTTTCTGAACTATTCCCTAAAATCAGTGGAGGGAGTTGACAGTCCAGATGACTTCTACCCTCAGTGTTGTCTCCAAGGTCTATGAAGTGAATCAAGGTGACAGGTTTAGACCTTTCCTTGATATTGCTGAAAGTTCAGTGAGATTAATGCCACCTAAGCCCTCAAGGTTTCTTGTCCTCCAAGAGGACACCCCCAAGCTGGTGTTGGAGGGACCAATCAAGAAGCTGTCATTTCAATCTACCCAACCAAAAAAACCCCAACGACCCACAAAAGTTGAAGAAAGCAGTACTAAAAACTTATTTAGCAGTTTGTTTTTCTACTTGCAAACCTCACATTTTCCCAGGGAACACATTTTCCCATGGTTAAAAATCCAATGGGAAACTTCCAGCTGCTTCACAGACCTGATGGCTCCGGTCACAGTGATGACTGGAAGTACTAGAAGCTGGTGGTTCTGCTGGGGGAACACAGAGGCCACTTAGAAATCACACAGTGCCCAGGAGCCTTTGATGCCCTGGGAACTTGATTGTCACACCTATTCAAATTCCTGGGTTTGGCCGTGGTAAACTTGGGACTTTTTACAAGGGAACAATTGATAGAACTGGAAGAGGGGAGATTTAGCTGAGACATTAGGAAGAAATTCTTGGCTGTGAGGCTGGTGAGACCCTGGCCCAGGTTGCCCAGAGAAGCTGTGGCTGCCCCATCCCTGGCAGTGTTGAAGGGCAGGTTGGATGGGGCTTGGAGCAGCCTGGGCTGGTGGGAGGTGTCCCTGCCCACGGCAGGAGAGTTACAACTAGATGATCTTGAAGGTCCCTTAAACTCAAACCAGCCCATGATTCTGTATTTCTATACCAGCCATCTCTTGGGCATTGATCAGGAGCTTGCAAGAGCCAAGAACTTTTCCAAGTTGGTTGCTCTGTTTTGAAGGGGAATCAAGTTCAGCAGCACAGATGAGGCAGTTCTGGGCCATTTGGACCCTCACCTTGAGTTTCCATCTAACCTAGGCACAGCTCAAGAGACCACCCTCTCCCCTCAGGCACCGTTTCTCTGCCAGCCTGTAGATGTTGTTGGACAAATGTGCTTCAGCTTTATCTCCTTCAGCCCCCTACATTCATCTTCCTTTCTTCTTCTTCCAGATCATAAGACAGAACACCAGCAATGACATGAGATAATATAAAATAAATGATAACACTGGCTAATTTTTCTGGGAAAAGATAAATCTCCTGGTTTCTAATGTCCTCAGGTACCTGCAAACTCACGTGTGTGCAGACTCAGCAAGGGCCTGGGGATGTGAATATGTAGAGCTGGTCCATCTGAGGTTTCTTGCAGAGCCTGTGCAGTGGCTGTATCTTCTCTGAAGTGTCCTCTCCAGCAGGCAAATCCTTTCATGTCTTGCCATTGCAGTTCACGTGACCCCCTGAAAGACAAGACACATGAGAGAAGTCTGAGGAAGCTTGATTTATCCAGAGTTGAAAAGGGAAGAAAGACACAGAGGAGAACATGAACACAATCTATAAATACTTTCAAGGTAACAGTGCAAGGGAAGGCAAAGGATTAGTCACACTATTGTAAGACAGGGAGAGGAGGAGAAAGAGCAACAGCGTGAAACAGAGAAAGAAAAGAAGTTTTAACCTGAGTATTAGGAGCAAAATATTTAGGCTGATTTTCTTTCTTGTTTTTACTGGAAAAAAGAAGTTGGAGGGCTTCTATTTGGGAGAGGTTGAGGCTTGATGCAACTTTTTTTTTCAGGAGAGGTCTGGGTTGTGGGCATGAGGATTAAACAAAGCATCTGTGTGTGGGATTTGCAGTCCTAGGTACATCCAGGAGCTAAACAAGGGGCTGTGGAACCTCCAGGACACCAAGGGTGTCACCACATGCAGGGTCACCTTGCTGCCTGGTGCACTTGAAAGTGAGGGTTGGCCAAAGTTCATTCACCCCCTTCTTCCTTGCACCCTCATCCCACACTCATGTTGAAGGTACCACGGAAAGATGGTGCTGCTCAAGCAAGATGGTCATTTGGTTCTAGAGCTTGGAGGAGGCTCAGTTTGGGCTGACCAAGAAGCCTGGCCTGCCTTGGATTCTACCTCTTGTTAGTGGGTGATGAGGTGGCTTCTCCTCCTCTCCAGTAAGCCACCTTGCTTTTGATACCTTAGACCCGCTCTCAACCTCTCCACCCCCTCCCAGGCCATCCCCTGCCACCAGGACATGGGGCCTTTTGCCCTCAGACTTGGCCAGAACTTCCCTGAAAATGGAGGTGAGGAGGGTGGGAGCTTTGATGGAACCTCCCTCAGGGACAGGCTCCAAGTGAGGCTTGGACAATCATTCTTACTGTCACCTTCCATTATGCCAGAACCCAAAAGTAAATGTTTTCTAAAAAATGCAGGCAGCTGCTGCCAACATTCTTCCCTGCCTCCTCCAGCAAGTGCCAAGAACTCTTTCTTCTCATAACAAATCAAGTAGCCAAATATAGGTGTCCCTGGAGAAAACCCTTCAGGCGAGAAGGAATTAATGAGTTGATTCAACTCAAGGTAAACAACAACCAAAGGCTCCTGAGAAAATGAATCATGTGTCTGTGTGTCAGTCTGTCCACTCCCAATAATTTTTGAGCCCCCTGGCCACGTTAGGTAGGTTTGGTCGAAGTCTCAAGAAGTGTTCCCATCCCACAGGTTGATGTGAAATTGGCTGTGGAAAAGGGAGTGAGATCCTTGTGTTCCCCACTGGGGGAAAAGTGAGCGAAGTTCACAGCAGAAAAGGTGCCTGAGAAAGGAGATGCAGAAATCCAGGCTCTTCTCATCCTGCTTCTTACTTTTTTTTTCCTGGCTAAGCAGCAAAACGGCTGATGCAGATCTGTGTAGGTCCAAAGAAACAGCTTCCTGGGACCGTGCAGGAGTCCATGCAGCCTGAAAGTCCAGGGACAAAACGGCCAAGTGAGAACTTTCTGTGGATTCAGGAGTGCTCCTTGGAGGTGAAAGCAGCTGAGCAATGTCAGACGGGAGGTCTGGTCCTGTGGACATTAACCATAGCAAAGTAGCAATGTGATGTGCAATGCTCAGGACCTTGGTCCTGTGTCATCTGCACGTTTGAGGAGGGCTCCATTTTCCAAAGAGATGGATATCAGTGGAGAAATTTGCAGGACCACCTCCAGCTTAGGTTTGCTTGATGTTGTGTCACCTTGAACATGCCAAGGATGCGGGAAAGCTGCTCAGGGATGAAAGGAATTGGGAAAGTGTTGGTGGGTCTTCACATGGTCCATGGGACCAGGTAGAGCTTCCCAAGATGAGTCCTTGTGCAGCCTGGTCTAGCGTGAGGTGTCCTTGCTCATAGCAAGGAGGTTGGAACTAGATGATCTTTAAGGTCCCTTCCAACCTTCGCCATTCTATGATCCTATGAGTCCACCGCGTTGGACAAACCACGGGCAACAAGGAACACCCGGTTGGAGTGTTGTAGTAAGACTCTACATCAGCTTCATCCCCTGGTTCAGCATGAGCTGCTGCTGCTCTTGTACTTCCCACGTGCTGCTGGGCTGGGATGTGTCAGCCAGCTTTCTCCATCTCTGTCATCTGTGTCGGGTGGCAGAGGTTAATGCCACGGTGTGCGACGGTCGGGAGATGTCAGCTGCAATAGAGGCTGTGAGAGATTGCAAAAGGGAAGGGACAGGGATGAAGTGAATTGGCTGGTGCTTTCTCTGCTCCTGTGTGGGGGATTTGTGCCCACCCATCTGAACCTCACTGCTGGTTCCCATGGTCCCACGTCCTGCTGCCCCACAAATTCAGGGGCTGGTCCAGAGGGAGCAGAGCTTCGGTTCAGCCCCACGGTATTTTATAGCAAGGTACAAGTCTGAAGGGGAGAGGAGAAAAAAGGGTGAAAGAAAGGGAGGGGGTAAAAAAAAATGCTCCTTTGTGGTGCTTTTGTTTTCTAACAATGTTGACATTATGTGGAATAACCAAGTATAAAATCTGCTGATTGTTTGGGAGCTGGTGTGCAGAAAAGATGTTATTATCACAGCCTTTTATGCCTCTTTACCCTGTCTGGATCAGAGGAGATAAATGCTTAGATAGGAGCTGAGGCTCCTGTCTTTATTTAAGCTGTCAGGTACTGCTAGTTTTTTTATGCTGATTGTTATAGAAAGCCTCCACAAAGATATATATGTTTCTATATTCCCCCTTGTTGCCTATTTTAATCTGTAATTTAATAATAAAGGAGATGTGTTTCCCTATATTATTTTTATTTGCAATGTCAGTGCTTCTCTTTCACTCTTATTCTTCAGAGGAACATCCACAGACACAAAGCACTTAAAATATGCACATAATCAATCTCCTCCCTTCTCTTTTGGGCTGCCTTTTGACTGTTATTGCAGTCACAGTTTAATTTAGGCGTCAATGCAAAAACATCTTCAGGGTAGCCCAGGTTTCCCGTGGGGATGGCAGCGAGGAGCAGGGGGGAACCTGTGGCTGTGGTGATGTGCAAGCATGTTCTCACACCACTCCCACACCCACGTGGCTCACACATCTGAAGGTCCCAGACTCATGGAATTACCTTGGTTGGAAAAGGTCTTCAAGGTCATCTGGTCCAACCCTTCCCCCAGCCCTGCCAAGGCCACCACTGCCCCATGTCCCTCAGCACCACATCTACAGGGCTTTGAAATCCCTCCAGGGATGGGGACTCCCCCCCTGCCCTGGGCAGCCTGGGCCAGGGCCTGACAACCCTTTTGGGGAAAAAATTGTTCCCAAGATCCAATCTAGACCTCCCCTGGCACAACTTGAGGCCATTGGCTCTAGTCCTGTCATTTGTAACTTCATTGAACAGACTGATCCCCACCTCCTTACAATCTCCTCTAAGGTAGATGTAGAGAGTTAAGTATGTGTAAGCATGAAGGGAGGCAAAAGTTACATCTGTTGATGTGAAATAGTCAACAGGGCCAGGAACAGGTTGGAACAGGTTGCCTGGAGAGGTGGTAGGTGCCCTATCCCTGGAAACACTCCAGGTCAGGTTGGACGAGGCTCTGAGCAACCTGTTCTAGCTGAAGACGTCCCTGCTCTCTGCAGGGGGGTTGGACTGGATGAGCTTTAAAGGTCCCTTCCCACCCAAACCAACCTGTGATTCTAAGCATCCTGAAGCCCTGTGCTACTTTTGTCCAACTTGGTTATCTTTTAGCTGGCTGGCATGGTTTTGTCTCCTCCTGGCCAAAGAGTGTCTTGGCACACTTAGGAGATGTCGTAGATCCAGAACACATGCAAAAGTCCTACTGAGGAGCCTGCCCTGCAGGAGAGAAGGGTAACTAAAGCGTTTTGAACTGTTCCTAAGCAGTGACTTGGCAGCATTTCAGATTTACAGTAGTGAGACAATTAGTGGAAGTTGTTTCAGTCTTGATTATTTCCTCTTATGGCAGAAAAGGAATCTGTGGACAACTGGGACAGTTTCTTTCCAAGTGTTTTGAAGTCATATCTGAAGGGGAAAGGGAAAATGAGGGAATCCCAACATTGGCTGCACACCTCTTACTCCTGATCTGAGCCCTGTGCCACTCAGCACCCAGCCCTGATATCCAAGCCAGAGAAGTTACATATTGAGGAAAACTGAGTAGCTATCTAAGGGATTCCTTCTGCTCCCATGTGGTGAGAGCCTGGCCCAGGTTGCCCAGGGAAGCTGTGGCTGCCCCATCCCTGGCAGTGTTGAAGGGCAGGTTGGATGGGGCTTGGAGCAGCCTGGGCTGGTGGAAGATGTCCCTGCCCATGCAGGGGGTTCAGACTAGATGATCCTGAAGGTCCCTTCCAACCCAAACCAGTCTGTGATTCTATGGTTCTATGAAAAACTCCAGACAAAAAAAATTACAGGAAAAAGTGAAGAGAAATCACTGAGTCTGATACAAGCATGTCTCTATTCCAGTGATTTATTTTTTTTTTCATTTGGGTCAGCACTGCTGTGTTGAAACCTCTGCTGTGTTTTGTGTGGCTATTGTCAGGTTGACAGGGCTGCAGGATGTTTCTCGACCTCCATCACCTCTTGGGGTGGTGGTGGGAGGGTTGTTCTTGGAGGCATTCAGGAGTCCAGGCTGCTGGAGGGACTGAGGGCATGAAGACTCCCTGCTGATTCCTCCACACTGTGTTCAAAGCAAGGAGCAAAGTTTCTCTGTGTGCAGAAAAGCAAAGTTGGACAGAAGGGTTTGTCCTCTCCCTGCCAGAGCGTAACTGGCGTTTAGGCTGGAAAGACGCACGGATGATCTTTTCCAGCCCATTTCCCAAGACCTTGGAAAACTCCGTGGTGCAAACTGCAAACACGTGCTCCCTGAAACACACCCTGGCAGGTGATGATCTTCCCTGCACACCCGGCAGGTCCCCTGGGAGATGAGCATTGTCTTCCCTGGGGACCTTGCACCCGTGCTTCCCATGAAGCTGCCCGGCATTCCGCTGGAGCACAGGTCCACGGGATCTCCACAGTGTTTTGGAGGAGCTTATTGGAGACCAGGAGGGCTCCTCTTGTGCTCCTGGCCCATCCAGTACAGTGATGTCTCTGCCTCCCAACAAGGTCCATGTGGGTGTTGTTATTGGGAGTGCCTGCATGGACACTGGGTGTGTGAGAACTTCAGAGTCCTACCAGTGACCCGAACCTCTGCCAAATGACACGACTTCTTCTTTAATTTTTTTCCTTCCTACCCAGACAGAGAAAATTCATGACTTTTGGCTTCATGTAGGAGATGAATCAAGAGCTTATGTGAAGGAATGACCCAGCTCAGTCCCACCACCACAGCTTGGCCTCCTCCTCCCCTGGCCACCTCCCTTGACCGTTCATGACAACCAGTTTCTTCCTGTGGCCGTGTCCCCAGCCCTGAGAGGCTGCCCGTGCCCCCAGAGCCTGCTATGGGGAACCTCAGAGATCTGCTCTAATCAGCAGGTTTGCAGAGAAAATGAGATTGTTTTCCTTCCTGGCTGACTTCCATCGGCAGCAGCTCCAGCTCTCCCAGGCACATCTCAATTAATTAATACAGTCAAACCTTATTAGAGACAATCGTTGGCCAGAAATTACCCAGTCCTGAGTTCTCTTTCCTTTTCTCCTTGTTTCTTGCTGCTGCTTTCCTCCCTGCTGCCTTCCTTGCCAGAAAAGTGTGTCCCATCAACCTCTGATGTAGAGTGGGAACTTCCAAGGGAAGGGGGAAGGGAAGGGGAAGGGAAAGAGGAAAAGAAGGGAAGGGAAGGGGAAAAGAAGGGAAGGGATGGGAAGGAAAAGGGGAAAAGAAGGGAAGGGAAAGGAGAAAAGAAGGGAAGGGATGGGAAGGAAAAGGGGAAAAGAAGGGAAGGGAAGGGAAAGGGAAGGGAAGGGAAGGGAAGGGAAAGGGGAAAAGAAGGGAAGGAAAAGGAGAAAAGAAGGGAAGGGATGGGAAGGAAAAGGGGAAAAAAAGGGAAGGGAAAGGGAAGGGAAGGGAAAGGGGAAAAGAAGGGAAGGGGAAAAGAAGGGAACGGAAGGGAAGGGAAAGGGGAAAAGAAGGGGAGGGAAGAGAAGGGAAGGGAAAGGGGAAAAGAAGGGAAGGGATGAAGGATGAAGAACAAAGGACAAACCCAGCAAACTCAAACCCAAATGCACACATCAGTGAATAGGAACAATGTTTGGTTTTGTGTCACCAGCCACAGCTGCTGCAGAATTCCTGCCCTGATTGTTTTGAGGCTTTGGGAAATACTGAAGTGCAGGCAGAGCAGGGCAGAGTCCTTAGGGGCAGTACATGATGCCACGGGAGGAAGGGCTGGGACAATGCTGTGCAGAT
The DNA here is from genome assembly GCF_020740795.1 of Apus apus. NCBI lineage: Eukaryota > Metazoa > Chordata > Aves > Apodiformes > Apodidae > Apus > Apus apus. The sequence goes on along the minus strand of NC_067285.1, from coordinate 113,452,586 downwards.
GGAGGCAGCAAGACCCCCTGCCTGCCCTGCCTGTGGCAAGATGCTGCTTCATTGTGGGGGTGTGCTGGGGGTGGGGTTTGCTCCCTGGCTTGGCAGGAAAGGTCTGGGATACCCCAAGACCAGGAAGGTCCCCTTGCCTCAGCTCCCACCCTACAGCTGCATCAGGCATGAGCAATGGCCATGAGCTGGTGGGGTAGTGACATCTGGGCACCCAGCCTGGGAGAGGTGCAGCTGCCCCCAAGCCTGGGAAATGGGGCTGAGGGTGGGTCTGGGGGTCACCCTCAGCAGGGAGAAACCCTGTTCAAAACCAGGCTGATCTCTCTCAAAACAGTGGTAGCACAGCAGGAACAGAGGCTGCTTTGTGTCTGTGGGCAAATGAGAGGCATTCTCCAGGGCTGTCAGAGCAGCACTTTTCAACAGCCTCAAATTATTATTATTATTTTCTTTTAACATGAATGCAAATACGTCAGCCTGGCTAAGTGGCTTCATCAACTACCCAGCCCATCACTCAGAGCCTCACAATTCTTGTCAAGTACTGACATCCCCATCCCTTGTTCATTGCAGAGGCTGAATTCCTCCAACTCCACCTCGTGATGGAAAACAGGTTCAGGGCAGGATTTTTTATATTTTTTTTTTTAAATAAAAGAAATAAAATCCAAAAGACAATAGCAATTGTTCTTCTTCCTTGCACTCACCAGATAACAGGGCAGACACCTGCCAGAGTCACTGCAGCTTACAGCCAGAATAACTCAGTGCTAAACGATGGGGATTCAGGTAGAAAATGAGCCCCAGCTGGGGCTTTAGTTGGGGTGAGCTGAAAAGACAAACTGGGGCCCCTCTGCCTGTGGGAGAAGAAATCCCTGTTTTCCCCATTCTGCTGCTTCTTGGCCAGGAGAGAAACAAGAAAAGTGCTCCAGGGTTGTTATTAAATCTGATCAAACTTAAAATGAATTGACTAACAACGGATAAATCCTTTTATGACATCAAAGTCTTGATTTGTCTCTTTTGTTTTCCTAAATGCATCAGGTTGTTTCTTTGAGCCTCAGCACATGCCATCCCAATTCCAAGGAGTTTTATCCACCTTTCCCCCCAAAATATTGTAAAACAGAGGATGTGCATCACCCTGCCATGTGTCTCATGGTCAGACACCACCCCAAGTCTCACCCCTGGCCCTGTTTGTTGGGCTGTCCCAGGGTCTCAGTGCATCCCCTCTTCTCAAGCCTGGCCTCAGCATTTCTCCTTGGAAGCCTCAGCTCCTGGAATCAGGTGCTTACAGGAGAATTTCATTTCTTTTCCTGGAGCAGCTATTTGTTGTGTATATTGATTGATGCTAGAAAGCAAAATGTAGAAGACTCTGTCCTCCCATCAAACCACCCTTGTGCTGGTCCCTTTCCAGGTATGTCCAGGCTGTCTTTGCTTCTCCCACTGCCTCCCTGCTGTCCTATAAGAAGATCCTTCTCTCAGCCACATGCCATTGAGAAGGCCTTCTTCAAAGCCCTCAAAACATGGGACAATTCAATATATTTCCTAAATAAGGAGAGCATGGAGAGGTGGTTTCTACATCTCCTTTGAGGCTGGGAAGCTCAGCTGAGAGATTTTTCAGTGTGCTGTAAGAAAACACCATCGAAGAGGCAATTTTGATGAAGGGAAAGTTGTGACCAGCCACCCCTGGTCCTGCTGCATTCCAAGACCAGTCAAAAAAATGTGCTAAGGATTTGAGAAGAAGCCACAGACTGGCTCAAAGACACTGAGAGCATCAAAACCATGGCTTCAGATGTGGATGGAGAAGACCATGCTGACTGATACAGAGGGAGAGCCAGCTTTAAGTAGCTTTGAGCAGCAGGATGATGCTAAATCCCTGAGCCTTGATCTTTAGCTACACACACACCAAAAAAAAAAAACCAAAGGAGTTGCAGGCTCCCAAGTCTTTGAGACCTTTTATTTTAATGAAAGATAGGCACTCCAAAAATTACAGCCTGAAGTGGCAAAAGAAAGGGAGAAAGTCTGAGGCACTAATTAAAACAGCACAGTGGCTGTTTTGTTACTCTCACAGCCAGGAAAGATGTAGAAAGCTGAAATCATTTGATGGTGCAGTGATATTGTATAGCTGAGGTAACTTTGGCTCCTCTGGCTTATTATCAGCTGTTGCAGAACCCTACCTGCTTCCTGAAGGCTGTGAACCCTCCTGGTCCCTGGAAGGACACAGGGTCATTTCTGGTGACCCTTTTCCGATCAAAGAGGTTGTTGCACAAAGGAGGGATCAGGGTGTCTGAAAGGAAAAGCTGCTCTAGAGAGGTGCAGAGGACCTGTTTACAGAGGAAATTTTCTTAGTGCACTGGTTGGGAGTGGAGAAATGTGAACGGAGGAACAGATTGCCAGCTTGTGGAAGCAAAGCTTGGAGCTGTAAGACCAGCTGTGTATGGAAAAGCGAGCAGGAGTCATGGAGGAAGAAAGAACAGTCTCCTGAGGTTAAACTCTTTCAACTTGAACCGTGGCAACATTCAATATTTCCAGCTTTCAGTACTGAAAGGGGCGTTATAAGAAAGATGGGGAAAAGGGCTTGTAGTGACAGGAAAGGGGGAATGGTTTTAGAGTGAAAGGGGGGAGATTCAGACTGGATATTAGGAAGACATTTTTTACACCAAGGGTGGTGAAGCCCTGGCCCAGGTTGTCCAGAGAGGTGGGAGATGCCCCATCCCTGGAAACATTCCAGGTCAGGTTGGATGGGGCTCTGAGCAACCTGGTCTAGTTGAAGATGTCCCTGCTCACTGCAGGGGGGTTGGACTGGATGAGCTTTAAAGGTGCCCTCCAACCCAAACCAGCCTGTGATTCTATGGCTCTAACATCCATTTGGTTGCACTGGCCTCTGGGGAGAGCAACCACATGCCAAGCCCCTGCAGCCAGGCTGGGAGAAGGGATCTGTAACCACATCTTGGTGGCTACCATGGGGCTTACAATGGATGAAGCTGGCAAAGCTCATGCTCTGTTTGTTAATGGCCAGTTTACCCAGGGATGGATGCTGTTTGCCTTTGGTTTTTCTCTCAAGCTCTACATGCAGATTTGAACTGGAGGAGCAATGGACATTGGGAGGGCTTGGATGAACTGTTGTCATGCCTGGGTGCAGAGGTGTTGACAGCTCTGTGGGGAAAAGGATAATAGGACAAGGGGAAATGGTTTTGAGCTGAAAGAAGGGAAATTTAGATGAGATGTGAGGAAGAAATTCTTTCCTGTGAGGATGGTGAGACCCTGGCTCAGGTTCCCCAGAGAAGCTGTGGCTGCCCCATCCCTGGCAGTGTTGAAGGGCAGGTTGGATGGGGCTTGGAGCAGCCTGGGCTGGTGGGAGGTGTCCCTGCCCATGCAGGGGGGTTCAGACTAGATGATCTTGAAGGTCCCTTCCAACCTAAACCAGTCCTTGATGCTACAAGAAGCAGAGGAAGGTTTTATTGCTCCCTTTTGGTGCCATCATGGTTTGGTGGGCAGTTTTTCAGACCCTCACCTTTCCTTACAGCCTGAGCTCTGCAGTCATTGTCTTTGTTTTTTCATCGAAAGAAAACAAATAAGAGCCTGTGTAATTTTTCAGAGGCAGCCAGCTGAATGCCTCTCACCACCCCCAGATGTCCAGCTTTGTGCTCTCTTTTCCTGCTCAGCTCTGCTTCCCACCACCAGAACCCAACTCCCACCCTGCACTACCAGTACCTGCACCTCTCCATGCCCACCCAGACCAACAGCTTCCTCCCAACCCACCCCAAACTCTTACCTCCCACACACAGAGCTAAGAACTCACCCACAGCGTTTGCAGAAGCATTTGGCAAAGGTGATACCAAGATGGGAGGAGATGAGGAACATGACCCTGCACAAATCAGGGGTGTTAAAGAAAGCTGATAACTTTCCCCAGCCCACCTGCTACCCAGCCCATGTGTTGCTTGGAGAGAACACACAAAACCTGCTTTGAAACAGCAGTGCTCACTCAATCTATATAAAAACATCCCTTTTTTTTATCAATCTGAAAGAAAACAAAGACTTTTTCCTTTCAGAAGCATTTGTCTTCTGAGTTTATTGATAACTCAGAAGCGGTTCTGGTGTCACCATCTCAGGAAAGAGGAATTATTCCCAACAAACTAAAATGACCATGTAAACGATCAGCATACATTTTGACAAGATTGTAAGTTTTCCTTGAAAACACACAAATCCTTCCCACCGAAGCCCCAAATAGCAGAGGAAAACCTTGCACACTCCTGACTCTCTTGGCAAAAACGCCCAGGTGTGTTTGTAGGAGCCGTGCAGGAGCTGAGGTGCAGGTGGCCTCTGGCTTGGTGGATTTTCCTTGCCTGTATTTATACCTGAAAGAGCAAAGAGATTATTCTTTGGGTTTGGAACAGTTTGCAATATTCCTCGTATGACCCCAAAATACTTTGAGAAATGCTGCCATGCACATTTCCTTGCAAGCTACTGCTCAAGGAGGTTTTTATCTGCTCTGTAAGCAAAGATAGGAACCTGGGTTAGCAGAGGCAATCCATTCAAAACCCAAGTGCTGCGTGTGCAAACTGAACTATAATAATGGTTATAGCTGTTCCAGGGCTGTAGCAGGAGCAGCTATTCACTCTGGGAGGTTTGGATTGGGCAGAGGAACAAATGAGTTGAAAGCAGGGATTTTAAGCTCAGCATCTAAACTGAACTGGAAACCCAAGACAAGCCAGTGCACTGCAGTTACTGGGCTGCTCCTGTGGGTTTGGGGGACATCTCAGGGGCCCATTCATCTTCCACCCATTTCTTAACATCTGGGAGGTATCACCCCCTCAGTTTTTAGATAGATAGATAGATAGATAGATAGATAGATAGATAGATAGATAGATAGATAGATAGATAGATAAATAATGAACTCTTCACACTTCTTTCGTAGCAAGTAGAGGCTGGGGAGAAGCTGGTGTTTTCAAGGTTATACCCTGGGGGACTGTCAGAGTGTGTTTAATGCAGATTTTCTCAGCCATGCAGACACTAGAAACTTAATGATATCTGAAAGGAAAAGGAACATCCCTGCCCTCCAGCAGAAGGGAAACCCTTTTTAAGGCTGCTGGTCCCTCTGAGCCAAGAAGCAGGTCAGTGGTGGTGAGCAGTGCTCAGGATCTCCAACCTTGGTGAAGGAAGTGGTGAGGGGAAGGGATGGGATGGGTGATGGACTCTCATGGTTCCTCATTTTTAAGGGTCTGGGTTTGATGTCTCTTGTGCCAGTTCACAACTGTAACTGCTGGCAGGTTTTCCTCAGGGCTTTTTTTGAGTTTGGAGTCTTGATCTCCAGATTGTTTTCTTGTCAGTTTGTCCCCAGGTCTATGTGAATCAATGGGAAGCAGAGACTGCTTTGGGTCTCTCCTCAAGTCCAAAAGCAAGCAGCTCAAAAAAACCCACATGATTTGTTTTATGTATTTGCAATGTACTCCCTCATATTTGCACTCTCGTTTGTCTTCTCAAACGTCTGATTTAGGACAGAGGGAGTGATATTGAAAATTGAACTCATGGCTGCAGCTGTCCTGCAGCCCAGGGCTGTTGTCACGTGGCCACTCCAAATATCTCTTGATTTCTTCCCCTCTAAGTTAATTTTTTCCAAAATTATGCAGAAAAGACCCAGTAACCAGAGCCAAGTAGTTAAATCATCCAATGCTCTTTTTCCCTTTTTGTTTGCACAGGATAAGTCTGTTGGCATCACAAACCAGTGTTTCCTTTTTCAGCTTTTCCACGTTTCTTTTTTCTTTCTTTAAAATTCTCTAAGGAGGTTTTTCCAGTCTTCATTACACAGCATTTATTTTGCACGTTGTATCAAACATCCTTCAGGATCTTATTTATAGGAAGTGAAAAGTCAGGGGAACTTTTATCCTCTTTTCAAGAGGGACAGCCCAGAGGGCAGATGATTTTGAGCTTCACATGGACAGTGTGTTGTGTGTCTGGAAGTGGTGGTGATGAGGCTGGGCACACTTTCTGGTCATAGTCCTTCTGAGGGGACTGAGGGGAGAGCTTCTCACTCTCTGCAACTGCCTGAAAGGAGTCTGGAGTGGTGGGGGGCAGGGGGGCCAGTCTCTTCTCCCCAGGAACAAGGGATGGGGCAGGAGGAACCGGCCTCAAGTTGTGCCAGGGGAGGTTTAGATTGGATCTTGGGAACAATTTCTTCATGGAAGAGGTTGTCAGGCCCTGGCCCAGGCTGCCCAGGGCAGGGGGGGAGTGCCCATCCCTGGGGGGGTTTTCAAGCCCTGGAGATGGTGCTGAGGGACATGGGGCAGTGGTGACCTTGGCAGGGCTGGGGGAATGGTTGGACTTGATGATCCTGAAGGTCTTTTCCAACCAAAACAGTTCTGTGATTCCTTAGAGGTTGTGTCCTGTCCCTCCTGTTCCACAGCCCCTGTTGATGCTGCAGCTTCATCCCCCTGGGACAGGCATCTCACCCAGGACTCCTGCCTTGCTATTCACTTTCTGTGCACTTTCAGCTCTAGCTCTGAGGATGGACAGAGTTGAGGCTGCAATTTGGTGGTGGGGCAGCTGGAACAGCAAACCCCGAAGCACTGAAGAGCAAACATCACCCTCCCTGGACTCGTCCTTCCTCTGCAGCCAACGCTCTGACCTGGTCAGGAATGAGTTGCAAGCAGAGATGCTCCCACACTCCCCACAACAAAGGCTGGGGGAGCAGGGGCCTGGTGATGATGCTCCACTTGAGCACAAACCCAGTCTTGTGCCTGCAGCAGCTTCCCAGCCTGGCAGGGATGGGCAACAGATGGAGAGACAAACCCAGCAGGAGGAGAAAATGTTTTGAGAACAGGCAGGAGGAAGGGAGAAGAAAAATGCAAACAAGGGGGTGGGTGTCAGCGTGTTAGAAGATGTGGTTTGCAGGGATTAGTCCTTGGGGGTATTCATGCCCAGGGTGCTTTCTGATGCTAATCAGGTGAGGGAAGGAGGAAGATACAAGCCTCCCTTCTGGGGTAGGAAGGGATGTGAGATCTTTGTTAAGTGAGGAGGGAGAAAAAAAATCCTGAGACCTGAAATCCATGGCAGCAGCTCACAGCACGGAGCCCTGAGTCAATAACTCAGGGCCGGGGGGGTGGAGGGGCAGGTTTTAAAGAGCTCATTGATGTGCCTGGAGTCAAAATACTTCTTAGTCGATCTGATCAAAGTTCAGGATGAGCTTTTCACTCATTCCTCCAGGGCAAAGTTAATGACTCCTCTCTGAATCCACCAGCTCCACACTGTTCTGCTGGCTCCCCGGTCCAGCTGCTCAGTCCCCACTGAGGTGGGGAGACTGGTCCTTGCTGGGCTGTCTCAGGTCTATGCAAGGGTGGAGGTGAAAAGGTGGAGGAGTTCAGCTGGACATGGTCGGGGTGGAGAGAGGCTGCAGGACTTCATGGCAGCACCAGGAAGGACTTTTCCCAGCATGTGCGTGCAGGGATAGTGCTTGAATGGTTGAGGCTTGAGTGGATTTAAAGGAGCTTTTATAAACTTCTGCAGTTATTTTGTTAGGAATGGTTCAATTTTGGTCCCAAATAGGGGAAGATTACTATTTTGTTCCCATAAAAGCTTTATCAACTCACCTCTGAAACCTTTGAAATCCAGCAGGGAGCAAGTGCATCCCGATAAGTTACTCCTGGTTTCTTCTAGAGTGTCCAAATGAACCTTGGTCTTGCAGGAGATCAAGAGCACCAACTCCTACCCCTAAATAACTGATTTGCTTAGGACCCAAACATCATCTTGGTTTTCTGATTCCACCAAGGGAAATTGTAGCTACTTCACAAGCCCCCAGCTTTGCAAAGCTGCCTCGTGGAGCGGGTTGTGTTTGACAACAAGGTTTTCTCTAATCACTGATTATCCAGAGAAGTGACCCAACTCAGGATGAGACCATGGACCTCTGACAGGCCCCAAGGCTGAGACCCAGCTGTGAGACAATGAAATCAGGGAGGCAGAGAGGCAAAGCAGGACAGGGAGGTGGTCTGGAAAGTCTGATTTAACACAAACAAGAAAAAGAAAGCTTTGCTTTTTGAGTCTGGAGTTTGGGCTTGAGCAAAGAGCAGCAGTGCAGGACCTATGTACACTTGGCAAGGGTGGGAGGAAGGAGTGCTTGCTGTCCTGGGATTAATTGAACTCATAGAAATGTGATCCCAAGCAAACCAGTTTGTTCCCAATGCTCAGAGAGTGACAGAGCCCTGGGACAGCCTGCCCAGAGAGGTTGTGGAGTCTTCTTCACTGGAGACATTCAAGACCCATCTGGACACATTCCTGTGTGATGTGCTCTAGGTGACCCTGCTCTGGCAGGGGGGTTGGACTAGATGATCTTTCGAGGCCCCTTCCAACCCCTAGGATTCTATGATTCTATGATTCAGGGGAAAATTAAATAAAATAATTTAAAAAAACCATGTACTAATCCCAAACACACCCACTAAAGAAAATTGCAGTGGTATCTCAATAAACATAAGTATATCCACACCCAACCCCCCAGATTCCCAGCTTAATTCCTAGCTTTTCATCCCTGTATTTATGAAGGATGTCTGCTGATCCATGTCTGCTGAAGTTCTGGCTCAACAATTTTAACTGGCCAGGCTTCCTTTAAAAGATCATCGGCACCTCCAAAGGTTTTTCTCCCTCCTCTCCACCTTCCCACCAGGATAAAAGATTCCCCTGCATAATAATTGGCCAAAAAATGGAAATTGCACACGTTTTTCCCCAAGGTAGGCACAGCTGAGCATCTGTGGCCTCAGCTGGGGAGTTCGATTTTATTCAGCCATTCAGCCCGGGTGCTCAATAAAAAATGCAGGAGAGACAACAACAACAAAATCAAAAATCAAAGGGCAGAGGAAGGCAATATTGCTGCCAGCTAAACAGCTCCTTTTAATCTGGGTTCCTTCCTCCTCCTTCTGAGGGGGGATGGTGTTGTTATTAAAGTCAGATGAGAGGCAAAGATGGGATCCTAGGTGCAAGGAGCTGGAGTGGTTTGAGGAGATAAGATTGAATTTTCAGAGGCAGAAGCTGGAGCTTTGTTGTTGCAGAAGGGGTGGATGTGTTGGGGGGAGGCTGGAGTGGGCAGCAGAGACATTTAAACTTTGCTCAGCATCAGCACGGGGCAGAAGGAGGCTGGATCTGTGTGGCCAGTCAGAGGCAGACCCAGCTGGAGAAAAGAGAACTACTGTGGGGGATTTTTGCATTATTATTTGGTCTGAAAGCTTCGTTTCCTTATCGGGCAGAGGTGGGAGCTCCTAGCAATGTAACCTCTGCATCCTCTGTGGCATCCCAAGCCATCCAAAGGACATGTAGCACCTCCATAAGATAGAATCATAGGATGATAGAATGGTAAGAATGGCCTGGGTTGGAAGGGACCTTCAAGATCATCCAGTTCCAACCCCCCCTGCACTGGCAGGGACACCTCCCACCAGCCCAGGTTGCTCCAAGCCCCATCCAACCAGCCTGGAGAAGAGGAGGCTCCAGGGAGACCTCAGAGCACCTTCCAGTGCCTGAAGGGGCTCCAGGAAAGCTGGTGAGGGACTTGGGACAAGGGCAGGGAGTGAGAGAACAAGGGGGAATGGATTAAAACTGGGAGAGGGGAGATTTAGGTGAGAAATGAGGAAGAAATTCTGTGCTGTGAGGGTGGTGAGACCCTGGCCCAGGTTGCCCAGAGAAGCTGTGGCTGCCCCATCCCTGGCAGTGTTGAAGGGCAGGTTGGATGGGGCTTGGAGCAGCCTGGGCTGGTGGGAGGTGTCCCTGCCCATGCAGGGGGGTTGGGACTGGATGATCTTGAAGGTCCCTTCTAACTCAAACCATTCAAGTTTTTCATTTGGATGAGATGGGTTTTTTTTTTTGTGTTAACCAGTTGCCAAATGCTCAGAAAAGCATCTCTGAATTCCAGGGGAGTGAGGAAAAAAACCCAAAAAAACCCCAGATTTCCACAGAAAGGGAGGGGTGTAAACTCCCAGAGCAAACATTGGTGTGAGACAGTGGGAACCCTCTGGATCCCTGTGTGTGCAACACTGGGACATCCTCCTGCACTTGTAACCTTGGGGTCAATAACACCATTAATGGTGGTAACTCTGGCAGCCCCGTTTCCCAGAGTACCAGCTGTAATAAAATATCTCCCCAGATGTCAGGATGAGCATAAAGGAGATTAGAAGCCTAGTGGAGCACATTTGTACTTCTAATTGTGAGTAAAATATCAGCAAACGACTGAATATTTCAACAGGGTTGTTTAATAATTAGGCCAGGATGCAAGAGAGAGGATTGCTGCTGAAAATGAGGCAGGGTTTATGAGGAGGGGAATAGTCTTTTGCAAAGACAGTTTGAGAAGAAATATTGCTGGAAGAGTGCTGTGAAAAATGCTCTGGCTATGGTCTTAGCATGCAGAGTCAACAGGAGGGCCAGCTCCATTTGTGGATTGCCCAGGGAAGGAGATGTTGGTGAATTATCTAAGTTTCAAGAGCAAATTTGTCCTGTTTGCTTGGGTTTTCACATCAAAGCCCTCATTTATCTTCTCCTCCAAGCAAAAGGCTACAAGAGGCAGAGCCAGCCCTCTACCTGAGCAGTAAGGAAAACCCAGCTGCTTTGAGCTAGGAACATGAAAGACCTTCTTTGTGACCCTGCTTTGACTTTGACAGTCCCAGGAGGTCCTCCCCACCCCTTGATGACTGCACTGCTGGGAGTGATGCCATCCCATGGTGGAACTGCACCAAGCTAGTGGGGAGAGCCACGAAGATGATGGAGTGGAACATCTCCCTGATGAGGAAAGGCTGAGGGAGCTGGGTCTCTTGAGCTTGGAGAAAAGGAAACTGAGGGGCCACCTCATCTGTGTTTACAAATATGTAAAGGGTGAGTGCCAGGAAGATGGAGTTAAGGTTTTTTCAGTGATGTCTAGTGATAGGACAAGGGACAATGGATGCAAACTGGAGCATAGGAGGTTTAATGTGAATATCAGGAAGAACTTCTTTCCTGTGAGAGTGACAGAGCCCTGGGACAGGCTGCCCAGAGAGGCTGTGGAGTCTCCTTCTCTGGAGACATTCAAACCCCCCTGGACACGTTCCTGTGTGATGTGCTCTGGGTGACCCTGCCCTGGCAGGGGGGTTGGACTGGGTGACCTTTCCAGGTCCCTTCCAACCCCTAGGATTCTGTGATTCTGTGATTCTGTGACGGCTGGTGTTGCAGAGATAAGAGAAGTTTTCCTTGTCCTACCTGGGGACACGGCACTTCGATCTCCTCCTCTCACCGCTGTGTTAGGAGAGAGATGCTTGAGAAGATCCCCAAACCATTCCATGATTCTATGATTTTAGGGTAGAAGTTTCCCACCAGTGTGGTGCTGGCTGGATTTCTGGGACAGGAGAACAGGTGAAATGATCTGCTCTTGCCTCCATCAGTTGTGCTTCCAACAACTCCCACGGCGCCTTTCGGCAAGATCAGCAGAGTGTGATCACTGCCATCCTGGCCCTGTTCCAGCAGGAATAATTAGATCCTTCCTCCCCAAATTCCTCCCCTACTCTCAATTAGAAACAATTTTCTTCTTCACTTCATGACCCAAACCGTCGCCTCAATTAGTTGTGCAGTGTTGATTAAACAATCCTGATCCTATGGGTGGTTGGAAAGGGCTTGGGAGTCCGTGGGGATTCGAGCCCTGATAGAATGCACAATATTAATAGAAATCAATAGAATTAATGGGTTAATTCCCTGCTAATACATAGTGCTGGAGGAGAAGTCAGGCTAATGAAAATGCATGTATTCCCTAAACCATTCCATTTGCATCAGATGATTCATCCACCACTGCTCCTTTCAAACAGCCTCAATGAGATTAAAAGCACATTTACTAAGTGTACACGGCCGAGGGGGGAAGGGAGCACAAAGTTGCTTTCAGCAGGTTCTTCCTTACCAGTTTCTCTGTGTAAGGTGCTCTCTCTGTGCCTGGCTTGCTCAGGTTAGCCAGGGAGCAGAGGAGAATCAGGGATCTGTTGTGAAAAGGGGGGGTTTCCCTTTGAAGGCAACAACTCTTTGCTAGTGATCATAGGATGATATGTCTAGATATTGACCTTTCCCTGGATCTCTCCTGGGCTGGCTAAAGTGATGGGGAAAAATGAGAAGCTGGAGCTATTCTGATATTCTGTCAGATTAGCATTTTGTCATGCTGAACCTTCCCTTGCCTTGGGTTTGTTTTTCTTGTACTAGAGAGACCCACCAAAAAACCAAAGGGACAGCTCCCAGCGTTTCCTTCTTCTGGTTCTGGTTTGTGATTGGAAATGGATCTCAGAGGAAACAGTGAAATGGGGTGATATTTGCAAATATTTGAAGCTGCAAGAAGAAATGCACCTTTTCAATATGCTTGGACATCCCTGGCTATCATTGGGCTCCAGCTCTTGTCAAAGGCCAAGAGGAAATGTTGGTGAAGGGGGAGTTCATTTAGTCTGGAGAAGAGATGCAGGAAGATACAGCCTTGAGCAGCAGGGGAGATCATCCAACCCTTGCAACCTTTTATAAAGGGCAAGAAGTCATGGGCTTAACATGGGGCAAGACCAGGAGATAGGAAACACCTTCTGAGCTCTGGGAAAGAGAAACACTGCAGCTGTAGACATCATGGAGGTGTGGAAAGTTGGATACACATAAAATCATAGAATCACAGAATGGTTTGGGTTAGAAGGCACCTTCAAGATCGTCTAGATCCAACCCCCCTGCATGGGCAGGGACACCTCCCACCAGCCCAGGCTGCTCCAAGCCCCATCCAACCTGCCCTTCAACACTGCCAGGGATGGGGCAGCCACAGCTTCCCTGGGCAACCTGGGCCAGGGTCTCACCACCCTCACAGCAAAGATCTTCTTCCTAATTTCTCAATCTCCCCTCTTTCAGTCTGAAACCTCTCTACATACATTGGTTGAATGAAAAACCAAGAATCCTGATTTTCATTTTTCCTATCTTTTACACCCGATTTGCACCAAAATTAGGACATCACTGAATATTCAGAGCAGATCCTCTGCAACAATTTTGCTGCAGGGCCAGATCCTGCCCACTACAGATAACTGTGTGTCCAGAAGAGGAAGCAGAGATGACCAGTCACACCAGGAAATCATCCAGTCCATGAAACTTACCTTTAATCTCACACTTTTATACACCACTGACATCACTGCAGAACTGACACCATCAAAAATAAGACCAAGGTCTGTTCTTTGTCCACTAGAGGCACCTGTGATATTAGCAAAAAAAATCCAGTCACCAGACTGAGCTCCATGGAATTCCCACGGCTTTCAATCTGCAGAACTGTGGTTAAAACTTTGTCCTTACATTAATTCATATTTCACAGGCCTTTTTTTGAATATTTCACGCTGTGATTCCACCGGGGAAATTCCAGCTACTTGTTCTGGATTCATGATCTGCTCTATTTTGTCATCTATTCAGTCTCTTGTCACCCTGGCTACTCAATCAGAGGAGAGGACATTGACTGGGGCTTTCCCCCAGGCTGGTGTAGATCAGCACAGCTTCAGCACAGTCCTCTGGGTCAGCCAGGTCTTCACTTGCTTGTGCCACCTTCTGATTTCATAAAACTGGGGATTTCTCCCTGGGGAAAGGCATTGCAACAAGCTGGGAATATGCAGCATGAATTATGCAGGATTCCCAGCGTGTCAAAGCAGCCTGAAGAGGGACTGCCTGAAGAAGGGTGGATGGAGAGGAACAGTTCAGGCCACAGAGCCAGCAGACACCTAAGTTTGCAACCTGCACCACTAGCAAGAGGATGGTCTAGTTTGATACCATCAGCCTAGACTTGTAGGAGATACAGGAGGGCCTGATGCTTGCAGAACCCAGGTGAGCTTCGTGGGCCAGATGGAAGTTTCAACCCACCTCAGATCTGTTCTCATTAAGTCTGGCCCTGAAAAGTGTCCCGTAAGAAAACTAGAAATGGGTGAAATATGAAACAAGCACTTCAAGATGGGGGGAAGGTTGTGGCCACTAGTTACACAGAGGCACCTTGAAAGAAAGGATCTGGCTCCAAAAAACTGCCAAAACCAGGCTAAAATGATCAAAACTCTCTGAAGGATTTAGGGGCTTCGTCTTTATTTGATCAGACACTTCTGAATTGGCTCCTTCTTCCACACTGAAGGCTCTCTGAGTCCCAGTGAGCACTGAGTGCCTTCCATGGCACCTCCTTTTGAGATCTGCTCCCGGGCACAGTGAGGTCATGTGAAAAAATTACCTTGGCCAGGTAAACTGGTCATGCATAGACATCTCTGTACTGTGGCTGGACCTAGCCCTGGAGTGCTCCAGGTTCACTCCAAAACCACTAGAAATAGACACCCCATGGCTGTCACTTCCCTGGCAAGTAAACCTGGGGTCTCAAAGCTCCTTGTTCAGAAGCCAACACTTCCAAACCCACCTCCCAGCTGGGGAAATCAAGTCATGGAAAGATTGATGGACTTCCAGTGTCATTGCTAGGAACCAGACCTGGAGCCCTCCTCTGCAGCTCGTGTGCTGCTTGCAGACCACACCATCCCACCAGGCATGTGTGCCACCTCTCCAAAGCAGGCTGTGTGTCCTCTCATGAGGCACAAAGCCTACACTGTGGGGCTCATGACTGAGCCCATGTGTGTCCTTTGGATGTAGAGGATTTGAGGAGGAAGTGGGATCAGCAGTGCCTGGAGATGGGATGCCTGTGTCCTTCTCTAGGGATATTTGCAAAGCTGTGGAGTGTTGATTTTGGAGACACTGAGAACATCAGGAGGTCAGCACAGGTCTATTACACCTGCTAATACCTTGTGGGGAAGCAGGGGGAGAAATGCTCTGATCTTACTAGAGAAGGTTAAGGTAGAAAAGCCAAGCAGTCAAAAGACAAAGACAGAACCAAAGCTGTGCCATTGAACTCCTTTCCCCTGGTGCATATCCATTCTGATAAGGTCTTTAATTGCTTGATTAAAAATATTGATACTGTTCTTGGGCAAGATAACAGTCTGTAGTGTGGAGATATTGAGTAATTAAAGACACAAACTGCCATCAATGGTCCAGAAGTGAGACAGATGCAACGAGCTCTTTCTTTAGCTGAATGCAGGGCCCAGGCTTCCAGGATGGGAGGAAAAAAACATCCCTTGTCACAGATCAGTGATATTTTGGCAGAGAAAGGAGGAGTCAAGGGCCGTTGTGGGCAGGTGGTCCTCATGATTTGCTGAGAAGATGTTGCTCAAACCCTCCATGGACACAGAAATGGAGCAGACCAGCACAGATGCAGTGGGTGCCAAAAAAATTAAGTGGGGACTCCCCATGCCTGGGAGGGCAGATTTTTATCTAATATAACAGTGGAGTAAAGAGCTGCAGAAATTATTTGCAATTTTGCAAAGACCTTCCAGGGACAGAGGTTCTAAGGAATGAAGTTGTTGCAGAAGGGAGATGTGTGGTGCAGGGAATCTGTTATCCAAGTGTTTTCAATAGGAGGGGAACAGAAAACTAAAGCTCATGGGGAAAGCAGTAACAAGAGGTGGGGGAGGAATTTGGAGCAGATACAAGCCAAGGAGCCAAAAGAAACACATTTTAGCAGGGGTGATTAACCCCTGGAACAAAGTACCCAGGAAGACAATAGATTTATTTCTTTCTTGAGGTCTCCTAATCAACAGGGGCTTTTCTCTGGAAAATATGCTTGAGCCAAAGACAAATGACAGAGGCAGTTGCCCCTGTAAGTGGATGCCATTCTTTGGCCTGTGTCAGGGAGGAGGTCAGCTCTGACCTCCTGGCCTCTGAACTAGTGAATCACATAGTTCTCTGCCTCTCTGAAGGGTCCCTGCCTACCTCAGGCAGGGAGCACTGAGAGATTTAATCAACTGTTCACTGACCACAGCAGAACAGGGATGCTGGTGTATCCTGGCTGTGATGTAGATCCTGAGAGAGGAGAAGCCAAGTGCTTTCAGACCTTTCCCCTCTTCTACCCACGGGTGCTTTGTTGCTCCAAACAACCTCAGACTCACCCACTTCTAGGCGACGTGTATTAACTCTGTTCTGATCCACCACCACATCCACCCTCTGCTCCTCCAACACAAACCCTTTGTTCCTACAATCCCAACGCTTCCCCTAATTTGCTGCCCCTCCTTGGCCTCATTTGCTCCAGGACAGCTGCTGACAACTCAGCAGGAGACCACACAAGCAAGGGAGCTTGCACTCACACCAACATCCTAACCATTGTCTTCTTCTACATTTCCAGCAGGAACCTTCTCTGAGATTGTACCAGCTCTATGTGAGTGGGTCTGGACTGGAGACAGGCTCATATCATCATAGAGAATCCCAGACTGGTTTGGGTTGGAAGGGACCTTCAAGATCATCCAGTTCCAACCCCCCTGCATGGGCAGGGACACCTCCCACCAGCCCAGGCTGCTCCAAGCCCCATCCAACCTGCCCTTCAACACTGCCAGGGATGGGGCAGCCACAGCTTCCCTGGGCAGCCTGGGCCAGGGTCTCACCACCCTCACAGCCAAGAATTTAATCCTAACATCTAATTTAAATCTCCCCTCTTCCATATTAAAGCTGTTACCCCTTGTCCTATCATGCCCATTCCCTCCTGGTTTCTGTGGTTGTAGCAATCTTTCTTTCCAGGTCACTGCAGTCACTACCTTGTTTGGTAATTCCCAATCTTCTCGTGCATCAGGACCTTCCTGCTCTTGAGCAGGGCACCGTGGGGAAACACTGTAGGAGTTTAATTCTTTCTCAGGCACTGGGAACCTCGAGTTCATCCCCAGCTGAAAAAACACTTTGAGGATGACAAGCAGCTGTTGCATCCCTTTGCCTTAGGGTTCATCCCTGCACAGAGCCAGGAATGCTGGTACCCTGCCTGCAACAGCCCTTGCCAACACAAGTATGACTCTATAAGGTGATAGGCAGCAAAGAGATGGGACCTGACTGGCAGAATTGTCCTTGGCCAGGTCCCAAATGGCTCTGAACTACTTTCCATTGTGCAGTGGAGTGAAGAATCCTCCCAGTCAGATGCTGGCACAATTGTGTGTTGTCTTCCACGGAGCAGCACAGGGCTGGGAGCAGCCTCAACGTGCCATGTGGGGCTGGAAGAGGGGTTCTTGAAACAGCAAATGCCATTCAAGGAGAGCTGTGATGAGCTGGACTTCGTGCAGTTAGGAGGAGAGCTGAACTTGATTGCTTCTGGCTTTTTCGACTGCTTTTTGCAGTCCATTCAAACTTCATGACACTTAGTATCTGATGAAACACTGGACTTTTTTTAAACTGGTCAATTGAAGTCAACAGAGAGTGGGGAAGAGAGACCAAACACCCTGCTACCTGCACTGGAGAGATGACAGAAAATGTAATTTCCCTTTAAAGGTTCTGCCAATTTAAATGTCTGAAATTCACTGATGTGCAATAGAGTTTTTAATAGTCCACATGTTCCTGGTAAACCTTCATAATCAATTTCCCTTATGCTCTTCTCTTAAATTATCCATCATAATAACCTTCCCCCAGCTCTCCTCAGAAAGCAATTCTGAATTTCAGGCTCGTTTGCAACCTGGTGACCTTCTCCCCCTGCCCATGATTTCAATAATCATTGGAAGTGTGGTATAAATAATAGCATGTGTACTGCAGCCAGTAATTAAATTTAAGGATTCTGCTCCTTTTCCTGGGTGGACTTTTGCTTCACAAGGGCAAGAGGAGCCTTCGAACCAGTTACTAGACCTTTGTGAGGATCAAGTTGTCTTGGATTACAAGATCATTTCTTGCAGCAAAACACTTTGGTTATTTGAGCTGAGACTGAAAACACATTTCCAGGAGAGAAACAGGGAGGCCCTAAGAGGAAAGTTCAGCAGGAAAGTTCAAACCTTGTTTAATAACTTATTATTATTTAATTCCCTTCCATCCCCTGGGATCTCCAGGATGGAAGGAACAGGTAATTGCCACAAATGTAGGTCTAACTCAGGTGAAGATGTGGTGACTTCAGGATGCTGTTTGCTTCCCTGGTTTTGGAAGTGATGCTTCCCAGGGGACCCAGTGTTTACAGCAGGTGACACTGCTGGCACTTCACTGCTGTGTTACACTAGGAAAGCCCATCCCACCTTAAGCAAGCTCTGCCTCTAGCTGGTTGGCTCCAGATGCTTTATTTAATTCCTGAGACAAGCCAGAGGTCTTCTCTTTAATCAGCTTGCTGCTTCTCCTGACAATGAAGTTAATGATCCCTGCTTTGGCCACATTTGACACCTGGGACTTACATTGCCATCCCTCTTTGTTGCAGTGCACCTCCAGTGAACAGCCTGTTCCTGTGTGACCAGGATGGAGCTCCAAGGGTCATATCCCTCTCACTTCAGATAGATGTGATACCTAGAGATAGATACCTGCAGCTGAGTTGGTTGCCCTGCTTAATGTTCTGCTTGGCTCTGCTTCTCCAGATTTCCCGTGGGACTGTGTCACCTCTGCAGCCCCATTCATGTCTCAGACCCCCCAGAGCATCTTGAGGGGCACTAAGTGCCCACACCTGGGCAATCAGCTCCTCTAGCAACAAAGGAACATGGATACCTAGCTCAGATGGGAGTGCCTAAATGAATGCCAGACAATTCCCATCTTTCTTCCCCTGCACAGCCCTCCTATGACAAATAATTGAATGTTTGCTTTTTATGCCATATTTTCTAATTTCTTTTTTTAGCACATTTCCCTTTATTATCTGCCCATTTCTTCCCACCTCCTGCCCAGTCCCTCAACCCAGCATCTGTAGGGAAGCCAATCTGTCATCTTGGATTGGAACAACCCCAAGACATGGTCGGTTTTCCTTCTCTCCTTCTCTCCCCCTCTCCCATGTTTCCCCTGTGTTTCCCTGTCCTGTGGCCTCCACCTTGGTTTTATGCCCCTTATTACTAAGTTACCTGGATGAAATATCTTGCCAAAGCTGCTTAGATCTTGCAGTGCTGCTTCATACTGCTCTGTGCAGCCCTCTAAATATTACACATATAGATACAATGCTTGCCCTGCTTCCAAACCTAGATTTTTAACTCAAGTTTGATGATTAAAATAGTACCTCTGGGTCTAACTTGCAGTGAGCCCCTGATGTTCTGGGCAATGCAGGTATAAAGAAGAAACACTCCTTTTGTATTAGTGCATAGAATGGAGTTATGATGTGGCTGCTTTGGAATAGATCATCCCATCATGCTGGTTTGGGATGAGAAGGGTGGATTGCAGCTCCTGGATTACTCCCAGCTTGTGAATCCTGGCATTTACAGCCTCGATGTCCTTTTAATGTGGATTTTTTTTGCTTATTTCAGTACAAGTTCCCATGGTTTTGTTTTTTTTTTTGCTCTTCCAACTCAGCCTGCCTTTTCCCTTCCAGGGCCTCCCACCCCACGTTTGCTGTCTCCCCCCACCAACGTTGGGTGGTCACAGCTAAGTGAGGCTCCCCAGTGCAGGGATGCATGGAAGTGTTTCTAGAGAGTAACTGCAAGCACTTCATTTAGGTTCCTCAGTGGATTGCTTGGCTCTTAATGAGCTCTGTGTGGACTAGCTCTCTGCAGAGATACTGTCATATACATTACCTACCTATAGAGTTGCTTACATTTAAATACACACACCTATATAGCTGCATACCTCAATTCCAGCTGTCTTGCATCAGGGCTCATTTCTCCCTGCCTTCTCTCTTCCTCTCCTCATCAGCAAGAAGCTTCTCCAGTTTTTCCAACTCAACTTCCCTCTCTAATCTCAGTTTCTGCCTTATTTACCCTCACTTAATGCTCCATGCTGGCAGACTCCAGCCTTCATATTTAATATCTAGTGTCAGAAACAAAAATATAGATTGGCATGAGAAGAAGGGATGAGAGATGGATGCAATGACCTGGGCTGGTACAGACATGCACACAGTTTTGTCTTTGAACCCAAGGTTCCCTGGAAAAGTGCCACTGAGGAACATATATTGGAGCCCTGTGGTTTTGTAAAGTCAGGAGAAGGATCCCTGTTCTTTGCTTTTAATCATCATTCATCTTCATAAAACTTCAGGGGGCTCAGCTTTTGTTTGAATGAATTTTGTGACTTCCATGGAAAACAGAGGCGGGGGAGTATAATTGAGAGCTTATTTAATGCCAAATTCATCTTAAAGCAGGGAATGCAAATCACATAGCAAGTGTTGAATTATATATGATTAAAACTGCTTCAGCCCTTGCAAAGAAAAATAAAAAAGAGCCTATTTTATTCACCAGTTAATCATGTACCAAAAAAAAAAAAAAAAGAAAAAGAAAAAAAAAGAGGGGATGGAACAAAAATGAACTTAATCACAGAAAAAGGGGTCACAGTTCCTGCTTGACACATGGCTGGGCTCTCTATTGGAACAGGGCAGTGCAGAATGCACTGTCATTTAAGTGTTTTAAAGAGGTGCATTAAGAAGAGAGTTCAGTGATAAATGACCCTTTACAAATGCCTGAGAGTCTCTCCTGACCAGTGAAAGCTCCAGGTCTGCACAGCTGTCTTGGCCCATCTTGGATGCTCTTGTGTTTTGCAAACCAGTCCGAGCTGGAAGGTTTTCCAGTGTTTAGTTATAGGTAATGATGTATAAGAGAGATAAGAACGTGTTGAAACCACTGAAGGTGTGATCCAGATACTGTCCACTTTTGCTAACTGTTGTTAGTCTGGCAGTAGCTCAAACTCAACACCAGTGGACTTTCCTGATCCAGAAAGCACCAGAGATCAAAGAAAGAAAATGGCATTTCCTCCTTGCATCTCTACAGTGAGAATGGTGACCTGAAAATGAGTCCTGGCCCCTGCTGACCAAGCAATGCTGATGTGCTCTGAGGACTGGTTGATGCAGTGGGCATCAGGGCTCCCTCAGAGAGCTTGCTGAACTTCATGTACCAAGTCCTCTGTCTTTGAAGGCATTGCACTTACTTTGCTACTGGCAGGAGTGGACCCACGTGCTCTGTCTTAACATCAAGCCTGCAGAGATGGTGTGGAGTTGAAGGAGGGTATATGGAGTGAACAAATGGGCTCAGCTTGCCCTTAATCAGCCGTTCCCTCAGCTCTCTGTCAAGGATGGCAAAAGAGGACACGGAGGGCTGGTGCTGAAATGTACTTTAAACTACCAGCCACCTTTTGCTGCTTTGGTGGCAGAGTGTCAGTGTTTGGTGGTGGCCAATAGAGAGCTACAGAGCTTCAGGAGCTGTGTCTGAGCCTAGTGAAACAGGGCAGAGCTACTCCTCATTCCACTGGTGGGCAGCTGATGCCAAGGGGGAGTTGGCTACACCTATTTGCTGAACAAGGCAGAGGCACCTGTGGATCTGAAAGCTAAATACAAATGGGAATGCATCCTACCATCCTACACTCATCCTACAGAAGAGACTATATAGTTCACCTAGGTCCCAAACCCCCTGCCATGAGCAGGGACACCTCCCACCAGCCCAGGTTGCTCCAAGCCCCATCCAACCTGCCCTTCAACACTGCCAGGGATGGGGCAGCCACAGCTTCTCTGGGCAACCTGGGCCAGGGTCTCACCACCCTCACAGCAAAGAATTTCTTCCTCATGTCTAATCTCAATCTCCCCTCTTCCAGTTTTAATCCATTCCCCCTCATCCCAAGCCCCTCCCCAGCTTTCCTGGAGCCCCTTCAGGCACTGGAAGGTGCTCTAAGGTCTCCCTGGAGCCTTCTCTTCTCCAGGCTGAACAGCCCAAATTCTCTCAGTCTTTTAAAAACCATCTTATCTGTGAAAAGGGAGATGGTTTGTTCTGGGAGAGCCAGATTTCTCACGGGCTTTATTCACCTTTCATCCGTGTCTGGCTGAAGCCTGGTTTCTGTGACTTTTTAGGGGGTTGTTCTCACTTTACCAGTCCACGCCACCCACAAGGTCTTCAATAATCACAACTGGACAGTGTGGTAGGGATGGGGAGCAGGAAGGGACCACACATACAAACCCTTCTGCTCCAGCAGAGAAAGGAGGATGCAAGAGTCATTCCTGACAGATGTCCTGTGAATGATTTGACTGCTGGGGATTAAACAGACCCTCCACAATGTGTTCCCCTTGATAACTTCCCATATAACATTTCTCTTAGTATCTAAATAAATCTCCCTTGCTCTACATTTACTCAAAATTACCTCTCATCTGACATCCCACAATGGTGGAGGGCTGTCTATCACTGTCTGCTTCTGAACCATCTTGTTTACATATTTGAGTGCTCTGAGTTTGTTTCTTCATAGCCTCCTTCTGAAACCAAACACACCAAGTGCTTTTAGGCTGACCTCACCTTGAAAACCTACTTGTAATCCCTCTGAGATCTTGCCACCTTCCTTAGCACTTGTTCCAGCAAAAAGGTAGATCCAGACTCCAGCTAAAGCCTCAATGGAGCTGAGAAGCAAGGATGCTTTCTTCCTGTGGTAAATATGCACCACTCATGGCCCAGACTTTGTGTTTTCTGGTTTGCATGTTGTTGGTTTTTCTTGTTCAGCCTGTGGCCACCTCCCCCCTTATGGTCATGTCTCCCATACTTCTGTCAAACTATTCATTTCCTATGTTTACTTCTCCCTCCTGTCCTCTTGTACCAGGCAGTGACTCTTTTGCTTCTGTTCAGTGTCATCCTTCTGATTTCAGACATTGCCTTTAATAGATCAAGAACATTTTGAATTCCAGCCTTGTCCTGCACATTGCTTGTGACCCCCTCCTCGTCTTCTGTCAGCCACAAATTACAGAAATCTGTTCTCTATTCCATCATCCAAGTAATTTTGAGAATATTGAACAGTATCAGACTCAGGACAGACCCTTGGAGACCTTCTTAGTCTGAAAATGTGTCATTGCTCTTCTTCTTGGAGCACAATAACCATGGTTGCCCAGAGGCCATTCGTATGGACACATCACATGGACCCGTTCCAGACAGCTTGCAAAAGTCCAATTACACCATGTCAGCCCTTTGTTTTCCTGGCCAGTCTTACCCAAGATTGGTCTATAATTCATCTGGTTCCTCCTTCTGCTCCTTTAAAAGGGGCATTTCTTTGTCTTTGCCCACTCCTTTGGGATCTCACTTTTGATGAGGAGTGGGAAGATTCAGATGTTACTTCTCCACCGTTTCTTGTAGTTGATAGACACGGACTCTGGCAGGTACCAGCAGCCCCTGGGAGGACATATTTCTGTGTAAGCAGTTGTATGGTATGCAGGGAGATTTCAAAACAGTATTTGAAGGGAAAAGCTCCTATTTTATTGAGATTGTGGTGGGACATGCCATGCCATGCCTGGATGGTGTTCTGAAGGTCTTGCCCAAAAGGGTCCTCAGGGTGCTTTATCTCCTTGGAACTGCTGCCCATCTCATCACCCACCACATGTCCTGGCTTGGGCAATGGCAGAGGTTCAGGATCTTGCATTTCATTTGCTCAGAGAAGGAGAAGCCCATGACACCCATGCCAGATACATTTCTGTTTCCCATTCATGAGCACATACCTGTCCATCCATGCGTTACCAGCACAAACAGCCCTTTCCCACCTCCCTCCATCAGCTGCTTCCCAGCCAACAGCCCTTCCATAGGAATTGTTTGCAGTCAGACACCAAGACAGATGGAAAGCTTTTTTACTGCTTTCGTTTCTCTTCCCCAGTGTAAATCCTTTTCCAGGTTTACATCTTTGAAGAATCTGAAGCACCAGATGGTATCGGGAGCAGGAAAGGGATACACTGCAAACAAGTGTAGCCCAGGAAGGAGGAATGGTGGGATGAAGGAGAGTTGAGCTAAGCTAAAACTGAAATAAACTGAAAAATAAGATTCATCAGCAGTGCAGGTGGATGACAGGCAAGAGGTAGATGGAGCTCTGACTTATAAGTAAGGTCATTGAAAGAAGGAATCTGGTTTAAAAGAATTAAAAATGAAAAATAAAAAGTATGAAGATATAATGGCATTAGTGGGCAAGGCACAGAAATCTGTGCTGTCAGACCCAAAGCACTCAGTGCTTCTGCCTCCAGAAATGCTCCTCTCTTCATGAGACAGACATGAAGGGAGAGGTTTGGACTATCTGCTAACACTGGAAATCATTTTTTAAAAATAGAAGCTGCTGCAATGTGCCTGCCCCCAGGAACAGCAGGAAAGAAGGACAAGTCCCCCGGACTGAGATTAGATCCCAAATAACCCAACAGGAATATTCAGAGAGAAAATTTTCCTTTGCCTGCCAAGGGAGATGTTTTCAAGACAATGGTTGGAGATGTGTTTCCTTTTATGCTCTTCCCTGCCTCTCTTGGGTCCTTGCAAATTGCCCTGACCAAGAAGACTTTGAGAGGCTGAATTTTCAATGACCCTGTTGGGAGATGTTGCTTGTACAGATTCCCTCTGGGTTTTAACTTGCTCCTGAGACTTTTGACAGCAAAGTGCAAGAATTATTTGAAGGAAATGAGGTCATTGCCATACACATAGATGATATCCTGAAAGACTTGGGGGAGAAGAGGGAGGGAACAGCTAAGGGGCAAGACAACAAAAGGCTTCAGAAATGGGTCAGGAAATGGGACATGGCAGGAGAAATCTCATTTAAAATCAGAAATGTGAAATATTTAGGAGAAAGTGCAAGTGAATTGACATACATACGGATTCTGGCCAAAGCCAAGTGATAAAAGAAATGCTGCTTTGATAGAGAAGGAAGATTTGCAGAGTTTATTTCCTGGAATAAAATGAAATGACAGTTCTTCTTCCAGGGGTGTTATGTGGAAGGACTCAAAATGAAACAGGACTGACAACCTGGACAGGGAGCTTTGGGAGTCAAAGAGAGTAGAAAGAACTACCTAAGTTTTGGCAAGCTGTGTCACCCAGAGATGAACCACCTGGGCCAGTAAATCCCTCTGGAAATGACTCAGGACAGTGTGGCAAAAGTCTCATGCACTTTGCAGACTGGTGGCCTTGGTTTTCAGAAATACTCCAGCAACAGCATCTTAACTCATAGAGGGATGTCTTGGCTGCAGAAGACGTTCAAGACAAATATTCACATTGGGAAAAGGGATCCAAACAACAACAAAAGGACCCCAAATCCATTGCTCCTAAACCAAAAAGCTTGCTCACCTGCCACAGAGCAGCTTTCATTTCCCAGCTGCATCCGTGCAGTCGGAGCAAAGCAGGAAAACAAGAGCTGGGAGCAGCCAGAGTCCTGAGAGTGTCTGAGGAGTCTGTTCCTGAAGACTAAGCAGAGAACAGCAGAACACATGCAAATCTGCTGGAAGAGATTTCTCTCATCTCAGACACAGTGGGGAATAAACTTCTGGAGGCCACGGCAAAAGACAAGACTCTGCAGCAAGCTATTAACACTGTCACTGAGGGAAGGCTTGGGAATTACACATCATTTCAAATCCGAGCCTTCTGTAATTGATAGTATTGGGCACAGATGCAGAAATCAGGCCTGCCAAAAATACCACAGCCCTGAGGTATTCTGTAGAATCTGAGGGATGATGAAAAATTCAGTGCAGTGGTCACAAACGAGCACAGAGATGAAGGAAATGGATAAAGGGATCCGTGTGAAATGTGTCGATAATTTCTACCTGAGAGAGAAAAAAACCCCACAAACGACCATGTTGGTCAGATAAGGTGGATGTGCTGGATTATCCAGGGTAGTCTGAGACTGCATTACTAGAGAGTCTTTTATTAAGGTATCTTGTAGGACACACTAAACCTTTATTTGGCAGATACGGGCTTCCAGAAATGGTCATGTTTTACAGCAGTCCTTACTGAACTGACAGGGCTTTGCAAGATTGTGAAGAGAATGCCAGGATTCTGCAGTCAAATGATTTGAAGCAAAGTGGAATTAAGGGAGCTTAAAATATATAGAGATATTTATGTATGTGTATAAAACCATTACAGGCTGTGAAAAGTATCTGTATCTCACTCTGCTGGACTTCAGGCAGCTGCCTTTAAGGCACTTATCATTGCTAGCTGGGGTTTTGCTCAGAAAGCTGATCATCTGACTGCCTTGCTTATCAAACCTGGGCTGGGAAGCTGAGCTGATCTTGAGGCACAGATAGATAAAAAGACTTATAAAAATATATGTACAAAATCAAATGATAGCTGAGGAACTCAGTTCCTACAGGCTCAGTGGCTGGTGACCCCCGAATGCTATTTGAGTTGAGCAGAAACTGTGAAGTGAGCATTGCTGTTTGCAAGAAGGGGCAGGTTAATCTAGGAAACAGAGACCAAGAGAACATGTCAATGGCACGTTCTCCAATCTTCTACTGAAATATAGACCTGGGAAACATTTGCTTTAAATATCAATCTTGCTACAGGTCTGGGCTGTTGAAGAGCCCCAAACACCAAGCTCTTCAGGGATCTCACAGCTCAGTGACTGTACTTAAAGAGTATAAACTTGTCACTGCTCTGCCATGATAAGAGCACATGTGGCTGTTGAAAGCACCAGAGAAAACCTGTACTAATAGTTGGAGCACGTAGCACTTTCTTTCTTCTAAAGGCTGGAGAACCAGCCCCATGGCAATTGCTGATGGTGAACTTCAGCATGTAATCCAAGTAGGAGGGACTGCTGGTCTGGCATATTGCTGATGTAATGAGTATTGATTTGATTCCCTGATATACAGACCTCCATGGAAAAGGTTGCCAAGGAAGCTGTGGCTGCCCCATCCCTGGAAGTGCTGAAGGTTGGATGGGGCTTGGAGCAGCCTGGGCTGGTGGGAGGTGTCCCTGCCCATGCAGGGGGGTGGAACTAGATGATCTATAAGGTCTCTTCCACCCAAACCATTCCATGATTCTGTGATTTCTCTTTGTATGTCTCTACAGAGGGTTGTGCCACTCTTGTCCCACACATCTTGCACCTGCTTGCAGAATGCTGCACTTGTTCCTTACCTTAGATTTATATACTTGGGACAGGGACTTTTTATTTCCTTTCTGCGTGTCAAACCCAGCTAATAACCAAGGTCACTGGCTTCTTGATGGTAGCACAAAGCAAGTCAACAACATGGCAATTACAGTTTTTTGCCCAGAGAGGTGGGAGATGCCCCATCCCTGGAGACATTCTAGGTCAGGTCGGATGGGGCTCTGAGCAACCTGATCTGGTTGAAGATGTCCCTGCTCACTGCAGGGGGGTTGGACTGGATGTTCTTCAATGATCCCTTCAATGCAAACCATGCTGTGATTTTATGATTTTTTGAAGTCTCTGGTTTCCCATCTAAAATTGTCCCTTTTTGCAACAACTCAGTGTGGCACACGTTAAAAAATATCCTCCCCCCTTCAGTGGGGGATGGATTCCTACCTCTGGGGCTGCTGTAGCCAGATGTTGCTTAGAAAAAGACCTTTTCAGGGCTGTTGCTTTCACCATTGCAGCAGAGAGCTCTGAGGGTCACCCACCCTTCTCAAGGACATTGAAGAGGAAATGTTCCAGGGCTGGAAGGGGCAAATGGAAGTCACCTGCCTGTGGAGCATGATCAGTGATTGCTCCACTTTTTAGATCACCCTCAGTTCATCCAAATGCAGCACCAATTGAAGTGATAATGACTCCTCTCTCCATGGCAGCTTTCATTCCAAGTAGTTTGATATGCCACTGAGAGTTGCTTTAAAACGCCTGCAATAAATACACATTCAAAGCAAGACACTTAGTGCCACGGCTGTAAAGTCCACATATGTTCCCCTCAGCTGTATTTTTGCCTGAATAAATGCTGGGCATGAACAATCCTCACTGCACTTTCCACAGCCCTCCCTGCAGACACTCAAACATGGACATGCATGCCCAGGTTCTCTCTTCCCTGGTTTCTGGAGAGACCAGGCTGAGGTTCCCCAAGAGATGCAGGCAGCCTGGGATCCTCCAAAAAGGAAGATTCTGAACAGCAAGAATTCTTGATATTCTTAGAATCATAGAATGTGTGAGGTTGGAAGGGAACTTCGAAAGTAATCTAGTCCAGCCTCTCTCCTCCCTCCTCCCCAGTGAGCAGGGACTTTTTTGACTAGACCAGGTTGCTCAGAGCCTCGTCAAACCTGACCTTGAATGTTTCCAGGACTGGGGCCCCCATCATCTCTCTGGGCAGCCTGTTCCAGTGCTTCATCACCCTCATTGGAAAGAACTTCTTCCTAATATCTAATCTAAATCTACCCTGATCTAGTTTAAGACCATTGCCCCTTGTCCTATTGCTACAAGCCCTTGCAAACAGTCCCTCCCCAGCTTTCCTGGAGCCCCTTCAGGCACTGAAAGGTGCTCTAAGGTCTCCCTGGAGCCTTCTCTTCTCCAGGCTGAACTAACCTGGCTTCTTATTGAGTTCTCTTTCTTGGGATGTGCTTTCTACAGCATTCAAGGGTGAAATGCCAGACACAGGAAGACGTGCAATCAAAACTCTTGCTCACTATCACCTTTTGGGTGAAGAGGGTTGTGTCTGAACCCTGTGCAGCACATAGCAGCTCTCTGGATGAATCATAGAATCATAGAATCCTAGGGGTTGGAAGGGACCTCGAAAGATCATCTAGTCCAACCCCCCTGCCAGAGCAGGGTCACCTAGAGCACATCACACAGGAAGGCATCCAGGCGGGTTTTGAATGTCTCCAGCGAAGGAGACTCCACAACCTCTCTGGGCAGCCTGTTCCAGTGCTCTGTCACTCTTACAGTAAAAAAATTTTTCCTGATATTCATCTTAAACCTCCTATGCTCCAACTTGTATCCATTACCCCTTGTCCTATCACTGGTCTTCACTGAAAAAAGCTTAACTCCATCGTCTTGACACTCACCCTTTACATATTTGTAAACATTGATGAGGTCCCCCCTCAGTCTCCTTTTCTCCAAACTAAAGAGACCCAGCTCCCTCAGCCTTTCCTCATAAGGGAGATGTTCCACTCCCTTAATCAAGGGAGTGAAGAAGAACATGAGAAGTCAGAAAGAGGACAGAAGACATGCTGGTCTGACCAAGCAGACCCATTCAGAGTTAGACCTAAAAAGGAACAGGTTTTTTTGGGTCTAAATTTGCTTTGCTGTGCCTCAGTAAAGAAACTTTATGTCTCTGTCATGTGATGAGGACATTTTAAAGGCAAACTTAAGTGGAACTTGTGGTCTTATATGTATTTCCTTTAAGCACTTAGAGATCTCCTCTAGCCCTTGAGACCCCACAATCTTTAATGCAGTTGTCCTTACAGCTCTCTGCTAGATGTGCTCTCATCTTCTCAGACAAGGAGCTGATACCAGTGACCCTCAGTTATCCCACAAGGTGGGATGCCTCCTTTTAGGCATCTATGTCAAGATTCTGGTCATCACAAGCCCCACTAACCACTGTCTCCTGTTGGTAATATAACTGGTGAGCTTTGGGATGGGGTGAGCTCCTCCACCTGTTACCCCAGCAATCAGGGACTGAAGCCCCCTGATGTACCAAAATCATGGTGCCCCCAAATTTTGGCAAGCAACAAATGTGTCATGGATCACGATCACTGCCAAACCTCGTGTCTTGTTTTATGACATGAGCTTTCAGGATTAGCATGGATCGAGTTTGAGGCTCCATGGGTGCTCAAAAAGTTTAAAGCTTATTTGCAACCAGGTCGTGCACTGAGCCTGATGGTCTGATTTGCATCTTCCTTTCATAAGAATATTGTTTATAGCTGATTTGGTGCTTACTCTGCCTGAGTCAGTCCAGCAGGACAGGGCGTTCCAGAGGCATCTTTAGAAAACAAAGGCTGAAGCCTTGTCAAAAAAGATGTGTTAGTGTAGGAGAGTAATGATATCTAGGGAGACTTCACCCCAAGTTATTATGAGAGTTTTCACAAAGAATTCTTCTCTCCTAAGGGTAATGGAGGCCTGATGTAACTTCAGCAGACGACAGACACCCAGAGGGCTGTGGATTATCTTCCAGCTTGAAAGTTTGCAGACACAATCCAACAACTAATGCCCCAGCCCATGATTGTTATTTTCTTTTTTTTCCCAGCAAAGTTCTAGTCATTGCCTTGGTGGGGGACAAATAAATGGCTCCATCTTTTCAGGTTTCATCAAAGTCAGAGTGACACTTGCCTCCTTGGGAAATGGCTAAGAGAGCTGCAGATGAGAAGGGCTGTCAAAAGACAAATTGGGGATTATTGAGTTCATCTTGGCAGATGTCTGAAACCTGACTCATCGTGGCCTCATTTGTGCTTTCACTTAACACTTGTGGCCATCACATTTCACACTCACTTTGCAGGGTAAGTCCCCACAGGGCAGAGAATAGCCCACTAAAAGAGTTTGCACATCATCTGACTCGTGCAGGCTCCCCACGCCAAAGGACAGGCGGGATGGCTTCCTTACAAATTTCCTGCCACAGCAGGGATCTTGCCCAACAGGACATCTCAAGTTTTCAGGCTTCTCTGAAGGTATGGAGGTGTGACATATCAGTCTATGAGAAGCAGAAAGAGAGACCAGAGGAATGTGGTTTCTTCTGGCTTTGGATTCCATGCAATGAGCACATTATCTTCTATGTGGATCAGCTGCTAGAGAAGGAAACAGTGAATGTTATTGTATTCATCTGCATTTCCCCAGTGCCTGTAAGGTCCTGCTTGAAGGCACCAGGCAAACACCTGGTTAAAAACCTGAAAGTAAGGGGAGAAAGGTCAGAGTTGTAGGTATAAGGAGTCTGGCAGCACATTTGTAATGCCTGCTTGAGACATGAAGTGTGTTGTTGGCCTGAGCCTCCTGGCGTTGCTTTGATACCCTCAGACATTACATTCCTGAGGTGTTCTCAGCAAATTCCACCACCCTAGTGCTGCCTGGGAAGAGTCACCAGCAAATGAAGATCAGCTCGCACTGTGGGATTTCATTATGTGGATGTTATGTTTGTACACCCATTAAATCCAGGGAGGCTGATAGCAGCAAATGTTGTCATCTTCTTCATATGAGCTGCTCTGATCTCCTTCAGTAAAACTGTGATCCAGCCAGCAGAGTATTCATGGTGGCAGAGGAGTGAGCATGCACTAAGCCCAGGGCAAGACAGATGGACTGGAAGGAAGCTTTCCCTTGTATCCAAATGTCCCAAAGGGGATTGCTGGGCGCTAGGAAATCCAGATGACAGAAGGACAAGGAGGGGCTGGAGTGTGTCCAGAGAAGGGCAAGGGAGCTGGGGAAGGGGCTGGAGCACAAGTCTGAGCAGGAGCAGCTGAGGGAGCTGGGGGTGTCCAGCCTGGAGCAAAGGAGGCTGAGGGGAGACCTGCTGGCTCTGCAGCTCCTGAGAGGAGGTTGGAGCCAGGGGGGTTGGTCTCCTACGGGACAAGTAACAAAACAAGAGGAAATGGCCTCAAGTTGTGCCAGGGGAGGTTTAGATTGGATACTAGGAACAATTTCTTCCTGGAAAGGGCTGTCAGGGCCTGGCCCAGGCTGCCCAGGGCAGGGGGGGAGTCCCCATCCCTGGAGGGATTTCAAAGCCCTGTAGATGTGGTGCTGAGGGACATGAGGCAGTGGTGGCCTGGGCAGGGCTGGGTTAACAATTGGAATTAATTATCTTATAGGCCTTTTCCAACCAAAATGGTTCTGTGACAGTGATGAGTCCTGGACATCATGTGTGGGATCTCCTGGGAGGGCTGTTCCCAGGCAGGTTTGGGGAAGGACCATTGGAATGGCAGAGCTGTTCACTGGGGCAGCTCTGTTATGGTTTACATCCTTCTCTCCAGATCAGACAGGCTTTTGTCCAGTGAGATGAGCCCGTGTGAGTACACATTAGAGCCACACAGACAGGGCACCCTGAGGGCAGCATTGCCCCTCTTGCCTCCTCAAACACTCCTGAGTGCCTCAACCCCACTGCAAACAGGACCATTGGAGAAGGTGGACAACTGTGAGCCACAGCTTCTGGTACTACTGGTACAAGTACTGGTACTACTGGAACAAATCTAAGTGATGCAGGTGGGGGCATTTCCAAAGTAGGGACTTGGAAGAGAGGCAGGTCCTCTACACACTCTGCAGCTGTTTCCACAGTCAACGGGAAATAAACTTTGAGCTGTGTACAAGGGTTTGTTCCTCAGGTCATCCTGAGCTCTTGGCTGTAAAATTATGAATTGAAAACAAATTTTGAACAAGGTTTAGCAGTGACCACTTGCATTAGCCACCTGGCCCCATTCATGCATTACTGTTGGTTTATGAATACTTGGGAAATACTAGGAATATTTCTTCCAGACTCACTTTCCCTTCCTTATTTTTTTTTTTTCACTCTATAACTGTGTGTACCAACATATTTCTGACAGCTCTGGGCAAGTTGAAAGTTTCTGGATATCAAGAAGCTGCCCATTGGCAAGCACTAACATCTGTTCATTCCACCCAGTAACATCATTCCCTAGGACTGTGCCTGAATCAGGGGTATAAAAGGATTCCCACCTAACACATACAAAACCTGTATGGACTAGATGATCTTCAGGGGTCGCTTCCAACAACTCCATCTGGAGGGGAGTGGGACATATCCCAAAGCCCCAGGTTAAACAGCACCATGAGAAACAGTATGGTTCCTCCTAAAACATCTGAAGCCCAAGTGTTGGTTGGATCAGGGAGGCAAAATGGCAGGGCTCTGTGCTGATGCTCTCTGGGCATTTTGGCCACTGTTAGGAGACTTAGACATCTTTGTTCAACAAAATGTTGTATAAGATATAACATATATAATATTTAATGCCATATAGGATGGGAAGTAGTGGTTTTAAGCTGGATGAGTGTAGATGTAGGTTGGAGATTAGGAATTCTTTGCTGTGAGGGAGGTGAGACCCTGGCCCAGGTTGCCCAGGGAAGCTGTGGCTGCCCCATCCCTGGCAGTGTTGAAGGGCAGGTTGGATGGGGCTTGGAGCAACCTGGGCTGGTGGGAGGTGTCCCTGCCCATGCAGGGGATTTGGGACTAAATCATCTTGAAGGTCCCTTCTAACCCAAACCATTCTGTGGTTCTATAAGAGATACCTGTACAAGAAGAACTGAGGGTCTGTTAAGGTGAGGGGAAGAGCCAGATTTTTCTCTTACTCCTCCACATTAGGAGTAACTTTATGTAAGTGTCACTGAGGTAAGCAAGAGCAGAAACAGATGTGGAGCAGAGCTACAAACAGGATGTGAAAATAAACTCATTACTCCATCTGCCCACCATAAACAGCGTGAAATTAGCAGCAAGTGAGGAATAAAAATCCAGTCAAATGGCCTTTTAAAGAGAGCAGAGGGAGCTGGGAGGTCTGCTGCTAGAAAAGCAGAGGCACAGAAAGCCTGAGCCATGCAACACCCAGGACATCCCCTGAGCCCCCTTGGGCAGTCAGGGCCAGAGTTGGAGGAAAATCTCGTGGTGGAGAGTCCTCAAGGTGCTCTTTTTGAAGGCAAAACCAGAAAGGTCACTCCATCTTTGAGGGGGGAGACCTGATTTTGCTTTTGTCCCTGCCCATCGAAAAGCACCATCTCTTTCCGAAGTCACAGCGATGACATTTTTTTTTTCTCCTTTCCCTGAGAGCAGCTTCCCTTAACGGTGCATAAAATGACTCTCTCGGGGGCTGTGTGAGGAGGAAAACGCAGCGTGATGTTGTCTCAGTCGCAAAGACATCACTAACAATAAAAGCCCTGGAGTGGTTTGGTTCTGAAGTGACACGATCACGGGACGGGTCGTTCGCGACGCTCCACTTGAGGCACCTCTGGAGTGAAGCCTGGTTGGGGGGTGCTTGATGCTTGGGCTGTAAATATTCACCCCTGGCCTTTGTGCTGCCAAGCAAGTCTCAGCCTGGAGATATATTTACTTTAAAATTTGCAGGACAATTTCTCCAGTGGTCCATCTGCTTGATTTATGTAAAGTGGGATCCCAAAGTGTTTCACTGCTTTTACAGGCTGGCTGTGTTTATAACCATCCTGGGGAGGATCTTCTGCAATTCATGTAGCAGAGAGGGGGAAGGAGGGTCATAATTTCTATTTTAACCTACTTTTCCAGCAGCTGAGATGACACTGACAAAGTCATCTCTTCTAGAATAAACTTGCCATGTTTTATACTTGTCCAGAGGAGATACTTCGGAGAAAGCTAGGGCAAAATAATTCAAGCACTTGATATTTTTTCACTATGGCTTCTGCTCAGATCTGTACATGGAAAATTCAGGGGCATCTGAAAGCAGAGACTCTGAGCAGCTCTGACTCGTTTTATGGATCTCAGTGAAATTGCAGACGAAATGATATTTCAAGGAAACTGGTTTCTTCTGTTCAGAGTTCTTCAGGATATAGCAGCCCAAGGCAGAGTCTCCTACATGTTCAAAATAATTTCTCTCTCCACATTTGGCAGCTCCAAACAAGCCTTGAGTGCTAAAGAAACCAGGTCTATGAATAAATCAGGGGTAAGAGAACTCAGATTCGAGGTGTTGTGAGATTTGAAATAACTGCAAGCTTGACGTTGGCCATGAGGCACTCTGAAGCAGTCTGGAGTGTGATGAAAGGCTTTGCATTTGAGATGCCATTGGGATATTTCAGGAGGAAACCTCCTGGTGGGTTCACCCAAAGTTTGTACTAAACATAATTGAAATCTCTGAACTCCAGCTGCTACCTTCTACCCTAATCAAGAGCATCAGAAGCAGCTCCTTAGCAAACACCCTGTGACTGCTGAGGGAAGAGAGGTGGATATACTGGGATCAAGCATTGAACTGGGAGGGCAGCAGAAGCAGGTGCAGAAATTCAGGGCTGGAGAGGTAGCAGGTGGAAGGTGGAAAAAGGGACTTTATGAGGAGATCCATAGACTGTCAGAGAGAGGGGAAATCGCATGAAGCCATCAGAGATGGCAATCAAAGCCCCAGGTTTCCCTCAGGAGAGAGGATTGTCTAATATTGTCTGAGCTGAGTCTCATCAGGAACAGAACCTGGAGGGGCTCAAAAACCAGAAGCTGCCCCCATCTTATCTACCCCATGAAGGGTAAGGTGTCCTT
Source organism: Apus apus (assembly GCF_020740795.1). Classification (NCBI taxonomy): domain Eukaryota; kingdom Metazoa; phylum Chordata; class Aves; order Apodiformes; family Apodidae; genus Apus; species Apus apus. Next base: position 113,417,866 of record NC_067285.1, on the reverse strand, counting down.
ATCCCTCTGGTTCCTATCTAAAGGGAAAAAAAATATGTTAGGGACCAGTCACCACCCCTGGAGGGGTTTCCAAGCCCTGTAGATGTGGTGCTGAGGGACATGGGTGAGTGGTGGCCTTGGCAGTGCTGGGGTAACAGTTGGACTTGGTGGTCTTAAAGGTCTTTTCTAACAAAAACAATTCTATGGTTCTATAAAGAGATCCTTTAGGAAGTATTTGAGAAGTCTTCCATCAAGGTCATAGCAGTAGTTTGTTTTTGTAGTACAACAGGATCCAACCTTACATTATGGAAACAGGCAGATTTCTTCCCTTCCATAAACCAGGTTTCCCTCTTTCTCCCTCCCTCAAGCCGTGGTGCAGTCATGCCTGACCTACGTCAGCATTCTCCAGAGCATCCCACCAACTGGAAGGAGTGGGATTCACCTTGTCCTGACCTCCATCTCCCCATCACCTGGGTGCCACCATGTGCTGCTGAGAGTGGTTGAGCCTCTGGCCCTGCCATTGCCAGGGGCAGAGATGCAGCCGTGGGCCTTGGAGTGGTTTAATGACAATAATGTCTTCCTCCCACCCTGTCCTCTATCCTTTCAGCATGGGGAATGGAGCAGTTTTTTTATTTTAACAAGTAACTGAAAAGAATTCACTGAAGTTCGGAAAAAGTCTAAACAAAACAGTGGGAGTCCTGGAGAGGTGGTGACAGTGAACAAAGACCAAATCCTGGGACACATGTGGAGTGACCTCATGGCAAAACACCACACACAGAGCCAATCAGCTTCAGGTAGAGTTAAACCATGTGCAAGGAGGAGAAGCTGGGGTCTCCATAGCATTGGGCTGCTGTTAAATTAGGAGGGCAGAAATGAGGTAGGGAGCTAGCAAGCAAAGGGTTGGGAAAGTTTATATGCTCCCAGCAGGAAAGAGCAAGCACCAGAAACTGGTTGAGTTCCTGCCACATGTAGTCCTGCTTCCAGCTCACCCTGTCCAGGGTGACTCTCTCCAACTAGGAAGAACTTGGTCTCCAGGAGAGAGGTGACCTCTCCTGGCTCCTCAGCTGAACACCATATAAATCTCACTGCTGCTGCTGGTCCAGCAACATGAGAGGGTTGGGTTGAGGTGCCCAATCTCAGGTTGTGTTTTGTCTCCTGAACATGCCTCCAACTTCCTGTCACCCACTCTTCTTTCTCTCCCTAGCAGCGCTGCTCCAGCAGCCAGAGCTCCCCATCACATTGGCAACCCATGAGTAGGAGTGGATAATAAAATCCTCCAGTTGACCTGTTGGGGAGGGATCTGCCCATTTAAAGGTTTCAGAAGCAGGGTGGTTGCTTGTAGAGTGGATGGTGATGAGAAGGATTTCCATCTCCACATGTGAAGATGGACATCCCAGCCTGGTCCAGCTCACGGGAGACACAATTCCTTTCCCACCTGGCCTTGCTCCATCACCCTCACACCACTCCTCTGGTTTTCTTGCAGAAGGCATGGCAGAAGCTGTCAGCTCAAGCAGGGACTGCCTTCAAGCAGGTGAGTCCTGTACCAACGACCCCATCTGCAGTGCCAAATTCAGGACCCTCCGGCAATGCATCGCGGGCAACGGGGCCAACAAGCTGGGCCCCGACGCCAAGAACCAGTGCAGGAGCACAGTGACAGCCCTGCTCTCCAGCCAGCTCTATGGCTGCAAGTGCAAGAGAGGCATGAAAAAGGAGAAGCACTGCTTGAGCGTCTACTGGAGCATCCACCACACGTTGATGGAAGGTCAGTAATCATTTCTGATCACCTTCCTAGAAGGCCATTACTACTGGGACTTTATGCAGATGCCCAGCACCAAAATGTCTGTAAAAAGAGGTCACTCCTGTAGCATTCCCTCACCTCTCCAGACCTACCAACCTCCACAGTAATGCTATTTTGGGGAAAGCAACCCTGAAAACCTGAGACATCCCCTTCCTTATTTTTTGGGATCACAGAAATGGCTTGGAAGATCATCTAAATCCACCCCCCTGCATGGGCAGGGACACCTCCCACCAGCCCAGGTTGCTCCAAGCCCCATCCAACCTGCCCTTCAACACTGCCAGGGATGGGGCAGCCACAGCTTCCCTGGGCAGTCTGGGCCAGGGTCTCACCACCCAGATGTTGGATGTTCCCAGTATAACTTTTGCTGGGAAAATGCAGGGATTGTTTCCTGCCTTAGTGCAGTAGCCACGACCACGACAGCCCTGGATTTTACAGAACCACGATACAAAACACACGCCTTGAGGAAAAAACCAGCATAAACCTATAAAATAAAATAAAGTCACTCTCTTGGAGGCTCTCAAATGCACCACTGTCTTTGGGTTAGTGAAGATTTGGGGCTGGTGACATCAAGTGGGAATTTAAGGTGTTCCCAGAGCCAGTACTTAGTAAGTTTGGATTTTGATGTTTTTTAAGAGTCATCATAAAAGTACACCTCAGTGGCCATAACTCCTCCTTGTCAGGTTGGTGAGTATTTTATGCACCATGAAAATTAAAACGGGGAATAAAACAGATCCTTCCAGCCATAGACTGTGAAATAGATTAATAAAACACTGCTGGCTGGAGGTGGAAAGGAAAGGTGCAGGGGTGAAAACACAGGCCAGAAGGCCAAGCAAAGCAAAGAGGATGAAGATTACAACGCACAGGCTTGCCAGGAAGGGAACTGCTTGACCAAGTTCCTGCAAAGCCTTTGGGTGCCACAGCTTGCAGGGTGCAGTGTAGGATGTTATGAACTGACTAGGGAAATAAGAGACCCCAAGACCTCAGCACCCACCAGGATCTAATCTTCTCCATAATTAGTTGACATAATTAGTGAATTTAGAATCATGGAATGGTTTGGGTTGGAAGGGACCTTTAAAGCTCATCTATTCCAACCCCCCTGCAGTGAGCAGGGACATCTTCAACTAGACCAGGTTGCTCAGAGCCTCATCCAACCTGACCTGGAATGCTTCCAGGGATGGGGCAACTACTTCTCTGGGCAACTCGTTCCTTTGAAGTGAAGCTTGGGGAAGGGTTAGTAATCCAGCCTCTCCACTCAACAGGTTGAGTTGCAAGCCCTTCCCTGCTGACCTCTGTGGCCTGAAGCTTTGCACACAGTCTGTGATGTGGCTATGCGGGACAATAGTGTTGGGAGGTCTCCCACCTCTGGGACTGCTACTGGAAGAGCAGGGAGAGGATGGCAGGGAGTGCTGGGTGCAGGTGGGGGCCAGGCATGGGTCTCCAGATGCAGAGATGAGTGCTGGATGGCCAGTTTGGATGGGCTTCTTGCCCAGCAGCTCAGGACCTGCACCAAACAGCCTGAGAGGGCTGTTATCAGAGACTGCCAAGACTCCACCCCTCTTGTCCCCTGCCATCATAACCCAAACACCACATTTTTTCAAGCACTGAGTTCACTTGAAATGCAGATTTACGCTCCCAAACCTTTGATTCTCTTGCCTGAATTTCCCCTGATAAATATATTTCGTAACAGTCACGTATTTTGGAGCCCTTACACCTGTGTCATCAACTGAGAGAGGAGGCAAACCCACACGCTCTGTGTAGGGCTTTGTCTCTCAGTCGTACAGAGCCAGGAGGCTGCAAAAAAGCTTCCTAGAAGCCCTGTTATAAAAATCAATCGTGGAAGTGTGTGCTCAGGGAATTCACAAAGCACAGTATTTACTCAGCCCCTCTCGAGCACGTCTGTGTTTAGCCACCTTCCCACTCGGAGACACAATAACATGATGACAACCCGATAACAATTCTCTGATAAGGTGCTCTATCATCAGGACATAAAACTGCTCTGCTGAACATACAAATGGGCCCCTCTCCAGTCAGTAACGACGAGAGATATTTCAAGGAAGGCGTAAAGCTGCCTTGTCATGCACCCATGGTAACTGCGCGGGGCTGCCTACCCTGGGAGCTGTTTCTTCCTGACCACAGCCAGTGACCAGCATATGCCCAGAGCAGGAGGTTTGCTACTGCCCATATCCACCTAAATGGCTAATAATTTTTAAAAAATGATACTGGGGTGTTTGCTTCAATAACTCTCTGCGGCGTCCGTCAGGATGACGGGGCATTACAGACCACTGAGTGGGTAGAAGAGGGGCACAGATTGAATAAAATGAGCTTCCCAGCAACTTCAAACTGAAGAGGGGGAAGTTCTATGGGAGCTGTGGGTCATTAACTCTACGCCAAGTAAGAAAGGGCTGTTGGCCAGGAGAAGGGGTGCTAATAAATATGAAGGGAAGGGCGTTGCCACACACATAGCCCTGGCTGTGGCTTAGAAAGGAGGTGAGGAGCATTGACCCAGGAGGGACAGATAGGAAGTAGCAAGGATGGTGATAAAAACCCTACGTGTGTAGGGAGCTGGTGGCTTGAACTCTGCCCACGAGCAGGAGCCTGTGCTACAGTCTGGTGTCCTCAGTGGCAATCCCTGTAATGGGCCCCAAGATGAGCTGTAGAGAGTTGCAGCTCAATAGTTCCCTGAGAGGATGCCCTACTCCATAGCTGTGGCAGCTTTTCAAAAGCCAGTTACATCCTATTCCCTTCTTTCAAGACATGGGATACATCAGGTCCTGTATCTCTGAGAATCCATTTACTTAGAGCCTTTAGAGCACACATCCCCTTGGACCCACCAGGAAAACCTGGACCCACCTGGATGCAGTCCTGTGTAACGTGCTCCAGGAGATCCTGCTTCAGCAGCAGATCTGGACGAGATGATCTCTAGAGGTCCCTTACAACTCTGTGATTCTATGATCTTTTGAACTTTGCACATCCCCCAGAAGCCTCAGTTTTCTTCTCACCAGTTTCATAGAATCATAGAATCATAGAATCCTAGGGGTTGGAAGGGACCTCGAAAGATCATCTAGTCCAACCCCCCTGCCAGAGCAGGGTCACCTAGAGTACACCTAGAGTACATCACACAGTTTCTCTTTCCAACCTAGGCATGAATGTACTGGAGAGCTCCCCTTATGAGCCCTTCATCAGAGGCTTTGATTACGTCCGGCTGGCATCCATCACGGCAGGTAAGTGGGAGGCAAGATGCTGACTGGGTTCACCTGGTGAGGAGCTGGCTGTGGGATCAAGTGCTAGGAACAAGAGAGCCCTTCATGGTCTCTTCACAAAGCACTGCTGAGATCTTGCAATTGTTTTTCCAAGGAGCCTCTTACGATTCCTGTGCTAAACCGTCGGTAGGAAGGACACGTCCCTGAGATTTTTGTTCTTTGGCTTTTTTCATGTCCATACTGGGAAGGGCTGGGACTGAGGTCCAGGGTAGGAAGGCCTCTTCCAGTGAACCATCACAGGTGTGTTGATTCTCCACAGCAGGTGGATGACCTGTGCCTGCCAAACAGGGGCTGCCTGGGCATGGTTAGGTATGAGAATGTGCTTCCACACAGGCCACAGGGTCAAACTCTGCAGGCAAAAAGGTCAATAACCCAACGTACTGGTTGACCCCAGCCACAGCCTTTAACCCCATGCCCTGAGGGCAACCTCAGGACCCAGACCCATGTTCTGCTCTGCATCATGTAATCTCCTTAATAGCATGAGCAGAGCTGCCTGACACCTTTTAACCCCCTCGAGGGCACGAACCCCCAGCTCAGCAGTTAAAAGGTCAACGTGGCAGCTCTTAAGCCATCCATCACCAACATCCCAGCTGCCACCACCACCAGTGTTCAGCTCTGTTTGTGCACCACTGCCACGGGGAAGCTTTCCCAGCAGTGATTTTTGTTACCAAAGGACCCATCTGGGAGCAGGTCACGTGCCCCTCGTGTGTCTCTGGTCCCAAAACCACCATCCTGTGGCAGCTCCTCCAAACGTGCACCTGACTCTGGGGTGGCATCCACAGCTGGACTGCACCCAAGCCATTAAGGAACAGCAGGTCTCTGCAGCTGGTGGATGTCTGCAGTCCCCAGGGTAGCTAGGAACTCATTAGGTGCAAAAATCCAGGAGTAAATTAACTCATCAGCCCTCAACAATCTGAGCAGCGAGGGAAAGAGGGGGGGTGGAGATTGGGGGTTGGTGCTCCCTGACCTCACATTTTCTTATTGACTCCACTTGACTGATTTGAGCATGGAAAGTGAAGCATGCACAAAGCTGTCTGCTGGGTCATGGCCTTCTTCACTGGAATTGTGTTGTGTTTTTTTTTTTCTCTTTCACTGGAAGTCCTGCAGGGCTTTTCAGAGCACAGAGAAATCCAGGGATGGGGATTTTTATGCCTGGTTAACACATAGTCAGGTTTTAAAAGCAGACTGAAGCTGGTTGGGCAGAAAAGCAAATGGGCCTGGAGCAGCAGAGGTGCATGTCAGACTCCATCAAGGGACAAGATGTTTCTCAGTTAAACCTTTTTTCCTCTACTTACACTCATCAACACCTTCTAGAACATATAGAAGTATAGAATAGTTTTGGTTGGAAAAGGCCTGTAAGATAATTAAATCCAATTGTTACCCCAGCCCTGCCAAGGCCACCACTGCCCCATGTCCCTCAGCACCACATTTACAGGGCTTGGAAACCCCTCCAGGGATGGGGACTCCCCCCCTGCCCTGGGCAGCCTGGGCCAGGGCCTGACAACCCTTTGGGGAAGAAATTGTTCCCAAGATCCATTTTAAACCATTTCCTCTTGTCCCATCCCTTGTTCCTGGGGAGCAGAGCCCGACCCCCCTGGCTCCAACCTCCTCTCAGGAGCTGCAGAGCCAGCAGGTCTCCCCTCAGCCTCCTTTACTCCAGGCTGGACACCCCCAGCTCCCTCAGCTGCTCCTGCTCAGACTGGTGCTCCAGCCCCTTCCCCAGCTCCCTCGCCCTGCTCTGGACACACTCCAGCCCCTCCATGTCCCTCTTGTCCTGAGGGGCCCAGAACTGACCCCAGGATTTGAGCTGCCCCCTCCCCAGTGCCCAGCACAGGGGGATGATCCCTGCCCTGCTCCTGCTGGCCACACCAGTGCTGACACAAGCCAGGATGCTGGTGGCCTCTTGGCCACCTGGGCACACACTGGCTCATATTCAGCCACTGTCAACAAACACCCCCAGGTCCTCTTCCACTGGGCACTTTCCAGCCACTCTGCCCCAAGCCTGGAGCGTTGCCTGGGATTGTTGAGACCCAAGTGCAGGACCTGCCAACCCTTCCCTGACCACCACCCAGGTTTAAATGGTCATCATTGCCAAGGGACCCTCTTTCAAACAAACCAAAATGAAAATTCCCAATAACTTGCAGGAACAGAAGACACCCACATGGCCCTGTGCCAAGTTGCAGCCACAGATATTTTTCAACCCAATTTTGCATAAACAATATATGGCCACTATTAAAAATAGGCAAAGATAATTCAGTCCCTCCTCTCTAATGGTGGTGCTGATTTATAAAAACACATCCTCTTTTGTCGTGTGGGAAGGGGAAAAAGCTGGTGTGTTCCCTGTGATTCATTAACTGAATGGGTAATGAAACCCTTCCAAGTAACTGTTTCCTACATGTTTACTGACAACTCCCGAGCCTAAACTGGTGCTCTAAAAATATCCACTTCTGGGCATTTTTCAAGGGAAGTACCTACGTGGTAGGAACACACTGAGCATCAATTTCACCCATCGTAAAAGAACTTGGAATCTGACTTTCAGCTCATCTGGAGCAGTGGGGACAAGAGGAAGGGAAAAAGAAACACCAGGAGAAGGAGAATCTGATAAGATCAGTGGAAACAAAGGAGGGCAGCCAGTTCTGAAGTGCTCAGAGAGACTGTCCATGTTTTAACACTTGTCAGCAGTGACTGGCTGGTTTTAACTCCAGGGCTTGCCTCTGCATTGGAAACTTATCATTCCAGGGATTTATTTCTTTATTTGTCCCCCTGTGAAAAATCCCTGCCCGGTGGGGAAAAAGTCCTTCTGCTGTGCTTCAGGTCATGGGCTTAATTCAGAGAGGTGAAAAATGGCTTCAGATTCATTTTCTCTCTCACGCTTGGAGGACCCTCATCTCATCTCTTTGATCAGACAGAGCCTAAGGTCTCAACCAGCTCCTACCAGGGACTCTGAAGTATTTTCCCCCTCTATAAAAAGAGCCCAAACATTCTCTGAAGGAGGCCCAAAAATCAGTGTTATGCAAGTATCTTTCACTCTGACCGACTCTCCTATTTGCAGAGGAGGTTGTTGGCAGATAAACTCCTGAGACCTCTGTTTGCCTGCCAAAGACATTGTGGCTCTCATTTGTCATCGCTGGTTTTGCTTTATTTTCCTGATTCCCTTGCTGCAAGTTTTCCTTCACCTTCTCTGCATCCCCACAGACCTTCCCTGCTTTACTACCTCAGTGGATCATCCTGGGCTTTTGTCCTGTCTTAGAAATATAGAATCATAGAATGGATTGGGTTGGAAGGGACCTTCAAGATCATCCAGTCCCAACCCCCTGCATGGGCAGGGATACCTCCCACCAGCCCAGGTTGCTCCAAGCCCCATCCAACCTGCCCTTCAACACTGCCAGGGATGGGGCAGCCACAGCTTCCCTGGGCAACCTGGGCCAGTGTCTCACCACCCTCACAGCCAAGAATTTCTTCCTAATGTCTCACCTAAATCTCCCCGCTTCCAGTTTAAAGCCATTACCCCTTGTCCTATCACTCCATGCCCTGGTTCAAAGTCCTTCCCCCAGTAGTGGAAGGTGCTGTAAGGTCTCCCTGGAGCCTTCTCCAGGCTGAACACCCCAACTCTCCCAGCCTGTCTCCAGAGCAGAGCTGCTCCAGCCCAAGGATCATCTCCATGGCCTCCTCTGGACTCTCTCCAGGAGCTCCATGTCCTGCTTGTCATGGAGGCTCCACCACTGGACCCAGCCCTGCAGGGGGGTCTCAGCAGAACTGAGGGGGACAACCTGTTCCCTGGCCCTGTTGGTCATGCTGCTAGTGTTGCAGCCCAGGACATGGTTGATTTCTGGGATGCCAGCTCACATTGATGGCTCATGTTGAGCTCTTGCTTAAGGGGGTGGAAATGCAGACTGACTCCACCAAAGCCAACAAAGAGGTGACCTTGCAAAAGGTGTGGAGAGAGACCCACATGCTCTCACATGCAGGCAGGTTTTACTGTAGCTCTGATCCCCACCCGGTGAAGGCAGTGCCACTGCTTAGAAGGTTGGCATACTGGGAAGGACTGGTGTGGATGAGGGAAGCCAGAGCACTGCTACGGGGCTTTGAGAACTGTACAGCTCTCACTTAGCTGGGCAGGTCCTGGGGTGAACGTTGCACAGATGCAGCCAGAGTAACACTTGACCCTCCAGAGGCCTGAGGAAACTCACTGCTCCTTGTAGAGCATCTAGGGTGCAAGGGTTAGTGCAGAGCACCCATGTATCAGGAGACCTGGCATGGTCACTGGCGGTGCTTGATCTCCAGCATCATTTTTTTAAAAGGAGGTTCATTAGAAGAGGTCCTACCACACTGGTGGATCCAGCCATGGCCACAAGTAGGTGCTCTGTATAATGACTTCTGCCTTCCCAGCCCTCAGGTTGGTTAATTCCCCTTATTAAAGTGTTCTAAGACGCCCAGGCCGGAGCAAAGCTTCGTTTCATTAAACACAGGCGCTTGGCAGAGCAGGCTTTGGGCCTCGGGTTTGTTGGGTGGCCACGGCACCTCTTCAGACAGGTGAGCAGGGAAAGGGGATTTTGGCCCTGGGTGGGTGGGAGCACGACGGGGACGAAGGTCTCATGGCGGGGTGGTGCCGGAGGGCGGGAGGTCAGCAGGAAACCCCACCTGCACCTCCCCCCACCTGGCAGGGGCTGAGAACGAGGTGACCCAGGTGAACCGGTGCCTGGACGCCGCCAAAGCCTGCAACGTGGACGAGATGTGCCAGCGGCTGCGGACCGAGTACGTCTCCTTCTGCATCCGCCGCCTGGCCCGCGCCGACGCCTGCAACCGCGCCAAGTGCCACAAGGCTCTGCGCAAGTTCTTCGACCGCGTGCCGCCCGAGTACACCCACGAGCTGCTCTTCTGCCCCTGCGACGACACGGCCTGCGCCGAGCGCCGGCGCCAGACCATCGTCCCTGCCTGCTCCTACGAGTCCAAGGAGAAGCCCAACTGCCTGGCGCCGCTGGACGCCTGCCGGGAAAACTACGTCTGCAGGTAACGCCGGGGTGGCCGGCGGGGGGTCGGAGGATGGTGAAGGTTGGAAGGGACATGAAAGATCATCCAGCTCCAACCCCCCTGCCACAAGCAGGGAACCACCAGACCAGGCTGCGCAAAACCTCGTCCAGCCTGGACTTAAAAACCTCCAGGGATGGGGCATCAACAACCTCCCTGGGCAACCCATCCCAGTTCCTCACCACCCTGAGAGTGAAGAATTTCTTCCTGCTGTCTAACCTAAATCTCCCCTCTCTCAGTTTAAAACCATCACCCCTTGTCCTGTCACTGTCCTCTCTGATGAAAAGCCCCTCCCCAGCTCTCCTGGAGCCCCTTTCAAGCACTACAAGACACGGAGAGCTGTCCCTCAAACAAGCCTGGGGCTTGAGCACCAGTGACAATCTGGTGCCCAGAGCCAACCCCCTCACCCTGCCTGGAGGCACCCATCCCACCACAACCCACTGATAGGCCATTGTCCTCCCCATCACCCAAGTCCTCACCTCATACTCTTTACAGAAGGTGTTAACAGGCAGGAGTAGATCTGAGATGTTTGTGCTGGAGCTTTTTAGTCCTTTTCCGTGGGTTTTTTTGGCTTTGGTTCTAAGGAAAGACCTGCTATGGAAATAGTTCCAGAAAGGTGCAGGATAAGCAGGGATGTGGTCTGGGGTCCTTGCAGCCAGTTTCATCAGTCTGCCTCCTCACTCTCTAAGATCCCCAGCCCACAGCATCCTACAGGACCATAACAGTCACACGCCCTTGTAGATACCTTAAAATCATTGCATTATTGTTTTTTTTTTTTAATTATCAGAAAAATAATAATAAATTTTAAAAATATACCCTTCTGCTGCAAGGCTGGATGTTCTGGTGATGGCCATAGGAGTCTCAGAGCCACAGCTGTCACTCCAGGTCCACCACGTAGCACGTGGCCAGGGTGGTTTGCTCCTGTGTTTCCATTTCAGCTCCACTCATGCACAGACCCATCCCAAGGTGCACACTCACAGGCCTACCCTGTGAGGGGGTTTTTGTACTATTTTCACCCCTGCTCCTCAAAAAGTCATTGGTAATTCCAGAAGGTTAATCCACCTACAGCTCCCAGGAGTGGAGCCTATCCATCAGGAAGAGATGCAAGACCAAAACAGCAGCCAAAACTGCACCAACCATGGTGGCCCCAGCCCAGTGTCCTGGGAGCAGCTGGGACCATGAGCAGAGACCTGGAGAAGAGCAAGTGTAGGACACATCTCCCAGTACTGTCCCAGTCTCTAATTATTGTGGGCTTTGGGACTTCCCGAGCTGAACTTCCAGCAGCCACCCCCTACCAGCACATCATCTTCTAATTATAATTTTAAAACTATACATTTTCACCAAGGGAGGAGAGAGCAGCAACATCCTCTTGGAAGGATGGACTGGTACTGATACCCTCACCCCTCTGCACCCCAGAAAGGTGGATGAAGGAGAAGATCTGAGCTAGGTATCTGAAGCTGACTCTGAAAGATGCAAAGCCCCTGAGCCACATCAGATCCTGCTCAGAGCTCCCCCTGTTACCCAGAGAATCTGCAATGGAGGAGAATTGTCCTCTCCCTAACAAGACAAGTGGGCCCAGAGGGGAAGAAGAGGTTCAAAGGGGAGAGTGTTGCTTCCCAGGAGGCTGGAAACTGTTTCCTGCCATCAGCACAGCTGTTAATTATCTGGTTCCTTGGTCTCTGAATATATAATATAAAACATCCTCCAGAGACACGGCAAGAGCAAGGGGTTGATGTGTGACCCGGTCAAAGCTAGCAGTGCAGAAACCACAAGGAGAGCCAGGAACAAATCATGGCACTTTAAAGAAAGAGAGTAAAATATTCCAGGGCTAGCCCTGCCTGCATGGCTTAGTCCTCCAGCAGCTTCTCCGTAGCTGCAACTTCTTGAATTTCCCAGCTTGGAGGGGTGAGTTCTACTAACATGAATTATACAGACCCTGCAACTGGTGCCTCCATCCCCTAAACAATCATAGAGTCCCAGGCTGGTTTGGGTTGGAGGGACCTTCAAGATCATCCAGTTCCAACCCCCTGCATGGGCAGGGACACCTCCCACCAGCCCAGGCTGCTCCAAGCCCCATCCAACCTGCCCTTCAACACTGCCAGGGATGGGGCAGCCACCTTGAACACAGCCCTTTGTCTCCTCTGTTTCAAAATACTTTACCAACACCTACAGCAGCAGAGGGCTCTGCAGACAGGTTCCCCTCTGCAGACACCACCAATGTGCTCGTACGTCTCTTTTTGCCCCCGATATCTGCACTAACAGGTCCCCTTTTGTGCTCTCACTCCATCAGGTCACGTTACGCCGAGTTCCAGTTCAACTGCCAGCCATCCCAGCAGGCTGCCAGTGGCTGCCGGAGGGACAGCTATGCTGCCTGTCTGCTGGCCTACACTGGGATCATAGGTAAGAGTCTACATCCCTCAGCCAGCCTCTCCCCCACTCTTTGAGCAGGAAACATCTCCTCTGGGTGGGGAACGTCTCTTACTCTGGCCAGCGAAAAGAGAGGAGGATGGTAAGGTGGAGAGCTGGGACTGGGATCTCCAGGAGGTGCTGGGCTTTCTGGAGTGACTGGAGAAGGAGCCTAAGCCATGAGCACAGGGTGACTTCAGGGTGGAAGCTGCAAGATCTCAGCCTCTCTCTCAGGTGGAAATAGAGAGGCTGTCCCAGGGCACCCGCTCTGTCAGGGTCTCCCTGTTGCCATGACCAGTGGTGTCCCTGGAAATCACCATCCACTGCCATCTTGCTGACATCGGAGGGTGTGGAACTGGGTTTTCAGACCCTGCAGAGACCCAGGTGGCAGCTGTTACCACAAACATGGCCAGAGTCCAAAAAGAAGCACCAGAGGCCATCGGGCTGGGTCCATCGGACTTGGTCCATCCTGACATATGGGATAGACTGACAGATTTTTGGGTGGAGATTTCATTCTGGTTTAATCTTTCCTTGTTGTCTCTGACCATTTTGGTGGCTTTTTCAATGACAGCACAGAAACCTTTACTCACGTTCATACACAGGTTTTGAATGGTATCAGGGAACCTGAGTTCCCAGGAGCTGCCCGCTCCTTGGGGGCTCAGGGCACCTTCTCATGGACTGAAGGCTTTCTTGGTGGTGGGCTAAACAAAAAGGTTGCCACTGCTCTTCTTCTCATCCCTGGCAGCAAAACAGGCCTGTGACACCAGCACTTGAAGGGTTTTCTTGTGCTGCCATCACAGTGGGGGTCAGCTGAGGCTGCAAGCAGAACAACCCAAGTGAGCAACAGGGAGGGAAATCATTGTCTCTTCTTGAAGTGCCAGCCTTGTGGTGGTAACACTTCTCCATCCTTCCCGGCAGGCAGCCCCATCACACCCAACTACATTGACAACTCAACTTCCAGCATAGCTCCCTGGTGCACGTGCAATGCCAGTGGCAACAGACAGGAGGAGTGTGAGAACTTCCTGCATCTCTTCACCGACAACATCTGTCTCCGTAAGTATCCCCCACAAGCTGGGGAGACTTCTTAGGATGAGGGTGTGAAGATGGTCTCAAGAGTCTACCAGTGGCCAGCTCCCTGTGCTTTCAGCAGAGAATGGCTGGACTTGAGGAAGGTCTTTTCCAACCTTGACAATTCTGTTCTAAGAAGACCCTTGGGCAGGCATCTGGGTGATGGAGAAGGATGGAAGAGGGATGTGTGTCCTTTCCCTTGCCCTGACAATGCTTTTCTCCATCTCTCCCACACAAAGAAAATGCCATCCAGGCCTTTGGCAACGGGACCTACCTGAATGCAGCTGTGGCCCCATCCATCCCCCCCACCACACAGATGTACAAGCAGGAGAGGAACGCCAACAGAGCCGTGGTGACCCTCAGAGAGAACATCTTCGACCACCTCCAGCCCACCAAGGTAGGAGAGGCCTGACCTGGCCCTAAGAGATGCTTGACCATGTCTATACCTCCTCCATGCCCTCCAGCTCTAGTCACCTCTTCCATCTGTCATTTGCAGACATCCAACCTCCCTTCCATCTCCTGGAGTCACTGATTCACCCTCTTCTTCATGCCCTAACTTATTCTCCTCCAACATCAAGCACAGGGATGCATGTTCCTACCCCTGACCCTGCCCTCCCTCCTCTTGGTCACCATCTCTTTTCCTTCATGGATGCTACAGAGAGTTATGGATTTTTTAGAAGTACTGGGGATATCCATGGGCTTTTCAGGAGAGCAGAAGAGGAGTCAGGACCACTGGTGTGGCTCCTCACCCTCCTGCACAGCAGCTGCCTGGCCTCAGACAAGCATCTCAGCTACCTGGGACATGGGTTCCTCCCTTGTTAGGTGAGGATCCTTGAGGCTCAACTGTCTAAGGTTTCCTAAGCACTGGAAAAAGTCATCTGAAAGATTCTAGTCATCAGCAAATTGTTAGTATCAAAGCGATATAAAACTGAAATTATTTTAAAACAAATAACAGATGAATTATGGATGGTGCCAGCAGGAGGCATTAAATATTTTATTCTTACATTTAAAAAAAAATTATAAAAATGACCTTGATTTGCCCCCCACTAGAGTAATGTCCAGACTGAATTAATTTATTATTGAATAATTAATAGTGACCCTGGTTTGCTGAGCGTGCAGGTAACAGTAGCTGTCAGCTAATGAGACTCCAAGGATGGGCTTTGCTCTGGGCTACCTGATACCTTCAGGGTATCTCTTCTGCACATGGAGGGCTTTTTAAGCTTCTTTCCTGTCTCTTTAGCTTGGAAAACACCCTGTTGATCTCCCTCCCTCCACCCTGTTTTCCCAAAGCAGCAGGTGGGAAGGTCAGAAATGTGACCTCAGCTTCCCTCACTGCTTTTCAGGGCGTTGGTGGCCACACACAGCACAGGAACAGGAACAGTTTCATCAGGCCATAAACTTTGCACCCAGGAGGTCAGGGGGAGCTACATCTAGCCAGTGCACCCCAGACCTTAGTGCAATCCAAGGAGTGGCCTGAGGTCCAGATCTTGCCCTGAGAGCTTCATCCTGGAAGTGATGGAGAAGCTGTGAACCTCCCCCATCACTGAGAGTCCAGCCCAGATGCTCAACTCCTGCTGCCAACAGCAAGTGGGACACTGGAAAAAGCAACTGTAGTCAGGGTTGGCTCTACCAATATCCAATCTAAACCATTTCCTCTTGCCCTGTTGCTTGTTCCTGGGGAGCAGAGCCCGACCCCCCTGGCTCCAACCTCCTCTCAGGCAGCTGCAGAGCCAGCAGGTCTCCCCTCAGCCTCCTTTGCTCCAGGCTGGACACCCCCAGCTCCCTCAGCTGCTCCTGCTCAGACTGGTGCTCCAGCCCCTTCCCCAGCTCCATGACCTTCTCTGGACACGCTCCAGCCCCTCCCTGTCCTTCTTGTCCTGAGGGGCCCAAAACTGACCCTCGGATTTGAGGTGTGGCTTCACCAGTGCCCAGCACAGGGGGACAATCTCTGCCCTGGCCACACCATTGCTGACACAAGCCAGGATGCTGGTGGCCTCTTGGCCACCTGGGCACACACACACGTTCAGCCGCTGCAAACCAACACTCCCAGGTCCTTTTCCACCAGGCACGTTCCAACCACTCCTCCCCAGTGCCTATGCACAGGAAGGCTGGTGGTCCCCAGGCTCTGCATCCTCTGAGGGACCCAGGTGAGGACCACCCACACCACTCACCCTGTGTTGCCTCCTTTCTCTTGCAGGTGGCCGGGGAGGAGAGGCTCCTGCGGGGCTCCACTCGTCTGTCGTCAGGGACTTCCAGCCCAGCAGCTCCTTCTCCACTGCAGACCTGGCTTCTCCCCACCCTGGCTGCCCTGGGCCTCTCTGTGATGTGAGGCAAGGTGGGCACAAGCCTGGCAGAGACTCTCTTTGTGTTGGTTTCTTTACAAAAACAACCAGACCCGTAACTTTTTCGGGGGGGAGGGAGGGGGAGGAGAGAAGGGATGGGAAGGAGAGGTGAGCGTGTGGGCATCCCTTCCTCCTCCTCATCCCTCTGCCAATGTATTTGATTTTATACAATCAGCATCGTTGACAACCAGCTCATTCTTGGTCCTGGCCAGCTTTCCACCCCACAGCTTGGTTGTTGTCTCTCCAGCTCTCTCTGGGTGGGGCCGGAGCCACAGACCATTCCCTTGGAAAAGGTGAAGGAGAAAGTCAAGTCAAGAAATCAGAGCTGCAAAGGAAATGCTTTTGCCTGCTCCAGCCAAGAGGGGAAAGACTTCTGATGGGTGAGCTCTCAGGAAGTTTCCTGAAGCCCTGACTCATGCTGGGGGACTCTTGACAGGACATTATGGTTGGACTTGATGATCTTCAGAGTCCCTTCCAACCAGGATGATTCTGTGTCAAACAACGTGGAGTTCAGACTGTCTCCAGGGTTGCTCAGGACCCACAGGACAGCCCACCTGGTTCAAACTATAGAAGCTACAGCACCAGTGAGAAGGTGGTTGGTTTTGTTCCCAGAGAGGATCCTGGAGCACCTCTGGGGTGGACAGAGCAACCAGGCTACCAACTGGCTCAGAGGGATTGTCCACCCCCTTGAAACTGTGGCTGGTGTGCACCTCCCAGGTGTCACCCACCCCTCGGGCCCTCCTCTGTGGAGAAACGTGTGTCATGCAGAGATGGTGTTCAGGAAGAAACACATGTGTTGGGTTTTGTTTACAGCTGGCTTCCTCCCTGTCCCAGCCTTCACAGCTCTACTCACCGGCCCTGTAAAGTGTCTGGGGTGGGTATTTTTTGGTCACACCCAAACAACCAGAGGACAATGCTGTCCCACTCCAAGCTAACCTTTCTCCAGGTGGAATGAACCCTGTGAACCCACAGGCAGGACTTGACACCAGCCCAACACGACAGATTCCCACGTGCTGCCTCTCCCTGAGAGGCAGAGGGTCTTCAGTCAAGGGGGGTTCATTAATGATGCAAGCAAGAAACAGGGTAGAAAAGGTTTGCTAGACACCACCCTGGGGACATAAACATCCAGCCAGTTTCTGGAAATGCCAAGTCATGAATCATGTCACGGGCAGGGAGTTGGTTGCTGAGGTTCCCCTGCTTGAAGAGCTGATGGAGCCAACTGCTTGTGTCCAGGTTAGCACGTGAAGGACGTTGTCTCCTGCCAAGTGCTAGTTGCTCAGCCAAGAGGTGGTTTGAGCAAAGGCTGCTGGAGGGACCCACTGAGCTGCAGCCAGAGCCCAGCTGGAGGGTGAGGACAAACATCTCTCTGGTCTCTCGGGGCACAGGGAGGCATCACCTCTGGCTACCTGAGCATTCTTCCCTCGAGAAGATGAGCTGAGGACTTCCAGCACCTTCCTGGGAGGCTGAACTCCTTGTTAGATCAAGCCAAGAAAGAAGACGGTACAGAAGGTTTCCCAGGATATATTCTTACCCAGGTTGACCACCACAAGAGGCACAGGATTAGCTCCAGGATCTCACTGAGCATTTATCCCTTGGCTTTGCAGCACCCCATTTATGCCTTGGTTTGTGCTCCTCCAAGGGAAGTCATTAGTTCCTTAGCATCTGAAGGCAGAGAAAGGCTTGGCAAGAGCTGGAGCAGCCAGGTCCAGCACTTTTCATTCCCAGTTCCTGCAGAACACCTTCCCTTGCTTTTTTTGCTTCAGATTTTGCTGAGAAACTGCAGCAACTTTCCTGGGTTTTGGTCCAATATGAAACCCCCCTTGTCTTCAAATGGACGAGAGCGGATGTGTGAGACATGCACAGAAATCCTCCTGGCTGCATCCTAGCCAAAGTTCAGCTCCTCGAGGTCCTCGTGGCTGTAGCATCTGGTTGTCCTGGGAAAATGTGGGAAGATCTGAGTCTTGTGTGCAAGGGACCAGGTCACACCCTGAACTGACACTTGCATGTGAGATCTTCGCTGCCAGGAGGCTCATCCAGATCAGAAAAGCAGGTTGTGGAGGCAGCTGGAAAGTCCCTCACCTGCCTTCAAAGTGCCACAGCTCTGCACTGAGCTGCAGGGAACATCTCCCTCTATTCAGGACATCAGTGTCCTCTGAGAGACCGTGGAGCCACCTGTGCACCAAGTGACACAACTACCAGCTGCAGCTCTGCAAAACCTCTGTCCTCTGAGCCACAGGTGAGAAAGGGATGAAACCTTGAGGCTCAGCCCTTCAAAGGCAAGGAACTACCTCAGCACCATGAGGTCATGCTGTCCATTGCCTTCTTCTGCCACTTTCCTTTCAAGTCCTCCAGTCATGCCCAGTTCTTCTACACATCTGGCCCTGACAAGCTGAGTCTCCACCAGCCTTTAACCTTCTTGCTGAGCCTCTGTGTAGGATGGGCATGCAAGTGGCAGCTGCTTTCCAGGACTACCCACTTCTGCAGCCTCTCATGGCTCCAATCCTGTGTCTCTTCTCTCACTAGCAGTGGTGTTGAGATGCCACTTGGCAGTTTCCTTCTCTGCCTGACAGCCAGCAGAGAGAGACTTTTTCTAGGCAGTCAGGATGACTGGTCACCCCACTTCAGCTCTCCCTTGGGACTGCTATGCTGTGAAAAAATACGTGGAGAATCCTACTCATGGAGTACCAGAGATGGAGGAGTCCTCCAGAGGTTACTCAGTCCATTACCACATCCCACAGCAGGGCCAATGCTCTGTTGACACTTTCTGGCAGATTAATCTTCAATTCATTTTAACAATTTCAATGAGAGACATCATCATCATCTCCCCTGAATTTACATCTTGTTTCAAAGACAGCTTAGGATGTTAGCTGTCTTTAAGCATCACAGGCCAATGAGACCCTTGATTCCCATCGTGGTGTCTTCTCAAGGCCTCAATTTTGGGAGGATGGCAGATCCACAGCTGTGCCCCAAAGCTGTGGGAGGGGACAGACAACTACCATGGGTCTTATCACAGAGGCACTGCAGGAGAAGGTCAAAAACCATGCCAAGGATCTGCTGAGATCCCTGAAAAACACCTCATGGTGAGTTAGTGCAAAAGAGTGTCTACTGGAGAGGCTTCCTCCTCGTGCCCTTGGTTGAGGGACCCCAAAATCACCTGTGGAGTTGAGGTTGCAGGCCAGGAAATGCACTCCCTGTCCTCAGCCCCTGTCCTGTGCTGTGAGTTTGGATGCAGCGTCCTGCAAGTGCTGTCCCAGGCCAGGTTCTGCTCTCCCAGGGGTTCCCCATGGCCTGGGGATGCTTCAAAATGAAGTGAGTAAGGCCCAGAGCAACAAACCTCTGACCCAGCAGAGAAGAACCAGGAGGGGTGGGATGGGCACTCATATTGAGCAGAATTAAAGAAAAAAAAAACCAAACACAAAACAAGCAAGACATCCAAACCTGCCTGACTTTTTCCTGATCATTTCACCCTTTGGGCCAATATTTAATGTCAATTCTTCCTCCAGGAGTTTGCAAGGACAGGATGGCTTTGGAGCAGATCATGTGGAGGCAGGAACCCCAGCTGCATTCCTGCCCTCCCTCCAAACACACCTGGCCATTTCTTTTCCCTTGTGCAAGCTCAGTGATTTTGGGGGGAGTGAGGATCCACCTCTGTTGAATTCTGTGAAGCAAACCACAGATCTTTATGTTCAGGCCTCTTGACAAGCCACCAAAGTCAGAGCAGCTCCTTGTAAAGGCAAAGGACTGAGTGACCCAAGGGAGAGAGAGGGAGACAATGATTTAGGACTCACTCCATACCTGGGGGCTTTCATAAGCACAAAGAAGACTCATGGGGGCAAAACAAACGATAAAAAAAGGAGCCAGCCAGATGTTCTGTAGCCACCAAATTATTTTTTTTGGCTGCTCAGCCCCGTTCCCAGTGGTTTGGCAGACCTGAAAGCCCATGAGATGTTGTGTGTGGACAAATATCCCATCGGTTGTTTATGTAAGAGTGTGGGCAGGGAGGGAACTGGTGCTGGAGCAACAACCCCCCAGGGAGGAGGGTGAAGCTGAAGGCTGCGTGTGGGCCCAGGGGAGGAGGGTTTGTGTCTGCCTCTGCTGCTGGGGTGTGACCTGTGCTTCTCCCTTCTGTACATGTCAATATTCAAACATATCCATCAATAAAGCACACATGCATTTTCCTGACACCTTTGGTCCTGTCTGCAGCTTCAGGATGCCCTGCACGTCCTGCTGAGCTCACTTGGTTCCACGCTGTGAGGGCAGCTGGAAGAAAAGAGGGAATGTCTTTTCAGGGGGGGGGTGTTGGCAGACTGGTGGGGCTCAGCTGCTTCGTGGTTGGCTGGAAACCCAGGTCTGATCTGCTGCTGGCCACCAAGGAGGGGCAGCAGGTGAAAAACCAACTCTGCTGAGCTGGAGAGACATCAATGACACCCGAGAAGGGGACACAGACCCACGCAAGTCCCTGGGCTGCTTGTGCTGCGTGTGGGGGTGACACATGCAAAGATTTGGGAACAATTTGGGGAAGATTCAGGGCCATGGAGATGCTCAGAGGGGTGGAGAGGGCAGGAGACAGGCTGAGAGAGTTGGGGTGTTCAGCCTGGAGAAGAGAAGGCTCCAGGGAGACCTTAGAGCACCTTCCAGTGCCCGAAGGGGCTCCAGGAAAGCTGGGGAGGGGCTTGGGACAAGGGCAGGGAGGGATGGGATGAGGGGGAAGGGATTAAAAGTGGAAGAGGGGAGATTGAGATGAGATACTGGGAAGAAATTCTTTGCTGTGAGGGTGGTGAGACCCTGTCCCAGGTTGCCCAGAGAAGCTGTGGCTGCCCCATCCCTGGCAGTGTTGAAGGGCAGGTTGGATGGGGCTTGGAGCAACCTGGTCTGGTGGGAGGTGTCCCTGCCCATGCAGGGGGGTGGGTCTGGGTGAGCTTTCAGGTCCCTTCCAATCCTGTCTGTGATACTAAAACTTAGCTCAAAGCTGGTGCCAGAGCAGGAGAAGGTCCTGCAAGATGTTGCAGGGTTAGGTTTAACTGCATCCTCAATAAGTGGCCACTAATGCTGAGATGCCACCATGTAACACGGGAGGGGGGTGGTTGGAAACAACTGGGGGTGGCTGGTGCTGCACCATCCTGCAGGACACAGGGGGAGGGGAGATGGAGGCAGAGGGAGGGTGGAGGTTCAAGCCAGCTGGGGAGACTTCTGTTCGTGTGACAAACATCTGTGAGTTATTTTTGGCAACTTTAAAAAAAAAAAAAAATAAGTGAGAGGAAAATTGAAGCTGCAAATTGAATGTTTTCTTGCCAATTTTGTGTGGTAAAAAATTCTAGAAAACAAATGTATATAACATTTATATTGAAATAGTGAATGAAATTCAACTTGGTTCCTAAACACAAAGTGAGATCAAGGTTGAACACAGAAACATTTCACTTATTCCTCCCAAAACTTGTGCTTGTCTCCACACTGGAGAGCAACCTGGCCTAGAGGGAGGTGTCCCTGCCCATGCTGGGGGGTAGGAGCTGGGTGAGCTTGAAGGTCCCTTCCAACCCAACCCATTCTGGGATTCTGTGATTCCATGAATCCCACCTTCCCATGACATCACTGGTCACCACTGGTCGGGTGAGGCCAGGAACAGCCCTGGCCCCACAGGCTTTGTGCTTGAAGTTCTTGGCTTCTCACCAGGGGCAGGGAAATAAAGAGGAGCAAGTTGTTATCATCTCTGTTACAGCCTGAGTGTGCAGAGGCACTTTTGGCAGTGGTTTTTGGCTAAAGTTCCTGCAGATGTGGCTTCTGGGAGATGCATGAGAAAGTCTGAGTGGGAAGTAAGACCTGCCCCCAAACAAAAGAGCAAGAACACAGAATCACAGGATCATTAAGGTTGGAAAAGACCTCTGAAATCATCAGGTCCAACTGTCAACCCAACAGCATCATGCCCACTAAAACATGTCCTGAATTGCCAAATCTACACTTTTTTTTCACACCTCCAAGGATGGTGACTCCACCACTGCCCTGGGCAGCCTGCTCCAATACTTGACCACTCTTTCAGTAAACAAATTGCTCCCAATATCCAATCTAAACCTCCCCTGGCACAACTTGAGGCCATTTCTTCTCATCCTAAGATCCCACAGTTCAAATCACCTTGAGATGCCCCATTGGACCCTTCTGTCCCACTTGGCTTCCCTGTGCTCCTGGACACCCCACTCACCAAGAGCAGAACAGTGCTCCAAGGTCATCACAGACCTGACCGCAGCCTTGGCTGTGGAGTGATGACTGGTGTCCCAGAATCACCTGGCAGAGGGTGTTGGGGCTACCTGTGTTGCAGACACAGTCTGGGGAAGTGTTGGTGTTCCTGGCCACCCCTGCAAAGGGAAGTACTGGGAACTCAGCCCACCTCTGCTAATGACACCCAGGCCTTGAAGCACCACCACCAGCCCATAAACTCACCAGCAGGTCCCACCTGAAAACACCTTCCCCCGCCACACCTGCTTCATCTTACGCCTTTGAAAATCTGAGCTTTTGTTTTGTCACCCCATCCCCTGCTTTGTTCCTGCTTGATTAGCTCAGAACCCAAAACCCCCCAAGGAGAAACACAGAAACTTCTGCAATTTGCTTTTGCCACGGTGGTCAGCTGTGGTGGCTGTGGAGCTCCAGCTCATTTGTACCTCTTTTTCCCCTCCCCTCTTCCAATGAATGGGGGGGGAAAAGGCAAGTATTTGTGCTTCCACCACAGCAAGAGACGATTTTACTACCAACCAGTGATGTGTAACCCACCCAGAGGCTGCCCCAAAGCCCACCTGCTACTTGGGTAAAGGGAAACACCACCCAACCTCCAGCCCAGAAGTTCTGCAGGGCAGTTGAATTCAATTGATTGCTTTGTAAAAAGACTTGAAATTGCCTCCCCCCCTTTCAGTAGATGATTGATATGTAAGCCTTGTGGAAAGAAAAGCAAATACCTCTCTGGCTGCTTACCCAGTCGTGCTCATTAATGAGAGGGGACAGCAAAAAACCATGATGATCCTGGACGTAGGCAGAGCCTTGGAGAGCAGCCACGTTCTCTTCATTCCTCCCTGCAAACCTCTTTTCCTTGCTACAACTCAAGAAGAAAAATCAGAGCAGGGATGAAATATGGCCCCACACCTCTATGTTTTATCCTGCTGTCCAAAATGAGCTTAAAGTAGCTTTAAAACCACTACCCCCTGCCTGCTTCATTTCAAGTCTGGACACACCATGCTGTGCTTTCAGACGTGCTCAGCTCAGCTGCAATTTCCCAGAACTGGGCTTCTGCCTCCAAGCTTAATGCCATGGGATGAAGCAGCACAACAGTCTGAGGAGATGGTGGTGACTGAAACCTCCATGGCACTCCTAAGTGCCAGGTTCAGCCCTGCCTTGTCTCAGCAGTGCTTAACTTCAAAGCTGAGGAGCAGCACAAAAATAAAATGTAGAACAACGGATTGTGTGTCGGCAGGAACCCGGTTCTGGATGCTGGGATGTGCTGCACGGAGGCCTGGAAGGGCTGGGGGAGCAGAGGCCACCTCTGACTCTGCTCTGAAACACCAGCTGGCACCAACTTTTGAGAAGGCTGCCAAACTATTAGGTGTCCTGGATGGAAGGGATGACAGACCAGGCGTATCTGCAGGAATCGATTTATTGCGTGTAACGTTGGGGTCTTAATGATTTGGACGAGGGGCACAAGGACAGCAAAAGTGCAGGGAAACTGGGAGAGAAGAACAGGAGAGCAGCTGGAAGGAAAAGGGTGCATTAGCAGTGCACTTTACTACTTATAATTAAATCAAACAACAAAGGTTAACCATTAAAATGCCGGCAACTTACTTATTATCCAGGTCTATGCTAGGCCTAAAATATTAATTATCACCTTTAAAGGATTCTATGATCTTAAAACTTAATGATTAAAATGACTTAAGTTTGCTGATATAGTGAAAGAGTTGATATCTCTCACCCTTGCCAGGCCACAGCTGGGTGTCCCTGGGTGGGTCTCCACTCTTGAGAATCAGTCTCTCTGGCAGGTGTCCCCTCTGGAGAAGAGAAGGTCCAGCCACCTCCTGGGAAAGTGTGTGGCAATGCCCCTGATAAAAGTGGGACCAGGCTTTGATAGAACCAAGTGGGTTGCCTGCTGTCATTTAACCATCAGCCAGACCTCCAAGACCTCTCATTGGAGAACAAAAGGAAAAGAGTAGAGAAGCCACGAAAGCCTTGTTCTCACCAAGCAAACTGCTGTTTATCTGCTCCTTCTTATCTCCCTTTCAGGCCGGGCTGAGCTCCATGTTCTGCAACACTGCAGAGCAGCTGCTGTTCTGAACATCAGCTTGGCCTCTGCTTTTTGTACCTCTCAAGGCTGTTACCAGCTCCGAGCTTGCTGGGCCTTCTCCTTTCTCAGGGGAATCTTTCCACTCCAGGCCTGAGCCTGCAAAACGGGGAGACAAAAGCAGCTGGATCATAGAGGGAAACTGAGGCAGGCACGTCGAGGGATGGAGCGTCCTGCTACAGTAGCAAAGCTCTTTGGCTGATACAGTCTCTGGGGTGTCGGGTTTTTAATCTTCTGATTCAAAGGGAAAGGTGGTTGAGGGGAAACATGATCAGTGAGAGCACGAAGGGGAGAGGCTGAGGTTTCCTGTGGCTGTTGGGCTTATTTAAACCCAGACTGCAGAAGCCCTGGAGCTTTGGGATTGCAGCACAGTCACCCAAATGCAGACCAGTTGTATCAGGACAGCAAGGACTCACAACCCCAGCGCTGAGGGGGTCGGAGCAAATACATTCCCTCTTCAGCCCTGACCATCCCAGGTCTCCTGCATGGAGGACGAGCCCCTTCTCTACAACGAAGACTTTGACACCTCTTTGGGATGCTCCTCCCTTCCACCGCCCTTCAGAGCGAGCTCTGGAGAAGATCAGGAGCCAAGTGCATCCCCGAGGCACCTTAGGGAAGATGCAGGTGAGGCTGATGGGTTTGGGGACTGCGAGGCAGCGTGTGGACACAGCAGCTACCCCTGTGCTCTGGAGGACACATCATCTTCTTCCTCCTCCCAACTCCAGTCTCTGGACTGCTCAGGTAGACATAAGCACCTTGAGATCCACCACCACCATGATGAAAACTCACCCTCACCCCAGCCAGGAGCCTTTAAAAAACCCTCAAGTGATTTCTTCCCCCTTTTTCAGAAGGTTGGGGGGGAGGGGGGTGGGGAAGGAAGGAAGGAAGGAAGGAAGGAAGGAAGGAAGGAAGGAAGGAAGGAAGGAAGGAAGGAAGGAAGGAAGGAAGGAAGGAAGGAAGGAAGGAAGGAAGGAAGGAAGGAAGGAAGGAAGGAAGGAAGGAAGGAAGGAAGGAAGGAAGGAAGGAAGGAAGGAAGGAAGGAAGGAAGGAAGGAAGGAAGGAAGGAAGGAAGGAAGGAAGGAAGGAAGGAAGGAAGGAAGGAAGGAAGGAAGGAAGGAAGGAAGGAAGGAAGGAAGGAAGGAAGGAAGGAAGGAAGGAAGGAAGGAAGGAAGGAAGGAAGGAAGGAAGGAAGGAAGGAAGGAAGGAAAAAAAAAAACAACTAACCAGATCGTCTACTTTTTATTCCAGAGGAAAGATTTGCATTATTTACTTTTTATTTATATACACATAGTTCACATTTGTATTTTAAATGCACAGACCTCCCAAGAATTTCCTCCTTCCTGCTTTAAATTAGCTGTTATTTTACAATACAAAAAAATTATACCAAAAAACTGCAGTCCTAAATGTGTGTATGTATAACACCCACAACCCCCAGCAATGAAATAGTTTACAATACCTGCTTATATTTACATATGAATGCAATAAATGCTAAATTATACATATTAACAAACTAAGCCCAAGTCTGAACGCCGAGAAGAATTGTAAATAATTACAGAAGAGGAAAAAAAAATAAAAAAATCCAGAATACAATTCATTCAAGGATCTTAGTGTAAAGAACATTTCCTGTGCACAAATTTCAGAGTAATATAAAACTCTATTTTTGTTTCCTTTTTGCCTTTTTTTTTTTTAATTAAAAAAAAATAAGAATGGACTGACATACGTTAGACTCCTCCACAGTTTGTTTTTTACATTTTTTTTCTTCTTTCTTCTGGTGAGGTTTGTGGAGTTAATGATAATAGCAGAGGAAATGGCCAAAGAGCTATAGTACCTGGAAGATGCACAGAAGTAAGTCCATGGGTAGTGTTAGAACTAAGTAAGAAACGGATCAAACCTGCCCCGATCCTGAAGCAGAAAAACAAAGCAGCATCTACACGTTGCAGTAATATTCCTAGCACGGGGAAACTAATCTAATTTAGGCAGCTGTGAACAGAAAGAGTGTGAATTGGACTAAAATTGCCAACAGCACTGCCAAAAATGAGAGACACACAGACCCCCCCTCCCTTCCCTTGGCTCCCGCATCCCCCAGCGCTCCCGCGAGCATCTTCCAGCAGCACCTTTCCACTCCAAACCCACCCAACTCCCAACCTGCTCCTGCAGCTTCCCTCAGGAAGCTCCTAAAACCTGACCCTCATCCCTCCCCTTCCCCTCTGGAATTCCCAAATGAAGGTAAAAAGGGAATGGGGAAGCAGAGGCATCGGGAGCCGCCTGTGAGTTGGGTTGGGCGAGTTTGAAAGTGGCTCCTGGCACGGGGGGTCCAGTCTTTGCCTTCCCACAGCTCAGAGCTGCCAAATCCCTGCTTCCAGGGAAAAGGGTTTTCTAGCTGATGCTCTGTCCCCAATTCAGGGGTTCCATGGAAAAGATAAAGCAGCCACTGACATCGGGAGCAGCTAAGGATGGAAGATCAGCCTCATCTTGGTGGGCCCGGACTTATTAGGGGAAAAGCCTGAAGTTTAGTTCCAGCCTCTTGAGGGAGGTTATTTCATCAAAAGCTCCCATCAGCTTCTTTAGGGCCAAGCAGGACGAGCTGCCATTTAAAAACCAGAGTAGGAACCCAGTGTCTTATCTATTCTGGTCAACATTTACCACAGAGAAAATGATGCTTCTGAGCAATATTTAGAACACAAGCTACGCCTAAGGAAGCGTCATTCCAGGCACTGTCAAGCTTTTATGGTACCATTCCATCCAATTTTGGTACATTACACGCTATGACTTTATGCTAATCACAGGCATTACCCCACTGTGCACAGCTTTATTTTTTGGCAATTTCAATATAGCACATTTTAAGCCCAGGGAGAGTGGCAATAACTCAAATGGGTCCCATAAATTCTTGTCTCCAACATCTTGACCCTGTGGCAGGGTCTCCTGTCCCTCATCCTGCAACAGTCCAGAGAAAACCCTGGGCTAGAAGAAAATGGAAACAGGTGAGCGAAAAAAACACCACCACCAAATATGTTATTTGGAGATCCAATGGCACTGCTGCTTTCTAGAATAAAAGGGCTACAACACTTTGATTTTTCATTAAATTTCTTTTTCAAGGCTACTCTCAAAGAATACAAATGCTCTGAGGGCTGGGACTTCGAATGCTGAATTTCAGCCAGTTATAAACGCTTGAAAATTGTGATTTTGAATGGCACAATCTTAATGGTAGAGGCTTAAACTGCTGACTTAATCCTCCAAGTAATGACTGCTTTAAGGACATTTATCACCTGTCTTCATGTATTGGTTTTTTCCCCTTTCAAAGGGAAGAGCCACATTTTAGTTCCCTTACACATTTAAGTGAAATGCATTTGAAGACATAAAAGGCAAGTTATGCCTCCCTGCTTTATACTGCAAGATATCAGAACTCTAATTTGATGTTTCTTCAAAGCTCTGGAAAGTTACCTAATACTCATCATATGAAGAAGTTGTTAAGACAAAACTCATACATCATTTAAAATGCATCAAAAATACATTCAATATTTTTTTTTTTCCTGGTTTATATACACTTTAAATCTTCCAAGGTTCTGCACGCTACTGTATAGTTTATGTACAAGTGCAAAACTGGTGTGTTATTTTTCATTTATTTACAGATTCTCCCATGAAACAAGGTTGCTCTTTCCCCCCCCAGCATCACCTCCAAATGAAATAAACCCACAAATCCTTCATTTTTGATATTGGCCTGGTGATAAACCACCACCAATTCTTACCCCCCACTCCCACCTTCTTCTCTGTTTTACCTTTAACCTGGGATGAAACTGTTTGCAGCAAAGACATGTATGAGAGTTCTCTTTTTCCCTCATCAAATGGAGATAAGATGCAGAGCAGAGTTACATCCTAAAGGAGCTGTTTCATTTTATTGATATCAATAAGTCTCATTCCTCTATTTACATTTTTTTTTGGTTCTCCTAAACCTCAAAGTTTGGTCATTTTTTTGCTCATCTTTCCAGTATCTGGCACCTAACCTTGTGACTGCACTTCTGGGCACAATCCAGCACCAGCTTTTGAGATGAGACAACTCAGCTCTCCAGAGGGGGAAAAAAAACCCCCACATTTCCATCTTTTTTGTCAAAGTCAAAATAAATCACCCCTCCAGGCCTATTGTTCTGAAAGCTGCTTCTGTCCAGGAAAACCAAAGCAACAACTTTAAGCAGCTACTTAAGTGTTGCCCTGAATAATGAGACTTAAGCTCAAACCTTTTTCTATTTGGGTTGGCAGTTCTCCTCCCCAAATAAATGTTGGAGAAGCAAGAAGACATCTCTGAACACGAGGATGTGCATCATGACTGAAAACATGTAAAGCAATAACACGGGAGGGATTTTAGTCCAGTCTTATTTCTCCAGTTCAGGTCAGCCTGAACACACAAGGAGTTAGCAAATATTTTCAGGAGATGAGTATGTCTGAGGTAATCTGTGCATCACTTCACCCTTAAACTGCCTAAACCCCTTCATTCTAAAAGATAAAACTCACCCCTTTCCCTCCCAGAATTTCTTTTCCCCAGAGGGCATTGAAACTTCTCCTTGAGAAACAGATGCATTTTTTAGATATAAATACATGTATGTGTGTTTATATGTACAAAATGCATTTTTTTCCCCCCCACAGTATTGTTCTTTTTTTTTTTTTTTTTTCCTGCAGTCCTGTTGCATTTGATAAATGACATGTTGAATCAGAATTACAATCCACCATGGTCTTTAAACCCCACCACTGCTGCCTGGACACGCAACGTGAATCCAGGTCTTGATTGCGAAGTCACCGCGCTGCAAAGAGCTTCTTCAACATACCAAAAACCCCACCAAAAATGAGTTGGCTGATAGTGATCAATCACCAAAACGTGCACAAAAATAAAAGATACAGTTGCTTGGGTTTCATTTTGGCAAAGGGTGGTACCTGGCCAGATGATCCAAGGGCATTTTCCTTCGCTCCCTTCGGTTGGATACTTCTCCAGTCCATAAAAACTTGAGGTCCTCATCAGAAACCAGCGACCTGGTGACCTGAATGAACCCACACTTACTGTAATTAAGCAGCAATTATGCACCTCGTTTGGTACCTTCATGCAACATCTTCCTACCAACTTCAACGTCACAGCTTTAGATGGCCCTGGCACCATGCCACATTCCAGGATCAAGGGAGACACTGGACACTGGCAGGCACAGGCTGAGGGGTAAAGTCCAACCCTGAACTTCAAACCATAATCCCATCTAGTCAGAGCCCTCCAGATGGTTTGATACGTCCCCCAAAATGCCAAACCTTCTCCTTGTTGTTTGCAAGTCCCTGCCTTTCACCAACAAGCCACCTCCTTCAACATCCAAGAGAGTTCAGCCCCAAAGGGAAATACCAGTAAGTGACCACGTAGAGCTCAAACCTGTGGCCAGAGGAGGCTGGTCTGCTTGTTTTTTGATTTAAAGTTCTTTTTTACTTCATCCTCAAATGATCTGGCACCTCAAATATTGCTTTTGGCACCCTGTGAGGAGATAAAGAAAACCTTACTGCTGAGGAGGGAGCCCAGGCACAGCTCAGCTCTCATCCAGAAGAAGGGCAGGAGGGAAGGGAAAGGGAAAGAGGCCAAATGGGCAGAGAAAATCAGAAGAAATAGAACATATTTGACCCAGAAAACAAACTGCTTCTATTAAAAGCGCTGGTGAAACCAGGAATTTTTTCATGAGACACTGAAACTCTAGCTTCCCTCCAGATATTTCCACCTGGTTGAGCAGTCTGTTGGTCAGGAAAATGCCATTTTCCTCTGACTGCGTGTGATATATTACAAAGAACACAGACTGCCTTGGGTGACTGTGTATGTGTGTATACATAGATTTAAGAGAAATATAATTACATTAAAAAGAAACGTGTGTAGCAGCCTCCTCACTCCCTAGATCTGTTCAAGTCTAGGCACTTGTGTGTGGTGTCCTCCAAGCAGGTTCAGACTGTGTAAACACTGAGTCCTTCAAAAGCAACACACAGCTTCTCCAGGCGTTGCGTGTGATCTGAGCAACACAGGACATCAACCTTTAAACCATCCCAGCTTCTGCACTCCTGGTGTTCTGGACCATGCTGACTACAAAAACGCTGCATCTGGAAGAGAGTTCCACTTAAATCAGGAGGAAATCAACATACATCATTAAATGAAAACAAAGGATGAAGATGCTTTCAAGATTAATAGTAGTGTTTATGTGTTGAGAGCTGACACCTGTAAACACTGCATCTTTTTCTTTTTGTACAGTTTGATAAATACATGAACTACAAAGCACTTTCCATGTATAAACCTGAGTGTCATTCTTATTGGACTACTGTTCTATGTACACTGACCATGAATGGTGGCAACCGGATGTCACTGGACCTGCAATAAAATTATTTCACTTTCAGCTGGAAGAAAACAAAGGAGCAATCTGAAGCCACGTGTCAGTAAAACTTAAGTGGAGCAGTTGTCAAAGAAAGCCAACTATCACGTAGGTGAGACAAAACGTTGGGTTCGAGGAAGTTGTGTTTCTTCGAGTGCTTCTAGTCTCTTGTGACACAACTTGGAAATCCTTCCCCTCCTCCTCCAAGGTGTTCCTTTTTCTGTCTTGTTTAAAACCCTAAACAGTTTCTGATGTCCATGCATCAAATACAGGTTCCTGGCTGTGCAGGGGGCTGTTGTTTCCGATTTCGTATTGCGCCCGATTTCTCTTTGTAGGCAATTGGCATCTGTTGTGAAATGTCCACCAGTGCACTGGCCACTGCAAGACCTGAGGAAAATGGGACAAAATAGTCACAGAAAAAACATCCTTCTGCCCCAGCTGAGAAAAAAAACAACAACCCTCCAAGCCACAAAATAAGTATCATGTTTTGAGTTCTTAAAAAGAGTGAACTAGAAAAGCATTTTGGCTTAAGAGATTAAACTCCAGTGGCTGCTCTGAAATCAGCTTTTAAATGAGTGTATTATTGAAAGCCACCGTGGTAGGAAAAGCTGGGAATAAGGAGTGTGGGTGTTAATGGATAGGAAACCCCTAACACTGAGGGGAGGGGGCTTTCTCTGCACCAGTAGATGTGCTAGCATAAATCCTAAAAGCACACGGGCATGGAGGCTTCACTGGGCTTCCTGGATATCTGTCATCTCTGCAACCTCCTTCTAGCAGATCCACCAACAAACCACCACTGGCCACCTGGGACTGAGCTCACACAGCTCACAAATATCCCATCTCAAACCGCCCCATCTTAAACCTCCCTGTCTCAAACTCAGATAGTAATTTGTTTTGAGATCCTCTGCTTCAACTTCTCAACTGCAGAAACCCCAGTTAAACCACAAACTGCCCAGGAGATGACATCTCCGTGCCCTCCAAGCAGATTTCAGTGAGAAGGGGCTGGGAATAAGAAAATTTTAAGCTGGATGGACAAAACTACTCTGTCCAGAAGTGCTAAGAAAAGGGCATGGATGCTTTGAAAGGCCTTGATGTTTTTTTTGCAAAAGGAGCTGGGAATGGAGCGGGAAGAGACTGGGAGGCAAGTTACTTTCATAGGTAACTACTGCAAACCTGCCTGTGCCAGAACCTCCTTTTTCCCCAGCCATAAGTAAAGCGTAGTCCAAATATTAAACGTTCATCCATCAAATGACCCAAAAAATTGAGCAGAACCTCAGGTGGGAGGCTGGCAGGGCCCAAGCTATCTTAAAATAACCCCAGCACATCCTCGGGGGCCACATGGGAGCAGCAGTGACTGCAGGATGGAGTCTGAAGCTGTAAGGTGACTCAGCAAGGCTGGGGAAGGCACAGAGAGTTAAGGCCAGCAGAGACAAGGAGATGGCTCACCTGACTGTCCTGGTGGTGGGATACCTCCAAGTCCTCGAGGCAACCTCACGAATACAGAGAGAACAGCTGCTTTGTTCCCAAAGCAGGGCTCCAGGGCTATGGGCTTTGGTACAGTCTGCAGCGAGGGAAGGGAGAGGAGAAAACAAATGTTACCCAGTATGTGGCACCCTCCCTCTTCCCCCAGTGTCATCCTGTTCTCATCTTACAAGCTTCAGGGCATGAACCGTGCTTCTGTGCTTGGCAAACCCCAGGCACGTCGCTAGCGAAACTCAAACCAACGTTGAAACGATCAAACCCCCTGTTGTCACAAAACCCCCACACTTACTTAATGTAATCCCAGCTCTTCAGAAGTCCAGCACTGCACAAGGCTGGTATTTCTCCCTACATTCAATAACAAAGGAGCAGCTTACGCTGAACAACAGGAGTGAGGGTTTTATTTCTCTTCCAACCCATCAGCAGCGCGTCACAAACGTCAGCACATCCAACCACTGTGATCTGGTGGTTCGACCTCTGTTTCCAGAGCTTGCCTCCACATGCTCCCTTCTCAGCACTGTGAGCTTTCATACTGTAAAGAACATTTACCCCCAAACCTCCTCCATGCTTCGCTGTTGTTTTCTTTCAGCTCAGTTCCCCCAGTTTTCTCTTTCATTTCTGTTCTCTCCCAAGGGGTTGAGTTCATTTTGAAGTGGTGTTAAGTGAAAGGTTCTGCATGTGTGTCAGGACAATCCCCAGCACAAATCCAGGCTGGGCAGAGAATGGATCAAGCACAGCCCTGAGGAGAAGGACTTGGGGGTGATGGGTGAGGAGAAGCTCAACATGAGCTGGCACCATGTGCTGGAGCCCAGAAACCAACTGTGTCCTGGGCTGTGTCACCAGCAGCGTGACCAGCAGGGCCAGGGAGGGGGCTGTCCCCTCTGCTCTGCTCTGCTGAGACCCCCCTGCAGGGCTGGGGCCAGCTCCGGGGCTCCAACACAACAAAAGAGCTGTTGGAGCAAGTCCAGAGGAGGCCACAGAGATGATGAGAGGGCTGGAGCAGCTCTGCTCTGGAGACAGGCTGGGAGAGTTGGGGTGTTCAGCCTGGAGAAGAGAAGGCTCCGGGGAGATCTTACTGTGGCCTTTCAATACCTTAGGGAGGTTTATAAGAAAGATGGGGACAGACATTTTAGTAGGGCCTGTAGTGATAGAAAAGGGTGATGGTTTTAAACTGAAAGAAGGGAGATTCAGACTAGGTATTACGAAGAAATTTTTTACACTGAGGGTTGTAAGACCCTGGCCCATGTTGCCCAGGGAGGTGGGAGATGCCCCATCCCTGGAAACATTCCAGGTCAGGTTGGATGGGGCTCTGAGCAGCCTGGTTTAGTTGAAGATGTTCCTGCTCACTGCAGGAAGAGTTGGACTGGATGAGCATTAAATATCCCTTTGAAACCAAACCTTGCTGTGATTCTATGTTCTTAGTCAGCTGGTTGCTCTGGGAGCTGAAAGTGCTTTGGGAAGTCTGTCCTGTCCTTTAGTGGTCCTCGCTCTGGATCTGGTTTCAGTGACCTGTTGCATCCTAAGATGGACCACTCTTACCAAGCTTTACTGAAGCCTGTTTACTTGGAATACACATATTTCATTACCAACATGAAATAGAGCTTTCAGCTAAAATACTAATGGGTAATGATGAAGACAAGATGGGCAGGCAGTCTTCTCCCACCCTAGAGGAGCAGGGGCTGGACCCCTTGCTGACCCTCTGTGTCTTTGAACATCGCC
This sequence comes from Apus apus, assembly GCF_020740795.1. NCBI lineage: Eukaryota > Metazoa > Chordata > Aves > Apodiformes > Apodidae > Apus > Apus apus. The sequence continues at coordinate 113,384,105 of NC_067285.1, read as the reverse complement.
CTCCCACTGGACTCTTGGAATGATCTTTGAATGCCCAAGACCTAATTTCAGTATCTCATTAGAAAGACAAAATGCAACAGCACAGCCCAGGAAATACATTCCTACCCGAGCCAGGCCCTGATCTCACTCACAATTAAACTCAACCAGCATTATTATGGGATGGCACAACAGTATGATGAGAATGCAAAATCAACCCCTACGAGTTCAGGTACAACCAAGTGCCTTCTTTTTTTGCCCCATCAGCAAAAAAAAGCTGAGAACCACTCTTTTACCTGCTACGCTCAGTGCCTTCTGATTTCTTCTTTAGCCTGGACAAATTCTACCCTGGTATTAATGAAATAATTATTGCTTTTTCCATTAGGCAGAAAATTGTCCTCCTGTACCTAGATGTTCACCAGAAACTCAATACCACGCAAGGCTCTGTGAAAACCAAACGGGACTCAAACAATGCTATTAAATTACTGCTGCTCAATACTAAAAGAACAAAACAAAACAAAACAGATGACAGCAAGCAAAATGAAACTTAAAACTATTTTCATCTCTCATGTTTACTGCAATGATTGCACAACAATTTGTTAGTCTGTGGAAGGTAGATAAATATGTATTTTACAGGCTGGAACGACGTCAGCTGCCGCCTGCCTGGTTTATGGCTCCAGCTTTCTTCATCTTCTCCCCACCCCCAAAAGAGGGATCAAACTCCAAATAATGCTTTTCCCACCAGGCAACCAAGCACACCCTGGTGCTGTATCCCACAGGCAACTCGATTACCACAGGTGATGGAGAGAGCACAGAGAAGGGAACTGCAGAAATACAGCCCAGGGACTTGCAGCGTACGAGTGGGAGTGTGCACCGAGCTCCCAAGGTGGGTGTTATTTTGGAGAGACCCCAGGACCTGATATATTCCTCTGGTAATTAAACAGTCCTGCTGAACCCAACCTGCCCTTGATTGCTCCCTCCCTGGAAGTGTTCAGGGCCAGGTTGGATGAGGCTTGTGCAGCCTGAGCTGGTGGGAGGTGTCCCTGCTCGTGACAGGGGTGGTTGGAACTAGATGGTCTTGAAGGTCCCTTCCAACCCAAACCAGTCTGGGATTCCATGAACCCCAGAGGTGGGAGCCAGGTGCTGGGGTGTTACAGTGACCACTCGGGCTCATCCTCAGAGGAGGAGGAGTTGGGGGAAGAGAAGGATGAAGGTGCCACTCAACAAGCTGAGGAGATATTATTTTTTCTAATACCTTTTTAATTTATTTGCTTTTAACTCCTACTGGATGAATGGTCAGAAAAATGATCTGAGGGCTGGTGCATGTCTGCTATGAGGATAAGCCAAGAAAGCTGAGGTTACTGAGCCTGGAGAAGAGAAGGCTCCAGGGAGACCTTATTGCAGACTTTCAGTACTTCAAGGGGACAGACTCCTTAGCAGGGCCTGTAGCAACAGGACAAGGGGTGATGGCTTTAAACTAAAAGAGGGGAGATCCAGACTAGATACAAGGATGAATTTTTTTAAGCTAAGAATGGTGAAACCCTGGCCCGGGTTGCCCAGAGAGGTGGGAGATGCCCCATCCCTGGAAACATTCCAGGTCAGGTTGGACGGGGCTCTGAGCAACCTGGTCTAGTTGAAGATGTCTCTGCTCATTGGACAAGATGACCTTTAAAGGTGCATTCCCACCCAAAACCATTCTGTGATTCTAATAAAAATGCTTCTGCAACTCTGTTCCTTCCCCAACACAAATTGTTCAGTGCAACTCTACTCCAGAGTGCTTTGCAATGTCCCAGGGATCCTCAGCAGCACGTTCATCATTCTCCAGACACTACCTAGAAACAGGAGGCTGGAAAATCCTGCTCATGGTCACTGAATCCAGCCCTTCACTAATGCAGGTGACTGCACATAAAAGTGCAATGTTCTGCTTTAAAACAAGTTACACTTTCAGCCTGTGCCATCACCTCTGTGAGACCTTTCCAGAGGCTCCTGCTCCCGGATCTCACTGCTCTGACACCAGAAACTTTCTTCTAAGCCTAATTCTTTCCCACCTAAACTTAGTATTCCAGCTGATGTTCTGTGCCTTAACCCTCTCCCTGAGCTTTACCTTTCTGTACATCTTGGCCTTTGTTCAGCTCACCTGAACAAACAAGGCTCTGAATTTCTTCTCCTTCTCCAAACACTCCTTTCTCCAGCTCTCCCAACAGTCCCTCTCTGCACCTCATCTGCTGCTGTGGACCATGGCTGACCCGAGAGGTGCTTCAGGCTTTGACAGGGCTTCTGTAATGCTATCAAAACCACCTTACCTCTCCTGCTCATCATAAAAAAGTAGGGAAGAGAAAAAGTTCATTACAGAGTTCTCAGTCACAGAGCTGAAGGGACTTTGAGAGTAATTTATCTCATCTCTCAGCCCCAAGCAGGACCCTTTTCTCCTCCTCTGCCCTTTCCAACTAATGAACCCTGAGCGTGCAGCAGAAACTCTCATTATGAGTCCCTGTGGGCACGACCTTTCCCTTTCCATAGGATTTTTGGTCTTATTTCATTCCTCAAGGTCACACATATTCCTCCCTTCTGCTCTCCTGTTCCCACTCTGAACCATGAGGAGCTCCTACACAGGCGTCACCAGCGCTGAAATGAGCCCTGACCAGGCAGCCAGTGCTATCCCCCCCAAGTGACACCAGACCCTGGCCATGCTGATACCCAACACTCAGTGTTACTTCACAGGGATGAATCTGACCCCCATACTGCAGGGAACTTTTTCATCTCTCAGAGGTACCACGGATAGTTGTGGACAGACCTCTGAGCCTCCTTCCTTCCAACTTGCACAGAAAAGCTCAGCACTAGTAAAAAACTGTTAGTATTTCACCACATGAGGGATTTTGTTTCTATTAACCATGCAAAGCAAGGAAGTTTGCTTTCTAGAATGATGCATCCAAAACCTGTCAGGCAGTTGCAAGCTCATTTGGAAGGAAAATACTAAGCACAAGATCATCCTGCAGCCAATCTCCCTCTTAAATCTAAACAGGGGAGAAAATGGTATATTGTCCATCAAAACCAGCCTTTTTCCTGAGACAAGCTGCAGTTAATAACAGCAAAAACCAGCACAAAGAATCAAGTCCTGCACATTTATTTCTGACAGCAGCAGTTGAGGCACCTGCTTTTTGAACTGTGACTCAGACTGCAGCTCCTCTCCGAGCGCGCTTGCCCGGCCAAGAGACAAAGCGCAGCCTGATGAAATGACTCACACGAGTGATGGGAATGGTGAATTTGATGAAAGCAAGAGGTCAGCTGGGAGTGAAGGGCATGTGGTGCCCTCCTGTGAGATTCAGAGCAACCCAGCAGTGGAGCCTGGGGACCCTTTTCTCCAGACATGGAGGAAAACCGGGGGGTAAATCAACCAGTAGCTTCACGGCTCTCTTGACTGCGGATCCCACCCACAGCTGGCTTTGGCGTGAGGCTGCTCGTGTTTTGACATGACCTAGGTATGTGCTACCATGGTGCAAAGCAGCTAAGGAGAAGCTGGGTGGCTTCACCACATTGCATTTTAGTGGGGGGACACAAGAAGAGCTCATGTCTCCTCTCCTTCCACACCTCTGCAGTGTGCCTGCCTCTTGCCTGCTGTCTGAATGCTTTTGTTGCAGATCATGGAATCACGGAGTGGTTTGGGTGGGCAAGGAGCTTAAAGCTCATCTAATCCACCCCCTCCTGCAGTGAGCAGGGACATCTTCAACTAGACCAGGTTGCTCAGAGCCCCGTCCAACCTGGCCTGGAATGTTTCCAGGGATGGGGCATCTCCCACCTCTCTGGGCAACCTGGGCCAGGGTTTCACCACCCTCAGTGTAAAAAAAGTTTCTTTGTTAGAAGATCTAGCCTGGATCTCCCCTCTTTTAGTTTAAAACCATCACCCCTTACTCTACCACTACAGGCCCTACTAAAAAGTCTGTCCCCATCTTTCTTAGAAGCCCCCTTGAAGAACCGAAAGGCTGCAGTAAGGTCTCCCTGGAGCCTTCACTTCTCCAGGCTGAACAGCCCCAAGCTGCTTTTCTGCAAGAAGGTTTGGAGTGCACTTGGGAACCAGAGATCAGATCACTCTAAATGCTTGTGCCTCAGCCTGACAGGTGCCTTTTAAAGGCCCACTTAGAAAAATCCATAAACCACACAGATTTTAAACGTTGTAACACCTTTCATCAGATGGTTAAAACCAGCCTCTGCCAGCGACTTCCATTTAGACTGTTTTGATAAACCCATTGTTGAATTATAGAAGCAATTTCTTTTTATTGAGGGCTTAATGGCACAATAAAGCAGGCATTATTCAAATCTATGCAAATAAGGTGCATCCCTCAGACACCCGGTGCCTGAACAGCAGAGTCCCCACACAGGGAGAGGGGAACAGAAGGGAGAGAGGAGATCAACTGCTGGAGCACGGAGACCACGGTCAGTGGGACAAGAGGATCTCACCTTCGGTGGTGGGTCAATCCAGACGAGCCAAATTGTCACCCAACAGCCCATCAGACATGAACCTGTGACCAAACATGCATGCAGCCAGGCAGCAGGCACAGCAGCAGTAAGAAACGTGTAGCCAAAAGACTGTCTCCCTCCTGGTTGCAATCAGGATGGAGGTCAACCAAGGGGATGTGCTACAAACTGCAGCTGGGCTGTCTGTCAGGCACCCTTCCCTAGACCTACTCCTTGTCCTCAAAGAAACCCTGTGAGTGAGCCGGAGTGGCACCTTCAAGGAGCTGAGAGCCCAAACCTTTCTTCTGCAATGGGCTGTGACTGCTCATCCACAGCAGCAAAGCTGCAATCAATGGGAAAGGCAGAAAAAAAACCCACCAGGAGGAAGCTGGAGAGTGCAAGTATCAAACAAAGAACCAAAAAACCCAACCCAGCAAAGACACCTCAGTCTGGTGCACAGATTTAAACATGCTTTACTGGGCAATGTGCACCCTCAGGAAGGTGCACTGCAGCCTTTGGTTTTGAAGCGGGAAGCTCTGTCATAAGGTGTGTGACAAGCATTGTTTGGAACAGCCATGACCTTTTTTTTTGGGTGAAAATACCCAGTTAATGGTATTTCTCCAAGCGGCGACACAAACCCATTGTTCCTGGAGGCACAGAAATCTGTTCTCAGCTGGTTTCCACAGGTGACTTTACTGGTCAAAACCAGCACTGAAAAGCCAAGGAATTTCAGCTGTTTGTGAGTTTTGATATGTACTTAATACATGTCATATTTAATCAGTTATAGAAGTTCAAAGCAGTAAGAGACATTTAACAGCATTTCATTAATCCACCTCCTCCAGCAGGATTTTCTACCCAACCTGGGCATCTCCCAGGATTTTGTCTGGGCTGTTTCTAAGTGACCCAGGTGGGGAGTGCAGCACCCTTGGGAGACAATTTCACAGCCTAATGCTTTCTGCAATCAAGTGTCATGGTGTGATGTTCAACCTAAACATTTCTTGGCTTTGATTTCATCTCATTATTTCTACCGACGTCGCTGATCTTCGACAAATTCGGAAGGTTAATAACGTGTCACATCAACCTAATGGCTAGAACAATAAATATTCTGTGTCATTTAAAAAACACAGCATCAATTTTTATTTCAATTCTGCAATATGCTGCCAGGATACTGCTTTTCAAAATGTATTTAAAAAAAAATAAATAAATAAGATGGTAGAGAACTTTTTTTTTTCCCCCCTTAACAAGAAAACGTATTTCTGTGGTTTGACCAAATAACTCTTCCATGGTTTTCAATTTCCAGTAAAGGAAATTAAAATAAAGCAGAAATCTTACGGTGGGGAAGAGGAACATTACTGAAACAGTTCAACTTTATTATTTGATTCCACTTCTTCAGATGATTTCACTCTGTAGAAAAAGGGTCAAATTCCATTTCCAAGTTTTTAAATTGTGCCATTAAAAGCTGACTGAACATTTGTAAAATAAGTTACAAGCAATTTTCTAGAAAAAATAGAGCATTAAGTTTTAAAAATCATATTCTTGGGGTACTACGTATGTCCTCCAAGATAAAGGTGAATTAACTTCCAGCAATAATTTGCAGTAAGTGAGTATAGATTAAAAAAATTTACATTTACCTTGTCCCTGATAACTGCTTTGGAAGTGACACAAGGGATGGGGAATGAACTGCTCACGATTCACCCCCAGCACTGGGTTCCTGCATGTGAGGAACTACACAAAAATCATATTCAAGCCTTCAGATGAATGCTAACAGTCTGAAATTGAAATTACAGATCCCAGCACCCTGAGTTACCAGGAACCAGGAGAGCACACGCAAACCAGCCTGACGGGGCACCGAGTTCAATCCCACTGCATTTAACAACCGCTTTCTATTTTCAAGTGCACATTGTCAATCCAGCAAAACACGGACATGAGCTCAGGGTGAAGCAAAGGATTTTGCTAGGCAAGTTTGCATTTCAAAAGCAGTCACCCTGAAATGACAAAATCTCATGTCACAGCTTTGAGCATCGCCACTCGCCTCGGCTGCCACTCGCCCTTCTTTTCCACTTCCCTGCTGATGCCCTGGGGAGAAGATGGGATGGATGAGGCCATGGGTATGAAATCCAGGCAAAATATATATGGCCAACGCTGGATATTTATTTTGATTTCATACGGGTGAAGAGGCAGGATTTTTCTGGTTCTTTTTGATCACTTGGCTGGTTTTTGCACATAAAAAAGTACAAAAAAACAATCAAGTAGGACAGTTGGATGGAGACCGCAAACACAAGACACACAAAACAATTACTTGGCATAAAGGAATGCGAATAGGTCCCTGAAAATGTTTTTGAGAAGCTGCTGGTGTTATTAGTACCTCAATCAGAAGAAACATTCGTTTGCACTAGAGGGAAAAAAGAGCTTAGAAAAACCTTCTCCTGTGGGAAGCTTCATGCACCTTCCTCACCCTCCAGCAAATTCCTCCTTATCAGCTAAAATCAGGGTCCATCCTGCTGAAAAATGTACCCTTCACAACTAAAACTACTTAAACCTCAGTTATCAGCCAAATATACCCTAAATACAAGGCAGCCTTAACAGATGTTTCTGCTGATCTCACAGCAGCTCCCTTCCAAATATTTATATTCCGCATTATATTATGGAAGTGGCAAAAGTTTCTTTCCTCCCCAAGTGCCTTAATTTTGCAACAGAAATCAAAACAAGATACCCTGTGCTAGTTAACTGGAGATAATTCATTAGGTGAAGGTTTAATCAGGTATTTTTGTTGCTGCTTTGGCAGTAGGGATCACAGCCAGGCTAGCTGGAATTCTAGCGGAGCTAATCCGTTTTACACACCCCGGCTGCCCAGATAACGCTCCCTTCTTACCACTGGCAACTCCATCTAGCAGGGTGCTCCTTCAACGGGGATCACACACTCTTCCATGGATTAGAAAGTGGGCCAGCATAAGCAGAATTAACAGCAAATATCAAGTACAAGCTGGGATGTCACCTCTTGTTCTAGGTCCCTCGTCAGCCTGCTGTGACGGGAGGGTTCCTGCCACCCGCTCGTGGACACGGAGCGAGTCTGACGAGGGGATGTGCTGGGGCTAAAGAGAAGGAGACAGCTGCACACTGACATGCTTTGAACACCAGGAGAAAGCTCCTAGAACCAGCAAATGCTAGGAAGCCCAGAAATAATGCATGCAAAATTAAACTGCATTTCAAAAGGCAGGCTAAGGAGCCCGAGCAGCCTTAGACAAGTCACGCGAAATAAAACCAGCCTCTCTGCCCTCGAAGCTGCGTGTCCACCAGCACCAGCAACTGCCACATCCCATTCAGATTTTTCAGTTTATGTTTTCCCCCCTTACTTTCATTCCCTTCTTCCAACTATTTGCCTTTTGAGGAAAACGATTCTCCCCTTCAGCTTATTTCTACCACCCTTGAAAAACCCTAACCTGCTCTGTCTCCCTTCCAAAGCACCCGATAGCCCAGATGTTTCTACTTAGGACTATTTTTATTTACCACAGCTCAAGTCTGCCACCCTTCCAAATCTGCCAGCCTGCACAAGGACCCCCAGTCTCAGCTCTGTAGCATGGCAAAGTGGGACACACCGTCTTCACACTAAGTCAGCTCATTTTAAGTTAAGTGGCTTGGGAGGGGGGCACAGGAGCTGGTCCATCAGCAAATTGGATGGATTAATAATGGGTCAATAACAAGTGAACCAAGGGGGAAATGAGTCACCAAGAGTGACAACCAGAACAGGATAACAAGCCTAAAAACAATCAGTTCCTTGGCCTTTAGTTGTTCTTTACTTAACGTCTCTCATCGCATGGAAGAGCCCAAGACAGAGCTGCACAAAAAAATTCAGATGAAGAAGAGCTGGAGATGGGCAAAGCTTCATTTTAAACCATTCCTCACCACAATGATTACACCAGCAGCTTCCCCGGCGCCCCACGGCACAGGACTTCTCACTCCTCTGCTCATTCCTGATCGTTCCAACTTCATTGCAGTGTAAAAGGAGCTTCACAAGACCACTGCTCAGGTGCAAAATGCAAGCAGACTGAAAATATCAATCTGTGGTATCCTTTGCCCACTCCTAAATCAGCCCACCACTTCATCTCCGGGCTTCTGGAACAGATGGGACCTTCTGGCAGTCTTCAAACCACTCACCAGCACTTTCTCCCATAACAAAGCAAACTAATTACTAGAGCAAGATGCTATTTTCCATCAGTTCTCTGCTATTTTTAAAAAAATCAGCCAGCCTGGGGAGCTGATGCCTGAGGAAGGCTTTGCAGGAAAGCTGCACTGCCCTCGGAAGCCTAACGCAGCAGAATGAAACGCAGGCTGGCACGGAGGTGCAGAGCTTCACTAGGATTTTGCTCACCAAATACTTCTCTCACTCCATTTTTGCAACGATAGATGTGGACAGCCTGCTGAGGCACAAAAGAATCCCCCCCTTAGCAGAGGCTCTGCACTTTGGATCCCTAAACACAGCACAGCAAAGGCTGCTCCACGGACCAGCTCTAGCAGGCAAACGCTCCATTTTACGAGAGTGTTTTTCAAATCCTCTAAAAGCTTTTCAGGCAATTTTTTTTTTTTTCTGACTTAAGGATACATTTTTCTAATGCAACAGTTTTCTTGTTGATCCTGTAGGTGTTTTGCTCAAGCCAAGCATTTCCTTGCTATGCTGTGTTATTTTTTTCCCAAGAATCCACAAGCCTTTGCCAGCTTCAAGATAGCTGGAAATTGATTAAGAAATCACTAAATTCTAAACTTTCCAAATTCTTTCAGGAAAGCTTCTTCTGAAAATCACTGCAGAGGAATACAAAACTTAGATAAATTAGACAACAGGATCTAAAAAAGCCTGAGTTCCAGTAACACCAGTTCAGACACTTGGATGAAACCCAGACATCCAAGGATGTCAAACACTCCTAGAAAAAAATAATTGTGACAGGCAGCATCTCAGAAGGCACAAAAGGCTGCAGACAAAAGCCAATGGATTTTGTAATAACTAAGCAAATTTAGTAGTAGATTTGTGATCCACTGGGTATTTGTTGAGTGGGAAATAAACCAAAGCAGCTAGTTACATGTTGCCTAGCTGCAGACTGCAATATGAATAGTCTCCCTGCAGGTAAATCACTTTCTATTACTTCTAAGTACCCCAGGAAAAATACTAATTGAAAACACGGTTCTAATACTGTCCAGCTGGAAAACATCAGCTTAGGATGGAACTAGCTTGACATTGGCTGCCAACTGGCTATGCACAATGGAAAAGGAAATTAATCTCTTGCAGACAAGATGTTCTATTTCCCACTTCTCCCTTGTAACCCTCAAATAAACTCATTATTAACCAAAGGCTTTGATTCACACGGGGAAAGAAAAAAACCACATCACTGCATTTATGATAAAGCCAGTCTGGATTTCTGGGTTTAAAATGAAGGCTGACAAATTTTGACACAGCAAAAAGGAGAGGAACTGGAGAATGGCTTGTAGTTCAACAGTCCAACTGTCTTCTTGGCTACTCGTTAAAGAACAGACAAAACACAAAGACAAATGCTGTGCCACACTTCTGCATTGTCCCAGCCCACCCTCCTGCAGCTCCCTCCTGCTAAGAGCTTTTTTGCCCAGGCAGGTGCAGAAGGGATAAGCAGGAAAACCAAAGGTGACCCCATGGGTGTTGAGGCTGCTTTTTAATTTCTATTTAAATTCATGTAGATGCAGGATCCAACAGGTCAGGCTATGTCAGAAGGGTCATTCCCCAACCTGCTCATGACCCACAAGCTTCCTGAGCCTCCTCTCTGTAGGATTTCAACTTTGCTGAAACACTCCAGATTTTTATCCATATTCTCTCCAAATTCTCCAAGATGATAAAAAAACTATATGAAACCCTCACAACGCAGTGACTTTCCTTGTCATGGAAAAGCATCCTCCTTCTGCACCCAGATCATCCAGCAGATGAAGTCACTAGCTGGCACAACCACCCATGTCCATGTTCCCTACTTGCCTTTAGGTGATTGGACATGATTTGCACCATTTGCCTGAATCAGATAGTCTCATTTATGCTTCAAGTGGATTAAGGAACATTTGGATGAGTTATCAGCACAGGGGGCACTTAGCAGTTGGTAACAATTTCTGGGTCTGAAAAAGGACATCTGTCCACAGTCCTAATTATGTTTAAAACTGGCTTCTCCATCTATTATTGAGTAACCCAAGGAGGTCAGACAAGTGAGATATGGAAGCTGATGGCTGACGACATACATGGGAAAGCTTAGTTGGAAGTGAGAGAAAGATGAAATTCTGTCTGGGGTGCTGTCTATGGAAGCACTTCAAAAGAGAAGAGTTCAGCATTGCTATAATCACAGAAGACACTGAGAAGAAAGGAAAAAGCAGAGAGGTACAGAGGAGAACATGAACAACAAAGCCCAGAGGAAAAAAGGTACAAGTACCATCAGCTGAACAAGAGGACAAATAACACACTCATCAGAACATAAGAGATTCAAAGTTAACCATCCTCTCTGTAGCTTCTGAGTGTAGACAAACTTGTCAGATCAGAAAGTTTGGGACAGCTTTGTCTTGGCCTGATCCTACAGGAGAGGTGTTTCAGTGGGCTTCTTTCCAGAAAAGGTCAAGAGGAGAAGGGAACTGCCCCCAGACAGAGAGACTCCAGCCCAAAAACATCATCAGTCAGGCTACAACCTCACAAATCAACCTCCAGCACGACGGGAACATCCATACACATCCCACAGCTGCTTTGATGAAGCAATATAAACCAGCCTTATTCTAATTTGTTGAGTGACAACCCAATTCTACAAGCACGTATGTCAAAAGCTGGGTGAGCTATTAGCAGCTGATGACTTCCAGTGCCTCCCATCCTCACAACCCAAGTATGGAAATGATAAAAACTCAAAAAAACTGAATGTTCTGGAGTCAAATGAAAGTCAGAGGGAAGCAGAACCACCCAGAGCCTCCAAAGAGAGGACCCAGAGACAGGTCAGTTTAGCTGCCTTGTTGCTCAATTACCCCAAATTACTGAGTGCTTTGCAAATTTCATTTTCCCAAAGTTGGAAGGCTCATCTCTGCAAAACAGGGACAACAATCCCTGGCTTCAGAGAAAGGTAATGATTAATCCACAAAAAAAGCTGGAGAGAGACTTTTTTCAAGTGCATGGAGTTACAAGATGAGGGGGAACAGTTTTAAGCTGAAACAGAGGAGATATTAGGAACAAATTCTTCACTGTGAGGGTGATGAGATCCTGGCCCAGGTTGCCCAGAGAAGCTGTGGCTGCCCCATCCCTGGCAGTGTTGAAGGGCAGGTTGGATGGGGCTTGGAGCAACCTGGGCTGGTGGGAGGTGTCCCTGCCCATGCAGGGGGGTTGGAACTAGATGATCTTTAAGGTCCCAGTCCACCCAAACCAGTCAGGGATTCCACGAAGCACTCTAATGTGAGGCAAACACAGGAATCATTCATGCCTGGAACTAAAGGTTTGGACGGAACATGGGAAATAACCAGAATAATGACACTAAGACAATATATCAAAAAGCTTCTATGCAGTGTCCACCCAGAACATGGTGCAGGACACTAGTAAGGTGGAAGAAGTATTACAACTTGCCAGGAAAGACTCTATTCACACATAAATGAGGAAGAGATAAAGCTGAACAACCCTAATTGCAGCATTACTCGATACTAATGCCAAGACTTAAGCATTACTACTCACCAAACAGAAGTTCTGGGGTCAGATTGTTTTCACGTGCTTTACAATAACTAAAATACACACTTTTTTTACAGAAAGGCAGAATTTGCTTTCCTGTCACACCAATAGAAGGTGAGAAACTTCGTGCCTGGACTAATGACACAGACTTCCAAAAAACAAGCCTACATAAAATAAAACCAAACAGCTACCTGAGACAGGAAACAAAAATAATCAGTGTTCTTAATTCTTAGTTTTTCTCTTTCTGTATACAAGTCTGCTAGCCAAAGCATCACATTAAAAAAACCCTTTCAATTCATTAGTCTCCTTTTAAATAAGCTTTCCCTAAAAATACAACACGTTGTGTCTAAGAACATGCCAGCTTGGTGTAAGACAATGATTTCTTCACACTCCTATTCGTGCATCACAGGATGTATTTGAACATATATTTACAATCAGAAATATGTTAACACTCTTACACTACATGCACACCCTTGTATTCCTGCTTGCTTTGAGCTACTGCAGAAAAACTGATTTCTATTTGCAGCACCTATAGCTATTTCTAGCCAAATGTTCTGCTGTGCAAAGCTTCTCTATTAGGAGGCATAAAAACTAACAAGACAACCACTAAATCTCATACCCTACCCAGAGTGTAACTTGTATCTAAACCAGCCCAAAATGCATTCCTGGAGGGATAAAAGGAAACGAAAAACCAAGTTGGCCCTCCCAGACTTACAGCTTCTTGCAGGTATATAAAAAAATCACAGAATCATAGAATTATTAAGGTTGGAAGGGACCTTAAAGACCATCCAGTTCCAAACCCCTGCCATGAGCAGGGAACCACTAGACCAGGCTGCACAAAACCTCATCCAACCTGGCCTTAAAAACCTCCAGGGATGGGGCATCAACAACCTCCCTGGGCAACCCATTCCAGAGAGATTTGGGATCACTGCCCAAAGATTAAAACCAGCCTCTATGAGTGCTAAGGACACTCTCACCTTTATGCTTCCCCCGATGAGATCTGGAGGCTCTTCATCTGTTTCTAAGGCAACGTTGATGGAGGCGAAGGGGCGACTGGCCATCTGTTGCATCTCACGGAGTAGTTGCTAATTTAATAAACAGAAAAACATTATTATCACATTGTTCCAACACAAAGATGAAAAAAAAAACCACCACCCACAAACCCACCCCGTGCATCTGAGAGATTCTACCCAATGTGAAGGGATAATCAATGAATATGGAAAAACAACCTCCTGGTGTTTTAAAGGGCTTAAGGGTATCGGCAGATAATCGTAAATATTCACATTACTACAACTTAACAAGTTATTGCAGGTAAAGCTACACCCCACAGTCTTAGCCTGACCCTTCTGTGAGGGAAAACACATCTGCTTAAGTCTCCATAAAGCAGGAATTTACTTTTTAAGCCATGATGCTCTAGCTGTTTGTCAGCACCTGTCTGGGCCATGAGAGGACTCCATAGGATTTGTGGGAACCCCTTTAGACTCCGACTCCCAGCAGGATGTAACTACTGTCAGAAAGAATTTTGTACTATTTTTTACAACATCCCTAGCAAAATGCTGTCAGGCATCTAAGGAATAATCTTTTTTTTATTGTTGGTTTCCCTTCTGAAGGCAGCAAATATATCAAATGGCAAGCACGTCCTGGCTGCAATATGTTTTATTAAAAGAGAAAACATTTTCCTAGGTAAATCTCTGTAAGCCTTCGTGGCACAAGACATCTTTTTAAAGTCCTTTTAAGCATTACGATGCAGCTCCCTTTTTTTAACACACACACACAAGACACTTCCCATGGTGCCAGGGCTAGAAGCAGAATTTCAGCTCTGGCTGAGCTGTGGCCACTCTTCTTTGTGGGTTCAGCGTTAATCTCTAACACTAAAGCCAAGCTACATAACCTTTAAGTGGGTGCAGAAGCCATTACCCTAATTCCCAGAAGCAAATGGGCCTGACATGACCCAGTGCCCCTAGTTAATAGGAGAAGCAGCACCTGCTTTGTCCTGCTTGCAAAACCACAGCAGCCTTACCCTAAAGTGCAGCAACTTGTTGCACGCAGCTTCACACATTTTGCACGACCACTCAGCTGCAGCAATTCTACTTATACTCTGCATTTAAGCTGGACTGAGGCACCAACAAATGCCCTCTGTACTTCCCACCACCCCCATTTCTCCATGAATTGTGGGCAATTAGACCCTCCAAGCCCTAACTGAGCATTTACAGCACTCAAAAAGTGCTCAAGGAAACACCTCAAAACACATTGTGCCCTGAACAAGGCCCATCCAGCAGAGCAGAAAGGAAGATGCTGCTGCTCAGAGTGCAACTTCTTTAGACAAAACTAACTACATCATCATTTTCTTGAACTCATAAACCTTCTCTTTGCCAAGCCATCTTTTAGTTTTGGGGTTGTTTTTGTTGCAGGAAAAATGGAAGACTGTCCCTGCAAGCTTGGGGTTTGGATAAGGGGGTAGGAAGGTACAATGAGGTCGGTGAAACTAAACTTGGAGAGGGATATATAAGCCTATATATATATATATAGGCCTGTATACATAAGCCTGTTCTCAGCCTAATAAAAAAATATAACAACATACTGCTATAAAACCAGGTAGAAAAGTTTTGCCTCATTTCTGAGGAAAAAAAAATAAAGGGGCCAAAAAAAAGGCACTTTGGAGCAGACTGTAGATACTGTCACAAGGCAAAAAAAACCCCAAGGAATTCACACAAAGGGAGCTGCACGAAGCATTTGCAAGGAAACTTGTGTGTAACTCACACTCGGGTAAAGGAACACGAGGAGTTTTGGAATATTTAAAGCACACCAGCAGATTGCAGACTGCAGCAAGTGTGAAACAGATTGCTGGGTTGTTGTTCCTGCAATTGTCCCCTTCAGCTATCATAAAGCGCTTTGTTTAATGCCCATAAAATCAAAGAACAAGCTGTCCTGATGAAGATGTCCAAGAGACTTACGAACTAAAAGCTATTAGCTCTTTGAAGGAAGTTCAGTTTATCAAAGGAAATGTGCAATTTGGCAACATGACTCCTATTAAAGTCAGTAGTAGCATCAAAAAATAACAGCCCGAGCAGTGCTGCGAAGGCAGAGATGCCTCCGAGTGCTACAACATGAGCAGTGGGAAGAGAGTTGCTGACAGAAATTGTTGCCTTTGTTGTCTGAAAAGGCCATAGAAAGATCTTGTTTTGGAGGCTGCCCCAAAGCCAGTTGATTCTCAGCTAACAGTGGCCAAACCAGGTAAAAGCAAAAGTCCAAGCTGCAGCCAAAGCAGCAAATGCCTAAAGGGAGAACATCCTTTTCCTAACATAGAATCATAGAATGGTTTGGGTTGGAAGGGACCTTAAAGATCATCAGGTTCCAACATCCCTGCTATGAGCAGGGACACCTTCCACCAGACCAGGCTGCACAAGCCTCATCCAACCTGCCCTTGGACAACTCCAGGGAGGGGGCAGCCACAGCTTCTCTGGGCAACCTATTGCAGTGCCTTCCTACCCTCATGGTGAAGAATTTCTTCCTGACGTCTAACCTAAATCTCCCCTCTCTCAGTTTAAAACCATCACCCCTTGTCCTATCACTGCCCTCTTTGGTGAACTCTCCCCAGCTTTCCTGGAGCCCCTTCAGGCACTGGAAGGTGCTCTGAGGTCTCGCTGGAGCCTTCTCTCCTCTTCCTTGCTGCTCCAGCGCTTTGATCATCTTCGTGGCCTTTCTCTGGACTCTAACAGCTTCATGTCCTTCCTGTTATGAGGGCTCCAGAGCTCTACACAGCACCCCAGCTGGGATCTCACCAGAGCAGAGCAGAGGGGCAGGAGCACCTCCCTCGATCTGCGGGCTATGCCTTTTACGATGCAGACCAGGTCGTGGCTGGCCAGGTGCAGGACCTTGCCCTTGGCCTTGTTGAACTCCATGAGGTTGGCATGGGCCCACCTCTCCAGCCTGTCAAGGTCCCTCTGGACGGCTTCCCTTCCTTCCAGGCTGTCAACCCCACCACACAGCTTGCTGTGGTCAGCACACTTGCTGAGGAGACACTCAATCCCTCTCTGTCCATGTCTCCACCTACGATGTTGAGCAGCACTGCTCCCCATACTGACCCCTGAGGGACACCACTCATCCCTTGCCTCCACTTGGGCACTGAGCCAGCTTCTGGTGTAGCACAAGGCACGTTACAAAACCAATTCCACCCCCCCAAAAAAAACCAAAACAAAACATAAATTTGAAAAATAATTGTTCTGTACCTAGAATGTCACTCCCTCCCCCAGGGCAGGCAGGGTGATTGTTCCACCTGCGCACGTATTTGGTCGGTGTGTCAACGTTTTAATTAAAATCTTTTTCTTATGTTGTAAAGGAGAAATTGTGGCATTTCCCCAGCCAAGACATTGGGCTTGTCTTTAGAAATCAGCAGCAGTTAACATCAAGATCCTCCAGCACCTGGCTTACCCTCACTCCTAATGATTGGCTTTCTGAGACTTCAAGTAATGAACCTCCAGACACTTTCCAGCAAACCTCTGCTTTCCAGATCACAAAATTAATAAGATAACCTGGGAATATTTTAAATCACTTAGGTCTGAAGAGGATCTTAAAAGGAAAAACATTTGACAGGCTTACAATAAAAACACATCAAAAAGCACGTCCTGGAACACACTGGCCTAAATATTTAAGTGACCACAAACTGTGAGAACCTGCACAACTTCCATTTGCATTGGGGTTTTTTTTCTTCAGTCCCAGAAGAAAAACTCCTTCCAAAAAATCCATAAGCTAACGCAATTGCAGAATGGGAAGTGCTGAAATAACACATGAAGGATTAGGTGCAACTAGACACTAAAAGAACACGACAATAAGCAAACTCAACAGGTCTATGGTGGAGGAGAAAAACAGCAAGGAGAATGGGGGACCATTGAGACTGCTCAGCTGACTGCCCAGGACTAGAGGTACAGATTCAGTAGTGAATGGTGCAGAAACTAGAGACTTACAGGTTGGCTTGGGTTGGAAAGGACCTTAAAGATCACCCAGTTCCAACCTCCTGCATGGGCAGGGATACCTCCCACCAGCCCAGGTTGCTCCAAGCCCCATCCAACCTGCCCTTCAACACCTCCAGGGATGGGGCAGCCACAGCTTCTCTGGGCAACCTGGGCCAGGGTCTCACCACCCTCACAGTGAAGAATTTCTGCCTTAAGTCTAACCAAAATCTGCCCTCTTTCAGCTCAAAACTGTTTCCCTTCATCCTCTCCCTCCCTGCCCTTGTCCCAAGCCCCTCCTCAGCTTTCCTGGAGCCCCTTCAGGCCCTGGAAGGTGCTCTAAGGTCTCCCTGGAGCCTTCTCTCCTCCAGCCTGAACACCCCAACTCTCTCAGCCTGGCTCCAGAGCAGAGCTGCTCCAGCCCTCTGAGCATTTTCGTGGCCTCCTCAACTCTGTTCAACAGCTCCATGCAGTGTTCCATACCAGTGGCTCTTTAAATCCATACATGTTGAGTAATGGGTAATCCAAAATGAATAGTGTGCTACTGATGGGAGAAAAACTGCCAGAGGAATTGAGAAAAACCTTTTGATACAGTAGCACAGGCTCTCACACAAAAGAAAAACAGCTATGCAGGTTACCAGGTTAATTGACTAATATAACCTATGCTGTGTTTTCTGACAAGAAAAGCCCCAACATTTCATTCAAGATAATAAAGCAGTCACCAGTGTCTGTGTAACCACCCTGCTACCTTCCATCTCAGTCACTGCCCCCTGTGGAGCCTCTTTTATGAGCACAGGGCTGGGGCTCTGATATTTTCAGCCATGAAAGATGGCTGATTTTTCCAGAAGAAAGCCACATGTTTGGGATTTTATTTGCTCCTTTCAGAGCATGGCTTTAAAAAAAAAATAAAGCTAAGGAAAACAGCTATCTAGAACTTGTAATGAACTCAAGTTTTAGCAGGAGTATTTAAGCTCATTTTTGAAGTGAGATGAGAAAGAAAGGATGAAGTAGAAATTCAAGGAGGAAAAAAACCATGGGGGTGGTAAGTGAACAACAGGTTCATTCTAAGGTAGAGTAAGAGCAAAAGAAGCAGGACCCCACAGGAAAGGGAGGAAAGTGTTCCCAGCAGACAGGATGTAGGGTATCAGCAGGAATGTCTGGTACCATTACACCAGTCAGGGGTTGGTGGAGGTGAACTTTAAAAAGAGAAGGCAGGAAAAAGCACAGAATTAGAGAATCATCATGGTTGGAAAGGACCTCTGAGATCACAGAGTCCAACCATCAACACACAGAAACCAACCCAAACAAACACACACAAAAACAACAAATAAAAAATACCCACCACGAAATACAACACAACTCCCAACCTTGACCACTAGAGCATGTCCTGAAGTGCCACATCTACACGTTTCTTGAACACCTCCAAGGATGGTGACTCCACCACCTCCCTGGGCAGCCTGTTCCACTGTCCAACCACTCCTTCAGGATAGAAATTGTTCCTAATATCCAATCTGAACCTCCCCTGCTGCAACTTCAGGCCATTTCCACCAGTCCAACTGTTACTTACTCAGAAGAGGCCAACACCCACCTCTCTACAACCTCCTTTCAATAGCCTTATCAACAGGTTATTTTTCCCAGGAAATGTGGAGATCTAGTCCTTCAAAGTACTTCTGAAATTCAGATCCCTCTGAGCCTACAGCTTGTTTAAGAGATAACGTATTTGTTCTCGAGAAAGTTTTGCTGAAGATATTTCAACAGAGCAAGGTTCATGTTCCTTTCCTTTGATGAGACAAAACCAATCAGAGGTCATCCTTTCAGGATTCACATTGCAACCTTCGAGTCTGCAATGAATTTGGGATGTTGCTGCAAAGGGAAGGTTATGATCAACCTCCTGCTGAACTGGATCTCCCCTGCTGTACCACCATGGAGAAGTCCTGCCCTGCTCTAATGAACAAGGAAAATCACCACATTCTCCATGCTGTCCACAGCCAACTTGAAAAACCAGGATACTCTGGCATCAGCTGCGTGTTCTGAACTGCTGCCCTGTCTCTATTGCAAGGATGAAGTGCTCCAATGGGCCAAAACCCAGAGCTCACAAACAGCAGCAGGTCAAAAGAAAAAGGTCCAGACGCATGGAAAGAGAAGAAAGATAAAGAATATAAGGAAACAAAACAATTTGTATCCTTGTTGTTTGAGAGATTTGGTGTGGGGGGAATAAACATATCTGGGGGCAGAACAGACTGTTTGGGATGTTTCTTTACCAAGCTGAAGCGTGGAGCTCTGCCACGCAGAGGGGAAAGATGTTATTCTCCAGTGTGGATTCAGCAGCTCTGGTTGCTGTTCATCCCTCCAGCCAAAGCTAAACAGAGGCTGATAAGGAAACAGAACAATGTTCCCTCCTTCTTCCTCACCAGTCTTTTAAACAGCATCAATTCTGCAAAGTTACTCAAGTGTGTCAGTCCCCTTACGTGCTCCCTCCAAGGCTTCACACAACATGAAAAATACACGGTCAAATACCTAAATAGAATCACAGAAGTGTTTTGGTTGGAAAAGACCTTCAAGATCATGAAGACTAACTGTTAACCCAGCCCTGCCCAAGCCACCACTGCCCCATGTCCCTCAGCACCACATCTACAGGGCTTGGAAAACCCTCCAGGGATGGGGACTCCCCCCCTGCCCTGGGCAGCCTGGGCCAGGGCCTGACAACACTTTCCAGGAAGAAATTGTTCCTCATATCCAATCTCAACCTCCCCTGGCACAACTTGAGGCCATTTCCTCTTGTCCCATCACTTGTTCCTTGGGAGCAGAGCCCGACCCCCCTGGCTCCAACCTCCTCTCAGGCAGCTGCAGAGCCAGCAGGTCTCCCCTCAGCCTCCTTTGCTCCAGCCTGGACACCTCCAGCTCCCTCAGCTGCTCCTGCTCAGACTGGTGCTCCAGCCCTTCCCCAGCTCCCTTGCCCTTCTCTGGACACGCTCCAGAACCTCAAGGTCTCACTGCATACACCAAGCAAAGGGTAACAAAATTGTCCCAGGGAGGCTTATCAGCTCTGACTGGGTCACTTGCTTACTGAAGTCACAGCATTTTTCTAGAGGTCAGAGGATGAGGAGTACTCCTCTCTTTCCAAAACATCCTGGGCAGAGTGGTTACACTGACAGACCAGCATTTTGACCTTGTCCCTGCACATCCTGGATTGTTCTAAGGGCTTCATTTGAATTCAGAGGGTGGCTCATCCCTTTTGGGCACAAATACAGCTTTATGTACGCACAAAAACTCTCAACTACCTATTTCCAGGCACCACTGCATGACTAACTCTGAGAACCTTGCCTGGAGAACTTGCCCCAGAGCTCCTGCCTTAATGATATCTGCCAAAACTGCAGCTCACAGGCTGCTGAGAACCCAGGTGGGAAGGGGACATCACCCTTCTGGGGTTCCTAAGGGCCTCTGGAGAAGGTGTCCTTTCCAGTGGTGGTGGCAGCTAGACATGGCATGTCTACATGGCCAGCACTGATGGCTGCTCAGCCACCACTGTGGATTACTTTGAAGGAACATCCTCCCATCCTGGTGTGGGAACCTCTGCTTTGTGTTACGGTTATATGGTGACCTTGGGGCAACAGAGAGAAGTCAATGGAATTACCTCCTCCAAAATAAAAAAGGACATCAGCAAAGAAACAAACATACAAGACATTAATATTCCGTGAAGACGAGCCACATTGTCTCAGAAATAAGTGATTTAAAGCATTTAACCACAATTACATTAACTACCATGTAAGTCAACAAACAATTTTCTCTGACGCTTCCATCATCCCTGAAAATGAAGTTTTTCAGCCCCTAGAGCAATGCACATATTAATGTCAGCTAATTAGTTTTGTAACTGACTTTGCAGGCTGTGTCGAAAGAGAGAGGAGGAGAGGATTAATGTTCAAATGCTTCTCAACAGGCATTTCTACACTTCAAAACTACAACAAACCAGAAAGCAAAGCTGCTGGGAACTTGCCTCATGCTGAAATGACAGAAGATATTTAATTCAGGGCTGATTAAGATAAGTAAGTTATTCATCATAATCATGCCCAGTAGGAGGGCACAGAAAACCTGACCTTTAGTAAGAAGAGTGAGATATAATTTCTTTTTAAAAGAGCAGAAGTATATAGTCCATACAGGCTGCAATATATCCCAATACCAGATAATTAGAAAATAGCAGAGCATACCTTTGATGGACTAGAGCTCTTCTAGCATAACTGCACAACATGCTTCTCTCCCTGATCTTTCCAAACAGCTACATTAGATGCCTGTACCACTGATTCCTATCACCAGGAGCCTGAAATGACAACAGCTTCACCAGGCACAGTTGTGGGCTTTTCTGAATGAGGCTGAACTCTCCTCAACTTGATAGTCTAGCTTCAGCATCACAAAAACTGGCCAGCTGGTCTTTTTTGGGATATGCCAAACCCAACTGCATTCTCTAGCAGCACCACTAAAGGTGGGCAATGGGTACAAAGTGGTACACAGGAGCTTTAACCTGGGTATGAGAAAACAAGAGCCCTGGAACAAGCTGCCAAGGGAGGTTGTGGAGTCTCCATCCCTGGAGACATTCCAAACCCACCTAGACATGTTCCTGTGGGATCTGCTCTAGGGGATCCTGCTCTAGCAGGAGGCTGGTCTAAATGATCTCAAGAGGTCCTTTCCAGCCTTCAACACTCTGTGATTCTGTGAAAGATGATGTGAGAAGAGCTCAGTTGGAACCCAACACTGTGTCTGTGGCTGCCAACCTGATAGGATGGTCTCCTCCATGGATGTATTAAAGCTACAAATGGTCAACTGTAACTGGCCATCTGTGAGTTCAACCAAGATGAGCTCCATTAGGCACAGAAGTGACAGCAGCATGTTCAAACAAAAATGGACCATCAGCTTCCTTCTGAGCTGGAATCTCTTGTCAACATTAATATTTTGGGATGTTTCTCCTCTTCGGGGCATCTCTTATTTCTGCTATAATTTCCTTCAGTTGGTGACCAAAGCAACACAGATCACAGCAGAGAGCACACAGCCTTTGTGTTTTGGAAAAAGCCTCCAGGCACTGTGACTTGGTTCCCATTCACGGATTTTACATGTAGGGGTAGTGGAAAAAGTTATGATGATTTGATCTGACCTCCTGCACAGCACAAACCATTGAACTGCACCCTGTGACTTCCACAAGCACGTGACTTGGATCGACCTGGAAAGGATCCTTCCAAAAGCCCCCAAATTCTGATCTGAGAGCCAACGTTTCTAAAACAAAAAATAACAGATGACTGGCACTGCTACTGTCACCATTAAAAAGAGGAGAAAAAACAAAACAGGTTTTAACCCCAGTTGCAGACGTTGGCTGATCATTTAGAGGATCCTCAACCCACCATGAATCTTCTACGGTTCCTTTTCACAATGACTCACTGTGTTCTTCCTTGGATAAAATGAGCAATTTGTGATGCTTTAGTCTCTTGCTTATCTTCCAGATAACAAATTAATCCTGCAGTTTTGTTCTGTATTACCTGCAACACCCAAGACATTGCTGAGACCAGAGTGGACACAGTGCTCCAGTAACTCGTTAAACCACACCACCTCTGTGCTGTTACTTTATTACTCTACCTACAAACACATGAACTGGGAATTTACTATGCACACAATTTCAGTCTAATTTCCAGGGAACAGGTGTTTTGGGAAGTAAACTCCCCCTATAAATACATACTCAGGCTGTCGTTTAATCCTGTAATCAGAGAATCTTTAAGGTTGAAAAGACCTTCAAGATTATCAAGTCCAACCATAATGCAGCTACTACAACCACTAAACTATACCCTGAAGCACCACATCTAAATGCTTCTTGAACACCTCCAGGGATGGTGACTCCACTACCTTCCTGGCCAGCCTGTTCTAAAGCCTCACCACTAATATCCAACCTAAACCTCCCCTGGTACAACTTCTACCCATTTCTTCTTGTCCTGTCGCTGGTTACTTGGGAGAAGAGACCAACACCAGCCTCTCTACAACCTCTCTTCAGGTAGTTGTAGAGAGCAAGAAGATCTCCCCTGAGCCTTCTCTTCTTCAGACTAAACAACCCCAGTTCCCTCAGCCTCTCCTCATATGACATGCCCTCCAAACCCCTCACCAGCCTCGATGCTCTTCTCTGAACACACTCCAGGACCTCAAAGTCTTTCTCACTCTGTGGAGCCCAGAACTGCACACAGTACACAAGCTGTGGCCTCACCAGGCCTGCATACAGGGGCACAATCACCTCCTTACTCCTGCTGGACACACTGTTTTTGATGGCCTTCTTGGCCAACTTGGCCAACTCTGCTGGCTCATGTTCAGCTGGCCATCCACCAGTACTCCCAGGTCCTTTTCCACCAGGCTGCTTTCCAGCCACTCTTCCCCAAGCCTGTAACGTTGCATGGGGTTACTGTGACCAAAGTGAAGGACCTGGCACTTGTCAATGAGACAACCAAGTAATGTCTTGTCATGAGACAACCCAGCGTGCTGACCAATTAATTACAGAATCATAGAATGTTTTGGGTTGGAAGGGACCTTTAAAAGTCACCTAGTTCAACCCCAACATGCAGTGAGCAGGGACATCTTCAACTAGACCAGGTTGCTCAGAGCCCCGTCCAACCTGACCTGGAATGTTTCCAGGGATGGGGCATCTCCCACCTCCCTGGGCAACATGGGCCAGGGCTTCACCACCCTCAGTGTAAAAAATGTCTTCTTTATATCTAGTTTAAATCTCTCCTCTTCCCATCCAAAACCATTACTCCTTGTCCTGCTAAAAAGCCTGTCCTCTGTGTAAATGATCTGCTTGCCATGATTTCTCACTCCCCCAGTTCATGTTTTCTCCACCAACTATGCCAACAACAAGTGCATATTTTCCTCTCAGCTGACAGACACCAACTAGCACTGTCTGTGCTGGCAAACAAGAAGGCCTACATGCCAAACCACTGCTGGGAGCCTGAAGAGAACAGCAGCAAAGTTTGGCACCAGCACATCTCATTTTTTCAAAGCCTTCCAAGGCACCTGGGACTGCTCAAATCAAGGAACATTTGTTACCTGAACTTTTAATGTTCTTGTGCAAGGCCAACACCAGATCCTTCCAAGGAGACACTGCTGGAGACTCTAGTGATGAAGACCCTGATCGACAGTTACAGTTTGGAAATATTTCAACCCTGAATCCTCCCCCTTGACAAGGGATACCTTAAACCACAGTCTAAAGGAGAAGACATAAGAGATGAATGAAAGACTAACAGGTGAGAGGAAGGGGAAGAAAACGAAGACAGGGCAGTAAATAAACACATCCCTTGGAAAGTCTTTGGTGTGCAAGTGAACACAGAAAACACCTTTCTAAATGATATTCAGTGTTCATGGACGTTACAGCAGAGCTGCTGGTGAAAAAAAGAAGAGCTGCTACATTTTGAATACACTTGGGAGGCAAAGAGATTTCAGCAAAGAAGAGGTCAGGGAGGAGAAGGATAATCCCTGCAGCAAATCAATACACAAAGCTCATCCTGAATAAGCTGGGCACCGCACAGAGTAAAAATGTTCAGTCCTGGATACTCTTGGCAATGCAGGAGGCAAAACACAGACAATTTTATGTATGTTACGGGAGCTCCAGACACCTCAATTTAGTTATCTCTCTACGTGCTTGGTGTTGATGCTCCCTAACACATCCTGGTGGGGCACAGGAGGTGACCCCACTGACCCCCACGCAGAGAGTTACACCAGGTCAGCCAAATCACCATCCCTGCTCCATTCGCTGGGAATGTTAAGAGGAGCTATTTCTTGCTTAAGGTGGAGGGCACAAAGTAGATGGAAGGTGGAGAGGATAGGAGCTGGATGCTCAAATGAAACAATAGGCCAGAAAATTCTGGCCAGCAGATGAGCATATTCAATTCCTAATGCTGCTCCCGCACTCGGTGCATTATTCGCCATTACCACCTTGATACATTTAACGTGTCATTTTCTAGAGACAAGATAGAAAGATTTCCTACCCTTATTTCCTAGTGTCATCCACCCCATCTTAAGCCTCCTATAAAAGCTGCCTTTTTATTTCCATTTTCCCTCTTTAAGGTGTCTGAAGATACTTAGACTCGGTGCTCACTGGAGAGGGAATAAACACACATTTTACAATCCCATCTCCTCCATGCCTGATATGACACAAATTGCTCCCATTTTTACTTCAGGTCAAGTTTTATACTCTGCAAGGCCTGAACTTCTGTGCAGTGCTCCAAACTAATTTTCCTACTGCTATCCATTTGCTATGCCCTGTTTGCACACCCAGAAGACCTTTTTGCCTTAAGGCTGAAAAACATCTGCACTGGCATGTGCCAACGGTAGGTCAAAGAGGATTAGCTGCAGGAGGGGAAGGAAAAAAAAGGCAGGAGAAACCTGTATTTTACAGGATCCTGAGGTAGATTCTGGACGGGAAGCTCACTGCTTTCTCAGGAGTAATGCAAATTTAGTTTCAATCAAATGATACTGCTCTGTTCCATGAACCTGATACACCAAGCACTGCTGTACAACTTCACAGAATCACAGAATGGCTTGAGTTGGAAGGGACCTTAAAGATCATCCAGTCCCAATCCCCTCTGCATGGGCAGGGACACCTCCCACCAGCCCAGGTTGCTCCAAGCCCCATCCAACCTGCCCTTCAACACTGCCAGGGATGGGGCAGCCACAGCTTCTCTGGGCAACCTGGGCCAGCAAAGGATTTCTTCCTAATGTCTCACTGAAATCTCCCCTCTTCCAGTTT
Source organism: Apus apus (assembly GCF_020740795.1). Lineage (NCBI taxonomy): Eukaryota > Metazoa > Chordata > Aves > Apodiformes > Apodidae > Apus > Apus apus. The sequence continues at coordinate 113,358,268 of NC_067285.1, read as the reverse complement.
TAATCCATTACCCCTTGTCCTCTCCCTGCCTGCCCTTGTCCCAAGCCCCTCCCCAGCTTTCCTGGAGCCCCTTCAGGCACTGGAAGGTGCTCTCAGGTCTCCCTGGAGCCTTCTCTTCTCCAGGCTGAACACCCCAACTCTCCCAGCCTGTCTCCAGGGCAGAGCTGCTCCAGCCCTTAAATCACCTTCATGGCCTCTGGAGCTCAAGGAGCTCCAGGAGCTCCATGTCCTTCTTATGTTGGGGGCTCCAGAACTGGACACAGTGCTCCAGGTGGAGTCTTCTCCCAGCACATTTTCCAAGCAACACTGTCTGAACAACTTTGCCTCCTAGACCTTTCCACACACTCCCTCTTCTGTCCTACACACACCTCAGACGAAGCTTGAGCTATCTACTTTTCACTCTGCACTGTGCTAAGAAGTTCAGCCCTTGCAATCCTTCCACTGGAAGCAGAAGTGTTTGATAGCTGGGAATGACCTGCAGATTGCTTTGCATTTTACTAATGTTTGGGTGAAGATTAGACAACAAGTGCAGAATTCCCAGAACACAAGCCATGGGATACACAAGACTGTAGCTGGACTACTTCTAAAAATATAGTCCAAACCAGAAAAAATATCTTCCCCCAGGGCTGCAGCAGATACTATCTTAAACCTTACAATCTGCTGTCAGAATCTGGTGTCCTGCTACTGCTTCTTCATCATCTTTCCTTTTACCCTGCTTCAAAATCATAATATGGTGGGAGGAGGAGGAGTTGGTCTCCCATCGACTGTGGCAGCAGTTTATAGAGGAAAAAAAAAAAGATAAAATACACTTGTCTCAGTCTAGTCTGCAAATTCTGAGACCCAAGACTCCTGTAAGGGTGACAGAGAAACCAAAGAGCAGCCAATGCCAAAGGAAGGAAGAATTACAAACCTAAAAATCCCACGCTTCAAAAACAGCCTCAGAAGAACAAACTTGTGTGCACTTCATGCTTGCAGCGTAGCAAACTGCTATTAATCATTATTTCAACTAATAATGTTTAAAGGGAGCCTTGACAGGATTTATTTGAGGCTGTATAAAAAGCTCCCTGTGAGCTATAAAACAATCCTAGATAATACCAAAAAGTCAAAGAATTTTGGGGCAGACGTTTGTTTCTGGAGATAATTCCTATTAATATATCTAATAATGGCATGACAAAGATTTTAAACAGTTTCCTCAAGTTTTACAAGTATTTTTAATGACAGATGGAACAGCAGAGATTATGAAGTACAAGACAGAAGCACTAGATGTAAGGAAGGAGCAAGACAAATAACAGCAAAAGGCAAGAAACTGCCAGGAAAAGAACACACTGATCAACTGCTTCTCAAGCAGCCACAGGTGGAAACTGAATTTAGACTAAAACACACCAAGGTGTTGCTACAATGCCAGCTTTTTTCCTTAAAGCATCCATTAGGCTGAAAGGAACTTAAATTATACAGACATTTTTCATTTAGGCCACTGCTAAAATATTTAAACTGAGCTCCAAAGCACAGTGTTTCCTTCTCAGTCCATGTTCCTTATACATTCCTAGATAACATTTAACCCCAGGAGCCAAAAGGGAATGTTATGCTGACTCCAGCTTCCTTTCTTGCCAAGAAAAGGAGAAGGAAAAAAACAGCCTGCCCTAGTAAAAATTTATCTACCTTCAGAGAATACAGAAAACCTCAAAGACTTGAATTATTTCAAAGATTAAGGGTTATCTGTGTGAAAACCACTGACTATATTATGCATTTGAGTTCACTAGTAAGAGCAAAAACATCTGAAGCAGAAAGAAGAGGAGGGAAAGAGTTATCAGACACAATCCTGCTTTATTATAAGAAAGGAGATCCTCAGATTGAATACATTTATACTATTCCCACTGGGAAGCAGAACCAGACACAAATTTTTGAAGATTTGCAAGAAATGAACACCGACACAGAACTTCAGCCCTGGAAAAATTAATCCCCAGAACACTCTTGATCAACTAACGTAGGAATAAAACACCCTTGGATGGAACAGTTAGATGTCTGGGTGCCTGCAGCTGCCAAGAGCTTCATCCCAGCAGGACAGCCGGGAGGAAAATCTATGGGAATTGGGCAGATTTCCCCCTAAAATCCAAAAGCAGGGGAAGAGACACACTCCTTAGGAAAAGCTACCTGCTCTTGGGTGATCATGTACAGATGCTTACATAGAGATGGACACACTGGAATCAAGTCTGGCTTCTCTCCTTTTGCATGCAAGCCAAGAGTTTGCACCAGACAAAGCTCCTAAAAATAATCCCAGGCACAGCCCAGCCTGACCTCTGCTGTATTTCTACATTTTCCAAAGCTTCTTCCCATGGTTTTTGTGCTCACCACAGCAAGAAAGCCCAGGAACGGGCGTCGTCTGCCTTGCAGCACCCAGGACTTGCTCCTCTACTATCTATTTCTGCATTTGTGCTTAAAAATGAGAAATCAGGACATGTTCTGTATGCTACTGAGCAACAACAGGCTGGCCAGTCTATCTCAGTCAGACTGAGTGCTTGGAGGGTAACATGAAATTAGTTCCAATTGAGAAGCAGGAAAAAAGGCTGGTTAAAAAAAAATGATCATCAAATACATCAAGGATAAAGAAGAAGAAACCATATTTTGGGGGGTGTGAGGCAGACATTTTTATACATGTTGCAAAGAAGAACAAGTTGGGAAGCTGGTATGGTCCTTGGATTAGTGAGGGGGAGAAAGCTCTGGCACTAAAAGTTGCCTGTGTAAGTGGAGCCCTACAGCCTTCCAAACCGGGGGTGGCTTCTCCCACTTTTATCCTATGCTACTAAGTCCCAGGGGAAAAGAAAACATAACCACAAAACATTAGACAAGCTTTTAATTTGAAAATGGGGATTAGCCTTTTCTTAAGAGATTAAAGCAGGAGCTTGTGGCTCAGAGATTCAGTGCAAAAACTTCCTCTTTCTAAAGTGATGCAAAGAATCTCCTGATCTGCAGCGGGTTAGTATTCATGCTGTCTGGAAACCAAGCTCTGGAGACTCAGCACATTCACCCCCATTTTTTTTGTGCTTCACAAACTGCAGCACCAGGACACTAAAAGAGCATCATTTGTCACTGAAGCTGCAATCAAAAGTACACTATTATAAATCCCTAAACAAGCATTTATAGATTAGTGAAACTTATCCTTAACTGAAGGTTAATGATATGCACATGTGAAGAAACACAAGAAAGAACTATAAAAAAAGGCATTTAAAAGACAGATTTTGTCATTTCAACCTCTCTTCGTCGTGATGCCCAGCAACTTTGTTTAATCTTCCAAACCACAGCTGCCACCAGGAGCAAAGACAGGAAACAACTGTAAAGGAAAAAAAAAAAATACAGATCTTATGTCCTTGTTCATAGTATAAAGGCAGCTGAAAAACTCCAGCAAATAAAAAAAAACCTAGACTCAAAGTTCATGTAATACTTAGAGGTGCTTTGATGAAAGATAATACAGCAGTGCAAAATGTTTTGCACAGTTCAGTGCTCATGACACCTGGTGAGGAACAATGCACATCTATTTCCAGAGAAAACTCTTGTTCCAAAGTTACCTGTTTGACCTCCTTATACAGCATCCACCAATTTTCACCAGAGAATCAAAACAGTGAGGCTGAAAGATTTAATCAAATTGGAAATGCCAGTATTGACTGTCTTTGGAGGCTTTTCAAGTGAGAGGATAACCCAAAAAAAAAAATAAAAGCTTTGAAGGAAGCAGAGAAAACAGATTATTTTTTTTTTCTTTCCCAAATTACAAAAATAAGATAAAAGCAGATAATAGTTGGACTCTTTTTAACTGGCTGTTGCAAAACTGTGGGCATTTCTTGTTTTCCCCAAATCTAGATTGCTTTTCTTAAATCTAAAGAGAAGAAGATGAATAGATTTATCAGCTTCTAGGGAAAATGCAAAGCAGCAGATATGACAAAAAGCAGTTATAATAACAAGAATAATAAAAGCTGACTTTATTGACAGTTAGCATCTTATCACACTGAATACCTAATGAGCAACTTCAAGGCACACAAGCTTCCTCCCATCAACATTTTCCCTTTGTGTATCTGAACCACAGTGAACTCTTTTCAAGTACCACACTGATGGGGAAAAGAAAATGTCACCCAACTAACCTCCTTCCCCATGCCCTAGAGTATATTTAAAGAGTGTGCTCAAAGGTAGATTCACCAGAGTAAGTGATTTATTTCCTGAAGTGCACTGTTTACACCCACTGCTGTGCTCTGTGTGCATGAACAGGGGTTTCTGTGGAAGGGGGAACCAGCCCCTCTCCCCAACTCTGGGCACGGTTCAGTCCTCATCCTTCTAGGGCTCCTGAGGGAGCCTCACATCCATGGAGGAAAGACCACGGTGGGAGAAAGGCTGTGGAGACTCAATAGCTCCTCCCTTTGAAAACAAACTCAGCTCTGCTTCCCAAAAAAATCAATCCTCTTTGCAGATCCCCAAGCCTCCTGTGGTTTGCACTGTGCTCTCCCACCTTTACTCATACCATCATCCATGACCCCAATGACTTCCTCTCCTTGGACGTGAAGCCACAGTTGCACTCCTGACCCAAAACACATGGCTTATGATGACGGATGGCATCTCATCCTACCAGTTCCCTGTTGTCCTCTCTTGTCAAAGATGGTCATTTGCCTTGTACTATTTCTTCACTATGAGAGTGGTGAGACCCTGGCCCAGGTTGCCCAGAGAAGCTGTGGCTGCCCCATCCCTGGCAGTGTTGAAGGGCAGGTTGGATGGGGCTTGGAGCAACCTGGGCTGGTGGGAGGTGTCCCTGCCCATGCAGGAGGTTGGAACTGGATGATCTTCCTTCCAACCCCAACCAGTCTGGGATTCTATGACCTCTGAGGGACTGCACCTTTGCTCCTTTGAGCACCTAAAAGTCCTGTCCTACAACATCAAATGTTTCAGCAGACATTTATCATGATGGAAAGGACAGACAGCAGGAACCATTCCCTGAGATGCAGGAGGAGCTGCTCCTGATTATGTATAACTATCCATAACCTATATATTGTAAAAACTGCATGTGGTCAGGCACTGAGCACACAAGGGAGAGCCAGTGGGCAACGTGATTATATTTTTCAAGCTTAGATATTTAAGAAACACGTTTTCCTATCCTACTGTACATGATATTAAAAAATTGGCACTTGTGTGACTTCAGCACTAGAACGTCTGCGCTGCTTCCAGAGACTCCTACTGTGCTTATTTCTTTAGAAATTTAAGCAGGATCAAGGAGAGATTTGTTTGGCCTCTTTCATTTTAAAAGGACTGTATTCCAAATCACTTCCCCCACATTTTCTCTAAGTATTAAAATCTGACATTATTTCACTGTAAAAAGCCTGGCCATTTTTCTGCAAATACAAATGGTTTCGACAAGCACTTTTAATGGCCATTTTATTTTCCTTCCTGAGAGCTACTGGGTTACTACTGACTTTTGCAGTAAAAAACAATGTGCTCCCATTAACTAGTAAAGCATCTACATTAAATCTTTAATTGCTGTTTTGGTAAAGAAGTTAACATGCATTATTGACCACTGATATTTTCTGCTTTCCCTTCCCACAGCTCCCTGCTGCTGCATCAAGTGCTGGAGCAGACTGTCTGGACCTCTTGGAAACTGTATTTCTCTCCTGGACAAGGTCACGTTTGGAGTAGATGGATTGTCACTTTTGACACACCTGAACATGCACAAATAAATGATGGACTAGCAATATTTTTGAGTGCCTGCTTTTTTTTTTTAGCTCCCCAAGGCATCAACGCCATCACACTTACACAATTACAGAAGTCTTAATTACATAATCACAGAATTGTCAGGGTTGGAAGGGAGCTCTAGAGATCATCTCATCCAGCTCCCCTGCCAAAGCAGGATCCCCTAGAGCCCATTACCCAGGGCTGCATCCAGGGGGATCTTGAACTTCTCCAGAGAAGGAGACTCCACACCCTCCCTGGGCAGCCTGGCCCAGGGCTCTGTCACCCTCACCCTGAAGAAGTTTCTCCCCATATTTCCATGGCACTTCCCATGTTCCAGCTTGTGCCCCTTGCCCCTCGTCCTGTCCCTGGGCACTGCTGAGCAGAGTCCTCCCTGCACCCACCCTGAGACACTTGTAGGCACTGATAAGGTGTCCCCTCAGCCTTCTCCTCTCCAGGCTGAACAGCCCCAGCTCCCTCAGCCTTTCCTCATCAGGGAGATGCTCCAGCCCCCCAACTCAGCTTTGTTGCCCTCCCTGGACTGTCTCCAGCAGTTCCTGTCTCTCTTGAACTGGGGAGCCCAGAACTGGTCCCAGTTCTCCAGCTGTGGCCTCACCAGGGCAGAGCAGAGGGGGAGAATGACCTCCCTCAACCTGCTGGCCACACTCTTCCTTATGCACCCCAGGATTCCATTGGCCCTCTGGCCACCAGGGCACACTGCTGGCTCATGGATAGCTTGCTGTCTACTCCCAGATCCTTCTCCTCAGAACTGCTTTCCAGCAGGAAATGGCTTTGGTAAGTTTTTTTCTGTTTTAAGCTCCCTCTTCCTCAATAAAACCCCAAAGGCTTCCTTAGGTGTGAGGTTTGCTTTGTCTCTGAGACTCAAATGGGAAACTGCTCCCTGAAGAGCAAAAATTCCAAATGTATCCAAGTAAAACCAGCACAGCTACCACCACCAGCTAAACCTTTGGTCTGCTTTGTTTTCAGTAACATTTTAACATCATAGGACAAACAGAGGGTGGAAATAAAACAAAATCTTCAAGGCAGCAGGAAAAAGTGTTCCTGGCTCCCCATTTAATTCCTGGCTTTATAAAAACAACAATATTCCAAACATCTGCAGGAGTCCCCAGGACAGGCTGCCAAGGCACAAAGCCTGCCAGGCAATCAATCATGTTCACATGGTGACTCCAGAAAGAAGTTTCATTTCAGGATAAAGCATTTTAGATACTTCTGCCATGGCTTTGTGGGTCTATCTCCTCAACACCCCTTTGTTTGGGGAAAGGAAGTGGAAATCCCAAGGGCAGAGGGAAAAGACCACATACTTCATCCATCTCCAGCACCTTTGTGTTATAAAATCACATCTTGGAGAGATTTACCTTCACGAGGAGTTTGTTGGGAGGTCAAGCATATAGATGAAGCTCCACTGTCCTGTTCACAGCCAGCAAAGTCACTGGGATCTCCACCTTGCTGTAGGTGACCCTTACAAGACCTGTGTGCTCCGTATTGATCAGAGAGCACCAGCAATATACACACTGGACTGAAAACACAGATCAAACCAGACTGAACTCACAGAATCATGGAATGGTTTGCATCAGAAGGGACTTTCAAGATCATCCAGTTCCAACCCACCTACTATGGGCAGGGACACCTCCCACCAGCCCAGGCTGCTCCAAGCCCCATCCAACCTGCCCTTCAACACTGCCAGGGCTGGGGCAGCCACAGCTTCTCTGGGCAACCTGGGCCAAGGTCTCACCACCCTCACAGCAAAGAATTTCTTCCTAGTATCTCATCTCATTCTCTCCCCTCTTTCAGCTTAAAACTATTCCCCTTTGTCCCATCCCTCCCTGCCCATGTCCCAAGCCCCTCCCCAGCTTTCCTGGAGCCCCTTCAGGCACTGGAAGGTGCTCTAAGGTCTCCCTGGAGCCTTCTCTTCTCCAGGCTGAACACCCCAACTTTCCCAACCTGTCTCCAGAGCAGAGCTGCTCTAGCCCAAGGATCATCTTCCTGGCCCTTCTCTGGACTATCTCCAGGAGCTCCATGTCCTTCTTAGATTGGGGGCTCAGTGACTTGCAAATGTCAGGGATGGACTTACTATTTCTGGTTGATTTGAACATGGCTTCTCCCCATACATACTCATTTACTCCCTTGGAGAAGAAAGCAAGAGTGAAGAACTAAGAGGATCACCTTTATCCCTCTATTAAATCCCCATTCCAAAATGCAACACTGCACAAGACTGTACGTGTTAGAGTCTTTCACAGGTTCCTCTTCCCTGCCTCACTTCTGGCACCACAGCCAAGACTTTCAGAAGAAAAGCACAGAGAGGAATTAACCATTTACTAAAACTCTTTCCAAAACACTCACCACAGCCCCCTGCGTTTCAAAGGAACACCACCAAACATCTTTGTACTGTCACAAGGAGGCAGCAAATACCCACAAAAGCTCTAAAGGCTCTAAGGAAATTATTCCACCCCCTTGCTCTACTTCCCCTTGGCAGGACTCAGGGAGGATTAAGAGGCAGCATCTGCTTGCTGGGCTGAAGTCCATCACCTGCTGGAAGGGCCCTGGGGGTAGAGTGAAGTCAAGGTCTGTCTGCTCGGCCTAAACCACCCTGAATTAAGTTAAAAAAGACCTGTTCCTCACACCAGTAGCTTTAAAGAGGCTCTTTTTCTTCTCTTGGAAAGAAACTGTGTAAATATGGAAGCAGCAGAAAGAAACAGCTGCTTGGAAGAAGAGCCGTGTTGGGAAATGGTTTGGAGTGAAAGCTTAAGGTTGGCAAAGTCCTGGTTGAGCCCTGTGCTCTGCCCTGACATCTCTCTGCCAGCTACAAAGATGCACTCATTTCCAAATGGCTTCAAAAAATAACCTTTGGCTGCAGGACTTGCTTTGCCTTCTCCTTCTGTTTCTTAGTCCTCCAACAATAATAGCCCACCAAGAGCCTCCTTCATCCCTGAAACCCACTGGTCGTTCAAGTCTTCTCTCTACACCTCCTCCCATCTCACACTAGTTTTGGGATCATTGCTCCTCATCTATCTTCTGAAAAGAAGATAAAAGGGACAGAAATGTTCTTGGGTTCGTGACATCCCTCAGCAGTCTGGATGGAGGCCTTCAAATGTCACCTACAGGGGAAGCAGCACATCCAGGAGCTGCACCTAAACCATCAGCTGTTGGATTTCTGTTCTCCTAAGGCCAGGGATGAGCCCAGGGTGAGAGCAGTTCAATTTTCCAAGAGAAAAGGAGGAAACCAGAAAACTCAGATGTGAAACCAGGCTGGAATAAAAAACCAGAATCATCTAGAGGCATCTAACACGCCTGGGGAGTTTTTCATGCCAAGGAAAACTGAACATGACTCCTCATCTGGGTCAGGTTCTACTAAATGCAGGTTTCATTGGCCTACACAAGTTAGAAAAGTTGATGCTTATGCAGCACAAATATTGCAATACCAGGAGAAGCTACATTTACATTTTATGGACAATATTCTACACGATAAATAGCTGAATTAGAGTAATTCTTAATTATTTATTAGAAGATTTAAGCAAAACAAATGAGCAATATGGTTCTAAGTAATCTCCCCTCAACACATTACTTGTCAGTTGATAAGCCCTTAGAGCTTTTTACACCACAGGGTATTCCCACCCTGACACAAAAACCTGAACTGAAACACCCTGGTTAGTTTTATCCTGTATTCTAAGCTCCTTTTCTTAGCAGAGAGGACATTCTCTCCACACCAGGTCTCCTTAAAGCTCTTCAAACAAACATGCTGTCATTTTTAAATGACCAGAAAACTTCCTCAGCACTTTGATATGATGCATTCTCACAGGGAATGAAGAAAATCCATCTGGCATATTAGGGCCCAATCATTACACCACCCTACAATGTTTTTCAACATCTGAATTGCTAGTAAAAAATGACAGTTTTAAAAGCCAAAATATACAGCAGCTTCAATATTAATATGCCTTAACATATATAGGTCACCTAATAATTTCTGAAAGCACTGCAATGATTACTAGAAACAGATCCCAAATTATTTTGATGAATTGGAAGCCATTTAAGTGCTGTTTAGAAGTAAATTTTAATATGCTGGAAAGTTATAGGACACATTTTTTAAGCACTTGACACATTAAACCTCGAAATAATTGGAACAAGTACATAATAAAGCTGAAGGAGTGTGGAGGGTTTGCACAGTTGGCCTTTGCCAAACAACCATCTGCAGCCAACAGATCTGATCTACAGATTAATGACCTAATATTTCAGCTGAAGATGGCACCAAGGTTTAACCAGCCACAACCCACCTCATATGTGGCAGGTGATACCATTTCTCTTTTGTGTCTGTGTTAAAAATCCACTGATTGAATCATAGAACCATAGAGTGCCAGGTTGGCAGGGACCTCAAGGATCACCTGCTCCAACCTTTCTAGGTACTGCTTTAGCTGATATGAGGTGGCTCAGCCCCCTGTCAAGCTGAGACTTCAAACTGTCCAATGTGAGGGACTCTGCCACTTCCCTTGGGAGACTATTCCAATGTGTGACTGTCCTCATGGTGGAAAATTTACCTCTTGTGTCCAATGGGAATCTCCCCAGGAGCAACTTGTGCCCACGACCCCTTGTATTTTCCATGGGACCTTCAAGATCATCCAGTTCCAACTCCCTGCATGGGCAGGGACACCTCCCACCAGCCCAGGTTGCTCCAAGCCCCATCCAACCTGCCCTTCAACACTGCCAGGGATGGGGCAGCCACAGCTTCCCTGGGCAACCTGGGCCAGGGTCTCACCACCCTCACAGCAAAGATCTTCTTCCTAGTATCTCATCTCACTCTCCCCTCTTTCAGCTTAAAACTGTTCCCCCTCATCCCATCCTCCCTGCCCTTGTCCCAAGCCCCTCCCCAGCTTCCCTGGAGCCCCTTCAGGCACTGGAAGGTGCTCTAAGGTCTCCCCACAGCCTTTTCTTCTCCAAGCTGAACACCCCAACTCTCTCAGCCTGCCTTCATAGGAGAGCTACATGGGAACAAGCTTCTCCAAGGGCAGGGACCTCTGATCAGGCTTGTAGCTAAGAACAGGACCAAGGACCAAGCATGGCATTGGCTCTGTAGACTCCTTCCATTCCCAGTTCTCTTCTTCTGTAGTCTCTGCACTAACCTGGTCATCTTGTCAACTCCACTCATAAAAAACACCCAAGTGAATTACAGTCAGTGTCCCATGGAAAGCCACACAGCTCACCCTAAAGTGGACACCCATGTCTGGTAACTGAACTGCTCTTTGGTGTCCATCACCAGCACTGACTAGAAGAGCATCAACACAACTCACGCAGAAACCTCAAATAAGGTGTCAGAGCTATAAACTAAATCCCACTCAAAAAAAGGTTTAAAAACCCAAAGTGCTCCTCTCACACCCCACACCCCTACAATGTCACAGGAGACTTTCAGAGGCCAAAACCACAAATGGGTGCAGATAAGGATGGGACTAATGGGGGAGAGACACGAGACCATTGTGGAGGACGAAGTTAAGAGTGATGAGGACAACAAGGAAAGGAGTAAGTCATGGATGCTGAACTGTTAAACTTCTCCATCTTGCTAGAAATAGTGTGAGGATATTCCCCAGCTCTTTCTTCTCCTCAGGAAACACAAGAAGTGATTAGTCTGTATTCTGGGCACATATTCAGTAAGGCCATTTCTGCTGCAGTGAGAAATTATTTAATAAGCAAAAGAGTAAATAAAATATCTGCAGCACAACTCCAGATTGCAATTATTGCAACGGGCTATTCCCACTTATTGAAAACACTGGGCAAGTTTTTACAGCCAGGAAAAACAATATTCAGCACATTAAACCATCTGCCTGACTGGTGGATGGAGACAGAGCCTGCTCCCACCAAAGTTTTGCTGAGGAACAAGTCCAATTATTTGCACCAAAAGTTTATATTCATACCCAAAAGGATGTGGCACATGAGACCTCACGTGCCACCACGAAAACACAAGACTGGCAACTTTTGTTCCATTGGTGAAGTTCACCCTTTTCTCCTGTAAACACTAAGACTACAAGGGGACTAGAGAGAGTCAGTGTTGGACACCCCTAAAAGGATGTTTAAAGGGCAGATATGAAAGAAGAGACATAAAGCATCCAAGAAATGGGATGAACTGCAGACATGAGGACATGGAACATAAGTGCAGTAGGAGACATAAGAGGCCTATGATCAGTCAATGTCACAAAGCTCAGGGTGAGACTGCAGTATAGACTCTCAGCATGGTTTGGGTTGGAAGGGACCTTGAAAGCTCATCTAGTCCAATCCCCCCACAGTGAGCAGGGACATCTTCAACTAGATCAGATTGCACAGAGGCCCATCCAACCTGACCTGCAATGTTTCCAGGCATCTCCCACCTCTCTGGGCAACGTGGGCCAGGGTTCCACCACCCTCAGTGTAAAAAACTTCTTCCTCACATCGAGTTTAAATCTCCCCTCTTTCAGTTTAAAACCATCACCCCTTGTCCTGTCACTACAGGCCCTGCTTAAAAGTCAGTCCCCATCTTTCTTACAGGCCTCCTTGAGGCACTGGCAGGCCATGATAAGGTCTCCCCAGAGCCTTCTCTCCTCCAGGCTGAACATGATTGTATTTAACAAAACCTCAAAGAACCATGGATTACACCCCCTGACACCCTCCCACCCAGGAATGCCAAACATATTGGCCAGCTGGTCTGGCCAACATGGCTTGTGTTCCATACAGAGGACCAGAGATGCTGGTGAAGTCCTCACCACATCTCCTGACTTCTTTCCTGGAGACAGCAAACCTAATTTATTTGGTTTATAGGGCTTTTATACCCTGCAGGGCACAACAGCTTCTCTGGCAGGACCCTTTGGCTTCACCTTTGTTCACCTCACACTTCTGACCTTCTAGGCAAGTCTGCTGGCCAACACCTCCATCTCCTCCTCCTGAGTTTCCTAGGGCTGCTCCACTAGGAAAAGGCTGCCACCCTCCTAGTTTTGGAGCAAGAGGCCTCCTCCTGACCAGCTTCATGATCCTCCACTTCTTTACAGCCAACTGTGGCACCAGTTAGAATACCAGCCATGCTGCCCACTCTTGTTCTGCTCTCTCTTCTGGTGCTGCCCATCCTGAGTTCATTCAAACTGTTCTTAACACTCCACTTGTAAATCTCTACAGAACTGGCCAATAAAGCAGAGAAGCTCAGAAGAAATACAAATGCACTTTTTTTTTTTAAATAAAAGGAAAAAAAAAGCATAACTGGTGAGCAATATCAGTCCAGAAGGCCAAATATTCAAAATAATAAATATTTTTACATCTTCTGGATGTACACTGGTGAGAAATACATATTACTGATAGGTGTGGTAGCACAGACAGATTTTTTGATAAGACAAGGAAGCACAGATACTGATAAAAATGTTTACTAGAGACTCAAAATAGCTCAAACTATCTGATGAAAGACAACACCAGGATTGGTAAATTAAAGACCTATGCTGTGAAAACCAGAGGAAACAGAAAAAACCCCAACCCAAAACCCAGCCTGCTTGTACTGCATTTAGCTTTGCAAAGGTTAACAATGGTTAGAATATCATTTCTCCTGTGGCTCCAATTATAAGGCAATATTAAAGCCCCTGTAACTTCCCTGTTCCACCCAACCTTTATCCACTGACATTTTCCTAGCTTAAAATAAAATGTTAACCCCTTGTGGTAATGCAGCCACACACCTGACTTGGTGCTGAAGACTGACTGCAGAAGGGGCTCCAAGACTCTAAGAGCACCTCTAAATGTGAGGCCCACCCCCTCTCACCCAAAGGATCCCATCAAGGAAATGGAAATCAAACCCAGCTGTCACATTTTCATAGAATTATAGAATCGTCCTGGTTGGAAAGGACCTTGAAGATCATCAAGTCCAACCATAACCTAAATCCACCAAGCATGACCTGATCTACCTGTTCAGGGCTTAAATCATGTTCCCAAGCACCACATCTACATTTATTTTAAACACTCACAGGGGTGGTGACTCCACCACCTCCCTGGGCAGCCTGTTCCACTGCCCAACCACTTTTTCAGTAAAGAAATTCTTTCTAACATCCAGTCTAAACCTCCCCTGGTGCAACTTCAGGCCACTTCCTTGCATCCTGTCATTATTCCCTTGAGAGAAGAGCTCAACTCCCACCTCCCTACAACCTCCTTTCAAGCAGCTGTAGAGAGCAATGAGGTCACCCCTCAGCCTCCTCTTCTTCAAACTAAACAATCCCAGTTCCCTCAGCCTCTCCTCATAGGACTTGTTCTCCTTCACCAGCTTGGAAGCTCTCCTCTGGACACACTCCTGAACCTCTTCATCCTTCTTGCAGTGAGGGGCCCAGAATTGCACAGAGTACATTTTATCCTGCTCCACAGGGCCTGATGTTGTTTGAATGCATGGCCAGGTTCCTGGCATCTCTGTAACTCCGTGTGCCTCATGGAGGATCTCAGCCAGAGCCTGTGGTACCCCAGAACTGGAGCAGCACTGGGGTTTGGCCATACAGCTTGTACTCCAGTGCCCCTTGGAGGGACTTACTTCAATCATCACAAATGTCAGCAGCAAAACTGAGAATCTAAACCCCCCCATTTCCCTGTCTGGTTGTCCATGCAGCTGAAGGCACAGCTGAAGAGCATGTTTAGGATGGGGCTACAAGCAAGTGGAAATAGTAACTTCCAGAACATGGAAACAGGACTCAACATAATCTGCACAGAACATTTTCCAGAATTTCCCACAGAACCACAAAATGAAGCAAGACCCCTGAACAGGGTAAGACAAAATAATTCTAAACACTCATTTTCCAGAGCAGAGTGCCTTTTTGTGTCCATTACACTCAAAGAATTGAGATGTATTTAAATTAGAACCACAGATGGTTTGGGTGGGAAGGGACCTGAAAGATCAGTTAGTCCCAAAGCCCCCTGCATGGGCAGGGACACCTCCCACCAGCCCAGGCTGCTCCAAGCCCCATCCAACCTGCCCTTCAACACTGCCAGGGATGGGGCAGCCACAGCTTCCCTGGGCAGCCTGGGCCAGGGTCTCACCACCCTCATACTAAATAATTTATTCCTAATATCTCATCTAAGTCTCCCTTCTTTCCAGTTTAAACCACCCCTCCTCATCCTACCCCTTCATGCCCTTGTCCCAAGCCCCTCCCCAGCTTTCCTGGAGCCCCTTCAGGCACTGGAAGGTGCTCTAAGGTCTCCCTGGAGCCTTCTCTTCTCCAGGCTGAACACCCCAACTCTCCCAGCCTGTCTCCACAGCAGAGCTGCTCCAGCCCAGTTTTTGACTTAGAAGTGGCCTGTACCTCAAAGGTACTTTTACCAACTGTCTTTAGGCTTTGCAGGAAGCATTTTCATCACCTCTACTTAGTGTGCAAACTCCCAGCCAACTCTATTTCATTAGCAGCACAGGGGGCTATCAGATATTGCTTACTGATGGTCTAACCTGGCTTCAACTGGAATTATGAAATGTACCCTCGAGCTTTAAAATGCAAGTGTTTGAATAGTTTTCCCTACAAACAGCAGAGATGAAGAATCATGCTGCTCTAAAACACTGGTAATTTAGAGAGTTATAGTGACTGTAAATAAAATACTAGGAGAGGAACCAAGCAGCAGTTAAAGAATCGAAGCATTTTTAATGCTTTACAAATGTTTCTTTGGAAAACACCAATAAACTGTCTTCTCCCAGATTTTTCCCAAATTTCTTCTTTTCTGCCCCTACTCTGCTCTTGTGAGACCCCCCCTGGAGTTTTGTGTCCAGTTCCAGAGCCCCCAACATAAGAAGGACATGGAGCTCCTGGAGAGAGTCCAGAGGAGGCCACAAAGATGCTCAGAGGGCTGGAGCAGCTCTGCTCTGGAGACAGGTTGGGAGAGTTGGGGTGTTCAGCCTGGAGAAGAGAAGGCTCCAGGGAGACCTTAGAGCACCTTCCAGTGCCTGAAGGGGCTCCAGGAAAGATGGGGAGGGGCTTGGGACAAGGGCAGGGAGGATGGGATGAGGGGGAAGGGTTTCTAGCTGGAAGAGGGGAGCTGGAGGTGAGATGTGAGGGAGAAATTCTTTGCTGTGAGGGAGGTGAGACCCTGGCCCAGGTTGCCCAGGGAAGCTGTGGCTGCCCCATCCCTGGCAGTGTTGAAGGGCAGGTTGGATGGGGCTTGGAGCAACCTGGGCTGGTGGGAGGTGTCCCTGCCCATGCAGGGGGGTTGGATCTAGATGATCATGAAGGTCCCTTCCAACCCAAACCGTTCCATGATTCTATGAAATACACACATTCTCATTCTGCTGGCACACTAGGATGTTAAACATCACTGTGCCACTTCTCCTCAAGGAGATCCATGTGATGGCACAGAGGGAGGGAAAAATCACTCCTGTTTATCTTCCAGCTGCCTAACTTTTGGAGACGTATTTTCAGCTGCACGTGCCCATTGAGATGTTTAATGTACACATTTTCTGCACCAAACTGGGATTTTCTCCCACAAATGGAATTGGAGTAAACACTCCTAGTGCAGAGTTTCCAACTCTGATGTGCAGGTGGCTCTGGGTCTGTAAAGAACTGATGGATACTTAAAGTGTGGACTGATCTTATGGCACTGAAAAGGAACCAAGTGCTTCCCTGTTTGTTCTCCTTATAAATAATTATCCTGCCAGAAAGATTTTGACTGTGATGGACTCAGCAGAGCAGGAGTAAACACTCCATGTTTGAATAGAAGCAAAGTGGTGGTTCAAACCTGTTTACCTGGGGTTGCACTAAAACACCCCATGCTGTACAACCTACCAACAACAACAAAATTAATGGATCTATAAACCACTTACCTGAAGGAGCCATCTGCAGCTCCTTGCTTTAATTAAATTTAGCATGGAATCTAAAGCAGGATAATATTCCCACTGCTCATTTTGAAATGGACATAATATTGCCTGCTTTGAAAGAGGTTGTGAGATCTGGAGTACTACTGACTCCATGATCCCTCCTGAGGGACTTCTCCTTATTGATCAAATATGGATTTCTATGCATGGAGTGTGGACAGTTTCTAAAAGAGGTTTTGAAATTGAAATTGAAAGAGATGGCCTGGTATGCTCCAGGAGACATGTAACCTCTGTGTTAGGGCTTTATCTTTTTGGAGGCTGGAAGAGGAAACAAGCACTGAAATTCCTTCTGTTGGTTCCAACTCCCAGGGAAAATCATCAGTTTGCTTCACACTAAGAAATTAAACTTCACCAAGGAGTTCAGGAATGATTGATAGAAGGGTATTTGGCTTCAGTTGTGGTGAAATATGTGCTTCTATTTAACTTCTCATACTTTTAGAGTTAATTTTAAAATCAAAAGGAGCTACCTAAAGAGTCTGAAATTAGTCCATGCTTTAACCCTTTACAAAATCCCTTCTTTAATTTCTGATTTGTGTCTGGTGATGTGTCAATCTCTGCAGTTTCTCTAAGTCAGACATTATGTGTTTGATGTGGTAACTCAAAAGATGTCTTCTACACCATTTTTAAAATAACTCCTCCATCTCAAAAAGCCTTCCCCACCCCAGCCTCCCTTCCCCTGCATGCACAGGACAAGATACATATGCAAAGATGGGCAGACCATTTTCTTAACTTATTTCCTTATTCAATATTTTAAACATAGTAGGGATTTCCATTCTTTAAGCTGTGATGTAAGCAGGATGTTGAATTAAAAAAAAACCCCAAACAACAACACAACAAAACCCCAAACACTATCCTGAAAAACAAAACCTCAAGACCTTTTGCAAAGAAGAAACATTTAGCTGTCTTAAATGAAAAGTACCTGAAAAATGTCACAAAGAACTGTACCAGGTCCATAAAGTTGCTGTGTTGTGAGAATGCAATCTGCAAAAGAAAACACAAATGCTTTCTATTACTTCCTGAAAAGAAGATTTATATTAAAGATGCATTGTTGCTGGGATAAAAAAAAATACATTGAAATAGGTCTCTACTTCAGTCAGTTAACATTTCTGAACACTGAAATATTCTGAGGGAAAACAAACTAACTTCACATGATTTTGAAACCAAATATCCAAAAAAATGAACCTAAACAAGTAACACCTCTCTCTTCCAGCAGTGTTCAAGGAATACTCTTCAGTGCACATGGAAAAAAAACTAAACACAAAGCACTAGTTCAAAAAATTACAAGTTTCAAAGAGCTAAAGTAGAGCAGTTTTAATGATCATACACACAACAACCCAAAGTTCATCAGTAGAGTGTCAGGTTGGAAGGGACCACCAGGATCATCTGGTCTAAACTTTTTAGGTAATATTATAGTGTATATATATATATATATATACACACAGACACACTATAGGGTTTTTAAAATATATATAGTATATATATATAGTATATATATAGTGTGTATGTATATATACACACAGTATATATATATATATAGTTTAAACAGTTCAAAAATGCATCCTCCTATTCAAACAACATTCTTACATCAAAATCTCCTCAAATAAGCAATTTACACGAAGAGCAGCAAAGAGGTATGAGATACAGAAGACAATAGATGCTGGAAAACCAGCTATGACATTCATCTTAACTCACTCCCCTGCAATCCATCCACGTTGCAAAGAGAAGTGAAAGACAAGTAAATGGTTTGGACCAAAACCAGAAGGAAGAAGGGAACAGGAACTTGGGAGGCAAAAGGAAAGATTAGGGAGGCTGGTTAAAAATAACCAAGCAGAGGGGAGGGAAGCCCACAGAAAAGCAACTCTGGCAATATTAGGAATCAGAAGTTCTTTCCAGGTACCTCCTGTTTCCTCTGACTACCAACCTCAGCACCACAGCAAGGAATTAACTCTTTCATGAAGTAATTGCATTTCTTTCACAACTCAACTGAAATCTGCACTTCTCTGCCCCAAAAGCCTGTCATGGGTATTAAATTCACTTAGGGCATCATTATTTGTTGGGTTTTTTTTCCTTCATAAATGACATGTGATGGTATCATTAGTATAAACACCCACTTCTCCTCCCAGCAATAGCCACATTCCAAAAGTAATGAACAGATGCAAAGTGAGCCATTGCTTGGGTTTCTGTTGCTCAAAAACACCTTCTACTATCAGATTTGCTTCAACTACCCATCGTAACTTGGTATGGAAGCTGCCCAAAATGATCTTCTGATAAATACATTGAAATGTTCTTAAGCTGAGAGCCCCCTCAGGGTGCACAAGTTCTGTTTTGCTGGAAAGCCAACTCGAAACCTGCAGACCAGATGCTCATGACCTCAAGATTACTGCCTACAAAAGACAAGAAAGCACACAGTTTCTTGCTGATTCTTTTGCCTTCTAAAGTGCTTCCCAATTCTTTTCTGCTGAGAAAAGGAGAGGGAGCACTTTTTATTTAAAAACTCAGTGCATGGTAACAGAGGTGGCTTTATATTCACCTAATTATTCTGGCAGTGCTTTAAGGCAAAGATTTTTCTTACCATAAATATCACATCCCAAAAATGCCACCAGGTAATAAGTACACCCAGGATATTGAAACCTGGTCTGAGAGTAACTATGATGCTGACAGGCTGCAAAAGATGCATTTCTAAACAATGACCTTATTATGTATCAACAGTTTACATTTAAAAATCCTTTTGCAGAAAAAGAAAATTAAAAGCAGGATCATTAGGACCAGATTCTGTGATGGAAACCAAAGCTTGCTCCAATTAGAAGAAACAAGTACCTGCTAATTTGACAAGAGGACAGACTCTATGGCAGATTAATGAGACTGTGAACTTATCACTAAACTGCTACCAGCAAAGGGCTCCTCATTGGTTGGTAATACAAGTGTAGGAAAGGAACAAAACAGAGAAGGAAAATTTGGGTTTGTGTCACACAAAGGCACTATAAATGCTTTAGAACTGGTGCTGGTTCTTCCTACTCATTGGAGCTCTTCTCCTGCAAAGACCAACCAAGGATCTGTACCTCATACACGGATTAAACAAACCAACAAGGTTGGCTTCTGCAGTTTATTTCTCACAAGCTGAAAACACTTTATGCTATTAAACCTGACCAATCTGTGTCACAGGCAATTTAGTATCATAATTGTTAATGGTTTGCTTACTTAGAGCTTAATTTCCTCTAACATAATCTGTTCCTAGGACTTAATTAATTCAGTTGCATACAAAGTTTGGTTAGAAATAGCTGTTAAGAGGAGCCTGTTCATTCTGCATATAAGGAAAATATGGCACCAACTTCTTAGCAGTATGGATTTTTAATTAAGTTGAAATGACAGTAGAAGATTAATTCATCCATTCTCAAAAACCTCATTTTGCACCCAAGGAATCAGCAGAGTAACTGCAGGAAAACACTGTTTATCTCCTGGTAGGGACTGGGAAAGCTTCCCCCCCAAAACTACCGAGCAGAATTTCAGCTCAGCTACAAAAATTGCCATTTCCATAACATGTGTGTCCTTCAAAGATGTTTCAGGCTATGTTTGCAGGAATAATGCACCATCCCTAAACAGACAAGATCAAAACAGATCAGAAAATTATTTCCATTAATTCCAGAGAGTATGATAAAGCTGATGTTTTTCTAACCTGAAAAGGTAGCTGAAAAAGCACAGCATCTTATCACCCTTTTTCTAATGCCACATGATTTGAAGCATCAAAATAATCTGGCTGCTTCTCAGTTGAATAAAAATAGCTGGCTATGTGGACTGATAAAAATGTGTAATTCAATATAATTATTAATAGCTTTCTTTGTCATTTGATTAGCATACAATACTAAGCCAAAAAGGAAACTTGCCTACCTCTAACTACCCAACGACACCTAAAAAGTACCACAGTTTTGCAATCATTACACACACATTTCAAAGGAATTAATGGCAAAGCACTTGGCCCCAAAATATTTTGTGTAAAGGAAAAGTAAACTGAACCCAACTGACATTTCAGTAACAGTTGGTATCTCAAACCCAAAATACTTCTGGAGTTTAACGACAGCCTGTGAGTGAAATCAATCCTGACAAACAAATTGGGATGATTGCATGCCAGGAATTGGTTTGCATTAGCACCCCAGTTTGTGTTCCAAAAGAAAAGAAACTTGAGAATCATTTCAAGAGAACAATTTTGTGCAAAAACGGGCCCAGCTGATGCTTTGCCAACTTCTTTTGAAACAAGTTCACCCAAAGCCTGGAAGTGCAACCTTATCTGGATCCATTCTACTGATGTGCAGGTTCTTTGAATTTATTAAAACATACTTCAATTTCACATACTGTTCAGAAAAATCAGTATCACCAAACCAAGAAGGAGGAATTGTGTAGAAGTGTGTTTTTGTCATTAAATATAGCAAAGTAATTCTTGTGAGCCAATGCCAGGGGGGGCATTTTGTTTAGACTTATGAGGGGAAGAAGAACCATTTCCGACAGTAATAAATAGATTTACAGATAAATCATCACAGCATAACCCTTTCCACCTGCACTGGAAGTTTTTGCTTTAGACAAATGAAGCCAAACTCTTAGCTACACTAGGGATGGGGCAAATCTCTCTCTAGACCCAAATCATCCCTTATTTTGTCCAGAACTCATTCAGACTAGGAGTACTAACTGAAGAACTGCTACTGTACTGAAGGACACTTCCAGTATGACAACTTTGTGGCATAATTTGGGGCATTTGGGTTATGTAATGCTTGTGAAAACACAAATTAAAAGGGAAAATATTGTTTCTGTAGCTCACTTTCTCTCCTAGCAATTCAGGATTATTTACATGCTGTATTTTTGCCTCTCTCGTATAAAGTGACTCAATTGCCATCAGTGCTGCCCTGCTTTTCAACCCTACCTCATACTAGGGCTGAGACAAGAGGAAATTGGAAATGATAATATGAACAGGACACAGTCCTAGAACAGAATTGGAAAGGAGAGAAAAAATAAAGCCTCTTTAACTTCTGAAAGCAGAGAAGTGCAACAGAGAAGGCTCAGCCTGAAGTGGGTGACTGGAGTTTGGTGCTTGCTGTGAATTCAGAAGGTATCAAAAGGGTCCCTCCTGCAAGATCCATTAACCTCACCTGGCAGGTGGGAGAATGCTACAGCACTCACAGTTTGAAAGTCCACAGGACCAGAAAGGCACTGAGACCCACAGAAATTCAGATACCTCAGGCTGCTCTGTTTTTTATTTCAATACAGTCCAAGGTTAAGGGACAAAAAAGCCACGTGCCAGGCTGGGAGCTCCAAGGGCTTTAGGTAAAGCCAACAGCCAAACAAGCTGCAGATGACATTTGTGTGCATCTTCCTCTATTCCTTCCTCAGTGCCTCCACTTTCTCTTTTTCATAGTTAGGGCAAGGATTCCATCTGACCTTGGAAAATACAGCTGACAACAACAGGATGTCGTGGCCTGAATGCTGAGTGCCTGTGCTCCTGTCCAAGGACCAGCTGAAATACAAATGGTTTCTAAGCATTCTTGAGTGACATCAAAACATCCATTTTGTCCTCTAGGATAGTTCTGGGGGGAAAGACAACTCCTCTGCTCAAGAAAAACATCATTCCTGGTTGTAGTTCACTTTTAAACACAAATGATAGAATCCCAGACTGGTTTGGGTTGGAAGGGACCTTCAAGGTCTTCTAGTTCCAACCCCCCTGTATGGGGGGTGCAGGGACACCTCCCACCAGCCCAGGTTGCTCCAAGCCCCATCCAACCTGCCCTTCAACACTGCCAGGGATGGGGCAGCCACAGCTTCCCTGGGCAACCTGGGCCAGGGTCTCACCACCCTCACAGCCAAGAATTTCTTCCTGATGTCTCATCTAGATCTTCCCTCTTCCTGCTTAGAACTATTACCCCTTATATTGTCACTACAAGTCACAGATTAGGACTTAGCCCATTACCCAGCAAGAGGGACCAGTGTATCTGCAGCTGTATGATGAACCAGATGACACAACCCACTGACATCTGAGCTTTGCTGAGCTTCCAGGTGGATCCCCACCCCAGCCACAGCACCATGGAGCCAGCAGGACATTCCCTTTCTGAGGCACCATGGAGCTATTTGAAATGAACAGCAAAACTACATCCCAAATTCTGAGGTTAAGAGGAAAACTTAAGCTGACTTGATCCCTGTAAATCTTCAAAAGCTGCAAAAACAACCTGCTCCACAGGGAAAGATATTCTAGATGGAAAAGTTAAACCGCAAGCTTGGGAGAAGACAGGGTCTTACAGCAATTAACTGTAACTTGAAAAACTGACACACAACAATTTAAAGTGGAGCACGGTTTGGAGGTGGGAGATGCCAGAGAGTTTGTAACACACCTGATGGCATAGGTGTGGACATCAGGAGGAGAAGTGGTGATGCTCAGTTAAAAGCCAACAACTTGGGAGCAGGGAACAACCATCCACGGCTCTAACATCAGCTGATCTGACAGCTAAAGGTCCAGGAGAGGTAGATCACAAAGAAGTAGAGAAGTCCCAGATATAAACACAGATGGATCTATTCCTCCTTGTATTAAAATAACTACTCCTTGATCATCAGAAGCTCAAAATGGTGGAGTCACCATCCCTGGGTGTGTTGAAGGGTGGTTTGGATGTGGTGTTGGTGGATGTGGTTTAGGGGAGAACTTTGTAGAGCAGGGATGATGGTTGGACTGGGTGATCCCCCAAGGGGCTTTTCCAGCCTGAATAGTTCTATGATTCTATGAAAAACTAATTCAAAACCAAGCACACTCCACAGACTGCTCCTTCTGTTTGGTAGAATAAAAACTTCTGGCCAAGTTGGTGTAGCTGAAGAAGTTCACATGCTCAGATTTACATCTTACAGCAAGCAACAATAAAACCTCCACTAAAATTTGATTTTCACACCTACTACTACTAGCCACGTTACTCCTGTGTGAAGAACCAATGAAAGATAAATTACTGACTCCTCACTTGCTGCAACACTAACTAAGCCATTGAGCTTTATGGCACAAACATTTGAGACTGTGCAAATATAAAAATGAGTTCACTTGTGAACTGAAACCAGGATGGAAACAGATTTATATTCCAATCCTGTGCAGCCCCACTGCAGCAGTCACAAATTGTCACTTCTCAGCTAATTGGCTGCAGTCAGCAGTTGGTTCAGGGATGCCAATTATATTTGCTTTGTCTCCCCGTGGCAGCTCTCAGAGCGCTGTGCAGAGCAAGCCTGGACAGAGGTGCCTCTAAATTAAAAGTAGTGCTTAAGATTTGGTCCCCTATTTCTTGGCCTCAGAAGAATTACCACACCAATCTGACAAACAGGAAGTCTTAGTTCAATAAACAGCCGGGTGGTGAATAGTGATGCCCATCCAAAAGTGAAGTGCACCAGCAAACAATGTTCTGGGAAGTCCCATGATTGGAACAGCAATCTCAGATGAGACCAACTCATTTCAGTCACATCTGACCAAGTGCCAGGGCCAGAAAAACCTCAGTTCTTCTGAATGTCAGGCAGAAACCTTAAACCTAAAGACCATCACAGAATCATAGAATCCCAGACTGGTTTGGGTTGGAAGGGACCTTCAAGATCATCCAGTTCCAACCCCCCTGCATGGGCAGGGACACCTCCCACCAGCCCAGGCTGCTCCAAGCCCCATCCAACCTGCCCTTCAACACTGCCAGGGCAATCCATGACACAGAAAGAATAAAAAGGGTTATAAGCTGCAGCTGAGAATAACATTTTGGTTAAAGAATGAGTTTTCTTGCCACTGTATGAGTTTTTTAAGAGAAAAACACTGCTGAATTCCTTATTTTAAATGGATTTGGATTTATATGTGACTGTGACAATTATTCTGGAGACGAGGCAGTTTTGAGCTACTTTGAAAAAAACCTGTTGTGCTGGGTCAGTGTTTTGGTAGGGGAGGGACCAGAGGGGCAGCTCCTGTGAGAAGCTGCTGGAAGCTCTCCTGGCTCCAAAACCAGCCCTGCCCCTGGCCAAGACCTGGCCCACCAACGACAGCAGGAAGGCCTTTGGGAATATGCCCTTCAAGAAGGGGAAAATGAAAGTGCTTGCAAGATCTGCAGGGCAGAGGGGAGGGGGAAGAGAGAGTGATACCAAGGTCGGTGAGGAAGGAGGTGAGGAGAGATGTGAGATGCCAGGCTGTCCCCTGCAGCCCATGGAGGAATGTGGTGGAGCAGCCCATGAAGGACCATGGTGGAGCCAAAGTGGACCTGAAGCACATGAAGGACCATGGTGGAGGAGATATGGACCTGCAGTTGTGAAGGACCACAGTGGGGCAGATGTGGAGCTGCTACTATGGAGGACCCTATGCCAGGGGAGGTGGCTGTTCCTGAAGCAGCCCATGATTCTGTGGTCAGCCTGCTCTGGAGAAGTTTTCTCCTGAGGGACTGCAACTCATGGGAGGGACTCATGTCAGAAGGGTTCATGAAGGACTCTCTCCCATGGGAAAGACCCCGCATTGGAGCAGAAGAAGGCTGTGAGGAGTCCTACCCCTGATGAGGATGGGGCAGCAGAAAATGACCCATGACTGACTGCAAACCCTGCTCCCTCTGCTGCTGGGGGGAGGAGGGAGAGAAATCAGGAATGAAGTAATTTGGGCCCAGGAAGAAGTGAAGGGTGGGGAGAGAGTATTTAAAAGCTGGTTTTGTTCTCTTTGTCCTGCTGTGATTTGATTGGTGATAAATTAAAGCGATTTTTTTCCCCAAGTCGAGTCTGTTTTGCCTGTGACCCTAAGTAATGAGTGAAACCTCCCTGTCCTTGTCTCAACCCACCAGCTTCTAGTTGGATTTTCTCCTCCCCATCCCCTGGGAGGAGGGAGCGAGTGGGTGCCTGGCTCTTCGTTGCTGGCTGGGCCTCAAGCACAACAACTGCTCCAAATAAAAACTGCAAAACAAGAGACAGAAACACTCCACCCTGCCCAGATCCAAGTCTTCAAGCACCTCCCCTCCAGCACCAGACGCTGCCTCGTGGATGAGCTTGGGAAGGATCCCGTTGGTTGGCTGCCCGCCGAGCACAGCTCTGGCACCATCTGTCTGCAGGAGAACTTGCATTCCTCAACCTACCAACCACTTAGGGAGAGCTTCAGCATGGAAAGAAACGTAAAACTTAAGCAGTTCAAATGCTCTCAGACCCCGAAAGTCCAGCAAAAAGTTGAGGTTTGGAGTCTACAGCTACTTGTGTGCCAAAAGCTTCCAAGGAATACAAGTTGTTCTCCTGAAGAGCCTGCAGTGTGAGTACAAGAGGGAATAAAGAATAGAAAGACAAGTAAAGCAGCTAAATACATTTTAGCAATTTGGGGTTTTTTAGGCTGCAAAACAGCTGAGAGATGGAAATGGGCAAAACCTCAAGTCTTGCATCATTTCTGAGCAGACAAAACCCTGCAGGACAGAGCTTGGTGCTGCAGTGGTGCCAGTGAAGAAAAATCTCTGCCTCCCCCCTCTCTGAGGAAGTCATGGTATCTAAGGATCATGTGGGATGAGAGATTTAAAATGTTTCTCAATCTATATCAAAAAAGGTTTGCAATTCACCTACTGTAAAAACTGCCACAGAAATCCTAAGGATTTTGCATCCTTAATAAATGGAATAGTAAAAGATATACCTATATATTATGTGTAGAAACTATGTCTACAGTTCAAAGCAAAATAAGTATAGATTTCTATAAATAACCAAATCAAAATACCTTTTAGTGACAACATTTCTCACATCATTACACAATAATGAAGCCACAGGCTGTTTCAAACCTGCTTATTATGTCAAGTGGCAGTAATAAAAAAACCCACACAAGTTTACTTTCAACAAACTACCTATTTGCAGGGACAAAAAAAAGGAGACAGAATACCTAAAAACTCATGCAATAATTGAATGTTCAACCCATTTGAGGATTTTTTTAAACTATGCACTGGTGGAGTTATGAAATGAAATGCTGGGAACTTTAACAAAAGCATTTTTCTCCACTGCACATGCAGGAGCAGGAGGGCTGGCAGCCTGATGTGTGTTTCCAACATAAAACCAGAAGAAAAATATCAGGTGCTTTGGAAGGAAACTTGATGCTGTGGAGCACAGAAGACACGAGCTGATGGAAGGGCTGATCAAAGGTTCTCCTCAGTGCACAGGATCAGCAACAGGTTTGAAAGCTCTGAAGTCAGAAATCAGGAGCTGGGTTGTTTTACTCATCAAGGTTTAATTTCTTGAGAGCCTCGGCTGTGATTCTGTGTTAAAGACACTTAACATGAAAAAAAAAATAATGACACTGCTGGGTAGGGAAATCTGAACAACCTGTACCAAACTGTGTGGTGAGGTGGACACGCTGGCAGGGAGAGATGCCATCCAGAGGGACCTTGGCAGGCTTGGGAAGTGGGCTCGTGCAAACTGCATGAAGTTCAACCAGGCCAAGTGCAAGGTCCTGCACCTGGGTCAGGTCAATCCCAAGCACAAATCCAGGTTGGGTGGAGGATGGATGCAGAACAGCCTTGAGGAGAAGGACTTGGGGGTGATGGTGGATGAGAAGCTCAACATGAGGCAGCAACATGCACTGGAGCCCAGAAACCAACCATGTCCTGGGCTGTGTCACCAGCAGCATGACCAGCAGGGCCAGGGAGGGGATTGTCCCCCTTTACTTGCCTCTCATGAGACCCCACCTGGAGCACTGTGTTCAGTTCTGAAACCCCCAACATAAGAAGGACATAGATTTGCCAACATGGTAAAAAAAGAAGCATCTTAATAACACAAAGTCAGGAAATAAAGTCAGGTTTTTCACCCAGAGGGTGGCTGAGCACTGGAACAAGCTCCCCAGGGCAGTGGTCCCAGCACCAAGCCTGTCTGGGTTCAAGAAGCTTTTGGATGATGCTCTCAGGCACATGGTGTGACTCTTGGGGTGCCCTACACAGGGACAGGAGCTGGACTCCATGACTCTGATGGGGCCCTTCCAACTCAGCAGATTCAATTCCACAATTCTATTCTATTCTGTGATTTTAAGCGAGAGAAAAAGCAGATTTAACAGCACTCCAGGAATGGTTTGTTTTTAACAAAAGCAGACCCACAGAGCCATCTGAGAGCTGTTATTCGAGTGCTGGTGGCTCTGTCTTCATGTCAGTTAACTAAACAAGCCAGAAGCTTCTCAGTTTTGTCACCCTGTGTTAGTACAGGATCTATTTTTCCCCTGTGGCTTAGCCAGGCTGTATCTCCCGTTGCACTTGAGTATGCTGCCTTCTTGTATTTTATTGGCAGTGCACTCTTCTCCTCTTCATTAACTCTGCTTACTATTCTTTGACTCTTTAAATAAGCTTTTGTGTAAGGAAATATATCTAGCTCTTTTGGTAGCTGTAAAAGCTCCTCAGCAATGGCCCAGCTCGCTCATTTGCTGAAATATATTTGAACTTGAGATTTACATTTACATTCAGCAGTGGCACAACTGTATTTCCAAGAGCTATTCAGCATGGAAACACAGCAACTGCAAGTAACCAGCACATCACCACCCTGGGCCTCACCCAGCAGAAATTAATTGCCCAACGCAGACTTTGCTTCCACAGAAAACTAATTCTGCATTTTGTTGATATTATGCTTTCCAGCCCTTCTCTTTGAAGGTAAAAAATGAAAAAAGTAAGACAATCTGTACATATCTTAACCTCATAGCCAAAAAAATCCTCATCTTAAGAAATCCTCCTGGTATCATTAAATCTGAATCTCAGTCTCTGTCTCTCTTCTTTAGCTGCTTCAGTAAGTTTTGGAACAGCCACATGAGCAGACTTCCAGTGCTACATGAACATCTTACAATAAACCTCACAAAGATGACAGAATCATAGAGAATGGGTTGGGTTGGAAGGGACCTAAAAGATCATCCAGTCCCACCCCCTGCATGGGCAGGGACACCTCCCACCAGCCCAGGTTGCTCCAAGCCCCATCCAACCTGCCCTTCAACACTGCCAGGGATGGGGCAGCCACAGCTTCTCTGGGCAACCTGGGCCAGGGTCTCATCACCCTCACAGCAAAGAATTTCTTCCTACTACTTTTCATCCCAAGTATAGCTCAAGCTGTAGATGGAAAACCCTGAGATTCTGGGGTAAAAGCAGACAAATCCCATGCAACAATGCAGCTCTTGGGGAAAAATCAGCATGAGCAACTTGTAATGCTGCTGAAGCCACCACTTCCAGTAAAAAGGCACAGAAGTTGCAACATATCCTAGCAAGGGTTAAGTGCCTTTGAGAGAAATCCAAGTTTTCAAGGATTTTTTTCAAGATTTAAGAAGCTGCTAAGAAAAATACTACTTAATACGAGAAGGAATAACTTCTAAAAGGAGAAAAATGTCATTGGTCGATGCCAAAAATAAGAAGGCAGGAGCAGATAAAAAGGAAGCAGCTGTTTCATGTTTTAAAGTATCATTTAACTGTTCTGTTTCATATCTTCCCATCCCCAGCAGAAGATGTCAGTTTGCCTGCTCTGAAAAATCAGCATGTAATTGCATGTCTCCAGAAGTAATTACATTCAACAGCAAATTTCATCAGATTAACAAATTGATTTACGTTTCATTGTTCGGCTTCAAGCAAACCTCTCACCTCGGCGAGAGAGGTGCCCTGCAAGAGGCTCAAAAGCACCTGCACTTACATATAAATAAAGGCAAGGGACATTATTAGCAAACAACTTTGGCATTCCCGTGCTTCCCGAAGCAAAAGACAAAGCACATTTTTGGGAGAAAGGCCCCAGAGAGCTCAGGGTTATTACATCTCCACATTTACATCTGTTCCTAATTAAAGGTTCATGAGGCACACTGAGAACCTGGTGGAAAAGCTATCAAGCTCACCATCCTGAGAAGAGTTTCAAGCCTACAGAATTATTTTATCAAAGCAATCACTACCCACCTATATGCATTTTATTCTCTTTAGCCAACAACAAAGACATTTTTACTTTCCCTTTAGCCTCACCAAGAGCTTTCACACAGTTACCCCGTGGCTTTTGATTACAGAGCGACGTTAATTTAGAGGAAAGACTGGAAACTTCCATGGGCTACATCCAGTCCTCAGGGATATTTATGCCCTGTATCAAATGCCTGATGTTTCCCCAGAGACAAATCAGGGAATTAAGAGTCAGTTACAGCCCCTGCTTTTTAACTGCAGTACAGTTTCATCCCTCTATCTTATTACTTGTATTATTAAAGGCTTTTAGTTAGGCTGTAAACCTCAAAGAGGTAACCCCAGAGAGCAGCACTGCTGGCAATATTCTTGTCACCTTAAAGAGGTCAAAAGCCTAAAATAAAAATAAGGTGGAAGCATAGGATCCAGCATTTCCCCAGCTCTTGGTTTTAAGTGGAAAGGCACTGTCTTCCTCACCTGGCAGGAGGTACCCCCAAGCTTTCCCTGGCTGTAGCCAAGTGTCATCCATCACTTAACTCTGTGAGAAAACAAATGTTTCCTGATCCATGTTAAACACCAAATGGCAAGGAAAATGAAAGCTTAATTGAAACTGGTATTAAGATTCATGCTAATGGAGACCACCTGTTTTATGGGTAGCATTGCCAATAAAAATAGCAGGATGGGGGAAAAGTATCAGAAGAAGAAATTCAATCCAAAACTGCTTTAATGAAGGAGATTTCCTTTGAAAAAGGAGAAGTTGGGAAGATTTCAGTTTAGCACACTTCTGGACACAAGAGCCACAAAACATTAATGATGACAAAGATCAGAGTTAAGAGCTGTGTGTGAGGATTGGGAAGACTTTTTTAGGAATGCAATTCCTGACACTTTATAGAAGAATGGCTACTATTTCCCACTTAAATTAGCCACATTCAGCATAAGAGAAAATGAGCCTGTTTCAATCAAGCAGAGCCATTCCCTAGAAGAATCTGACTCTAATTTATAGTTCATCCCTCCTCTGAAACACAGCTGACACCAGCAGCATATGGCTCCACATGAACTTTGCCTACACACTGACACAGGAAATATCTACTGGCTTAAGAAAAAGACACATTTACAAAGTTATAGCCAGTTCTACAAAGCCAAATAGACATGAAGACAATCTGCCTCCTTACATTCCTCCATATATTTTCAGGATGTCAGTGTAAACCACTGGGAACTGTTTCACAGGTCAAAGGAGGGCACCACTGAAAAGAAGACAACCCCAGAGCAAACCCTTGAGTTGCAGTGAGAGGCAGAGCAGAAATCTTTTGAGGCAGGGGAATAAACAGAGCTCAGGCTGTTCCCTTAGACTAACAACTAAGGACAGAAGAAAAGGTTATTAAAAACGTAGCAAAATTAGCAGTCGCAGGTCTAATTTACAAAGCATTGGGATCCAAGAAAGTGTCATTTCTGAAAGCTTTATTCCAAGCAGAAGCACACTCCCACATCTCTTTGGAATCTTACTCAGTCACAGCAGTGCAACTGGGAGCTGGAGCACCAAAACGTGCACTTTCCTTCCCAACTTGGATGCAGCCACCTTGGCAGGGCCTGCACCTGCAGCAAGGTAACCAAAGTACCAGCAGGCAGCGAGGGCAGGGCCCCAAAGGAAGGCAGTTTTCTTAAAAGAGTACATCATCCAAGAGGTTTGCAGGGACAGGTTTATGCTTCATCCCCTGGGACACGGTGTGGTTTCTGCCCAGGGAGCAGCAGGCACGCTGTGTGTGACCCACTGGTGTGGCAGTGTGTGCACACAGCTTGGTGACAGCCACCCAGGCCATCCCCACTGCAAGACAGGCAGGTTTCACTACAGCCCATTCCAGGCTGTCCTCAATACTCCCCTCTCCCATTCCTTACAGTTTCTGTGCCTGAGCTTTTGGCAGCCATCAGCTGAAGGGAGATAAATTGCTTCTACCTTTGGGTTCACCATCCACAACTGCAGCAGATGAACGAGGCAGCAATTCAACATTTTCAGTGGGTTCACCAGTATTTTCCCATCATGGTAAACAGCATCTTTTGAAATATTGAGAATAATTATGACAACACATTGTGTGACTGAATGAAGCTATTCCACAGTGCATTAACTTTCTGTGTAGAAAGGAATAAAGCTTTAGGAGAGACTTACATAGACCCACAGTCACGGAATAAATCAACTGAAGGAATCCAGAGAAAGGCTTCAACAGACCATGCAGAAGTTTGAGAAACTAAAAAAAAATGTCAACAGCGGAGGCAATTTTAGCTATTTTTCCACTGCAGCCTTCATGAGATCAGAGTGAAAGGCAGCAATTCAAGTGACATGAAAATCTCCCCACTGGTTATCAAATACTTTGGGTCTCCAAACAGTGTGAGCTGCTGACAGTTGGACTGGGTGATTTCTGAGGTCTTTTCCAACCAAGGTAATTCTGTGACTCTGTCTAATGCCCTTGCAGCCCTCCTCCAAGAAACACGTGCAGCCAGGCTATGTAGCCATGGTGGCACTTTTTCGAAGCCCAACACGAGGAGGAATTGCCAAGCAAACAATATATACAGTGAGTACCTAGCAAGGCTTTGCAAATGGTATCTTTTGTATGCAAGAAAGCTGCAAAATCTGTTTGCCCCTTTTTGTTCCTTGAAGCATTTGGCTCATAATTAACGTCTAAGCACATGCAAATTAAAATACTTCAACCCATGTGAGGGAAAGAGAGGAGGCAATTGCCAGTTAATGATACAATTACAAACTGTGGGGTTGTTTTTTTTTTTTTTCCCCTAATCAGCTCCTAGGAGTCTCACATATACTCAGAAAGCAGAGATCAATGCTTCCTATCAAAAGGCTTCGTAGTGAATTCAGTGCTACTAAAATCAATTGGGACAGAATGTTAATGCAAACAATAGTTTGGGTGTGAAACAAGACAAGAGCACAAGTTCACATTTAGTGAGTGGTAGAAACCACCACTGACAGTAAGCTGGAATGGAGCAAAAAGCTGACAGCTATTGAGAGGGGCTTGAAGTCAGCTCTTCTAGCAACTCTTAATTTTCAGCCCCTGTGCATTCAGGAGAGGGACTCACTCAGTGGAATCTGCTCCAGGTAAATACACACTGCTTCAAACAGTGTTAGAAACTGCTGACATTTACACAAGTATCAAAGCGAGCTTCGAATTCTCACCATTAACTATTTGTCAGCTCCAGAACTGAATTTCCCCCTCTGAGTGAGCTGACTGGATTGAAACCCATGAAGAGAAGTCCTCTGAAAAGTTTCTGCACTGAATTTCCTGGCTTCTTACAGCACTTTTGTACAGCTGGTTATTTGCATTCGATAGCTCTTTTCTAAGCTGAGATATATTTTGAATGAATAACAAAGCAAACTGACAACAAACAATAAGAAAACAGAAAAAAGGGGAGAGGGGGGTGAAATATCATATTGCACCCACATGGCGACAGAAAAACAACCCTCACAACATCCACTAATGTCCTTTTCTACAGGGTGGAAGAAGATAAGGAGCATTTAGGGCAGAGCTTTCCAAGCAGAAGAGAGAAAAGCAAACAGCTGGGGGTTTGCACAAGGCTTACAAAGTCCCCGTGGCTGTGCCAGACAGTTTGTTAAAGGACAGAGCCACAAAGCAGAGAGAATGGAAATAAGGAGACAATTTCAACCAGACCTTACCTGGGATGTCAAGAAAGCTTGGCAAGGCAAGGTTTGAAATGAACTCCCCAACGTAGCTTTCATACTCAGAAACCACTCAGACAGGAGGTATTAGGAAGCAGATTGCTTGTATTTTGAAGGTTTTCTGCATTTTGCAGCTTTAGTTCTTTTACAAATAATCAAGGCATTAAAGCAGGCAGGGAACAAGATCCTAAACCAATATACTTAACCAAAAAAAAAAAAAAATCCTGAAGTGGTTTTGAAGAGAGGTGGAGCAAGAAGGGGAAAAAACCAGCCAGAATTCAGCATTGGCAGGGACACAGCTATCTCTAAAACAAAAGAGCATTTATACTCTCCAAGTCCAGATTTCAACAGGCAAGAAGAGAGGGAAAGAGAGGCAGATTTCAGTCAAGGACTTCAGAATAAAGTTGCTAATGTTACCACAAAAAATGTGGCTTGTAGATTCATTGCTCCGCAGCAAAGATTGTAAGTTTCTGAAGTTCTCTGTTGCCACATTTGGGGATGTATACATATAATAAACACTCCTGTTTAGATACATCTACTGTATCTAAATTGAAAATAAGCCAGGATAAGAGTGTTATGATAATAAAACAATGAAATAAAACCCCAGCCCCCCACTTGGAGATGCTGCACTGCACAGGAACAGACCAAACATATGCTTAAGGTGACACACACACCCAAGGAGAGAATATTTTCCAGCAGTCTGGCAGCAGCAAAGTTTCACTGGCTTCATCATACTTCTTCTATCCAAAACACTCCCATTTCAGAAGGGAAATTGAAACGTTCTGGAGCTGTATAAAGTTGCAGAGTGTAACTGCAACAAGCAGAACTGCAGGAGGTAAGACAGTTTGCATCCTGGCCACACTGCAACATGTAGCTGTAATTGATGAGCCAGTTTGCCCTGAAGGACCAAACCCAACAGTAGGAACTTGTGTGCAGTGAAATAAGGGATGAACACTTAGAGAAAGAAATGAGGGAAGATGGGAAAGGTCTGAGTGAAAACTATTCCTGAGGAGCAGGGAGGGTGAGTGCTGAAGGAGCAGTCAGGAAAGCAGAGAGGTCACCTCATGGCTCTACTTTAAATCTTGTAGTGACTCCCAATCAAGGATCAATTGCTAGAAAGTCTTCATTCCAAAATCCATACTGTGAGTTATCTCCTATTTTATCCTATTGAAGAAAACATTCTACAAAGCCAAGACTTCACAAAAAAGGGAAAACCAGGGAAAGCAAATAGGAGAGAGGCAGAGAAAGGACAGGTAGGAACACAGATTGCAATTAAGGGCAATTGAGGGCAGCTCAATCCACCATGGAAGATTGCACAAGACCTGAAAGGACACTGTGAGTCCTGGAGACAAAGCATATTTTTTACTGACTCTAGTTTTTCTCTCTGGAGTCTTTACTTTTCATAACACCAGCTCGTAGTCATCAACTGCTCTGAGAAAAAACAAAACATCAGGATGGTGAGGAGGGAAAAGAAAAGTTAAGAGCAAAGCAGTACCCCCAGGTGGTGTGAGAAGTGCAGTGTCAAACTCCACAGTGTCTTAGCATCCAGGGTGGAAAAGCTTTGATGTGGCATCAAATCTGACAGCAGAGTCAGACCAGATGGGAGAATGGGCTGCAAGTAAAGCCCAGAGCAGATCTACATGGCTACAGGCTCTCTGGGAAGGAGATGTGACATCCCTCACAAGGGTAGACCCAGCAAACACAGGCCAAGATGAGGACATAGTGAGGTGGATGGAAAAGTGGCCCGATGTTTTGCCCCAGGGGGTGTGAAGTCTAGATGGAAGCCAGTAACTAGTGGTGTACCCCAGGGGTTAACAGTGGGTCTGAACCTATTTACTAACATCTTCATTAATGATCTGGGTGATGCAGCAGAGTGTACCCCCAGCAAGTCTGCAGGTGACAGCAAACTGGTGCTGATGCACTGACTGCTGCACCAGAGGGCCGGGCTGCTTTCCAGAGAGAACTTGACAGCCTGGAGAAATGGGCCAACAGGAACCTCATGAAGTGCAACAAAGGGAAATGCAAAGTTCTGCCTTAGGTGAGGAACAACCCCAGGCAGCAGTATGTGCTGGGGGCCACTCAGCTGGAAAACAGCTTGGCAGAGAAGAAACTGGTGGTCCTGGTAGACAGCAAACTGAACACGAAGACCAATGGTATTTGCTTTCCCTGCATCAGACAAGAGCACTGCCAGCAGGTTGAGGGAGGTGATCATTTCCCACCTACTCCACACTGGCAAGGCCACACCTTCAGTACTGGGTCCAGTTCTGGGCTCCCCAGTACAAGAGAATGGTCATACAGGAAAATGTCCAACCTGAAGGGGTGGGTGCAAAGAGGACAGACTCAGGCTCTTTCCAGTGGTGCAACAGGCAAAGGGCACAAACCAAAACACAGAAGGTGTTCCCTCTGAACCTCAGAAACACCTTTTGACTGTGAGGGTGACCAAGCACTGGCACACGTTGCTAAAAGAGGTTGTGGAATCTTCATCCTTGAAGATATTCAAAAGCTGCCAGGACATGGTCCTGGGCTACTTGCTCTAGGTAGCCCTGTTTAAGCAGGACATAAGACTACATGACCTCCAGAGGTCCCTTCCAACCTCAACCACTCTGAGATTCTGTGAAGACCATGCTGTTTGTCAAATTTAGGAATGTAAAAAACAGAATTGAGTCTCCAATGGTTGTTAAAGGATGCAGAAGAAAACAGGTTTTATCTCACACAGATAAGTAAGGCTGCTGGGTGGCTGCCAGGAAGGAGGGAGGAATGCTGTGCCCAGCTACAGTGAGATCTCCAGTCAAAGGAGGTGCAGGTGGGCTTCCTGGAGAAGGACAACCAAGCCACAGCAGAGTAACAAAGAACTGCTATTGCAAACATGAGAAAGGACTGAGAAACTCAACACCAAGAAATATTTGGAGCAAGGGAACAGAAAAACATCAGCTTTGGGGAGTAAGTTTATTAGGTATGAGCTGAAGAGTGAGCAAATGGAAATCCTAAGGACCATGCTACTGCTGCCAGACTTCTTCACAAAAAGAGTTCCTTGAGCAACAAGAGCTGATGCTATTTTTGACTTTGTTTTGGCAAGTAACAAGGACATTAAGAAGAGCTGGTGATATAAAATTACCTTGAATGGAGTGCACACAAGCACATTCGTATTAAATTAAGGATAAAACCAGGTAAGTGTTGTAAGAGAATCAAAGTTCACTCTTTTTAATGATGAGAAATTAAATAAGACACTAAAATAAAGTGGACTAAGGAGATAAGGAATGGGAAAGCAGCCATCTAATTATTTCTCTCAGGTCAAAGATGCAAAACCATTTGAAAGCTGTATCCTTAGAACTAACCTAGGAACAATTAAAGAGTCTACGTATTCTGGAGAGGAAGGGATTCATTAGTAAGAAGCCAGCAAGTAGAACAGAGATAAAATAAGAACTGCCCAGAGTCAAGCTGTGCTAGACCTCAGCAAATGGTAAACAAAATAGCAAGAGATGTCTCAGTTGTACACGTAAAGGAGACCAGAAATGGAAAGGGAAGAGAGGGGATGCTGAAAGGAGAGGTAAGAGATTAAACTCTATCAGCTCTATTCCTAAAACTAAATTAAGAGTCTTCATTAAGAACAAGGAATATAGGTGCAAAGTGTCTAATGTGAACTGTTTACAAGGGGGTGTAGTGAGAGGATGAGGGGGAATGGTTTTAAACTGAAAGAGGGGAGATTTAGGTGAGACATGAGGAGGAAATTCTACAGCTTGAGCTGTACTTGGGATGAAAAGTAGTAGGAAGAAATTCTTTGCTGTGAGGGTGGTGAGACCCTGGCCCAGGTTGCCCAGGGAAGCTGTGGCTGCCCCATCCCTGGCAGTGTTGAAGGGCAGGTTGGATGGGGCTTGGAGCAACCTGGGCTGGTGGGAGGTGTCCCTGCCCATGCAGGGGGGTTGGAACTGGATGATCTTTCAGGTCCCTTCCAACTCAAACCAGTCTGGGATTCTATGATTAATAACACAGAACCAAGAAGCAGGTGTGCTAACTGTACTATCTGCTGACAAAGTTGAAGGGGATCATAAATAAAAATATGGACAAGAAGCACACAGAAGGGCAAGCAGATGATCTTCAGGACTGGCAGTATTACCCAGCAACATGAGTGGGGTAACATTTTATGATGCTATTAGGGACTGAGAAGAATGTTCACTATCAGACTGGGAGCTCATCAGCTGGGAACTAAGGTTGTGAAGCAACAGGGTGTATCCATATTAAAAGAAAAAAAAACTATTAATTGCTGCAGCCATGAGAATGAGCAAAGCAAAATACTGCCATAAAAGGATCTAGAAGGGTATATTAAAACCTAGAGAGACCACTGTACAAAGCCATGGTGAGGCCTGATCTCCACGACCTTGGCTGACCAAAGCTGGACAAGAGAGATGAATACAAGTGAGTACAGAGGAAAAACAAATGAGGCAACTGAACATGAACAACCTGTTTCACAGGACAAGATGATGAGGGTTAGTTGTGCTTAAACCAACAAACACACACTAAGGCTGAGAGAGGAGATGGCCTGTCCATCCAGGGGGAAAGTGGGAGATGCAGCTGCCAAAGAAGATGATGGAGGGGACACTTAAGCTCAATGTCAACACTGGCACAGGAAAGCTGGCAGAAACTCCCTCTAAGTACAGGGAGGGTGGAGACTGGAGTAAACACAGGGGAGCTTAAGAGACAGGAGACAGCACTGTTCTTCAGTATCTCCAAAGTCCTAACACATAGTTCTCCACCAAGAAATAGCAAATAAATCAATCAGGGTAAGGTACAGCCCAGCACTGCTTATGGAAAGCAAACTATCAGCCAGCATAACCTGTAAGCTAAATAAAACATGACTTCTTTCCCTGACTCCTGTGATTACCAATTTAATAAAAGCCTGAATAACAAAATAAATGACACAAGTGCCCAGCTTTGTACATAGGGCATTACTTTCTCTACTGAAAGCAGTATTTACCTTAAATAGAAGTATTTACCTTAAATAAAAACAATGAGGCTTAGTGCTTGCTGCCTGAGTATCCCATGACATAAAGGTTTTTTACATTGCAGCTCTTGCAAACTCCTCCAAATCTGAAAATTAGGACTTGAAAATGAACTAAGACTCTACCAATTTGTAAAGTAAAAACTCTCCAGCTGGGAAACAATTACTAATATTTTAAGTTATAGTAAAAAGAACCCAAATGCAGTCCAAAGTCAACCTATCAAATCTATCAGTCTGCAATCAACAAGACAAGGTTACCCAAGTACTTAAAACCCACCACCTTCACCAGAAGGTGATGCAGATGTTTCACAAGTAATCCTACTATTTTTTTTTTATTTTTTTTTTTTAATTCAGTAACCTTTAAAAACATCATTATATCTTAAGGACCTTTTTTCCAGGTGGCCCCCATTTCCTTGCTCAATATTATTGGGTGCATCATCCTTGTTGGCAGTGACTCCTAGAGTGAGTCTGTGTAACTGATATGGCTGAAATATCAAGTAAACTAATGTGAAGTTGATGGCTTTCAGATAAGAATTTGTGGAATAAGGGTGAAGATGGAAGAATCTGGGCTCCTACATTTAACCAAGCTTCTTAGAAAAGGTAGAATTCAAATTTGCTGAATCTCATTTGAGATGTCTGTTCCAGACCTAGAGGTCCATTTGTCCTTCAAAGGGCACCCACGCCACTGAGTACACTATGGGCTGACACAGCCCAGAGCAAGAAGGTGGCCCAGGTTCCCCTGAATGATGAGCTGCTGCAGCAGTTGCAGAGTCCCTATGATTGCAGGCTGGGATCTGTGAGTGTCTTCATGATCCAGCAAGTTCCATCCACTGCTTCTTCACATCATCACAGTCAGTCTGTCACCCGAGGCAACGTGTGTGTTAACAGACTGCACTGAACTAAGGGAACATTGTCTTATTCTGCAGGTACCACCAGCCTTGGGCAGAACAGGGACAAAGGGGGATGGACCTCGAGCTGTGTCTTTTGAGAATATGACACTCATCAAGGGTGTGACTATGACACTGATAAAAAGGGACACTAGAAACATTTCCTCTGGTTTTTTTTTGGCTGAGTCCTTCAACATCAATATCTACACATTTAAAGTCAGAGACCTCCTTAGAACACAGCCCAGTTAATAAGCAAGCATCCCACTTCATTTCACAGCACATTTTCAGCCCCACTGGGCTGAGGCAACATCAGAAGAGGAGGCACCTTTTTTTGCTCTGACTCAGGAACATCAAACCCTTTGTTTGCTGCAGGATTACACTGAGCCCTGGCTCAGCTTCCACAACACAAAGTACACTGACTTGCCAAACTGATAAAGAGGGGGGAAAAAAAATACTTTTGAAGAATCTTTAGAGCTCCTACCTGTATTTTTATGGGCCAGGTGAAGTTGCTGACATAAACGAAGAAAGTGATGTTGGGATTGTTGCGGAAATCAAACTTCTCATTGGAGAAACTGTCCTTGTATTCCTTTATATTGGTTCTTGAAACAACTGGAATTTCCTCCCCAGCCTGCGTGCCAGCTGTTTCCAAATGTTCAAAAGCAGCAAGAAAAGATGTTTCAATGCACATGTGAAGTGGCAAACAAAAAGGGCAGAACATCCTGAATTTTAATGTTAGAAAAATAACTGTTCATCTAAACACGACTATTTTCAGCTGCATCCCATTACCAAAATCACTGTATGCCAAAATGTTGCATTACTAACAATCTAATTT
This sequence comes from Apus apus, assembly GCF_020740795.1. Taxonomy (NCBI): domain Eukaryota; kingdom Metazoa; phylum Chordata; class Aves; order Apodiformes; family Apodidae; genus Apus; species Apus apus. The sequence goes on along the minus strand of NC_067285.1, from coordinate 113,318,456 downwards.
ACACCTTTGATGCTTCCAAAACATCCTATTAAGATTGAAAAGCAGTTTTTAAAAAACATTTTACCTCTGCCCCCAGGCCCAACATTTAAGAACACTACAGAACAAGCTCGTGGGGTTACAAAAAAAGCTTCCCCAATTAAATGTGCATTTGTGGGGAACTAATCACTGAAACAAGCTGCCACACAACTTAGGTAATGCTCATTTTACCTGCAAAACTTGTGGACCAAGTAATATTGAGGTTGAAGTTTTTAGATGCATTGATAAACATGTCCAAGTCTCTGTTTTGCTAAGGGGCAAAGAAAAAAGAAAACAAAAACCATTTTTAGAATAACAATTTTACTGTCCTGCTTCCTAGTAAACCTTCACTGGAATCAAATAATTTGGAATTTGTTATTTACAGGAAGCAAATACATCCAGCATGTACATTTCCTGAAAGGAGTACTGCCCTCCCCAAGGAAAGCATAATAAAGAACAAAACCATAGAATCATTGAATGGTTTGGGTAGGAAGGGACCTTCAAAATCATCCAGTTCCAACCCCTCTGCATGAGCAGGGACACTTCCCACCAGCCCAGGCTGCACAAGCCTCATCCAACCTGCCCTTGAACACCTCCAGGGAGGGGGCAGCCACAACCTTCCTGGGCAGCCTATTCCAGCACCTTCCTACCCTCATGGTGAAGAATTCCTTCCTGATGTCCCACCTAAATCTCCCCTCTTTCAGTTTAAAACCATTACCCCTTGTCCTATCACTACATTCTCCTGTGCAAAGTTTCTCCCCAAAGTAAGTCATGTGCACAGAATAAAACAGGAAGGATAGAAACACAAGGTAAAGCAACATGAACCAAACTTGAGGTGCTCATCAGGTGTTCAGACAACTGCAAAGTCAGCAGAGGGTCTTTATAAAATTTTTACCATGAAGATTTGAAACTGAATGGCCAAGCCAAGCTCAGAAAGTTCTAGTTGCTTTGTGCCATGTTAGGAGACAACATCTGGACCCTCTTAAAACTGTAGCAATTCGTTGCTTCCACGGCCAAGAAGTTAAAAACATATACCCAAAAGATGAAGTTTAAAGAGAAAGGAGAACATCTACCTCTTCAGGTGTTGCTACAAAGTTGATTGCTGTGTAATAACGATCATCCTCTTGAGAAAGGCTGAAGGTGAACTGATAGTCAATCAGAAGGGTATCTGTAAGGAATGCATGGAGAAAATTATCCCATGTCACAGACTAAAAGCAGCTTCTGCAAAGCAAGGCATGATGCCACTGAAGTGCTTCTTGCCCTGAGAGCACAACTAGGAGTCACCCTCCTGTTACAAAATACCCCAACCTGTGTACAATCCCAAATAAAAGGGACAAACCCCTCTCTTTTTAAGTTGAAAAACATTCTGCTTACGTTTTCCAGGCAATAACCTCCAGCCTTAATTTAAATGACTGTTCATACCTACAAACTGTTGAAAACATTTACTTTTTTCCTACAGTACCTCCAGGTGCTAGGGGAATACTAGTCAAATAAAGCAGGCTGTATAACCCCCACTTGGTAGGGAACTATGTTCATAGAATCACAGAATGGTGAAGGTTAGAAGGGACCTTAAAGACCATCAGGTTCCAACCCCCCTGCTATGAGCAGGGACACCTCCCACCAGCCCAGGCTGCACAAGCCTCATCCAACCTGCCCCTGAACACCTCCAGGGAGGTGGCAGCCACAACAAGGCATAAGATCCTGCAAATCGGTGGACTGGACAGGGAGGATTTTTACAAACTATCCACTTGTTAATAACCCAGCTGCCATTCTACTCTGGGTCACATTATGCCTGGGCATACCAGGACCAGTTTTCAGTCTACCCACATGGCCTCCTTTCCCCATGTTGGGCTAGATCTGGGCTATCACCTCTCTGTTAAGCACAGAATCATTAAGGTTGGAAAAGACCTCTCAGTTCATCAAGTCCAACCATCAACCCAACCCCACCATGCCAACTAACTGACAGTGCTCAGCCAGTTTTGGCAATACACCCACAGGTCCCAGTATCCTTTTATTAAATCCCAGTATTATGACAAGTATTATGACTTGTACATGTTCCCAAACTCGTGCAGAGATATTCCAAGCAATAATAATATGAAGCCATACACCAGATGTTATTTTTCTCTTATTGTCTCCTGGAGACCCCTTGTTGGATAGGCACGAGCTAGACAACCTGCTGACACCTGTCTTCCCCCCCCTAAAAAGGGGGAAAAAAGCCCACTTTATCACCCCTGCCACTGGCAACAATGAATTAGATCCTCCTTGCAAAGGGACTGCCATGAGAAGCCACCAGTCCCTTGTTTGGCTGCACAAGCACAAGTTGAATTTGCTCAACACAGCACGTCGATAACTTCTGTGTTGCACAAAAACACTATTTGAGACGTGCATCTTCCTGTAATTTAAGATTCCATCTCTCCAGGCCTGCCAGTGTGCTGATTGCTAATATCTGCAAATAGAAGCTGGAGAGATTCTATTAAGCAATCTGAATCTTGGCAAAGCATCGTCCTGAATTGCAGAGGAATCCAAATGTGCATTGAAAGGCATCGTGGCAATTTTTAAACCTTACCCATTCAAACATGAAACTGGGTTTTTTTTTTTAAAAAAACAGTAATTTTTACTTTAAAAAATAGTATTTTGCACTTAAAAAAACCTCAAAAGACAATATTTGGCTTTGACTTCTTAGGTACATATTTTAGAGTATTCTTCAGGAGACCAGATTTAATTTCAAAGTCATGTGAAAAACATTCAAGAATTTGTTCTGAATGATCCAACCATCACACAGACCTGATCAAGAAGAGTATTTGCATTATCTTTAAACAATGATTTTGTGAAAACTGAAGCTTTTTAAAACTGTTTTTTAGCCCTTCCCTTAATCCCCTCGATTTCAAACAGATGCTGAGGCAACTATACTGGTTTTAAATACAATATTTTAAACTTCAAACACATTTTTCATCTCCAAACAAAATCCCAAGAGTACTCACAGTAACACGTTCCTTTAAGTGGATTTCCCTGATATCTATTTTCGACTTCACACCTAAAAAGAATATATTTTTTTAATAATATTTTTTTTCCAGTTCTATTTCTTTCCAGCCACTAAAGATCAGAAAACACCACCTGTGCTGATAAGGGTACACAATTAAAAATAAAAGGTGCATGCCTAAGCTATACTGGGCTGCTAAAGAAGTGCTACAAGCCTTGAAAGTTAAACTAGCATGCAGTAAAAATGAAATATAAAATTCTGGATACTGACCTTCAAATGTATTAGCTCTTCACAATACATGGAACTGGATTAGCACAGTCAGAAACGAAAGTTTCCATTTCTGGCTATTCCAGGATCTAGTTCTATAAACATTTACTCATGTAAACAACACTTGAAAAATAAAGCTGGCAATTAAATTATTTGGAATGAAATTATTTCCACTAACATTACACTAAACGCATTTCCGTTATGTCATGGAAAAACCTTCAGCAAATTTGTTGCTCTGAAACTGCTCCATTAAACTGCTTGAATGTCAAAGTCTTATTTCAGATACGTTTACACTCCCCCAGAACAGCATCAGAGTGCACAGACAGTAAAACCTACCAATTAAAAAGAAACTCCTGAGGGATAAAACAAAGTGGTATGTATAGTTTGGGGGGTGGGGTATTATTTTTCACCCCATCCCTTCCAGTCAAAATATTCTTAAAAATTGGAAATCTTCAGGAAATCATTTTGTTCATGTTTCCCCCCAGGGGAAGCACGGCTGGCTGCACCCTCAGCCAAGTTAGTCAACTGTCAGCAAGAAGAGATGAGCAGAGACATCATAAATCCAGTCATTAATGAATGCAGGGGTTGCATACCAGTGTGTGCACAGCCCTTGGATTTCAAACGACCAAGTGAAATGAACTCACAGTTGACACTCGTCTCCTTTGATTCCCTTGGTGGTGCAGAAGCATTTCCCTGTGTTGGTGTTGCAGACGGACGCGTGGCCGTTGCACTTGCAAGCTGTTGAGCAGAGAGGGGGAAAAAGATGCAACGTTGAATGAAGCAAGAGAAAGATTCAACAGCAATTAAGCCCTTTAGTTGCCAAAACCCAGACACGTCAACAATTAAAGTGCACATGAAAACCCACTTGGTACTCTTTGGGTTTTTCTGAGATACAGGCGGCAGCCAAAAATAGAACTGTGTGTCAAAACAGTGAGCATGGGCTCTAGGGCTGATGTTTTGTATGAAATCATGATCAGACTGTGCTTTTTAGCCTCAAAAATTTATTTAACTTCCTCTGTAGTCATTAGATAGCACTACTAGATAGCACTTACCATAACTGGTAAGAAAAAGACAATATTTGGAATAGTTTTGGGCTCGCTAACGCATTTCAGTCAAACTTAAAACTCTTGAGAGCAGATTGGTTTTGCAAATAAAGCAAAGCTCGTGGTGCTTTTAGGGCTTTTTCTGGAAATAAGTAGGCCTTTCAGAAAATAATGTCATTATCAACAATGTCAGTGTCTCTACAGCGTGAAACTGCTGGTGCTAAGAAGGTGATGTCCATGCTCCAAGTGGCTTGGGGTGTGTGCCCCAGTACATTTTAGAATAGCTCTAGCTTGCTCTCAGGAGCTGAAGACCACCAAGTGGTGGCTGAAGTAGACCAGCAGACCCTGAGACTACATCAGGTTTGTGGCATGCCCAAAACAGACCATTACACACACACACTGAGCCTGTTCGAGGTGCAAACCAAGGTCTGAGTATCAGTGGGGACATACAGGAGATTCGCTTCAAAGTAATGGTCTGGAGTCAAACTGAAATGCTGCTGTTCATACACTTTGGGACCTTTATTCCTAAAGAAGTAGAGGAGGCACATGCAAAAAACCCAAAAGTCAAAACAACAACCAACAAAAGCAACACAAGCAGCTTGATATAATGTTCACTGTAACCAGGAGATTGGACAGAACAGCTTTTCCCAGCAGGTAGGTAGGTGCCTTTGTGAAGATGTTCTATCAAGGAACTGGAAGGTGCATTCATCTGGAGCCATGCATGGGAGAATGTACAATGTAAGAAAGGAAACAGTTCTTAAAGAAATTACTCCTCATTTGTGGAAATACTACGTTTTACAGTCTGGTGCCTCCACATTAAGAAGACAAGAGGCCTTCTCAGTCAGAAGACATGTACCATGCACTCAATGTACCAGCACAATTCTTAGTCCTCATCCTCAATATCCAATCTTGGACCTGACTTTGTGAATCCTTTTGATGTTGTCTTAATATTGGTATGTAGAGGAAGCTATCAGGGACACTTAATTGTGCTTCTCAGATGTGGATGAGTGGTTTCCTAGCAGCACCATGGAACAAAATTATCGAGAAGCAGAAAGGCCTTTTGTGAGAACAAGCAGCCTGAATGAAGATTTGACAAAATAATTGTATTCTGTGAAGCAAACACTTCTCATTAGTGGCACTTAAAAAAAAATAATTCTTAATGCTACTGAGAATGCCAAAAAAAAATAATTCTTAATGCTACTGAGAATGCCTCATCCCACCTTCCTGATGTTTTGTGAAAGGTAAGCAAGGGGAAATGCAATCAATATTCCACGTTAACCTACATAAAAATTAGGAGAAATTACAAATGTCATGTTGTTCAGATGCAGATCACAGTATCTTGAGTGCCAACATTAATGCTTCCTCACCCTGCTCTTCAGCCACGTGCTTATCAAGGAGACTGAGCATTCAAATACCTCTTTAAAACAATAGAGTCTCTTTATTTATCCATTTTCCTATGAGCTCCATAACTGCAGATCATTCCTGAGAGGACTGGAAGATGCACAAAGAGAAACTTTCTCATGGCTTTTGAAACAACTGTGAAGTTTGGAAACAAAATATTGAGCAAATGACACCCTCGCTGAAGTCTAAAAATGACAATTTCTCTTCAGATTCTGATGCTAGAGCAGAAAGCCAAAGTTATTGGAAATGGCTTAGACTGTGAAGCGTGGTCACAATACAGTGAGGAACCACCTTACAGCAAGCCTCCTTCCACCTTCTTCACAAACCATGGGGCACAAACTCATGGAATCATTAAGGTTGGAAAGGACCTATAAAATCATCAAGTCCAACTGTCAACCCAACGCCACCAAGCCAACTAAACACTGTCCTAAAGTGTTACATCCACACAACTCATTCAGAGATGGTTATGGTCAGCTTTGCTCCTTTTCCCACAGCTGTGACAGTCCAGCTTCCCAACAGCAACTGCCAAACACCGTATTTCCATACCAAATGTTTTAGCCATCCTTCCAACCCCCCTAGGAGGGGGGACAGGCAGGATCACAGCACCAGCAGCCCATGGTGGGCCACCACAAAATGCTCCATGGAAGCGTTCAGAAGCGCTGCCGTGGCAGTGATCTGATCTCAGGCACAACACCACCTTCCATGCTCTTGCAAATAACTTCCTTATCTACCTCGAACATATTTTTATGTGAAACTTTAATCAGAAAATTCAAAAAATCCTGAATGCAGAGAAAGCACCTTGCAGCTATTTTTACATTTGATGTGCTGCATTTCCTGCCCTTCCCGATTAACACTTCTCTGTGTTGGACAATTCCTCAAAGTAACAGCTGATTTACCCACCATTTAGGTATTATCTGCTCAGCTCTGCAAACACCAGTGCCTGTGATGATATGGAAACAATTCTTTGAAATAAGTAACTGCAGCTTGTCTTGTTAAAATTTTTTCAACACAAGTGATATAGCAACATTCACCTGCCCTGGTCACACAGAAGGAAAAGGCATCTTATTCCACCTTTTCCTTATTCTTCCCTGATTTTTGAACCCCGTTGCTACCACTTCCAGCTCTACCTGTTTAAAAGGCAACTATGAGGATGAAGGGGCTGGAGCATCTGCCTGTGAGGAAAGGCTGGGAGAGCTGGGGCTGTTCAGCTGAGAGAGAAGGAGGCTGAGGGGGGATCTCATCAGTGCTGATCAATATCTCCAGGGGGTGTCAGGAGGATGGGGCCAGACTCTTCCCAGGGGTGTCCTGGGACAAGACAAGGGGCAATGGGCACAAACTGGAGCACAGGAGGTTGAACCTGAAGATGAGAAAATCCTTCTTTACTCTGAGGGTAACAGAGCCCTGGAACAAGCTGCCCAGGGAGGTTGTGGAGTCTCCATCCCTGGAGACATTCCAACCCCACCTGGATGTGTTCCTGTGGGATCTGCTCTAGGGGATCCTGCTCTAGCAGGGGGTTGGACTAGATGATCTCCAGAGGTGCCTTCCAACCCCCACCACTCTGTGATTCTGTGAAAGACTCTGACCTGAAGAGAGCAGCTCAAATTCCGGAGGGCTCAGCAGAAAGGGAAATACCAAACACCAACACTACATATTTTGCCATTTTGAGGGTATCTATGGTCCCCAGGCTGCTGGGGCCATTGGGCTAATGTTGCAGAACTGCACATCAAAGGATTCACACTAGGCACAGAGTGTGCAAACACACAGATGTTTGTCCATCAGGATGGAATGTGCCCACAGACATTTCCAGCCTGGATGCCCTTGTGGGCTCTAAAAACAAAGCAGCACCCACCACGGCCCACACATGCACAGAAAGAGTGGAATCAGCACATCATTCATGGGAAAGGATGGAGGGACCATGGCTGAGAGGCCAGAAACAGCAGGAGTTGACTCTGCTGCCCACCAGCCAACCCTTATATGAAGATTTCCCCTCTGGGAATCTTTTCGCCCCCCAAAAAAAAAACATCTAAAGGGCAGCAGTTGTTCTGGATGCATCAGGATGGTTTCCTCTCACATTCCCTCTTCTGATCCACCTCAGTCTTTCTGCCCAGCCTCCTGCCTCCCTCTTCCTTTCAACCTCACAGTAACTACCATTAAATCACAGCAAATTAAAAACCTGGGCCCAAAGCACTTGAGAGCAAAGCACTTTTGACATGAGCTACTAGTTTCATCAGATAACGAATGAATGCTGTTCCACAGCCTCTCAACACATTTTCTAATTTCTTTTTCAGGCATCTGGATGACTTTAGTCTATCATTCATTATCTCAACAACAAACTATTTCTGGACAACCCTCATGCGAAACAGTCTGAAGTAACTTGCTCTCAATTTCCACACAGGGAGAACAGCGACAAATATCAAAAGGCACTTTGTGATCCAATGATTAAACCTGAATGCTCAGACTAGAATTATACATTTTCTCAGGCCAACACAGTCTCAATTTATTCATGCCTGCACTTCAAATTATCTTCACATGAAATGAGTTTAAGAATATCAGTGGTATTTAATCTTGCAGATAATGTTCTGAAAGTGTCAGAGATGCACCTTTCCCTTTCTACTCGTGCTGCTCTCCTGTCTGTTGTAATTTCATGTCCCAGCCACAACACCTCCCTTTTCTCTAAGTAAGGCAGCCTCCTCCTCTCTGTGATCTTTTCACCTTGGACTGTCTACTGGGAGGTTTTTCATATTCTCAAACCTCACATACTTGTTCTTGTTTCAGGAAACGGGACATTCATGCTGCAGCTCCTGACTCTCATCTTCATACAATCATAGAAAATGGTTTGGGTTGGAAGGGACCTTTAAAATCATCCAAATCCAACCCCCCTGCCATGGGCAGGGACACCTCCCACCAGCCCAGGTTGCTCCAAGCCCCATCCAACCTGCCCTTCAACACTGCCAGGGATGGGGCAGTCACAGCTTCTCTGGGCAACCTGGGCCAGGGTCTCACCACCCCCACACTGAAGAATTTCCTCCTCATGTCTCACCTAAATCTCCCCTCTTCCACTTTTGATCCATTCCCACCTGTCCTCTCACTCCCTGCCCTCGTCCCAAACTCCTCCCCAGCTTTCCTGGAGCCCCTTCAGGCACTGGAAGGTGCTCTAAGGTCTCCTTGGAGCCTTCATCCAAAAGGCCAATGCTACTTCCAGTAAACATATTAAATTAATTTCCATGTGTTTTCTACTAGATTGAATCTACATTTGGAAAAAGCAACTCAAAGTCTTCAGTGTCCCCTCATTAATCACCTTTACTTATTTCTTCTGGGACGCTTGCAAACTACCCACACTCATTTCTTGGAAGTACTGGTATTACTCTGACACCAGTGTTATTTCTGTTCAATCTTTTCCATCACTGTGCCTAATGACATCACCAAAATATATTCCATCAAAGGAGCAAGAAGCATCTTCCCTGACATCTGCACATCACTTATCACAGCTGGATTCTGGTTTAGAACTGGTCTCCCCATCCTACCCTACAATATTCCCAGTAACTCAGAATCATGTTGCAAGGTTCAAGGTCAAGACTTCAAATCTTAAATGGTCCTTTCCCAGCATTGCCTGTATTGGTCCTTCAAGAAACATGTTTTGCCCAGTTTGTGAACTGGATCTTGCAGAGCTGAACAATAGTCTTTGGGCCAAAGAGTCCCAAAGCAGTTGAGAAACTTAAAATGTCATTTTAAAAAGGATCACCTAATCCTGCACTGAAATCCAGACAACTTCTCAGTGAAATTTGGCCAAGCCATTTATGAGGCAGACAATTATAACAATACACCTAAAACTCATTAACCAAATCTAATAGAAGGCAGAACTTAGATAAGCACAAATTTGTCCAAGACATTGGGATTAACACTGCTTCTTTTCAAACCAGGGCTGTCAAACACTAAAGCACATTTTTCAATGTAGTCACCTAAACTTTACAAAGGAGGGTAACAAAATCATCTTTATCTTCTGCAATGAAAGCCAAAGAATTTCATCAAGCAGTTTCTGCATCTTTGATCTGAAGAAACAAGGATTGTGGCTTGCTTGCAGGAAAGAAGAAGTGTATTATCAGGGTATAATTTCAGTGAAGGCAGCAGAGGAATGAGTGAAGAGTGAAAAACATGAAAAGACTTCAGTGCAGGAAGATTTAAGGCATCACTTACGCTGACACGTTCCTCCATTAGTGGGGTCACCGTAGAAGCCTGAGATGCAAGTTTCACAGTGTTTGCCAGTTGTCAGGTTTTCACACTTCTCACAGATGCTTTCATTTACACACTTGCTGTGCCCATTGCACTGGCAGGCTGAAGAAAACAGAAAAGGATGATTTAGTGCTCAAATACAGCACTTCACATAGAGTCTCTGAAGTCTGTGTTCTGCAGAGGCTGAATGAAACCACTTTGTGCACTTTCCAAAGAGGTTCCTGCAGTCTTGCAAGGGATACATGAATTCAAAGAGAAGTGAGTGCTGAAAACCTGAAATTTAAAGCAACTCAAACAAAACAGAACTCCAAAACATTAAATTCATATTCAACAGACAGGACTGGAAGCAGGTGGTGGGACAGATTTACAAGGAGGAACCAGGAAGAAAGGGTTTAGCACAGTCCAAGTAATTTTATTCTACAGGTTTGGCATCAAAAGCATTATTTCAGAATCAACCTTCAGAGAAAGAATTGCCTTGCTTTCAAACACCCCTAAAAAAAATAAATAAACAAGAGTTTAACAGCTCAGTAAAGGTTTGTAGGGAAAGGAAAAATTCCTCTAGAGTAATGGACAGAACCATGTGATAGAATGATAGAATGGATAGAATAGTGAAGGTTGGAAGGGACCTTCAACATCATCAGGTTCCAACCCGCCTGCTGTGAGCAGGGACACCTCCCACCAGCCCAGGCTGCTCCAAGCCCCATCCAACCTGCCCTTCAACACTGCCAGGGATGGGGCAGCCACAGCTTCCCTGGGCAACCTATTCCAGCACCTTCCTACCCTCATGAAGAATTTCTTCCTGATGTCTGACCTAAATCTCCCTTCTTCGAGTTTAAAACCATCACCCCTTGTCCTCTCACTCCCTGCCCTTGTCAAAAGCCCCTCCCCAGCTTTCCTGGAGCCCCTTCAGGCACTGGAAGGGCTCTCAGGTTTCCCTGGAGCCTTCTCTTCTCCAGGCTGAACACCCCAACTCTCCCAGCCTGTCTCCAGAGCAGAGCTGCTCCAGCCCTCTGAGCATCTTTGTGACCCTTACCTAGAAGACGTCTTCATACAGGAAATCTATGCAGCTGACCTGCAGATACCTGCACAACTCTTTCCATCTCAAAATGTGTTATTTCTAGTTTGTCTTCCCAGCTCTTCTCCTCCCTCCATTACCAGGAGGCAACACAGCCACCCCCCCACTGTTAAGAAGCCCTTGTATTTAACTGTTGCCACCGTTGAAACGTTTGAATATCGAAACGTTGCTCACTTACCTGGACACTGAATAAAGGACCAATTATAGTTGTTCTCCACAGGACACATGGTGACATTAAGGACAGGCTCCAGGCTCTGCTTCCCAGTTGTGGATGGGGTTGGCATCTTGACTGGACCTCTGTAGGAGCCTTCAATGCACTTCCCTTTGCCGGTGTTGCTGGGATCGGTGCACCAGCCGCAGCCAGGCTGCTCCAAGCAGTGAGCACAGGTGCAGTAGCCTGAACAGTTTTCAGCTATTAAAAAGAAACACCAAACATTGTGGAATAAAGAATGATAAATAAATGCATCGTGGAATAAATCAGTGTAGCAAAGCACAGGCAACAATGAAGGTGGAAACCCTTGTGTATCTTTTCTGACCTTATGCATTTAACCTGCCAAATCCGTAAATATGTATTCTGGGTTTTTTATTAATAAAATATTATATTATATATTATATGCATGACATATATTAGTAATTTATTCCTTTTATTATGATTTTCACAGTACAATATATAGATATTTTCATTCCTACCAGCGTTATTTATTCTAGAATCTAAGAGAACCATTAACACAAAGGCTGAATTAATCAGTGAGTGAATTTTGAAACACCTCAACACACAAAGTTTTTCTTACCACTAAATGCCACTGGCTAAGACAACAGGTGAATGTTCCCCACTACAAAGATCTCTGATTGATTTGCAATGGCTCAGATTATCAAAATCAGCCATCTGGAAGTGAAGGCTAAGAATCAGTTTGTTTACTTGCTTTGAGTCTCTTCTCACCACACGTTTTAATATCACATGCTACTATTTCAATTCTTTATCCAAGCCAAACAGCACAGAGCACAAATACAGAACAGAATTTGCCTTCTTAGGATGCTCAGATCGAATACATTAAAAACATTGTGTAGGTCCTTGGTGCAGACTTTCTACCATGGATATTTAAATTGACAATATTTGCCTTTATAAAAAAGAGAGTTGCAGAAAAGCATTGTTTTCCATGATTTCAGCCTACTCATCTCCTGCCTGTTGCTTCCTCCATGTTTTAACCTCTGGCAATATGGGAAGTCCAAACCTTTATGTTTGAAAGTGACCTGACACTTGTTTTCTTCACTTCTTATTTTGCAACACTCTGAGCTACTCAAGTTTATTCTCATCAGCTTCCAAAACCTCCTGGAGCAACTGAGCAACTCAAGCTGCCCAACTTCCCTCCTGGAGAACAATGGTCCTTCCCTCCCTCCCAAGAGCTCTGGCTTTCTTGTCTCCCCTGCTCATACTCAGCTCCTAAAGAATTTAACATGAATTAAAAATCTCTAAAACTGTTTGATCACTTTTCCAATTTCTAGACTATTTCCCCACAGTTTGAAAGCAGAAAGCAACATTCCAAAGCACCATCCATCTTTTGCAATTTGCTCAGATCTACCTAAAAGAGGAAAAAAAAAATTAAATCATTTATTTAAAATAAGTTAAAAATTCTTCCTGTGGTTGATACACAGACAATACTTCAGAATTAAACAGTCGTGTAAACCCTAACTGGGATTTGATATAGATAATCTAAATTGCATGGCTCCATATATGAATAAAAGATACAGAGAAGAGATACAAAAAGAAGTTAATCATATGAACTGTGTAACGATTGATTTGAAGGGCAGGAGTTTAAATAATGAAATAAGTACTTTCCCCACAGGAAAAAAAGAAGTGGAGACTTCCTCATCTGACTTGAAAGCCTTCACTACCTGCCACTTAGTTTAATTGATAGCTCCTGTCACCAGGACCTAGTGCTTCACACGACACAGGATGGAGCTGCACAAATTCCTGGGGTCAGGCATTTCCCATTTTTGAAAATCCCCTGGAGAGCATGACCAGTGTGCAGAGCTTGGTGACCTGCAGAACCACAGCACCGTTCAGGTGGGAAAAGAAAGGCTGAGAGAGCTGGGGCTGTTCAGCCTGGAGAAGAGGAAACTGAGGAGGTTATCTCATAAATGCTTATAAATATCTGCAGGGGGGTGTCAGGAGGATGGGGCCAGTCCCTTTCCAGCAGCATCCAGTGACAGGACAAGGGGCAATGGGCACAAGCTGGAACACAGGAGCTTTGAGTTAAACATAAGGAGAAACTTCTTTACTATGAGGGTAACAGAGCACTGGGACAGGCAGCTCAGGAAGGTTGTGGAGTCTCCTTCTCTGGAGACATTCCAAACCTGTCTGGACATGTTCCTATGTGATCTACTGTAGGGGTGATCCTGCTCTAGCAGGAGGGTTGGACGAGATGATCTCCAGATGTCCCTTCCAACCTTGATGACTCTATGACCTCCAAGATCATCCAATCCAACCTTTGAACCTTCGAAGTCCAACCTGCGCTGGGCAACGTCAGCAGGTAAGAAGCCTGCAGCCCACCCACCAAGCCACAAAACCATCACTCACGTGGACAGCTGCTCATGGTGTACCACTCCATGCACTGCCCGTAGGGGAAGGAGGCCACGTAGGCGTTGGAGTCCACACACTGCTTCATGTTGCTGCACCACATGCACTCGGAGCTGCCGCTGGTGCACTCCCCGCAGGCGCTGCGCAGCGCGCAGGGCGTGCGGCACTGCTTGGCGCTGTGGTTGGCTGGGGGGACACACACAAGGGTCAGCTTTCTGCCACACAGGCACAGGTAAGAAGCCCCGAGAGACAAAGACAGAAGATAAAAAGAAGATAAAAAGCCCTGTCTATTATTCAGGCTGTAAAACAGCTCAGTCTCCCAGGCCTGAAACACTCGGTTTGTGGTGCGGGGATGCCGGCGGTATCTTGTACCACGGTGAACGTGAGGAACACACTAAGTCCACTAAAATCATTCTTTTTATGTTTTCTTCGTGAGCATTAATGCTTTTTAAGATAACCACCTTAAAAACAATTCAAATGGGCTTCTGAATGTGCTCTTTGCCTCTCTGCAGGCCTGTTGATGTGCTCCTTAGTTATCCTCCCAACCGACGTGTTGGGAAGAAACCCCACGATTCATGTGAGCACACCGGGGTGTTTTTAAAGTTATTTGATCAGTTTTACACATAAAACAAGTCCTGAAAGCAGAACTAACTCAGGAGTTTCTGGTGGGAGCCAGTGCTTTATCATCTATTTCAAGTAATTATTCTCAGACCATAAAATACAAGCTAAAGCTTAAACTAATCCAGAGTGCTGCAAGTCAAAATACACAGTTTTGAGCTCAGGTTCCATTCTCCTGCTCCTGCACTTCCACAGAGAATGATTTAAAGTGGTGCAGTTTCTTCAGGATTTTTATGTAATCAGCCAACTTTCTTCAAACTTCAAGAGGCACTAATTGCTATTCAGAAATAATCAGCTATAATGGAGAGTGAACAGACGAAGCCATTTGAAAAGATAGGCAGTTCCAACAAAGCTGGGAGAGTTTTCCCAAAAGCAAATAGCTGCTTTTTCGAAGTTCTCGTATCTCTGAAGTGTCTTGCCCAATTAATTTCAAACTTTGATAAAATCCTCCTCTGGCTATGGAGCAAGAGAGGGGAGAAAGGGGAGCTGAGTTGCAAAGTAGGTTTTATTATCTTTATTTTTTTTTTAAAGAGGAGACTGCTCCATACCGTAATTAACCTAAATGTCACGTTCAGGTATGAAATTTGGAGAAAAACAATGAAACTACCATGTACTTCCAGCACTTTACAGTTAAAGAGTGGAAATGGAGAGCTAATTTTTTATGTCTCAAATTCCTGTATGAAATAACTACAGATGACACTTCTTCAGAACGACTTTTATTTGGCAGTCATGATACGGGGAGTTTTAAATGCAATGAATGGGATCCTCTTTATTCTCTAGGAATCCTGGGGTGCATTAGGAAGAGTGTGGCCAGCAGGTCGAGGGAGGTCAATCTCCCCCTCTGCTCTGCCCTGGTGAGGCCACAGCTGGAGAACTGGGACCAGTTCTGGGCCCCCCAGTTCAAGAGAGAAGACAGGAACTGCTGGAGAGAGTCCAGGGGAGGGCAACAAAGCTGACTGGGGGGTTGGAGCATCTCCCTGATGAGGAAAGGCTGAGGGAGCTGGGACTGTTCAGCCTGGAGAAGAGAAGGCTGAGGACAGACCTTATCAGTGCCTACAAGTGTCTCAGGGTGGGTGCAGGGAGGATGGAGCCAGACTCTGCTCAGCAGTGCCCAGGGACAGGACGAGGGGCAAGGGGCACAAGCTGGAACATGGGAAGTGTCACTGAAAGACGAGGGAAAACTTCTTTAGGGTGAGGGTGACAGAGCCCTGGGCCAGGCTGCCCAGGGAGGGTGTGGAGTCTCCTTCTCTGGAAATGTTTAAGACCCCCCTGGATGCAGCCCTGAGTAATGTGCTCTAGGGGATCCTGCTTTGGCAGGGGAGCTGGACTGGATGATCTCTAGAGCTCCCTTCCAACCCTAACAATTCCATGAAATACAAATACTTCTGAGATGATCTGCTCCCCTTGAGAGACCCAAGTGAGATATTGTTACCTGGCCTTTCGCAGATGCTGCCGTTGACTTCATTGATGCACGTTGCTGCCTTCAGCCCCTGCTTGAAAGGCTCAGCTAAATAACCACAAAATCCAGCATCACTTGGTTCACTGGGAAGCCACTGGAGGAGGGTGTTGGTGAAGGGAGACATGTCTTCCCAGCACCAATAAGACACGTTGATTTTCCTCAGTCCAACCCATGGAGTCAATGTTTTGGGCTAGAAATAAAGTAGAAATGGTAGATTAATACCCAGTTTTATTACCTTAGGTATTAAAAGGAAATCCACGTCACCATATAAGGCTTATAACAACTTTGCCAGGTTAGATGTTGCAAAACTGTAATAAGGGAAATACTTGTTTCTCAATGCTATGAGAATTAAATGCCACAGAGTTAGAGAAATCCTTCAGGAAACACCAATGAATTCTTTTTTCCAACTGCATTTCCAGTTATCTAAACCAGGAGGAGAACAAGTCAAACATTCACAGTCTGTGACTATGAAATTAAACTGCAAGTTGCTCTTAATATGTTTGTAACTCCAAATAAAAAGGTTAGACACAGGACAACAATTTCTGGAGCTCCACTTTGACATCAGGAAGAAAACTGGCAGTCCCCTGTACAATTTAACTGATAGAATCCACCTCCTCTGCAGTCTGGCTGAAGAAGATCTCTGCTGTTGAAGAGTGTGTGTGGAGGGGTGGAGAGACAGAGCAGGTCAAATCTAAATTAGGATTGCTGGCAATAAAATTCTCACTTTGGAGAACCCACAGCACAACTACTGCTCCTGGCTATTTATTTTTTAGCACACTTTATTTGGGAGAGTGGCTTTGTAACTACATTGGTACAAGATGTTATTTCACTGTTCAGATCTTCTCTCCACCACACCACTTTGGTGGCACAGTTGTCCCAGCAATCCCACTGCCTCCAGCCTCCCTTTTCCTATAGCAGTCCCTTCCTGGCTGCCAGCCCTTTCCACAGTGGCCTCTAGGAGCCAAGAGGGGCTCTCCAGCCACAGCAGCTCTGCAGTCAGGACTTCAGCAAAGCTGCACAGCATCATTCTTTGTTAGGGCTTCAGCACCAAGTACACAGCCTGCCCAGAACACCTCCCCGCTTCTGCCAGGGACTGGAAAAAAAAAATATATGTATTTATTTTATTGGTGCACAAAGAGGGACAGATTCCAATTCACTTCTGCCTCCGACCAAAAAGCACCTGCCATTAAATCAAACATAAATAACTCCAAATAAGCCAAGCAGCTCTACAGAGTAAGAAGCCAACATTTTAAACATTCGCTTTCCTGAGCGGAATAAATAACTTTAAATGCTTTACATTAAACACCTCTGGTGCCCCAAAGGGACCTTTATTTCTAAAATACTGTGTACAAGCCACGAGAGGACTCCTGCTGCAGTCATGTATCCCACAAGAGAAATGCCTGTATGATTTCATTATAGAAAGTGATACCTTTGAGGCACCGTGTATGTTTATATTTATCTTTCTCCATTTACATTCTCTACAATTTCAGCTCAAAAGCGCCCGCGGGGGATGTTGAATTTCAAAAGAAAAATCAGTCCTTTTCAGTTAAGAGGCATGTCTGTTCTGTGCAGAGCACACAATACCACAGCAAGGACAATTCCACAGCCAGAGCTTAATTACTCAGGGGACATAAAAGAGAAGCACTCACCGAAGACTGCATCTTTTGCAGCTCCTTTAAAACAAATTCTACCTTCTTCTGGGTCGTGAGGGAAGCCAGGGAAGCACCACTGGATCTGCAGGACAGCTTGGCATGATCATAGGTCTCCTTTGCATTTGTAATTTTCAAGCAGGAGTTGCCAACCAAATGCCAGTTTGTTCCACAGGTATTTTCTGCAGGGTGGGGAGGGGAAGAAAGTAAAGCCAGAGATGCAAGTGACCTTCACATTGTTCAAAGTAGTGAAAGAGCCCTTCCATCAAAATAAAACCTACAGCCCCAGAACAAATCAGTATGAATTACTGGCATGCTCAGAAGTATGAGAAGCTCAACATGAGCCAGCACCATGTGCTGGAAGCCCAGAACCCAACCATGTCCTGGGCTGCATCAGAAGGAGTGTGGGCAGCAGGGCCAGGGAGGGGACTCTGTCCCTTTATTCGGCTCTCATGAGACCCCACCTGGAGCACTGTGTCCAGTTCTGGAGCCCCCAACAAAGAAGGACATGGAGCTCCTGGAGAGAGTCCAGGGAAGGTCACAGAGATGTCCCAAGGGCTGGAGCAGCTCTGCTCTGGAGACAGGCTGGGAGAGTTGGGGTGTTCAGCCTGGAGAAGAGAAGGCTCCAGGGAGACCTTAGAGCACATTCCAGTGCCTGAAGAGGCTCCAGGAAAGCTGGGGAGGGGCTTGGGACAAGGTGTCCAAAGTGACAAGTAAGAGGACAAGGGATGATGGCTATAAACTGGAAGAAGAGAGACTGAGATGAGATGTGAGAAAGAAATTATTCACCATGAGGGTGGTGAAACCCTGGCCCAGGTTGCCCAGGGAAGCTGTGGCTGCCCCATCCCTGGCAGTGTTGAAGGGCAGGTTGGATGGGGCTTGGAGCAGCCTGGGCTGGTGGGAGGTGTCCCTGCCCATGCAGGGGGGTTGGAACTGGATGATTTTGAAGGTCCCTTCCAACCCAAACCATCCTATGAGTCTATGAGAACACTGGAAGGAAAGAAATGCTGCTTGTGGGAGCTCAAGTGTGACATCAGCCTCAGCCATCTGCAGGAGGCAGTCAAAGCACTTAGGAAAATGTTGAATAATAAAATCAATGTAGAAAAAAGACCAAAGAAAAGTAAATTAGTATTTTGCTGATGACTTAAGGCCATTTATTCAACCAGTGTTGTTAGGACACCTTTCAAGAGAAGAAGCCTGCTGTGCTAATCCTGTCCCCAGCACCAAACTTCCAGGATTATTCCTTGTTTCATCTTGAGCACAGCCATGCCCATTACTGCAGAACTCCTTACACTTTGTGGTTAATTATTTCTCTCACTCATAACTACCCTTCCAAAAAAACCCAATGGATATTTTCAGTGTGAATTTCTGCAGAGCTGATGTCTAGCTCCAACATCTTGGTTCAGGATTTAACCAACAGATTGAGAAGCTCTCAAGTGACAAGTTTCAGACGGGCTTGTTACACGTACGATCCAGACACCCTCTTTCCTACGACAAATTAAACAGACCAAGCTCTTTATCTATCACATTAAAAGACATTTTTCTTGCTCTCGTGGCTCTTCTCCAAAGTCTCTTCATTCTTCCACTCTTCCAGACTAGCAAACACCAGACCTGGCCACATCCAGACACACCCAGAAGGCTTTCCACACCCATTAAAAGGTCCTGTGTTAATTTTTTCCCTTTCTCTATATTATATTAACTGCAAATGTTGATCACTGGAGATGCTACATTTCTCTCCCAGTCACTGGGAGAAAAAATGTTACTTATAGAAGGACTAATAATCAACTCCTGTGAGCTCCCACTGGAAACACTCTAGTAAGAGAATTTTCCTTACACACCTTAGGTTTTATTTGCCTAATTTGTCCAGTACGTGCCATTATATTTTTGCACAATTCTAGTTTCTAAAACTAAATAGCATACATTATTAAATCTAATATCTTGCAGAAGCCTATTATACCAACAGTACTGCTTTCATCAAGTGAAAAGAGAGAGATGAAATACAGCCTAACAATTATACAAATGATCATACTCCTCTTCAGACCATCGGGACTGAAAAATATTCTATTAGACTTGGAATTTACTAGAAATGAAGTTGCACACCAAAGCATGATTTACTCCCCTCAGCATTACTCTATTTTACTCCACTTAGCATTAAAAGCTACAGATTTGGGGGTAAGAAATAACAAAAACAACCCAAAAAAAGTCCCACAACTTAGAGACTGGGTGAATTTGGGTGTTCTTCTCCCACAAATACAACCAATACCCACCTGGCAAAGCAATGCACTCCTGATTCCTCGGCTCCCACTGACAGTTTTGATCCATGGCACAGCTTTTACAGCTTGTCTTTTTGTTACAGTGATAGGCAGGGTTATCCTTAGGACAATTGTCATATAGAGCAATAGGAACCTAAAAGAGATAGCATAGATGAGGCTTTTTACCATCCCATCAGTACTGGTTTATAACAGCCCTGATTACCACACTAAACTCCACAGTTCAGCCCTACAAACCAACTTATATATTAAAAAGCTGTGACACTGGGCATGCCCTACACTGTCTACTCAAGATACTCCCCCAGGCCATCCCCATCTGACACATTTTCCTTACCAGAGCTTTTACAAAAGGTGTTCTTTCTTCTAGTGGAAGGCTCTATGAACAGCAAAACCCAAACATCTATGTGCCTTTCTGATTAATCATCCCCCCCTCTTCCCCTGCCCTCTCCCCTTAGGTGGAGAATCCCATGAAAAACTTCAAGCAGTTTAGACCTAGACAAACCCTGGAAATAATGAAACAACAGGGGGGAAAACACTGACAGATGAAGGCATTGGGACATCAGCTATTCCAAAGGCCAAATTTAAACTACAGAAGTATTAGAGAGACTTTACCTGTTCCTCTGTGCAGTTGTTGTGCATTGAGACACACTGGTCAGTGCACCACTGGCAGCTGTTTGTGTTTGCTGTACAGCTATGGCAGTCTGTAATCTGATCACATTTCTCATTGTCTACAACTATTAAAGAAAAAAACCTGCATGACCAAAAACAGGCATTTCCTGACAGAGCTCTAAGAACTTGATTATATCTAGCAAAAGATACAACCCAACAGTAGTGCCTTGTTGGTTTCCCTGTTATCAACTAAAATCAGATACTTCCCTGGGATTGAACTGGCAGCAAATTGCATTCATTTGCAGCTGCAATCATTTTTAGTGCCCAGGGAGTCATAAAACACACCAGCAGAAAATGCAGCAAGACATGAAAGAGCATGAACTCAGACCAGGCATGCATGTTCAGTCACTGCCCGGGCAAAGGGTGCCACAGGACACTTCCCAAGGGCAGGGAAAATCCCACCACTGGCCTGGTTTGCTGCAAACCTGCCCTTCAAATACCTGCAGCATTTCCATGCTCAGCTTGAACCTTCCACTTCATCTTTCCAATTGCTTCTTGTCTGCGTTTTGTGAGAATTTAGTGTACACTGAGAGCCCGTCAAAACAATGTCCCTTTACATCAGTTTCTTTTAAATAATTAAATGCTGCCATCTATTACAGAATCAAGGTTCACATAACTCAATTCAGAGCCAGGAATGCATCAGGATAAAGTGTTGAAAAGTTGTTTTAAAATTATCATAAGGGAGAGAACACAGGAATCAGACCTTCAAACAAGCATGGTTTTTTGTAAGCCACTATATATAGTGCTGTAGAAGGAGAAATAAAGTAACTCTTCTTAAAGCTCTCTTCCTGTTATCCTTAAACACAAGCATAAGGCTGCAGGACCCAGATCCCCCTCTCCCTTGCCCTGTGGTGCCCATCAGCAAAGTGCTGGTTCTCACAAAGTCAGTTCTTGGAGCAAACATCTAAGAGCAATGGCCCAGTCCTGATCCCTGACTGATGATGTCTGTTTGGGATAGGAAATTAAGTACAAGCAGTTCAATAGATGATGGGTGAGACACTGGAACCAGTTGCCCAAGGAAGCTGTAGAATCCCCAAGGAAGCTGTAGAATCCCCATCCCTGGCAGTGTTCAAGACCAGGCTGGATGGGGCTTGGAGCAACCTGGTCTAGCGGGAGGTGTCCCTGCTCAGGCAGGGGGGTTGGATCTAGGTGATCTTTAAGGCCCCTTCCAACCCAAACCACTCCATGATTCTATGATAGGAAAAAAAAAAATAATCTCATGAGCAAGCAGCTTCAGGAGAAGGAGAGGTGGAAACATCTCCAGGCCACTGCAGCCACTTGGTCAGAAGAAGGTCTCCCAGGGCACGTATTAAAACAGACCTACAGCCCTCCCATCTGAAACCTGATGGCATACAACTGAGACATGACACAATCTGGCAAGGAAAAAGACCCTAAGGGGCCCTTTTGCAACTGGAAAGAGAAAGGAGGTGACACATACCTGGTTTGGGAGGACAGTCTTCAAAGACTTTTTGCTGCTGCTCTAGTGTTGCCATTTCCCAGGGGAGGCAGCGAGGAGGGCTGGCAGCCCACACGCATCGGACGCCCGGCCCTGCTTGCCAGCAGGCTGTTTCATTGTCAAAAGCTTCACATCTCTCCGGTGTGTACTTCAGTATGTCACTCAGGAGGAGGCTGTTGAAGCCTCCAAAGACATACATGGTGCTAGACAAAAATGTAAGTTAAGAGATAAATATTTGTGCCCGTGTTTATAGCGCGTGCGCTGCTGCACGTCAGTGGGACTGAAGGCTTGGGCAAGGTGTTTTATTACATCCCAGGGTGTCTAGAGCTGCATAAACAGCTCCTGGTTAAGGAAGGCACTAAAGAAAAGGTCGATCAAGTTCCACTGTTATGGGGAAGGCAGAGAATCTCAACACACGGGTGTTCACAGGTGCTGAGACGGAGACAAATCCCTCCAAGGTCATGGACTGACCTTCCCCTTCAGCCAAAACTCTGGGAGACACCTGATCATCATGCCTAAACATGAAAGGCTGCAGAACTGTGGGATCCTCCTGTGAAGAACAGCCACAAGAGAGGCAGGAAGGCTAAAAATCAGAGGCACGGTATCACAGCATTAAACCAGCATTCAGGGACTGTGACCAAACAATTCAGTGTTGTCACATCTTGCTACTTGGCTGTGACAAAACTGCAGTTGTTTTCATGGGTCTTAGCAACTGAGCAAAGAGAGTTATTGTGGCAACCAAAAAAAAAGCAAACCCAAACCAAAGTAATATTTGGGAGGGAAGGGGGGAAGGTGTTTTTTTCAATCCTTCTTTAGAACCACAACTGCTTCAGGCAAAACATCACATTTCACCAGTTACCCACAGAACCCTGTGCATCATGTTTGTAAATGCACATTTAATAAGGCAGTGGAGTCCATGCAGCTGAGTAAGATTTTTGGTTGAATAACAAGTGGTTTTAATATGATTTTCATCCTAGTTTAGGAAAGAACTAAAGCATAGGCTGAATTGTCCTTCCTGGGAGCAAACACAGAGCTGGTACCCACTATCCACTGAAACAAAGAAAGCAAGATTTTAGAGACACAAAGAGTATCTAGAAGCACACTTTCCTTTTCGAGGCAGAGAGAGTTATCTGCCTGGCTTAAACTGAGCTTTAAATAATGCTACTGCTTTACAGAAGGTATCCTCAAAGGATAAAGGAATCAGAATGAAAGAGTCCTAAGAAACACCTTCTCAAACTCAGTTCCACAGACTCAAATCGAATTACAGAGTTCACCTGAGGGCACGGATGTTATTACAGAGATATAATGTTTAACTGCAGAAAACTCACCTTTGGTTTCACCTAAATTCTGTACATCACATGAATGGTAAAGAAGAACCACACAGGATAAGCTACATAAACTGAAACGTGGACAGATTTAGAAGCCATGGGGGAGAGCATGAATTGGGGAGAAAAGTTGTCAGTGCAGCTAAATAAGAAACAGGAACATGAAATAAATGAAAACACGATGCAATTAAATAAATAGAAATATATATCCACATAAGAAAAAGTAACAGAAATATGAACAGTATCAAATTTTTGGAAGAGCTCAGTGAGCTGAGAGAGCTCAGTCCAGTGAAGAAAGGCTGACAGGAACAGGTAAATACTGAAGACATTACAAGACAGAAGAGCTGAGAACTTGGAGAAGTTTGCAATAGATCCTCAACCCTCTGGTCTCAGTGTCACTGGTCTCCATGTACCAAGAGACACGTGCACTGATACCCACAGATGCCTGAGGCCACTGAGCCATGAAAAACACCAAAATCCCCAGCTTGCCAGTAGCCTTACCTGTTGTACAGCACGGCAGAATGTCCAAACCTGTTCACATCATGATGGAGACCCGGGCGAGGAAGGACAGACCACCGATCACAAGCTAGGAGGAAGGACAGCTCATTTCAGAGAAGTTCCTCAGTATCATGAATGACTCAACTTCTGTTACCACATTTCTTCCTGAAAGATCCCAAAGTCCTTTAACAACCACGGAGAGACCATTCCTCCCACCACCAAAACCCAAACCATGAGTGACACGGGACAAGTTTACAAACGAGCTGCCCCACCTTCTTCTGCAAGATTTAGGACTTAGTTCTCAACCCAGCTGCCACGGTAGGACAAGAAGGGAAAGGAAGGATGGAACAGCTCTGCTCCATCACCTCAACACTTCTGAAGCACTAACTTTTGGGCAATCAGGTGTTCTTAAGCACTGGTGGCTTGAGTAGCTTTTTCTCCTTTACTAGTGGAATTTTTCACTGCGTAACAAGTTCAGTTTTTATCTGTTTATATGTGAATTATTTGCAGTTTTGCCACAAACCAGCATCACTAAAACAGAGACTTATCTTTTCTTTTCCTTCTCCCCATTGCAATAATGTTCCCAAAGGGCAGATATCCATGTTTTTAAAAATATTTTTCACTCATCGTAGCTGAAGGATTTGTGGTTGTTTTTCTCTTTTAATATAATGTGAGATTATTCCATCTTTTTCTATTAGCATAACATTTATAAGTTCTGCTTCATTTTTTACTTGGTTTCTCAGGTAATTTCTTCCTTCAGGCAGCATAGAAAAAACAACCTAAGCAACACAAAACCCACTGAGTAATCAAAGGAACAAAAGCAGAAAAAGTCAGTGCAATTTATATAACTTAAACTTTGCAAAGTGAATGGGATCACCTTGGGGCCAGGCCCAGAGGCATTTGTATGCAATTTATGCAATTAAGACCAAAAAAAAAAATCAATTTGCTGTAAAGATCTTGTAGAGCTCTTGGAGTTAATCCAGAGGAGGCCACGGAGATGCTGGGAGGGCTGGAGCAGCTCTGCTCTGGAGACAGGCTGGGAGAGTTGGGGTGTTCAGCCTGGAGAAGAGAAGGCTCCAGGGAGACCTTAGAGCACCTTCCAGTGCCTGCAGGGGCTCCAGGAAAGCTGGGGAGGGACTTGGGACAAGGGCAGGAAGGGATGGAAACAGGGGGAAGGGTTCTGAGCTGCAAGAGGGGAGATTGAGATCTTAGGAAGAAATTATTTGCTGTGAGGGTAGTGAGACCCTGGCCCAGGTTGCCCAGAGAAACTGTGGCTGCCCCATCCCTGGCAGTGTTGAAGGGCAGGTTGGATGGGGCTTGGAGCAGCCTGGGCTGGTGGGAGGTTTCCCTGCCCATGCAGGGGGTTGGAACTGGATGATCTTGAAGGTCCCTTCCAACCCAAACCATTCCATGATTCTATGATGATCTACAGAGACCTGAAATAACTGTAGATTCCTTAAGCTGAAACTTAACATGGACTGAGCCCCTTAAAAAAAGGCCACAAACCCAAACCAGTATGTAAAGGAACTGAGAGGGAAAAGAAAAACAACCTTCTTAGATCCTTACCAAATTTAACTGGAGAATTGTTGGGCAAGGCAACTGTTTTTGACCTCTGCTCCAGCATCAAACTTGTTTTCAAGGGTGCTGATAAGCCAAAGACATAGGACCCACCTGGTTAGATGTACTACTTTGATATCTTGTGATTGTGAAGTTTATTTTTAAATGTATTTTGCTTCATTTTCAAAGAATTTAACCTAGCCCAGCAACACTCCTGAGGGGAGCATGTATGGTTCCAATTTTTAACAGGAGACTTCAGCAAAATTGGACAGCAATTTGCAATTTTTAATCCAGCAAAAGTTGTGAGTTATGTGAGGCCAAGAAATATATTTTTCTAGATTAACAGAAGGCCAGGAATGTTTTGCTTTTCCAGCTTCTTTCCCATCTTGAACTGAAGATCAAGTATAGGAAAAAGTGAATGACTCTGAAAACACAGAGAGTCTTCTCCTTCCTGACTTATGAGCTAAGCCAAACCTAAAACTTACAATGTACAGGATTGATTAAATACACTATTCAAACAGAACACACATGCTATGAAAACATCCAGCCTCTAGGTTTGTCATCAGAACTCAATTTCTGATGGGGGAAAGAGTTTTAATTTCTCTCCTGTGGGGAGAAAAGGTCATGATGAGTGTAGCCTTTACATAAACATTTCATGCTGATTTAAAAAAAAAAACACAACTAACCTAAAAAGTTAAAACCTCTTTAGAAATGAAATAGAAAGGTTACTTAAACCACAGCAACTGCATCCTGTGGAGTTCTATTTTTGGTTTATGTGCATCCCTTATGCAAGGGATGTACAAAACTCCCAAAACTCAGCACTACCTGGACAATTTGGACTGAATAAGCCCTAACCTGGTCAAATGGAGGATAAAAGCATAGGAAGCATTAATGCATCCTCAGATTCACCTCATCTGCTAAACCTCCAGAGCATCTCAGCACACATCTCGGTGACACCTGTCTGTACCCTAGACTCAAGAAAGATACCATGTCCTCACAACACTCAGTGCAGGTGGGCTGACTACTCTGAAATTTCAGGAGGGAAAACCAGACCATTTTGACGAGATAATCCAAACTACTCACTGCAGAAGTGAGTTTTAATGGCAAAGGTTAAAGACCTTTTTAAGCCTTTATATTAGACTGCATTTTAATGTCAGTTTTCTTCAGTCTTCCCAGCGTCACTATGATCACTAAGATACTACCCTCATCTACATGATGTTAAAAATGAGCAAATTAGCTAAATACTCCCAATTTTTATGGTATGCTAAGATAGCCAATTACAAAGCTGCTCCTCCAAAGGCAACCAGTATCCCAGACTGGTTTGGGTTGGAAGGGACCTGAAAGATCATCCAGTCCCAACCCCCCTGCATGGGCAGGGACACCTCCCACCAGCCCAGGCTGCTCCAAGCCCCATCCAACCTGCCCTTCAACACTGCCAGGGATGGGGCAGCCACAGCTTCCCTGGGCAACCTGGGCCAGGGTCTCACCAGCCTCACAGCGAAGAATTTCTTCCTAACATGATCAATACAATTACCACAGAGATTGTGCAGGAAGAACCACCAAGGAGGTGATTTGGATGTGACACTAACCAGCACCCTAATGTACTCCTGGTAGTGCTCCTGGTCCAATGCCACCAAAGGGGGATAAGGCAAATCATGCAAAGAAAGGTGCTCTGCCATCAAAAGAAAAATGTGGGTTGTTTTTCCACCCCCCCCCTCCGAAAAAGAGCTGTTCTTTCCAGCCTGAGGGTCTCTGCCCTAAGGAATGAAGGTACCCAAAGCACCACAACACTTCTCATCCCTGTCACGTGAGGTGCTGTCAATGCAAGCTCTAATTCCCAGTGCAAAACTGGTAAAGACTGGACAAGTTGACTACAACACTTATTTCAGAAAACAGGACATTTAACTAAACTGAATCCAAATAAACATCATTACTGGCACGTTTTGTCAAATTAATGCAATTTGTGGTTTACACCTAATAAGATTGTTCAATGGGTCAGGGAAGACAGCAAGAAAAATCTATTAGTATTGCTATGTCAAATTTTTCAAAAAATATTCTGTCTGCGACTGTTGAAATACCTCCTTGAGAAGAATCTCAAAATAAAGCTAGTTAAGAGCACACAA
Organism: Apus apus; assembly: GCF_020740795.1. Taxonomy (NCBI): domain Eukaryota; kingdom Metazoa; phylum Chordata; class Aves; order Apodiformes; family Apodidae; genus Apus; species Apus apus. The sequence goes on along the minus strand of NC_067285.1, from coordinate 113,291,243 downwards.
TAAATTCCCCATGGATAGGGCTGGAAATCAGAGGAAGCAGAAGGGAAGGATCCCTGTAACAGACAGCACAATGGCACAAGGATTGTCCAACCCTGCTGCTGAAAGCAAATCCATTTGCTTGCACATTCCTTTCACAAACCAGGAGTGACATCTCAGTGGACAGTCACTCCAGGGACTCAGGTTGACATGATTATTTCAATCCAAAGAGCCCACGTTTAAGGAACTCTGAGAGCAGAGGGCAGAATGCAACCTGAGTACAGAACCGTGTTTTTCTCCAGCGTAGTTCGATGTGACTGCACCTTCTTTTGTATCATTTCTCTTCTCCTTTTCTACTGAAATGCACCATCTCTGAACTTCAAACTCACGGCTAAATGCTGCCCTCTTGTGGCTACTCTAGCAAAACCCAATCCTTCCCAATAAAACCGAAGCGTTCGGCTTTGCTGGGAAATAGTGCTCCCAGGGATATTTCTGCTTATAAAGCAGACACACCAACAGCCACTGCAAAGAGCACGCAGCCCAAGAACTCAGCCAGCTTGCAGTTCAAACGAGAGCAAGCAATGTCCAAGTTCAGCTTCAGCAGGGGCCTGTCCTTCTAACTGTCTTAACAGCCTGCATTTTTGAGAAATCCTGGATTAAAACACGCTCGAAATGGCAGGACAGCTTTGTGGCTGAGATGCTGCACCAGCATGCCTCCTGTTTAAGCAATAATTTGTAATACCCGAGGTTGTGTATCAAGTGTTGACCAAATAACTGCTGCTGTGTTTGCCTAGGAATCACTGCACCAGCTCATTTACTTGGTAATGTGCAGCAAACTAAATGAGCCTCTCCTGATTACACATTCCTCTGCAGTGTGCTCAGTAGCATTTGGTGTCATGTCCTCAGCATGTCAATGAATCTTCCCGTAGACGGCTCTTTCTGAACATCCAAGAATTCTGTTCAGCATTATCCCAACAAGAACTTACCAATATCATAAGCCATGAAATCTGAAGAGAAGCACTTTGCCCCGTGGCTCATGGAGGTGTCATTGTGTGTGTTGCCTCCAAACACCAGCATGGTCCCACTCATGATCACAGCCGTGTGCAGGTAACGGAAGAAGCGACTGTCTTTAAGGATGGTCCTTCAGAAAGAAAAATGCATGTATTAATAAAACTCATTAGCACCTGGCAAAGTGAAAACAATCCATATATCCAAGCTGAAGGAGGTTTTAGGGTGCAGGGAGGAACGGGGGAATAGTGTTTAACTACTTTCTTAATGAGGTATTTAGCAACTTAATTCCCTCACTGTTCAGTTCCTCCCGTAATTTCCTTCTCTCATCTTCCCATCTGCTTGCCAATTTATAGGAAAAATATATCTAGGAGAGCCTCTTCCCAAAGCTGTGAATCTTCAAATCATCAATTCCTTCTCCAGGGATTATCAAGTTTTGTCAGTAGCTGGGCTTTTAAGCATATTCAGCTAAATCTGCTGATACAGACACTGCCTGGGAGGACTTCAGGACTTTATAGGAACTACTTTTATAGCAACATAAAGAATTATTTCAAACTAGGCATCTTCACAGAATCCCAGACTGGTTTGCATTGGAAAGGACCTTAAAGATCATCCACAGTTCCAACCCCCCTGCATGGGCAGGGACACCTCCCACCAGCCCAGGCTGCTCCAAGCCCCATCCAACCTGCCCTTCAACACTGCCAGGGATGGGGCAGCCACAGCTTCTCTGGGCAGCCTGGGCCAGGGTCTCACCACCCTCACAGCCAAGAATTTCCTCCTAATGTTTAACTTAAATCTCCACTTCTCCAACTTTGATCTTCTGTTGCTCAAAACTTAGAAACCTAGGAAATCCAAGCAGCTGCTGCTAAAAGAGCCCTACAGCTCAATACCTGCAAAGCTTAACATTAAAACATGGGAAGCATTAATCAGACTTGCCACCGACCTCACCTTTAATCAGCCTGACTAACAGCACTGAACACAAAGGGTCACCCTGTGTAGAATTCCCTGAGAGGCTGGGATTGCAGGAAAATCCCCATGTGGCCACGCCTGTGTTGCAGACGGCAGTGCCAGGGCTCTGCAGGCTGTCCCACCACTTCTACAGAAGAGGAGCACCCCAAATACAGCTTGCACTGAAGCCCAGACCTCCACACCAAAATACTCATCGAATGATACATCCACAACCTGGTTGCAGTGCCACAGCTCACAGGGACTTCTAAGCATTTCTGTCCCTGCCAGGGCTACAGTGACAGACTGAGAAGCTGCCAGTCAAACCCAAGAGGGAACATGGGGACAAACATCTGCCAATGCAACAATCAAGGGACTGCTTTTCACAGAGTCACAGAGAGGTCAGGGTTGGAAGGGACCTCTGGAGATCATCTAGTCCAGCCCTCCTGTTAAAGCAGGATTATCTGGGGCAGGTCACACAGGAACACGTCCAGATGGGTTTGGAGTATCTCCAGGGATGGAGACTCCACAGCCTCTCTGGGCAGCCCGTTTTATTTTGCCCTGCCATGAAATCCTAGGAGGGAGAGAGGGTCTAAATTACTGAAGAACAAAAAAGGGAGTGAGTGACAGCAACAGAAACCCACCAGATGAGCAGACACTCCTACGTGCCTCCCTGCGAGGCGCCTGCTCTGCCAGCCCTCTCCAGACTGACAAAAGCAACGTGATGAGAGGAAGTTGGTGCTGTAGCAGTTTGGAAAAATATGGTCACATTTGTGACATTTTCTGCCTATTCAGCCAGATTTGCCCACTTCATGGCTGAAGTGGAGGATCAAATGAAGCAAGAAGGGAAGCGTGGTTATTACTGCCTGTACAACGGAGCAGGAAGGAAGGTTTTGGAAATTAGTCACTAGTTACTTTACTCATCAGTAGAGACTCACAGTTGCTGCAGAAATACAAGCTATTTTAACCTCTCAAACAAAGGCAATATGGTGACTCCAATTTACACGTGTTAATTCAAAAGATCAGTCTCCTTTTTGCCAGGAGCCTTTAAAAAAATGCACTTTGAGGAAAAACAAAATGGAGGAAAACGCATTTCACTTCTGTAGCTCGAAGTGGGGAAGTTTTTGCTCTAGCTTTTTAAAGCTCACCTTTGGGCAGAAACAAATCACTGAAAATTTCAGCCTAAGAAATGAACGTTTCGAGCAGTTACAGAGCCAAAAGAAAATGGGTTTATAATAGAAGCTCTTTTGCAGTCTTAACTGCAGAATGAATGATCTCTCACTTGCCTGCAGTAACTGCACTCAAATGCACAGGCTGAACTGCTGGCAAGAAAATCCCATCAAGTATTTTTCTTTTCAGCTTTAATACAACAATAGATTAAAATTGATTTCTTGGCTCGTCCACAGCCTTGATTAGATGTGATTATGTGATTCTCTATTCAGAAAGGGACACAAAAATACTGGAGACAAGAAGAAACTATCCTGAAATGCAGGTAGCTACATCCTGCTGTACCCTTGGCAACCCCCCCATCCTTTTGTCTACTAGAAACAGCAACAATGGGGAGGGATACAGGAGGCAAAACTACTTACCACATGTGGGAATCAACTTCATATCTGTACAAGTCATCTGCTAGCCTGTATTTGTTGGCACTGAATGCTTTGTAACCTCCATGGATATAAATTGATCTTGTGTTTGGATCATAAACACTACTGTGACCATATCCTCCTTGCACCAAAGCACCGCTCGTCTGTAAAATGCTCCATGTGTTTGTGGCTGAGGAATGAAAGATGAGAGTGACAAAACATGGTTAATTTATCTCCGTTAACAACTTATCAACAAATCTGGTGGTGAAACAAATTGAGTTTTCGTTGACTCAGATCTAGATGCTGTCTCTACAACTTAGTATCCAAAAATAATCCCCCTTCCAGGAGTTTGTTGTCAAGTAGAATTGTCAAGTGTTTTTAATTTGACCAGAAACATCTTTTCTACAGTCATTTATTATACTTTGCAGACAAGCTAAGCAAATGAAAGATAAAAAGCATGGAAATAATATATTGCACTTCAATTACATGAAAATGCCCACATCATGGCTTGATGTGGAATGGTACCCAAGGGCACTTTTATTTTATATATATATATATATATAAAGCCAGACAGCACTGAAGCCAAGCTAAGCATGACTGTGAAGAACACTGTAGTTAAAAACTAGTATGTGATTAATGGTCCTATATCTTACTCACTAAAATAACTGGTTTGAGGCACTCTAGACACAATCTAAAGGTAACTGAAATAAAACATGCCAAATTACATACCACATCTCTGCAGCAGGTGCAGAATGAAACCCTACACAGGCTTCCCAACTCCCACTGCCCCACACATCCTCGTTTTCTCCAGCTTTCTCCCCGAGGAAGAAAGCTTGCTCCTGGCAACACCAGAAGAGGCTCCAGTAGGTCCTCTGGATCAAGATGCCTCAAGAAGAGGTTAACAGGCCAAAAGTGCAGACAGGGCCACTAATTCTGACCATAACTACCATGTTCATGATGTGAACTTCCTGTGCTTAACTCTCTTCTCCATCTGGTCAGTGGACATGCCTCCTGAGAGCCATTTCAGAGCAGCTGAGTTAGGCAGAAGTTCAGTTCCCCTGGAGAGCTTCCTATGCTTCTCCACTGGTGATACTGGAAATCTCTGGTTCTTAACATTTGGACTATTCCCAAAGACGGGACAAAGGGAAGTTCAGCAAGTCATTCCCTGCTCCCCTAAGCATTTGCTGATCATCACTACTGGAGACAGGGGCATCAGGTTGAGAGGATACTTGCTCTGAACTGTTACCACCGTTCTTGCATTTGCAGGATATGAAAATAATGTCAGAAGCGTTTGCTTTGTCAGAGGGAAAGAGGAAATTGTTAGAAATTACACCACAGTTTTCCTGCTTTGTCTTTCAAACACAACTTTTTTGTCTTCAGGACCTACCAAGCTGTATAGAGCTGGAAGTCCTTGGCTGCCTTCTTACTGCCTGCGTGATACAAATCACAGGATCACAGAGTTGTCAGGGTTGGAAGGGAGCTCTAGAGATCACCTCGTCCAACTCTCCCACTAAAGCAGGATCCCCTAGAGCCCATTACCCAGGGCTGCATCCAGGGGGGTCTTGAACTTCTCCAGAGAAGGAGACTCCACACCCTCCCTGGGCAGCCTGGCCCAGGGCTCTGTCACCCTCACCCTAAAGAAGTTTCTCCCCATATTTCCATGGCACTTCCCATGTTCCAGCTCGTGCCCGTTGCCCCGTGGCGAGAGTTACATCGAACTTCTCATCGATACAAAGCCAAGAAGCGATCTGGGACTCATTTCCAAACCAACCCTTACAAACCAAAGAGAACAAAGAGGAGTGCAGGCAGGCAGGGCCCCACTCACCCAGGTTGTACTCCTGGACGCTGCTGATGTACCCATAGAGAGGGCAGTGCCCGAAGATGACGAGCATGACGGTGCTGTTGTCGCGCAGGGTGACGACGTGCGCGGAGTGGCCCACGACCGCGTACTGCTCCTTGGCCTTGGGTGCCGCCAGGGCCCAGCTCTGGCTGGGAATGTGGAACACCCAGAGCTGGCTGCTCACGTTCCCCGTGGCGTCGATCTTCCCACCATACATGTATATGTCATCCTGAAAGAAGCGGAGATTTAAAATGAGAGCTGGGAGTTGAGCATTTTAGGGACTTTCGGCAAGGGGATGGAGTGAGAGGACAAGAGGGAATGGTTTCAAACTGGGAGAGGGGAGATTGAGGTGAGACTTGAGGAGGAAATTCTTTGCTGTGAGGGTGGTGAGACCCTGGCCCAGGTTGCCCAGGGAAGCTGTGGCTGCCCCATCCCTGGCAGTGTTGAAGGGCAGGTTGGATGGGGCTTGGAGCAGCCTGGGCTGGTGGGAGGTGTCCCTGCCCATGCAGGGGGTGGGACTGGATGATCTTTCATCTCCCTTCCAACCCAAACCATTCTATGATTCTATGCCTTCACTGCCTGTACTAAGTCTGTTTTCACTATAAATGGAGCTCAGAGGCTCCCAAAGGCACCCAAAGTCAGACACCTGAAGTCAGGTGACTTAATAAGCAACTTGAATACCTCCCACAGCTTGCACATGCAAACAGCAGAAGGCAGATGGTTAAGAAAGGCAGTTATGATGGAACCTCCTCTGTGTCTCTACACTAAAAGCTTTGTCTTCCAAGTTAATGCACTGACAAAAAATGAGGACCCTTTGGAAAGAAGGAAACTGTTATAGTTAGACAGGGTTTTATTAAACATCCTCTAAGAGCTAAGTGCTAAAACTCTACCCAGGTTCCTTCATGGGTTCCTTCAGTGACCCTGGGGTCAGTCAAGAATCCACTAAAGTTGAGATGAAGCCCTGTTTCCCTACTGACAAACTGTTAACCTCAGAAAGGGAAATTCTCCACTACAGCTGGTGCTCCTTGGGAAATTCACTGATGGCAAAGCCACTTTTTGTACCTCACTTTTGAACAGTTATTTCCAGAATGTGCATCGAGCCCTCACAGGTAGGAATTTCCATCCTTCTCAGGTTCTTCAAGTGTTTTGTTTGTGCTGTGTGGAGTTTGTCAAGTGTTTATAATTATGCTTTATTTAGGCTTGCATTGTGATGAGCTAATTAACATTTCAAAACCAAAGGTCAGTAAAGGATTAGCTCATTGCCTTTTCAAAGGTTCTGCTCAGACGTGGCCTGCACCCACAGGAAAGCAAGCAGGTGAGAAATGAGGTAAGAAACAGTCAAAGCCACTTGTTGTTGCAGATGTTGAAAGAAGAGATTCACAGATCTTCTGCAGAAGCAGAGCAGGTTCCAAAAATTCCTCATTCAGCAGCTCCGCTTTGGTGCCCTGGACAAGGAAGGTCAAAAATATTTCTGTGGTCCACAAAAAAAGGGACCTAGGGAATGAAGTCCAGCAAACTCCAGCTGTCAGGCACGTCTTGCAAGCACAGCCCATAGGAAGAAAATAATGGAGTCACCAACGTCAGTCAGCCTTAAAATCTCTGAGAAAAGGGCAAAGGAGGAACACACAAGTAAACGTGCTACAGACCTCCCAGGACATGATGCTCCTAGAGAGAGTCCAGAGGGGGCCACAAAGATGATCAGGTAAATTTTTTCACCATAAGGACAGTCAAATACTGGAACAGTCTCCCAAGGGAAGTGGCAGAGTCCCCCACATTGGACTGTTTTAAGTCTCAGCTTGACAGGGGGCTGAGCCATCTCATATCGACTAGAGCAGTACCTAGAAAGGTTGGAGCAGGTGATCCTTGATCCAACCTGGCATTCTAGGATTCTGTGATTCTATGGTCAGAGGGCTGGAGCAGCTCTGCTCTGAAGACAGGCTGAGAGAGTTGGGGCTGTTCAGCGTGGAGAAGAGAAGGCTCCAGGGAGACCTTAGAGCACCTTCCAGTGCCTGAAGGGGCTCCAGGAAAGCTGGGGAGGGGTTTGGGACAAGGGCAGGGAGGGAGAGGACAAGGGGTGATGGCTATAAACTGGAAGAAGAGAGACTGAGATGAGAGGTGAGAATGAAATTCTTCACCCTGAGGGAGGTGAGACCCTGGCCCAGGTTGCCCAGGGAAGCTGTGGCTGCCCCATCCCTGGCAGTGTTGAAGGGCAGGTTGGATGGGGCTTGGAGCAACCTGGGCTGGTGGGAGGTGTCCCTGCCCATGCAGGGGAATCAGAATGAGATGATGTTTACAGTCTCTTCCAACTCAAACCATTCTATGATTCTCTGATACCAGTACAAGGACTACCTGGAGTACAAGTAAACAGATGGGGATATCCACAGAGAAGCCTCTGAAGGAGAAACTTGTCCCAAAGCAAGACTGATCTGTGGAAAGGGGTGGGTGCAGGGGAAGAGAAGGTGGGTGCAGGGGAAGAGAAGGAGGAAATCAACAGGGAGATGATTCTGCAGCACTGACCTTGTGTAACGCCAACGAATGACCATATCTCATCTCCACAGAGTTCACAGTGCTTGCTAGGGGAAGCCACTCTTCAGAAATCAGATCATACCTGCATAACAAACATTTCATTATCTTCCTGAGAATCAGATAACAAAGTCAAGAAAATCATTGCCTGTCCTCTGCATGATTCGAGGGAAATTATTTAATTTAAGGGTCGTTTGGATGCGGTGTTGGTGGATGTGGTTTAGGGGAGAACTTTCTAGAATAGGGATGATGGTTGGACTCGATGACCCCAAGGGGCTTTTCCAGCCTGAATAGTTCTATGATTCCATTTTATTTAACAAAAAGTCCTACCAAAATTTCAGCATGCACAAGGCACTCACAGACCACTTCTGGATTAAAAAACCCCCTCCAGCCAGGCCTGCTCTTTTACTGTAACAAATTTATTTACTTTACCCTGAATTTTCTTTCCCATGGAAATAAACACAATGTCTATTGAGCAACTTACATCACATGATCCACCCAAAAGAGCAGAAAAAAAATTACACTGAGCTCAGATAAGTTTCAAATACTTGAAATAAATAAAAAACAACCTAGCAGTGTTTAAAAGGCACTTTTTAATTTTGTCTTTGTCATTCCAGCATATTTTTTGTGTGAACTTGAAATGAGATAAACCCTCTGCCCTGAAAATGGCCTGTGGCTTTTTAGATAAAAGGCTGAACTGGACTGGCCAGGCTCACAGTCCTACAAGATAAAATCTCCTCTGAGAAAGCAGTTCAATGAAGCACCAGGGTATCTGTTGAAAAATCAGGCATGACTTTGAAAGAGCAAATTGTGGATGTAATCAGCAACTATTCTACAACTAAGTGTGCATTCTTAGCTCTTCTTTAACTTTCCCTAAAAGAATGACTAGCTCTGGCTGTGAGTGCAAAACACCCAGCTCTTACTTAGGGCCATGAGAGTCAGTTATGCTGGGAAAAAACCCAGCTTTTGCCTAGATCTGCCCAAATAATACCAAGCTCAAGAGAAGGCATGAAATGTGTCTTATGGGGGATTTCCTTGAGGTGCACAATTACTTTCTGATCTCTTAGTTAATAGTTAAATCTCCTCAACTACCTGCATAAATGTCATCAGGGTAAATGCCACTCCCTGGTTGGTATCTCATCCACTATCCAGAGACACCCACAGTAATCAGGATGTATTGATTAAGGACTCTGAAGTCACACAGAAATAATCTAAGGAAAGGGTTATAACACAGAAGCAGAACTACCCTCTTTGAATACAAGGCCAGATACCATTTAGAAGCAAGCCTAGAAATGTACAGTGAATAGTTAAATGCTGTCAGAAGCAGATGAATCAAAAATTCCTTGAACATCAGGAACCCTACACTATTACTTTTCCAAAGTTAACACCCCCTAGCAGCATTCCCCACATCTCAAGCCTGAGTTTAAGTTTTTATTACTGCTCTTTTCCCCTGGAGATGGAGCATGAGCCAAAGCACAGCATGTCAGATGGCATTTTCTAAAAATAATCCTCAAATCTAAGTTTCTCTGCTTAGACTTTATTATCTAGGTTTATACTCACACTAAAACCTTCTGAGAGTCAGAATGATTGAAGACATAGCCTCCAACAATCCACAGTTTATTGTCATGGATTACAGTTTTGTGAGATGCTCTGGGAAGCTTTGGAAGAGAGTATTCCTCCTGGGTCCAAAACGACTGGTTTGCAGGAACAGGAATTGAACAGCCAGGACCTAGAAAAAATAAGGTTGAAAAACTCAGTTGATTTGCTCTAAAGCCTGTATTTCAGCTTGAGGTCAAGACCCTGCCCCACCAGTGCATGGCCAGGTAACAGATGACAGCTGCAGTCCTTGCTTCCTTGCCCACACCACAATCTGTGATGCATCTGGTGTGCAACCTCCCAACACTCTACTTCAAATTTAAAACTGTTTTCAGGACTAAAAAGCAGTTTCCAAACGAGATGAACTAGTGCTGCAGCAAAGCAGACACTCTGCTCTGTTCTCCCTGCTGTGATTCTAGGGGGGCACAGGGCAGACCTCTTCCCACTCCTCATTAGGAGGGTACCTTCCAGCTCTTACCTCGCGACCACGTGCCCACCAAAGCCCCAACACAACCTGCAAAAGCTTCAGACCTGCTCAGCAGCATGCTATAAAACCCCAAGGCTCTAAGGCTGTCCTTCTATCATTTCATTCCTCTTCCTCCCAGCAATACATTTTTGTGAATTGTTCACTTCTTATCTTCCCCTGTATTTCTGCTGCTCTTAAACCCACTTTTTCACTGCCCACTTCCCTTCCCAGCTCCCCGTGGCTTGGCAGGAGAGGAGCAGCAAGCAGCAAGGTCTCAACAAAGTAGAAAGCCACGTGGATGTTCTCCCTTCTCAGTGAGAGCCACGTGCACAAGGTTACTACAGACAGCAGAGACTGAGGAACCTGCTGAAGAGGCTCAAGCCTGGAAAAGGGAAAGGGTTTATCAGGACAGCCTTTGGGCAGTCATAAAAGTGAATCACTGGGTAACAGAGTTATGGGCTTGACTGCAAGAAACAGCAGCTGCTCCTCCTTGCTGAGTTTCTACCAGCAAGCATCTCCAGTTCAGGAAACATCACCCTTGACAAACTGGTTTCTGTGGTAGAGTGACCTTTTTCAGATGCAGAAAACTTTCAGAACAAGCAAGGGGAGAGCAGCTTGCACCTCATTCAGCTATGGTTCATTTTGGTGCTTTGGGGTTTTTTTTTGTCGGTTGTTTTGATTTGGGGCTTTTTTGTCCCTTCCACATAAACCTGCTGCAGAAATTCAAGCCAGGGGAAAAAGGAGGGGTAGGTTAAAAACTGAGCAAACACACACCCACTTTTACCGTCAGTGCACCTCCAGACCCCAGAAAATCACCAGGAAGCACAGCACTGCATAAGGGGATGTGGTCTTCCAGCCCTGATGTATATACACCCGTGGCTGCTTTTACACCCCAGAGGCAGCTGTGCTAACCTCACTCCTGGGAGAGAGTTCTCCTCAGGATGCTCATTTTCCTAACCTGGACTCTTTCCACCAGGCCTAACGTGCTGCCTGGCTTTGCAGCATAGCTGAGTGGTGGCAGGAGGTGCTGCCAGTGCCGTAGCTTGTTGCATCTGGAGTCCCCAACACAAGAAGGACATGGAGCTGCTGGAGCAAGCCCAGAGAAGACCACACAAATGATCCAAGGGCTGGAGCAGCTCTGCTCTGGAGACAGGCTGGGAGAGTTGGGGTGTTCAGCCTGGAGAAGAGAAGGCTCCAGGGAGACCTTAGAGCACCTTCCAGTGCCTGAAGGGGCTCCAGGAAAGCTGGGGAGGGGCTTGGGACGAGGGCAGGGAGGGAGAGGATGAGGGGGGATGGATGAAAACTGGAAGAGGGGAGATACAGGTTGGACATTAGGAGGAAATTCTTTGCTGTGAGGGTGGTGAGACCCTGGCCCAGGTTGCCCAGGGAAGCTGTGGCTGCCCCATCCCTGGCAGTGTTGAAGGGCAGGTTGGATGGGGCTTGGAGCAGCCTGGGCTGGTGGGAGGTGTCCCTGCCCATGCAGGGGGGTTGGAAATTTTAGGTCCCTTCCAACCCAAACCAGACTAGGATTCTATGATTTCACATCAGACTAACTCTTCCATGTCAGTGCATCTCTGCAAAGGAAACATGTCTGTCTGGTTCCAACTGCTGCAAAGACTGACATGGCTGATGAGCACACCTGGACACAAGAACCAGGCACTTTGTGTGCTCACATGGGTTATCTGCTGCCACCAGGCTCAAACACTGCCAATTAAAATGCAAGAGCCATATGAAAAGGCATCCAAGAGCTTCTCCACATTAACCAGGAAATTTACCTTGCCAGCCTGCAGAGCACAAACAGGTCTTGGTGTCATTCAAGTTGCAGTGTCCTCTCTCAGGTGCCCCACAATCATCTGTACAGTAGGGAATATCACAGGCTTCTCCCTTCCAGTATTTGGCACATTCACATTCCAGAGCATTGCTGCTGTTGTTGAGCCTGCACTCCCCTCGGCCAGAGCAGTTCTTGGGACACATATTGAAACTGGGAACAGCAGGGAAAGAGGGTTTGTCAGCAATGAGACAAGACTTCCAAACTGCACCTCTTACTAGTGAACACAAGAGTGATTAACAGGAGTTAATACAGATGTTCATTAACATACAAAATGATGAGACACTCATGGAGAACCTGACATGATGGACAAGTCTGTAGAGATTTGTTCTCTGTCATCTCCAGAGCTGCCTCACTTCATGAGTTAAAACCTACAACTCCTCTGAAAAATGATCAATAGGATTTTCAGCTATTTGTAATGCAAATTAATTGCCTTGAAACATTCAACAGTAAGTGAGGAATTTAATCAGCTTATAAGGCTTTCGTGGTGTCTGTGCAATTTATACTTAAACTCACAATTAGGTGCTATTCTGGGATCTGCTAAGCAAGGGACCACACTGGAGATCAATCCCAAGCCAAAGATATGCCTGGTTTGAACCATTTCTGATTTTACAACATCTGCAACATAGCTGAGGCAAAACCAGACACACCCCTGGTGAAGATCCAAGTGCAGAGACCCTATTCATTTCCAAATTCCAGTATTTGCTGGTGTTTCCACCAGTACAGCCCACAGATGGGGATTACTACCCAATATTCTCACTCTCATGAGACAGGTGGAGTCATTGCCTCCAAGACCACAATTTCACAAGTGTTTGTCAAGTATCTCTGTCCAGTAGTGAATATAAAGACTGTTAAATTGAAAAGAAATAAATACACCCTTTCATCTACTCTATGCAAAAATGTTAGAAAAGCTGCTGTCCAGAACACCAAGAACAAATAAAACACAGCAAAAAAATACTTGAAAATTGTTTCAAATTATCAAGGAAGTGAAGAGCTGAAGAAATAGCAAAAATACCTTAAAGAAACTTTAAAAAGACAGACTATTCCTTCAGAGGATGTCTCAATTTTGTTGCAGTGGTGCAACACCAAGAGCTGGCAGCAGATGGTGTCAAGGTTTATGGTTTCAGCCAGAATTTCCAAATGCTACTGCTTAGGCTGCTGCTTCAAGTAACTTTGCAAAGGCTCCTCATTTCCTTCTGGAGCTTTCAAGGGGTGCTGAATGTCCTGCATTTTTCAAAGAATCTACTGTATATTTAAGTGCTGAACAAGGATGAAAGCACCAAGACAGATCTTCAAAAAACTAAGCACCTGATTTAAAGTAAAACTTCCAGCTTCTGCAAAAAAAGTCACTTGTGACCAAGGATTTTGCAGCTGAGTTCTTTGAAAGTGATGAGAATTTGCGCAAGTTCCACCCCAATGAAAATCTCCCAGAGCAGAACAAACATAATTTGTATTGGTAGAAGAAAAAAAAATTCAAAGCCCATGGTCCCCACCAGAAGTAAGAAATTCCTTCTCTGCTAGAATGTCCACACTGACACAGTTTACTTCAGAACAAAACCTTTCTAAAAGCAGTCAATGGATTAGGAAGCTCCCTAGAATTATTTTTTAAAATCTCACCAATGAGGACTAAATACACATTAGCAAATACAAAGAACACATCTAAAATTAAATTTTGGCTGCCCCATTACTGGAAGTATTCCAGGGCAGGCTGGATGGGGCTTGGAGCAACCTGGGCTGGTGGGAGGTGTCCCTGCCCATGCAGGGGGGTTGGATCTGGATGATCTTGAAGGTCCCTTCCAACCCAAACTGTTCTCTGGCTCTATGATTATTTAAAATCTGAACCTAAGAACATAACAAAACCATTGCAGACTAAAAAGGAGCCAGACTAAGTGATTAAATCCGAGGACTGCTCAAGAAAGAGCATCCTCAAAAAACTGCTTGAGGATCCTCAACAGTAAGTACAGTCCAGTCTCCCACAGGAAAGGTGTCTCCTCAGGCAAAAGGTGTTTGTGCAGAATTCTCTCTGCAGACCAAGTGAGAGCACAGACATGCACAAAATACATCCACTCTGGTTGCCTGAATATGAGCAAGTCTAATAACAGAAAATAAATAACGTGATGCCTTTTTGAGCAAACATCTGCCCACGCTTACAAGTGACAAGTGCAGGTAATGCTGAGCACATTACAGTGATTAGCTGCTGCAAGGCTATAATGAAGATAAAACCCTCAATTCAAGTATCTCCTCACGATTACATGCTTCAATGGCAATTGCTTATTTCAAGACAAAACTGAGGAAAGATGAAACCTCCTTTTGCTCAACCTGCAACATCACAGCCGAGTGTTACTACTTACTTATATGTAATGTTAAACCCTGTTAAATTATAGGCAGCATCACTGAAGAAATGCAGAAGGGCATATCCAGAAGTAGCTACAACTTCAGGTACTGTTTCATTGCTGTCTTTCTCAGGAACAATGAGACCACTGGAAAAGAAAACAAACAAACAAAATGTTAGAAGTGAAATAAATGGGAGCAAAGCAACAAGAGTAAATGCACCAGTATTCATGAAACAATTGAAACTCAAGGTATTTATTATTTGCATCTAGTTGAAGTGTTATGACTTTGAGTAAAGTAATCACCATGTAATTGGATTGTTTTTCTTCAATACAGCTCCTTGAATATTCAAAAGAACATGTCTCAACGTGGTGGGTAAGGTTATATGGTTTAGAGAGCTGGCTGAGAATCAACTCAGAGGTTCAAGAACCCTCCAGACCCTCTCAGAAAGATAAAACCATATTCTTCAAGGACCAGTAATATTAAGCCTTCTTGCCTGGCTCCATTTTCTGCAATGCATAGACCATGTCACTGCCCAAGGAGTGCAGAGGAATTAGGATACTGAGGCCATCAAGAGCAGCAGAACTGCTGCCCTCAACATGCACAATTTTGGTCTAAAAGAAGAAATGTCTGCAGAAAGAAGTGCAAACAGAAAACCCTGAAGTAATCAACTTGGCTCATCTGAAAGATGAATGTATATTACAAGAGTTTAACCTGAAGCTGTCCAGAAATTCAATTATTCTTACCAAAAATCTACTTTCCTTATTATTCTGCTGTGACTTAAATAGGACTCATTCCTAAAACAAAGTGGGATGCTTGGAAACAGAAATTAATGTGTCCCAAAAGCATAAAACCTGCTGTACCAAGCCAAACTCTAGGTCAGCCAAGCCCAGTATCTCCTCCTGACTATGGGCTACAGCAAAAAGAAAGACTGTGACAAGTAAAGCAAGTATGGAGCATTTTGGCAATGGGTTCTCCAGCTCCCAGAAACCCAAAGATCAGGTGCTTTGACCTGGAGAATGCAACCAAGTCAGCACCTTTAAATAAACCATCCAACTCCCTCCTCAACAATTTACACCTTTTTCACCTGGAAAACCTGAAGCAGGGAGGTCAGACATTTAACTCGACAATGGCAGAGAAATGACTTGTTCCATCAGCTTTACATCTGCTGCCTGACCATCCACGCTGCCTCTTGGGCTCCTCCTCTACGAGAAATAAGTACAACCACCCTCACTCACCATCTTCCTGCCACCTACTCCTTTATAAAGCTCCCTTAGACTCAGCACATCCACATTTGTTGTCTTTTCTGTCTTAAAGCACTGTCACATTCACTGTTCCCACCTCACTGATCGCTTCACACTTCTGGTCACCTCTGGCTGTTCCTCTACACCCTTTCAGGTTCTGCTGGATCCTCCAGCCTTTCATTTTCCAGGGGTGGTGGAGAGAAAGGAGGATGGCAGGCAGGACTACTTACAGTATTTGAGACCAGGGAGAGATTTAACAAAACACTTGGAGTAAGCTGAAAAGGAGACTAAATGTCTCTTGAAAAGAGTTAACTGTTACCTAGTGATTTAGTGCACAAAATAGTTTGTATCAGAAAGGGAATGTTTGTTCTTCTTTGACCAGAAGCCTGACAACACAACAAGTAAGTCAATCCCTCCCTCATACAAAAGACACAAGAGCAAGCATCAATTTGAAGTCTAATTAAGTTAATTTTTTTTTCAAGCCTTTATCTAAGCAAAGCACATTGTCTGCCACCACCTACTCAGAGTCAGCTGTTATTTTCTTGCAAACAACCCTCCCTCTCCCACCTTCAGTCCTATTTGCAAAAGCTTAGTTGAAGCTTTTTGCCAAGCAAAGACTCCAAACCCCAGTTGGGCAGGGATCCAAAGGCAGCTTCAGTCACCCCAGGCCTGCAGGCAGGAGGCACAACCATGGGGCAGCTGAGCCTGGTTTGCTGCCCTGTGACTTCTGAATATCCGAGGGCACCATCCACTAAAAAGCAACGATTACAAGAATTTCCCCCCCTGAAAAGAACTTACTTTTCCTCTCTTTTCAGATCTATTCAGGGCAGAAAGCAAATGTGTTTGAGAACAGTTCCCTAAATGAGCTTCTGCACCCAGGAAAAACACTCCCAGCTATCCACAGCAACCCATTCACATCTCCTCTAAAGCACTTTTTGGTGACCTGATTTCTCTGTCCCCACACTACAATACAGTGGTGTGCTCCAAGAACGTAACACAGACACCAGGGAGCTTTGCCAAAAGCTTTTGCTCTAGAAGTTGGGGGTGTCTTCAGCAAGAGTGACACAAATCCGTGGCCTACAGAGCCATAAATCTGCAAACTGTACCACAGCCCTTCCTGCACGAGTCTCACTGTGGACAAAAAGACATCCTCCCTTTTACCAACATGCCATTAAAAAATGCAGTAACCTGATCCCATGTTTTGGCTAAACAACTCTAGCACACTTGCTGATATGTAGCTCAATAAATATTTCCATGTGAGAAAGCCAATTATTTTTTTTTTCCTCTTTCAGATCTCAAGGATACGGGATTAAAAGGCAAGATTCACTGCCTTTCTTCCCCTGTGCAAGAGGTGCATTACAAAGGAATGCTATGAACCAGAGAGCAAGGAGTTTATTAGCCTTTTTGTTCTTCGTTTAAAATTGGAGACTTCTGATCTGAAGAGCAGGATCTCTCCCAAAAGACCATCTCCTGAAACATCAAAGAACAAGAAGTCTAATAAACTTCTTGCTATCTGGTTCATAGTTTTCCTTTCTAATGTAAACTGTGGGATGGTACATCTCTGCCACAGGAAAAGAGACATCTGAATATAATTCAGAGGAAAGCAAACTACAGCTCAGGGACAAGAGAAAATTCCTTTGTTCTGATTTATTCTTCTTTGGACTTATTCTTGCAGCACTTATCACTGATATCACAGAGCAATCTAACAGGAAGGCCCTGGAGAGGGGAGAAGAATGGCAGCAAAGAATAAAAGTACACAGTGAATAGTGGCAGTGAGAGAAGACAGAAATATCCCAAATAACCTTTCCTAATAAAAGGACTAGCACAGGTCAATCATTTCTTTTCTCTGAGAAATCTCTAACTTTGGGATTTGTTTGGGAAGAAGGCAGGTACCTCCACAGCTTTTGCTCTCCCTCTTTTTCTGATGACTTCTGTGTAAATAGACTAAAGAGGACGTTATCCCACCTTCACAAGTTGAAAACAGCCTGATGAAACTCCAGAGATAGATTATCGATTCGTTCAGAGAAAGCCATGAACACAACACAGTGATAACCATCAGCTCCTTGAAAGGTCGAGACTGGAAGACCATGAATAACCAGTGTGTACACAACAACATTTTGAACAAACCAGCACAGGCAGAATTCATGTTATTTGCCATGGAAAAAAAAAAAAAATAAGAATCCAATAGGCAGATCAGCATGATAAAGGATTATGCAAAACTTCTTTTCAACTACTATCCAGAATCAGAGACTCAACTCTGGCCAAGATCAGCCTATTTCACAATATTGCTTCTCTTTCTTTTCAGGCTTCAAAACATTTCACAATCATCGCTACTCCAAAGCAAATAAATACTCCCACTCAGCTATGTTGTCCAGTGATGTTATTTCTTCAGCATTTAAAGACAAACCTCTGTTTTGCCCTAAAACAACTCCTATTTTCTCTGCACTGGGGTTGCAGAGTCAGTGGCAGAGTGACAACATCCAGGAGACCTGACTTCTCGGTCACCCTGCATGCATCACCTGCCTTGCTCTGCCATACATTTCTACACCATAGAAAAATGGGAATTATTTAAAATGAAGGGCATCTCCTCTATTACTTCTCCTCTCTTTGCATCATGGTGATGGTGTATCCATCATTTCCTCCTGAGCCACAACCTGCCAGCATGGCAGAGATCAAGAGTACCAAGCTCTGGTGAGCAGGAAACAGCAAAAAAGGAAGATGATGAGAGGAAAAGGTGAAAATACAGAGCACAGACCACAGAGAATCAGAGAATCATTAAGGTTGGAAAAGACCTTCAAGGTTATCAAGTCCAACCATCCACCCTACAACCCCTAACCACTAAACCACCTTATGCAGCACCATGTCTACCCCTTTTTTGAACATCTCAAGGGATGGTGTCTCCAGCACCTCCCTGGGCAGCCTGTTCCAAGGCCTCACCACTGTGAAGTGAAAGGATAAAGGAGATACTGAAAAATCAGTGGTACGTTGGCTTCTCAGTCTATGGGAATGCACTGCACAACAATTCTCTTCTAATGTTTCAGCACTTGGACTCATCTGGGCACACACTGTAAGCAAAATGTCCCCATTTGTTCCTCATTAAAAAACCAGTCCGTGCACCCCACTGTACTCACAAGAGTAAAAATGAGCAAAGCATAAACCAAAAATAGAAATTACGAGAGACTCGAGGCAAATCTCTGCCAAAAAATGCAAAAAAGGGGGGGAGAAAACATGGAGAAAACTCAAATTTACATTCTTAAAGGAGAAGCTAAGATCCTTGTGCAGCAAGATGACTCCCAAACACGGGCTTTTAAGGGAACAAAGCAATTACAATGACAATTAGTTAAAAAAACCTCACTCATTTATTGAGAGCTGGCAACACCCCAAAAGATTCTGTCTTGGAACCATCTTCCCTCCTCGCACCACAGACAGACCCAGCTGCTGCAGCACCAGCACTGGGCAAACCTGCCTGCCCACAGAGCCCTGAGATCTAAGGGGTTTGCCCCAATCCTTCCTCAGTTCTTAGATGATGCTCTTCCCTCCAGAGCCAGTACAACAAAGACAAACCAGGCACATTAAAATGTGCCACGTGAGCCATTCAGTCATTTTTTTATCATTACGTCACACGGTGAGTGTGACTATAAAAGCCATATTTCTTTCCCCCCAAAAAAATAACAGCCTTTCTTTTTGCCATTAAAGTAAAGAAGTACTTCAAAAATCAAGAAATTATTTTAGTATCTAGCCCTGGAGAGACAGCCCATGCTGTCAGGCACAGTGCAAAGGCCTTGTCATTTTCTAAAACCTCAAGTCTGTTCTCTCTTTAATACCTGGGAAGCTCAGTACAGGATATTTGAATTAATGAAAAAAACAAACAAAGTCTTATTCTTCAGTCCAGCAGAAACAGTTTGAGAGAAAAGAACTGAGAAAGTGAAGAACTGGAGATACTTTCTAAATTTCCTTTACAGGCCTCAATTTAACTCGGAGGATTTAGCCTTTAAAAACTCTAAATATAAAAACTGTCTCATCCAGTTGGTTTGACTACAGGTCTAGTGAACAAAAGCAATTTTGATACAATGCATTGACACTTCCTGAGGAAATCTGACTTTCTACCACAAAGACATTTTGATTAATCAATTCTCACACATTTGAAGGACCAGCTGCTTCACCAACGGGCTCAGGAAGCAAATGTAAACAAGGGAACATCATGCAGCAGGTACATATCCAGTAAAATCCCAAATGTGTTTGCTCCTCACTTTATACTAATCCTTTTTTCTTTTCTAATCAATGCTATGGAAGTTATTGTGGATGAGAAGAAAACAATAGAGTTAAATACTAACTAGTTAAGAGGACAGGCTTCTAGGACAACAAGCCAGCTGGGCTGCTCCATGAGCAGAGTGTGTGCACGTTGCCTGTACTGCAACACAGTCCAGCCCTGGGTTGTACTTTAATATACCCCCTATCTCAGGACACAGAATAAAAACTGCTCTGGGAGGTGATGGCTGATGATGAGCTGAGTTGCTGAGTGCCAGCTCCATCAGAGGAGGGTGAGAAACTCAAGAGGCCAAAACCTGGTCACACCCACAAGTGAATGTCACCCAAGGCATGTTTTGAAGCAGAGCAATAAAACTTAAGCATTAAACACTTAATTTATCTTCCTTCATAGAATCACAACATGGTTTGGTCTCCCAGCTGGAGCAGTTCTGCTCTGGAGACAGGCTGGGAGAGTTGGGGTGTTCAGCTTGGAGAAGAGAAGGCTCCAGGGAGACCTTAGAGCACCTTCCAGTGCCTGAAGGGGCTCCAGGAAGGCTGGGGAGGGACTTGGGACAAGGGCAGGGAGGGATGGGATGAGGGGGAATTACTTTGAACTAGAAGAGGGGAGATTTAGGTTAGACATTAGGAAGAAATTCTTCACTGTGAGGTTAATAAGGCACTAGAATAGGTTGTCCAGGGAAGCTATGGCTGCCCCCTCCCTGGAGGTGTTCCAGGGCAGGTTGGATGAGGCTTGTGCAGCCTGGTCTGGTGGGAGGTGTCCCTGCTCATAGCAGGGGGGTTGGAACCTGATGATCTTTAAGGTCCCTCCAACCTTCACTGTTCTATGATTCTAAAGTTCACCTAGTCCAATCACTTGCAGTGAGCAGGGACATCTTCAATGAGACCAGGTTGATCAGAGCCCCATCCAACCTGACCACCTGCAATGTTTCCAGGCATCTCCCACCTCTCTGGGCCACCTTCACATTCTCAGCCTGTATGAGCCACAGACAAGGACCACCACCTGCAAGTCTGTATAACACCAGCTCTAAGTTGATCAGCTCCTCTGGATACCCTCAGAACAGAATCAGTACTGACTCAACATGGTCTGTACCTTTCCTCGTGAGCAACCCCTCTGCTGTTAGCAGGTGATTATTTGCTCTAGTATGAGGCCAGAAGAGGATGAGGGGTAAGCAGGGTTTGGAGGTTAGCTCAGGAAGGGCACTGAGGACACAGAGAGAAACTATGGGGGCACAACATGGGGTACAATTTCTGGCAAATAACTGAGGGAAAAGAAGTAAAAAAACCAAAATGGGGACAACCATATGATGCACAGGGAGAAGTGGAAGGAGAAAAGTTTCTTTAGCCTGGAGATAAGATGGCTGAAGATGGGGTGAAATCTAATTGCTCCCTTCAACTACCTAAGGAGAGATGACAGAGAAGACAGGACCAGCCATGAGGTTCATAGAAAAAGGGCATGAAGCAACAGACACGAGCTGCAGCAAGGGGAGTTCTCATTAGTTATTAGTAGATTTTTTAGTATTTTTATTTGTTTTAAACATGAGGGTGGTCAAGCACTGGACCACCAGCCCAGAGGATCAGTGAGATCTCCCTCCTTAAGTAAGATTCACAACTTGACTGGGCAGGAGTTGGGCAAGGGCCTGATCCCCCTCTTGTGGCCTTGCTTTGAGCAAGGGATCAAACCAGGGTCCCTTCCAACCCAGCTCACCCCACGTTACGTGCCCAGACTCAAGCTGAGATGGACCAGTGCCATATTCACCTGCAAGCAACAGAGGCAGGTGAGCTGCTCCTGCTTCCAGAAGGCACCAGAGGCATCACAGAGCAACCAGCTTGCTGAGTGGCCTTGGGGCAGCACTGCCATCTGTCAGCACTGCCACCAGGACCATCCATCTGGCACCTGACAGCAACCACGAGGCCCTTCAGAACAGCCTCACCCCCAGCACCAACTGCAGAGCCATGGCTGAAGGTCTTGCTGGAGAACAACTGGTTTTGAAGGGGGAGAACACCCCACACAGAGCAGCACAAAATGAAAATAAAGGTGCAAAAGCAGCTCCAGTAAATGTTTAACATGGAGTAAAGGTAAAAACACACCCCAAGATGTTCACAGATGATGACTGTAGTTTATCTGCCTCAGATTTCTTCATTCTGTGCAGACAAACACACTGGATTTCTGTTTCCTCCATGTTCAGTAATTGCCTTTTTGAAGCAGCACAATTTCCAGTCTTACGCTGCGTATGATCACAAACATAAACCAGCAAAGATATTTTTAACCCTACTTAATTAAAAAAAAAAGCTTAATGTAATGGACTGGACAGCCCTGGGGGCACTCAGACTACAAGGAGTTTAGTAAACAGTTTATGAAGACACTTGCATTGTGTAAATGTTTGCATTATGCCAATATTTACCACAGTTAAAAATTTATAAAACTGATTCAAAGTTTCTCTCTAGTGCAGCACTGAGGATTTCCAAGCTGATCTTATTACATTCAGGGTAAATATTATATTGTGAACAAATAGAAGTGAGCTCTGTAAGGTCAAGAAAACAAGATGAGAGCAGTGAGGGCTCAGGCAACTGTGAAAAGCCAAGGAGATAACAAAACCTGAGCTTTAGAGAGAGGAATTTACAGTGTTTATCAACCAACTCCAAAAGCTTACAGTGTCCAACTGGACAAAACTCAACCTTGCAAATCCCCTGCCAAGGTGCAAAAACAGGGAAGAGTGAAATATCATTCTGGTTAATATTAAAATTTCACATAAGCCATGAAGTGAGAGAAAATAAGAACAATGCTTCAGGAAAAAAAAAACAAATAAGAGCATCTGTTTTTGTATCAGAGAAAGGTAATTTTCAACAGAAGCTTTTTTTGCACTTCATCAAAATGAGAAGCATCTGCTATTTCCTGAACTTGGTTTGCTGAACAGCACAGCTCACTACTAATGAAGATGAAATTCAAATATCATCTAAAGAGGTAATTAAAAAAAAAGGAATTCTTTTCCTACCTCCAAAAAATTATTGTATTTAGCTCATGGTTGCGTGTCCTCAGGCACCGACTTCCTAGTGATTTACAGATGATTTTAAAGTCTGAACCATAATTGTTAATGCTATGAACTACTTATAACCTCAATTTTAAAAGCCTATTAATGTTTTTGGAAAACACACAAGAAACTGCAGGCACAAATCATGATCATTTCACCTTTTCAGCAGCGTATTAAAAATTAGCTTTCGAGATCATCCAGTCCAACCCCCTGCTAGAGCAGGATCCCCTACAGCAGATCCCACAGGAACATGTCTAGGTGGGGTTGGAATGTCTCCAGGGATGGAGACTCCACAACCTCCCTGGGCAGCTTGTCCCAGAGCTCTGTTACCCTCACAGTAAAGAAGGGTTTTCTTATATTCTGGTTCAACCTCCTGTGCTCCAGTCTGTGCCCATTGCCCCTTGTCCTGTCCCAGGACACCCCTGGGAAGAGTCTGGCCCCATCCTCCTGACACCTCCTGAAGATATTGATCAGCACTGATCAGATCCCCCCTCAGCCTCCTTCTCTCTCAGCTGAACAGCCCCAGCTCTCCCAGCCTTTCCTCACAGGCAGATGCTCCAGCCCCTTCATCACCTCAGTGCCCTGTGCTGGACTCTCTCCAGTAGTTCCTTGTCCCTCTTGAACTGGGGAGCCCAGAACTGCCCAGTGCTCCAGGTGAGGCCTCCCCAGGGCAGAGCAGAGGGGGAGGAGAACCCCTCTCAGCCTACTAACCAGACCCCTTCTAATACCAGTAGTGTGCTCCCAGGCTGTACTTCCAGGTTTTTTGAGGTTTTCAGAAGAGAGGAGGTTTCCTCTCCTTCAGATGCAGTGAGAACATAACAACTTGTTTGTGTGTCCTGTTTTGACCTCCAGCTAGTCTAGAGGTTAACAGGAAGCATTCTTCCACCAGACAACAACTCTCCATTTTCAGCTGAAAACCAAAACCAACATGTGCTGCTTTCCTTTTTTTTTTGTTATCAGCTTTTTGGTCCTGTGCTGATCTTCTCTCACAGAGATTACAGGGGTTTTTTAGAACCAACACAAAGCATCTTTTTCATTTCACAAATGAAAGGAAGCACTGCAGAAGGTTAATTCTAGAAAGAGTTAATCAGCCACTTGGCACAAGCAGAGTCCAAAGGGAACCATTAGTATTTCCATAGACCACTTGGAAATTATTTTTCTAATTTCAGCTAAAAGGATAGAAAACCTAAGGTGGGGCTTGTCACTGGAAGGCTAAAGTACATAAATGCACAAAGTTATATTTAGGTTTCTTTGTGAAATGTTGCCTGTTAACCAGCATCCACAAATCAATCTCTCACCATAGAGAGATGAGCCAAATACCAGTGATCTGTCAGAAGAACACATTTTTACCCATGTTTTAACAAGGTTGGCTGACCCATTGTTGTTGTTCCTGAACATCCTCCAAATTGTTTAAGAATTTCAAGTGTAAAGGTACAAAAGGACACCCATAGTTCTGCAGTGCTGATTCCTTGGCTTTTGCCTTCTCTCAGCAGTGACATACCAGGAGTTAAACTGAAATCATGTTCCAAAATGATCAATGGGGCAGTTCTCTGCTTCAGAAGGGACCAAATTCAACCAGATGACATTTTTGGTTGTTTTGAAATCAGTATTTGGAAATGAAAACCTAATACTGACATGCTACAGTGTAGTAACATGATCTGTTCATTGTGAAAGCAGAAACAACTCCTTAATTGTTCATGCTGCTGATGACTACACAAAAGGATACTTGGTGTATGTGCTGGATTGGCAGGATTATATATTTAGATTCCTGGAATAGATTTATACTGCGAGAAGCCACAACTGATTTAGGCTCCAAGTGAAAGAAGTGTCATTGTGTACAGTTAAGATTCTTAGGCAGGGGAACTTACCTAAAAGCTGCCAGCAAGGGAGCATAAATTGAGTCTCCATCATACACATACAAGTGGTCCCAGCTGCACTCTGTGGCAAAGTGATTGAATCGAAGCCTGAGGATTGTGTTTGGCCTGTAAAAAAATAGTAGTGAGGTTGGTGATTAGGCACTTGACACACATGGCAAAGTCCCTCCAACAAACTCCTCCAGTGTGAAGCTCCTCTGTAAACAAGACTAAAACTGAGTGACTTCAAGCAGGATCTTGAGGTGCTGGAGCAGGGCCAGAGGAGAGCAACGAGGCTGGTGAAGGGACTAGAGGGAAAGTTCCTACAGGGAGAGGCTGAGGGAGCTGGAGTTGTTTAGCCTGGAGAAGAGGAGACTGGGGGGGACCTTCTCACTCTCTACAGCTCCCTGAAGGGAGGTTGCAGTCAGGTGGGGACTGGGCTCTTCTCCCAGGGAGAGGATGAGAGGGCACAGCCTGAAGCTGCACCAGGGGAGGTTTAGGTGGGATATCAGGAAGCACCTCCTCATGGAAAGGGTGATCAGACATTGGGATGGGCTGCCCAGGGAAGCGGTGGAGGCACCATCCCTGGATGTGTTCAGGGAAAGGCTGGAGGTGGCACTTAGTGCCATGGTCTGGAGATGTGGTGGTGTTGGTCAGAGGCTGGACTTGATGATCTCAGAGGTCTTTTCCAGCCTTGGTGGTTCTGTGATTCTGTGACTTACTGTAACTATGGATTCATCAGACACGCCGTGGGTTTCTTTTTTGGTGTGCACACTGCCCGGGTATTAAGGAACAGCTCCTTTATGGTCTATAAAAACTGTGTCTGTAAACCCTTCCCCACCACCACCAACAGAAACTGAAGAGCAGGCACTTCCAGCCCCCTGCTCTGTACCAGCACTGTCCCCTCTACAGAGAGGGCTCTGCAGGGAGAAGCAAGGAAAACCTACATAGACAATATATTTGAGGCCTCAGAGCCACCATCAAGGAACTAACCAGAGCTCTCCTTCTTGTTCAAGAGATTCTCTGCAGATTGATACAATTACAATGGTCTGAGATTATTCACTTGCCCAGAAGCTGGCAGAAATCCTTCTTCTATTACATCATTACTTGTGCAGTACAGATGGTTCTTCTGAAGGAAGACCCTCCAAACAGGAAGTCAGAAATATGCCTCAGTGGATGCTGACTAAAGAAATTATCCATCTTGCTCTCCACCTTCCGGGAGCTGGAGAAACCAAGTCAAGAGAATGTAGAGGAAACAGTCTTCTACAGAACAGGAAGCCCAGGGGCTTTAACTTTTGCCAGAAGGAAGATCATTGCTTATTACTTGGACTGTCAAGATTCAGTAACCACCCACTGCCCCTCATTTTTTACAAATGCTAATGAGGTTGCTTGGTTCTCTTCTGGAGATGTCAAGAGAGGAGAAGACTGAGGGGGGATCTAATTAATGTCTATAAATACATGAGAGCAGCAAGAAGGCAGGGACAAGCTCTTGTCACTCGTGCCCTGTGATAGGACGAGGGGCAATGGATTCAAACTGGAGCCCAGGAAGTTCCACCTCAACATGAAGAGAAACTTCTTTCCTGTGAGGGTGACAGAGCCCTGGGACAGGCTGCCCAGAGAGGTTGGGGAGTCTCCTTCTCTGGAGACTTTCAAGACCTGTCTGGATGCCTTTCTGAGTGATCTGCCCTAGGATTTTTTTGGTCCTGCTCTGGCAGGGGGGTTGCCCAACAAAAAAATATTGTGACAAGTTGAGAATGAACAAGTTGAAATTCCTGGGAAGAGACCTGCTACCTTCCACTTGAAGACAGCAGATGGAGCACACCCCAATATTAACACCACGTTCAAGAAGCACCTACTCTGTTGACCTACAAAATCAAGAGAAGACTATCTGGAAGCCTGGTCTTTTGAGATGTGTGAGCAGGAAAAAGGTTTCATTTCCTTGATGTGGGGATGGAATCAGTACTTCAGACACCAAAGCTGGTCAGTATTTCTTTCACTCCACACACAAAAGATGCCCACTAAGCCATAACCAAACAATGCAAATTTAGATCCCATTAGCTTCACGGTGAATAAGCAAAGGCTTATCTGAAGTGAGTCACACAGAAGCCACAGCAGGTACCTAACTCAGTGCTCAGCACAAGGATGGTGAAATCACCACTAACATCATGCCTGGACCCTGAGGTAAAAAGAAAGTGAATCTATAGCAGCCCTGCTTTTTTCCTACCCACAGCTGGAGCTGCTGAAAGCAGAGATGCAAGTGATTAGGAGCCCTTCAACAGCATTGCCCTTGGGTTCAGGTGAAACCCATGCTCATCCTAATCAAATAAATGAAGAAAATGTCAGCCTGCCACAGTCTGTCCTTCCCACAGAAGGGGAATTCTTTAGGGAGTTATTCTGCAAAAGAATTATTTTTGATAGGCACAACGAACTACTCCAGGCCTTTGGAAAAAGAGCAGCAGGTGTAAGTTGAGGACAATGTCTTGCTTAAAGAAAAGGTACAAAGAGTGCTCATTGTTTCAAAACTGAGTTGCCTATGAAATTGTAGGGGGTTTGCTTCTATTTTAGTGGTCTGGCGACTGTAGAGCAGAAAGAAACACTTCATCAATAAAAGCTTGAGACCAAGAACAAACAGAAAGGTATTATCTTTGCTACAGCTAACAACTCATTAACAGACAGCACTGCTCTGCAGAATTGCAAAGCACGTGGCCACAGGTTCTGCCTCAGACAGGACCCTCAGGCTGGCTGGATCTCACCTGCCTTGCCTTGTCTTCTTGGGGAAAAATGAGAAGGATACCCCTGCAATGAGGACACAGCACAGACACCTGCCCATAAGAGTCAGGAATGATGCAAAAAGGAAATTCATACAGTCAGGAACACGTGGCTCATTTTACATCTGAATTTATCCAGTGTCTTCAGTTGCACATTTGGCTTGTGCCCTCACTTGCTAACCTCAAAAGCCCTCCACATACCAGTGTGCTTGTACCGAGGTGAGGGCACTCAGCTGAGTTTAACAGCTTTGCAGGCACTGTTTTCCAAGTCCAGATCTCTCTGGGAATTTCACACTTGGCAGAGAGCTTGGGCTGCTTTCACAAGGGTGCATATTTCAGCTGGCTTCGTCGGCGTGATTATCTCCTTTCTGTTTACCATCACCCCCTGACAGAAGGGCACAAACAGTCTCAGGAGCAGGAAAAGCACAGACCCAAACTCCTGGCTCCAGAAGAAAGAGGGACACTTTTGTCCACCTCTCTACAGCAGGTTAAGACCTCACTTCAAAGCCCACAAAGGAACAGTTCTCTAGGAAGCCTCTCAGTACGAAACAAGGCTGAAGGAACAGTTATGGTGACGTTACTGGGGACCTGTGAGCAGCACTTTGTTTCTGATACAAAACTGAGTCCCATTAACCTTTAGAAAAAGCAGCTGTGAGAGTGAAGCTGGTGGTGCTGGAATTGCTGAGGCTGGTTGGTCTGGAATAACATTCTAGCAAAACGTTTTTGAATTACTTTGAATTCCAAACTGGCTGCAGTTGTATTTTTACTTAAAAATTAAGAGGTGTTGCCACTTACAACATCTAAGTTTTAATCTTAACCACATTAAAGAACTGGGCTTCTCATACAGTGAGTGGTAGGCTTCCAGTTCCAGTGCTCTGGGTGGCTCTCTGGAACAGCTTAGTCCTCACCTTTGAATATCCTGGGAGCTTAGGTATTTAAGTTATTGATCCAAAACAAATCTCTGTAGTAGATGGAGTGAATACCAGTCCTTCCCACACCCACCAGACCTCCCAAACACAGAGAGAAGACTACAGAAAAACCTGTATGCTGGGCCTTTAGTAAGTTCTGATCCTCCAAGATGCCAAGAGGCTTTAGCTCACAGGTGTTTAGTGCAAGCTGATGCTCTCATCCTTGTTCCTGCTCAGAAAATTCCCTATTTACACAGTCAGGGAACACTATGGAATGTGATTTCATGCATGGCTGTAACACACAGCATCAGAACTGGCCACACAAAGTTTTAGAGACTCAACAAATTGATTTTATAGTCCTGGCATCAGCTTGGTGCTATGAAAAACTTATTTCAACAAGTCAGATGCTCCAAACTGCTGTGCCATCAATCAGACAGCATCAATCATCAGACAGCACCAATCAGACAGCAGTCTGAGCACATGCACTAAATGGGTGACTAATAAGAACTCTGAAAGAAATCACTGCACACAATATAAAGGTCAAACACAGGACGGGCAGGGAAATCACAGAATTCCAGACTGCTTTGGGTTGGAAGGGACCTTCAAGATCATCTAGTTCCAACGCCCCCTGCATGGGCAGGGACACCTCCCACCAGACCAGGCTGCTCCAAGCCCCATCCAACCTGCCCTTCAACACTGCCAGTGAAAGACCATCCACAACCTTCCTTTTAACAGATTTTGCTCTATTTATTTCACACTGCCAGAAAGTCCCATGCAGAGTGAATTTCAACTCTACATGGCCCACTATGATAACAGTTGAATAACTCATCATTCTTTATTTATTTACACAAATGTATTTATTTGCATTTTTTCACGTGTGGTTTCAATGTGAAGGACATTTTCAACAGCAAACCTCAAATTCAGAAGTCAGTTTGGAGGGCTCAGTTGCACAAAACCCCAAAACCATATTTACCAAGAACAACTAAGTGCTCTCTTATCTACTTTTAAGAATAGCAAAAAAATAATCAAGAGACCTAAAAATATTCAATGCATATAAACCTCACCTAAAAGTCACAATAAGCTACATGAAAAACAAAGATGCTCTGACACTCACCTTCCTTCAATGAGCCAGGTGCATTTTGTTTTGTATTTGTAATTTCCAGGCCCATCTGTGACATACCCTGAAGGTCCAGTCAGTCTGGAAATAAAACAATACAAAGATAAGCATTAGTCACCAATGATAGTAAAAATTCATAAAGGATTTCCTAAATCATTAGATTTTCATTTGCTGAAGAGCCACATCAAACAAAGCAAGACAAAACAATCAGGCAATTGGGATCCTCCTATTAAACTCCCTGCACGTTTTCTGTGACTGTTCCTGGAGTGATGGTTTCTCTCTCAGACTGATGGTTTTGTTTAAACCAGCACCCTAGGAAATATAACAACCTTCATCCACAAAGACTACTGCACAGACTAACACCAGCCAGCCAAAGGAATTCCCTAACAGGAAAGCTAAAGTTATTCCTAAACTGTTTATTTAGACAAATCAGACCGTTCTTGCAAGGAGTTCAGGTGAAGTCACAGAATCTGCTGAGTTGGAAGGAAACCATCAGGATCATCAAGTCCAGCT
The DNA here is from genome assembly GCF_020740795.1 of Apus apus. Lineage (NCBI taxonomy): Eukaryota > Metazoa > Chordata > Aves > Apodiformes > Apodidae > Apus > Apus apus. The sequence goes on along the minus strand of NC_067285.1, from coordinate 113,261,446 downwards.
CCTGGCCCTGTGTAGGGCACCCCAAGAATCACACCATGTGCCTGAGAGCTCCATCCAAAGGCTTCTTGAACCCAGGCAAGCTGGGGGTCCCCAGACCACTGCCCTGGGGAGCTGGTTCCAGTGCTCAACCACCCTCTGGGTGAAAAAACCTTTTCCTGATCCAACCTAAACCTCCCCTGATTCAGCTTCCTGCCCTTTCCCTGAGTCCTGTCACTGGTCACAGGGGTGAAGAGATCAGGACTTGCCCCATCTCTTTCCCTCCTGAGGAAGCCATAGACTGCAATGAGGTCACCCCTCAGCCTCCTCTTGTCCAAGCTGAATAACCCAAGTGACCTCAGCCTCTCCCCATAAGTCATCCCATCCAGACCCTTCACCATCCATGGCACAACCTCTGACCCATTCTGTGTTTGACTCTTCAAAGTCCTTAAGGACCTCCGGAATGGAGGACTGATCCTCACAATGCTCTAGTGCAAAATATGGCCTTAATTCTCATGGAATTCCTCCAGGCATTCCCCACCTTCAGAAGCACATTCCCATCCCAGGTCATCCCATCCTAAGTGATCCTAATCAAAGAGTCCAGGGGTCCCCACCGGTGGGTAGTTCCAGGACCACCCTTTGAACATCCCCTCTGCCCCTATAAACAGGTGGTTAAAACTTGACAGAAGCAAAAGACTATGGAAAAAGATGTAAAAGCAGAAAGCACAGTTGGAATCATTCATCCCAGGACTCTGAGTGAACACCAGCATTAAACCATTACAAATGCAAGAGGCCACTGAAAGAGAGAAGGGAACAAGGCCAGCAAAGGAATCATTTTTGTCAACATCTGCAAAACATTGAACAGCGCAAATTCTGCCTTTGTCTAGACACTGCAGGGATATCCAAACAAGCAGCAGCAAAGCCAGTCTGGAGCTCAGAAGGGTGTTCCAATTAAAAGTTCATGAGATACTTCAGAACTGTGCCTAAACCTTTGTTGTGGTACAAAGGAAACTGATGTTCATGTTCATTACTCCTTGGAATGCTCATTTCTTGTAATAAGTGTGAACACAGGGACTGGAAAGAGTGAGTAAAGCTGTGCAGAACCTGCTTCCACAGTTCCATCACTCCTGCTTGAAATATGACAGGGTAAAACATCCACACTGAAAGACAGAACGAAGGTAGCTCATCTACCAGTCATCTCAGACTGGAGAAGGTTGCAGGGAGACCTCATAGCAGCCTCCCAGTATCTTAAGGGGCTCCAGGAAAGCTGGGGAGGGACTTTTGACAAGGGCAAGGAGTGAGAGGACATGAGGGAATGGCTTTAAACTGGAAGAGGGGACATTTAGGTGGGAAATCAGGAGGAAATTATTTAAGTGTGAGGGTGGTGACACTGGCCCAGGCTGCCCAGAGAAGCTGTGGCTGCCCCATCCCTGGCAGTGTTGAAGGGCAGGTTGGATGGGGCTTGGAGCAACCTGGGCTGGTGGGAGGTGTCCCTGCCCATGCAGGGTGGTTGGATCTAGATGATCTTGAAGGTCCTTCCAACCCAAACCATTCTATGATTCTATGGCAGCAGCTGCAACTTCTCCTTTCTGTAGATTTTAACAAGGACTATTTTCTCCAAAGACCATGGAGAACAGAGGAGACAACCACACTTCATGAGGGCTGCAGGAGATGGATATAGCAGGAGTTCAGGGCAGACTGATTAGATACATCACTTGGGCTCCCCAGAAAAACAGGCACCAAGATTCTGCATCTTCTTCCCTAGCACAGAGACTGGCAGGAACACACAGGAGCTGAAGACAAAACCAAAAGCCAGATAGACCTTTGAGATCCACACTCCCATCTCAAAGGCATTAATCAAAACATTCCAGCCTGGTTTGAACAAACAGCTGAATAATAGCACAAACAGTTGCAAACAAATTCCCAGGGAAGGATGACATCAAACGGAAGCAGTATCTGAAGATGCCCAAACAGAGCACAGTGGCACCTGAAACAGGATTCCTACCTAGGGATGTCATAAACTCCATCATCTGCACATGGCTGGAACAAATCACAGCCTCCTGGCAAAGTTCAAGTGTTCTGCTTAAAACACAGCTTCAGTCAAACAAAAACACTGCAAAATCCCATTCGGCAGGAAAGTGAAGGAAGCAAGACCAGGAGAAGTTCCCCAAACCAGCATCTTGGAACCTCTTGCTGTGTCTTTTCCTAGTGATCTGTTAATGGTATTATCTCATCTTTTAAAAATATTTTGATTGAGTCAAAATGGTTCTACAGAATCTTTTCCATTGAGCACTTTTAAGGTTCATCTCTGATCCAAATTAAAAAAGGCAAAAGTCAGAGATTTTGAAAGCCCCCTTCCTCTTCCTCCACATTAATTTATTGCTGTACTTTCAACCTCAGAAATTTAGCTGTAGATTTTTAAAAGCCAGTTGCTGAAGTTCTGCAGGGGATCTGCATTTAAGGAAGTGAATAAACAACTCCAATTTTCGGAAGCACAGGAAGCATCTGTACTTTGTGGAGACACAGATAGATGAGAGCTGTAGATAAAGAATCAGAGAATGTCTTGGGTTGGAAGGGGCCTCTCAAGGTCATCTAGTGCAATCCCCCCTACAATAAGCAGGGACCCCTCACACTAGAACAGGTTTCTCAGAGCCCCATCAAGCCTGACCTTGAATGTTTCCAGGGATGAGGCCTCCACCACCTCTCTAAGCAACCTGTTTCAGTGACCCACCACCCTCTATTAAAGAACTTTTTCCTAATGTCCAACCTAAATCTCCCCTTCTCTAGCTTGAAACCATCACTCCTTGTCCTGTTGTTACATGCCCTGTGAGCAGCTCTTCCCCAGCCTTCTTGTAGGCCCCTTTCAGGTATGGGAAGGATGCTATGAGGTCCCCCTGGAGCCTTCTCTCCTTCAGGCTGAACACCCCAACTCCCTCAGCCTGTCCTTGTAAGAGAGGTGCTCCAGCCCTCTGATCATTTTGGTTGCCCTCTGGAGGACCAACAGGTCCACATCCTTCTTGTGCTGGGGGCTCCAGAGCTGGACACAGAGCTCCAGGTGAGGTCTCACCAGGGCAGAGCAGAGGGGCAGAATCACCTCTCTTGCTCTGCTGGCCAGACATATCATGACACACAGCCCAGGAAGTGTGTGTATGTAGGTGTAGATAAATAAATATACACAGACACACATGTATACATATATTTTAAGGTTTAACATCTTTGAAAATTGGATTTATTTATCTACTGGTGAGGAATGTGCAAAAAGAGATGCAAATTCCAAGTTGGAGGCAATAACATCTAGACTTCCTGTCTAAAAAAAAACCAACACCCTTTTGAAAATAATATCTGTGGAAAAGCAAGGAATCAAACTGTATCAGCACTTCAACACTGACAGCACTTTGCATGCAACCAAGAGTAAACAGACTGGAAACCTGAGCAAGTCTCCCAAGCTAAAAACAACCTCATTAAATCTGCCAAGCTCTCAATGAGCCTCTGCTCAGAAAACTCTTTCAACAGTTTTCTCTGGAAACAATCACTAACTCATCCACCACAGAAACACTATCAAGAGAGATGGAAAAAAATAAAAAGAAATAATCCCATTAGTACTGCAGCCCAAACCATGTCACATCTCGAGGGGGGAAAAAAGAGCATTTCAACATCAACATAATTTAATCCTATTGCAGCGATGCAAGAACAAAACACAGGATTTGGTTTTAAAAAAGCAGCCAAAGCCAAATTTCTTGGAGATGCTTCTAGTTAAACACTTGTTTGTAAATTACTCAGATTCCTTGCAACGTTTGAGGAGCTGCTGCCACTGCAAATGAATCAAGGTTATTTAAATAAACAAGTAAATAAATAAATAAATCAGAGTTGATGTCTCTGAAAGCAAAGGACACAGGAAGGAAGTTCTTATCCCACTACTGCCTGGCACAGGCAGGGCATTTAGAAGACACATGTTACTCTATAACCACAGTCACAGAGCCAGGCTCCAAGACAGAGAAGTACATACCAAGCACTACAAGCAAACTGAAGCAGGAATTTTTACCTTCACATCCCAAGAAAAAAATACAGGCTGAGGGGAGAATGGATTGAGAACAACCTTGAGGAGAAGGATCTGGGGGTGCTGGTCGATGAGAAGGTCCACATGAGCTGTCAACATGTGCCTAGAAACCAGCTCTGTCCTGGGCTGCCTCAAACGAAGTGTGGCCAGCAGGGCCAGGGAGGAGATTCTGTCCCTCTGCTCTGCTCTGGTGAGACCCCACCTGGAGCACTGTGTCCAGCTCTGGGGCCCTCAGCACAGGAAGGACATAGACTTGTTGGAGAGGGTCCAGAGAAAGACCACCAAGATGACCCAAGGGCTGGAGCAGCTCTGCTATGAAGACAGGCTGAGAGAGTTGGAGTGTTCAGCCTAGAGGAGAGAAGGCTCCAGGGAGACCTTAGAGCACCTTCCAGTGCCTGAAGGGGCTACAGGAAAGCTGGGGCAGGACTTTTTGCACGGGCATGTAGCGAGAGGACAAGGTGCAGTGGTTTAAAACTTGAAGGGGGAACATTTTGATTAGACGTTAGGAGTAAAGACTTTACTGTGAGGGTGGTGAGACCCTGGCCCAGGTTGCCCAGGGAAGCTGTGGCTGCCCCATCCCTGGCAGTGTTGAAGGGCAGGTTGGATGGGGCTTGGAGCAACCTGGGCTGGTGGGAGGTGTCCCTCACCATGCAGGGGGAGTGGAACTGTCCATTCCAACCCAAACCATTCCAGGATTCTAGAACTCTACTTCAAAGCCAAACATTTTCATGACATATATGGGGCTATGCACAAGAACTTCTCTCACAACACAGAGTTGAAGACTCCTACACTGGGCAACCTGCTACCTACACCACCAGGCTCTTAGGTCTTTTGCTCTACTAATTGCTTTGTGCATATTTATAATTTTGCCATTCAAACACAGAAGTCAGACTCCAGAAAGGACAGAAAGGAATAAATTCACATTTGTCTTTGCTAACTTGGTAGGACACGATGCTAGTCTGCAAGATGACTTCTGTACTGCTTGGGTGTTACAGCTACTGCCCTGCAAGGAGAAGTTGCTACACCCTAAGAAAACAAAAACACGAGGTCCATCAAATATTCTCTGCCATGCATAAACAAACATACACACAGGTGGAAAAACACACACAAAGCATAAATAATACATTTAGCACCTACAGAACTACAATATTGACTTTAAAACCTCCAGGGTGGACAAACAACTGTGAGGTTGTGTTTATAAAACTGAGATTTGAAAACAGATCCCTACGCTCCTGTGCATTCACACACTGCTTGAGGGTCCTTTCAAACTCTACCAGGTGGCAATAGGGTGATGTTCAACAGGGTGATGTTCAACAGGGTGAATTTTTCCCGGATTTTCAGGTGGACTGTGGTCATTGAAGAATCAAAGGGAAAGGAGGGAGTTAGGGAGCTGAAGCTACAGCACAGGGCTTCAAAGGGCTGCAACCTTGAGTGCTGCCTGGTTTTGTAAGACAAAGACAAAAGGGAAGCAATGGAGAGGATGAAGATCTCACAAAACAGAGGCTGATTCAAAGAGAAATATATTATGGAGAAGAATCCTCTGGTTTTAGCTACTCTTCTCTAGTTCTGGGAGTCCATGGACAGCACCAGAAAATCAGACAGCAAGCAGTGGCATCTCTGGGGTTAAAAGCCAAATCTGAGGACTGGAGAATTCCAGATACATCCATGTGTTTTTAAGAATAACACAAGTCATCCTAGCAGTGTATATTTTTCAAATACAAATTAGGATACACTGACAAAGTTCCTGCAGAGACACGAGCTGCAGAGCTAGGCAAAGACCCAAAGCTGTTATCTCATTACCATCTCATCAATCCAAAGCCATCCTCTTGCTAACAGCTGAGTGCAAGAAGACACAAAGTTGAGAGTATCTTATAACTTAGGACTAAATCATCCTGTAGCACGCAATTCCAAAGCTCTGCAACACTGAAGGCACACTGCCTGCTGGCAGTGGGTGCTGAGTATGTTTATTTTCATCAGAAGAAATACAAAAGAGAAAAAGCAGACTGCATTTTCTTCTTTACTCACCAGGAAAGGCTGGTTGGGTTTATACACTACATTAAACCTTAACCTCTAAGGTCATCAATGGATCTCAAAATTGGTTTGTGGTGCTTTCAGTAAGACTGCAGTGACATAGATGATGCCACAGGAGACTTATCACAGAGTGGTGGGGGTTGGAAGGCACCTCTGGAGATCATGTAGTCCAACCCACCTGCTAGGGCAGGATCCCTTAGAGCAAATCCCACAGGAACATGTCCAGGTGGGGTTGGAATGTCTCCAGGGGTGGAGACTCCACAACCTCCCTGGGCAGCTTGTCCCAGGGCTCTGTTACCCTCACAGTAAAGAAGGATTTTCTCATCTTCAGGTTCAACCTCCTGTGCTCCAGTCTGTGCCCGTTGCCCCTTGTCCTGTCCCAGGACACCCCTGGGAAGAGTCTGGCCCCATCCTCCTGACCCCCCCTGGAGATATTGATCAGCACTGATGAGATCCCCCCTGAAGAGTTTTAGCCCAGCCTTTCAGCTAAAGAAAAAAAAAAGAAAGGGGGGGGGGAGGGAGGAATAAGCCAACAAACAAACCCACAAGCCAGTTGCTCACCCCAATTTTGAAGTTGCTAAATCTAGGGACTGATGCAAAGAATGAGTTTTCCTCTTCTCCCCCTTTCCTTCCCCAGTGCTGCCGCCTGCCTCAAGCACTCCACCATCACAAGCCATTGTTTGGGGTAAATTTGAAGTCGAGGCCAATAAAGAAAAGGCTGTTACAGCCTATTACTAGAACAATGGCATTCTAGCCTAAGCTGATTAACCATTTAGCTTTGTTCCTTCTCTCAATAAAGGCAGTGAAGCTAAAGTTTATCTCCTTCTAGGGTTCCCTATAAGCAAATGCCTTAATTTATAGGCATAGAATAGTGATCAGCCACACAGGGGATGAGAGGAGCAGATAAACAAAATCCGTGCATCAATTTCATGAATTTCTAATGCAGAACAGCCTAAATCCTCTCTCTGCCAGCTAGGTGCCACACCACAGGTAAAGAAGTTATAATTAATGACATGCCATGCCTCACACTGATGAAGGTAATGACCTTACTCAAAATCAAGTCTGCTAAGGATTTCACTTTACCACCTTAGTTTCTCACCAGCCTGAAGACAGCTCTGCCCCCAAACTGGGGGGTAACAGCTTCTGGATGGTGTAGCCCTCCTTCTCCAAGAAGCTCATGTCCACATCCTTTGGGGGGAGGGGGGAGCTGACACATGAACTGAAGGAAGGTCCCAGCTCCATGAAGACCCACAAGCTGCACCAAGTGAAGGCACCTCCCAGCAATTTGCTGCAACCCCAGCAGATCTGAACACTCAATTTGCAAAGTGACAGCTCCCAATTCCCACAATTACTTCCTGCCATACTGCACACAAGAGGGACAAAGCCATGAAATCCCTGGAAAATCTGATGGATTTGCAAGTGAAGAACATCTTCAACCTTTCTCACAGCAACGTGCCACTATTCCAGGGCTTGCAAAACCACTCCCTGCATTGCCTTCATCAGGGTTTTCCTCCTAGAGACAATCAGGTGTTGCAGGGTCACTCTGCCAATCACACCCTGGCAAATAGGTCAGAGAGAAGTGACAGTCACCCTCTAGGCTTAAAAGCTTCTGTTTTCATCCTAGTTTCCATGGTCCAATTGAAATGGTGCTAATGAGCTCCCTTGTTTAAAAAAGAAACAAGAAATCAAGTGACTGACACAGCTGATTTGAGCTGGGAAACCCTGTTTCTTCAAAAGAAGAGATCAGCTTTGCCCTTCTTTTTCAGTGCTTCTGACATGAGGACTGGGATTGGAGGAGAGAAATCAGCCTTTCTTTAATTGTTTCTGTTGTCTAATTGTTGAGTTTGGATAATTTGCTGTCTTGCCAAATGATACATAAGTATAATAATGGATATAATTACATTAGTTCTTATTGTAACTTCTGGGTTTGTAGGGAAAGAGAGAAAGCAAAGCTTCTTCCATGAAGAGGAGCTCAAGTGTGGTTTTAGATGAAATGTCACTGAAATGTGCTCTTGCAGCCCTAAGAGCCAACCATGCTCTGGGCTGCATCCAAAGCAGCATGGCCAGCAGGTCAAGGGAGGAGATTCTCTCCCCTCTCCAGAGAGACTCCCCTGCAGTGCTGGGTCCAGTTCTGAAGCCCCCAACATAAGCACACAGAGCTGTTGGAGTGAGTTCAGAGGAGGCCACAGAGATAATCTGAGGGCTGGAGCAGCTCTGCTCTGGAGACAGGCTGGGAGAGTTGGGGTGTTCAGCCTGGAGAAGGCTCCAGGGAGACCTTAGAGCACCTTCCAGTACCTGAAGGGGCTCCAGGAAAGCTGGGGAGGGGCTTGGGACAAGGGCAGGGAGGGATGGGATGAGGGGGAATGGATTAAAACTAGAGGAGAGATTTAGGTTGGACATCAGGAAGAAATTCTTTGCTGTGAGGGTGGTGAGACCCTGGGACAGGTTGCCCAGAGAAGCTGTGGCTGCCCCATCCCTGGCAGTGTTGAAGGGCAGGTTGGATGGGGCTTGGAGCAACCTGGGCTGGTGGGAGGTGTCCCTGCCCATGCAGGGGGGTTGTGACAGGATGATCTTGAAGGTCTCTTCACACCCAAACCATTCGATGATTCTCCACACAAGCAGTACTTGGTGAGTGCAGATTGCTGTGGCTTCCCTTTACAATTTTATCACTCATCTCTGCCCCCACAATAACTCCAATCTTATCAGTCTTTTTGTTCTTTAAACACTTTCCCCAGTGCCTGTCAGATACAGAGATGTTACCAAGAAAAAGGCCACTTCATTTTGTCCCCTTGAAGCCCACCTTTATCCCACACTTATCCCTGAGACAAAGCCACACAGGTGGTGCACGCTACAGCAGTTGCTCGTGAAGCTGATCTCACAGTTGCTCTCTGCTTTCCCCATCTCTTTCTAAATCCATTTATTGGATCTTGGCCTAGTTCTTTACAATAAAGAGAATTTAACTGCAAATCTTTGTAATGCCTAGGAAAACTCAACTCCCATCCTTTCCTGGTGGTCCTGAAATGCTTCTGGACTTCATAGCAGTGAGTTTTGTGCTTTATGCCAGGCAGGAGGAGGGAACAGTGCAGAGCAGAAGGAAATAAACCCCACAGATCATAAACCACCTAAATATGCAGCAGAAAAAGGAATATATCAACACCTCTTTCCTTTGCACAAAATGAATTCTTACAACCTTTGGCCAAGAACCCTTGCCAAGAGTCTTACCCCACACAAATTGCCTCAGCATCACCCAAAACTCAACCTCCTGCAACATTAAAGTACAGAGAAAGCAGATGATGGTGAATCATCAATGGTTAATGATGAAAGGTCTCCACAGCCAAACAGGCCCCACCAAGGTCTAGCACTGGATGGTCAAAATAAAAAAATCATTCTGTTATATGATCTAGCCTGACTTCAGGTCATCTATAAAACAAACAGGTGTATCAGCCAATCCCTCTAGTTTGGTATCACCAGCAAAGCTGCTGAGGACACACTCTATCCCCTCATCCAGGTCATTGATGAAGATGTTGAATAAGACAGGACCCAGTATTAACCCCTGGGGAACATCAGGATAAAATAAAATCAGTGTAATTTTATCAGAAATGTTCCACAAATATTGGGTCTCTGCAGAACCTTAAACATACTTAACATGTACCTAGACAATTTTTCCCAAGGTCTTTCAAGCTCAAAGGCTTAATAATCCACAAAAATTAGTATTTTTTTACAAATGAGCTATTTTAGACCATTTCAAGATGCAATTTGTACCTCTGATTCTACCAATTTGAACCCACGTTTCCCTCGTTATTCTGCCCTCCCTTCTCTTTCAGAAGTCAACTGTAATTCCCTCTTAGTTGCAGACAGCACACAAGGTTTGTTGGATGATTTTTCAGCACTTTCCCAAAATCAGAAACATTCCATTAGTCAAAAATATATCTCAGGTACATGTACAAGCATTTCCATTGCAGTGCATCATACCTGTGTGCCTTGTAATTAAAATATTGTAAAGTACATGCTCAGAACTGACAGACATGTCAATGTTCTCCTCCCACTGAAGAGCACTTTACTTTTAGAAGCTTTCAAGTTACCAGCCCTGCACCAAAACCCAGGCAAGAAGTGTTCACTGGGGGCATGTGTGTTGTATTATGAATTAAATGGGGTTGAGCTGCTGACTTCATCTTCCAGCCAGCAGGAATCAGAAATAAATGGAGTTTAAGGCCATCCCTATGGAGCAGAGAACCATCATCCTGCTGCACTTTGATAAAACATATGCAAAACTCCTAATCTCTACAACAAAAGCAGAATCAGAGAATGGTTTGGGTTGGAAGGGATCTTTAAGGGTCCTTAGTCCAACCCCCCTGCAGTAAGCAGGGACATCTTCAACTTGACCAGGTTGCTCAGAGCCCCGTCCAGCCTGACCTGGAGTGTGTCCAGGGATGGGGCATCTCCCACCTCTCTAGACAGCCTGGCCCAGAGTTTCACTCCCCTCAGTGTAACACATTTCACAGAATCATCCTGGTTGGAAAGGAACTCTAAGATCACTGAGTCCAATCATCAACCCAAAAAAACCCCAAAACTCGGACACTAGAGGTTCTTCCTTATATCTAGTCTAACCCCACCACCAGCAACCCTTGCCCCTTTTCCAAAGCTGCACAGGAAACCTCTGCTCAGTTCTTCCCAACCTATGCAAAACCCTCCTTTCAAACCCTCAAGGGGCATGTCTGAAAGTTTTAGCTGCAAGCCCAACCCCCTCCACCACCCCCAATTCCTAGGCCAGAGAAGAGCTCCTGGTGGCAGCACTGACAGAAAAGCTCAAGCCAAAGTTCAGTCAGTTTTGAAGCAAGAATAAAGGAAAATATTGAGACATTCTATAAATAAACATCTCAGCCTGACCCACTTGCCTAACAGGGATAGAAATAATTCCTTTTATTTCCTGCCTGACATTCAAAAATGTTTAAGTCACTACATATCAGTGTCACCTGCTGGGAAATTGTTCCTAAAAAAAACACAACAAAGAAAAGAACTTAGAAAACAGCCTGGTGTGAAGGTTAACTTCCATTTGGTTCTGACCTGAAAACAGGTTTCTGACACATCCTCAGATGCAGACCATTAAAATAATAGAGTATGTTCTGAGATCCAGAATCATAAGAGTAGAATCATAGACTATGTTGGGTTGGAAGAGACCCAGCAGGATCATGGAATGGAGGAGCAGCCAGCCCAGCGTGATCTGCTCCTGAAGCTTCCCCACATCCTCTGCATCCACTCTCAAATGTCCCATTTGCCACCAGCTTGTCCTCACCTCCTACTGCTCTAATCCCCAATCTGTGGCCAGAAGATCAAAGAATCACAGAATCTGCTGAGTTGGAAGGAAACCATCAGGATCATCAAGTCCAGCTCCTGGCCCTCTTTAGGGCACCCCAAGAATCACACCATGTGCCTGAGAGCTCCATCCAAAGGCTTCTTGAACCCAGGCAGGCTTGGTGCTGGGACCACTGCCCTGGGGAGCTTGTTCCAGTGCTCGACCACCCTCTGGGTGAAAAACCTTTTCCTGATCCAACCTAAACCTCCCCTGATTCAGCTTCCTGCCCTTTCCCTGAGTCCTGTCACTGGTCACAGGAGTGAAGAGATCAGGACCTGCCGCATCTCTTCTCTAACACGTTAAAGCAGGTTTCTGGCTGAAGCAACACAGAGCAGGTCACACAAAAAGCAGGGAATCAATATTGAAAGAGGAATCCAGGCTGGAACGTGTGTTTGGGGCAATCTGGGTTTGTTTCCATCGATCTGATGCTGCAACAGTCTCTGCTGAATATTCAGAAGAGCTCCTACACCCACTAAAATGCAACAAGCAGCACAGCTTTTTATTCTGCCTCTTGACACCACTGAGTATCAATGCAGCATTTAAAATTGAATTAAATACTGTACCTATTAATGAAACAGATTTTCAGGTAAATTAATAATTTAATTATACCTTGATAAACATGCTAATAAGGAATTGGTTCTTCAGGATGGCACTAGCACAAATAATACAACATCCACAGAGCCATCATAAGAATTGAACATGAAATTTAAATTTGAGGGAATAAACCAAGTGTGGACCTCTAGAAATAATGTAGAGAAATACAAGGATAAACTGTCTGCCCCAGAGATGTTCTTCTCATGTGAATTACCTTAAAGAATGAAAGGCATGTCAATATTATTTGGCTTTAAGGAGGGGACAGAGAAGAAATTAATTGCAGGGAGATGAGAAGTCCACAAAGCACCATTAATAAAAATAACCCAGCATTTTTTATTAATTCAATCTTCTAAAAACATTCTGCTCCCAGATGTATTCTGCCCAGCCACAGGAGCTCTCCTTCCTAAGAGCCCCCTTGGCACACGCATTTGAAAAATTATGAGCAGTCATCTAACTGGGGACCACAACCACTGGCTCAGCTCACAGCTGAGTCCTGACCAGAGAGTCAGGTTTTGTTTCCAGCTCTTGGTATTCTCCTATCGAACATCTGCAGACCCAACTGGAAATGAGCACCTACCTTCATAACATAAACATGGAACATGTATCTCAAGATTGCCAATAATCAGAAGAAAGCAAGATAGGAATTCAAAACTCTCTCTTCAAATTTCTGATTTTACAGGGACTTATTTCCACTTACATAGAATCATAGAATGGTTTGGGCTGGAAGGGACCTTGAAGTCATCTAGATCCAACCCCCCTGCATGGGCAGGGACACCTCCCACCAGCCCAGGTTGCTCCAAGCCCCATCCAACCTGCCCTTCAACACTGCCAGGGATGGGGCAGCCACAGCTTCTCTGGGCAACCTGGGCCAGGGTCTCACCACCCTCACAGCAAAGAATTGCCTCCTCATGTCTCACCTAAACCTCCTCTCCTCCAGTTTTAATCCATTACCCCTTGTCCTCTCACTACAAGCCTTTGCAAAAGTCTCTCCCCAGTTTTCCAGCCTTTCCTCTTTCCCCTTACATTTTCCAGTTCTTCCTCTATCCTACGGTCTGTTGTGCTAAATTCTTAACATCAGCAAGAAAATGAATGATTTGTAACCCCTTTATAAAAAAGCATGAGTGGTATTTTCCCCAAGTGACTCATTGTTAATGGAAGCAATTTCACACCAAGTAGAAAAAGAAAGAAACTAAATATCAAATAGTCCAAGTACCTACTCAAGATGTACACAGTTCACTTCCTTCAGAAGTTCCCCTTTGTTAAACAGAACAAAACTTAAAACTAAAGAAAAATCCAGACGACTTGAATTTAGACAGGCCTACATTTACAGACTGAACATGTAAATACTGAGTGATTGTACAGCTACATGTTCTGACCCCTCCTGTGCTCCTGCTGCAGCCACGTGCTGGGCTCATCTACATGATACACCCCAAACCCAGTCACCCTGCTGCCCAAACTGGTTACACACCAACAGGAAGAAACCTGGCATTAAGATGGCAAACAAGGTGGGGAAAAAACCCCACAAAAACAGAGTATATTGAACTGTAAGGCTCCTCAAGAAGTCATTTTTTAGCTCAACACCAATCTATATATTAACACCAACCTGTATGTTTGATTCAGCCCTGGGAATGCTGATGCTTAAGGTCAGGACAATTTAAACAGCTGGTGAAATTCCTCTGGAAGAGTCAACAGATTTGATCGACTCTATGAATGCTCTGAAGTCCCTCATTTAGTTGTCACTGTAAGGAAATGCAGTATTTTGTGATGCTGTTCACACCTGTGAGATGGTGGCCAGCAGGTCAAGGGAGGTGATTCTCCCATTCTACTCGGCTCTGGTGAGACCCCAGCTGGAGCACTGTGTCCAGTTCTAGAGCTCCCAAAATAAAAAGGACATGAAGCTCCTGGAGAGAGTCCAGAGGAGGCCACGAAGATGATCCAAGGGCTGGAGCAGCTCTGCTCTGGAAACAAGCTGGGAGAGTTGGGCTGTTCAGCCTGGAGAAGAGAAGGCTCCAGGGAGACCTTAGAGCACGTTCCAGTGCCTGAAGGGGCTCCAGGAAAGCTGGGGAGGGGCTTGGGACAAGGGAGTGATGGGACAAGGGGGAATGGCTTTAAACCGGAAGACGAGAGACTTAGGTTAGACATTTGGAGGAAATTCTTTAGTGTGAGAGTGGTGAGACACTGGCCCAGGTTGCCCAGGGAAGCTGTGGAAGCCCTGACTTAGTGAGAGAGAAAAGGCCAGACCTGATGTAGATTTGGTTCAATCTTCTTAATCCCACAAGTGAGAAGTGCCAACTGCTGGCACTGATCAGTTAAACCACGCTGAGCTCACTCCAGTAGCTCATCTAAGCTTTTCCACCAGCTTCCTGCAAGGATGAAGTAAACCCACACCATTCAAACCACCACAATGTTTATTTTAGAGCCTGAGAAAATAAACCAAATGTGAAAGACATCCAGGAACTCAACAGCTCTGAACTCAGGGAGGTGAAGAGCTGGAGTGATTTTCAAATACCTGAGCATGTCTGACAGCCTCGTGGTGACCAGCAAGAATAAATCCCTTAAGAAAAGGGGTGACTTTAGCCCCTATAAACTGCTAGGCTTTATTAAATGTATCTGCACAATAAATTTTACAATCCATATCAGCCATTTCCTAACCCATCAAGATCCTTGGCTGTTAAAACACTGAGTCTTGACTCCCTACTGGTATGGAAGAAAATACACTTCAAAAACATAAACCCTTCCAAAGCCAAGAGTTTTAAAGTGCATTTTCATCCAGGAAAGACAACGAGAAACCATTTTATTTTTGGAATAAACATTGAAAATTTGGAAACAAGGCACTCATTGGCAGATAGTGCAGAATTTATGGTTTGTGTCAGTGCATCCTTAGCAACAGACTTGCTAGGATCTCTTTACAACCCAGGATCTGTTGGTATTTCTTTATACAATAAGCAGCTCTTGAGTGTTTGCCTATGAAATATCTCAGCAGTGCAGGGAAGGTCACAACCTCCAGCCTACTTGTTTCTCAGCTGCAGAGGTTTTATCATCTCTTTTCTGGTAGCATTTAGCATGCAGCTCTCTAGACACTCACTACAAAGAAACTCCCTCTTAAAAAATAACCCAATAAACTAGGTAGTCAACCCTGGGCTTAATCCAGGAAACAGCACAACTGTGGGTGCCCTTCAAGCAGAGGGGCTGGGGTGGATGCTCCACAGAGGCACCTCTGAAGAGCCTGTGGCTGCCCAGCCAAGAGCCAAACTCCCCAAGAAGGTGTAGCTGCAAAAATCATCACTTCCACCTCCACGCCTGCCATAAGCACCTTTTCTGTTGCCTCTGAAATGACTTTGAAAGGAGTTTTTCTTGTACAGTAGTGGGAAACAAAAAATATGAAATTCCATCTGCTCCCAACAGATTTGTAACAACACAAAGACGGTGACAAAACACTCCTTGTGCAAAGTTTTGAAATGATCCCTCACTTCACTCTTAAGCTGAGCATGATTCACAGGCCACCTCGCAACTAGCCATCTCTAAAAAAATAAATCCCACCCCCTTAGTTAGAATTTAGTCTTTCCTCACACCAGTAACAGCCACAGGAAAAGCATGTTTGTGCTAACAAGGAACTCTGCACAACATTTTGCACTGCCCACTTTTTAATAAAGAAGAACATGAAAGGAAAATATTTTGGCTGGATCCAGTTTCCCAATTAGCTTTTTGCAGCTTCAGTTACCTCTATTCATACCTGAGATGCCTTAAAATATTATTTCTAAGACTAACACTGACCACCTACTGAAAGCACCCTGTAAGAAAAACCTCATTCCTGCCTTCAAACTGCAGAAACTAAGACATGAGACTTCAATGTACCCTATCGGGAAGGATTAGGAGAACCACTCCTCTGGAGCAGAGACCCACTCCATGTCAAGTGCTTCGCTCTGGCAGGCTGGAACACTGCTGCATTGTCCACCCAGCTGTGCTCTGCCTTCATGGGAAGGATTCACATAGAATGGTTTGGCTTGGAAGGGATCTGAAAGATCATCTAGATCCAACTCCCCTGCATGGGCAGGGACACCTCCCACCAGACCAGGCTGCTCCAAGCCCCATCCAACCTGCCCTTCAACACTGCCAGGGATGGGGCAGCCACAGCTTCTCTGGGCAACCTGGGCCAGGGTCTCACCACCCTCACAGCAAAGAATTTCTTCCTCATGTCCAATCTGAATCTCCTCTCTTGCAGTTTTAATCCATCCCCCCTCATCCCATCCCTCCCTGCCCTTGTCCCAAGCCCCTCCCCAGCTTTCCTGGAGCCCCTTCAGGCACTGGAAGGTGCTCTAAGGTCTCCCTGGAGCCTTCTCTTCTCCAGGCTGAACACCCCAGCTCTCCCAGCCTGTCTCCAGAGCAGAGCTGCTCCAGCCCTCTCATCATCTCCATGGCCTCCTCTGGACTCTCTCCAGGAGTTCCATGTCTTTCTTATGCTGGGGGCTTCAGAACTGGACACAGTGCTCCAGGTGGGGTCTCATGAGAGCTGAGTAAAGGGGACAATCCCCTCCCTTGATCTGCTGGTCATGCTTCTTTTGATGCAGCCAGGACATGGTTGATTTCTGGGCTCCAGCACACAGTGCCAGCTCATGTTGAGCTTCTCATCCACAATCACCCCCAAGTCCTTCTCCTCAGGGCTGTTTTTGGTCCATTCTCCCCCAGCCTGTATTTGTGCCTGGGATTGCCCCAACCCAGCTGCAGGACCTTGCACTTGGCCTGGCTGACCTTCATGCAGTTTGTCAAACCCACCTCTCCAGCCAGTCAAGGTCCTTTTGGTGCAAAGGGTTGGCTCCCTCTGGAATCCCCTGGAACCCTCTGGAAATATGTTGAATCCCTTTGGATTTCAAGGTGTTGATGTGTGTCTACAAGGCTGTTTTCCCCTTACCTGTACTCGTATTCCTGGCCCCAGACAGCTCTCTGCCCTGATGCAGGGCTGATGGAAGCACAGGGACATGGCACTGAGGGCAATCTTGGTGCCTTTGTAGTAATTTCTGCTATTTAACTCAATAAATACCAGGCTTCAGGTTATTAAAAGGAGGAAAATTCAAGCTGAATGCTTTCCAGACTGAACCACAGACGTATCAATGCATCATAAGTCAGTAACTTCCTCTCATCTCCTGTGCTTTAAATTAATCTGTCAGAGATAATTTATAGAACAAGAACTAAGGCGAAGCAATCATGGTAATAAGTTACTCTTTGACATATGAAAAATACAAAGGTATCAGTCACTGGGTGTAGCCATTTTAAGGAACCATTTTGTTCTTATGCTAAAATGATCTATGTAAAGGTCTAAATCAAAACTCCTGCATCTGGTGTCTAAGTTTAAAGGCAGCCAGACATAAGACTTGGTACCTGCTATCACTGCTGATACAGCAGAGAGGTTTCACAGAGGACTCTACAGACTTCTAGGAGCTTCAAAAGATTCACATGCAGTGGTTTCATAGACAAAAAGTGTACAAATGGCAGCTGCACAACGACTCCTCAGCAATCTTAAAACTCCCAGGGCCAATGTCAGAGCCCCTCCGAGCACCCTAAGTACCAGGACCTGGGTGGGGTTCCTACACAACTGGTCATGCCAGAGCCCTTTTATACTCAACCACCCAGAGCTGCCATCTCCAAAAGCAAACACAATTCACAGGAAAGCAGAGAGAAAAGTGCTGCTCAGCTCTCAGGAGCATCTCCAGCTGGGATGAGCTCTGGGATGAAGAAAAGCTGTCTTGGCAGACCACCACCAGGCCAAGCAAGACAAGCATGAAGACCCAACTTGTTTTTCCCCCTTCATCCCACCTGCAGAAACAGATGCTGGCTTGCCTGCCAGGAGCTCTGTGGCACTATTTTGAGCTTTTTGCATCACGTTATATATTTATGAAAGCCTGGAACAGGAAAAGGGAGACAAAACTTGCTCAAAGCATTTGGAATGTATATGAAGCCAGGCTGCTCAAATTGGCTCAGAGTCAAATTGTTCCACTAATTACAACCCCTATTTTAGAGAGAGTGGAAGGATTCCATTAGATTGTCCAGCTGCCTAACTCTTTACTTAGGGGAGGTGCTTCTCATCTCAGCAACTTGGACAAGCAGAGCTTGGAGCATCCAATGATTCTCAAGCCCTGAAATAGCATTTCCCTGGAAACAGGCTGATTTAAATTTGAGCTGTAAAATTAAGGCACATGAACTGCTCACCATCAGTTAAATATTACAGGTGAAAAAGGAGCAGCTGGCAAGGTACAGCACGGCCAGCACTGCCACCCCTTTCAACTGCAGCTTCATGGGCAACACCACCACAGAAGCAGTGAGAACCAGAGAATCACTTCATAGAATAGTTTAGCTTGGAATGGGCCTTAAAGATCATCTAGTTCCAACCCCCTGCATGGGCAGGGACACCTCCCACCAGCCCAGGCTGCTCCAAGCCCCATCCAACCTGCCCTTCAACACTGCCAGGGATGGGGCAGCCACAGCTTCTCTGGGCAACCTGGGCCAGTGCCTTCCTACCCTCAGAATAAAGAATTTCTTCCTGATGTCCAACCTAAATCTCCCCTCTTCCAGTTTAAAGCCATTCACCCATGTCCCATCCCTCCCTGCCCTTGTCCCAGGCCCCTCCCCAGCTTTCCTGGAGCCCCTTCAGGCACTGGAAGGTGCTCTAAGGTCTCCCTGGAGCCTTCTCTTCTCCAGGCTGAACACCCCAACTCCACCAGCCTGTCTCCAGAGCAGAGCTTGGATCATCTTTGTGGCCTCCTCTGGACTCTCTCCATGAGCTCTATGCCCTTCTTATGCTGAGGGCTCCAGAACTGGACACAGTGCTCCAGGTGGGGTCTCAGGAGTGAAGATTAAAGGGGGAGAATTTAAACCCTTGCTATGGACTACATAACAAATTAAATAATTCTTTTCTTTCCCTTTCCTATCCCATAACTGACTGGCTGAAAAGGCAGGTATTTTAAAGGAAAAAAAAAAAAAAAAAAAAGCCAGAACTGGTAAATATAGAATGCCCAGCATTTAAAAGCTTAACTTGAGCCACTATTTTCTTCTGTGCGTGGCAAACAGTTTTGAAGCAGAATCCAAAAGTGTTTCATGAACAGTAAACACAGGAAATCTTTGAAAGCAGACAGGGCTCTTTGGCCAAAGCCAATTATTAAACTAACCCATCCACGGCAGGACAGGACCTTTCACAACAGCTCCTTTTAACATCAGAAAGCAAACAGGCCATTTTTACAGAGTCCCCACAAAATCTGCAAGTCAAACTTAGCAAGGTTTGCTGTGGCATCCAAACCCAAAGGAATGCAGTTGCTATTTGCATGACAGGTTTCCTCCCTCAGAAAGACAGAGGATTTCATACTGTTAATGTTGGTTGGCATAATAATCAATAAGCAACTCACACATGAAGAGTGGGCAGTGCAAATCACAGCTGATCCACTTATTACTGGTTTGGTTGAGAGCTGCCTTTTGCCCGTGATCCTCCCCGCTCTGTATGGAACTGAAAAGCAGACCTTTTCCCATGGCTCTTTGTCCTCTTTTCTCTGGAGACAGAATTATTTCTACATGAGCAGCCCTGTGACTTGTCAACAAGCATATAGTGCTCTGCCAAACAAGACTTGATACTCCAAAACCTCGTCTGGCCACTAATTTGCTGCAGAACATTTGGTATCCGGGCAAATCTAGCCCCATCCCCACAGCTCTGCCCTGCAAATAAAACAGTAAGTGAAGTATCATGAAACCTTTGCCAACTGCTTCTTTAAATGTATATTTATTTATGTGTGCACCCACACAGTTTGGCTAACTTAACTAGATCAGAGAAACCAGATTGAACACTGAAGCTCTGTCCTTTCCAAGGTATTCTCACTGTCAAGCTTAGGAGGAAATTCTTCACCATGAGGGAGGTGAGACCCTGGCCCAGGTTGCCCAGAGAAGCTGTGGCTGCCCCATCCCTGGCAGTGTTGAAGGGCATCCCAAGCAGGATGGGGCTTGGAGCAACCTGGGCTGGTGGGAGGTGTCCCTGCCCATGCAGGGGGTTGGAACTGGGTGATCTTGAAGGTCCCTTCCAACCCAACCTATCCTGGGATTCTATGATTTCCCAAATAGGGGTGCATTGGCAAAAGGAGTATTTTATGGAAGCCTCAGGGACATGCAGCATCACATAAAAATGAGAGGTTAGTGCAAACCATTGCAACTTACTAACATCATTTCAGAACTGTCCAAAAAAATAATCATTTTGTTACCTAGAGGAACAAACAAAAAATCATTTATGTAAATAAATCCAGAGGAACAGAGAAAAAAATAGTAATTTGCAAATGTCTTATTGAAACTTGACATACAACCATATAACTGCTGTTGCAGGTTCCACCATTCTTCACCAATAATTTATCTCCAGATGTGAAATTTCATCTCAATGTTCTTAATTCCTGAAAGTTAAAACAGTTGAAATGGTTCTTTCAATCCTACAAGCACTTGAGCACAAACCTTTTCTCATGACCAGTGACTACATGGGGTGCTGGGTCCTTCAGACAAGCAACCAGAACTGGAGAACAGATTTTCCAGCAGGGAGCTGGACGTAAAACACAAAACGACCCAAACATGAGAAAGTGGCAAGCAGTGAAAAAATTGCATTTCCTGCAAATTAATTTTATATACAGAAAAGCACCTGAAAGCTCTTGTAAGGCCCTGAAAGGTCAGGGTTCCTCAAAGAGCAGGTCTGGGGTTCCCTTCAACTCCTGTGAGAAGGCCCAGCCTGCTCTGCTGTCAGAAGTTCACCATGCTGAATGGTAATACACACAGATTATTTTGCTGGTATTGTTTCCACTCAAGGCTGTTGCTCTATGTAAGTTCACTGATGATACCAAACTGGGAGGGGTGGCTGACACTCCAGAGGGCTGTGCTGCCATCCAGCATGAGCTGGACAGGCTGGAGAGCTGGGCAGAGAGGGACCCAATGAGGTTCAACAAGGGCAAGTGCAGAGTCCTGCACCTGGGGAGGAAGAACCCTCTGCAGCAATACAGGTTAGGGATGGACATGCTGCAAAGCAGTTGTGAGGAGAAGGATCTGGGAGTC
This sequence comes from Apus apus, assembly GCF_020740795.1. Taxonomy (NCBI): domain Eukaryota; kingdom Metazoa; phylum Chordata; class Aves; order Apodiformes; family Apodidae; genus Apus; species Apus apus. The sequence goes on along the minus strand of NC_067285.1, from coordinate 113,240,372 downwards.
CTGGTAGACAGCAAACTATCCATGAGCCAGCAGTGTGCCCTGGTGGCCAGAGGGCCAATGGAATCCTGGGGTGCATAAGGAAGAGTGTGGCCAGCAGGTCGAGGGAGGTCAGTCTCCCCCTCTGCTCTGCCCTGGTGAGGCCACAGCTGGAGAACTGGGACCAGTTCTGGGCCCCCCAGTTCAAGAGAGACAGGAACTGCTGGAGAGAATCCAGGGGAGGGCAACAAAGCTGACTGGGGGGTTGGAGCATTTCCCTGATGAGGAAAGGCTGAGGGAGCTGGGGCTGTTCAGCCTGGAGAGGAGAAGGCTGAGGACAGACCTTATCAGTGCCTGCAAGTGTCTCAGGGTGGGTGCAGGAGGATGGAGCCAGACTCTGCTCAGCAGTGCCCAGGGACAGGACGAGGGGCAACGGGCACAAGCTGGAACATGGGAAGTGCCATGGAAATATGGGGAGAAACTTCTTTAGGGTGAGGGTGACAGAGCCCTGGGCCAGGCTGCCCAAGGAGGGTGTGGAGTCTCCTTCTCTGGAGATGTTCAAGATCCCCCTGGATGCAGCCCTGGGTAATGGGCTCTAGGGGATCCTGCTTTGGCAGGGGGGTTGGACTGGATGATCTCTAGAGCTCCCTTCCAACCCTGACAATTCTGTGACATTAAGAGTGTTAAAGGCCCTTATATGACTTTTCACATAGTTAGATTTTAATATAAGCATTTTTTCCCTTTGGGAAAATAAACATGTAAAAAAAACCCCAACAACACACCCAAAATAGTATTCTAATACAATTTAATAGCTTTTGAAGGGGAAGAATATATGAAAAACCATTCGGTAACTATTGGCTTCCAGTTTGGAACCCATCTGAGTAGATGGCAGCAGTGGGTTGCTCAGCAAGTGATGCTTAGGCTCCTGGTGTCCAAGTGAATCATCAAACACCCCAGGTTGAATGTCAGGACTTGTTTCATTTCAAAAACAGTTATTTGTGCCACTTTTCCAGCTCACAAGGCAAGTGTCACACGCTTGGCAAAGTGCATCCCCCGTAATTGAAATAATAGCTTCTGTTTAGCCCCCGTGAAGCACTGCTGAAGGAGCACTACCTGTTCCTGAGGCTAAGACGTGGCTGCAGGCAAGAGTGTTTGCTGATCAACAGACACAGAATGTAAATGACAACCAGATCCCCTAGAAGTAAGAGCAGAAGAGTCATCTTTGCTACGAGGTGACTAAAAGAAAAACCATCTGATCAGAGGGTGTGACACATGAAGTGCTCATACCCGTGCTCTGAGCCATATTTCCATTTTCCCTCCTCCTCACTGCCTTTTCACTTTGCTTTTCAAAACCCATCACAGTGACACACAACAACCACTCCAAGACCAATTACTCTTCCAGGTCTTTTTGGTGTAACTTCCTCTGCACAAGCTTTTCTGTACATCAGCACCAGCCTAAGGGTGCCTTGCACAACTGCCCTTCCTGTTCTGTCATTTTCTTCTCTGCTTCCCCAGGATGACAAGAGTGACCTCTGCCCCCAGGCTCCCCAGTGACATCACAAGTGATGCAATTAGTGTTTATCTCTGCACCCTACCCAGGTCATGAATGAAAATACTAAATCAGGTTCCAGTTCCAACTTCTTATCACACTAATACTCCCCTTTTAAACTTGACCTGTTTAACACATAATCAACTGCTGCCCTTTGACATCTAATATTTGAGAAGGAGCCTAATTAATTTCATGTCAACAGAAATGACAGAATGGAAGATGATGGTGGATGAGCAGCTCAACATGAGCAGACAATGGGCACTTGCAGCTTAGAAACCTACCATGTCCTGGGCTACATCAAAAGCAGCATGACCAGCAGGTCAAGGGAGGGGATTCTCTCCCCCTCTACTTGGCTCTTGTGAGACCCCACCCGGAGCACAGTGTCCAATTCTGGAGCCCCCAACATAAGAAGGACATGGAGCTCCTAGAGAGAGTCCAGAGGAGGCCACAGAGATGCTCAGAGGGCTGGAGCAGCTCTGCTCTGGAGACAGGCTGAGAGCGTTGGGGTTTTCAGCCTGGAGAAGAGAAGGCTCCAGGGAGACCTGAGAGCACCTTCCAGTGCCTGAAGGGGCTCCAGGAAAGCTGGGGAGGGGCTTGGGATAAGGACTGGTAGTGAGAGTACAAGGGGGAATGGATTAAAAATGGAAGAGGGGAGATTTAGGTTGGACATTAGGAAGAAATTCTTGGCTGTGAGGGAGGTGAGACCCTGGCCCAGGTTGCCCAGGGAAGCTGTGGCTGCCCCATCCCTGGCAGTGTTGAAGGGCAGGTTGGATGGGGCTTGGAGCAACCTGGGCTGGTGGGAGGTGTCCCTGCCCATGCAGGGGGTGGGACTGGATGGTCTTTAAAGTCCTTCCAATTCAGACCTTTCTACGGTTCTCTGAAAATACACTTGGTTGTCAGCTTACTCCACTCTTCCTGGCTCCCACAACAAAGGCAGGAAGTTCTTTACACACTGTGCAGAGTAGCCCAGCTTTTCTATTTCAGTAATAGTCCAGGTGACTCTGAATCAAGCAGGTTTCCCAGGTCTGCACTTATCTGCTACAGATGCCTTCCTCCTAAACGATGCTTAAAAAACTTCCCCCCACACACACAGCATTATGACTGTTGCCAAAGATAAATTTTGTTTAAAGCAGCATCACTTACAAATTACAAACCTACCTGACAATCCCTGTCTGTCTCCAATCCTTCTTCCCTTTAACATGCTCTAGGGCTCTGTTTGCTCTCAAGCTCAGATTGATGGGTATGTAGATCTACAGATCATCTTCCCCACTACTTCTTTTTTTATTTAAATAGACACTGCACAGCTCTATTCCACAACCCAAAGACTGAACTCATCTTACTTTATATGACCAGCTCTTCACCCCCACTATTTTTAAAACTGCTCTGAGAAGATTATGAGCACACCTGCCAAAGGGCAAAATTCAATTACAATTACACAGAGGAAAGATTAGAAAAGTGAATTAAGGATCCAGAGGCTATAACCCAACTTCTGGAAATCTAACCAAGGCATTAGGATAAAAAGAGCAGCAGTGAAAATGGTAGAAAGTTTTATTTGACCCAGTGAACGTGAATCCCATCAGCACAAATTATCAAGGCAACGTACAACATGGACTATTTTAGGGGGAACACAATCCAAATGTTATGACTAGGACTCCTACATACTCCCTCAGTACAAATAAGTAATACGATATGTATCCATATGTGCCAGCCATTTCCAGCCCTCATGATGAGCTCTGCAGTTTCAAGTCAGTTTGGGAAAAGACTCTGCCTTCTCCAGAACACTGGTGTGGAAAAGAGCTCTCCAAGACCAGTTTTAGATTGACAGCAAAGACTCTGATTTGCATCCAAAACCTGACAATAGTCCAGGCTCAGTCTGCAAGGGCTGCAAAGTACCTAGTTGTACTGAATTAATTAGGCATCAAAGCACTTAACTGGTTCATAAATCAATCTGTAATTCTACCCTGCATTAATTCACTCAGAGAGAAATGTGCTATACCTTTCTGGATTGATATTTCATTGAAAACACAGGGAAGAAGTCAAGGTACAAACACAAATCTGTGAAAAAAAAACCCCCGAAACAGACCAAGTGATGCCCAGTGATTTCCCTTCCCCAATTTCAGTCCTCTTATAATTTGCTGCCATGAGTTTGCCACTGGTATCACTGGCAAACAACTCTTTGGCTTCATCTATACATGCTCAGCTCCTGCAGAAATATTTCTGAAGACATCCCAGAATAAGGCTGAAGGTGGGATATTGATCCCCCCGCCAAGCTTCAGTCACCCAAAATGCTCAATGCCTGTGTTAACATGGTCTTCTCCCATGCAGCCTGTGGACAGTGCTCCTCAAAAGGCAACTCAGAACAACATTTCACTTGTATTTTTTGATCCCAAGCTGGGTTTGGTTTCAAAATTCCACACACAACAAGCTTATTTTACATGAAAGCAGGGATCTCCAACAGCATCAGTGTCAGCAACTGTGTCTTTAAGACACTTTGTTGTTTAAGTAAGAATTGCATAAAAAAAGACCTTTGCTAAGAAGATTAGGATAAGATGATACATAATATATGTCACAAAAGTACTCTGGACAACTACTTCACATTGCTGACCTGGTCTTCTTTCCTCCTTAGCTCCATCACTTAAACAGGATACTATAAATTAAGGAACAACAAGCAACCTGCACAATTTTAAGTCCACACCCAGGGAACTGTGCAGCTTTAGATGCACTACAAGTGTTTTACAAAGAAGAGGCACAGAGGTAACTACTAAAAAAACCAACATCTCAACAAGCAAGTTTTCAAACTTACCTACTGTTTTCACTCCATGCAGAAGTTAGAGCAACACAAGCCTAATTAGGGCCAGATTTTTTCAGAGTTTGTTTTTAAATACTTTGTCTATATATATTCAAGAGCTAGTAATGAACAAGTGGAAAAGCTTATAAAGGCTCTTAGCTACGGAGGGATTTCCACTCTGGGTCATTAGCAAAGAGAACCTCTGCCAAGCTGCCAGACAGTCACTGCAGAGATGTATCCACATGTGTGTGTTTTTAACCCCATTAAAATGATGGCTATCAGGGGGGGTTTATTTAATTGGAGATTAAAGGAAAAGCATCTAGTGCCAAGTCACAGTCCTGACCTGCTGTAAATCTTTAGCCCATCACGAGCCCATCAACAACCCAGACTCGCAAAGGGCTTCTGACCCCTCAGCCTGTCCATTAGGCACAGCACTTTCTACTGCTCTTATCACAAGTAAGTTAGAAGAACTTAAAAACATCTCCACAATGCTTTTTCACCTCAAAATGAGGGTTTTCCCCTCCTCAGGTAGGCCAAGCATAGCCCCAGGAATCATTCTTAGTGATTATCTCCTCCAGTATGGATGGGTGGTGGCCTTCATCCAGTTACTCTTCAATCTGCAGGGTGACTTTATTTCTTCTGACCACACCGTTCACAACACTATTACACTACAAAACAAGACAGGAATCAGCAATTCCAGTTGTGTTTACAGCATCATTTAAGTCCTCCTAAACCTGGACAATATGATTTCCTTCAGCAGGTAGCAGGAGTTCCCTTATTTCTTTACCTTGCTACAGAACAGGAAGACAGCCCTGATGCCCCAAAAGGACACATGAAGCCAAGCCACAAGGTGCTCAGCTTTTGCCAATTTGCTCATGGCCAGGATTCCATCATCACTTTAAATCAATAGAAAACGTATAAAAAAATTAAAACGTAAACAGAAATAGAAGGACATGTTTTCTCCTGCAGAATTTCTTTTTCAAATCCACAGGTCAAAGTAAGGAATCCCTTTCCAAGAGCTGCCTTCTGTTTTCCAGCCTCAACAGAAAAAAAAGTAAATCTCTTTTTCAGGTAATGCTGCAGAGTCAGACTACAGAGAGGGAGGCTCACTCCAATCCCACTCCCAAACTCCAGTGGGTCTGTAAAGCAACAGGGCAGAATGTCCTTCCTTACTCTTCACACATGGTATAAAGAGAAGTTCTCAAATCTTTCCTCAAGACTACAGACACGCAGCTCCCTCCTGGAAGGCTGCATAAAACCTGCAGGTGGAGAACGATCTAGGGACTGAGAAAGAACACAAAGGTTAGAAGAAGACAGGAACAGCAGAAGTATTTAGACAACAGCAGTTGTGCCTGCCCTGACACAGCCCAGTAGCTGTGTTTTTACCCCAGAACAAGATGCATGAAGTTAACATCAAGCAACAAAAAGGGAAAACCTCCCTCCACCTCTCCTGGGAGAACCTCCAGACCAGCCATCGTGACTTCGTCTGGAAGACACTCCTTGTTCTCCAGGACAGCAGATCTGCGGGCCAGTGTCACCAGCAGACCACCTCCTGCAAGATCTCACCAGCTTTGTTGAACCTCATGGTCAAATCCAGCCATGGATCACTGCTTGAGGAATTGCACAGAGCAAAGCGCTAAACCTTCATGTCTGCACCCATGCTTCACCATGTTTCTGTCCTAGCTCCCAAGTGGGTTTTAAGAGGCTGAGAGCACAGCAAAGGATGTCTTCTTCAGCACAATGTCTCATCTCTTGCACACTCTTGTACACATACATCTTGTCTTGAAAACAAGCAAACCTCAAGCACAGAAGATACTCTGATGCCTTGACCAGCTTTGATCAGATAACACGATTTTTCACATTGTGACTTTTTTTTCCTCTTTCAACTCCACATTACGAATTCCTGTCAGTGCTGAATGGAGAAATTAAGATCACATTTTCACTTCATCCCTTTTAACACACAATATTCTTCTTCATAAGCCTCAGCGAAGATGTTCCGGGCATATTTATAGTAACAATAACCACATTTCTTCTGGAGGGCAGTTATTATTTGCAGAACAGGTAAGTTGGATACCAGCTGCCAGGCAAAACTGCCAGGAAAACGTGTCTAAATTTCCAAATTCCTATTTAAATAACATCATCACCAGAACATCTATCTTTAAAACGTACGAATAAATTGTCCTTGTTTCATAGATAGAGAAACCAAACCAAGAAGATTAGATGATAAACTGTCCTTCTGTTTGATTCCCAAAGTTGTGTGATCATTTACTCCCAAGGGGATCATGCCCAATGAATGCAAAAGATACAACAGGCCAAACTTTTCCAAAGTATAACACAGCTGAAGGGACCTGGTGGTATTTAAAAGTTTCGGCAGAAAGACCAAGGGGACAAAAAGTCAACACCTCATTGACCATGGTGAGGCCTCCTCTGCAGCCCTCATCAACTACCTTTGGGTTTTTAAGTGCTATCTTGGAGTTGGGTTCCTAAGAGTTTGGCCTGGCCCTGCCTGCTGTCACTGCACCTAATGCCACTCGTCCACATGGATGGCATTTGTCAAACTGCTTTTTCGGAGCAGGCAGGAGCTGCACCTCCCTCCCTGGGGGCTAATTCAGCTGAGGGGGGATCTCGTCAGTGCTGATCAATATCTCCAGGGGGTGTCAGGAGGATGGGGCCAGACTCTTCCCAGGGGTGTCCTGGGACAGGACAAGGGGCAATGGGCACAAACTGGAGCACAGGAGGTTGAACCTGAACATGAGAAAATCCTTCTTTACTCTGAGGGTAACGGAGCCCTGGAACAAGCTGCCCAGGGAGGTTGTGGAGTCTCCATCCCTGGAGACATTCCAAACCCACCTGGATGTGTTCCTGTGGGATCTGCTCTAGGGGATCCTGCTCTAGCAGGGGGGTTGGACTGGATGATCTCCAGAGGTGCCTTCCAACCCCCACCATTCTATGACTGAGTGATTCTGTGAACACTGCCTGTGCTGCCACCCTTTTCTTTCAGAGGAGACTGAAACTTACAGAAACGTAAAAGCTGAGTATCTTTGCTTAAGAAAACACTACCAGGAAATGTGGACAAGGAAGAAGAGCTGCCAGAAGACACTGCACCTCCTTCCCATCTAGCATCAAGCACGGGGACTGAGGTCCTGACACGGCTGCTTAACCAGCCAAGGACACAGGAAGCCACCCGGCCACAGGGCTGGACAGCAGGACTGGGGAGCAGAAACCAGCCCACCTGGGTCTCAACTCCAGACACCTTTCAGAAGAAATTACTTGAGTATTTTCTAAAACCAACCAGGGTGCTAACCTCAGGCAGCTCTTCACTTGCCAGACGTCCCCTCGCACCCTTTTTATTCCTCCTGAGATGCCCTTAGAGAAGTTCCAGGCTATAAAGTCACTATAGCTTTTCCAGCTGGATCACACATTCCTGTTTGCCACCAGAAATCCATCCTCTCACATTCAAACACCTAAGCTGCATACAAATTGGTTGTTACACCATTGGAATTCGGGAATTATGCAGGTATTGAGACAACATTTGCCTGCTGTCCCAGAAAGCTTCACTAGTTCAGGTTACTGAGAAGAGCTGCAAATGATCCAAGAATTACTTATTTTAATGTTGGTGTGTTTTACACAGCTCTGAGTTTTCTTTGGGCTCACCACATAAATTCAGATAAAACAAGTTCATGGAATACCAGTGATACCCACCAAGAATATACACACACACACACATCTTTTCAGCTATATTAGAATGGATGTTTTAGAAAAAATGTGCACAGGTGGGAAGTCAAGTTCTCTTTTTGACTTTGAGCCACTTCAACACCTCCTCAAAATGATTCATCCTCCAAAAGTTGAATGAGGGCATATTTAAACACCCATTATCATTCCCACAATGAAAAACACTGACTTTCAAGAATGACTGCAAGCTGTGCTTGTGAGAAACAGACACCGACTGACCCCAATTTAAAGATCTGCCTCTTCTGTATTTGAATGTAATAAATCAATCATTGATCACAAGTGCACTAACACTGCCAAGCAAGCAGGCAGCAACCATAAATAAATGCATCAGGAAATAAGAGTCTATCTTGTACAACAATAAATGAAGTTCCAAATTTTTCAACCAAAACAAAGGCAACTGACCACTCAATTATGCCTGTTCTCAACCTCCATTTGAAAAAAATAAGTATCATCTAACCACCAGTGATCCCTAAAGTAATTATTTCCCAGTGTATTATTTTCCCAGTGTAATACTTTCCAATGAGCAGACCAGAAACTTGAACATCTCCTCTTAATTCAGATACAACTGAATATTCTTTTCTAGCAGCACAGAAGTCCTTGATGGGAAATAATGCAGGAGGTCTCCCTGATTTTTCTCTTGCAACACTGAGCTGCACAGTCAGCATTCCAGCCCCACATCACTTGGCATTTCAAGTCCTGCAAGGTAGGAATTTTTTTCCTTGGCATTGCCTTTGCTGATTCTACACAAGATCGAAGCGTGTAAGAAAGGCAGGTCTTGGAGATCATAAGCTCTGGAATTGCTATGAAGTCCAAGTGACACTCTCCACTCTGCATTAATAGAGTATCAGTCGTGTGAGTTAATCATTAAACAGGCAGGTGCACAGCTCTGGCAGGAAACAAGCTGCACAAAACCTTCACCAAGCCTTCTTGAAAAGTTTATTTTAGAAGAATTCAAACATGTTCTCGGTGTAACAAGCAATGAGATCCAAAAACTGTGCAGAGGGTGAAGCTCAATCATAGATTTTACTCTGGATAAGGCAATTACATTCCGAATATCTGGCAAGACATGCCACAATACCAACACTTCAAACATTCCAAACCCACGAAAGGAAGGATACAATGGAACACAGACATCAGGGGAATTAAAAGACCCTAAAACCACTTACTACACAGCTATACATTATACCAACTCAACAAAGCTAAATGCACTGGAAGTGTAATTTTTTTTTCCCTCATAGCTACACTAACAACTGAAAAACAGCAGGAGTGAAAACACCACAGCTCTACAGCAGAGGCATTGAAGACACAGTTGTTCTTTCACTTTGCAATGAAATAATATTAAATCCAATCCACATTTTCGGAGTGGAAAAACAGTTCTTACCTTCTGTATTTGAGTCCATAAAAGAGTTTTACAAAAAAATGCTAATTCATCTTTGCCAAGCTCATATATGTTGAGTAGACAAGCTCCACCTTGGAGACAGGTGTTTTATTTCCATGTAATAAAAACACTGACTAATAAGAAAGTGTTCAACAGGGGGGCTTCCTAACATAGCCTTCCTTATTTTGTGTCCTACCACATCACAGAAACTAGCAACCAAAAAGACCCAAGGCTTCTGAAATACAAGAACTAGAAAAAGATGACAACTAACAGAAAAACTGGGATTTTCAGAGCTGTTTGTTACTCCTGCTCTAGTCTCTCCAGAAAGCTGAGCTGCACTGGCTGATGGTGACAGACATTACAGGTAATTTTCAGCCAGAACAGGACACGTAACCCTCTGTACCTACATGAAGCAACAACTTGTTTCAATTTTTGCCACATGCACAGAGCACACCTGAGCTGAGTGTTACATCTAACAACACTATTTCTTCTGCAGCTCCAAGCCCAGCAGGCATGGCAGGGAAAAAAGGTACTTTACATATTGGAAAACCCTTGGTTCAAATGCCCAGACCACCTGCACTAGCATGAGCTCCCTTACACCAGCCCAATCCCACTTCTCCATTTTCAGAGAACTGAAAATTCCAAGTCTTGACAATACTGCAGGAAACCTGTTTGACCAAATAAAGCCACAAGGAGCACCAGGGATGTTAACTTAGACCCTGGGGTGCCCTGGGAGTACTTCACACAATCCAATCGAGATTGGCTGCCCTTCTGTAGCAGGAATATTGCTCAAGCAGTCAATAAAACATTTACATTCCTTCTTGTCATGCAAGCTGCACTCAGGCTCTTATCAGCCCCAAACGCTGAGGACATTTTCTTTACAACATTATTCTAAAAATCCCCCTCTATTCTGGTGTATTCAATTTAGTTTATCAGGTTTTCATATCAAGATTTTTCAGTCTGCAAAGTCTTTTACCATGCCTGATGATTCCATTACTCTGCAATCAGGATGGAGCCCTTCCGTTCCAAGGATCCCAAGGATTCCAGGTTCTCCAAGCCAAAGCCATGCCCTGGATCACATGCATGCAGCACATCCATCAAAACCCTTCAGCAACCCGTGTCTCTGCTAATTAAACATTTCTTTTAAGCAAAGGGAGGGAAGGACATTAATGACAGCCTCAAGTAGGCTCTAAGGGAACCCCATGTGGATCAGCCACAAACAAAGCCAGGGAACAAAAGCAGGAAGCAAAAACCAAACATCATCACTGGTTCAGTATTTCAAATAAAATGAGCACTTGATTCCAAGCCATGTACAAAAGCAAATTATCATGCCTGTTTTGTGCTGTAAAACTGATTAGCACATTTTCCAGCCCTGCTTGCAAGACCCTGCAGTGGTTGGCCATGCAGATGTTGGCACGTGGCTAGACAAGGACAAACTGCTGCAATAAAACTGTTGCTGTCCTTCTTATTATGAATTCCAGTTTGGAGCAGCTCGCTCCAAAACCACTTGACCTACAAAATCACTTCATCCTCACTCCCATCTTCTGCATTTTTTACTCTGTCTCTTCACTGTGCTTCAGAAGCTGCGATTTAAGAGCTCCTGAAGAACTACTTGCTGAGAACATCCTGAGTGCAGCACCAAAAGAACAGCTCTACCAAATCAAGGAGCTGTGCTTCCAACTTCAAATTGGAAAAAAACAAATTCTTCAAGGAAATCAGCTGTTGAAGAAAAGAGCACCCAAGGGTATCATAAATCAATGCAATAATACAACAGTTTGGTCAGAAGCAGAATTATCTCCATATAGAGGGGATTTGCAGCACACATCTTCATAGACATTAATGTTAGGCACAGAAGAAAGCTGATGGTTTTAAATTTGATTGTTTGTGAAAGCTTCAGAGGAACCAGCCAGGAAAGTGAAATCTGTCACATGCAATCCAAATGTTATTTAAGTTTCTCAGGACACATGAGAAAAGCATTGCTGGTCCTGGCTCTTTTGAAAGCTTAAAAAAATAATGCACTTTGTGTGAAAACTGTGCTAACCTCAGCCATTTGTTGATATTTCAGTGAAAAGTCATTTATGCTAAATGTAAATTGAGTAAGACTGTAACGAACACCCGTTTGGACATGAGCTTATTTTGGATCCATAATGGAAGAAGCAAATGAGGCTGTGAAATAATGGAAAAATCCAGAGCAGCGTCAGACAACTCCTGCTAAGCTGACTCAGGCTGATATTCAAACAGACAGAGAGGAATGAGACAGAAGTGTTTTTCATGTTGACCACTGCAGAAAAGGAGGCCTCTGCAGTCAGGTCTGAGGCAGTGATGTGATCCTGGGATTGACAGGCTGAGGAACTTTACCCTCTACCTGCACCATTCCCAGAGGTCTCCACACTCCAATGTGCTCAGCAGGAAGGCAGGAGCTGGACCTTGCTTCCTCCTCCCTCACAGGCTGAAGCCACGAGCTGTTTGGGAATTCCAATAACTCCAAGGGTGAAGCTGTTTGATGTGCAGGAAGCAGAGATGCCAGGAAGGACCTGGCGTGGACTGCACTGTGGCTGCTCTGAATTTTCTGCTGGAGTCCTTGCTATGAAGCAGACTGAGAAGTAACCATAAGGAGTGAGCTCACTGCAAGCAAAGCCTCACACAAGTCATACTTATGCTGGCAAGAAGTGGCAGAACATCTCAGATATTTCAAAAATCATTATTTCGTGGATGAATTTTCGGTCTTCAAACAGACCTACTAAAACTTCAGACTGAGCAATAAACAATGACAGTAAGAATAAAACTGTGGGGATTGGAATGAAATATTAGCCATGAGTTTCTCTCTCAATGAACAGACCATTTAAATACCTTTATAGGCAGACAGAAATAGAGATTTGCTCATGGAGACAGATATATACACAAGTCTCCTGGCAAAATTATAAATCCAGATTTGGAAAGAATGCCCCCAAGAACTAAATGAAAGCACATAAAGGTTCTTTTCTTCCCAGTGTATACTTTAAAATTGATAATGCTTAAATATTTCCTGCTTCAATATCTTATTTTATTACCAGAGCACAACATGTGAGTGAGCCTTTCACACAGCAACACGGAAGAGAAAATCATTTTAAAGCACAATAATGTACTAATGAAAAGAGAGAAGCAGAATGGGGATCAGGCACAAGTGCAGCACCCAAATCTAATTTAAGCATTTAAACTGATTTGATTCAAATTTCCAACATCCTTAGATACATTAAGCAGTTTTCTGACTTCTTAAAGCTTTAAATTGTATCAGGTAGCTTTTTACAGACAATGGTTTTGTATACTAGCTTTTGACCAAAAAACCTCCTGTTTATTTATGAATAGGAACTGTGACAGTTCTTTGCCAGCTAGCAGCTGTCTCAGGTTATAATTCACCCCAAACTCTTTTATCTCTTCTAGAGATAAAATCCCTCTTCACTCTAGTATTCTTTGGCCAAGAACAGTATTACCACCAACTTCTTAATAACATTCAATCAGCAGCCCATAACTGCCTCCATTAAATTAATAAAAAGGTAGTTTAAAAGATACACTCATCTTTCCCCACCCCTCCCCCCCCCTTCTCCAGCTGTCACGTTGCCTTGGGAAGCACTGCTTAGCATTTTCCATCTCCTACCTCAAAACAAAAATATACTACCATGAAAGGACAGCCAGTGCCTTTACACACAAAACCTGGTTTTCTGGAATCACTTGGTATTTCATTATGCAGTAAAAATTATGGTCTCTTCATAGTTCCAGATACAATCATACACCAGGTTGCCCATCAGTGTGCCTATATACAAAATCCACACACAATGACTGCTCAGGAGCCAAGCACTAGCCTGAATTCCTACACACAATCTTCCACAATCTCTGGCCAATAAACCTCTGTCAAATAACTATCATTTCTTAACCTGTGCTATATCTCCCTCAGCTGTCTGCTCATCAGGCACCATCTGAAACAATTCAAGCAGGAGGAGAAGTTGTGGCACGGAAGTTCTTTGAAGAGTTTGTGGTCTCACAGCCTGCAGCACCTTTTGACTGTACAACACCCCATGCCGGCAACTTCCCTCTCCAGCTTGGCGCTCCTCAACTCCAGCTGCTCCAAAGCATTATCTCCAGGGTGCTGCTGCAGCTCTGTGCCTGGGATACTTGCCTTCCCTCCCAGCAGACCTCCTCTCCTGCCCAGACTACAGCAGCTTGAAGCCACTGGCCTACAGCAGACCCCAGCCAGGACAGAAGCCCCCTGGAGGTTTGGCCAGAAATAGAAACACAAGCACTTCAGGCACAGCCTGTATTTTCTATTTCAGTTTCCCATAAAGCCAAGATCTTAGTCTTTATCTTTAAATAAGTGGGTGCTTCCACATCTTAAAAAAAAAAAAAAGTCACCTTAAGTCCTTCATAACTCAATCTTCTACCCTCCAAGAGCACCACTGATCTCTGCAGAGGACAGTGGCTTCTCAGAATCACAGAACGGTTTGAGTTGGAAGGGACCTTCAAGAACATCTAGATCCACCCCCCTGCATGGGCAGGGACACCCCCCACCAGCCCAGGCTGCTCCAAGCCCCATCCAACCTGCCCTTCAACACTGCCAGGGATGGGGCAGCCACATCTTCCCTGGGCAACCTGGGCCAGGGTCTCACCACCCTCACAGCAAAGTCATTTCTACAACTCAGAATGATCTCTAACAACAGCCCATGCAGAAACACTTCTGCTGTGCCTCTTTCCTTTTAAGAAATAACACCACACCACATGCTTAAAACCCCCACACATCCACGTTAGAACAGTAACACACCGCCCATCATCTCTCCTTTCGTGGTTGGGGTGAAACAAGAAAGAAATTGATCCATCCCAGATTTGTTACCTACATTTCTAACTGCAGCCTAAATGAAGAAGGCAACAAGAGTATGAGCAGACTGTAATACGAAGCTTCAACGTTTGTTCTTTGCTGCTACCACAAGAAGATGTGAGGGACTGGTAGGTCAGCAAAGCACAAGTTGTATCATGACAACCCCAGTGCTCAGTGTAAACAAAAAAAGTCAAGGCCACAAATATGTTTGTCATATATATCTAGATAAGGACATATATATATATACAGATAATGCCAAATTTAATTACATCTCTCAGGCAAGTAGACAAGCATGTGGAATATACCACACTTACAAAAGAATTTACAAAACAATTTTCACTTCTACTTCCCATTTGTCCTTACAGATCAAATAACACATCCAGGGTTTTAAAGCAAAGCTCTTGCCAAAAAAACACCCCTGAACTGCCATTTCTGACAGAAGACAAGAGTAAACCCAAGGCATGGGAAAGTTGTGACTGCAAAGCTCTACTAGACGTTGCTAAAACCACCTGTTCGCACTTTTCTTGGAAAGTTTATAAACATTCCGGGAAACATCAACTCACTCATTAAAAAACAAACAGTGAAATGAAACACCTAGAGAGGAAAACATGAATTATGTCTGCAGTCAAAATTTTAGACCAGAGTTACAGGTGAAAAAGAAACAAGTGGCTTTAAGAGGCTAAAGAACACAAACAGAAGAGGCCATTAGCAGTGGCTATAAACCAATTCTTTTTCCACTCAGCAGCACCAGTTTTGCCATTCAGAAAAGACAACTCTGCCTTGATTCAAACCCAGTCCCCTTAAAACCACCAACATCTCAAAAACCACTCAAGGAAGCTAAAAAGTTAAGTGGCTGTTTCACAAATTTTCTCTCTCAACTAGAAGAAATTTCTTATCGTGACAGTGGTAAAAAAAACAAACAAACAACCTTAAAAAGAAAGCTTTCGACTTCCAGGGCTTGCTCAGCCAGGCATCGTTTCCCCACAAAACAGATTTCAAATCAGCTGCATCACACACCCATCTACAGACTGTCAAAAATACAAATGAAAAAAATAGAAATTTCAGCTCCCAGAGCACACAAAGTGTTCCTCCTCAGCTTCAATCTACAGCAAGCATTGTGGAAGGGTGGTCGGTGCTCCCTGCGAGGATATTCCTGAGAAAGCTGCCTAGAATACTCATCCTTTTCTCATTTCCTTCTTTTCCAAGAATCAGTTCTGCCCAAGGAATCCACCTGAGCACGCAGACACACACTCTGGCCCGATAAAACCAAAGCAGGTGGTGACCATCTTACAGAAACCCCTGCCACTGAAAACCTAAGTTTATCTAGAGAAGCCAGGGTGCATTTCCAGCCTAAGATCCTCAGTCTCTCATCCCACGGGGCAGACTTCAGACACACAACCACACTGAGTGTCCCAGTGCCACCAGAACTGGCCTCAGACCTGCAGGCAACGTGCTTTCCAGTATGGCACAGCCCAAAGATCACCTTTCTCTGTGCAGATGTTCCTCATCCTCCACACACAGCCAGGAAGTCTCCAGCCCCCTGACCAGAACCACCCTTTGGCCTTTTTTTCCTCACAAAAACATAAAAATTACCCTGCTCAGGAAGCTCACAGCATCCCCCCCGCCCCGTGCTGTTCAAACCCCTCCAACTGCCCAGCTCTGGCCTTGCTCTCTAGCAAACCCTGGGGCTTCCTTTCCTTCCACCAGGCTCTTATTTCCACTCTCCCTCCCCAAAAGCCAGCACCACTCCTGCTCACACCCCTCTGCCACAGCAGCTGAGCCTCCTCACACACCAGCTACCTCCTTCAAGATGCTGCTTCTCTCACCCATGGATACCTCTCCCAAATTCACCCTTAACCAAAATCAACACAAGCTCATACTATCTGCCAAGCTGAGCTTGTTCAACCCCTCTCCCCCAAACACCCCTATGGCCTCCACCCAGCCCTAACACCTGCCTGCACACCCTTCCTCTCCCACTCCAACCTGCTCCCAGCCAGATCTCCTGCCCCATCAGCACATCCTCCATGTTTCTCCTGTCTCTGCCCCTGCCCAGGAACCCACACCCACGCTGTCCTCCAGCCCTGGCACCTGCTCCTCACTGCTCCCAACACCAGCCACCTCCAAACCCAGCCCTAATTAAGCTCCTTTATCCATCATCCTTCAGCTCTAATTAGCCCCCAAACCCTCCCTTGCTGTCCCCCAATACGTCCCCCCCAGCCTTACTTTCCAGACCTACCACAACATAAACCCAGCTCCTCGTATTCACACCCCACCACCTCCCAGGCCCAGGCCCTTCTCCCCAGACCCACGCTGCCCAGCGCCCTACACCCGCAGCCCAGCAGCACAACCGATCCCCAGCTCCCCCCTTGTGCAAACCCAGCCACCAACACCCCAAAACACCGCCCTCCCAGAGGTGCCCCTTGGGGACAACCACCCTGTGCTCACCCACCGCTGCTGCTTGGTGGGGCACCCAACACCCAGACCTTCCCCAAGAAGCCCCAGCCCCTTACACCCCCCGACCTGGCATTCTGCTCTCTCAGCCCATCACACCCACGCTCCTCTCACCCACCCCCCAACCCCCCCAAGCCCCTCCTGTCACAGCCGCATGCCCCCAGCCCTCCCCCTCCGCACCCCCAAACCCCTGCTGTCCCCCCTGCCTGACTCCCACCCAGCCCCTGACACCCACACCCCCCGGCACCAGCCCCTCACACCCCTCCTGCCCCCCCTGACCCAACCAGGGACACCCCACCCACCCACCCCCCAATTCCCCATCCTCACCCAGACCTGCCCCCTTCGCAGCCCCACCGCCCTCACCCCGCACAGGCTGCTCCCACCCCTTGGGAAGCCCCCGGCCCACCCTGAGCCCCCAAACCACCCACACACACACACTTTCCTTCCCCCATACGTGCCCCCCCTCCCTCGAGCAGCCTCACCCGGGGACCCCCAGTCCCCCTCATCCCCGCTCCTGCCCCCTCACACCCCCCAACCCCAACATCCTCCCAGCCCTGCCGCTTCACCCCACCCCCCCCCACCTTCCCGGGACCCCCAATAACGGCTCCTCGAGCCTCCAGGCGCTGCCCCCCCCCCCCTCCCTGCCTGCCGGGGACACCCCCCGGCCCAGCCCGGCCCGGCCCGGCCCGGCCCGGCCCACCCGCCGCCGCTCCCGGGGGGCTGACCTGAAGCGTCCCCCGCAGTGCTGGCACTGGTCGCCCACCCAGCCGGGCTGGCACTCGCACTGCCCGCTGCCCGGCTGGCACCGCCCGCCGTTGGCGCACGGCTTGTCGCATTCCTTCGCCACCTCCTCGGCGGCGGCGGCGGCGGCGGGCCCCAAGCCCGGCAGCGCCGGCATCAACAGCAGCAGCAGCAGCAGCGAGAAGGCGAAGAGAGGAGGAGGAGGAGGCGGCGGCAGCGGCGGCCTCCCGCCCCGCCAGCCCGGGCCCCGCCAGCCCGGGCCCCGCCGCGCCGCCAGCTCCCGCGCCATCTGCCGCCACCGACTGCAGCAGGGCCGGCCGGGGGGCGGCGGGACGAGGCGGAACACGGGCCGCGGCGCCTCCCGGGACGGTGGCCGGCGAGGGGCGGGGGCGGCGGGGGGAGGGAAACGGGGCGGGGGGCGGGGGGGGGTTGTCGCCGCGCCCGCTACGGTGGCCGTGAGGGGGGGGGAGGGGGGCGGGGGAACGGGGGAGGGGCCCGGGCGCTCGCGCAGCACCGGGCGGGGCGGGCGGTGACGTCATGCGCGGACACGCGGGAACACGGACACGGACACACGGGGACACGGACACGGACAGACACACGGACACGGACACACGGACACAGACACACGGACACACGGACACGGACACACGGGGACACGGACACACGGACACGGGGACACGGACACACGGACACGGGGACACACACACGGGGACACGGGGACACGGACACGGACACACACGGGGACACGGACACGGACACACGGACAGGGACACGGACACACGGATGGACACGCGGACACACGGACACGGACACAGACACGCGGACAGGGACATGGACACACGGATGGACACACGGACACGGACACACGGACACACGGACACACGGACAAGGACATGGACACATGGACACACGGACACAGACGCGGACACGGACACACGGACACGTGGACACACGGACACAGACACGGACACGGGGACACACGGACACGCGGACATGCAGACATGGACACGGACACGCGGACACGCAGACACGGACATGCGGACACGCGGACACACGGACACACACCCCCGGGAGGGGGGAGCACTACGGGAGGCCTGGAGGCTGAAGGGAAAGGAAAAGCTTGATGGGATCCCAGACGGGTCTGGGTGGGAAGGGACCTTCAAGACCACCCAGTCCCACCCCCCCTGCACTGGCAGGGACACCTCCCACCAGCCCAGGCTGCTCCCAGCCCCATCCAACCTGCCCTTCAACACTGCCAGGGATGGGGCAGCCACAGCTTCCCTGGGCAGCCTGGGCCAGGCTCTCACCTCCCTCATAGTGAAGAATTTCCTCCTCATGTCTCACCTAATTCTCCCCTCTTCCAGCTTTAATTCATTAGCCCGTGTCCCATCCCTCCCTGCCCTTGTCCCAAGTCCCTCCCCAGCTTTCCTGGAGCCCCTTCAGGCACTGGAAGGTGCTCTAAGGTCTCCCTGGAGCCTTCTCTTCTCCAGGCTGAACACCCCAACTCTCCCAGCCTACTTATTTCACTTAAACCAGACCCAAAGGTCGTGGCACCAAACAAGCTGTGATTCGGAGAACCCCGACGCGTAACCTGAGCATCAACAACAACTGCTGTCACCACCCCTGCTTCCAGCAGCTCCCTTTTCCACTGCCCCGGTCTCAGCAGCAAATCCAGCCCCAAGGTCCGTCAGCCCCTTCTCTGCAGAGCCACCGCCACCCCAGGTGCAGCTGGAGACCCTCACGGACCCTTCTCCCCTCTCCTCGCTGAAGCTGGGGTGTGAGGAGCTGGCGGGTCCTCTCCAAGCATTTTTAGGCCTTAAACCTTAACAGGAGGGAGAAGCGAAGCCGTTAAATCTCTGGTCTGCTCCTGGGGTGATGGGCAGGGCAGCAGCCTCTTCTCTAAGCACACCAGCAAGGATGCTGTTTCCGGCAGGAAGGGTGGAGCAGAAACACAGATGCTGCTGAAAATTGTCTGACCTTTCATTTTTCGGGGGGGGGGGGGTGAAGAAGGAGTGAGAAAGGTGAAGGCGACGTGGAAGTTCTTGGGTAAATGTTGCCCTTGGTCCGTCTCCATTCGTCTGGTTGTGTCTGGGCTTGCTGGGGTTGTTTGTTTCATACCTTGTTTCGAATGTGGAAAGATGAGAAATGTTTGGTTGGTTTTTGTTTTTAAATGAAAGGGCAAAATAGATACTCTGTGCCTTTTTCTCTGTAAACAATGAGTGACCAGGTTTTACATGCAGTAATACAA
This sequence comes from Apus apus, assembly GCF_020740795.1. Taxonomy (NCBI): domain Eukaryota; kingdom Metazoa; phylum Chordata; class Aves; order Apodiformes; family Apodidae; genus Apus; species Apus apus. The sequence goes on along the minus strand of NC_067285.1, from coordinate 113,220,663 downwards.
AGAGAGACAACAGACTAGCTGGAAGTAGCCAACTCACTGTGTTTAGGTAGTTAATTTGTATTTAGAAATCAAAATATGAGTTTCCTCTCTGAGCTGGAGGTTCTCCCGTGGGAGCCTTGGTGATTTCTAAGTAAGTTACCAGGGATAATGAAGGGCGTTGAGCAGATGGGAAAGGAAACAGTCTGAAGACCAGTTGTGTCTTTTCGTCAGTCAAGCATCTTAACAAAACCATCATTCATATATTCTGCCTTCTTTGCTTGAGGCCCCAGGAAGGAGGATGAAATGCTGGCTTAAAAATGCTTTCCTGGGCTGACCTGGTATCCAAAGAAGACATAAAACCAAAAAGATGGTAGAGATGAGAAGCAGCATGCAAATACCTTCTAGGCTACACAGAGGAGGAGGCACAGAGAAGAATGTAAGTTCCTGGGACACAAACAACTGCCAGCATGACCTGAATCCATGGATTCAGACACCATCCACTGCCATCAACCGAGGTGCCACCAGCAAAAGCCAGGCTGGCTTGGAGACTCCCCCAGCTCAGGATGTAGCCAGCACAGGATGCTGCTCTCAGGATTGTGCTTGGTGTGTCACACAGATTCTGCCAGTGCAACTCGCTCCCACCAACTGAAGCCAAAGGTTTCCCACTGGTGGAAATTTCTCAGGCACAGCTTCTGTACCACATGGGTTCATTGGATGTTAGCAGCTGAGGCCTGGGGTTGGCATCTGCTCTCAGATATCCCCTCCATCCTCTACGTTGTCTCTCCCTACATCTGTTTCTGTTCATTTGCAGTTATCAGGGATAACAATATTTATATTTTCACAACACTTGCTCCCCCCTTTCTTGCCAAACACTGCTCATTGATGCGTAATAAACTGGAAGTCAAATCAATGGTTAACATGGTAAGAATACACTTGGATAAATTGTTCCCATCCTGGACTTCTCCTGAACTTCTCTGTATCAGTGTCATCATAGAATCATAGAATCCCAGACTGGTTTGGGTTGGAAAGGACCTTCAAGATCATCCAGTTCCAACCCCCCTGCATGGGCAGGGACACCTCCCACCAGCCCAGGTTGCTCCAAGCCCCATCCAACCTGCCCTTCAACACTGCCAGGGATGGGGCAGCCACAGCTTCCCTGGGCAACCTGGGCCAGGGTCTCACCACCCTCACAGTGCAGTGGTTACTTGGTTGGTTTTTACCAAGCAAACTTTAACTCTCTTCAAGAAAGAGTAAAGGGAGATCATCCAGCAAATGAGAGCAGGGAGAGCCCTCACATCATGCCAGACCTATTGTCCAGCTAAAGGAGCATTTGTCAGCTGCCAGTGGCCAATCTCAAACACTTCAGAGAAGACCAACACGTGTGGATGTTACACAACAGGAGAAATCCTTTCCTGACCTTGTTAGGGATCACACTGTGCCCTGGCAGTGTCTGCATGAAACATTAACTGTGGGAGACCACTACTGGTAAATTAAGTTTAATCAGTTCAGTTTTAACATTCAAAGAACGTTCAAAAATGCTTCTTTTTTCTTTTTTTTTTTTTTCTTTTTTTTTTTTTTGTAAGCAGGCAGCTTTCTGACATGACAAGACAGTTTGGGAGGAGTTTGGTTAGCCCAGAGTGCAGGCTCAGCTAGTTTTATTTTGGAAAACAGAAATATTTCCTAATAGACTTACTAGGATGATTGAAACTCCCTTGCCTGACAAGAGGGGCAGCAGGACAATGGTGGTTTTGCAAAGCACAGACAGTGAGGGTATTGATTCATAGAATCCCAGACTGGTTTGGGTTGGGAGGGACCTGAAAGATCATCTAGTCCCAACCCCTCTGCATGGGCAGGGACACCTCCCACCAGCCCAGGTTGCTCCAAGCCCCATCCAACCTGCCCTTCAACACTGCCAGGGATGGGGCAGCCACAGCTTCCCTGGGCAGCCTGGGCCAGGGTCTCACCACCCTCACAGCCAAGAATTTCTTCCTGATGTCCAACCTAAATCTCTGCTCTTCCAGTTTTAACCCATTACCCCTCATGCTATCCCTCCATGCCATTTTCAAGACCCCCTCCTCAGCTTTCCTGGAGCCCCTTCAGGCACTGGAAGGTGCTCTAAGGTCTCCCTGGAGCCTTCTCTTCTCCAGGCTGAACACCCCAACTCTCCCAGCCTGTCTCCAGAGCAGAGCTGCTCCAGGCTCTGGTCATCTTTGTGGCCTCCTCTGAACTCACTCCAACAGCTCCATGTTCTTCCTAAGCTGGGGGCTCCAACATATGCTCCAACAATGCTCTGTTGTATTGAGGGATGGAAGAATCCCGAGTATCATAATTACCAAAAATAATGTAATCAGAACAGCACTGAAGTGGCTCTCAGGCAGCACGTGACATCAACAGCTGGTTATTAAGCAAGAATTTCCTTGCATCTTGATTTCAGACAAGACTCTCCAATGGGCACGTGCCACCAGCAAGGAATTGTGTTGGGCAGGAGGAGCTACACTCGCCTCTTCTCACTCTTGTTGTCAGACTCTTACAGCCCTGTATGTTCTCGTTACACGTGCTATTGAACCCACATCCAGTCAGCACATATTTGCTCAGCAAATCAGGCAAGTCACTGCCCTCCTCATGCCCAATGATAGGAGAGCTGGAGATGCTAATTAATGAATTGGCCTCTGGGGTGAAGTTATATCCTCGTTAAGAAGACTCCCATTGATCTTAATAAGGTCAGAACACCATTGCTGAGGGCTGAGTCAGGGCTGAGCTGGATATCCCGGATGGGTAAACCATGGAGCTGCCCTGGGAAGCTGGTTGTATGGTCTGTTTATCTGTGCAGCTCAAAATGGATCAAGTCATGGTGATATCTAGGGTCAATCATCACAAGAAGCCATGGCCATAAGGCTGCGTTATCCAGGCTTTTCTCCTTCCACAGAGATGAGCTGTGTCAAAGCTGCCCTAAACTCCAGAAATAACTCCCTTCCCAGGGGCCTGGAGACAGCTCTTTCCAATTAGCTCACAATCCAGCACCGCCGGTTTTCCTGTTCCTCACCCGACCTCACGTTTCCACCCATTGCAACTTCTGCCCATGTATCCAAATCCTCAGCACCTCCTAGCCCTTTCCCTTCTGTTGATGGTCTTTTTCTCCCCTTTTACTCAGCTCTTGTGAGACCCCAGGTGGAGCACTGTGTTCAGTTCTGGAGCCCCCAACATAGGAACTCTTGGAGAGAGTCCAGAGGAGGCCATGGAGATGATGGGAGGGCTGGAGCAGCTCTGCTCTGGAGACAGGCTGGGAGAGTTGGGGTGTTCAGCCTGGAGAAAAGGAGGCTCCAGGGAGACCTGAGAGCACCTTCCAGTGCCTGAAGGGGCTCCAGGAAAGCTGGGGAGGGGCTTGGGACAAGGTGGTGATGGGATAAGGCTGAATGGTTTCAAGTTGGAAGAGGGGAGATTTAGATATTAGGAATAAATTATTTAGTATGAGGGTGGTGAGACCCTGGCTCAGGTTGCCCAGAGAAGCTGTGGCTGCCCCATCCCTGGCAGTGTTGAAGGGCAGGTTGGATGGGGCTTGGAGCAACCTGGTCTGGTGGGAGGTGTCCCTGCCCATGCAGGGGGGTTGGAACCTGATGATCTTGAAGGTCCCTTCCAACTGCAACCATTCTGTGACTCTGTGATGCTGTCTAGTTTGACCTCTATTTTTTTCCTCCATTTAGATGTGAATGTAATGACCAAAGGTCATTCAAAATATGCTTAATAAGGAATGAAATATTGCAACCAAAGTGCTGCTGGGGACAAAGGTCTGATAGATTTGCGGGCACAGTGATGATAAATAGCTGAAAAATCCCTGCATCTGCACAGTTACTTTAGATCCTTCATTTTTAGGGTAGGGGGAAAGTAATAATAAAACTTTACAGGAAAGGCAGGAATTGGGAAAGAAAATTAAGAGCCTTAGACCCTGTCAAGGTAGTTGTGGATATGATGGTCAGTGTGACAGTAACAACCCTACATAGACCTGGGTTGTATCACCAGCCTCTGTGCAGAGCCCTGGAAGAGCTCTAGTGATAACAAATGCAAGGGCCTTGGGTTTATATCAAATTCAAAAGAAACAATATTTCATACTGTACAATTCAGCAGCACCACAAGAGCTGCTGCAGAGATCCAGGCTCAGCACAAAGCAGCACAGTGGTCGAGTTTCTCGCAGTGTATCTACTCTGCTCCTGTTTTCCTGGTAGATTTTCTATTTTCAGGCCCTGTCTTTAAAGAGCTCTATGGAAATGTTTGACCCATATATCTCCATCTGATTTTAGTGGGAAGATGCACGGGCTCTGAAGACCAGCCTCTGATTGCCTCGAGTTGGGTAACTAGGAAAACAGAGTGTCTGTTTGGGAAAATAGCCATTTATATAGGCCAGGGACTAAAGTTAGGTCCAAGCCTGGAAATTGTGGCTTCCAGCCCAGAGCCATAATCTCTGTAAATCACCCCTCTGAAATCCTGGCTTATTTTGATATCAACTCCACCTTCATAATGGAACTAAGGTTATTGCATAAAGACTAAGGGGGAAAAAGAGAAAGTCAAAAAATAAAAAAGAAAAATCCTCTCAGCATGCTGTCTCTGACAGGTATTTTCTGGAAGCTATCACAGAATGGTAAATTTGCTGCAGAAAAAAAAACAAAAACCCAAACAAAACAAACCCAAATGCACTCTCAAACTCTGATATTTATGAGAAGAAAGGCTTTGTGAGCAGCTCTTCTGTGTGGCTTAATTATCCAGCTCCAGCCTGCTCTTTGGAAGGAGCGTGTTGAACACATCAGCCCCTTTTTTTTTTTTTTTTGCAAGAACAGAGCAAAGTTCTGAGTGTGGCAAGGAACTGAAAGATCATTGACCAACAATAGCAAGTTAGATGCAGTCTGGGGAGGGCCCAGATGCTGGAAAAATAGCTCTGTCTTCCCTCCTTCCTTCCGAAACGGAGCCCAGCAAGCGGATAACGAAAGGCATTCAGAGCTGCCGCTGAAGCCCGGTACAATGTGGTCCTCCTCACGTTCAGCTGGAGAGCAGGGGCTGAAAAGAGAGGAGCTGCCATGATTATGCAGGGTATTCTTAGGGGGGAATAAAGGGAGGCAAGGCAGTTTTGTGTGTTCCAAACAAAAACCCCAACAAAACGGCCAAGACAGGCTGCATATTGTTAGGGGCCAGACGCTCCGCGTTTCTGGCGGGGAAGCATCTCTGCTATGTCTGACCTTGGTGACTCTCTCCTCCTGCGTCAGGGCTGGGGAGCAGCTGGTGCCCATGGTGGCTTGGTAAAGTGAGAGCCTCGGCAGCCTCAGCCCTGCCACGAGTGCCAGACTGTCACCCTGCTAACAGCACTGTCCCAAGGGCGCTGCGGCAGGCAGGGAGGCAGACGGTGCTGGGTCTTTTTGGGGAGGTCTCACCTCCCATAGAGGGATCAGATTGGTGAGGAAGAGGGGCTGGAGATACTATCACACACATCTTCCTATCCTCTCTTCCCCAGCTGCTGCAAGCACCTTCCTTCCTGGCCTTTGCCCTCTCTGGAGGGAGTCAGATGGTGCTGCCCAGCCCTGGTCGATGCTGCTACAAGCAAGCACGATTGCTGCCCTCGACGTGGAACCTGGCTCTGGCTGACTCATGTACCTGGGATGAATAATCAGCCCCTGGCACTGCCATCCTCATGGCAGCTTTCACCTCCTGGGAACTGGAGTCTCCCCATCAGAGGGATTACGGGCAGGGCAGGCACTGCTCCAGGGATGCAGGTGTATTCCTGGCTGCTGCACAGACAGGTCTGGTGCAGTACCTCACATTTGCTGGGTGCAATTCCACCAACTGGCAGTAATTAACTGAGGGATTGAAGCATAAACATACCCACAGACACCCTTTAGCTTTATTTCTGTCCCTTCGCACCCTCTTCCTCCCTCTGGCTCCCACATCAAGCTGACCCCTTCTAGCTCTTGGGAGAGGCGACTGGATGTTATTCACGGTCTGCGAGAAGATGTGAATCTCCATTTTCTCAGGTGCTTGAAGCCTTAACCCCCTTCCCTGGCCATGGTCAGGAAAGCAGTAGTGGCAGGAGGCACCACCCTTGGGCTTCAGAGCTCTTTGGGTGACCCCACTGTCAAAACTCACAGCTGGAATGCACACTGCTCCCTGCCAGAGCTCCCCAGGGATGGAGCACGGCTGGCACCTGCTAACGAGCCAGCATGTTGGTTAGTAGCTCTCAGGAGAGCCACTCCTGCTGAAGACCCCATGTGGCTGTACACGAAAACACTCTGCTAAAAAGCCAGGCAGTGCAAAGTCCTTTCCACAGCTGACTCCTCAGTATTCCTGACAAAAACAGCCTCGGGGCTCCAAGGCTTGGCCACACTCGGTCCAGGGACCTTTCTGTGCCACACTGGCCTGTTGGTCCAGAAGCTCTCTGTGAGCTCTCATGCAGGGCTGGTAGCAGCAGCTCTTAGGAACTTGGCTTCATGCCAGAGAAAAGGGAGACTATTAAAAAAATCAAGTCTCGGGGAGCACAAATGCCTTCATCCTGACTTTTACAATGCATGAGTCGAGTATTTGGGCTCTTTGCCATCAGTGTTGCCTTTCCTCTCAAACCTTACTATCTCTTTTAATACTCTTCTCTTAGTGGTAACTCCCCTGAAGTTTATTTTCCCCCCTCTTGCCCTTTCCTTACTCTCAGCTAGATTTACACCAGCAGCTGTCGTAGCAGAAGTGCACTGAATCTGTGTGTTCATGGCTGAGAGAATGGGGTTAAATTATGTGTTAAATTATCTTGTCTGAGCTTTCAGAGGTCTCATCCTTGACACGTCTTGCAGACTGCACAGCAGCACCAGTGAGGTTCTGGCTTTCAGAGTACTGCCCACCCACCCCTGGAAGAGCCTGCCTGAAGGTAGCTCCTGTTTCACACCACTCTAACATCACCAGCTATGGGAGAGCTGCTCCTTTTCCACTGTATAAGCAAAAAGAGAACTGGGACTGCAGCATTTAGTGCTTAGTATGACATGGGCTTGGCTGCTGGCTTCCCTGGGTGAAATTATTCTGGTTTAAATCAACTTAATAATTGGCTGGGGACTGTGTTTGCAGAACAGATGTAAGCCCTGTTGTTCAGCCACCTCGGGCTAATTTGGTTCCAGCAAACACAGGTCTTCTGGGATCTGGAGCCTAGCATTTATACAAAGTTTATTAAACTGCACTTTATCCAAACTTTGTACACGTGGACTTGTAATTAGGAGGGTGAGTGGTCCAGCTGACTTCCGTGGGAGTGGCTGGACCTGGAGTTCAGCTTGTGCCTACAGCTTAAGGGGGATGGAACTTCCCCATGGGCTTGCCCATGCCCTGTTGAAACAGCACATAAGGAACCTGGTTGCTAGATTACATCAACATGCTTTGCTTCCTTCTATCATGACAGGCCAAACCAGTAAGGAGTTACTGATTTTAAATTGAAACCAGTTCTCCCATTGCCTCCTGCACCTCAGAGTTGAGCAAAGGGTAATTGGGATAATAAAGGCCAGGATAATAACAGCATCAGGGCAGGTATTTTGCTAGAGGTTGCATGAAGAGCACGAGGGAGAAGGAAATAGCTAAAAGAAGAGGATGGATGGTCACATACAGAGCACACACAAAGCTCAGGGATGTGTTCTCTGATGGAGAAGCAGAGCTGTGGAAGCACAGAAAAAAAATAAATGGGAAGAAATCACCCAGCCCAACCCTCCCTTCTTCCTCCAAGCAGTTCAAACCAGCTCACAGCAATCTTTGGGGCTTGGAAGTAAATGGCTGCTCAACACCTGTGACCACTAAAGCAAGATTAATAGTTTCATGCTGCTTAACTCCAGTACAGCTGCAGATACCTACATAATATAGGGCTTAACAAAGGATTAAACCAATTTTAGGAGTGAAAGAACCTTGGAAGGAGGAATGCTCACTCCTCACTTGTTTGAATCTTCAAGAGGAGAATCACCAGGGCTTGTTTTTGGGAGGCATGAGAAGGAGGAATGAACTGCTGGGAGTTCGAACAGCTTTGGCTCAGCAGGGTGAGCTGTCATAAAACCCAGGGTGTGAGGGTAGAGGGGTCCTGCAGGAACACAGAAGGAAGGGGAAGGGAAAAGGGAACAGATGGGTCTGCAGGGCTCTGTTTTCTGGAGGATTTATGGGATACAGTGCCTGGAGTTGGAGGGAAGGAGGGACTATTAGCTCATCGAGACTGGCTTCCTGCATCCGCAGCTGTTTGGCTCCCTCCTGTTGCCCCTGCCCAGGGTGCCAATTGTGCTCCCACCCCATCTGCAGCCCCAGAGGGTCTCTCATCTCTGGGTTCCCAGGTGCTGCTGTAAAAGCTCAGCTCTGTGGCACAGTTTGGGGTGATTGCCACTGCGATTTGAGCCCTGTGCAGCTGTTCAAGGAAGTGTAACATTTGGCTCAAGCAGAATATTGCTGTGTAATCCCTTGGGCTTCTTAGGAGGAACCAGTGTGTGGTTATAAGCCAAAAAGGTCTGAGGGGTGTGTGTGTGTGGGGGTGGGTTTAGTTGTGTTTTGTTTTTTTTACAGTTTAAATTAATATTACTAAAATGTGAAATGTGCTTATAAGAAATATAAAAAAGGCTTTTCAAGCTGTTCTTCTAATGCTTTGAGCTTTCCTGGGCGCCGTTCTTGTGTGTGTCCAGTGTGAGCAAAGGCAGCAGAAGAGGAAAGGTGGGGGGCAGAGGAACGGGGCAAAACCAACCCCCATTCAACAGACACCTTGTTGCACATCGTGGGATGCCAGGATAGCAAGGGCAGGGTTGGTGATTGCTTGTGGTCACCACACTCCCCCTGAAGTGCAGGCTCAAGGCTGTTGGGAGGTGGAGAGACACCTGCCAAAAGAAGATATGTTGGTTTGGAAAGAGTGGGACTGTCTTGGGCAGGAACTGTTTGCTACAAGGATCCGTCCTGAGCTGCTGTGGTTATGTTTGAGGGTGCAGATGAGAAATGGAGCAGGGTTTTCAGCAAGACATTCTCAAGAGGTGTCTTTATAGCAGTGCTGTGTGTTTGAGAAACAGCCTTGGATAGAGGCATTATCTGGGGATCTGGGAGTCAGCTTATGGGTGGTACTGGGAGATAAATATGCTACTTAAGCACATATATAGTACCAGTCTCGAAGGAAAAGCTTTGAGATTTGGGCAATTGGTACGACCAGCATGTTTGCTGCCAGCGTGCAGAGATCAGCATGGAGAACTGCCCTGGGGAGGCCTCCCCTGGAGCACTGGGCAGTTCTGGGCTCCCCAGTTCAAGAGGGACAAGGAACTACTGGAGAGAGTCCAGCACAGGGCACTGAGGTGATGAAGGGGCTGGAGCATCTGCCTGTGAGGAAAGGCTGGGAGAGCTGGGGCTGTTCAGCTGAGAGAGAAGGAGGCTGAGGGGGGATCTCATCAGTGCTGATCAATATCTCCAGGGGGTGTCAGGAGGATGGGGCCAGACTCTTCCCAGGGGTGTCCTGGGACAGGACAAGGGGCAATGGGCACAAACTGGAGCACAGGAGGTTGAACCTGGAGATGAGAAAATCCTTCTTTACTCTGAGGGTAACAGAGTCTGTCCCTGGAGACATTCCAAAGCCACCTGGACGTGTTCCTGTGGGATCTGCTTTAGGGGACCCTGCTCTAGCAGAGGTTTGGACTAGATGATCTCCAGAGATGCCTTCCAACCCCCACCACTCTGTGATTCTGTGAAGAAGTCATTGTGGTTAAGCCCTGGACAGTCAGAGAGAGCCAAGAAAATGCATTCCTTGGCTGAACTGTGCTCCAGTGTTGAGTAGGTGGTGGTGGCCTTTGCAAGGCCACGAAGCCAGCCTTGCTCCAGCACAGATGTGCTGCTTTGGCTCTAGCTTATTGGATTTTCCAAAGCTCTGTCTCAAAAGGTGGGACTGAGCTGGCCTGAGCCACTGACAGCACAGATGTCTCCATCAGAACTACTCCCAGGGTTTTTCTCTGTAGTCAACAGAGAACTGTAGGTGTTTGAGCACGGGGTTTTCTTCAGTTGCTTCACACGGGTGTCTTCATTGCACCCCTGCGTCTTGGACTCTCTCCTGGCACTGTAAATGCTGTCTGAACACAGCGGGTACCTGGTTCCCACTCATGGTCTTCAGTAGACTGAAGCATGGCAGGGTGTTTCTTCCACACAGGAATGCTCATTCCCACGTGAGGGCAACCTGTGACAGCTGCCCCGTGGCACAGCCTGAGCTCCAGGTCTCCTGGTGAGGTCTCCACGCTGCAGTGTCTCGGGCTGGAGGACCATGCTCTCTGCAGTCCTCAGAGTGGTTGCTGCAAACTCCAGTGGGTTTGAGCTCAGAATCTATTGCCTGGGTGCTTCAGCAGTGCCACGTCCCACCACTGTGGTGGTGGCAACTTCAGCCTGTGTGACAGGGGACTCTGAGGGACACTTTCTTGAGCGTGCTGTCTCCAATACAGGTTTCTACCTATAGAGAACAATCACTGCTTTAGATCTACGCATGCTCCTAAGAAATTCCAGGATGCCATCTTAAACTATCATAGCTGTAAGAGGCCCTGGGAGATCTCTGGCCCATCCTCTGTCCCATGGCAAAGCTGTTGTGCTGATACAAACCTGGGACACATCAGTCTGCTCTGTTACCCATTGCTGAAAGCAAACATTGCCCTCTCTGTGAGCTGAAGGTGGGCCCATACTGAAGAGAGAGAAACCAGAGGTAGCTCATGATAGATTGTATGTGCCTGTGGGGAGCTGGGGAAGGAGGATCAACTGCTGCTCCTGAGAAGAAGAAGATCTGGGAGAGTCCACCTGGAATACTATGTCCAGCCCTGGAGCCCCCAACAAAAGAAGGACATGGAGGTCCTGGAGAAAGTCCATAGGAGGCTACAAAGATGCTCAGAGGGCTGGAGCAGCTCTGCTCTGGAGACAGGCTGGGAGAGTTGGGGTGTTCAGCCTGGAGAAGAGAAGGCTCCAGGGAGAACTTACAGCTTCCAGTGCCTGAAGGGGCTCCAGGAAAGCTGGGGAGGGGACTGGGACACAGGCAGGGAGTGAGAGGATGAGGGAGAATGGATTAAAACTGGAAGAGGAGAGATTTAGGTGAGACATGAGGAGGAAATTCTTTGCTGTGAGGGTGGTGAGACCCTGGCCCAGGTTACCCAGGGAAGCTGTGGCTGCCCCATCCCTGGCAGTGTTGAAGGGCAGGTTGGATGGGGTTTGGAGCAACCTGGGCTGGTGGGAGGTGTCCCTTTCCATGCAGGGGGGTTGGGACTGGATGATCTTTCAGGTCCCTTCCAACCCAAACCAGTCTGGGATTCTATGAAAAGGAGACAGAAATGTCAACCTCTGGGGGATGCAGAAGGGTGCAGCTACATGGAGAAAGGAATTAAAGCTGAAAAGAAGGAGCTGTTGTTTGGTGCAGCCTTGGACTGGGAGGGAGGGAAGGATGGAGTCACGAGGCCAGTGTGTTTAAGGGATGAGCTGGGAAGGTGATGCCAGCAGCCTTCCTTTATGGAGGAGCCCCAACGAGCATATGGAGAGGTGCCATCAATCACCCTACCCCTCAGGCCAGTTTTCATCTCTCTAGTTTGCATAGAAACCTCATGACCACGTAAAGTGGCTCCTTTTCATAACGAGGCCCACGATTTACTTCTATTTTTATTATCTTTTCCCCTCTCCCTTGGCTCTGAAATGAATGGCTTTCCTTTGGGGCAAAAAATAGCAAAAAAAGAGATGATTTGCCTGTACACAGATCTCAAGAGGAGTGAGGAGCACGAGGGGGAAATAACTCAGCTGGTGATGTGGACAGGTATGAGTGGGAACATGGGGTTAAGAATGGGGGGGGTTACCATGGAGTAATTTTAACCACAGGTGACAAGCACCCTGCTCTAATTAAGTGCTGGAAAATAACAGCCAACTGTTAAGTGATCACATTAGGGTGATCAAATACCAGTCTCGATAATGGTGTCAAACCAGGATATTCACTGGGGGATTAAGGAGCAGTTAAAACACAAAAGCTCCTCACCAGAAGGTTGTCTCCAGGAAATGCCTGCCAGCTGGATTGCTGTTACTGACATAAACAGCCAGTTGTTGAATATAACAACTTTTACATTGTCTTATAAAAATGTAAGAGTGGGGCTGAAGGCGAAGTGTGTTATGTCCAATATCCAGATGCAAAGCTCTCTTCCACATCTTTTGCCATAGCTTGAACACCCCAAACTCCTGGCTTTGCCCACGTGTACAATGCCAGGGTCAGTGAGTGCCTGAAAACAATTTAGGGAGTGTTCTGCCCTGCAGCATGGAGATTTGGACACAAGAGGTAAGTTTTTCACCATGAGGACAGTCACACATTGGAACAGTCTCCCAAGGGAAGTGGTGGATTCCCCCACACTGGACAGTTTCAAGTCTCAGCTTGACAGAGGGCTGAGCCATCTCACATCAACTAGAGCAGTACCTAGAAAGGTTGGAGCAGGTGATCCTTGAGGTCCCTGCCAACCTGGCACTCTAGGATTCTATGATTCTGTTTCTGCAAGAGCTGTTCTGGGAGGGATGTTAATGTATTGTTCCCATTCCTATATTATTTTTCTGGAAGGACAGAGGATCATAAAGGAAATGGAGCTGCTGGAGAGAGTCCAGAGAAGGTCACAAAGGTGCTCAGAGGGCTGGAGCAGCTCTGCTCTGGAGACAGGCTGGGAGAGCTGGGGTGTTCAGCCTGGAGAAGAGAAGGCTCCAGGGAGACCTGAGAGCACCTTCCAGTGCCTGAAGGGGCTCCAGGAAAGCTGGGGAGGGACTTGGGACAAGGGCAGGGAGGGAGAGGACAAGAAGTAATGGATTGAAGTTGAAAGAGGGGAGACTGAGATGAGATGTGAGAAAGAAATTCTGTGCTGTGAGGGTGGTGAGAGCCTGGCCCAGGTTGCCCAGAGAAGCTGTGGCTGCCCCATCCCTGGCAGTGTTGAAGGGCAGGTTGGATGGGGCTTGGAGCAGCCTGGGCTGGTGGGAGGTGTCCCTGCCCGTGCAGGGGGATCGGATCTAGATGATCTTGAAGGTCCCATCCAACCCAAACCATTCTATGATATGATTCTCTGGCTGTGAAAATGCTTTCTTCTTCTGCCCAAGCCCACAGAGGATGACAAACTCCTAGCTGGTGGTTAGAAAAGTTTCAGGAGCAGCTGAGGGACAGGTAATGCAGGAACTGGGACTGCTGATGTTGTTTTCCTCAGCCTGGTATCTCACATTAGAGACATGAGGATTTTAATCCAGGCTTAGGGAGGAAAGCTAATCTTGTGTTGGGATGAGCATTTCTTCAGAGACAGTGATTAAATGCTCCACTGACTGTTTTTAGAGGATTTGCCCTGTGTGAGCCGATGCTGTAAAAGTCACTGTCTGCCCAGAAAGTGCTGATGGCTGATAAAGGGACAAGGCAGGAGGCTGGAAGAGAGTGACTCAGGTGCTCTCAGGGAAATTAACTCCCTCTGTAGACACTGAGATAATGAACTTATTTTAGCCTCTGTCATCCAGGGCTTAGTTCTCTTACATGAGCCCAAACTCCACCTGGGAGACAGTGGTGGACAAGGTCCCCAGGGTGAGAAGCTGTGGGATTTCATGGATCACTGGCCACCCCTTGTCCCTAGAGAAAAGCTGCCCTCCATACCCCAGGCAACAGGACAAATGCAGACTTAAATTTAAATGAATGAGGTTTGAGTTAGTCAGAGAAGGAGTGTTCCTGAGGGCATCTGGAGCTCTCCTGTCAGATCGGGGGAGAAGCCACCAAAGCAATGTTACTGGAGATGATCAGGTGCAAGGTTGACAACCACTTGTTGGGAAGGCTCAAAGTACATACTGGAAAAGCTCTCCAGGGTGCCTGTGGTTTTCCTCACCAGGTATGTGAATCAGTGCTAGAGCAGAGGACCTGATTCTAATGCATGAGTCTTGAGATCCTCAGCCTGGGATGCCCTGACTGGTGTGTTGGCTGCCTTCAGCCATTGTACACAGGCCAATGTTGGGATAGTTCAGCCCAGACACAGTTCAGATCACTGTCACTTTGGCCTGTCTCCACTGCAGGGTGACAGAATCAGGACCAAGGACAAGCAGATGCCCAGAAGTTGCCCTGTGAGGTTCTGTGCTTTTCAGCTTCTCACTGCTGAGTTAAACCAAGCCCAAGTGAGCAGATACACAGAGAGCATCCCAGTGGTTCTTCACAAAGAACCCCTGGCACCTTCTGTGTCCCTCACATCTTCTGTAATTACCCAGATGACTTGTCCATCCCACCAGCATTGCTTTGTTTCTGTACAGGGTGCCTGGATCCATCCCACAAGTTGCTTTTCCAGGAATGTGGCAGCTGAGCTGCCCTTGGCACAGTGTGTCCTGTGCTGCAGTCCCACAGCTTTGCTTATAAATCCACTTCTGGCATCTGACTCTGAGAAGAAAGATGTTTTGCAGAGACAGGGCTGTGCTTTGCCATCTCCTCCTGATTGCTCCTGGTGCAGCTCAGCTCCCTGATGCCAGTGGGGCCACACTGAAGTCCACCCCAGCTTGCACTGGCTCCCTGCAGCCCCAGTGACTGCTTCTCCTGCCCAGCTTGCTGAAGCAAGGGTGCAGCCCCTCAGGTAGCCAGAAATCCCCCACTTTGCACACAAGAGATCCTGCCTTGCCCTTGACCTCCCCCAGCCAACCCCAGCCACAGGCAAGTTCTCACAATCACTCTGGGTAGAAAAGACCTTTAAGATCATTGAGTCCAACCATTAACCCATCTCCACCAAGTCCAGTCCTAAACTATATTCCTAAGCCCCACATCTACATGTCTTTTGAACAGCCCCAGGGATGGGATGGCAATGCAACCACCTCCCTGGGCAGCCTGGGCCAGGGTTTAATAACCCTTTCAGTGAAGAAATTTATTCTAATATCCCATCTCAACCTCCCCTGGCACAACTTGAGGCCATTTCCTCTTGTCCCATCCCTTGTTCCTGGGGAGCAGAGCCCGACCCCCCCTGGCTCCAACCTCCTCTCAGGCAGCTGCAGAGCCAGCAGGTCTCCCCTCAGCCTCCTTTGCTCCAGGCTGGACACCCCCAGCTCCCTCAGCTGCTCCTGCTCAGACTGGTGCTCCAGCCCCTTCCCCAGCTCCCTTGCCCTTCTCTGGACTCTCTCCAACACCTCCATGTCAAGCAGTTTCTCTTTGCCTCAGCCAGAGGAGGGGATTTTCCTGCAGAGTTTAAATCAAGTACTTGAATAACTAGGACAAAAAAAAAAAAAAAAAAAAGCCTTTTGAAATAGGAAACAACCTCAAGAAGGCATCAGCTCCCACCACCTTCCCAGCCTCCCAGCATCTTGCAGAGGTCTTGGTCTCCCACAGAGAGCAGCTCAGCTGGGAGGTGCTATGGGGAGGCCAGGTGGAAATGTGTCACATAGGATTTGGTTCCCTTCTGGCATAGCTGGAAGGAAGAGAAAGGAGAAAAAAAAAAAAAAAAGAAAAGCCTATTAAAATAATAGTTTGCTTTCCAGAGCAGGTTTTCTTAGCACCTCACTTCTCTGCCCCACACTGGTGGTGTTTGCCTGACTCTGGCCTCAGCTTTAGTTGGACAGAGACATCAAACATGCAGCCACAGCCAGGACAACAAGCAAGAAACTCCAGGGCTTCAAATCTGGCTTTGAAGCTGTGTTGTGTTCCTCAGGTCCCAGCTGGGTCTTTTTTTTTTGGGGCAGTGGCTCCTGAGCCCCACTGGCTGCCTGCTCCAGCAAGGCTGGCTCTTGCAAGGCAGGAGCACAATATATCTCCTTCTACCAGCTGAATTGGCCTGAGCTTTACAAGACTAATCAGCCATGAAAATGCCCCTCCTTGTCAGCCTGGAAGAATTGACTTTAATGATGAGAGACATTCTCTTTTGAGCCTGGTCAAAAGGGTAGGAGGCCTTTCAGTGAGATTTCAGCTCATCCTTTGGAGCATCCCATGGAGTCAGAGGGGGCAGGCCTGGCTCAGAGCTGACTTTTAACCCTCTCCTACCCTGGAGTCAGGAATTTCCAAAGCTCAACTGCAGGATTAACACAAGACCTTTGCATTTGTGTTGTTTTTTTTTTTTTTAATTCCTTGTTTTGGGATGTGTTTCTCCCAGCCCTGAGTGTCTGCAAGTGCAGGTGATTCCATCCTTCTCCCCATCTCCTGCACCCACACCACCCTTGGCATCCTTGACCAAAGAAAACTGGTGGGAATGTCATGGGTTTCTGGGGTATTTGTCCCAGTGACAGCACAGGCAGAGAGACTTCCCCAGAGAGCAGCAGTGGTTACTGCCAGGGTGTCCCAGGACTGTTCTGCAGAACTGAGGAGCATCCTTCCTAGTGTTGGGGGGCAAATATGGATAGAGCCTTCTAAGCACAAAAACCAGGTTTTTGGTTTGAAAGCTGATGGTGGTAGATTCTACCAAGGATTGTCCTGATGCCTGACCTCCTGCAGCCTCTCACTGGAATTATTCTTGCTCATCACTTTAGCCCAAATGTCTTGGGCATGGATGAAAAGGCACAGCTCCTGCCTCCCACCCTATCACCTGTATCCCACATCCAACCTCACATCCACACAGCCCCCAGATGGGGATTTATTTCCAGTGCCCTGTGACCTGTGCCTACATCTCGACTGACAGAGCCAGCAGGACCTTGTGTTGCAGACATCTCAGCCCCATCACAGTTTTCCCTCATTATTCTGTATCTCCCTAAGGCAGCAATTTTTCCTCTTGCTTCCTATCTCCAAGCACAGTCTCTCCTCGTAGCCCAGGCTCAGCCCTGGGGGCTCTGAAATTTGATAGTAATGATGGGTTATTTATCCTAACTCCCAGCTGAGCTGCACAGACCCTCAGGGCTCTAGATGACGAGCCCAAATGTAGGACAAGGCTGGGAAGAATCATGCAGGAGTCAGAGGCTGAGGTTTTCAGGGGGTTGGTAAAGCCCTCCCTGCCAGTGAGGTGGTCAGAGGGGACTATGGGAGGGAAAGCAAATGGTTGTAATTTACCCTGGAGGAGGATGCTTGCCCTGGAGGGATATATTTCTCTCTGTGAGGGCAGCTTGACCTCCCTGACTAGTTATTAGTAATATTAATAATAATATGAGCTGGCTTTGCAGCAGCAGCTGAGGCTACTAGCACGCAGGAGAGGCTGGCTGTGCAGCTCTGGAGAGGGAAGTCCCTCTTGTGGGGCTGTCTCAGGGGGGCTGAGAAGGCAAGCTGGGTCACCACGGTCAGCCCTGACCTCCCAGCCTGGCTCGGAGATGGCTCAAGGCTCAGGACCAGCAGCCACATCATCCTGGTGTCTCTCCTGCTGGCTTGTCCATCAGGGGCAGCTCGTGAGCCCTGAGCAAAATATTCGTGTCTCCAGTAACTACAGTGAGCTGGGAGGACAGGACTGGCATGTCTGCAGGCACTGCTGGAGTATGAATCCTCACACTGCTGCTCCTTGTCCCTCCACAATCTTCAGGTGCAGCAATTGACCAAGGAACTGCAGTAAAATGATGGGTTCTGCATGACCTGAAGACAAATCTGTCCAATTCCTCTGCAAGGTCTCCCTGGCAGGTCGGCTGGAGATAGAGGGTTGTGGATTTATGGCACACCTGAACACCCAGGGTTTGTGTGGAGGAGCCACGGGCTGCTGTGCCTCAGGGCTCTTCTCCATGGCAAGAACCAGTCACCCCTTGCTGGGGGCCAGGAGGAAATATTCCCCAAATAAATGAGTTTTTATGATGTATGGATGAGTCCCTGAAGGACTTGCCAGCAGAACAAGCCTCCGTCTGAGCCATTCACCCCACACCTGGACTTTCTAACATGGTTCCACACTTTGTGGGGAGGGAGGGGTTCAGCCTCTATCACCAAATCCTCCTGATACCAGCAGGAAAGGAGACAGCAGCTTGTCCAGTTTACCCACCAAGCTCATCAAGCAAAGCTAATGGTCACCTGGTGGGAGTGATGCCCAGTCTCTGCCCAACCCTTGTGGATTCTGCTCCGTCCTCAGCCCTGAAGATGGCTGGCAGTGATTTATTTACACCTGTACGAGAGCTGCTCAAGAGCCAGCTCTGCAAGCCAAGTCTGGCACTCCTGGGCCTGATTTCTTGTCGTAGGACAATCCGTCACGCCCCGACGGTATCGCTTTATCGTGGAGCAATCTTGCTCAGAGAGTGTCACCACTTTGTTTTTCATTCGTGGGTCACCTGGTTTAGTGTATGGTTGGGAAAGCACGTGTTGAGCCATTTGGGTTCATGGATAGATGACCC
The DNA here is from genome assembly GCF_020740795.1 of Apus apus. Taxonomy (NCBI): domain Eukaryota; kingdom Metazoa; phylum Chordata; class Aves; order Apodiformes; family Apodidae; genus Apus; species Apus apus. The sequence goes on along the minus strand of NC_067285.1, from coordinate 113,202,468 downwards.
CTCTCCTGGGGGAAACACACACGGGGTTGAGAAGCATCGGTCAGACAAGGATGCAGCACCGTGTGCTCGTAAATTTTACATCCCTGGGTCTCTCTGCCTCCAGGGTGGGGTTCCCACCTCTCCCGGGCATTAGCAGCTCAACCAAGGGAACAAAAGCCTGAGTTTGACTCAAATCCACCATGTAGGTGGCCGTGTGCTGGCAGGAAGTCGACGCTGTGGAGTAGCAGGTGCCACCACATGAGAGCGTGGCCAGCAGGTCAGGGAGGTTCTCCTCCCCCTCTGCTCTGCCCTGGGGAGGTCTCCCCTGGAGCACTGGGCAGTTCTGGGCTCCCCAGTTCAGGAGGAACAAGGAACTACTGGAGAGTCCAGCACAGGGCACTGAGGTGATGAAGGGGCTGGAGCATCTGCCTGTGAGGAAAGGCTGGGAGAGCTGGGGCTGTTCAGCTGAGAGAGAAGGAGGCTGAGGGGGGATCTCATCAGTGCTGATCAATATCTCCAGGGGGTGTCAGGAGGATGGGGCCAGACTCTTCCCAGGGGTGTCCTGGGACAGGACAAGGGGCAATGGGCACAAACTGGAGCACAGGAGGTTGAACCTGAAGATGAGAAAATCCTTCTTTACTCTGAGGGTAACAGAGCCCTGGGACAAGCTGCCCAGGGAGGCTGTGGAGTCTCCATCCCTGGAGACATTCCAAACCCACCTGGACATGTTCCTGTGGGATCTGCCCTAGGGGATCCTGCTCTAGCAGGGGGTTTGGACTTGATCATCTCCAGAGGTGCTTTCCAGCCCCCACCACTCTGTGGGGGTTGTGTGTGTTGCTGACCTCTGAACTGGCCTCTGATGGACCACAGGGCAGCAACAGCCCAGCAGGAGTAGGGAGGTGATCCTGCCCCTGTGCTGGGCGCTGGTGAAGCCTCACCTGGAGCACTGGGTGCAGTTCTGGGCCCCTCACTACAAGAAGGACGTTGAGGGGCTGGAGCAGGTGCAGAGAAGAGCCACCAAGCTGAGGAAAGGTCAAGAGAAGGAGCAACTGTGGAACTGGGGTTGTTTAGTCTGAAGAAGAAGAGGCTGAGGGGAGACGTCGTTGCTCTCTGCAGCTGCCTGAAAGGAGGTTGTAGGGAGGTGGGAGTTGGGCTCTTCTCCCAAGTGAATAATGGCAGGATCAGAGGAAATGGCCTGAAGTTGCAGCAGGGGAGGTTTAGATTGGATTTTAGGAAGAATTTCTCTGCTGAAGGAGTGCTCAGGCACTGGAACAGCATCCCTGGAGGGATTCAAGAGACGTGTAGATGTGGCACTTCAGGACATGCTCTAAGTGGCTGAGATTGTACAATGATTGTACAATGATTGCATGTTGTGGATTTTTAGGGGCTGTAGTTTGGTGGAGTTTTGTGGTGTATGTTGTGGTTTTTTGTTTTGGTTGGTTGGTTTTGAGAGGGGTTTTTTTGGTTGGGCTAGGTGATCTCAGAGGTCCTTTCCAACCATGACTATTCTGTGATTCTGTGATTTCTGAGAAGAGACCCTCCTGGGAAGGTCTGCAACCAGGCAGGAAATTACAGAATCGCAAAAATCATCATGGTTGGAAAGGACCTCTGAGATCACTGAGACCAACCATCAACACCAAAAAACCCCCAAACCAAACAACTTGCACCTCATCCCTTTGCTGTGCATCTCTAGGAAGTCTGTTGCTCAGGCTCTCTGCCTTCCCTCTTCCTCCCCACCACCAAATTAATAGAAGGCTTTACAGGATCTCTTTGTAATGAATTTCTGTAGGGCCAGTTCTAGACATCTCTTAGTGGTCTCTGTTATCCTAAGCCCATCTTCAACCTCAAGGTCTGGAAAGAAGAAATTGTTGCATTGGCCATGTAGGACTGGCTGGGGAAGGAGCAGAGCTTTGCTGGCTTCTGGTGAGGAGCACAGAAGAGGGGAAGGTTTGTCCTGAGGACCTCTCCACCTGTGTAGCCTTTGATGGGATTGTTTGGGATTGTTGTTTTTTTTTTTTGTCTCTAGCAACCACGTAGCCACTGGTTTTATTTAAATTAATTTTATGTCCTGAGGCCCACTGACACCGTGGTGGGGCACCCAGGTTGTCCCCATGTCCTTCAGCTCCTCAGTGGAGCCGTAGAACCCTGGTACTTCTGCCTGCCCCAGCCCCAGGCTGCTCCAGGGACTTCTTCTCCACCACCTCCTTGGTGGACACGTGTAGACCTTCCCCTCTAAGGGACACATGCCTGTGTGCTTTGAGCTTTGGGAAGAGCTGTTGTGTTTAGCTACCTGCTTGGGTGTGAAGGTGCTTAATAAATGATAACCACCCCCTTCAGGGCAGGGCCGTGAGGAGGCACAGGAGTCTCCACACAGGCTGTGGTTAGAGAGGAATCTGCATCTGTGCAGGCTTCACCCTGGCTCTCCAGGCTCTAAAGGTGACCTGCCTGTCATGGTGAGGGTTTTTAGAGTCTGATCCAACACCACGTCTCCTCCTGCCTCACTCCGAAAGTGTCTTGGGGCTTTTGAAGAGTAAAAATAATAAAATACTGGTGAGTATTCAGAATTTGCTCCCCGTGTAACTGCTTGGGTTGGAAGGAGAAATCTGACTTTCATAAGACCCCTTTTCTACTGGCCTCTGGGAGACAGAGCTCATGAAATCATAAAAGCATGCTGGCATGGTTTGGGTTGGGAGAGATCACAGAATCACCGAATCACCAAGGCTGGAAAAGACCTCAGATCATCAAGTCCAGCCTCTGACCAACACCACCACACCAGCCAGACCATGGCACTAAGTGCCACCTCCAGCCTTTCCCTGAACACCTCCAGGGATGGTGCCTCCAGCACTTCCCTGGGCAGTCCATCCCAATGTCTGATCACCCTTTCCATGAGGAAGTGCTTCCTGATGTCCCACCTAACCCTCCCCTGGTGCAGCTTCAGGCCTCTCATCCTGTCCCTGGCTGCCTGGGAGAAGAGCCCAGTCCCCACCTGACTGCAACCTCCCTTCAGGTGGTTGTAGAGAGTGAGAAGGTCCCCCCTGAGTCTCCTCTTCTCCAGGCTAAACAACCCCAGCTCCCTCAGCCTCTCCTTGTAAGACTTTCCCTCTAGTCCCTTCACCAGCCTCATCGCTCTCCTCTGGCCCTGCTCCAGCACCTCAAGATCCTGCTTGAAGTCAGGGGCCCAGACCTGCAGACAGGACTCCAGGTGAGGTCTCGCCAGCGCTGAGCACAGGGGGAGAATCACCTCCCTGCTCCTGCTGGCCACACTATTCCTGATACAAGCACGGATGCCATTGGCCTTCCAGGCCACCTGGGCACTCTGCTGGGTTGTGTTTAACTGGTTGTCAACCAGAAACTTCAAGACCACCTAGATCCACCCCCCTGCATGACCAGGGACACCTCCCACCAGCCCAGGTTGCTCCAAGCCCCATCCAACCTGCCCTTCAACACTGCCAGGGATGGGGCAGCCACAGCTTCCCTGGGCAACCTGGGCCAGGGTCTCACCACCCTCACAGCAAAGAATTTCCTCCTCATGTCCAACCTAAATCTCCCCTCTTTCAATTAGAAACCACTCCCCCTTGTCCTCTCTCTACAAGCCCTTGTCAAAAGTCCCTCTGCAACTTCCTTGTAGATCCCCTTCCAAATACTCAGCTTCACAAACATCCTCTGTTGACCAGGAGGATGCTCTGAGCAGGGAAGTGGGAGCAGGGGCCCCATCCCCAGCCCGTGGGAGCTGGGTTCAGACTGGCTCCAGTCTAACACATCTCCTGCTTCCCTCAGCTCCCTCCAGAGAGGGCTGTCCTAGCACATCCCGCCCGTGGGGCCCCCTGCTCATAATGCCCTTTTATGAGGCCTCACAAAGCCCTTCTTGGTTCACATCCAGCCTGCTAAGAAAGGTTGCCAAGGGTGTCTCTGCAAACAATAAGGGGCTTCTGTTCGTAAGGCGGCTGTGGTCACAAATGCTTTTTTTTGTGACCTCCAAATGAAAATAGCTTCTTCTTTCCCAGCAGATCTCCTCCTTCTGTGGCTTCAAGACCCATCTGATTGCTGAGGCACCCAAGGGGTCCTGGGCTGCTCTGCTGTAGAACATCTAAGCAGCACTAGACAGATGTTCCAGGCCAAGAAAATCCTGCTTTTCTGGGAAAATGGTAAAAGGCCACCAGGTGAAATCCAGTCCTTGTTGCTCGATGGGATCTTAGTGATTGTACCTCAACCCTAAATCATGTCCTTGGGCTCTGGAAAGGATTTTCTACATCTTTGGTCACCTGGCAGCATGAGTAAGATCTAAGAGCCAAGAAGTACTGCTCTCTGGAGGGAGGCATGAGTGTGTTATAGCCAAGATAATCAAGGTGGCTTCATCCCAGGCTTCTACACGTGGTCTCCCACTGCTGGGTTGTCTCCCACTGTTGAGTCTCTACCTGGAGAACCAGCTGCCTTGAGATGCTGTCACAGGGCAGCTGCCTACCCAGCCATGGCATCTACAGGTTTCCTCAAGAAGGCTGGTCTAAAAGTCAGGGCTAGTTTTCAGTCTCCATACCTCGGGGGTAACTTGTTGAGCCAGGAAATACTGTTGTGGAAGCTCCCCAAACCTGTCCACATGCTTGTCACACCAGAAGGACACATCACTGTGTACATGGTGCCAGCAAACAAGCATTTCAGGAGGAGGAGGAGGTCAGTTTAATGGCAGCCACAGCCAGGGCTGCTGCTTCTGCAGACAGACTCAGAGCAGAGGCAGAGACACTCCTTCTACTTAGCTACCAGGAAGAAAAACCAGGCCAATGACAGCCCTGGGTAGATTGGAAGGAGATGACAGCAGCATGGAGCCTTCCAGCTGTGCTGGAGCAAAGACCCAGCAGGATGAGGCCACAGGTCCCACAGGGGCTCTGGGGAGTGGTGCTCTTCCTCCTTCTTCCCTTGGTTTCGTGACAAGGTCCACCCCTGGTGGGGTGGGGGGACGTGTCTGTTGTGACACCAGAGCTTCACATCTGGCTTTTTACTGGACATGCAGGCTGGGCCCATCCATGACCTCACATATGCCTGTGACCCCATGCCAGGGGGCTGCGTTTGGGTCTTTTGCTGCACTTGACAGTCAGGGCTGCTGAGGCCACCAGCAAGAAGAAGCCACTGGTGGCTCTGTGCTTGGAGCTGGGGGGCCCTAGAGGAGATGGGGAGGTGGCACGAGCCATTCTGCAAGCCCCCATATTGAGGGTGCCCAGCCAGAAGGTCCCCACACCAGGCTGCTGGTGTCCATTCACCATAGTCTGGAAGGGGTGAGATGAAGCTCCATCCCTGGTGCCTTGTATGTGGGCTCCATCTCCTGGCTGCTCTGCAAACCCCGCTGCCCCCAGCCCTGCTGCTGTGTCCCAGGAAGGACAGGACCAGCCAGGCAGCCACTGCCACCACCACCTTCTGCACTCCCTCCCAGACAGTTCTCCATGCAGCCTGCCCTTTCCCAGGGGAATCACATCCCAGTCACCAGGGGTTTCCCTGGGAATGAGCTCCCAGTGCAAACAGGGCAGCTCCATCCCTTCTGAACCTTTAGTTCAGAGCTGGATATAATCACCCTGTACTTCTCCCATCAGGTTGGATCTGCAACACCTTCCAACTGAGCTGATCTGAGCTCTTCAGGGGATTTGGCTGGTGAGTCCAAGCCCTCGTGGCATGGAGCCCTGTCTAAGCATGGGCTCTCCTCCTCTGCTGCTGGGAGGAGGCTTCACAGCCTACCATGGGTGTTTGGAGCAGCCCAGTTTCCACAGGCTGTGCTGCAGCCAGGAGAAGGTTTCTTAGCAAGGATAAATTTGCCAAAATTGTTTACAAATTCAAGCTGAATTATTACTTCCAGGTGAAAGTCCTGCAGAATCTGGGCAGAGAGGCTGCTGGACTGGTGGAGCCCTGTTCTCCTGGTAGTCAGTGGTGGCTGCACCAACCTGCTCCTGTGACTGAGCCAGAGATGAAGACATCTCTGCTCTGGAGCCAGGCTGGGAGAGTTGGGGTGTTCAGCCTGGAGAAGAGAAGGCTCCAGGGAGACCTGAGAGCACCTTCCAGGGCCTGAAGGGGCTCCAGGAAAGCTGGGGAGGGGCTTGGGACAAGGGCAGGGAGGGATGGGATGAGGGGGAATGGATTAAAACTGGAAGAGAGGGGAGTGAGATGAGATCTTAGGAAGAAATCCTTTAGTGTGAGGGTGGTGAGACCCTGGCCCAGGTTGCCCAGAGAAGCTGTGGCTGCCCCATCCCTGGAAGTGTTGAAGGGCAGGTTGGATGGGGCTTGGAGCAACCTGGTCTGGTGGGAGGTGTCCCTGCCCATGCAGGGGGTTGGAACTGGGTGATCTTTAAGGTCCTTCCAACCCAAACCAGTCTGTGACTCTGTAGCTCTGTAAGGTCTATGGGACACACCTTCATGCCCACACTACAGTCTAAAGGGGAAGTTCCAGGGTCCCTCCAATCCAAGCAGCAGTGCTTCAATTAAACCCATTTCTCCTTTGCTGTACCAAGGCCAGCTGGTGTCTGGCTGTGGATCAGGGCTGTCTCATGGTCTGTGATGACTGAGCTGTTCAGCAGAGTGTGAAGCACCTCAGTGTTCACCAGGGTGATGCAGGGAACAGCTCTACCTGGTGGTGCAGGACACTCTCCTAGGAGAGAGCAAATCCATGCAGCCTTCTCTTTTCCCTTTCATTACTCACACAAAATTGCTCAGCCTCAGCAGAGGGTGGGAGAGCATCCCTCAGCTCTCACCTCTGTCTGGGAGCCCCCCTGGGACCTCCTGGACAGGCCTGTAGAGCAGCACCCTGGTCCATGTCTCCCACCTGCATAAGCAGGGAGGCTACGAAGAGCTGAGCTCTTCACCTGCTGTAAGGGGGCCCATGTGGTTTTATGCCAAGGGAACCACTCCTGAAGAGCTTAGAAACAAAGGAAGATTTTGATTTGGGGGGTTATAATTAGAAAAAAAAAAGATTAAAAACCCAAGCAACCCAGCACAATTTTCTCTTTGGCACTTGGGAAGCAGACAAGGTAGAAGGGATCCAGGGCTCACACAGATGAGACAGCTGGGACTAAAGTGATGAATATAACAGCAGGCTCGTGAGGAAGATGCATTTTCTAACATCCAGGAGCAGCTCTCCAAGAATGGGATGAGATTCCCAGCATGGGGAACTTCCACTTTCCAACAGGCACAAGCCCAGGAACCATCCCACTGAGGATGGTCCCATCCTGCAAAGCCAGGCTGGTGGCAGAGCTCATCCCCCTCCTGCTTCCTGCCAGCTCCTCCATTTTCACTCCTTCTCCAGGCTCAGAAAGTGAGGAGCAGTTGCAAGATTAATTGCTTTGAAGGCACAAAAGGAACAGAAGATGCCTGAAGGCACCGGGACAGATAATATGTTGTATTCATAAAGGTTTTAATAATTTATTGCCAGCAGCTGGATAAAGTTATTCTTTCCCCTTCCACTGCTTCTCTTCAAGGACGACTCAAGGCAGCTCGATTCCTGCTTAAGGAGCACAAATCAAAGGATGCCTTGAATCCTTCTAGCTGGAGTCATGTTTTATTAACCAAAGAAACTTGTTTGCTGCTAAGAAATTAAAAGCACTTTGGCCGAGTTAAGGGCTCATGAAAAATTCCAGAGGAATACCCTGGAAATTCAAGATGGTGTTTGCCTCAGCTCTTGCTGGAGAAAGAAAGCCTGCTCAGGGGAAGGAGATAAGCAGGTCTTGAAAATGAAGTGTGGACCTAATTGATTTCCTGAAACAGAGTCCAAACTGCTGAACGTGGCAGTGCTACAGGTTGTACTTTTCTGCAGAGCCTCACATCCCTTGGCACTGAGAAGGCTGGACATCTGCCTGGGGTTGTCCCTTGGGATGTTGGTGCTTACGTGCAACTCCTGCAACGTTTTGGTTTCTTCCTGTTCACTTGCAGCCATAAACCTGGTGATCAGCCCTAGCAGACAGGAAGAGCTTTCCTAGAAGGATGGGAGGGTGGAAAGGGAAGCTACTGGGTTGAAAAGGTGGGAAGAAAATTACAAGTGTCCTACAAGAAAGCCTAGAACACCTTATAGAATCATAAAAGCTTTGCATGGTTTGGGTGTTTGTGATTGTGCTCAGGAGCAATGGTTGGAGAGCAGGGCAGGTCAGTAGTCCTTCTCTTGTTAGGAGAAAATTAATGAGATTAAAACTGATGAGAAGCAGAAAGGACTTTGAGAGGCAAGGGCTTGTTGGATGCACTGGGAGAAGACCAGAAGAGGCATCACTCCTAGAGGTGGGAGCAGTTTCCATGCTGACCTTCAGGTCCCACCACATTTTACACACTTAGATCAAAGCTGAGGTGTGTCCCCTGTCCTAAAGGGGCTGTTTAAGTGACATCCTGGAGGCAGTGGGGAGGGGGATGGCAGCTGGCACGTTTAAGATCCACCAGGAACCCCGCTCACCTCAATGGAGCAGGAGCTGGGGAGCCCATGGACATGCTGGTGACTACCCAAAGAGTCAGCAGAGCAGGAGGCTGAGGAGGAGACCCCATCAGGCCTTGGGCAGGATGGACCAGTGTGCTGCAGGGTTGGGGCTGCAGATGGGTTTACAGATAAGTCCATGTTTGCAGTTGAGAAGAAGAACCTGTCTCCTCAGACCACCAGCTGTACCTTAAAACAGGTGTGATGACTTCTTCCAGATCAAAGTCAAGACCAGCATTTTTGTCCTAAAGGCTGTTCTCCTGAGAAGAGGCACTTGAAGGAGGTGAATGGCCATCCATGCCTTTGTGATACAACAGTTTGGGGGCATGAAGTGAAATAACAGGTTCAAAATCAAGGCAGAGGTGGGTTAACCAGTGTGGCTGGTTTCTGTAGGCTGGTGTGGAAGCCAACACTTCCCATGGGTTCAGGAAGCAACTGGCCAACTCTCTCAAACACAGGACCATCCAGTTTGTCCTGGCATCCCCTGAGCCATGGAGAGCTGCAGGCTGGGGATTGTCCAAGGAAGGACCCCTCTGCCCTTGCTGTAGTGCTCTGCTATTACCCAGGGACAACCAGGATCTGGAGCTAAAAGAAGCTTTAGCTTGATCCACTAGGGTCAGTTGTAGGATCTTCCATCCTGAAACCTCCACATTTGAAATGCAAATCAATTCAGCCAATTCCCATGGCTTGAATTATTCTGGGGGTCCAATTATGCAAAGACAATGATCCCTTTCAGCCTCAAAATCTGTGAATAAAGCCAGCAAGAACCATTCTTTTATCTGCTGAAGGTCTGGCCTACAGAGAATAATGACTGCTTGAAACTGAGCCTGCTCTACCTCAGAGAAGCCAGAAACTATATTAATAAATTGTGGAGCCAGAAGGGAAAAAAGAGATATTTTTTTTTTTCTTTTTTTTTCCCCCAATCCCATTTGAGGGGCAAAGATCAAGGTTTCCTTTCATGAAGAGAGGTTGGAGTCTCTTGGAGGAGGTTGGGACAGGTTTATTTGAACCTGGGCTTGGGTTGGCAGGACTTGCTGCGGCTGCCTTTGCCCAGCTACAAGTGACTCAGGAGCTGAGTTGACTGAGGGAAAAACCAGATGGATTAGGTGAACAGAAAACAGTTTAATAGCATTCCTTCCACGGGCAGAAACCTTGAGCAAAAGCAATCCTTAGACTTTGTACCTGCACATGGATCTGTTGAAGCGTAGCCTTGCCCGAGCTGTTGCTCTCGGTGCTGGAGGCAGAACAAGAGGGAAAGGTCATCCCTGCCTTGGCTGCTGCACCTTCAGAGCCAGGAAGGACTTGCCTCAGAGCCTCACATTGCCACGCAGAGGGATTGTGAGGGGGAAAAAAAAAGTGGCCAAATTGCCACTGAGCATCAACTGATGCCATGGAGCTGATGGTAGAGGTGTCTTCTCCATGTCCCCCAGGGGTGGACAAGCTCCCCACGTCTCAGCTCATCCTTCCTCCCCAGCAAGGACAGTGCTGGCCAGTAAAGCCAGGCTAGGAAACTGCTCACTGTTCCAGTAGGCTGCCTCATTTCCATGGAAACAATGTGTTCATCACAAATGTTTTGCTGTTGCTGCTCCTGGGCTCCTCGTGAGACACTTCTCTGACCTCTCCAGGCCTTTTCCTTCTTCTGCTGCAGGAATCCCCTCATTCACATCTTGGCAAGTCAGAGGGTGGCATAAAGACTTTGGCATGAAATATTTCATTACCAGCCAGTGCAAGATATTAACAGGGACAGTTAAGAGTAAATGTCCCCTTTGTGAAGGAAAATGAACTATTTTATAACCCACTGCCTTGCCTGCTTCCTCAAGGGAAGGGGAAAGTCAGGGTGATTGCTCCCCAGCCTGTATTCAAAAGCCCATTGAAAATACAGTTTAAATCCTCCAGAAGGGTTTGCCCAAAGAGTTTGTGTATTATAGGAATTCCAGGGTAAATAAAGACAGGCTGCTCTGTCTATAGGGCAACAAAGATTTCTGAGCAGGTCTCATTTTAAACCTGCCTGGCTGAACCAAGGCGTGGGAAAAGGCACCTCTGTTCATCTTTTATGCTGTTACAGGCCTCCTGTGCCCTTCTGTTTGTCCTCTATTCAGTTATTTAGTTGTTACTCTTCAGCTTTCCATTTGTAGTATTGATCTTCCAGTCAGACATTTTTAGGGGGATCATGCAGGGCTTCCTGTGTAGTTGCAAACTGCATGTAGGACACATGTAATAGTTTCAGAATGGTTTTCTCCACAAACCTCAAGTTATACTGGAATTCATTTAAATGTAACAGCAATTGATGAAACTAGAAAGAATGAAATCAGCCTCAGCATCTTTCTAGAAAGAAGACACACAGTTTTCAGTCCCCCTTCTGTTCCCCATCCTTTCACCGAGCCACACTACCAGTCTATCTGGCAGTCATTTAATTAATTTGATTAATTTGTCTGATTCTGCAGCATCTCTGAAACCTTTCCATCAAGACAGAGGTTGTTCCTGCTTAGTTTTTCTTTAAACCTCCCTCTTTTTGTCCAGATCTGGAAACTCCTTTAACATTAACTGTGTCAGGATAGGAAGGGATAAAATACTGTAGAATATCCCAGACTGGTTTGGGTTGGAGGGACCTTCAAGATCATCTAGATCCAACCCCCTGCATGGGCAGGGACACCTCCCACCAGCCCAGGCTGCTCCAAGCCCCATCCAACCTGCCCTTCAACACTGCCAGGGATGGGGCAGCCACAGCTTCCCTGGGCAACCTGGGCCAGGGTCTCACCACCCTCACAGCAAAGAATTTCTTCCTGATGTCTCACCTAAATCTTGTCCTTCTCTGGACAATCTATTTCTTGCCTATTTTCATGGCTTTTTGTGGTTTTTTCTCTCTTGCAGACCCCTGGTGTGGGCTGCAAGGTGAACCTCCCATCCAATGAGGAGTTGAGGAAGATGCCAGAGCATCTCTGGCCCACTGGCTGTGGAAAAAACCTTCATGGCCCAAGGAGAGGGAGGGGTGGAGTGTGGACAGGGGGACAGGTCAAGGTCCCCATGGCCTCCCTGCTCCTCTGTCCCTGACCCTGGCAGCAGGGATGGACCATTGCCTGTGGATCTGGATGCAGCTGAGGATCCACGTGGCACCAACAGTGTGGGGTGGCTTTCCCTTCGTGTAGCAGCTTTATTGGCTTCTAACTGATATAAACAATGACTCAGTGACAGAAACTGCTGTTACCATCCCACCCAGGCTGCCAAATTCCCTCAGTGAGGGGAAAGGAGAGAGCTCTGTCTGTGCTGCCTTTATAAAGCCAGGCTGGTGCTGGGATGAACATCTAGGAGGGATCAGAGACCCTGGGGTGAGGCTTTCCCCCACTTTAAAGTAACCAAAAGAAGAAGATGTGGGGTTTTTCACCTGGTACAACTCCTCATATTCATTTGAAATATAAAAAAAAACAAGCACAAAATGCCCAGGGATCTTGCAAAAAAGACCTGTTGCACCTGGTAATGTCCTCACTCAACGCCCAGGCAGGGTGCACAGGGGGATGATGCCAAAGATGGTTTTTCTTCTTGCCCAGTTGATTTTGCAGCCCAAATCCAACCCTTGCATATAAGATCATTAGGTCTTCGTTAAATCTGCTGTATGGGGTCCTGGCTCCCACCTTGGGCTCAGCTGCTGGAGCAGTGCTCAAGCACTTGTAACATCTGTGGCACTGATGTGACCATGGTCCTACCGTGATAGTCCAGCAGGGAAAAGAGCAAACTACCATGGATGTGAGACAACTTTGGATTCACTGCAAACAAACCTGAGATCTTCTCATTGAACTCCCTGGGTAAAAAAAATTCCCCCAGGCCCAAGCATCGAAGAGGACCAAAAACCAGCTGGACAAGGACAAATATGTGCCTTGAATTTCTCTCTTCTCACTCTCTGCATTGGAGAGGTGTGGAGGATAAAGCTGAAACTGCAGGAAACCTTTATTCTGTGTTAATTGAGAGCCCTCCCTTAGTTAAATCTAAGACACCAATCTCTTCTTTTCCCTTCTCCTTTTGTTTTTGTGATGTCCCAGACCAATTTTATTGTCTCCAAGATGGGTGAAGTGATAATTGCTCCAGCTGCACCACAGCAGTCTCCTCCTGAGAAAGCTCCTTGTCTTTAACTCGGGCTGTGATCAGGTGCATTTATATGTTAATGTATTCCCAGCCCTTTCTTGCACGGCAGGCAAAATAGCTGGTAGGGGACTGAAAGAGAACCAGGAATTTCATTTTCATTGATTTAGGAAGGCAAAATATTTAGCTTGGTGAGACAAAGGAGGTCATTGTTGCTTTTTTGGTGCTTTTCTTTTTCTTTTTGAACAAACAAGGCTGAAAACAGGACTTGAAATCACTCCCTTCAAACTCTCTTGCAGCCCTTTTTTCTCTCCTAGAGAGTGTCTGATGCCTGACACCCAGACAGGGATGCTTCTTGTGGGTTTCACCCCAATATGTCACCCAGCCTCTCAGCTTTTTGCTTGTTGGTTTATCTCTTTTGATATTTCTTCCTCATCTCTCAGGACTGAAATTTTCAGGACTCTGCTGCCTGTTCTTCCTCGTCTCATTCTTCCTCCATTCTCAGCGAATGTAAATGTAGCTTGTGACATCCAAGGGCTCTTTTCCACGTTAAACCTTATCCAAATGTCATCTCCATGGCTGAAAGCCTCCTGGTAGCACTGATGAAGAGGCCAAGAGGCTCAAAACCTCTTTTCTTTTCACTGTCCCTGCCAAATGATGAGCCACGCAGCAGATGAGCAGCACCAACAATGGGAAGCAGTTCTAATTCCTGTTGGCTGTGATCCTCTCCAGAGGCAGGGCAGGTTCAACCCAACCATTCTCTCGAGGGTGATGAGGATGGTTGGAGATGAGGAGGTTCTAGAAGTGCTCCCTTGCTCTCCTTTAGCCCAGGAATACAAACCTCTAGCTTTTTCCTTCCCGGCCCTCCTTGCATTTCACCACCCCCAGGTCTGTGGCCCCCATGGTTTGGACAGATTATGTCCCTGGTGAGCAGGAGACATGAAGCTGGAGCACAAGTGGTGAAGGTGCCTGCTGACATCCATAGATACACACCCCTGGAAGTGTGAACTGAAATTCTTCATTACTGAGGATGCTGACGAGGTTCTCAGTTGCCCAGAGACTCTCACATCCCAGTTTTCTTCCTCCATTGCTGCTTTCTCTGCTTCTCTTCTTTCAGTCTAGAGAGGAGGAGACTGAGGGGGGATCTAATTAATGTCTATAAATACATGAGGGCAGCAAGAAGGCAGGACAAGCTCTTGTCACTTGTGCCCTGTGACAGGACGAGGGGCAATGGATTCAAACTGGAGCACAGGAAGTTCTACCTCAACATGAGGAAGAACTTCTTGCCTGTGAGAGTGACAGAGCCCTGGGACAGGCTGCCCAGAGAGGTTGGGGAGTCTCCTTCTCTGGAGACTTTCAAGACCTGTCTGGATGCCTTTCTGAGTGATCTGCCCTAGGATTTTTTTGGTCCTGCTCTGGCAGGGGGGTTGGACTCCATGATCTTCAGAGGTCCCTTCCAACCCCTGACATGCTATGACTCTGTGACTCTGTGCTTCTCCTTTTTCCTGTTACCAACCAGACGGAGCTGCCAACCACCTTTTCCAGCTGCTTTTCTCCCTGTGACCTTTGTGTGCTTTTATATTCACTGATCAAATGTTTGAGGAGGGAGGGAGGCGAAGGTGGTCACGGCTTGATTTATATCTTCTTGATGGGATTCTCTCCAGTGCTTTTGATGCACTGACTCACATGCATCCATCTCCCTGGCTGTGTTTTTTCCTCCCTCCCTCCCTTCCCACCAGCAGTGACTCAGGTTGGCTGCCTGGTGGGTTTGTTTTCATGGGCAGGCTGTAGCTTCCTGGCTCTACGTGTGTGTGAGCACCCACCAGATTCACTTGCAGAACTGCAGTGCAGGTAGGAGTGAGAATCTTCAAACATAAGAAAAAGAATCAAAATCATTTAAAAAGTAGAGGTTGTAGAATTGTTCTTGTTTCCAGCTCAGTCTCATAGGGTGGAAACACATCGGGGGCCATCTCATGGCTACCAACAGCCCTTGGAGCATGGCTGTGGAGTGAAGAGGGGAGGAAACTGGTTGTTCCAAGTCTCTCCTCATTAATCCAGTCTGGGATACCAAAAATATTTGCACTGTGCCCCCTGAGCCTGCCCAGGACTATCACTTCGGTGTCATTTAGGCTGTGTGGTGGGAGGCACTGCTCCTGGCTGAAGGTGAGGACTCAGCTTGATGATGCCAACAGATCCCTGTGTTGTTTCCAAGGGCTGGAGATGAGAAGTCCAGTTTTCCAGCCCACTTCCCAGCACATTATTGCCTCGATTAGGTAATAGACTCCACGTTTCCTGCCCTAAATTTCTGGGTGATGTTCCTTCACTGTGTTCCAGTCGAGCCCAGAATGTCAGTCCTCTCTAGTCACTGACAGGTTCCAAGGAAGGTACAACTGGAGTCCTGGTAGACAACAGGTTCTCCATGGGACAACAATGTGCCCTTGTGGCCAAGAAGGCCGATGGAATCTTGGGGTGCACTAAGAGGAGTGTGTCCAGCAGGTTCTCCTCTCCCTCTACCCTGCCCTGGTGAGACCTCACTGGGAGTGTTGTGTCCAGTTCTGGGCTCCCCAGCTCAAGAGGAACAAGGATCTACTGGGGAGAGTCCAGTGGAGGCTATGAAGACTGCAAAGGGACTGGAACACCTGCCTGATGAGCAAAGGCTGAGAGACCTGGGGCTGTTTAGTCTGGAGAGGAGAAGGCTGAGAGTGGATCTCATTAATACATGAGGGCATCAAGAAGGCAGGACAAGCTCTCTTCACTTGTACCCTGTGATAGGACGAGGGGCAATGGATTCAAACTGGAGCCCAGGAAGTTCCACCTTAACATGAGGAAGAACTTCTTTCCTGTGAGGGTGACAGAGCCCTGGGACAGGCTGCCCAGAGAGGCTGTGGAGTCTCCTTCTCTGGAGACTTTCCAGACCCATCTGGATGCCTCTCTGAGTGATCTGCCCAAGGATTTTTTTGGTCCTGCTCTGGTAGGGCTGGTTGGACTTGATGGTCTTCAGAGGTTCCTTCCAACTCCAACCATTCTATGGTTCTGTGATTTTGACATGAAAATATGCCCCACTTCCAAATCAGGTTGCTCTGAGTCAGAAGAAACATTGCAACCCTCCCAGAAAGTACCTCTGAAAATCCCCCAAACCTTCTGGTCAATCATAACATTCTGCTTCTGTTTTGACTCTTTCCTTTTTCAGGATGTAAGACATTGAATTGAAAAGCCCTTCGGAAATGAAAAATGAAAAGGCTTCACTCCTGAATGTTAAAGTGTTCAGTTTTGACACCTTTAAAACACCATGAGCTTTTAAGATTTTTTTTCAAGCTGGGTTTTAATTAAATCTTCAGTCTCAGGGAAACTTACCTCTTCAATTTGCCTTGTCAAATTTTTCAGCCTGTTCCACTAAGAGCTTCTAGCTGTAGAAAATGTGGAGCTGAAGGATTTTGCCTTCTAGCCTGGAGGTATTTTTTATTCCTTTAAATTGTGGGCAAGGCCACTGCAGGCTGAGTTTCTCTGCACAGACCCATCCTTCCTCCAAAGCCAACAGGAACCAAAGCAAGTTCTGCACTGGAGATGCTCTCACCTTGTTGGAACTTGTAAGTCCTCCTGGTGCCTTCAGATCCAAGCTTGCTGCCTTCAAATGTCAGGAGAACCAGAGCTGTGTGGGAACAGCCATGGGACAAGAGCAGCTCTTGATATTGGTTGTCTGAGAGTTGAAGTGTGTTGTCCATGGGGCTATTCAGCAAGTCTGCTCATGGGTGATGCTGGAGTAATGAAATCATGCAGTCATGGAATGGTTTGGGTTGGAAGGGACCTGAAAGATCATCTAGATCCAACCCCCTGCATGGGTAGGGACACCTCCCACCAGCCCAGGCTGCTCCAAGCCCCATCCAACCTGCCCTTCAACACTGCCAGGGATGGGGCAGCCACAGCTTCCCTGGGCAGCCTGGGCCAGGGTCTCACCACCCTCACAGTGAAGAATTTCCTCCTCATGTCCCACCTAAATCTCCCCTCTTCAAGTTTTAAGGCATTAGTTTCTGGGGCAGGGAAGGATTTGATGCTATGCTGGTAGATGCTAAAGGTCACTTTCTGATATTATTTACACAGCCTAAATGAAGCAATTAAACTAACCAATCTGCTGCTGTTATCTCTCCCAGAAGTCTGTCCCAGCAGCAGAAATAACTTAGTCAGTGGGAAAGGCTCCTCGGAAGTGTCTGTCTAATTGGCCAGCTGAGGCTCTGCCTAATTGCAGCCTTGGTTTGCCCTGACATGTGTGATGCATTGGGAGCAAAATGCCCTTTTGAACCTGGGCTCTCCAGGGCTGCTCCGTGGCCTGTGCAGTCTCAGAGGGTCTGGGCATTCTCATCCAAAGGTAGAGGCAAACAGCCCCTGCAACCTTTGTTTCTCAGCAGACTGGCAAGAACTTGGTAACCTCTCCTTGTCTCCAGCTATTTCATAGAATCATAGAATGGTTTGGATTGGAAGGGAACTTAAAGACCATCCAGTTCCAACCCTTCTGCCATGGGACCCTTCCCACCAGCCCAGACTGCTCCAAGCCCCATCCAACCTGCCCTTCAACACTGCCAGGGATGGAGCAGCCACAGCTTCTCTGGGCAACCTGGGCCAGGGTCTCACCACCCTCATACTGAAGAATTTCTTCCTAATGTCCAACCTTAACCTCCCCTCTTCAAGTTTTAAGGCATCACCCCTTGTCCTCTCGCTATATTCCCTGGTCAAAAGTGCCTCCCCAGCTTTCCTGTAGGCCTCCTTCAGATACTGGAAGGCAGCTATGAAGTCTCCAGAATCACAGAATTGTTCTGGTTGGAAAAGACCTTTCAGGATCATCCAGTCCACCCCTTCCCCCAGCCCTGCCAAGGCCACCACTGCCCCATGTCCCTCAGCACCACATCTACAGGGCTTTGAAATCCCTCCAGGGACGGGGACTCCCCCCCTGCCCTGGGCAGCCTGGGCCAAGGCCTGACAGCCCTTTCCATGAAGAAATTTTTCCCAAGATCAAATCTAAACCCCTCCTGGCACAGCCTGAGGCCATTACTTATCTTGTCTCCATCCCTCATTCCCATCACTGACACATCCCCACAGCTCGTGGTCTGTGATCCAGGGAATTTAACCATCAGTCAATGGTTCATACACATCAGTACTGAGTCTGGATGGTTGAAGAGGGGGAAAAAAAGATTGCAGAGGTGCTCCCAGACCATTCACGTGGCAGATGAGACACAAGGGGTGAATCTTGGATGGGCTGGAAGTCAACTTTGAAACCCTGTTGACTGCAGGGGGGTTAAATCCCACTTCTCAGGGGAGCTGAGCGATTGCACAGAGCTCACTCCATTTAGCTGGATCAGAAACCTGCAGGAAGAAAGCAGATTGGAAGTTGGCTGCCAGAGTGAATTTGTCTTATGTTGCACTTATCACACAGTCGACACTATATAAATAATAACATTTTATGATTTATTTATGAGGAAGCCTGGAGGTGAACTCCAGCTGCAGACTCATGAAGCTGCAATAATCACACAGGCATTTGGATGTCGATCCCTCAAGGAGGAACTGAAATCTGTGGAGCTGGCACCACAGGGAATGGATAAGATGGGTTGGTTTGGGTTTTTTGGAGGCAGGATTACGTGGGGAAGAAAGCCAGGGATCTTCCATCGTGATGGTTGTGGGAGGCACCTGAGAAGTGGAGGTGGGGAGGTGGTCAAGGATCTCAGGTATCTAAGGGTAAAAGAAAGGGATTGGATAAGATGTTGCTCTGTGTGGGCAAAAAAAAACCCCATGCAGTAAGGAGTGGATGGTTTGGAGACTGGAAACTTTCAGCTGAGTGGTGCCTGTGGACTAATATCTACAGTCGTTGCAGAAGAAGTCCCCAAATGTTGTGTGCACCTTTCACAGAATCACAGAGGCACAGGGATGTGGGGTTGGAAGGGACCTCTGGAGATCATCTAGTCCAACCCCCCTGCTAGAGCAGGATCCCCTAGAGCAGATCCCACAGGAACATGTCCAGGTGGGTTTGGAATGTCTCCAGGGATGGAGACTCCACAACCTCCCTGGGCAGCTTGTTCCAGGGCTCTGTTACCCTCAGAGTAAAGAAAGATTTTCTCATATTCAGGTTCAACCTCCTGTGCTCCATTTTGTGCCCATTGCCCCAGGTTCTGTCCCGGGACACCCCTGGGAAGAGTCTGGCCCCATCCTCCTGACACTCCTCTTCTGCCTCCCCAGCTTGGATCTCCTTGGAGGGCCCAGCTAAGGGCTCCCCACTAAGCTCTGCTGGGACCAGTCCTCACATCCTGTCCTCCAGCACTCTTGGGGAACCAGAAGGTAAATGTGTTAGAGCTCCACCACAAACAGAAATCAAACATTCAGCTAAAACCTGCAGACCTGAAGAAAACCCCACCCCATTTCCCTTCAAGATCCCAGACACCAACTTGCAAGTTCACCAACTCCTGATTTGTTTCATTTTTCCTGTGGTTCCTGATCAATGTGGCTGCAAACCACACAATGTTGGGAAGTTCTCAACACTTGTTTTCCATAAAAGCCACCAGACTGTCCACATGGGACACCCTGTGACTCACTCAGGATGGGGAAAAGGAGCCATGGGGGCTGTAGACCTCACCCCTCCCCATACCTCTTGTCCATATCCTACTGACCCAAATCCACTTTGCATCCAAATCTGCCTCTGGACAGTGGCCAGGGTTGGCATCTGCTGGACCACAAGCCAATACCTCCACCAGACCAGTCTACCTGGTTCTTTGGTTTGATGAATGCTGACAGCACAGGTCTCCTCTCTGCAGCTCCAGTGGAGGTGGGGGAAGCAGGGCTTCCTGCAGATTATTTACAGGGCACTTCATCATTTATGTTCCTCTTATCTTGCCACTGTCACCATCCAAGCAACATTTCAACATCACCAGTTAATGATGATGGATCTTCTCTTGCATCTTCTTACCCAACCACTACTTTTTGGTTTTTTGGCCTGTGCAAATGCAAGTAAAAAACCCCAAACTGACTTTTCTTTCCCCAGTTTCTTGTGCTGGTTTCTTGTGCTCTTTTCTTTTTATAATTGCAACCAGAATTTTTTGTCTGCAGTTTCACAGAAGAACAGAATCATCCCGGTTGGCAAAGATCTCTAAGGCCACTGGGTCCAACCATCCACCCAGAAAAGAGAACACACCACCCTGTCCACTACAGCATCTCCTGAAGTGCCACATCTACAATGTTTTTGTAACACCTCCAGGGATGGTGATTCCACCACCTCCCTGGGCAGCCTGTTCCACTGCCTGATTTGGAAGGGGTCTTGCTGTTGAAGGCACCAGCACTCCTGGATCTAACTGGGCTGGGGAGAAACCAGGCAGTGTGTGCTCAGAAGGTGATATGAAACCCCCTCTTTTCTCCAAAGCTGGTGGGACAAGCCCAGGAAAACATCTGAGCAAAGTAGCCCTTGGCTCCCCCAGGCAGAGGGAGGAGAACAGGGAGGGTGAGATCTCCAATTCTTTCTGCTTTCAGGGAATTATGATTATAAAGCAAATCAATCTGTCACTTGAAAATCTCAGTATATGTCAATCGACCCAGATTCCACACTGGCACCAGTGCCTCCTTTCTCTGCTGGTATTGGAGCTATTTTTCCTTTCTGTTTCATGCTCTGTTGTTAATGAGAGAATAAAAACCCCTGCACTTTTGCTTTTGCAGACTCCAGCTAGTGAAGAGGCATAAAAACCAGGAGATGAAAGATTAAATATGTTTATTGATGTAACATTATCCAGTGTCTGTGGGTTATTTACCAAGGCAGTAGCTTTCTGAAATGACCACCCTCAAAGATCCACAGCAGTTTATTTAATCACTAACTTAAACTTCCAGATGTTTTGCTGATGTGTGCTTAAAACATCCACAAGTAAACCATGTATTGTTGCACTTCTAAGCAAAGACAACAGGGTTTCTAGTCATTAGCAGCAGCAGCAGAGCTGTTATTTAAGGCAATTAATA
Organism: Apus apus; assembly: GCF_020740795.1. Taxonomy (NCBI): domain Eukaryota; kingdom Metazoa; phylum Chordata; class Aves; order Apodiformes; family Apodidae; genus Apus; species Apus apus. Next base: position 113,182,007 of record NC_067285.1, on the reverse strand, counting down.
ATTTAATACTTCTTTAAGATCGCCCTTGTTCCTGCAACAATCCACAAAATGACACCTTCCAAAGTGCAACGGAAAAGGCCACAAACAAACCTGACTGGAGGGTGGATTGGGCTGGTGTTTCATGAGAGCCAGGAGGGTGCCAAAGAGCTGGTCCTCCCTGAGGTTGCCCGGGAGCTGCTCACTCACCCAAACCTCCTTGGGCAGCAGAGAACAAGATCCTGCCAATCCAGCACCAAAGGCTTGGAGGGATGGGAAGGAGCAAAGGGGATAAAAAGGTGTTGGGGAGGGGGTTTTCTTTTAAACTGAGAAGAAATAACCCTGCAGGGGAACAAGTGCCCTATCCAAGACCTTTTCAAGCACCCTTGGGGACAGCAGTGTCCTGCCCACCTCCCTGTGCTTTCCGTGCCTGGAAAAGCCATTTTTCCTTTTACTTTCCCTCTTTGATGCCCTGTTAGGACTGTGCCTGTTTTAGGTTGGTTTAGGTTTGGGGTTTTTTTTTGCTCTGAAACACAAGTGAGGCTGCTCAGCTGCTGTCCCACTTTCCCAGCCTCACGGGAACAACCTGTCTCCAAAGTTACTGGAGCATCTCACAAGCCGTGGGCTCTGGCCATGGGAGGTGTGTGGTGGCCCAGGGAGGTGTGCTCAGGTCCCAGATGGTCCTGGCATGAGTCAGCCCAAACAACACATGTGGGTTTTTTCCCCCTCTCCAAACAATAAGTTTTGAAACCTTCTCAAGTCTTGCAAGGAGATTTGATTAATTCTATTGCTTCTATGTTCCTGTGGTGCTCTTGGTAAAGAGGCAGGTCCTCCAAAAGTCATGGAGTCACAGACTGGTTTGGGCTGGAAGGGACCTTCAAGATCATCTAGATCCAACCCCCTGCATGGGCAGGGACACCTCCCACCAGCCCCATCCATCCTGCCCTTCAACACTGCCAGGGATGGGGCAGCCACAGCTTCCCTGGGCAACCTGGGCCAGGGTCTCACCACCCTCACAGTGAAGAATTTCCTCTGAATGTCTAGCCTAAATCTCCCCTCTCCCAGTTTAAAACCATTATGCCTTGTCCTCTCACTCCATGCTCATGTAAAAAGTCCCTCCCCAGCTTCATTGTATCCCCTTTAGATACTGGAAGGTGCTCTAAGGTGTCCATCCCTGGAAACATCAGATCAGGTTGGATGGGGCTCTGAGGAACCTGGTCTAGCTGAAGATGTCTCTGATCACTGCAGAGGGGTTGGACTAGATGTGTTTTAAGATTTTCTTACGACCCAAACCATGCCATGATTCTATGAAGTGCCAAAGTGGAGCTGAAAGCCCCATCATCTCTGCTTTTGAGTCACCTAATCCCTTCTTCATGTCACAATATAACAGCCCGTCACTGTGGGGTGCCACCACCTTGTCAGGTATGGTAACTCTTTTTACAAAAGTTTAAATTAAGAATAAAACCCCATCACTGCCTCTACTCTGCCTTCTCTATGTCTGCCAGGCAAACATCCACCCAGGAGTCCATTTTTCCAAGGCTTAAGCTTAATTAGAAAAAGGAATATATTTTCCATGGCAAAAAGTCATGTGTCCCTGCCCATGCAGGGGAGCTGGAACTAGATGATCTTTAAGGTCCCTTCCAGCCCAACCCATTCCATGACTCTATGATTCTATTTTCTGCATGTTTCCCTGGGCTCTGGCTGTAATTCCGTGGTTCAACATCTTCCCCCAGCAGGCAGATCCAAGTTCAGCACTAGGGGACAAGCTCTGTGCAAGCAGGACCTGGGGTGGGATGTGCCCATCCCCAGAGGGAGCATCCCAGCCTTCCCCAGCTGAGCCCCATGGAGGAGCCGTGGTGTGAGATGCCTGCTGGCTTGGCAAAGCTCTGCTGAAGTGAAAGATCTGCTCACCACAACCTCTCCACCCTTCTTGCTCTGCTGCACTGAGCTGCTCTGCCGGGGTTGGGGAGTGTGTTTGGCAAGGGCTGGGCATGAAAGGGCTGAAAGCTGGAGCTGTGGGACTGAGATATTGTCATATCTGCCCAATAAAAGCTGCCAGGCTGTGGTAGGAGGACACAGGACACAGAGCCACCTCCACCAGCTCACAGCTTACACTGGGGTCAGATGGAGGTGGCTGGGAGAGACTAGTTGGGAGGAGGGAGGGATGGCAAGATGGGGCTGACCAGGTTACAGCTCAGATGTGCAGGGATACAGATGCCTCCTGGGGCTGCAGATCCTAAACTATAAGCAGGCAAAAACCTGAAGCTTGAGGAGGGAGGGTAACATGTGAGCAAGGCAGGTCTTGATGCCTTGGATGAAGTCTCTGCTGCTCTCAGGTCCTCTTCTAATCTCCAGCTTGGTCTCACATGCTCAGGAAAGATCAGAGCACCAGTAAGTGCTCCTAGGAAGCACTGGAAGGGGTTAAACTCCATCTGGAGCCCCTGTGGATCTTCCTTCCTCCAAAATGATTAGCCCCCAATAGAGCAGATCTGTAGAATACCCCATTTTTTTTCACTGGTGGCCCTGGGTAGACTTTCACAAAATGGACTTGTGTTAATGTCTGTGTGTGTACATGTGCCTGCTTCTGTGACCACATTTCATTATCCCTCTAGCTAATTAAGAGGCTGGTTGTGTCAGTCTGCTTCCAGCAGCAGCAAATTCACTGCAGCCTTATGGATCAATATTCCCCTCCTTGTTCAGGTGGTTGGTGAGCACGGGACAGCTTTGAACCCATCCAGCCCGTGCTCCATGTGCCCAGAGAAGCTAATGAAACTGCACTGCAGGATGTAACCTGCCCGAAGTGAAAGCCAGGGAATTGCAGCTCTTCCTGGTAGAGTGTTGCACAAACCAGCAGGTAAAGAGATTAACCAGGCCACACGTTTCCCACCCAGCCCCTGAAGCCTGGCCCAAGGATAACCCCGTGGATGAGTGGAACCAGAAACTCCCCTGCCCCAGCTGTGCCTGCTCAGTGTGTGTGCAAATAAAGCAAACCCTGCTGCCTATTCCCTTCTCTGCTGGAACATCAGCATCTCTGGTTGACCAGGTCCTCCTGGGCTGTGTCTGGTGCCCACCCTGTGCCTTCAGATGGGAGATGTCCACGGGTGTGTTTGGTTGGATATCAGGAAGCACTTCCTCATGGAAGGGGTGACCAGACATTGGGATGGGCTGCCCAGGGCAGTGGTGGAGGCACCATCCCTGGAGGTGTTCAGGGAATGGCTGGAGGTGGCACTTAGTGCCCTGGTCTGGAGATGTGGTGGTGTTGGTCACAGGCTGGACTTAATGATCTTAAAGGTCTTTTCCAGCCTTGGTGGTTCTGTGATTCTGTGCCTTATGGGGAAGTGGTGCCCTGGGAATGATGCCAGGAAAACAACACCACATTTATGTGCTGAGCAGATGAGACTGAAGCTGGCTTGATCTTGTAGCATTCCTGTTTCCTCGGCTTCAGATGAACCAAGTGATTTTTCTCTTCCAGCCAAGGGTGTCGGTGACCAGCCGTGTGTCCAAGCTGAGGCTCTTGGGTGGCTGATACTGGTGTGCAAGCTCTGATAGTTGATGGCTCTGTCTAGTTATTTGGCCTCAGAAATGTAGATAAACTACTTTTCTGCATGGCTGACCCCCTTCACCTGCACTCTGGCTGCTAATCCCTCTTCACCTGCCTTGCAAAGCTCTCAACAACTTCCAGGTGGAGCCATTAGAAGATATTAAATCTGGCAACACAGCTCTTTTTCTCCTGTCTCCAGAGACAGAGCAGGTGAGAGCAGGATCTCTCAAAGACCAGGATTGATTTGGGTTGGTGCTGGACTCCTCCAAGACAAGGACTCTGTGGAACCCAATAAATTGCTGTGGAGAGAAGAGCTGGTTTTCATCCCATGGAGCCAAATGATCCGAGCAGCCCTGGGCACTCCTTGGTGTGGCACAGGCAGCCTCTGACCTTCATCAGGGTCATGATGGTTGGGACCATGCAAGCCCCCTGATTTACAGAGCAGCTGGCTGGGAGTTTGTCACAGACCTTGCAGGTCAGGGCTGGCTTTTCTCCCATTGCTTTTGCATGGGATTTGCTAGGCTGGGTGAGCTGTCCCTAAGAAAGAGACTGATGGGGACTTGGAATTCTTTGCTGTTCTTCTTGAATTCTTCACTGTGAGGCTGATGAGACCCTGGCCCAGGTTGCCCAGGGAAGCTGTGGCTGCCCCATCCCTGGCAGTGTTGAAGGGCAGGTTGGATGGGGCTTGGAGCAATCTGGTCTGGTGGGAGGTGTCCCTGCCCATGCAGGGGGTTGGAACTGGATGATCTTGAAGGTCCCTTGCAACCCAAACCAGTCTGGGATTTTATGGACCTATGAAATCACATCCAAACATAATTTGTAGCTGGGTATGTGGGTGGGAGGATGGATGGATAAAGAGCATTATACACAGGGGCATGTGGAATAAATAGGTGCCCTTATGCCTTGCTGGAGTAAAGTGGACAATTCACTGCCTGCTTTCCTTGGAGTTTGTGGTTATCCCAAACTCGAGCGTTTAAGAGTAATGCTCATGACACGTGGGATGGTGTCTGCTTGTGCATAGAATCAAAAGCATGAACACACCATTATTTGAAACTTGTTTCTTCCAGCTTCCAACCCCACAAGGCCAGGCTGCAGAGATCCGAGTTTCAATGCTGATTCACTGTATCATGAGTTCCTGGCAGGTTGTGACTAATTTTAATGACTTTTGTTTTCCTAGAGGAAGCCTGGTTTGCTTTTGTCAGCTATGAACACTGCTTCCAGCAGCCTGGGTGCAAGTGGTGTGCAGATCCTGGCAGCAGAGGAGCAGGGAAACGCCTGGACAGCTGGCAGAAGCCAAGCAGAAAAACTGCCTGAGCCTGCAGGAGGAAAAGGTCCTGGTGAATCCCTCCTCTGCAGGTTCAGGAGGGACCAAAGCTTGCTTCAGGATTCCAGGCGTTGCCAGCAGAAGCTGGAGATAGGGCTGGGATTTCTGCACCAGCCTACCAACCAGCTTCAAAGAGCACACAAGGATCTGTCAGGCACCCAGGTGGTGAGATAGGAATCAGAGGTGCCTGAGGAGCAGACAAGAGGCAACTCAGCCAAGGTAGTTCTCTGCGTTAACTGCCGTGACGAGGCTAAAAAGGCTTGTTGGGACATGGGCCTGGCTGGCAGGGGTGTGAGATGGGGCTGATGGGCAGGGTGTTGTGCTGAGGGGGTTTTTGGTTTCTACCTTCAGGTATCTGAAATCAAGCTGAGGATCCCAGCCAAGCATTTTGCCATGCAGTGGTGGATGGTTGGCTGCTCCTGCTTCCTGGCAAAGCCTTGGCTGGTGCAGTTAAGCAGAGAGAGGAGCAGATCCAAACCTCAGAGTCTCAGGTCTGAGCTTGGCCACCCAAGGCAGAGCCACTCCACGTTATCCCAGCCTTCACCATCAGCTCAGGGTTGTAGGGCACCTGAAGGCTGAGAGCCAGCAAATCCCTGCAGAAAGATGTTCCCAAAGGGAGCTGAACTCAAGGAGAAAGAATAAACCTCAAGGCACAAGCTGTGGTGTCCTCAGGATCTGGTGATTGGAACCCAAAACCAACATCCCCTTTTCCACAGCCAGGCAGTGCAATGGGCTTGGGTGGAAGGGAAAACATCTGTGAGAAAATGTGATGTGACAACCAGCCAACACAGCAGGACTCTGAGTGGTCCACCCTAATGCCACAAATGAGGCAAGAATCCAAAGCCCTGTTAAAAGCAGAGCTTCAGAACCAAACCCTGAATTGTTTCATCTGTATGTAAAAGGAATTTCCTCCATCTTTCCAGGCTGTACAAGCCTTTCCATGGCTTGGTGGGAATGAAGGGTTCATCACAGTCTGTGGGATGCTGTGGGACAAGGCACAGCCAGGTTGTCCCTCCTGGCTGGGCAGCTGAGGGCATGGACAAGGCTCATGCCCCCTGTTTTGCAGGAACAGCTGCAACAAAACGCCTTCAAACTCCACCAATGAACTCAAGTGGAGAACAACTGTCTTCTGCATTGTCCTTCTGCTGTGTGGTGCAGCCCCTCAGAAACTCATTCCCAAGTGGAGGGGATGCAGCCCAGGCTCTCCTGCTTGGAGAGGATGGTGTCTCAGTTTGGGCTGGAGGTGGATGTGAGGGAGTCACCACGATAGCTCAGATCAGCCATCACTTGAGGTCCAGTCCAACCTGGCAGAGAGAAGGAGAGAGGCAAAGCTCAGGTTTTACCTTCTGCCTGTCATCCAGCAACAGAGGAGCCATTTCAATGTAGGGAGGTCCAGGCAAAGCCAAACTCCAGGCAGGCATTTAGTTGGGCTGGCTGCAACATGGATTTTTTTTTTTGGGGGGGAGAAGTGGAGAGCCTGGGTTTTTTTGAGTTTTCCTTCCAAACCAACGTGTTTGGGATCCAAACTAGAAGTCACTTCCCCCTTCCTCTCCTTCTGAAAGCTACAGGTCCCTAAATTGGGTTTGGACCCCAGACATGCTGTTTGGGAATGAAACTGCTCCTGAGCTCTCCCCAAAAGCCTGGTCTTGCTGTGCAGAAACATGGTCCTTAGCTTTGAGGTAGACTCACTGTGGGTGCCAGATGCAAAGCTGAAGAGAACATCCAGGGGAGGCAGGGTTTTCCAAAAGCAATCCCGTGGTGTTCCCAACCAGCCCAAACTGCCTCCCCTGGGCCGTGTCTCTCCTGGCCCAGCCCATGGTGTTTGCACAGGGCACGTGGGCAGTTACTGCTCTGCTTTGCTCCTGCAGCTGAAAAGCTTCTCTAATCCTGAGGGAATTGTAGGAGATCCATGTCAAAAGTGAGCTTCAGAGTCTTTTGGACATCCCTGTGACCTGCCAGACACACCCACAACTACTTTACCTTAGAATTATAGAGTCATAGAAACATTCAGGTTGGAAAAGCCCCTTGGGATCACCCAGTCCAACCATCATCCCTGCTCTACAAAGTTCTCCCCTAAACCACATCCACCAGCACCACATCCAAACGACCCTTCAACACACCCAGGGATGGTGACTCCACCACCTCCCTTGTTGGATTTGTTCATCCTCTCATGCCAGCAGAGAAGCTGATGGTTTGTTGCTCTTGTTTCTTTTTCTTTCTTTTTAATTATGTGTTAACCTTGACTTTTGCAAGCATTAAGGGCTTCACAGTGGTTGAATAACTTGAAATTGGATTTTCAATCCCTGCAAAGCTCCTGCAGAGAAGTGGCTCCAGCACAGATTTCAGATGATTTCAGCCTCCAACCAGCCTAGCCATGAAAGCTCAGTTCCCACCCAGGTCACTCAGCACTAATCCTTCAAAGCACCTGGCTACAGAACTTCCAAGGCAATCCAGGAGAGACTGAAGCTTAAATTTGGCATTTGTTTTAAAAACCTTTGAGCCAGCTCTGTGAGGTGGGGATGACAGGATGGATGCCTGTGTTGGAGAGACAAATCCAGCACCTGGCAAGGACCTCCGAAGTAGTAGAAGCAGGGTCATGAGTGGGAGCTGCTCTTCATCACACCTTGAGTTTTCAGTTCTGCAGTGGTTTATTCCACTGGAGTGTTGTGCTTTGGAAATAAGGCTGAAATACTGAAAAATATAATAACAGGCCTAGAAGCTTAGGTGAATATTCACTTTTGTTTTCCTAGATGCAATATCCAGCATCCACAGTGGGCAGTTCTCTCCAAGCACGTAAGTGTCTCCAATTTCCTCCTCCCTGGCTGTGCAGAGGATGTCATTCCACACACTAAAATGAAGAAGTTATAGGTGTGTTTATTCAGCACAGCATCTGTTTAGCCTGCAGATGATCTAAGCCATCCATCAGGTTAGTAAAACTCGTATTATCCCATGCTGACAAGCTGAATTACACAGCGGGAGAATTTGGGCAGAATCCTAAAGAGTTTGCACATTTCCATCCCACTTTCACTCAGCCATCCTGATGGGATCCCAGGAGTTATGCTCTTGGCTGGAAGGCTAAGAGTTTTTATGGGGAAGAGGAAATACATACATATATATATATATATTTCCAAATATAAACCAGGAAAAAACTTGGGGTTGGGTCTCTTCAGAGGAAGTTTTGAAGAAGATAACCTGGCATTGTAAATGGGTTCCTTCTGCTCTAGATGGGCACGTGCTTCTCAGTGGCAATCCCTTGAGAATCTTGTTTTGCCATCCTGGGTCACACTCACCCTTTTGGCTTTTCATTAGGACTGGGTGATCCTTTGGCACGGGGAGGAGGTAGGAAAAATGCATTTCAGGAGGTACCCACAGTCTGCTGCATGGCCTCGTTGTTGCCATCCTCCAGAGATGACCATGTCTTGCTGTGCAGATGCAGGCACCACAGGAAGGTGATTTTTGCCCCAGGGATCTCTCCTCTGCACCCATATTTTGCTGGCTGCAGGGAATTCCTTCAGAGACTCCTTATTCCTTGACTTCATTTGGGAGCTTCTCGTCTGTGATTGCCCCCTGGGGTATTTTTTGGGGATGGCATTGATGTTTGTCTGCTCAGTCCAGAAAGAGCTTCTTCAGCCACCTTCCAACACCCATTCATGGGAGGCTTTGGATGCCCATCTCTGCAACAGACACCACCCCAACTGCCCTTTATCCAAAGAAGGAATTTGAGGCTTTGGAGAAAGGGCACTTGGGATGGTGTCTGTTGCAGAGATGGGCTCCATGTCCACGCAGAAGCCAGGAGGCTTAGGAGTCCTCAAGCTGTGCCAGGGGAGGTTTAGATTTGATTTTGGGAACAATTTCTTCCCCAAAAGGGCTGTCAGGCCCTGGCCCAGGCTGCCCAGGGCAGGGGGGGAGTCCCCATCCCTGGAGGGGTTTCCAAGCCCTGTAGATGTGGTGCAGAGGGACATGGGGCAGTGGTGGCCTGGGCAGGGCTGGGGGAAGGGTTGGACTGGATGATCTGAAAGGTCTTTTCCAACCAAAATGATTCTGTGGTTCTGCACTTTCCTGCAGAGTTTCCAGCCCTGGCACCACAGCACAGGGCTCCTTTGGGGATCCAGCTGCATCTCATGCTGTGGGTGGAAGCAAATGTCAGGTTCTGCCTGGAGGTGAAAGCCAGGGAACACACGAGCCAGGAAAGCTCTGCAGACCCAGGAGGAATCAGAGACATTCGAGACACGCTGCAAAAAGAGACAGGAACGTGATGGGACATTTTGCTGCTTCCCCAGCTAAACAACAGCCACAGGATGCAAAACAACAGCGACAGGAGGCAAAGCAACGGGCAGGATTGTCTGTTTTCTCTTGGACTTTGCACCTTTCTTGTGTATTTGCTGCCTCCTGGTGCCTGCAAAGCAAGGAGCTGGAGCAGCGCTGCTCTGGGCAGGCAGCTCTGGCTCCTCGGCAGCCGTGGAGAGAGGCACCCAACCTCTGGAGATACTGAGACATCAGCTTATGGCCCCGTGCACATCCAGCCTCGAATGGTTTGTGCTGTTGCACAGAATCACAGCACGTCAGGGGTTGGAAGGGACCTCTGAAGTTCATCGAGTCCAACCCCCCTGCCAGAGCAGGACTAAAAGAAAAAATCCTAGGGCAGATCACTCAGAAAGGCATCCAGACAGGTCTTGAAAGTCTCCAGAGAAGGAGACTCCACAGCCTCTCTGGGCAGCCTGTCCCAGGGCTCTGTCACCCTCACAGGAAAGAAGTTCTTCCTCATGTTGAGGTGGAACTTCTTGTGCTCGAGTTTGAATCCATTGCCCTTTGTCCTGTCACAGGGCACGAGTGACAAGAGCTTGTCCTGCCTTCTTGATGCCCTCATGTATTGATAGACATTAATTAGATCCCCCCTCAGCCTTCTCCACTCTAGACTAAACAGCCCCAGGTCTCTCAGCCTTTCCTCATCAAACAGATGTTCCAGTCCCATAATCACCCCTGTAGCCTCCACTGGACTCTCCCCAGTAGATCCCTGCCCCTCTTGAGCTGGGGAGCCCAGAACTGGACACGACACTCCCAGTGAGGTCTCACCAGGGCTGAGTAGAGGGAGAGCAGAACCTCCCTCAACCTGCTGGACACACTCCTCTTAGTGCACCCAATCTCTTTGGAACACAAGGAGGAACTGGGGGATGTTTTTTGTGGCTGCTGGCTTGCAGGGACACTTTGCCATGCAGTTGTGACTCTAACAAGGTGCCCATGGATAGTGGCAACTCATCTGCATCAAGAGCTTTACCAAGGTTTGTCTTTGCATTTTATGATGTGATGAGGGAGGCGTGGTGGTTTCATGACTTTTTCCCTGAAACAAGATAGTAAGAGTGAAATTCCATCCCCTCAGTCCTCTCCTCTGCCTGAGCTCAGCAGCAGCAGTAGAGATAGCAATAGATCTTCCAATATGAGACTAGAAAGACTAGACATAAGGAAGAAACTTTTTACACTGAGGGTGGTGAAACCCTGGCCCAGGTTGCCCAGAAGGGTGGGAGATGCCCCATCCCTGGAAACATTCCAGGTCAGGTTGGATGGGGCTCTGAGCAACCTGGTCTAGTTGAAGATGTCCCTGCTCACTGCAGGGGGGTTGGACTGGATGAGCTTTAAAGGTCCCTTCCCACCCAAACCAACCTGTGATTCTATGGTTCTAAGAACATTCATTTTATATTTATGGTTCATCTTTGAAACCCATGAAAACAAAGCCACCTTGACCACCTCTGTAAAGGCTCTTCCAGAATGGCAGAGCAAAGGCAAAGGTCCAGGCTTTAAAAACCCCAGAGAGTTTTCTAAGTCAGTGGATACTTTTACACCAAGTGACCTTACTTGCTCTAACTAGCTCATCCTAAACCTCTTATGGGGACATGGGCACTGTGCCTTCTTCTTCCTGGAGAAAGTCAGTTGCAATGACATGGTTGAAGTAGAGCCTGCTTGGCTTTAGCTGTCACAAGGAGACTTGGGATGATGCACAGATCATTCCTACTGCCCGTGGTGATGCCGAAAGGGGAAAGAGTAGGATCTTAATGTCCTCTTTCCTGAACTGTTGTCTGAAGGTACATTTTTATAGAGTCATAGAATGGTTTGGGTTGGAAGGGACCTGAAAGATCATTTAGATCCAACCCCTCTGCATGGGCAGGGACACCTCCCACCAGCCCAGGCTGCTCCAAGCCCCATCCAACCTGCCCTTCAACACTGCCAGGGATGGGGCAGCCACAGCTTCCCTGGGCAACCTGGGCCAGGGTCTCACCACCCTCACAGCAAAGAATTTCCTCCTCATGTCTCACCTAAATCTCCCCTCTTCCAGTTCTAATCCATTACCCCTTGTCCTTTTGCTACAAACTCTTGTACAAAGTCCCTCCCCAGCTGCTGGCATGTTGTAGTGAGCTGGAATTCCAACAAAGATTTCCAAGGTGTTGCCATAGCTTTGATGGAAGGGAAAATACTGCTCAGATTTGCACCATGGAGTTGAAGTCCCAGTGGGGAGAGGGCAGAGGTGGGTGCCTCTGCACCCAATATCAGCAAGAGGTGAGCACAGCCATGGGGCTCTGTGGTGATCAGAGCTATCTGTCTCCCATGAGCCACCTGATTGTAAAAACACCCCTTCTGACAAAATAAAATTAGGGCATTTGGCCTTTGCAAGATTTCCTATTGTTTGCCTTCAGAGGACCTGAGTAACAAGTGGCAGGACAAGAGGAAATGGGCTGAAGTTGCACCAGGGCAGGTTTAGATTAGATCCTCACTGAAAGGGTAATTAAGCACTGGCACAGGCTGCCCAGGGAAGGGGTTGAGTCTCCATCCCTGGAGGTGTTGCAGAGATGTGTAGATGTGGTGCTTGGGAACATGGTTTGGCTCGAGAGAGTCGGGTTAATGGCTGGGAGAGTTGGGTTATGGTTGGACTTGGTGATATTGAAGTTCTTTTCCAACAATTCAATGATTCTGTGTTTTTTTGATTCTGTGACCCCGAAGCTGGCAGCAGCTGGAGGGCTGTGCCTTGGGAGCATGGTCAGTAATGAGATCAGTGGTAGGTTCTCATTTGAAGGGCTGCAGGAGAGCCCTTTGCTGAAGGGCTGTGCTTGAGATGAGTGTTGCCAGGAGGCTGGTGCATAAAACAGCTCCTTTGTTCCCGAGGTGGGTGACAGCTTTAAATTCCCATTTAACTTGACAGCTCTGTCCCTATTGTTCCCTTTGGAAAGATCAAGCAAGGTAAAACCCTAGATAAAAAGCTCAGGATGGCAGAAGGGAGAAGGCAGACAAGGTCAAAGTCAAGGTCAAAGACAGGAGATTCCCCACACCCTTCCCTTGACAATAGGGCCATTTTATTTTTGTGGCCTGGGTGAAGGACACTGGTTCTTAGCCTAATTTTAGCTTCCTTTTAGCTCGTAAACAGTGAGCATTATTGTGCTGCTTAAATAGGAATTGCATCCACACCAACTCCACTTGCAGATTGCAGAGACACCCTCCCCAGTGCACAGTCCTGCTTCCTCCTGTTACTATTTTCCAGCCAGGGCAGCCAGCAGCCACCAAATCTCGTTTTGTATCACCAGAGCTCAGACCTGCTCTGGTTTTATTACATTATTATTGGTGGTGAGGGTTAAAAAGGCACAGAGCATGGACACGAAGGGCTTTGCAGACTGTTCTGCAGATGCTGCGACAGTGATTAGCCCAGGCTGCTTCCCCCTCACCCTTTTGATTTTTTTAGCTCTCATCTTGTTTCTATGCAGTCCCCTCCTCTGCACTAAGTGTTCCTCCACTCCAAATCTCTCCCAGCTGGTGGGGAAATAGTTTTGGATCATTGTCCCCAGATCTGCCACGCACACACAGCATCTCTGCCATGCCTGGCACCCTCCTCCTCCCCCTCCCTAGACAACACACACTATTTTTAAGGTATATTGAAGACAATAATATGGCCATTCTGACCCTGGAGCAAGACCAGATCACTTCTAATTGCCCATGATTGCATCTGAAGTGTCTTGTTTGGAACAGGAAGACCTCAGCTTTCCTTGATTTATTTTTTTTTTATTCTATTTAGGAAAAAAGAAACAAAGCTTTTTTCCTTTGTCTCCCATACAACAAAGAAATGCAGACGCTCTGTTTAACCAGAGGGCTGAGCCCTTCCCCGGGGGGAAAGGAGCTGCCTTAATGGGGTTACATTGCAGGAGAAATTTGGCTCCGAGTGTGTAATCACTGCCTGAATTAATGAAAAAAAGGGTTTCTTTGGAATGGGCTGAATAGCCCAGCTGCAGCAATTATCTCCTCACTCATCAGGATGACGACAAAATTAGTTCCAGATATAAAACTGGACAAGGGAGGCAAGGCACTGAGGGTGTATTTATTTTCCCAGTTCATGCCACTGGGGGTTGCCTTTCTGTCCCCAGGTGTTCCCTGCAGCCCTTGCCGGGCGCTGGGGGCTCCCAGCAGAGCTCTGGGGGTTCATGCCAGGAGAGATGGGGACCTGGACCTTGGTTTGTGCAAAAAATTGGCTCCTTTTTCAGGATTCTGCTGCAGCTCCAGGCTGGTCCCCAGCTCATGAGCTCTGCAGGCAGCTCCTGCCTTGAAACTGGAGCTCCCAGCCTGGCTGAGCCCTGTGGCTGGGGATACTGGGAGCAGCATCGTCACACCAGCTGGGATGGGAAGAGGTATTTACCCATCTGTCAGGGATCCCACAGATCTCTAGGTGCCACCAGGGTGCTGGGAACAGCCAAGGGTTGGTTTCTTGGGGAAGCCAAACACGGAACTTTGCCCCTGTTGCTGTTTGTGGGCCCAGGGGCTGAGCCTCCAGCTTTGGTTTGTGTCTCTTCCTAAACGCTGGGACAACTTGACCAGTTGACAAGGCTGTGATTCATGTCTGGTGGTGAGTGTTGAGGCAAGGAAGTCCAGTTTAGGGTGAAGAGGAGACAGGGACATGGTTTGCTAACACCTCTGTGCATTGGCTTGTGGCTGCTGCCCCACCTTCCTATGGGTCTTGGAGCCAAAAGATGATCACAAAGGACTCGTGCTCTACCCCTGGTGAGTGAAGAAGGAGAAGAACTGCTGTACAGGGAGACTAAGAAATGTAATTACATGTTTAACAAGATTAGAAGGTTGGGATAATGGTTTTAAGCTGAAAGAAGGGAGACTGAGATGAGATATTGGGAAGAAATTCTTTGCTGTGAGGGTGGTGAGACCCTGGCCCAGGTTGCCCAGGGAAGCTGTGGCTGCCCCATCCCTGGCAGTGTTGAAGGGCAGGTTGGATGGGGCTTGGAGCAACCTGGGCTGCTGGGAGGTGTCCCTGCCCATGCAGGGGGGTTGGAACTAAATGATCTTTCAGGTCCCTTCCAACCCAAAGCAGTCTGGGATTTGATGATTAGGACTGAAAACTCCTTCTGTGCTGCCTGCTGAGACGGGAGCTGCAAAAAGCTGGTTTTGACTCAAGGGAGCAAGCCACAGAGGTGCAATAGGGAAATGGGGTGCTGTTTTCTACCCAAAATGTTACCAGCTTCTCTGCTTGAGCATCCAGAGTCCTTTGCATGCACAAGAGCCTGAGAACTCTCACATCCCTGCTGTGCTGTCATGAGCCTGCGATGATGGATTTTGCTTCCTGACCCACCTGGTGGTGTGTCTGTGGTCTGGCACACAAGCACCCTCCTCCTTTCAGTCCTCCCAGCCCAGCTTTAACATGTCCACATCATCCCAGCCAGGTTTTGCCCTGGGGCCAGTGCAGTGTGACCCCAGCAGGTGCTTTGACAACCACAAATCTCCCTGATGTGTTCCGTGTTTACATAGGCAGCTCGAAGGGAGAAATAGCTAAAAAAAAAGCTGTTTTCTGTCTTCTGGGGAGCTTTTAGCTGCCAGACACATGCTGACATGTTACATCTCAGATGCAGCTGCATTGGATGGTGGTGGAAAAGAGATGAGTTGAACAATTTTGTGCTTTTATTGAAAATATCTGCAGGAATGAAAGCTTTTACATGAGGAAAGATTAGAATACCCACAGTTGGCTCACGACACTTTCTCGTTGAAGGAGGCTCATTAGACACTGGGAAGAAAAGCATGTGATTTTAATTTTTATTTTTTTTTAATGAGGTTTTTTTTTTCCTCTCCTGGTGTCTGGAGGCATTCAGAGCCTCTGCTTAAAGAGAGCTGCCATTCCAGTCCTGCTCGTGTGCCCTGCATCCCTGTGCAAGTAGCTGCTCGAGACCGTTTTGTGCGTTTTGCCTCCAGCAGACGAGCAGAGCTACGTAAATAACCCAGCTGCTGCTCCTGGGTGTCACTCACGGCTTCCAGGAACGGGCTGACAAGGCCTCTTCCCAAAGGAAAGCTGGCAAGTGTGAACTGGAGGGATGGGAAAACCCCTTGGGAAGAGGCTGCCCAGCTGGCTGGGCACTGCGTTTCTCGGGGAACGGGAAAAACATCCACCTTGTCCCCATCCGGTACTCGGATACGCGGCAATTTTTTACCATCTCGCCAGGACAAAACAAAGAGAACACAACCTCGGGTGCACAAAGAGGCACCGGGGCTGGCGTGCGGTCTTAGGAGAGGTGGGACAGAACCTCCTTGCTTGCTAACCCTCCTCACCTCACGGGGAGGCTGGTGAGGCTGGACTCTGCCTTCCCTCTCCTGGAATGAGCCGCACGGCAGCTGCTCCCTTTGTTGCCCGGCAGGGCCTGAGAAGAAGTTTAAAGGTGATCCCAAAGGGTGAAATGAAGAGGCAATCCAGCTCAGATGTCACACGCACAACAGACTTTTATTAGAGTAACACAACAAAGTCCCTAGAGCGGGTAGGACAGGGAGGAAAACAGAGACAGAAAAGAAAGGAGAAAGCAGAGACACAGAGGACAGCAAGCGAGAGAACAGCTACCACCATGGTCCAGCGATGTCGTCGGTGGGGAAGTGGTTTCCTGCACCCATAGTGTCCCAGATTTTTATACAGTTCTTGCCCATTGCACCCCCACTTTTCTCCCTGAATAATTGGAAAAAAATCCTTCCGTCTTCTTCATGCTCCTCCGAGATAGCAGGGGGGTAGGTAGGGCTCCAGGGCTATGTCCTGCAGATAGTCTTTGTTTGGCTGAGTGTTGAGACCAGCCATTTCAAAGAGGAGGTTGAGAAAACTGGCACCACAGGATTAGTTTACTGCAGTGGAATTTCAGTCCTAGGAAGTGGCTTGAGACTGGCACTCTTTGTCTTGTTGTGCTAAGTCAGTGGTTTTCATGAGATACCAGGTCCTGGTTATCACTGGATATTCTGCTCCCAGCGCCAGCTGTAGAGCTCCTTTGTCTCCAAGCTCAGCATGTCCCACACTAAACTCCCCAGTTCTCAGGTACACATCGCAGGAGGAGAAGCAAAAACGGTTGGATGAGTTGCTGAGACATCTCTTTAGTCCATCAACAAATGCTGTTTAACTCTCAGATGGACAACAGATATCCTGAGTGCCACAGTCCATCACTTATCTCTTGGATTGTTCGAGACAAGCACTGTACATCCTGAATGCCACACACCTCTTTTCCATGCTGCCCATCAAACTGAGGGGACAGTGACAAGTGTGTGAGCTCCGTGGGATTCAACCACCCCTCTCAGTTCATGTGTGGGCAGGTGTGCAAAAAAAAAGGTGTAGATGTGGCATTCGGGACATTCTTACAAGGGTGTGTAGTGATAGGACGAGGGGAAATGGGTTTAGGCTGGAAGAAGGGAGATTTAGGTTGGACATTAGGAAGAAATTCTCAGCTGTGAGGGTGGTGAGACCCTGGCCCAGGCTGCCCAGGGAAGCTGTGGCTGCCCCATCCCTGGCAGTGTTGAAGGGCAGGTTGGATGGGGCTTGGAGCAGCCTGGGCTGATGGGAGGTGTCCCTGCCCATGCAGGGGGGTTGGATCTAGATGATCTTGAAGGTCCCATCCAACCCAAACCAGTCTGGAATTGTATGATTCTAGGAAAACCCAGGAGCAAACCCTAGGGCAGGGCTTTGGCTGCCGGCTTTGTCCCCCCCATGAGTCCCTGCCAGTTCCCATGGCTCCTCCACCAAAGAGGACTGAACTTGTGAGCTCAGGCTTCCTTCCACTGGTCCGAGGCAGGATGGAAGAAGAGGTTGGACTGCTGCTGGTTTAATTATCACCTTCACTTTCATGGATGAGGGCAAACGAGTGCAACTGAAGCTACCTCGGAGGGTGAAGGTGCTCGCCCCACGTTTGCTGAGCAGGCGCCCGGCTTCCCGCTGGGCAAGCCAAACCAGAAGGAAGAGAAACAGCTTTCCAAATGATCTCATTGTTGCTTCCTTCCCCTGGACCCAACAAACAGAATGCACGGGGAAGTGGTCGCTGAGGCACTGCTTCAGCAGAGAGCAAGGGAACTCCACAGGGAGCTTGGTCAGGAGCTGCATTTTATAGAATCGTAGAATCATTAAGGTTGGAAGGGACATGAAAGATCATCCAGTTCCAACCCCCCTGCCATGAGCAGGGAACCACTAGACCAGGCTGCACAAAACCTCATCCAGCCTGGACTTAAAAACTTCCAGGGATGGGGCATCAACAACCTCCCTGGGCAACCCATTTGAGTTCCTCACCACCCTTAGAGGGATGAACTTCTTCCCAATATTTAAACTAAATCTCCCCTCTCTCAGTTTAAAACCATCACTCCTTGTCCTGTCACTGTCTTCTCTGAAGAAAAGCCCCTCCCCAGCTTTCCTGGAGCCCCTTCAGGCACTGGAAGGTGCTCTAAGGTCTCCCTGGAGCCTTCTCTTCTCCAGGCTGAACACCCCAACTCTCCCAGCCTGTCTCCAGAGCAGAGCTGCTCCAGCCCTGGGATCATCTTGGTGGCCCTTCTCTGGACTCTCTCCAACAGGTCTGTATCTTTCCTGAGCTAAGGGCTCCAGAGCTGAACCCAGCCCTGCAGGGGGGTCTCACCAGAGCAGAGTAGAGGGGCAGAATCTCCTCCCTGGCCCTGCTGGCCACACTTCTTTTGATGTAGTTGGAGGTTCCAAAGGAGATGGAAAGGCAGCAGTGACTCTGCAGGATGGAAATAATTGATGGAGTCTGAGGATGTAAATGTCCTCAGAGAAATGGGTTCAGAAAAGTTAGGTCTCCATTCCCACTGCACCATTGGTGGGTCCCTGCTCTTGCAAAGGGGGTGAACAGCAGTGGACTGAGCATGGAGGTGGGTGGGAAGCCACTGAAGACCTTGGCATTGGCAGCAGGAATATCTCACTTAAACGAAATTTTGGCAAAGGGAGATTAAAATCTTAGGTGGATTTTCCCTTCCTGACTTCCCTGGCCTTGTCAGCTCACAGCCTTTCTGAGCCAGAAACCACTGCAAGCTGGAAACAGGGAGTCCAGAGAGTGAAACTCCAGATAAAGAGACATTCTGGCTGGTTTCCTATTCATATCTTCATAGAGCCCTTAGACATTTTCCCATATGATGCAATAAAGTGAATCTAGGCATGCTGACAACTCTGCTTCCATAGTGACCTTCTGTGGGCCCCTTAGGAGGATCCCAGAGCTCTCCAGGACCACCAGGTCAGGAGCTCTGCTGAATGTGGAGAGGCTCAGAGGTGCTCCTTGCCTACTCATCCAGCCTTTGAAGAAACTGCATTGCCCGAAGTTGCAGCCTCTCCCCATCCTGATGGTGGAGGCCAACAGGTAGAGACTTGAGAGCAAGCTGGAGAGCTGTAGAATCAGATGCTGTTGGCTTCAATCATGTTTTAGGAAGTGTATCCCCAGGCAGCACTGAGAGGAGGCTCCTGGAAGGGTGAAGCACAGGGAGGGATTTGGGCCCCGGAGGAAGCGGGATGGGAGAGATGGGAAGCTGTTCCTGGAGATAAGGAGATGCAGGGGAGGCCACACACAAGTGCTGTAGGTCCTGGCTTCCTCCATTCATCTGAGCCTGAAATTACTATATCAAAGGGAGGGGGGAAAAGGTGGGTGTAGGGCTGGTTGCCTCCAAGAGCTGGTGGCCACCCAGCAGGAGGACAGGTGTGGGGTGTGTAGGTGGTGGCTGTGGGGAAACCTTTGGAAAGGAACAGGTCCCAGAGAAACCTTTAGTGTTTGGGGTACAGGGCCCAGGAAGGTTGCACTCTCTCCATGCTTGAAGGATCCTCAGCAACCTGATCTGACCACATGGCTCACCTGGCTTTGAGCAGGAGGTTGGTGTAGAGACCTCCAGAGGTCCCTTCCAACCTGAAATTCCCTATGATCATAAGACACAACCAGACTGTTCCCCCTTTGCAGAGCCTTTCCAGAGCATCCAGGGGGTGAGAGGAGAGAAGCCAGCACATCACTCCAGGTAATTATTTCCTGCCTTTTGTCAGACAAACTCCCCACTGGTAGATCTGACACTGCCAAAAAGCTTTAGGAACTGCTGCCTTTAACCTCCTGGGACACATGGTGAGTAGGTAGGTGGGATCTGAGTTTTATTGTGTGGAGACAGACAGAGTAACACCATGGAAATGGTGGCTAGATATTGCAAGTAAAATATCTAATAAACCTCTTCCAGTTCACAGTCACCTTCAGCCTCATCTCTTAGCCAAACTTTTCTTGATCTGATGGCTGGAGTCAGGCTGAGAGTGTTGGGGTTGATCAGCCTGGAGAAGAGAAGGCTCCAGGGAGACCTTAGAGCACCTTCCAGTGCCTGAAGGGGCTCCAGGAAAGCTGGGGAGGGGCTTGGGACAAGGATACGGAAGGATAGGACCAGGAGGAACAGTTTTAAGCTGAAAGAGGGGAGATTTAGGTGAGACATTAGGAAGAAATTATTTGCTATGAGGGAGGTGAGACACTGGCCCAGGTTGCCCAGGGAAGCTGTGGCTGCCCCATCCCTGGCAGTGTTGAAGGGCAGGTTGGATGGGGCTTGGAGCAACCTGGGCTGGTGGGAGGTGTCCCTGCCCATGCAGGGGGTTGGAACTAGATGGTCTTGAAGGTCCCTCCAAACCAATCCATTTGACGACTCTGTGACTCATTTACAAAGGGCAGTGGCTGCAAGAAAAAAGGTTTGAGTCACTCAGGGTCAGCACTGCTATTTTTGCGGTACATTTCCTGTGCTTGCAGGATCCCAGTGTGTCTTGTCTCCATCATCTCCTGCATCTCCACCCTGTGTCTTGTGGTGCCAGATTCATGATGGTATAAACATGCAGACCTCAGCTTGCTGGAGAAGTACCTTGCCTTCTTGTTGTCTTTGACTTGGGGGCTACCTTTTGCCAGGAGAATAAAACAACAGTTTAAGAGCAGAGGCAATCTTCACATCTCTCCTCCTAAAATAGCACTTGAGAAGAACTAAGATCTTTTAGCCTGAGGAACTTGGATAAATGGAGTGGGAGGTGGTTTGTTTTTTTTTTATCACCATCATGATTTATTATTTAATTTTCCCTCCTAAGGTAAAAAGTGGGAAACTTCTGTTCCAGCCTTGTTTTATCCCTGGCTGGTGCTATCCATAAATTTTCCATGAAGAGCTTTTCAGGCAGCAAGTTTCTTCTCAGTGTGAACATCCCCTGCTCTCAGGACACTGCCTGGAGGGTGGACTCTGCTGAAACATTTATGGGATCCCAGAAATGCAACAGGATCCCATAAATCTGAGCAGACAGGAGGAGAATCAATCCTTGTGAAGCACAGCAGGGGACAACCTTGTTTGTTTATCACACAAGCACAGCACGTTTTGTGTTTTCTCTCTGAGAAGTCTGAATTACTTCCTAAAAAGTGCTGTTATGGTGGGAATGTGGCTCATGGTGTTCTTGGTGATGAGAAAACAGATAAATTAAAGCCCCAGAAGATGGATCCTTGGCACATAGGAAGCTGGAAGCTGACAGTGGGATTTGTGTAAACCATAAAGCTTTGCTGTTTGTTTTTCTTTGCAGCTGTTGTGTTGCCACTGGTACCAGTGACCAGCTGCATCTCTGCTGTGCCTGGCACCTTTACAAGAACTAGAGCTGTGACCTCTGATCCTATATCTGGGGTTGCCTCTGCCGAGTCAAACACAACGGATGCTGACAGGTCTTCCTGCTGGTAAACTGGGGTTCCAGCAACCTGGAAAGTCCTCCAGAATGGTTCACGAGTGGCTCCTTGACACGCACCAGGACATCAAAGTCTTCCCACAGCCAACAAACCCAGCAGCCCAGGCCTTTCATGGGGAAGGGTTGTGCACGTGCCAGTAGTGTGGGATCATGGAATCACAAGTGGGTTTGGGTGGGAAGGGACCTTCAAAACTCATCTATTCCAACCCCCCTGCAGTGAGCAGAGACATCTTCAACTAGACGAGGTTGCTCAGAGCCCCATCCAACCTGACCTGGAACGTTTCCGGGGATGGGGCATCTCCCACCTCTCTGGGCAACCTGGGCCAGGGTTTCACCACCCTCAGTGTAAAAAAATTCTACTTAATATCTCACCTGAATCTCCCCTCTTTCAGTTTAAAACCATCACCCCTTGTCCTGTCACTACAGACCCTGCTAGAAAGTCTGTCCCCGTCTTTCTTACAGGCCCCTTAAAATACTGGAGGACCATGATAAGGTCTCCCTGGTGCCTTGATTCTACAATTCTTTTCCCCAGGCTGAACAACCCCTGCTCTTTCAGCCTCCCTCCATCCCAGAGGAGTTCCAGCCCTCTGGTCATGCATATCAGACGCATGCATTAATTGTTTAATTAAAAACAGCCTCCAACCTCCCAGGCAGCTGCTAGCCCAGGGTGAGAAGTTTAGGTGTCCCTCATGGCTGGAGGAACAGAGGACCTCTCCAGGTGCAGGTCTCCTGGTGAACAACATCTATTTTTGGCCTCCGTGTGTCCGACACTGTTTTCCCCATTGGTGCAGCAGGGATTTACTAAAAATAAAAAGGTATTCACAGGAGTGGTTGCAAAGGCAGCTGTTTCCACAGGCAGATGCCAACATTGAGGTACTTGAGCTTAAAACATAGCAAGAGAGAGTCCTATCAGGTCAAGTGAACAGAGAACTAACCCACATTTGGTGGTTTACTGTTGGACAAGATCTAGGTCAGGAGGACCCACCAAGGAACATCAGCAGCAGCTTTCCCCTTCTCCAAAGCTCTCTGCTTTCCTCTTCCTTTCTTTGGCAATTGTTATGGATTTCATTCAGCTTTTGTAGCCTTCAAAGTGTGGAACAATGGTGGGACAGGGAGGCTCAGGAAGCTGGGGAGTAGCGACAACAGTGGACATTGTGTCCTTTTCCCAGCCCCACTGCCAGACACCCCTTCCCCTTCATTCCATCTCCAGGAAGTCTGACCTCTCTCTTGGGTGTTTTCCAGGCTGTTGATCTCCTCCTGCATCACCCTGCACCCAAGGGAAACCCAAGGCTGCAGATCCAGGCCTGGTGCAATGCACCAGTGAGGCAAAATGTCTTCCCCTGTTGAGTAAAAGAAGAGCCTTGGGAGCAAAATGACATGAACCCCTGTCCTGAGAAGATGCCTGTCCCCTCTCCTCTCCTCTCTCACCATGGTCTTGCTGTGTTTCTGGGGCTCTGGAGCTCTGCAAGTCCCTGGGCAGGTATGTGGACGCCCCTACGGTGATGGGTCGTGGCCATGGGGTGCCTAGGAAATGATGGAAGGAACCCAGAGAGCACCCAAAAGTTAAGGATGGTGCTTGGAGCAGGGACACACTGCTAGTTTGTCCCCTGCCCTACATGACCCCTAGATGCAGAAGGAGTCTGGGAAAGCCTTTGGGAGGCTGCAGGTCCATGGGCTTGGACAGGGGCAACCAGCAGGAGCTCTGCAGGAATCTGTCCCATTCAGCATATGACAGGAGAGGCAGGGGGACACATTTGGGGGGATTCCTGGAGGGCAGCTGAGGGTTTTTAGCAATGCTGACAAAGGTGCGTTTCCTTTAGGTGCTTTTCAGTAGTCGCTTCAGTTCCTGTGCTGGTCGTGCCTCAGCAAACTCATTTCAAAGCATGTCCAGGGGCTCAAAACATCGGAAGAACTTGGGATGGAGATGATGCCAACTCCACATCAGCACATGAAGTGGTGCTGGGTGGTGAAACCCAGGGCTTGGAGACATCTGTACATCAAACTCACCTGGGCTTTTTGGGGAGGCCAGCTGAAATGCCTCCTGGCTGCCCCAGGCCAGCTGGGTCGTGGCCCAGAGTTATTTACCTTGTCTCCTTCGCTCCGTGGCAGTGAGCGAAGTCCAGTTTGGGTTTGGGGGGGAAAGAAAAAAGAAGGAACACTTTGGAACGTGTTCTTGCCTGCACTGATTGAACAGGGAGGTGTGTGTGAGAGCCCTCGCCCTCTCCCCGTGTGCCCCCCGTTTGCTGCAGGGTCACTGCAAAGCAAAATAAAAGGGGTTGGCTTTAGCAGCCCCTGTCTCCATCACACCCAAGGGCTGCGGATTTAGGGCTTTATGGTGCCCTTGGCAGACACGGGTGTGATTAGAACACGACGCAGAGGAGAGGTCTTATCTCAGTCCTCAGCAGGGATGAGGAGCCAGGGTGATTAAGAGGGATGGCAACGGCCACCACAGACCAACGCTGGGCTTTGTGAGGGGGGAAGGAAGCAGCAGATGGGGGGGATGAGAGCAGCAACAACGAATGCAGTTTTCCTGAGTGCTTACTCATGCCCCTTCCTTTTCCCTGGGGTTATGATGACAAGGCAGGAGGATGCAGGAGGAGAAGGATGTGTGGCTACCAGGTTTCAAGCCGTGTGCCCCCCCCACAGTTCATTAAACCCCAGCTCCAGATCCTTCCCCACATCATGTTGACCTGGTCCCTTTATTATAGATCATTTGGAGGTGCTTGCATGAGGGACTTAAAATCCCTCCTTGGGCATCATGGTGATGGAAGCTGGGTGAAATGGCTCCTTTTTTATTATCATTATTATTTTGGCAATGATGCAACACCTGGGCCCAAGGGGATGGTGGAAAGATGCAATCACAGTAAAATAGGAAAGACTGGAGAAGGCGGGCTCAAAATCCAGAGCCTGTGGCAAGACTGGTGCCTCCGAGCTGGACAGGACTGGGCAGGGTGGAGGAGACAAAACAAGAGGGGATAGGGGCTGTGCTCTCCTGGCACCCTGGATTGATGGTGTAAAGTGAATACAAGGTGCCCAGGAGGATGGTTTTGGAAGTATGAGGACACAGCCAGCACAGACTGGGGTGATGTGCTGATTGGAGAGAGGGGGGTTATTTTGGGGGTGTGTGGCAGAGGGACCATGCTGGTGTCTCACCCCAGAGGGGTGCCTGGAGGTGGCAGCCACCGTTTCAGGGCACAGCGGTGCAGGGGAGGGCTCTTCAGCAGGAGGTTGCATAGAGGGTGCAATGTTGAGGGGGTGACAGGGGGCCATGTGTCATAGAACCAATCATAGAAACATTCAGGTTGGAAAAGCCCCTTGGGATCACCGAGTCCAACCATCATCCCTGCTCTACAAAGCTCTCCCCTCAACCACATCCACCAACACCACATCCAAACCACCCTTCAACACACCCAGGGATGGTGACTCCACCACCTCCCTGGGCAGCCTGTTCCAGTGTCTGACCACTCTTGCTGTGAAAAACTGTTCCCAATGTCCAGTCTGAACCTGCCCTGGTGCAGCTTGAAGCCCTTCCCTCTTGTTCTGTCGCTAATGACCTGTGAGAAGAGACCAGCACCAGCCTCTCTACAATGACCTTTCAGGTAGAGACTGATGAGGTCTCCCCTCAGCCTCCTCTTCCTCAAATTAAACATTCCCAGCTCCTTCAAGCGTTCCTCATCAGATGGATTCTCCAGGCCCTTCCCCAGCTTCCCTACCCTCCTCTGTCCTCACTCCAGCACCTCAAGATCTCTCTGGAATTGAGGTGCCCAAAACTGGACGCAACACTCCAGGTGTGGTCTCACCAGTGTGTCCATGTGCTGTAGGGTGTTTGGGGGGACAACACCTGGGGGGCCTGGCTGCAGCTCCGGGGGGCTCCGTGTCACACCATCCCACGGGGCTCAGGGGGGGTCC
Source organism: Apus apus (assembly GCF_020740795.1). Taxonomy (NCBI): domain Eukaryota; kingdom Metazoa; phylum Chordata; class Aves; order Apodiformes; family Apodidae; genus Apus; species Apus apus. The sequence continues at coordinate 113,157,269 of NC_067285.1, read as the reverse complement.
CTGAGGTCTTTGTCACCCCGTCCCAGGGAAGTCCACGACACACCGCTCTGAGGGGCTCTGCGGGGGGGTTGGGGGGGGTCCGCGTCACACCGCTCCGAGATGGGGTTTGGGGGGTCCGTGTCACGGGGTCCCGTGGGGCTCCAGGGGGGGGTTCGGGGGGTCCGTGTCACGGGGTCCCATGGGGCTCCGGGATGGGGCTCGGGGGGTCCGTGTCACGGGGTCCCTTGGGGCTCCAGGGAGGGTTCGGGGGGTCCGTGTCACGGGGTCCCGTGGGGCTCCGGGATGGGGCTCGGGGGGTCCGTGTCACGGGGTCCCGCGGGGCTCCAGGGGGGGTTCTGGGGCCCGTGTCACGGGGTCCCGCGGGGCTCTGGGGGGGCTCGGGGGGTCCGTGTCACGGGGTCCCGCGGGGCTCTGGGGGGGCTCGGGGGGTCCGTGTCACAGGGTCCCGCGGGGCTCTGGGGGGGGTTCGGGGGGTCCGTGTCACGGGGTCCCGCGGGGCTCCGGGATGGGGCTCGGGGGGTCCGTGTCACAGGGTCCCGCGGGGCTCTGTGGGGGGCTCGGGGGGTCCGTGTCACAGGGTCCCGCGGGGCTCTGGGGGGGGGGGTTCGGGGGGTCCGTGTCACCGGGTCCCGCGGGGCTCTGGGGGGGGTTCGGGGGGTCCATGTCACACCGCCCGTGGGGCTCCCAGGTGGGGTTCGGGGGGCCCGTGTCACGGGGTCCCGTGGGGCTCCGGAGGGGGGTTCGGGGGGTCCGTGTCACAGGGTCCCGTGGGGCTCCGTGGCGGGGGGGGGGTTCGGAGGGTCCGTGTCACAGGGTCCCGCGGGGCTCTGGGGGGGACTCGGGGGGTCCGTGTCATGGGGTCCCGCGGGGCTCCGGGATGGGGTTCAGGGGGTCCGTGTCACAGGGTCCCGCGGGGCTCTGTGGGGGTCTCGGGGGGTCCGTGTCACCGGGACCCAGGGGGCTGCGGGGAGGGGTGTGCGCGGGGTGGGTGGGGGGTGCAGGAGCTGGACGAGCCCACGCGTTCCGGAGGGGGGATGAAGAACCCCCCGTAACCCCCCTCCCTCCCTCCCCCCCGCCCCGCTCTGCGTGCACCCAGCCGCTCCCTGCGGCAGGAAAGCCATTCCAGCCCCTCTCCGTGTGGGAGAAGGAGGAAGCCGGGCTGCATCCCGCCGGGAAGAGCTCTCTCCCTCACCCCACCCCCCCCCCATCCCGGTGTTGGTGCGGGCCGGGCGGGGCGCGGGGCCTGTTGGCGGCTCCTCCCTCCCTCCCCTCAGCGCTTCGCGGTCGCCATGGCGCTGTGCGGCCGCTCCCCGCTCCTCCCGCCGGCCCCGCGCCCCTCGCCCCGCCGCCCCCGGGCCGCCCGGGCCTTCGTCAGGTAACGGGGGAGGGTGTCGGTGAAAAGGGCTGACAGGGGTTTGGGGGTGGGGGTTTTTGGGGGGCTGGGAGTGGGGGGGGGGGGGGGTGGGAGGAGGCCGGGCCGGGTGTTGAGGGGGTTCTGAGGGGATGAAGAAGGTTTGGGGGTGTTGTAAGGGGGCTGGGGGGGGGGTGTTGAGGGGTGTTTGGAGGGGTTGTGGGGGGAGCTGGCGGGGGAGGGGGTTGGGGGGAGATAAGAGAGGGGATTTGGTGGGGGAGGGGGATGTTGGGAGAGGTGTGTGTGGGCAATGGGGGGGGGTCGGGGAGGGATGAGGGGGGGGGGTCGGGGAGGGTGTTGGGGTGCGCTGGTGGGAAGGGGGAGGGGGGTGGGAGGGGGGTTAAAGGGCTTCGGAGGCGCTGGGGTGGGCGAGAAGAGAGGGGTTGGGGGTGTTGAGGTGTCGTGGTGGCCAGGGGGTGCTGCAGGGGGGGTTTGGGGGGTGCTGCAGGGGGGGGGTTGGGGGGTGCTGCAGGGGGGGGGATTGGAGTCGTGAAGGGGGGTTGTGGGGGGCTGGAGCGTGAGGAGCGGCGTTTGAGGGTCTGGGCTGTGGGGAGAAGGGCTGGGGCGTGATGGGGGGCTGGCTGATTTTGCCGTCTGGCTGCCGGGGGAGAAGCGTTGGTGGCCTTGGCAGGGACCTGCCGCGGCCTCGCGCGTGGAGGGATAGGTGAACCCCAAAACCCCGCTGGAGGAGGGTGTGTGGGAGGCTGTGACAGGCTGGGGGACAAAAAGAGGGGTCTGGGGAGGGGCTGGTCTGGAGGGAGCGGGTTTAGGGTGCTGTGGCTGTGGGGGAGCTAAGCATGGGGCTGGTTAGGGAGGGGATGGGTGTGGGGCTGCTTTGGAAGTAGGGAAAAAGGGCTTGGAAAAGGTAGGAAAGCTGAATGAGGGTAGGAAGGGCAGAGCTTTGGGACGGGTTAAGGGATAATGGAAATAAAGGAGTTTTTATGTTTGTGTGAGCACTTGCTGGGTGGCTTGTGCAGAACTGCTTGAGGGTACAAAGGCGATCACATTCTCTGAGCATCGGAAATATGGAGGATAAAGCTTGACAAGAGCTGGGACATGTTAGGTAATAGCATTGGCTCTGTGGGAGCTCGGGTGTCAGCTCAGGTATCCTTAGGTTGCTGGAGCTCTGTTTCCTCTTACAGACTTAAGGCACACCTTATGTGGGTATCTTAGGCTCCCGGGCATTATCTGAAGTGCCTCAGTATCACAAAGAACAACCCAGGAGCTGAAGTGCTTGATGCCTTCCATAGTTACAGCACAATACATGGAAACAGTCGCCAGCGTGAAGTCAGATAATAGAGTAATTGGGACATTGCATGTAAATGGCACGTAAATTTCATGCAAACACTTGGCCAAGCTACCAAGGTGGGTCTGTGTTTGCTGTGGGTTTTCAGTTCTGTAGTTATTGTGTACAAGAAGGGGAAAGCTGCCTGTGAAATGAGAAATCCTGCACTGCGAGGAAGAAATGGAGGTCGTTCTCTTTGCTTGAAATACATGAACATGGCTGTTCTGTGATGGTTCTGTTCTCTCTCTGCCTGCAGTTTAAAATTGAACTGGTCATAAGGGGGAAGGAAAAATGACGGGTTTGAGCCCATTTTTTTCACTGAATAAATTAACCTCGTTTGTCTAGAAAGACCTTAGTATTTGCTTATGGCAGGAAAGTATCTCAAAATTCATGATCAGTAACAAAATGCCAAGATGGTAAAATGCAAGCTGAGAGAGAAAATGGTTTCCACTCAAGCCCCTTTCCTTACGAGTGATTTTTGTAATCTGAGATCCTGTTGTAGAGTTGTCATGAGAAGATTCAGACTCTCTGTGAACATCTGCAGGCTTTTGAGCTCCACTGGGAGATCCAGACAGCATCTGTAATTTGGCATGTTTGTAGGAAGCATGCCATCCTTGAATTTTTTTTCCTCCTCAACATTTGTTCTTGTGCAGTTTTTTTTTCTTTCTTTTTCCAGGCCAGATGGAGGCAGGGGAGCCAGTGTTTGCAATAAATTTCCCAAGCAGTCAGCAAGATACCAGGCAGTTAATAAAAATAACTTAAAACAAAACAATCCCTTACCCTCCTCCCCCCACCCCCAAGTCCCAAACAGGAATGGAAAAATTCTTAAGACTATATAAAGAATAGAGAAACGGCCAGAGATAATTCTTGGAGTTCTTCCACGTACTTCAGAGTTTTGGTCTGCTGGATGGTGTGTTGGGAGCTGGGGTTTGGACCCTCAGCATTTGAACAACAAAAGCAAGTCAAGAATGGTTTTGTAAATAAAAAACAAACAAACAAACAAACAACAAAACACAACCCAAACTTGAACTGAGAGTATTGCCCAAAAAAGGGTTTGCCTTTTTAGAGGGTGATGTCATGTTTCATGTGTCTGTGTTTAGTGGTAAATGAAGCTTCCCTTAAGAGTACATGCATTTCTGAACAAAATTTCTCTTAAATGCTTCGGTTAAATTTCACCATCTAAAACCAAAGTACATTTGTTCTGCTTAGAACCATTTTGTGTTACCTTTATGTAAATGAGGGTAGGCAGAATTTCCTTCTTAATTTGCTGCAGCCTAACACAGATGAATTCTCACCGTGTGTCAGTGTGGGGACATGCAAAATAATTCCTTGGGTCCATTTTTATGTTGCCTCTGCCTCTACGCCTGATATTCTCATCCTCTTAACCATTCTGGTTTTAATCACATAGCTGTTAAGCATGTGGCTTCTTTCCTGCAGCTTCAGAGGAGCAGTCAGAGGGGTGTTTGGGAGCATGGTGGTGCAGGGATGAAAGAGTAGTTGTGGTTTCCCAACCAGTTTTAGCAGGGGACGTCTCCGTGTTGAAAGATTAACAGTTTGTATCCGTGTCTTCCTTATGTAACTATGCTGAGGTTCAGGATTTTGTAATAGCAGAATTTCACTGGCATTTTTTTTAGGGAATGTGTTGTATTTTAACCATGCAAAGAGAGAGCTAATTCAATTTTCTGACTTAGAGGATGGGGAAAAAAAAAAAATAGGGAATATGTGAATCCTTGAATATGGGTGGGTTTCTACCAAGTTAGGGGTCTGTGGAGTGCTAGGCTGCAGCCAAAGTTACTAGGAGTGTGAGACCATATGGCTGATATGAATAGAAAGGTAAAAGAGATGCTTGGGAAGGAAGAGTTGCCAAGGGGAGGAGCAGATGGATTGTGTTAACTCTGCTGCCTGGGGAGCTGCAGCTGAAGTTACCCCTTTGCCATCGTTCAGCTCAAACTGGTGACAAAGCATCTGGCTTCCTGCTTTGTGGCTGCAGTGGTTGAGATCCAGTAATGGGCTCTGAAATAAATTTAGGCACTGCAGCTTAACTTCTGGTTTCTGCTGAAGTGCTGGGCGCTTGCCTTGTCCTTCTGATCCGAGGTGGATGGCAGAGTAATTACACTCCAAATGCTAGTCTTAAAGCATTTTCATTTTCTCAGGTTTTTTGGGGGAAATAGTTGGCATCCTCGATAACATGCTGCAATGTAAGAAAGTGAAAATAGAGAGCTGGTTTTTGTAAATCAGTCCATTTAATAGAGAAGGCCTGAAGGCTGCAGGTCTGACTGGCACTTGTGTGTGTAGCTGATGGGCAAACTAATTTGATGGCACCCATGGAAGAACTTCCTTTCAGCTCATGAGCTTCAGCTGAGTATTGAGGCTTTCTTAATAAGTGCTGCAACTGTTCAGGTGTGCTGGAGATCCTCAACAAGTTGGTAATTTGCAAACGGCATCACACAGTCCTAAACATTTAGGGAGAAGAGATTTGTGCTTGGCCAACAGGAAGCAGGGGAAGAGACTTTTTACCAGGGTGTGTAGTGAGAGGACAAGGGGAAATGGATTGAAAGTGGAAGAGGGGAGATTTAGGTGAGCTATTATGAAGAAATTCCTTGCTGTGAGGGTGGTGAGACCCTGGCCCAGGTTGCCCAGGGAAGCTGTGGCTGCCCCATCCCTGGCAGTGTTGAAGGGCAGGTTGGATGGGGCTTGGAGCAGCCTGGGCTGGTGGGAGGTGTCCCTGCCCATGCAGGGGGGTTGTGACAGGATGATCTTGAAGGTCCCTTCACACCCAAACCATTCTACAATTCTATGAAGAAGCAAGGAATTTCGTCCAGTAGAATGTACAGAGTTGAAATGTCTTCCTTTGCATCCAGTTTTAATATTTGCTACTTACTATTATTGAATATGCCAAGTGTTTTTGAAGTTGCTACTTCTCCTACTTACTGTCAAGTTCCCCATGTTCATTGCAGAGAAATCTTGAAAATAGCTGGAAAATTGTAATGTATTTTAAGGTGAGAGAATCTCAGTGTCTTCTGTGAGTGTCAAGCAGTGAAACGGTTATTTTGGTGAGCTAAGACAAAAACCCCAAAGGAACTGAGAATGTATTAAAGCTGGATACAAAGTTTCGATTCAACTTGTTAAATTAAATACAAAGTTTCAAATCAAATTGTTATTGTTCAATTAGATACAGAGTTTCAGATCAACTCTTTATTGTTTGACCTAGATACAAAGTTTCAACTCAACTGCTTTTGAAGTTCATGACATGCTGAGGGTCTTTAACTCAGTTTGACTTCTGAGTTCTGTTGTCACCAATAAGGCAGGATGGGAGTGTGAGAAATCCTGTACTCTAATATAAGCAGACAATAATATTTCTGGGAGGATTTGTGAGGTCAACAAAAGGCCCATGAAAAATAAACTTGATTTTATTTTTGGGGGGGGCAGAGTGGAAACAGATGGTAGTAACAGCAGGTTAACAAGAAGTGAGATTTGAAAAAAAAAGAAACTGCTTTATCTTTCTCTTTAATTTATTTATTTTTAAAAAAATCAAGTGTTTAGGGTTAAAACCAGTGTCTGCTTTAGGTAGACAGCACGAATCTATTCAAGCCGTGCCCTGAAGGTGAACGTGAGGATTTGCACAAGCTTGCCAGGGGTGTCTCCGATTTTCCCCCTCGTTTGCTGGTATCTGTCAAAGCTTTGCCACGTGGGGGCTTTTAAGGCCTTTGTGGGGGAGGAGCAGAACATCTGCCAGTATGAAGCAAAACATACTCAAGGCAGTGCAGTCCCTCCTTTGTCAGCTGAATGGCACGTTGAGCACAGCTGAGGCCATCCCGGACGGCTGGCGAGGCAGCCTGTGGGAATCGATCAGGAATCAATCAGGGATCAACGCTGGGATCGTTGCTGCCTTAGCACCCCTGGATTACAACAAGCAGCTTGTTATAAATTCACAGCCAGCAGCAAGGGATGCAGAAAAAAAACGTAACACGATGTGGAGATGTAAATGAAATTAAAATACTCTGTGGAATTATTTAAAAAAAAAAATGGGTTCTTTTTTCTTGAAGCACTTTTGTGGATATTCTCTTTATTTGCCAACGTTCATGGCTTGCAGCCCCTTGTCTGTTGCTAAGTTGTGACAGGCTACACTGTTGTAAAGCAAAGTACTTTGCATAATTAGCATGAAAACGTGAACAGATGAGCATTAATTCTTAGAAGTTAATGATTGTCAATTATCTTCCCCTTTTCTTTGGATATAGTCCAAGATTAGCAGAATATCAAGTACCTCAATATATAGTTTCTTAATTGGCCCAAGCACAGTTTATTGCCAGATGCTGCTCCAAAACATGGCTTTGCCTTCTGACCTGCTTTCATCAGCAGTCAGATCAGCTTGCTGATGTTGGAAAGCATTATTTTTTTAATTCCTGGGCTGGAGTTTGTTTGGATCTGTAAGCTGATCTGACTTGACACAGGGCTTCAAGATTGTTGGAGCATATACAAAGGCAGAGAGAAGGGCCAGGCCATCCCCTGCAGCACTGTGAGCTCTTACAGGGGCTGAAGATGATGCAAAAATTGCCTGTTCTGCTCCAAGCTGTGTGTTGGGAAACTTCACCTACTTCAACTCCTTATCCTTTTCTAAAGCAGCCTGGTTGCCTGTGATTGTCTCTTTGGATGTGGTTGGGATAGACCTGGTTTGAATCTCATTATAGTCCAGGAATTTGGGGGTTCCTTAGGAAGTCTTCATGTCATTGTTTTCTGAACACACCTGGTTTTTCAGCATCGAGCTGCTGTAAAATGGAGTCGTGGTTATGAATGTGGATAGAGCCACAAAATCCAGAAAGGTGTTCCGAAGCCTGGAGGGTGATGTTGTGTAGAGGTCCTTTGCTGCTTCTGCTTGAAATGGTGTTACTGTGGTGAAATGAAAAGGAATAACATGTCAGTACCCTTGCTAGGGTGCTTGCTTTGGAGACGGGAAAAGTCACGGAATTTTGTTCCCAGGACAGTTTCTTTGTTTTTGTCAGATGGCTGTTTAATGTGCAATGCAAGAAAATGCCATTTTTCCCCCTCTGACTTTATACACAGTTTAGCCTGTATTGTTTAAAAGCATGTAGTAAGAATTCTAATTATTCTCTTCAGTATTTCTGAATAATGTCTTTCTTCAGACACAGAAGTCTTCTGTTTTTAGTGTCAGCCTTTGAATGTAGTGATTTATACACACTTTGAATGACATGGAAAATATTCCTGTGAAGAAGCTTGTTCAACAATTTCTTTCATAGAAACCACTAGTTTAAGCGAGGGAAGGAAAAAGACTCTGCTGAAGACTGTTTTATATTAAGCTTGAAATAAATAAACATCTTTAGGGTCATACATCTCATTAAGATACGAAGATTGAAATAAACGTCTTTAGGGTAATATATCTCATGAAGATATAACAAACATGTAAGTTGTGCTTTTTCCTTTTACGTCAGGACTTTCTCCTGGAGGAAATGGATCAGTGACATTCAGCTTCACTTGGCAGAAATTTCTTAGCAGCTAAATCTGAGATTTTTATATATTTTAAGGGATGAACCAAGGTTGTTGTATCTGTGAAAGATACTGAAAGTAATTCCTGGAGAGTAGAATTCCTAACGTTAAATCAAAACTTGAGGGGGGGAGAAATAGCCAACCCAGAACAACCATACAAGTACTTTCCTCCTCTAGTTCCTTTCCTCTTCCCCTCGTCCCCCCAACTTACTTGACCAGATAGAAGAATAGTTTCACAGAGTTTAAGTCAACAAAAAATCTTGTGTATTTTGCTTTGCTCTGATCTTGTTGCATTAGGTCATTACACCAACTTTTTTTTTGGGTGCAAAATGTATTTGACAAGGTCTCCCTTTTGTCAAAGTTGATAGTTTGAAGTTAAAATTTAAAGATCATAGGAATAACTTACCTTGTATCATACAGTAATATTTTTTTTTAATCAGTGAGAGTATCTGCTCCCACAAGTTGCTTACAAGGAGTTTCTGTATTTGTTTTATGTCAAATTTAGTCCTAACTGTTCCTTTCTTTTACAAGTCATCAGTATAGAGGAAAAAAAATGTTAGCAAACTCAAGGTATGTGTTAATGCTGTGTTTATAAGAGGTTTTAAAAATGTTTTACAATCCAGACAAACCTGTCTTTGACTGGAGAATTACTTAAATTTGCCTTGAGCATAGAAGTTGAACACCAGTAGTGGAGGGATATTTACATCGTGTTTCTGAGAGGAGTTTATAGAAAAATCTACCCTCTTGAGCCTTCAATAGGGAAGGATTCCTTATACTTTTTTTCTGATGACAGTTTCTGTTCCCACTCTGAGCAGAAGCAGGGAGATGCATCCTCTGATAGGGTAAATGTTTAATAAAAGTCAGTCTGGAAGCTGCTGCTTATGCCACCACTGAAGTCCCTGTGCTGGTTCTCACAAGTGCTCTCTGTCTGTCCTCCAGGGAGCCTGGGGAAGCCTGGGTTGCTCTCAAACAGCCCCTTGCAGATTTGTTCAGAGGCGTTTGTGTTCTCATGCAGGCTTTGTCTGTACATAGATTTGCTTCCATTTTCTAGTGGTTTACAGTTTGCAATTCTATTTGCCTGCAGCTGGTGCTTAAATAACTGCTGGCTTGTTTGCATGCTCACAAATGCAGTTAGTCAAATTTGGTTCCACTCACCTTGAAGAGTCTAGTGAGTTTTTCTGCTCTTAATCTTGTGACATGAGAAGTATAAAAATACAAGCATTTTACAGCTTGCCATAGTGGGTCAGCTCACACCTAGCTGGTGTTTAATGATGGGACAGAAGTCTTCCAGGTTAAGGTACAAAACCTTAAATTTGGAGACCTGTGAGATTTGGTTTTAGGTTAGGTTTTAAAGAACAAACAATTAGAAGTTGCTAAAATGCGTCATGTAAAGTTCAATGTTTCTTTCACAGACTTCATAGCATCACCTGCATGGGCAACATCTTCTGGTTTCAGAGAATCATAGAATGGTTTGGGTTGGAAGGGACCTTCAAGATCATCTAGTTCCACCCCCCTGCATGGGCAGGGACACCTCCCACCAGACCAGGTTGCTCCAAGCCCCATCCAACCTGCCCTTCAACACTGCCAGGGATGGGGCAGCCACAGCTTCTCTGGGCAGCCTGGGCCAGGGTCTCAACACCCTTCCTGGAAAGGATTTCTTCCTAATGTCTCACCTAAATCTCCCCACTTTCAATTTCAAACCATTCCCCCTTGTCCTCTCACTAAAGGCCCTTGAGTACCTTTAGCCTTTTAATCTTTGCTTTCATCAGTGGCTTTAATTTCTCTTTCTGTATCTAAGACTAAATCAAAATATCTATTCATCCATAGGGTGCACTGTGAGACAGTACAGTATATAACATGAATTGGGGATTTTCAGGGAAATAGAAGAATTGAGGGATCCAGAACTCAAACAGGCAACTGAAAATTGGGAAAAAATAAAACTGGAGTGGGTAGCACTGAGTTTGTACTCGCTATGAAAGTTTCTTCCAATGTCTGTCCTTTAATGTGGGTGTTTGAATTGCACTCAGATGAGCTATAGTGTAAACCTTTCGTGTTCATTCTGTCTTTCAGAGAAAGTAGAGCATGATAATTGTAGTATTACTGAAAAGATCTATTTGCTTTTTACTTGGCTTAAGTAACTATGAAAATAGGAATTCTTGTTTATTTGAGCAGATCATAAATTTAGCTCTGTTGCAGTGTTGCTGTAAGAGACGTTTGTTTCCTAGAGCTGAACAGCTCATAGTTATATAAACAAGACTATAAACAAGCAAACACATTCCATTATATCAGCAGTAAAATTTCTTGTCTTCTATCTGTATTAAAACAAGCTCATGAAATGTTGCCTGGAAGCACAAATTGTATTGCTCTCTGTGTGGTTATTGTAGCTGATTTCTTTTTGCCTGCCTTAAAGATGCATATTGGACAACTAAAATAAACTTTAAATAATAATTAATTTTGATAAAGCAAATCTTGGCAAGACTTGGTTTTATTTCATTTCTTTTTAATGTAGATTCTCGAAGATTATACTTCAGGCTTATAACTTAACTGTTCACTTTAGAAAAATGTCATGGGTTGAATATAGAAGTCATGAGAAAGGTGATGTGAATGTTAGTAAAATGATCTAGGTATTTCTTTGGGTATAGAGCTGGAGGTGCTGGACTCATCTTTTGCCAACTCCTCTTGGGGTGTAGGAGGTGCTGCAGACCCTTCCCTGGGCAGCTCTCCACCTGGGCATCCCCTGCCCTGTGTTGCTTTGCTCTCTGCTTTTCTGGTAGAGAAAGGAGTGGTTCTGGCTTGGTGAGAAGACAATTGAACAGGATTTTTTTGCTCGAGGTTAGAGATGAACAGGACACTTGGTTAGAAGGTGTAGTTATGGGTTCTAGTCTTCTCTCAGAGCTATGGGCTTGCAGTTGACAGAAATAACTAATCTGGGGGTGTTTCGATGCAGATTTAAATGTATTTTAAACAACAGATACCCAAGTTAAACTGTGTCTGCTTAGTTTATATAATGAAGAAGAAAACTAGGTCAACTCCAGCCTACCAAGTTTGAGCACTTGAAGACACTGACCTTAAGTGTGAATTCTCTTCTCTTTTGCAGCTGCAGCCGACTTCGAAACATTCAGAGTATCCTGACACAGAGCAGCAAATCTCAGCCTGATGGAATCCTTTGCATTTTAGGTTAGTTTTAACCTTTTTCCTTCCCTTTTGTTCTTACTGTGCCATGTAGGAAAGAGACCATGAGTTTCAGAAAGATGAAGATGGTCTCCTCCCTCCTGCTCCAAGCCCGAGCTCTGTTTCTCAGGGCTATCTGGTTGTTCACTCTGTTCTCCCTAAATAATTCTTAGGCATATTTACTGATTTCAGGCAAACTTGCTATGACAGTGATGATACTAATGTTCTTCTAAGCCTTCTGAAAATGAAGTGGCTGGGGATAAGAGAGAATTCTTGTGAACGTCCAAATTGAAGGAAAGATGGGGAGACTTTAATCCATATCACAGATTCATAGAATGGTTTGAGTTGAAAGGGACCTTCAAGGCCATCCAATTCCAACCCCCCTGCCATGGGCAGGGACACCTCCCACCAGCCCAGGTTGCTCCAAGCCCCATCCAACCTGCCCTTCAGCACTGCCAGGGATGGGGCAGCCACATCTTCTCTGGGCAACCTGGGCCAGCATCTCACCTCCCTCACAGCAAAGAATTTCCTCCTCATGTCCAACCTAAACCTCCCCTCCTCCAGTTTTAATCCATTATTCCTTGGCCTCTCACTACAAGCCCCTGTCCCAAGTCCCTCCCCAGCTTTCCTGGAGCCCCTTCAGGCACTGGAAGGTGTTCTAAGTCTCCCTGGAGCCTTCTCTTCTCCAGGCTGAGCAATCCCAACTCTCCCAGCCTGTCTCCAGAGCAGAGCTGCTCCAGTCTTCAGATCATCTATTTGGAGTAAACATCAAGCTGTCTGTGCAGTGTGTGCTGGCATAAAGCTTAAGGTCAAAGGCACATGTGCTGGAGCTTGTTCCCCTGTGTAGGTGGGAAGTGGAAGGGATTAAAAGGTGCTGAGGATAAAGGAGTGGAAAAGATGACAGAAGCAGCAAGGTTAGAGATCATGGTGTGCAGAGCTACCGAGGGCAGTTGGTTGAGAGCAAGCTTGATTTATAAGAGGTGCAAGGAGGGGGAGAATGATCAGAAAACTGACAAAATTAATAAAACCTGAATTTAGGGGGAAATGAGGTCTTGCTTCAGGAGAAGTAATTAAAAATGCATTTAAAGAGTTGTGTGAGAAGCCTGAGAAGCAGTTTTAAGTTAGATGGTGGCATATAAACAGCATGTAGTTTCAGTGCTTGATTTCTTCTGGGGTTGGGAGAAAAGGGTGATACAAAATAAAGCAACATGCAAGTGTGCTGTAGGAAAGGAACAGGGTTTTTGTGCTGCTTTAATGTAATTTCTGTGTCTGCCATCAACTCTTGTTCCTTCCTATATATTCAGCATCAAGATATTAAAGGAAAAATTCAGGAATGATGATTGAAATACTCCAGAGAATAGGACTAAGGAGTGATTGTTTAAATAATGTATTAGATTTCAAGGCAGAGAAATCTAATGCAGCCCTAAAGAAGCTGTGTGGAGTAATGGGCTTGCATTAAGAAATTATACAACATCATGCTGGTTTGTGTTTTTTGTTTTTTTTTTTTAAAGTGATATAGCAAGAGAACTTGAAGAAGCTTACGTATCAAAACACAAAAAAATTGTGTGTGTAACCTAGTTCTCTTTTGGTCAGTGCTCACTGTAAAACATGACCCTTCCCATTCCACATTCTCTAGGCTAAGAGTTTAAGAAGCCTTGGGCTTAGTATTGACTTTACAGCTAGAAGGTCTGTAAGGTCACTGTGCCAACCTTCCAATGAAACTTAATCAGACAGGATAAAGTACTTGGCTTTGCCTTTGCTAGCCTGATTTCATAGTTTTTGTCAAGCTGTGTCATCTTGCCATTGATACTGCAGGAGTGCTTGGCTGTGTTTAACCCTGAAGCTGCAGCAAGTCCCAAGCAGAGAATAGTCATTGGAAATGGACAGCTTTAAGGGGAACTTTACAAGCCAAAGGAATGGCTTTGTGTAATCCTCTGTGAAATGTGGGGTGTTTAAGTTTGTGCATAAGACCATACCTCTTCATAAATAAGCATTTCTGTTCTGGATGTATGGGGTGTGTGTTTTGTTGTGAGACTTGTGCTTTGCCCTAATCTCTCTCAGCACCCACAATGGGACTCTTGTTGTCTGCTCTGACCTGTGTAATGTAGGCTACTGAATTTCTCACATAACTTCTGATTAAGCAGGCTTGTCACTCTTTTATAAATGCATTAAATCTGTCTTCAGATACAAGGGTCAGATGACGAAAAATATGTAGTCTTGCATTTTGAGTCCTGTTGACTTGTATGGAAAGCAGATACTTGTGGTTGGGTTTGTTGTTTTTTTACGCTCTGCATGTATTATTTCACTTGGCTTTCTTTAATGACCTAAAGTTAATATATTTCCCTCCCCCAACTTTAATTTTACATACTGGGCTGTGAGATAAAAGCAATAAAAATGTTCATATCTTCATTTCAAGTGCATGAATATTTATAGTGAAATTAAAATCAGCATTGTGAGGTTCCAAAGAGAGCCGAGAGCTGAGTAAGTGTTGATACAGTTATTTAAATGTAATTACAGCTGATTTTTAAGCAGAATTCTGCCATCTTATTTGAAAGTGGTGGAATGATAGCATTCCTGCACTCTTTGCTGGGGAGAAAAGGCATCAGAACTGGCAGGAAAAAGGAACTTGTAGGTTGGCATGTCAGATGTTAAAGGGCTGTGATGCCTCAGCTGGAGTGTGTTGCTGTTAAAGCTGCTAAGAAAACAGTATATCAAGGTACTTCAAAAACTAGTTTAGGTTCTAACTTAACTCTGGTGTTTCTTGCATCTTGCCATTCAACAGAGGTTTGCAGGTCAGAGTTTGGTTGGTCTGATTTTTGAGGGATGTTTTTAGTTTCAGCAGGGTATGTCTGTAGATCTGACTGCAGTAGCTTTTCTGATTGTAGCTCAAACTGTTTCACAGTTCAGCACAGCTAAGCTGAATTTTTACAGACCTTGATATTTACTTTCCATCCCTGAAGGGCACAGGATTACTTTACAGACAGTACCAGTAAAAAAATTAAGTTTATTTTATCTTGCTTCAGTTCATGTGTTGCTGCTTCTCTAGATCTTTATTTTCCCCCTCCATTATATCCACCCTACACAGAGCTCTTGCTCTTAGGATGGAGGAGAACCCTCACCAGCATTTTAGTAGTTGCATTTATTGTTCATCCCATTCCCCTGCCAAGGGCCTATTTTAATGATTATTGTGCTGCTTCTCTTAGCTGGCATGTTGGGGCAAGTGTCTCAATGGGATCTGTCCATTCTCTCCAGCCTCACCTTCCAGCTGCCTCCCTGCTGTCCCCAGAGCTCATGTGACAGTTCAATGAGTTAAGGAACAACTGTTCTTGATTTGGATACTCAAGGATGTGTCAGAAGTGCGTGGCTGGGACAAAAAGCAGATTTTTTTTTTTTCCCTGTGAGCTGTGTTTACATCAGCTCACCAACTGTGAAGTCTCAGAGATGAGGGCTGAGCTCAGTACTCTCCCTGGGCAAAAGGGGAGTCAGCCTGCGCCTGGACTGCTCCTCCTCTCTTTCCTCCCCACATGCCTTTTGCATCCGTGTTGGTGGTTGTTGGATATCTTGCACCCGCTCCATCTCACTGAGCAGGCAGATCCCCCCCCCCATATTTGGCCAGACGAGTTTTCTGCCAATTGAGCAAACTGAATCAGCTCACGGAGAGGTCAGATGAGCTCTGACTGCGGGAGAAGGAGGAGCAGGAATGGCTCTTCGGGCAGCAGCGAGCTTCGAGACCGACTCATTGTCTAGTGTAATTGTAGTTACACCCTTGTGATGGGTTGGGAACCGACTGGGAGTTACTGAACTCCCAGCTCAGCTGGAGGCAGGCGTGGGGGTTTCCTAATGAACAGCTTTCCCCATTGTTCTGTTGAGAGCTCCTGATGTGCCTTCTGGAGGTATCTCATCTTTGTCATTGTTCCATTTCCTGTTGATTTTCCGCTAACTATATCTGTTCATTTAACTCCATATGTTTCTGTAGAGCAGTATTAACCTCTCGGTTTGAAAGTTCCTGTAATTACTGGATACTTAACTCCCCCCCGCCCCCCACCCCCAAACCAACAAAACCCAAGTATTCTGTGGAGTTAATAGTTTTATAGTAAGCTAATGCCTTCCTTGCTAGCCTGTCAGTGTTCTGCAAGCTATAAATTTGCACATGGCCTCTATTGTAAGAGTTAAGCTTATCAGCTTGCCCCCCTTGTTTACATCTTTTTGTCTTCTCTTCCCCTCCTTCTGCCACTAACTGCAGAAGCAGGGGTTTGGTGTTTAGCTTTGAAGATCTTCTCTGCTTCAACCCTGAGGAGCTGCTGCACCCAGATAAAACCTCAAAATCTTCAAGTGATTATGACATCTTGGCCTTTTGTTTGTTTGTTTTGTGTTGGATTTTTTTTTGTGTCTTTGCGGACAATTTCTTATTTTTCTCCTGATCTTCCAGACTTGGCAATCATCTGTGCCTTTTTCTGCCTCACTGTTACTCCATTAGCCTGAGCACACCACCTTGGCTCTTCAGGCATTGGAGACCCAAGCAATGAGCCTGATAAGAAAATAAATACAAAGGCCTTTTTCATCCCTGCTGTTTGACCTGTAGTTGAGGGTGCCTTGTTAGATTAACATTTGATATGATGGGTGATGTTTGCTTGTGAAACACAAGTAATGCTGCTTGCAGAACAACTGATCTAGCAGCTTGCTGCCACTGGAAGGGACTTCTGCTTTGTGCCAGATTATTGCTCATCTGATTGCCTTTAGATGTTGCCACAGTCAGGCAAATAATCAGTGAAACAGATAATCTGCAGGACAATGTGTGTCTAGCTTTCCAAGGCTATAGCTGATTTCAAGGAGACTGATTACCTTTGAACAGAGTTCCCTAGAACAATGGGCTGGTTGTTTCCTGGAAGAAAGTTTCCAAACTTGATTATAATTAAAATCCTACCTAAAGATGGGGGCTTTGGCACTCATATCGGTGTGTTGAGTCCCACTGAATTCTAGATGACTTTGGTACACTTTTGTGGGGCTGGAAATGTAAAGGGAATAAAAAGAGACAGTGTTCTCCCTCTTCTGCTTTTGTGCCCACTCTCTCTCTGAATTGGGGGTTGGACTAGATGATCTTTTGAGGTCCCTTCCAACCCCTAGGATTCTATAATTCTATGATTCCCAGGTCCAGGGCAGTCTGGTTTTGCAGGAAACGATTGGCACAGCAAGGATGGAACATTGCAGCAGGGTGGGAAATGAGTGACTGGGTCTGAACATTCTTTAGTTCAGTCTTGTCAATGCCATTACCTGAGTTAAAGGTTGACTGCTAAGGCTCTCGATACTCAAGGGATGTCTTCTAAGATACAGAATTGTGACTCTTAAAAATTGCATCCTCCAAGGATTTATAGATGTGTGAATGGTGGGAGGTGAGTGCTAGAAGCTAGATAGCAGAGGAATGAGGATTCAAAGGTGTGGCAGGAAAGATTTTTGAGGAGTGAGAAAGCTGGGGCAGGAGTGATGCAGCTTTTCCCCCTTTCCCAAAACAGGTGAAGGAATGCAGTGCTAGAGTGTGGTGTTGGTGCTGATGATCATGAAGCCACGAGTAGGGAGCAGCACAATGGAGGTTCATGACTTCAGCACAATTTGAATTGTGATTGAATTTGTCTCTTCTGTAGCCTTACAGCAAATGTCAGAGGCCTTGGAATGTATGTGAACTTTCCAAAGGTTGGTTACTAAAGAAATGAGTGAGTTGATTAAGATGAGTTATTAAGTATCATAGAATCATTAAGGTTGGAAGGGACCTTAAAGATCATGAAGCTCCAACCCCCCTGCCATGAGCAGGGAACCACTAGATGAGGCTGCACAAAACCTCGTCCAACCTGGCCATAAAAACCTCCAGGGATGGGGCATCAACAACCTCCCTGGGCAACCCATCCCAGTTCCTCACCATCCTTAGAGTGAAGAATTTCTTCCTAATATCTCACCTAAATCTCCCTTCTTCCAGCTGGAAACCCTTCCCCCTCATCCCATCACTCCCTGCCCTTGTTCCAAGCCCCTCCCCAGCTTTCCTGGAGCCCCTTCAGGCACTGGAAGGTGCTCTAAGGTCTCCCTGGAATCTTCTCTAGGCTGAACACCCCAACTCTCTCAGCCTGTATTCATAGAAGAGGTGCTCTAGGCCTTTGATCATCAAAGTATGAGTATTGATTAGTAATTAAGGATTCCTGAAAGGGGCCTACCAGAAAGCGGGGGAGGGACTTTTTTTGAGGGCTTGTAGTGAGAGGACAAGAGATAATGGATCAAAACTGGAGGAAGGGAAATTTAGGTGAGACATTAGGAAGAAATTCTTTGCTATGAGGGTGGTGGGACCCTGGCCCAGGTTGCCCAGAGAAGCTGTGGCTGCCCCATCCCTGGCAGTGTTGAAGGGCAGGTTGGATGGGGCTTGGAGCAGCCTGGGCTGGTGGGAGGTGTCCCTGCCCATGCAGGGGGTTGGAACTGGATGATTTTGAAGGTCCCTTCCAGCTCAAACCATCCTGCGATTCCATGATGATTCTCTGAGGGACTCAGTAGCTGGATGCAGACAGGCATTCAGCTGTTTGAAGTTAGCACTTTAAAGCTGAAACATGAATTTAAAAAAAAAAAGACAAAAAAAGACCTAATTTGTTTGCATTTTTGGTATGTTCAGGTGACTCGAGTTAGTTTAGCTCCTGATGCAAGTCCTGAATCCCAGACATCCAGGCTGTGTTATTACATTGTAAGTGTGTTGATCTTTCCTTTGGACAGTGGTAGCAAATCTTCATCTCTTGGCAGCCTTCCAGCTGTATCCTAATATAACTTGGTAGGAAAAGTTGACATCAGTGTTTCTGAGAAATTTTGTAGCTGTTGAGACTGTTTGACCTCTGTTCAAAGCGTGGATTTCAAGGATGTTGCTTCATGCATAGTTTTCCTTCTGAAGAAAACTTGATTTATTATAGTAAAATTAGGAATTATGACCTTGAGAGATGAAAACACTTCCTAAATCTGTGGCCTGTTTCCTTTTTTTTTCCCTTTCTTTATCTTTCTACTGTCTCTTCATGCTCCAGATCTTCAGTTCTTTTCATTGTATTTTTCCAGTGACCAGAAAAGACTTTCCTTGGAAGCTGTTAATATACCATATGCTTTGTCAAAATATCTTTTCATGATTTGTTAGAAGTCTGTGCTGGCTTTCTGGTGACTCAGGGATTGCACTATAATACTGATAAGCTAATGTTTAATCATGTATTCCAAAGCAGGAGATTTGGGTCACGGGTTTAGTTTGTTAGGAAGCTTCCATCAAGAACATATTAATTAGAAAGTGTACTGCATACAGACAGATGTTTCAGGTTGAATTACTAGGTGAAATTGAACTTTGGTCGATGCAGAGTACTGCAGAAAACTAGACTTTTTAATTTGTATTTTTATTTTTTAGATAATGCCTGTGCATTTAGGTCAAGAGGGAAATGTCACCATGTGGCAACGAGTTGCAAAACTCCTCTTTCCTTACCCCATTTTTCCAGTATGTTCAATGGGCAAAAGTGCCCACTGACTGTGAGGGAGTTAATACTCTTGTTTTAAACTTGTTTAGTAGAGAGCAAACCAAACTTTTCAGGTGTACAAAGTTAGGACAGGTAACACCTTACCTGTGGTTTTGCTTTTGCAGGGATAGATAGCAGATACAATGAAGGTTGCAGGGAACTGGCAAACTACCTGCTTTTTGGCTTGTATAACCAGAATAACAATGACTTTGAAAGAACTGGGTTTCCTGAAGAAGTTCTTGATGGTGAGTAACCTACTCAGCATTTCTACCTATTCTTCAGGCTTTTTTGGGAGGGAGGGTGAGCAGAAAAAGGGGCATGCCTCAAAAAAAATCAAGTCAGTAAGTCTCTAATTGTGTATATAAACCTGAAAGGATTCTGAAGAACACTGCTGAAGAACTCTAGTTTTTAACCACGTCCCCACTCCGTGAGAGATGTTCTAAATAATCCTTCCCAGATCTAAATACCTCCTGAAATGTTCTAAACTTAAACAAATACTGCCCATTATGAGAAGTCCTAGTTCAGTCATGGTGTGTATGTACATGTTATCAGTTATGGTGTGATCACACCTCCAGAATTCTTAAATATTAAGCTCCTTTTTACTTTATCATATTAACTAATTTTGGGGCTATCTGAAAGGTGGCCAGTCACCATGAACATAGATGATTACTCTCTTATTTGCATGAAATGCTGAATATAGAATAATAGAATGTCTTGGTTTGGAAGGAGCCCCTAAAGGTCATCTAGTGCAACCCCCCTACAATAAGCAGAGACATCTCACACTAGAACAGGTTGCTCAGAGCCCCATCAAGCCTGACCTTAAATGTCTCCAAGGGTGGGGCCTCCACCACCTCTCTAGGCAACCTTTTCCAGTGCTTCAGAACCCTCTATTAAAGAACTTTTTCTTAATGTCCAACCTAAATCTCCCCTTCTCTAGCTTGAAACCATCACCCTTTGTCCTGTTGTTGCATGCCCTTGTGAACATCTACCCCACGGGCTTCAGTGCTGGTTTTTATCTGGACCAACCTTCTGACGGAATATCTGGCAAGGGCAGCTCTAGTTTACAGTTTTGTAAGTGCTCTGTAAGGACTCATCTCTGACACTCTTGGCTTTCCAAAGGACAGGCTGATGCAAGTCCTGTGCAAGGCTTGAGAATAAACCCACAATTGTTCTGAACAGTAAGAAGTACTATTGTACATGGAACTGTATCTGGCTGCCAACTGTTTTTTAAAGAAGTGGGGAGTGATTGTATATTCAGATAGTTCAGCAGTTTTCCTTTAATGAGGTACATTACAGCAAAAAAGGTTTTCTGTTCAGTTTCTGTGGGTTTTTATAATTCTTCTGTTTGTGGAGTTGATGCTGTAATAATCTTTGTTCTGTTTGTTGCAGATATAATCATATTAATAAAACCTGACAGTGTCCATCTGTACTGTAACCCTGTGAATTATAATCATCTTTTGCCATATGTGGCACACTGGAGGAACTTGCATTTTCACTGTCTGACTGAAAATGAGGTAAGTGAAACATGAATGCAGATGAGAAATGCTAATGAACTTGCTAACAAACTGATACTCAAAGTGGAACTTTTCCTTAACATTCCTTCCACAAGTCTTTTTTTCTCTTTCATACTCAGCAGGGGTTGATCTGTGTATTGAAATGGCTATTAATGATTTTACTAACCTGTACAAGAATAATATTTTTAATACTTTGTATTTGCTGGAGCATGAAGACAAATTGCTCCCCTCTCCCACTAATTATTATTGCTTTCACATGAGCCAATGATCTTTTAATGAGGAAAAGCATGTGGCTTGTGAGAAATGGAGAATATGGATCAAGTACTACAGTCAACACTGAAATTTCCAAGGATAGCCTTAAGTGCTACCAAGGCAATGTTTTATGTGTTATATGCCAATAGTCTTAGAGTATTAGGAAGGGATGGCTTAGTAAGCCATTTAAAATCAGTACATTTTAATATGTATCTTAATTTTAACTTTCAGCTCTTCCTTTCAAGAGCTGTTAATCTCAGTAAGGAAAAAAGCTGAGTTTTCTCACTCTCTTTCATGGAACTGTGGTTACTAGATGTGAGTTTGATCATGCATTTAAAAGGCAAGGAATGCCTAGAAAATCTGTTTATCTGAGTGAAGTACTGTTAGAGGAGTAAAAACATGAAAAGGCTGTTGGTCTAGGTGTAGAAGAACCTTTTTATTCCAGTCGAGGCTGGAAATTCTTCCTAAATGCCATGGTGGGAAGCTTCCCCCTGTGCAGTTCTTTGTGGTTCTTGCTGTAAATTGGGGTTATACTGAGATCTGAGGGGTGTGGGTCAGGAGCCAGTGCTGATGCCAGTGGGTGAAATTGATGGAAGAATGAATGGGGAAATCAGGCAGAGAATTCTTTTGTTCCTTGGAGTTTCCAGCTTGAAAGTGATGGTAGGTTGATTGTGTTTTTATATGGCTCTTTGGTAGTTTAGATGACAGAATTACAAAATAATTCAGGTCAGAAGGGACCTCTGGAGATCATCTTGTCCAACCTTCTGCTTAAGACAGCATTAGAGTTGAGATCAGATCAAGTTAGTCAAGTTTTTTTGTAGTTGGATGTTGAGAGCATCCAAGGATGATGACTGTAGAACTTCTGTTGGCTGTCTGCTCCATCACCAAACTGTCGAGACAGTGTTTCATTTTGTCCAGTCTGAACCTCTCTTGTTTGAAAACACAGACTCACAGAATGCATTGGGTTGGTAGGAACCTTTAGAGGTCATTTATTCCAAGCCCCTTGCAGCGAGCAGGTACAAATCCTACCTTTTGTTTTGCATCCTGCCACTGCAGATAACTGCAAAGAGCCTGGCTTCACCATCTCAATAACACTTGTCTGGGTGTTGGAAGGCAGCTATGAAGTTCAGCTTTTGACTCCTCTAGGCTGAAGAAGCCTGAGTGTCCCCTTGTAGGACAAGTGCACCAATCCACCAATCATCCTGGTGGCCCTTCACTGAGCTTGTTCTGCAGGGCAACTCTCCAGCCAGTTCTCCCCAAGCCCTTAGCACTGCTGAGGGCTGTTGTGGCTGAAGTGCTATAGAATCAAAGAATGGTCGGGGTTGGAAGGGACCTCTGGAAATAGACTCCAATCCCCCTGCCAGAGCAGGATCCTCTGGGGCAGGTCACACAGAAATTAGTCCAAACAGGTCTGAAAGTCCCAAGAAAAGGAAACTCTACATTCTCTCTGGGCAGCCTGTCCCAGTGCTCCATCACCCTCACAGTAAAGAAGTTTTTCCTCATGTTGAGGTGGGACCTGACGTTTGGCCTCCTGGAAACTCATTCAATTGGTTGTGGCCTTTCAATTGAGCCAGTCTGGATCCCAGTGTCTTTCTTGTATGTGGGTCCCAACACTGGGTGCAGTTTCTAGGTCCAGTCCCAGGAGTGTTGCTCAGAGGGGGATAGTTACTTCATCTTAGGATGTAACCATCTGAGCTCCAGGTTAAAGCATGCTGTAGCAAAACCTAAAGCCTGGCTTCATGAGGTTTTTCAGTTGCCAAATCCCTGCTGAAAGGGCAAACCTTGAGGTAAATGTGACGGTGGTAAAACACGTGCCTTGTGGAATCAAGGCTGGAGTGGTTCCTAACACCCTGTTTGCACAACTGCAATCTCAGCTTTTGAATATTTAAGCTGCATCCGCTTATGGGCTTTCATATGATTTGTCGTGGTAAGTAGGAACCTTAATCACACAGCACTGGCTTGAAATAATGGTGTGGCTAGACAGGTAAACCATGTGCCTTGCTATTCGTGGAAACTGATGGAAAAGTTTGATTTCTGAAGTTGAAAATACAAGGTTTGTTTCATTACTGCTTCCTGGGAATGAGCCAAGCGATGCTCTCAGTCACATTTCTAATGGATAAGAATTGCCAGTTTCCTGGATTGCTTCTGAAAGAGAAACCCAAGAGTGTTGCTGTGTCAGGCTTTAAGTGCATCCTGTTTACAGGAGGATTGCCTCTAATGGCTTTAAAGCATCTTCTTGTTTTCAGACTAAGAATAAATTTTGCTGGCTGTTATAAAAATGAAACCAAAAAAGCTCAGGAGTTTTAGGAACAAGGACAGCAATTCCATCCCTGGCTCTGTGCAGCTCTTGATGAATCTGGCAAAACTTATAGCCTCTACTTCCTTTCTTCCTTCCTAATTTCCTTTAATTTGACCAAAGGAGTTTTAAGTGAGTATCCTCATTAGTGGTGGAAAAAACCATATTTTTAAAAAAATGCCCATTTTCAAAATGACCAAATCGGATAAATATTGAAAATTGATGCACACTGGGTGTTATGACTATACAGTTTCTGCAACAGGCTGCATTTATACCTGCACTAGCAGATAGTGAGCAAGCTTTTAACACCCTGCCAAAAACCAAGATCTTATTCTCGTGGCATTTTAAGTCTTGAGAAACTGTCAGTTGTTTGGGACTTGGCTTTGAACTGCAACTTTGACCTGGCTTCCTGGGGTTGAAGAAAGAACATATCATGGAGAAACTTGGGCTGCATCTTAAATTGAGGCTTCTCTTAGAAGAACTTAAAACAAATTTGTTGGGTGTACCCTGAAGCTCCCAAGAGGTGTATACCAGAAGTTCATAATCGTGTCATTTGCCTTGGTATTAAGTTCAGAGCACTGTTTAAAAAAAAACACAAAGAGGGGTGGGGAGGTGACAAAACACAACTGCCTTCTGATCTTGCTCCAGAAAGCAAGTGACTCTTGAAGTACCCAACAGGGCTGGTGTGTTGGTTTGCTACTAAACTGTGCCTTTTCAGATAAAAATGAGAGACCATTTTTAGTTTTTTGTTTTCTTATAACAGTGATTTTTTTTGGTGTGATTTGTCTTGTTGGTCTAGTGTTTATACTTTTGTGAGCCACAAGTATATTTGTTCTTCACTCCTGCTGTTCAGTCTACTAGCATCTTCAGATGACTTCTTCTAACATGAGACAGCACAACAGTGTTGCATGGTGGAGTCTCCTGTTCTTTCCTCCTCCTTTTCTTACAAAAAACCTCTCCCTCAGTTTGGCAGTTTGGTCTCATTCCTTGTTCTGTGACTTGGGGCATATCTTGTCAGTTGAACTTACCCCATTGAGTGTTTTTAAGCTGGTAATTTTATTTATTTATTTTTTTTCCCCTCTCAGCAGCAACTTTTTTGTGGCACACCAGTTGCTATTCTCAAAATACCTTTTATCATTTAAAAACTGTCCAGAGTCCTGTAGATTATATTGAAAGACTTCACTGAAAGCTGAAATTGAAGTATATATTTTCTTATATATATATATATATATAAAAATATATTATCTTGTCTTGTATGTAGAGTCATAGAATGGTTTGGGTTGGAAGGACCTTAAAGACCATCCGGTCCCAACCCCCCTGCATGGGCAGGGACACCTCCCACCAGCCCAGGCTGCTCCAAGCCCCATCCAACCTGCCCTTCAACACTGCCAGGGATGGGGCAGCCACAGCTTCCCTGGGCAACCTGGGCCAGGGTCTCACCTCCCTCACAGCAAAGAACTTCTTCCTAATGTCTCACCTATGTATATAATCTTCTTATAACCTTGTTTAAAACATTGACCTGAAGTTTGATTTTTAAAGAACGATTTCCATGGGCTTGAGTACCTCCCTGCCATGACAGAGTTTCCAAACTATAGAGACAAAAAAGGCTTCTTAGGTTCTGGAACCTGTAGGTGACGTTTTAGTGCACTACATGACATTTGCAGTGGAATTAAAACAGCTTAATAGGTGTTCTCCTTTAGGCAAAACTAACAGTCACATTAGGCATGACTAATCAAATTTGATTTTAAATGACTTCTTCCAGTATGAAGATGAAGAAGCTGCAGAGGAATTCAAGATTTCCAGCTTTGTGGACATGGTTCGAGACTGCAGCCGCATTGGAATTCCCTACAGCTGCCAAGGTAGGTTAGCCTGGTTTATGCTTATAGGGGAAGTGTTTTGCAGCATGCAAGCCATGCAATTCAGGGAATGAAGAGTTCCTTGCCTTTGGGAAGAAATAAGGATTAACACCCCAGTAGCTTCCTTTTAGCCTCTTTTTACTTGACTTGGGTTTCTTCCTGAAAAATGGAAGCCCTCGGACTTCATCAGGAGAGTGAATGTTCACAGTGTGAGGCAAAGAAATAATTTGCATTCAGAGAAGCATGTTCTGCTGCTGCAGAAGTTCCCTGTTCACATGGGAGCTCCAGATAAATACTTCTTTATGTAAGGAAAGAATAAACATTATGCAAGTTGCCTTTTTTAGCTCTGAGAAAACGGGGCTGCAGGACTTCCTGTTATGATCTGAAGCCAGCCTTGCAGCCTGGGCAGTGAAATTGTTCAGTGAAGGGACTTGACAGTATCCCCAGGAGTGAATAATGCAGAAGCAATGCAGTGCTTGCATGACTGTGCTGTGGTTTTTGGTCCAACAAACAAAGAAAAGACAAAGAAACTTGTTTTCCGTTTTTGAAGCGTGTCAGTTCAAACAAAACTCGTTTTGGGGTTTGGGTTGTTTTGTTGTTTGTTTTTTTTTAATTCTTAATTTATCCTTGCTTCTCTTGCGGAAATGATGATGTGCTCTGACTGCCTGAAAAATCATTAATGGGCCAGGGCATGGGGGAGGACAACAGTTCTGTGTCAGGAAGTATCTAAAGGTGTGTAGCTTAAGGGTGATAATCCCACTTCACTGCAGATGACTTATAGCTGCACCAATTCACCAGGCTGAATTGTTCCCAGCCCCAACTTAAAATTCTGATTAACATGGGGGTGACACTGGCAGTATTTGACTGAAGACCAAATATTTAGAGGAACTGGAGTAAGAAAAACTCCCTGTTCAGTGTTTTGAATTTTAATGGGCACAGTTTTGGAATGAAATTTGCAAGATGCAGTATCTTTTACTAGAGGGATAGCTGGATAAAAGGGACAAAATTTGGTGTATAAAGAACTCAAAAAGCTGCCATCTTCACAAACCTCGTTTTTCAATTACAGATTTGAAGTTGTACAAAGGATGATTGAGGTCCTTTATTAGGATCTCAGAACAACAATAAAGATGTCAGAGGAAGTTAAACAGCCGGTGTTTGTGAGAGAATGTTTCTGTGAAACATTTCTTTTTTTCAGGTCATCTACAGATATTTGACATGTTCATTGTTGAGAAGTGGCCAATAGTGCAGGCCTTTGCACTGGAAGGGATCGGGGGCGATGGCTTCTTTACAATGAAATATGAAGTAAGTAGTTACCTTCTTCATTTTCTTCCATTTCCATTCTGGAGCAGAAATGAAATAATGAAATTATTTCAGTTGGAAAGTACCTTTTGAGATCCTCTAGTGCTGAGTCACCTCTCAAGTGAGCTTCTAAGTTGGATGGAGTTTTTCAGGATCTTATGAAGCTGAGTTTTCATGTGTAAGGATGGAGACTACACAGTCCTGCTGAGACACTGTTATGAGGGACTGTGCAGCACCTTGTCCTGGATAAACTGATTTTTTGGTTTCCCCACAGCCTCAATATTCTGACTTAGAACTTTATTACTTCTCTTCTACAGCCTCCTCCAAATATAACAGCAAACACTTTTTAACAGCTCAGTGGGTCTAGATATCCAAGAGCAGTGGGAGAGAAGCTGGTTAGTAACAAATGCCTTGGAATGAACTCAGAAGTGACTGCATTTCTTGGGTCATTAGTTTTGACATAAGAGATGTATCTACATTTCTCACTAACATATATTCTTAGATTATCATAGCCTGCTGAATAGGGCAACAGTCAAGATTTTGGATGGTGCTCCTAATTCTAATAACAATTAGCTGTTGCACTCGGAGCAACTTGTGTCATTTGATTTGCCTGTTTATTAAATACACTCTTACAGCATCTTCAGAGGACAGCTTTGTATTTATGTACTTGTGGGAAGCTTCTTTTATTTAATTTTCTTGGACCTCTGCCACAGAAATGCAGATGTCCTGTTTTTCTTGTCACTCCTCCATTTTCACAGCCAGAATGTTCTTTGTCTGACTTCTGACAACTGGAAAAAAAAATGAAGGAAGTAGTAGTACCATTGTTCAAGTCTCATCACATGTAGCATGGTACATGCTTGCTAAAAACTGTATCATGTGAGTTCAAGTGTGCTTTGCTCTTTTTGAGCACTGTGCTCTTTCCACTGATACCTTTGTTCATGCTTTTTTCTTAAAGAATCATAAAGAGTCTTGGGTTGGACGGGACCTCTAAAGCTCATCTAGTCCAGCCCCCCTACAATAAGCAGGGACACCTCACACTACAACAGGTTGCTCAGAGCCCCATCAAGCCTGACCTTGACTGTCTTCAGGGATGGTGCCCCCACCACCTCTCTAAGCAACCCATTTCAGTGATCCACCACCCTCTATTAAATAACTTTTTATTAATGTCCAACCTACATCTCTAAATCAGCTCTTCCCCAGCCTTCTTGTAGGCCCCTTTCAGGTATGGGAAGGATGCTATGAGGTCCCCCTAGAGCCTTCTCTCCTTCAGGCTGAACACCCCAACTCCCTCAGCCTGTCCTCATAAGAGAGGTGCTCCAGCCCTCTGATCATTTTGGTTGCCCTCCTCTGGACACGTTCCAACAGGTCCACATCCTTCTTGTGCTGGGGGCTCCAGAGCTGGACACAGAGCTCCAGGTGAGGTCTCACCAGGGCAGAATCACCTCTCTCGATCTGGTGGCCACACAGTTTGCCTTCTGGGCTGCAGTTGCACATTGGTGGCTCATGTCAAGCTTTTGATCCACTAGTACACATCCTAGATCGTTCTTCTTCATTCCATCACGAGTACTGCCTCACCTTACTGTGTGAACTTGTCAAAACCATTAAATACAAAGTACAAATAGAGGAGTAGCCTTGTGGAGGGCTGCCAGAGTACCAGTATCCTTTCTTGGTGTCTGAAATTAGGCAATGGAAATTTGGCTGTGAATTTAGGAGTTGTTTGGGTCTTTAATTACCCTTGTCTATTAATTAATTTAATTAGTCTGGAGAGGCTTTGTGAAAATGTGTAGACCCAGTCACAGAATCACAGAGTGGTGGGGGTTGGAAGGGACCTCTGGAGATCATCAAGTCCAAACCCCCTGCTAGAGCAGGATCCCCTAGAGCAGATCCCACAGGAACACATCCAGGTGGGTTTGGAATGTCTCCAGGGATGGAGACTCCACAACCTCCCTGGGCAGCTTGTTCCAGGGCTCTGTTACCCTCAGAGCAAAGAAGGATTTTCTCATCTTCAGGTTCAACCTCCTGTGCTCCAGTTTGTGCCCATTGCCCCTTGTCCTGTCCCAGGACACCCCTGGGAAGAGTCTGGCCCCATCCTCCTGACCCCCCCTGGAGATATTGATCAGCACTGATGAGATCCCCCCTCAGCCTCCTTCTCTCTCAGCTGAACAGCCCCAGCTCTCCCAGCCTTTCCTCACAGGCAGATGCTCCAGCCCCTTCATCACCTCAGTGCCCTGTGCTGGCCTCTCTCCAGTAGTTCCTTGTCCCTCTTGAACTGGGGAGCCCAGAACTGCCCAGTGCTCCAGGGGAGGCCTCCCCAGGGCAGAGTAGAGGGGGATCATTGCCACAGTCCTTGCCACAGTGTGGCAGTGGCTTTGTAAAGATGGAGCCTCTCCTATTTTATCGTGGGAGTTGATTCTGTCTTTACAGCACTGAAAAAGGAGCAATGCAAATGTCAGTGTGTGTTTTTCAGAGCAGGCATGTTGGCTCTTGGCTGTTCAGCCAGTTCCAGCTTGGGTTCTTGCTTTCTTCCTCCTTGAAGTCATAAGGGGATTTCAAGTGGGAAGTGGCATTCTTAACTTCTTACATAACTGTGCATGGTTATCTGGCAGGCAGCTGCTCCATGTCACAGATGGGGAGGAAAAATCCATCTAGGGGAGGAAGTACATTTGAGATCACTGTAAATTATATAGAAATTAATTTTTCTACATATTCTATTTAAAAGGAAATGTTCTTGGTGAATTTTTACCTCTTCAAACTGACTTGCCCTCTGCTGTGCATTCTGTGCTCTTAGATCTGCAGAAAACTCACTGATAATTCATGTTAGTTTTTTAAGGGCAGTTGCTCCATTGCTCTTACTCCAGAAGTGTCAGTTGATCAAGATCACAGAACCACAGAATCTTATTGTTTGGAAGGGACCTCAAAAGATCATCTAGTCCACCCTCCCTGCCACAGCAGCTGCTGTAATCCAGAGAATTTACTGTACTGGTTTATGGAAGTGATGTCTGGGAAGTCATTATTGCCTTATCTAATATCAGGAGGAACTGGAATAAGTGTAAAACAACGGATTAAGAAAATTCCAGTCAGTGTTGCATTTTTAATGAAGTGGGTGGTGGGGAACTCTGTAAATGCAGAAATTACTCAAATACAAATATCCCTGAATAATACGTTTTTACATAGTGTTTTCTTATGCATCTTCTTTCTACTTGGAAGAAGGTCTTGCAAAGTTAAACCAGCTTTGCCTACATTTACATTATGCTTCCAGCAAGAATTGGCTGCTGTGTGGGATGAGTGACCTTGGAATCTGGTGCTTCTCTATCCTGTCTCAGAAAACTGATCTTTCCCTTTTGGTTGTACCAGCTGATCCAATTCTTGGCTATTAACTTAGTCTTGAAAACCTTTGTGAAATGGTTTCTTTGAAAGATGCATGAAAAACTTTGCAAGTACTTTCAGCCCTCGCTTGAGGAGATGAGTCTCATAAGCACCCAGAGCACTTGGATCTGGCCACTTTTTAATTTTATTTTTTTTTTAATTTTGCTAACCAGTAGTGTAAAAATAGTTCCAAATTCAGAGTTAAGGGGTACAGGTAGGCTGGGGAGTGTGCTGCAAGTCTCTTTCAGTGCATCTTAAACCTGAATCTGGAGCATTTTTGGTGGCATTTTTCACACAAGTGTGGTGAAAATTTTTTTCAGTTAATGGATGTCAGCGTTGACCTGTGGAAGACATACAGCAAAGTGGACCCTGTTTCCTTGGAGGACTTGCTTTTTGAGGTAATATGGGTGAAATATTCTGCATTAACTTCTAGTCTGGCAGTGAAGATTTTTGTTTGTTTTTAATGGTGCTTATGGACTTGATCTGCTGGCTCTGCATATTGTTGTTCCCAGGGTCTCTTTCCTCAAATCTGCCACAAAGTCAGCAAAACATTAAAATAGCTTCTCTTGGATTCCTTGAATTTCTTAATTTGCCTGAAATTCTCCTTAATTTTCTTTTCTAAATGGGGTTTCTGTTCTTCAGGTCATAGGTCTACGTACAAAGCCCAGAAAGTTGGTGTATTTATGCGTGTTAATCCTCCTTTTGCAGCAGGGGGAGGTGTGGGAATCCCCTTGAACACACAGCCATTCTTCCAGGGAAAAACACTTCCAGTATTGCTTTGTTAACTACTTCAAGTGGGGAACAGTGACACACAGTGGCTGCCCTGATGCTTTGTGGAATAAAAAGATCCAGTGTAAAGGGATTCCTCATTTTAGTGCAGTGATCTGATCTCAGTGCTGGCGAAGAAATCAACCCTGGAGTATTAGTGTCTATTATTTTATTGTTCATTTTTTCATCAGTTTCTAGCTTGGCAGCAAAGTAGGTTTTTAATATGTAGCCAGTTGAGCCGTGTGTATCCTTTATTAATAAAATATTGGTACTTCACACCAATTTCTCTTTTTTAATTAACTGCTGTAAATTAAAATGTCACACAGTTACAAGGCTGTCAGTCTAAATAGTCTCTCTGTGATAATTCATTTCCCACTTCCTGTGGAAGTGAACTAAGTGATTGGGACTGTTTTCTTGTACCTGGTAATTCTACCTTGAAATAGAGTTATTTATCTTACTTTGAAGCTTTGAGCCTGAAAGTTCTTGTTAAATTGGCGTAACATTTTCTGAAAAAAAATGCTAGGAAGAAAATTAGTGGCATTTTCATACAACTCTGGTTTCTCAGAAACTGATGATTTAAAAATTGATTTGTTTCCTCCATGAGGATACTTAAGGAGTATTTGAAGCTGATCTGTATTCATGCTGGTTTTTATTAACACAGCTTTGATTTCAAGAAGTTCTGTCTTTAACTCTACTTGGAATTTTAAAAGTATTCTGTACAATATTGACATGCTCCAAATAAGCTGAGAAAAGCACTTTTTGGTTCTTAGCTTCTAGGAAAAGCTTATTGGAGTTTTTCTGAGTTTTCTTTCTCTGAGTTTTTAAATTAATTTGAACACCACACACCTGTACTCGTCTTCCTTTTTTATTCTGCTTTAGTGAGGTGTTACTGGTTTTTCCTTCTTTACTTTCCAATTTTTTTTATCAAGGCAGATAAAGAGATGACCAGTTGGCACTTGCAATCATGAGCTTCACAAGTTCCTCACCTGTTCCTCATTTTCTGTCCTTAAGCTTCTTTTGTGTCAGATACAAATTGCTGCAGAACTCTATGCAGGTTTTAAAATAAAAAATGATATCTGTGCAAATGGTAATTTTGGAAGTCTGATGGGAATCATGATGTCTGAGTGAGGAGTAATCTCAAAACAAGGTACATCCTTGGGTTAAACACAGATAGTGCAGGACTCTGGTCTTTTTCTTTCTCTTGTCTCTTCTCTTGTCTCTTCTCTTTCCAGAAATCCTATAATCCAAACAAAAAAAACCCTACACCCCCAAAAAAAGACTCCCTAAAACCCAGCAGAAAATCATTATTATTTAAAAGATGTTTATTTTCTTGTTCCTATTGTTTCATTGGTCAGGCTGCAATAGTGAGAAGTCGTCTGTGTTGTTCTAAAGGAATTGGGGTTCATTCAGTACAATCTGTGAGTTATTTTCTCTGGTATAACACTTACCTTATCAAGTAATGTTGAATATTTTTCTTCTAGGACTTAATGATTTTTGAACACCAGTGGACCAATTTTTTTGCTAATTTTGATACTGAAATTCCCTTCATTCTGGAGCTCTCAGAATCTCAGGCAGGGGAGGTATGTCTGCTCCAGTGATCCTCTGAAATGCTGATGCCATCCATGGAGAAGTAATAACTTTTCAGCATTGTTTTTGTGTGTGTTTGTTTATTTCTTTCCTCTTTTTCCCCCCAACCCCATCTTACCTTTCACGTTTGAGGAGTAGAAACCTATTGTGAAGTTCACCACCCACCTTTTGTGTCCATCTTCTGGTAGCTCAGGACTGTGATTCACAGTTGAGTCTTTGTGTACTGGCAATTGAACTTGGCTGATTTACCTCTGCACAACAGATCCCTCTTTGTAGGTAGATTAACTTTCATGTTGGCTGCTGCTCTGGTATGTTCACTTCCTGACAAGTTGAGGTTGCACATGTCAAGCCTCAAACATAAGTGGTGGAAAATTCCAGCATGGGTGAAAATAGCACAGTGATTTCTGGTAGTGGCTGTTGCTTTTTAACTATATATGAGACTTGTTGATGTTTGTGTCTGTTTATGGAGGTTGGAAATAATTTTGGGGGGATCAGGAGCTGTCTCGAAGGAGGATAATTCAGGTTTGTCAGGATATATCACACTTTCTGTTCACTTACTTGTTAATCAGTTTGTTTGTTTTACATTCTTCACAGCCTTTCAGAAGTTATTTCAGTCATGGGATGATCTCAAGCCATATCACAGATAACAGGTATTGCTCATTATTCCCTGTGAAATTGTAGTGTCACTGGTACCTCGATACATCATTTCCATCTCTCTGGTGCTCTAATCCTTTAATTCCTTTTGGGATCATCTCAATATATCACATCTCATCTTTGCATATTTAAAAAAATATATGCAAAGGCACTTCTGGGAAGGATAAGATGAATTTTCATGGGATTTAATACCATAGTTACTACATACACAACATCAGTATGTTTGAAACCACACCCAATTTGTGTGGACAATTTCTTCATGGTCAAATAACAACAAACCCATTAACTTATTGCACAGGACAGCTGTGTCTGAAAATGTTGGAGCTGTTTATATGATGCTTCAAACCAATTAAAATAAGGAGGGTGAAGAAGTCAGTATACTTTTGCTAGTCACACAACATGCACAAGACCAATGCTTAAAGCAGGGCAGTTAAAAACCCAAATCTCACTCAATACAGGTCAACTTTATTTCAGCAGATAATTTTAACTGAGAGAGGAAGGCTGTTTGTCATATGTTACAAAACCAATGTTCTGCTGTTTTGAGATAAATAAAGGTTGCTTAGCTACTTGAATGTCTCTGCAGATCTTTATTTGGAATTAGAGAGTGGAGTTCAACGTCCTTTATTGTTTTCAGCATCCTAAATTGTTTGCACTGAAATAACACAAAGAAAAACCTTGACCTCTACAGTTGAGTCTTGGGCTCAAAGCCAGAACTAAACCAAAATACTTTTGCTTAATTCCAGTATAGTAATTTCAAGGTTTTTCAAGATGGTACATTTTAAACTGGTCAGCTTTTCAAGGCAATTTGATTTTAAAAAGAGGGAAAGAGAACCACCTAATAGCATTTGGGAACCACCTTGAAAACCACCTAGTAGAATTTGGGACCACCTTTGAGATATGTTCTTGTATGTGAAAGAAATTAGTCTTGTTAATTCAGGTCGTGTTTTTCTTCAGAACTTCATCTTTTCAATGGGAAGTTTTCTGCAGCCATAGTACATAATTTTTGGTCCTAATCTTTTAGTGAGAAATTCAGTAGTTGGTCCATCAGACTCGTAAGCTTTGATGTCATTTGTTGTTTGTCATTTTCTCCAAGCTTTTTGGTGGTGATTCTCTCTTCTCTCCTCAGCCCCAGCCGGCAGCCCTTTGTTCTCTTTGGTAGCCACTCAACTAAGGAAAACTTGAACTCTGGTAACTTTAATTTTCCATCAGAAGGACATCTTGTTCGAAACACTGGCCTTGGTGGAAGCACTGCTAAGCATATGGTAAGGCTTTTAACTAGTTATCTGATATGTTGAGGCAGTATGTCTTCTCTTTTTCTTTGCATATTTTTGTGCCCTTAAAATGCTTCGCTTCCACAAGTCAAAAACCTAGTTCTTCTCAACCTATAAGAACATATATTACTGTAACTGTCAGTTTCAGGAACACATTTCCTTTTTTCTTATTCTTTCCATGTCAAACTGTACTGGATGTTTACTCAGAGGCTGCTAAAGAAGTTGTTTGGTTATTTTTCCTTGTAAAAAGACAGCTTCTTCAACGTTTGTGGGGTGGGGGAAAGGGAAATGCTCTTGGACCTAGCCATAAAATTAAAACATTCCTGATTTTAGCGTGTGATGTACTTAACTCTGACACACAGATTCTATTTGAATCAGAATTGTTTAGCTGTTTCTTACAAAGAAACAGAAAGACACTTATTCTGATGATGACTTTGTGAATGGACACAAGATACTTCTCTGTATGCACATCTCAGTGTGTGCTTCAGCACCTGAAGCAGCTGATCGAACTCTGCAAGTCTTTCTGGTGTTCAAAGAATGTTAAGCTCAAGTTGTAAGATTAACATGTTTCCATTTTCAAGTAAGACCTTAGTTTTAAAACATATGATGAGGTGGATGGCTTGTTGCACTGCTGCGCAGGGGACATAACTGGGGAAGCGACCCCAGGGAATTCAGCTCCTCTGGCTGGGTGCATCCAGAAGGTCCCTCACAACGAAGGAGGAGAGGTAGCGTGCAGACTGGTTGTGGAGCTCTCCCTGCTGGCCCCTTCCCATGGGCTCTGGGAGTGTCAGTTGTGCGAGTCCAGAGTCTGTGCTGTTGAGGAGGTGGATGTGGTTGAGTTCAGGTCATCGTGGAGTGAGCGGGTGATTGAGGGAGTGAGTTTATGATCTTGTCGCAAGACATTTCATCGTGCCTAGATGCCTTAGGGATGGATGGATGTGGACACATGACATTGATCAGAAGCCTGAGAAAGGAGCATGTTAGTATTCCTGTGAAATCTCATCCCCCATTTGCTGATCTGTGTAACCCTGTTTCTATATATACACTTCCAATTTTCTTTTTTCTCCCCTTCTAAACCTTCCTGTTAAGACCATTCAGTATCTCTCGTAATGCAAGTACCATTTCTTTTTTGGCTGCAGTACTTGCTCCCTCTGTTGTCCTCAGATTCTGACACTGTTCTTAAAAAGGTGGTTTATTTACAGGTACAGGTGATACTGTTTTAATAGGGTGTCATGAAAATAGTAAATAAGACCAAGTGCAAGCATAGTTATGGGAGCCTGGCAATTTTCCTCTCCATGAGAAAAGCAGTTGGCATAGGAAATTGAAAACACATGCTTAACGCTATGGAATTCAGAGCTCATCTCCTTTTCAAAGCCCTCCAACCATTCAGGTCCAGTCAAAAGTGAAATGTACCTTTGAAAACGTAAGTCCCTTTTTTTCAGTCTGTGTTGTGCACTTCCTGTAGTATGTCAGTGCTTAGAAGACTTAAGGGGAACTTAGCTTGTCATTGATTGAGGCACCAGTTTGTTTTACTAAGTTCTTTTTGTGTCTCATTACTGCTGACAACTAGGTAGTGCAGTGTGTATCTCCAAAGGGACCTCTGGCTTGTTCAAGGACCTATTTTTTTGGAACCACTCACATTCCTTTCCTGGGTAAGTATATTGAAAATACCAAGCAGTTATTCATTTTGGTTATTTAAAATTTGTACCGATTCAGAGATGGCTTTGATTCTTTTGTGAGCATTGGCCATGGAGTGGTAGACACTGTAGTCCTGTAGCCAGTGCATGATATCACAGCAGAACGTTGCTCCTTCATACATCCTACCCAATCGTAGAATCATAGAATGATTAAGGTTGGAAGGGACCTTCAAGATCATCTAGTTCCAACCCCCCTGCTATGAGCAGGGACACCTCCCACCAGACCAGGCTGCACAAGCCTCATCCAGCTTGACCTTGAACGCCTCCAGGGACAGGGTTTCTACAACCTCCCTGGGCAGCTTATTCCAGTGTCTTCCTACCCTCATGGTGAAGAATTTCTTCCTGCTGTCTAACCTAAATCTCCCCTCTTTCAGTTTTAACCCATTCCCCCTCATCCCATCCCTCCTTCTCCAAAGTCCCTCCTCAGCTTTCCTGTAGCCCCTTCAGGCACTGGAAGGTGCTCTAAGGTCTCCCTGGAGCCTTCTCTTCTCCAGGCTGAACACCCCAACTCTCCCAGCCTGTCTCCAGAGCGGAGCTGCTTTGTGGCCCTTCTATAGAACCTCTCCAACAGCTCCTTGTCTCTCCCGTGCTGAGGGCTCCAGAGCTGGACCCAGGACTCCAGGTGCCTTGATGTACAAAAATCTGACAGATATTCATAAAGAACAAATCAAAGGTCAGGAAGAGTAATTATTTTCTGCATCAGAATGCAGTGTGAAGGGAGAGAGCACCTGAGAGTACAGGTCTTTACCAGTACTAAATAAACATGTAAGTCCATGTTCCTTACAAGCTGATAGAGTCCTCAAAGATATAGTCATTTCAAGTGCTTTCTGTCAAAAAAGCCTCATTTTCTTTGTCTTTTATGAAACAATTGAGTATTTTTTTAAAGGATTTAGAAAATTCTTCGACTTCTATCCTTCTTTCTTGGATTTGGATGTGTTATAAAAGCTGTCTTCCCTAATAAATATAAGCCATGTGAAATTTTTAAAAACCATTTTCTTGTCCCTTTTAATTGGCCACATGGATTAAATTCAGCATCCTTACGGGTTACTGTGGATCTTGGAACCATTTCCAGCTCAGAAATCTCTGAAGAGAAGATCTGGCAAAACAGAAGGAATTATAGGTTGTGTTTGCTCTAGTTGTGCTTTCTCCTGGGCATCTGGGAATGGCAAATTTGGGAGGCAGGCTACAGTGGGAGAAGGATCTTTGTTCTGCCCCAATGCAGCTGTTCTTAGGGGATGTGGGTCTTAAATACTAGGAAAAGGTCATGTCAGGTATGAAGCAGAAATGTTCTGCCTGAGAACTTCTGTGCAAACGCTTCTAAAATGCTTGAAACCAAACATTTTTCTTTTTAACACAGGAAACGACAACGAGATGCACAAGCAAGCTGAACAAGTGTAAGCTGCCAACTTTTTCTTCCTCCTTAACTCTTCACTCTGCCTTCTGGCAGTTGGTCAAAACTGCCTCTAGTCAGCAGTGGCTGTTGGCATTTGCAGAGTTACATTTTTATGTAGCCTAACGTGGATGTGAGAGGGTTTCAAAGGCAAATTCCTCACCAAGAGTTTGAATCAACAGACCAGGAATTGTCAAAATATGAAAGGAAATACAGTAGATTTTACTTAAGTTTTGATGAAAAATTTTTATCTTAACATGTATTTAAATTACTTTAAAATGTACTTTTATATAACCTAAGTGGGGAAGAATCCATAACAAAATGGGACCACGCTCCACAGATAGAAGTAAAAGTAATCCTTAGTTTCATTAAGTTAACCAATGTATAAGATGTATAATGGTTAGTGAAAATGCCAACAGGGAGCACTCAACTGTGGAAAGAAATTTCACTCTGTTAAGGGACAGAGAAAAATTACCTTGTGAATATTTTTGTTAGGAAGCTACAAAGCTGCTGCACACTCTGACCTTCACAAGATAAAACTCTGTTCCCCCATGTTGATGTCTACTTCTCTGCGTGTTGTAGATAATACCTGTCAAGCTTGAAGAACGTGGTAGATAATATGCTTTGGTTCTGCTCTGAGTCTTGATTAACCAGACCTTAGAGGTTTTGTCTTCCTGGGGGTGAAGATCATTTTAGGAGCATGTTCTTGCATCTGCAGCGGAGCCGTTTGCAGGATAACTTCGGGAGATGTTGAAGATGTGTCAGAGGGAGCTGGTAGTGGTGACCTTTCATGCTGAATACTGTTGACTTTTGGTATCTCAAAGATGTAAAAATGAAGTTACTAGACTGAGCAGCAGGTTTTTCATCTTTTATAGTAAAGTTAACTTTGACAGGTCATTTTGCATATGTCTATGTTCTGCTCACACATGCAGAATATTTCTTGTTTCACTTCTAAAAGACTTGGTGCTAAAACCAGTTTTAAGCAAGATGGTTAGGGCAGTAGTAAGCAAAGCAGAGGTCAGTTGATAGAGGCAGTATTTTTTAATGAGAACATCCTCTTCTAGAAACAGTCCCTGTGTTAGATCAAATAATCTCATTTCAACAACAAAAGTTAGCTTTTCTGGCAAACCTGACCTCATGATTTTGGGATTAGTGTGCAGTGGAGTCCTGTAGTAGTTCTTGTATTTGCCAATGTTTTCCAATGAAATAAAAAGTGGAAAAATATTTCCTAAGCACTGTTGAGTTTAAATATGGTTGTATTTAGGAGGCAGAACTGCAACCCAAGAGTGCAGATGGGCTGGAGTGCACCGACTGGCTGTGTGACTTTAAGTGTCCCTGGAGTAAAATTGCTGAAGTTATTTTTTTTAAAAATAAAATACCATTTCCTGTTTTTGCATTATTAGTCTTAGAATTTTAAAATGGCAAGAGGAGTAAATTAAGTAACTATTAATGTAAAGCACAGCCCACTGTGAGGTGTGTTCTTGCAAATATATATGTGAATTTGAATGAAAATAGGAATGGTTACGGAGTGAGGAAATTGATGCACATTGCCCATGAGTGTGGACTGAGAGCTGAACTTCATCCCTTATAGCAGCAGGGGATGAACTTGTAAGACAAGCTCTGGTGCTTTTTGAGGTTCTCCATGTTGGGCCGTGTTTGGGAGCTTCAGATGCTTCTTTCCATCCTTCAGAAGTGCTTTGCATATATGGCCTAAATGCTATATTCCCTTCCCTCCCCCTCTCCCCTCCCTCAATATCAGGCAGTTGCAGAGGAGTAATGAAAGGAGTTAAAGTTGGGGGAAGAAGGTCTGTTTTGTCAATTTACTTATCTTTTTTTTCCACTTTAGCTGGAAGACAGAGGCTGACATTTCATAGTTGGGCAGAGGTGGGGTTTTTTTCAATAGTTCTGGAGCTATAAATGTGTCAGTAGCTGTAAGTCACTTCTGTCTTCATCTAACCTTTGTTTATTTCTGTACAAACTTTAACATTCCCTTTGAAGAAGGGAATTGGACTGAGCTGTGATGTAGAAGTGCTGAAAAAGTTGTGGTGTCTGGTTGGTTTGGGGATCTTTTTTCTTGACGTGCTCCAGAAAAAGTCAGTCTTTGAAGTCAGTTCACTCTGTCTTCCAGTTTTGCTTTTGTGGAAGGTGGGGCTACCATTCTGTTCTTGTTGGAATATTTAGGATGAGATCCTCAACACATTTGCAATGAAATTCAACTATAAAACTCTTTTTCTTCTTGACTGACGTGAGCAGGGATACATTTGTGCCAAGAGGCTTTTTTCCCCCAATACACCCTGTAATTTGAGCAATTAACTTGCTCCAATTAACTGCAAGGTTAATTTAAAGCTTTTTCTACACTTACTTGAACAAGGGCTCTCTCCATAAAAGCGAGTTGTGTTATGGGAGGAAAAACTGCTCCCTTAAAGTGAGGAGGAAGCAAACTCTGTCTGTCTAGTAAATGTTGTGTTTGTATTTCTCTTCAGTACGCTGTTGTCGCAAATATATTCTGCTGTTGTAGAGGCTGTGCTTGCTGGCATTGAGTGCTATGCTAAAACTTCCACTGAATCCAAGGTAAATGAAGCACCAATTCTCTACACTACTGTGATTGTTGATTTGGATTGCTTGCAAGAGAAGATCACATGCAAACAAACAGACCCAAAAATTAAATGTTTCAGCCAACTGCGTAACATGAATGAAGTTTACCCTGTGCCCTCCAACCAGTCTCTGAATTCTGCCTGATTTGTTTATTTTTTTAGATGATTACATTAAGAATTTAAACTAAGAAATTTCAGACTGTATCTAAACTTACCCATTTACAGTTGTTCTTCCCTCATCCATGAATTTTCCTAACGTTATAATAAGGAAAATCAGAGATGCAAAAGAACAAATTTTAGCCTGGTGCATCGGTGTGTTGTTTTTTAGTCTGTGGTCTCTTGTTTATCTTAGGTTTGCTCCTGTAGTTGCTGGGATTTGCAAGGATGGGAGAAAAATATTTTATTCCTAATTTCCTTCTTTTCAGGCAAAGGAGGTAGCAGAGCAGATGTTCATGGCTGTGTTAGATAACCTTCATTTAACACAACTTAAAGCCGCATTACGGTAGGTATTTTCAAGGCCTTATTGATTGATATCTTCTGTCAGGTATTCATGTTAATTTTAAACTGAACTTGCATGACTGTCAGTTTCCAACACTTCATAATGCATTCAAATTTTTAAAATCATGATACTCCTTCCACTTTTCCTACTTTTAAAAATCACTTCAGCAGATAAAGAATGGTTTGAGTTGGAAGGGACCTTAAAGATCATCTAGATCCAACCCCCCTGCATGGGCAGAGACACCTCCCATCAGCCCAGGTTGCTCCAAGCCCCATCCAACCTGCCCTTCAACACTGCCAGGGATGGGGCAGCCACAGCTTCCCTGGGCAACCTGGGCCAGGGTCTCACCACCCTCACAGCAAAGAATTTCCTCCTTATATTTAACCTAAATCTCCCCTCTTCCAGTTTTAATCCATTACCTCTTGTCCAGTTACTCCCTGCCCTTGTAAAAAGTCCCTTCCCAGCTTTCCTGTAGGCCCCCTTGAGGTCTTGTGGTGCTTTAAATTGATTATTGCTAATTTTTACATGCAGAAGAAGTATGAAACACATTTTTCACCAGTACCATTTCTGTTCTACAGCTCCAAAATGGCTTTTCAGATTCAGGCTGTGAATAACCATGGAAGGTTTGTATCACTGTCCTGCACTTCTTGTGATTAATCAGTGTTTCTAATACAGTCATAAGTTTCTTTTTCTCATCTTGGAAGTTCTGAGAAAACACTGTATTTGATTATTTCCTACAAGACAGGGTTTTGTGTTTGAGACAGTTTGATGTTTTCATATCTGTAATTCTGTGAAATCTTAAAGATCTAAAACAACTGGGCAGACTAATTTTATTAACTGAGTAGAAGCAGCATGAACCTATTAAGAGCTTCCTTTTCAGACTGTGCTTATAACTTAGTTGATATCACAAGCTTGTGCTTTTTTAGTCCTACACTGTCTAATTGACTGAAATGGCTTACAAAAATGAGAGTTTATTTGAAAACGAAATAGCTTTTTTGGCTGTTATGATCTAACCTCTAAATATTTAATTATCCTTATTGTTCTAGAATTACTCCATTAGATAATGAGGACAGCCTGTGTTTGATTAAAACGGTAAGTAAGCTGTCCTCTCCTGATTATACATTTTATTAGAAAATAGAGCTCAAGTGGGTTTTTTTCTTAAGGGGCATGCTGAGATTTTTATCTTGTGAATACAAATGTAAGGGGAGAGATGAGCCAGCTCAGTTTCAGCATCTGGAATCTAAGGTTGAGTTTGAACATGGAGTCAGACAGTGGAATTTGGAATAAAACATTAACATAGAGTTATGATCTCTCAGACTTTTCACCACAATATAGGAGCAGTGCTTTAGGAGGTTTAAAACACATGGATTTTGCTTCTTCAATGGAAATATTTCAAATTCTGCTTTCTCTTCCTTTCTGACCAACTGTGATTGCTGTAGGCATCTATGATGGTATTTGACATTCCAGACTTGCTCACAGGAAGAGGATGCTTGGGATCTGTTGTCTTTTCAGAGTCCTTTCTAACATCACAGATACAAGTAAAAGAAAAAGGTAACTATTTCAAATACTAACACCAGTGTTGTCAATCTGTTAGCTTTGTTGTGATGGAAGAGCAAAAGGGCTTCTGATGGATGTTATTACTATTAACATGAGGGTTTTAAGCCTTTGGGTTAATTAAAAGACCTAAATGTATTAGCTTGCTAGTAATTGCTATCTTAAGTGTCAAGTTTCTCTAATCTCACTAAAAGGACTTGGGGTTTTATGGCTGCTTGGTGAGAAAGCAGGGCTGAGGTGTAAACAATTCCAGTGTAATGATGCCCTTCTTAAATTTTCTTCAGTCTTAGTGAGTGTTTTCTATTGTATGAGGAAATTTGAACAGCTCTCTTCCATCACTTTTGTGACAATTTATAGGATGTGTTTCAATTTCTCTTTGTTTGGAGGAGATGAAGCAAAACTAAAATGAGATGATTTTTAGAAAGCTTGTTTTTGGAATAGTCTTACATTTAAATACTGAGTAATCTCTGTAACTTGAGACAAGTGGATGTTCTCCAGATTGTTCACATGTGACAAGGAAGCACGGTTATTGAGATTGTCTGAACAGTATTTATGAATTCTTGTATCCAGACAGGCTGTGGGTTTTTAACCATGTGAGTTGGAACACTTTTGGAGGGAGGAGAGCATCTCCTAAGACCAGAATAAAAGAAGGGGGTTTTGATACTGTGTAGCAGCTCTGTGTATGTTCGAGCACAAGAAGACTGGGATCTAGTCTGCTGGAAAAGCTTTGCTTAAACATGGATGAGTCGTTAAGATAATGAGGACATTGTCATATTTCCTAAAGAAATTTCAAGTGGTAAAAATAACTTATTGAACAGTCTGAAATATATGGATGGTTTTATAACTGCTTTGCTTTCCACTTCCCTGCAGATGGCAGCATTAATTCAGAAACCAGCCACATAATCCTGACTGCAGCCATCCCAAGATACACTTCTTGGCTGGTTAGTACATAAAAACTTATTTGAGTTTTTTCTGTATATGCATCTTTACAAACAAGAACTTGTTATAAAAGTATGGATTTATGAGGAGAAGTCTGGAACTAGGGCACTGAAGTAGAATCATAGGACCAGAGAATGGTGAAGGTTGGAAGGGACCTTAAAGATCACCAGCTTCCAACCCCCCTGCCATGAACAGGGACACCTCCCCCTGGACCAGGCTACCTAAGCCCCATCCAACCTGGCCTTACTCTGATTTTTTTTCAATTTGGACATGAAGTGGTGATAAGTGGGACTTAGAAGTGGATAAATGCAAATAGGCTGATGGTTCCATTCATAACACAAGTTCTAAATTGGTTCATTTTCACCACTTCAGTTTTTTAGCTGTGTGAAGGCCTGGGTGTTTTTCAAGTACACAGTGTGACTTTTGAAAATTTTGTTTATTTGGGGAACTTTAGATCACTTGAATGTCTTCCCCATCAGAAGGAAAGTCTGCTTCCAGACCTCCAGTGTTCTGCATTTTGTGGGAGGTAAAACTGCAATGAATGTGATGAAGTTAGACAACATTATGCCCTTTTTGCAGTCCATGCTTCTTAAACATTTTAACAGTAATAAAAACATAAAGACTGAAGGAAATAGACCCCGTTCAGTTGTTTTATAGACTAAAATAGTATTGAAGAGACACAAAGTGGTGTATCCCCTTGAATGTTTTTCAAGGAACTGTTTCAGTCCATGGTAACATGGTGTTAAGGAACACAAAACTGTCTTTGAAGAACTTCAGTCTCCCAACTTTATCTATTTGTAGTACCTAAGGTTCTTGTTTGCCTTCAATCTTCTTTAATGCTTTTAATTTAACATTAGACTTGCTTTATCTACAAACAATACAAATGGAAACTGTTTCTGGCTACAGGTTGAAGATAGTGATGTGAAACTGTCTGAAAAAGCACAGTGTATATTGAAGGTAAAAGTTTTAATTTTTGGTAAACTTAAGTTACACTTTCAAGACACAATATTAAAACCAAAAACTTAGCTGCCAGTAAAACTGGTTTTTATTAAGTTTGTTATTCTTCTTCTTCGAAAGACTTGCTTATTCTACCCTCTTTCAATCTTTGACCTACAAAAAAAAGAATAAAATACATTGTCTGTAAAAATTTGAGGTTTTCTTTATTACAAAGAACGACCAAACCCGAGAGCAAAAAGGGTTCTAATAAAGCTATGATTTCATGGAAGTCTCACTCAGTATTACCCATGGAGCTCATGTTTCAAAAAAAAAGCCCCAAACTCAATGCCACTCTGCATGCAACTTTCTTTTAACTTAATTAGCATGCTAAATGTCTAAAGGAAAACACTTTAAGCACTATGAAAAAGAAAAGAATTTGGGATCTGGGAACATCTTAAACCCCATGAGTTTCACATTTGTGGTTTCATTTGTGGTTACCAGAAATCTTCATTACAAATAGATTTATTTTCCTGCAATATACTTTTAGTTCAGTAGATTAACAACCTAAAAACAAAAAGCTGTGCCTGTGGTTGTGACAATAGCTTGTAACTTAATAGCTGCTGGCAAAACCAAAAGCAGGGGGAAGTGCTTTTAAAAATTATTCTCTTGACATTCAGTCTTTCACTACTTCTTCTATACCAATGCAGTTTAAAACTCCTTTAAGAGATCTGACAGATGCTGCTTAAAAATTAAATCATTTTCTCTTGAAGCAAAAGCATGAGAAACTGTTCTTGCCTGGCTCCCAGTCCTTGGTGCAGTCTGTGATGTGCTCTTTGTTTTCCCTCTTCAGGAAGACAAATCTTTTCTGGGCACGTTACTCACTGGAGGTGATGGAGTGTATATTTATTCTAGCAACCCACAGGCCACTCCTGCAGAAGGTGAGTTGTGGGTTTTTAGTTATTTAAAGAGTTGGTCCAATGTGTTGTCCTTTTTAAAAAAAACCCCAAACCTGAGGCACACACAGCTGCTGGGATTTACACATCTGGTGAGCCTGCCTGTACCATCCTCTCAAGCTTCCTTTCCGTTTGCCTTTACAGCTCTTCCTTGTTAAACTCCACATCTTGTTTGTCTCTGCTTTTGAATCTCCTGGTCCTAGGAGGGGGATTCCTGTCAGAGCCATGGCCTTGCCTTTGAGGCACACAGGACTCTGGCCTGATGGACAACGAGGCTTTGCAGACCTAGGAGATAGCTTTCTTAGTTTCTTTTTTCACAGTTAAAACATGCATAAAGTGGTTGCTTCTATCCTTGATAGAGGATGCTTCATATCTTTTCTGCCTTTTGTTTATCTGTATGAGCATGAGGTTGAAAAGATTGGACATTACAGCAGTGAGAGGGTGCCATGGGCTCCCAGCTC
Organism: Apus apus; assembly: GCF_020740795.1. Classification (NCBI taxonomy): domain Eukaryota; kingdom Metazoa; phylum Chordata; class Aves; order Apodiformes; family Apodidae; genus Apus; species Apus apus. The sequence goes on along the minus strand of NC_067285.1, from coordinate 113,112,500 downwards.
CAGAAGTGAAGGCAATTATGTACCTTCTGGGCAATGTGATACACTGCTTGTGATGCAGCAGGGGATTGAAATGTTTGGCTTCTTAATTTCTCTACATTTTGGAGTTTTTTGCTCCTACCAAAGCCTCCTCTTGGAGCTGACATGCTGCTCCAGATTTTTTCCATTGTCATTTTCACTCAGGAGCTGCAGTGATTGTTAGTGGAGACGCTCGCTGTATTATGGAAAAATGCTCCATCTTGGTCCTTTTCAGATTCAATCAAGTTACTGCTTTCTGATGTGGGACTGCTAGATACAGTCTTAGAATTAGACTAGAAACACAGTTATTCTTCTCTTTTAGAAATGTAGAAGAGTTTTGGCTGGAAAAGACCTTTCAGATCATCAAGTCCAACCCTCAACCCAGCCCTGCCAAGGCCACCACTGCCCCGTGTCCCTCAGCACCACATCTGCAGGGCTTTGAAATCCCTCCAGGGATGGGGACTCCCCCCCTGCCCTGGGCAGCCTGGGCCAGGGCCTGACAACCCTTTCTGTAAAGAAGTTGTTCCCAAGATCCAATCTCAACCTCCCCTGGCACAACTTGAGGCCGTTTCGTCTTGTCCTATCACATGTAAGTAGGGAGAAGAGACCAACCCCCCCTGGCTCCAACCTCCTCTCAGGCAGCTGCAGAGCCAGCAGGTCTCCCCTCAGCCTCCTTTGCTCCAGGCTGGACACCCCCAGCTCCCTCAGCTGCTCCTGCTCAGACTTGTGCTTCAGACCCTTCCCCAGCTCCCTTGCCCTTCTCGAGGCTCCAGCCCCAAAATGTTGTTCTTGTGGTGAGGACCCCAAAGCTGACCCCACAATTTGAGGTGGGGGCCTCACCAGTGCCCAGCACAGAGGGAGGATCCCTGCCCTGGTCCTGCTGGCTGCAGTGCTGCTGACAGAAGCCAGGATGCCTGTGGCCTTCTTGATCACCTGGGCACATACTGGCTTATATTCAGCAGCTGTTGAGCAATGTGCCCAGGTCCTTTTCTGCTGGGCAGCTTTCTGGTGCCCTGGTGCCTTCTTTTTTTGGTGCCTTCTCCTTCAAGAATTAAAGTAACATTAATGTCTGTCATGTGACATCTAAGTATAAGCTGGTGATTTTTATAGGAAAATCTTCTGCTTTATTGTTTCTGTAGTTATGCAATATTGTGTTGAGCATAAATAATGGTGTAGAAGGCAATTAAACACCAACCTTCACATCACAGAATTTGTTTTTGCTCCAATTGAACAGATCTTGGAGAAAGAATGTTAATGCAGAATAGCATACTTAGCTGTTTTGCAATACTGTGCTGTGGGCACATGTCCTCTCACTCCTTAATGCACCTTCCAATGCCTGAAGGGGCTACAGGAAAGCTGGGGAGGGATTTTTACAAGGGCTTGTAGTGACAGGACAAGGTAATGGATTAAAACTGGAGGAGAGGAGATTTAGGTGAGACATTAGGAGGAAATTCTTCGCTGTGAGGGTGGTGAGACCCTGGCCCAGGTTGCCCAGAGAAGCTGTGGCTGCCCCATCCCTGGCAGTGTTGAAGGGCAGGATGGATGGGGCTTGGAGCAACCTGGGCTGGTGGGAGGTGTCCCTGCCCATGCAGGGGGGTTGGGACTGGATGATCTTGAAGGTCCCTTCCAACCCAAACCATTGTATGATGATGATCAATAACTAGACAATGCTGAATTTTATGGTTTTTTTGGCTTGAGGAGAACTGGCTGTGACTGCCCCAGTGGAGCAATTTTGCCTTTTTTGGGGAGATTGGTGAAGTTAAATGCTTTAGTAACTCTTGGGATAGAGAGCTATAAGTAGTTGGTATAAGGACTATTATGCAACACTTCAACAAGTGAGATATTTTCTTAGGTGACAAGTGAGAATGAACTTGATCTCGTTCCCTTTCACGTACACTGTGAGACAGTTTGTTGTGCTCTAATTTGGGCTCTGCTGAGGTTGCAGCCATATAATCAGGCAAGATTAGGTGCAAAAGGTGCTGCCAGACAGGCTCTCATCTCTGTCACTTGTGTCTACTGAATTAAGGTATACGTTTAGGACCAACATGCATCCCAAAAGTTCAGGCTGTTAAACCTTTACCTTTGGGTGCTGATTATCTGTCTTTTTTTTTTTTTTCCATTATGAGCTTCACTGAGTCAATCAGTCTTGCCACTGAACTCTCTTTTGTGATTAATCATTTATGGAAAATACACAAGTAGCATATCAAGTTGTTCTTAATATAATTCAGACTTCCATGTTAAAGGAAGCTGTTTTAATTTGGATTAATTAATACTCTTTTTGGCTTGTCATTCTGTTACAAAATACTTAACATCTCTGATTTCCTTTGTTTTCCCATTGACACATTCTCTGACAAGTGTGATATTCTGTGAGATTTGACAGAAATGTACTTGAAGTGTGGAATTTTGTCTTTTTCTCCCTTGACCACTCAATGGAAGGCACATACCTGTGCTCTGGCTTGAATTCTGGGAGCACTGGAAGCATCAGCAATGAACATCTTGGATTTGTAAACAGTTAATCCTCCACATCTCTATAGTTATGTCTGGCTTAGCCTCCATTCTACTTGTTCAATTTGGACCTTGAATTTGTGATCATAGTATTTCCCAATTTAATAGTAGCTGTTGCTCCAGTGTAGTTTTTACTATTTGTTTGTTTGTTTTCCTAGTTAACTAGAAACTTCAGTATAAAACATTCATAGTTAGCAGAGCTTATATGTTTTTTAGGTAACTGTTGAAATCGTGTATCTAGGTATGATGATTTGATTTCGTATCCAGGTCTTACTTATTAAATGAAACCTTAATGCAGAATAATTTTAAAGATGTTATTCTGCCATTTCAAAAGGAAAATCATAGAATCACAGAATGGTTTGGGTTGGAAGGGACCTTCAAGATCACCTAGATCCACCCCCCTGCATGGGCAGGGACACCTCCCACCAGCCCAGGTTGCTCCAAGCCCCATCCAACTTGCCCTTCAACACTGCCAGGGATGGGGCAGCCACAGCTTCCCTGGGCAACCTGGGCCAGGGTCTCACCAGCCTCACAGCAAAGAATTGCTTCCTCATGTCTCACCTAAATTTCCTCATCTCCAGTGTTAATCCCTTACCCCCTGTCTCATCTCTCTTATAGTTTCTTCTGAGCATTGTTTGATAGATGGAGCTGGGGGTGCAGTCATGTTTAGTTATATTTGTTAGGTTTTTTTCTGCCTTGCTTGGCTGTTCCTTGAAGTGTAATTCTGAGTAATGCCATTTTATTATTTTTGTCTGCTTTTTCTTTTTTTTGCTCAAAGAAAATAGTTAACCTTACCCTTTTGCTGACTCACTCACTTCTCTGTATGGGATGTGATCCTGCTTTTACTGCTTGGTCCAGCACTGGTAGCAGAGGTCCAGCTGGCAGCCTCTGCTTGCTCATTTATTCATGGTTTTATGACTCTTGGAAATTAACTTTTTGCTGATGTCAGTTTCTAGCACTTTGGTGGAATTTTGTTATCCACGATACCATCTAGCCCTGCTGTTTCTCATTTTCCAGCTGCTTTCTCTGGTCGTGCAGGTTTATGAACCAAAGTATTTGCAGGATGACAAGAGAAATGGAACTAGAGTGAAGGCCATGTCTCTCCTGGCTGTCACTCAGTTCTTAGCTTCCAGGGTCACTGCTAGCCCAGCAACAGGCTTTTCTCTTTTCAACTTTGTCTTGGTGAGGAAGTGAAATGAAAGCTGTCATCTTCAACCTTTTTTTTACTGCCTGCAGGGTATGTCTTGGTGTATTGAAATTTGGCTAAAAGTCTGATCAACTTTGATAGCATTGCAAGGTTTAAGTTTTCAATTGTTTTGGATGCAAGTTTTTCTTAAGTTCTGGTTTTGTCAGCTTTACATTTCTGGGAGCTTGCAGTTCCAAACCGTGGAGATTTGTATGGCTTTTGGGGGGAAAAGAAAAAAGAAAAAAAAGGCCACTTAAATATTTACAGTAAGTGAGGTGGGGGGGATAAGATGAATTCAAATCCAATCATAATCATGATTCCTGCCCTTGATAGTGATACCAGTAAAGATCTGGATGCTGTCTGGATACTATCCCAAATCCTTACTCAACTCTGCTGCGTGTGGAATAGAGCAAGATTCTGCAAGAACACAGATTTCTTCCTCAGAAAGAAGAGGCATTTGTTACATGCTACTGAAATATTGACTTTTACCTAATACATTTTTTTTTTCTTTCAAATTCTAGGCAAAGTGAACTTTTTTTCAGATGGCATTCTCTTTTCTGATCCCCACCATGGCAGCATTTCCATTTCAAAGAACCATATGAGTTCCATTTCTTTCTATGATGGGGTGAGTATTTTTGTTGTTCCTACTGTCACAAACTTTTAAGCAAGTTTTTTACAGTATTTCTGTAGGGGACTAGTGCAAAGTTTCCATTTCATTTGCAGTTTTACAAGTGTGTGTGTCAAACCAATAGCTGGTGGAAATCAGGAATAACTGAAACGTGGTGGGATGATTCACAGGACTGGAGGACCTTGAGAGTTGGTTATAGGCTGTTTGTAAAGACAGGCAGGACAGAAGAGGTGGAGGAGCTGTGCCCTTTCTTAAGGAGAACCTTGAGTGTATAGAAGTCATAGAATCATAGGGGTTGGAAGGGATCTCTGAAGATCAAGTCCAAACCCCCTGCTGCAGCAGGAACACCCAGGGCAGATCACTCAGAAAGGCATCCAGACAAGTCTTGAAAGTCCCCAGAGAAGGAGACTCCACAGCCTCTCTGGGCAGCCTGTCCCAGGGCTCCCTCACCCTCACAGTAAAGAAGTTTCTCCTCATGTTGAAGTGGAACTTCCTGTGTTGTCACTTGGTGCCATGTCCCCTCGTCCTATCACAGGGCACCACCAAGAAGAGACTGGCCCATTCTTGACACCCACCCTTCAGATATTTATGGACATTAATAGGTCCCCTCTCAGTCTTCTCTTCTCCAGGCTATACAGCACCAGGTCTGTCAGCCTTTCTTCATCAGAGAGATGTTCCAGTCCCTTAATCATCCTTGTAGTCTCCATTGGACTCTTCCAGCATATCCCTGTCCCTCTTGATCTGGGGACCCCAGAACTGGACACAATACTCCAGCTGTGGTAATTTTTGTAGCTCCGTTGAATGCTTCTAGGTCAAAATCAGAGGGGTTGTCTCCAAGGGTGACCTTAAAATAGGCCTCTGTTACCTACAACCAAACTAAGAGGACATGACCAACGAGAGATACTTGGGTTTCTCAGGCAAGCTTCTGGTCAACAAAACCTGCTCCTTATGGGAGACTTTAACTACCCAGACATTTGCTGGAGGAACAGCACTGCAGTTCACTTGACATCCATCAAGTTCTTGGAATGTTCTTGGAATATGTCCTCATAGAAATGTTGGATGTGCCAACCAGGAATGGGGCACAGCTGGACTTAATGCTCACTAACCAAGAGAACCTGTTCTGTGTTATCTCGGTTAGTGACGGACTTGGCTGCAGTGACCACAGTATTGTGGAGTTTGGGATACTGCTGAGTTGCTCCTGGGAACATTCTGACTGGACACAAGGGATAAATTTTTCACCATGAGGACAGTCGAACATGAGAATAATCTCCTAGGGGAAGTGGCAGATCCCTCCACATTGGACAGTGTTAAGTCTCAGCTTGACAGGGGGCTGAGCCACCTCGTACCAACTAAAGCAGTACCTAGAAAGGTTGGAGCAGGTGATCCTTGAGGTCCCTTCTAACCTGGCATTTTAGGATTCTGTGACATCTACACTTTTGGAATTGGTTAGCTTAACCAATTACTGGTTAGCTAAACTGTAAGGAGGAGAGAATTTTGAATTAGACTGAGTTATCAACATGCTCTTAGTAGTGTGGAAAATTGCTTTTTGTTAAAAGGAAAAATTGCAGATCATGGTGTTCATAAAACACCTAGCAGAGCTGGATAGAGAAAAGTTCAAGGCATTGTGAAGTCATTTGGTGTACTAGAGGGTGAAATGCTGCCTTCTGTTCAAAGTATATTTAGCCTTCAGTCAAAAGTTAGTGGCAGTGACCTGCTTATCTCTGGAGAGGTCACGAGCTGTGTCTGTCTACTGTCGTGGAGCCTTGTGTCACTGGCAGGGGGAAGGGAATGACTGGTTCATGTTTCCCAAGCTGAGAAGTGAGAAGGAAGGGTGTGTTGCATGGACCTGCACACATTCTGAGGAATTACATTAAAAGACACAACGTTAGGTGTAGATGTTTTGCCATTCCTGTGGTCAACCTAGATATTTTCACATGACCAACTTGCTGTGCTAATGGTTTGCTTTCCTGGCTTAGTGGGAATTGAGAGTTAGGCTGATGATGGCAACTCTTTAAGACACATGCTGGGTTAACGATCGCTTCTTCAGAATGGAAAAGAGATTATTTTGGTTGATTATTGTTTCCTAAGCACTGAAGAATAAAATAACCTGTTTCCTGTAGTTTGTTTTCTTCAGGTGCAGCATTACACGTTTGTGTAGTGATCTCCAGAAAGCTCATTGTGTTGCTATGATTTCATCCTCTGATAGAGGAAACCAGTAACATACAATAAAAGTGTGTGATTCAATTGAGGTGAAAACACAACAGTGAAGAGACTCTTACCTTAGCTGCCTTTTCTTGTGTGTCATATGGATTGCCCCTTGGTAGTTGAAGTTATTTTAACACTGACCTTCCTTCTATTGTTTGTTTCAAGACACTCACTTTCATAAAATGAGCTATTTATGGGGCCTGGCTATCATTCCTGAACTGTTGCCAGATTTTTGTGTAAAGCTAAGCCTTGACAAGAGAGCTTTTTTTATTGTTCAACTGACTTGGCATAATGCAAGGGTGGAGAGCTTAAAATGTAAAGAAGTGACAGGAGTAAGCTGATTGTTAGTGTGCTTTCTCTGAAAGTTATTGCAATAGCAATATTGATGGAGAATTTAAAGGATAATTTAATGTTAGGATTAAAATAAAAGACACAAGGATTTCAGTGATGCAAAGTACAGGTTCTTAGCAGCTCTATCACTGTGCTAGATGCTTCTCTTTTTAACTTGAAATGTCTGCACTTGTGCTTCTAAGGTGTACTCCAGGCATCTCTGTTCTGAGAAGCTGGACACGCAGTTGACACCTAAACTCCTTGAAGCTCGTAGCCTTTGAGTGCCTGGAGGACAGGGTAGATTCCTAACAAACCTGTACCATGAAGATCTAAAGCAGAAACCATCCCAATCTTAGTAGTGTCTTAGGTTAAAGATCAGTTAGGTGGGTTAGAGATCAGTTGGGTAAACTGAATGTACACAAATCCGTGGGCCTCGATGGGATGCACCCATGAGTGCTGAGAGAACTGGCTGGTGTTGTTGCTCTACCACTCCATCATTTTTGAAAGATGATGGCAAACGGGAGGAGAGGTGTCTGAGGACTGGAGGAAAGCCAGTGTCACTTCAGTCTTCAAAACGGGCAAGAAGGATCATCCAGAAAACTACAGCCCAGTCAGCCTCACCTCCATCCCTGGAAAAATGATGGAGCAGCTCATTCTGGAGGTCCTCTTTAAGCATGTAGAAGAGAAGAAGATTATCAGAAGTAGTCAGCATGGTTTTACCAAGATTTGACTAACCTGTTAGCCTTTTATGATGGTCTGGCAAATTGGGTAGATGTAGGGAGACCAGTGGATGTAGTCTACCTTGACCTTAGCAAGGCACTGGGAGACACTGTCTCCCATAACATCCTTGTGGGCAAGCTCAGGAAGTGTGGAGTAAAAGAGTGGACAGTGAGATGGATTGAGAACTGGCTAAACAATAGAGCCCAGAGGGTGGTGATCATTGGTGCAGAGCCCATCTGGAGACATGTGACTAGTGGTGTTCTCCAGTGCTGGGTCCAGTCCTGTTCAACATCTTCATCAAGGACCTGGATGAGGGGACAGACTGTGTCCTCAGCAAGTTTGCTGATGATACAAAGCTGGGAGGATTGGCTGATTCACCTGAAGGCTGTGCAGCCAATATGCCAGATCTGGACAGACTGGAAAGTTGGGCAAAGAGGAACCTAATGAGGTTCAACAAGAACAGGTGTAGAGTCCTGCACCTGGGAAGGAACAACAAAATGCACCAGTACAGATTAGGAGCTGACCTGCTAGAAGGCAGCTCCGTGGAGAAGGACCTTTTAGGGTCCTGGTGGACAAGAAGTTATCCATGGGACAACAATGTGCCCTTGTGGCCAAGAAGGCCAATGGCATCTTGGGGTGCATTAAGAAGAGTGTGTCCAGCAGGTCAAGGGAGGTTCTCCTCCCCCTCTACTCTGCCCTAGTGGGGCCACATCTGGAGTATTGTGTCCAGTTCTGGGCTCCCCAGCTCAAGAGGGACAGGGATTTACTTGAGAGAGTCCTTTGGAAGCTACAAGGATGATGAAGGGACTGGAACATCTGTCTGATGAGGAAAGGCTGGGAGACCTGGGGCTTTTCAGTCGAGAGAGGAGAAAACTAAGTGGGATCCAATTAATGCCTATAAATATCTGAAGGGTGGGTGTCAAGAAGGAAGGGCCAATCTCATTTCAGTCTGTGACAGGATGAGGGGCAATGGGTGCAAACCAGAGCACAGGAAGTTCCACCTCAACATGAGGAAGAACTTCTTTCCTGTGAGGGTGACGGAGCCCTGGGACAGGCTGCCCAGAGAGGTTGTGGAGTCTCCTTCTCTGGAGACTTTTAAGACCCATCTGGATGCCTTTCTGTGTGATCTGCTCTAGATTCTGTGGTTGTCCTGCTGTGACAGGGGGGTTGGACTCTATGATCTCTAGAGGTCCCTTCCAACCCTGACCATTCTGTGATTCAACATAAATGTCCTGTCTCACCTCTAACTTAGAACCAGCCATCCTGGGAGCAAAAGAAAACCCAGCAGGCTGCACTGTCACCCACTCTCCAAACTCCCAGATTTAGTTCTTTTTCTTCTGTAGCTGTTCAGTGTCTCAGGAAACTGGAATCATCACTGTAAAGAGCTTAAGGTACAGTGTACTTGGTTTTGAATTCTTAGTTAAGACCAAGTATTTCAGCCTGTAAGTACCTACATCCAGCATCCATTTTAGCCATTATTCAAGTGAACAAACAGTATTAAGTAATACTTAGATTTCACAACAACATGAACATCTTGTAAAACTTGGATTCTTTTAACCTTATAGCCATGGGGATTATTGCTGCTTCTTTTCAGCTCTTTTCAATTCGTGGAACCCTAAACATTTTTCAGGAGGAGGGGAACATGCTGTTGGGCATCACACATGCAGATTGCTGCATGGATGAGTTGTCCTTTCAGTTGCTTCTCATGAAATCTGCAAGTGATCCTGCAGAATTCAGCATCTATGGAGCATGTTCCAAAAGCCATTTTCTCCTACGAAAACTTGTTCTCTCTTAGGAGAACATTTTTGTGTGTTCTTCAGTCAACTTTTATAATTAATCCCTCAATCAGCAAAGGGTAGAGACTCTGTTTTCAGATGTCTCTGAATTGATACCAATCCTTATGTAAGTGTTCCCCAACTTGAGCTTTTTCTTCTTGAAAATCAGTAAGTAGAGTTCTTTACTGGTGAAAGAGAGATGGATGCCATTCAGTTGTGGATTTGAACTCTAAGTAACACAATCCCCATTTTCCAGGGGTGTTTCACACACGATACTGTTTTTCTAATATTTTGGTGTGAAAAGAGTTACCAGTCAATGCTTGAGGATAAACCACTTCAGCATCCAGCAAAGCTGTATGAATGCCTACCTTGAACTCCAGAAAACCAAGGGTCACTGTTGTTCTGTTAGAACAAAACTGGGACAACCCGAGTTCAGTGCTTCTGGGGGAGGCTGATCTTGAGGGTTTCAGCTTCCTGTTGGTGAAGACACAATTCAGGTGAAGGAGCAATAGTTTCAGTAGAACTTGTGCTCATGAAAGAATCCAAGAGAAGCAGGACAAATTTCAAGGTGCAAGTGCCTCGACTTGAAATTGCAGGCCTGGTAGATGTGTCTCCTTGCAGCATGGTTCCTTTCAGGTCTGAAGCTCAAGAGCATTGTATAAAACAAAAGTTTGCAATAGCACAATGCCATCTTTCTAATCTTTTTAGTTGACATTTAATTCATTCTTCTAGGGTGTCTGTGTCAGAGATGCGTGGGTATAGACAAAGGTGGCTTTGTTGTGAAGCAGAGGAAAGAGCTAAAGGTCTAGTTTTTAGTAGAAGGAGAAGAGTAGATATTAAAATGCAAGCTTTTCTTTTCAAGACAATACAAAGCTGAGGTGTTTTAAACAATCTCAGATGCTTTCTTTAGAGTTTATGTTATCTCCTATAGCTGCAAAGTAGAAACTGAGGGGTCTTGTAAGTCTGCAGTTTGTTCTTCTGCTCCAGGGGAGATTTAGGTTGGACATTAGGAAGAAATTCTTTGCTGTGAGGGTGGGGAGAGCCTGGTCCAGGTTGCCCAGGGAAGCTGTGGCTGCCCCATCCCTGGCAGTGTTGAAGGGCAGGTTGGATGGGGCTTGGAGCAACCTGGGCTGGTGGGAGGTGTCCCTGCCCATGCAGGGGGGTTGGAACTGGATGATCTTGAAGGTCCCTTCCAACCTTAACCCTTCTATAATTCTATGATTCTCGGATACCTGAGCTATGCAAGCTAATGAATGCTCAGATCTGTGTGCATGCCTGGCAGTGGCTGTAGTAGTTCTCTCATCTCAGCTATTTAATGTATTAAGCCTTTTTTTGGTTCACTTTCAGTAACTTCTGATTATAATTTGTTCTGTTTCTTCCTTTTCTAGGATTCAAACAGTATTGTTGCTGCTCTCTTTATAGACTTCAAAAGTTCCTTGCTTACTCATCTACCCATTGAATTCCATACCCAAGACAGCTTCCTGATGATTGCACTTTTCCCCAAAACAAAGATTTATAAAGCTTTTTATTCACAGGTAAAGTAAAAAAAGATTGGTTTGGGTGGGTGGAAAATCAGGTTTTTTGTGTTTCAGATGAGAGGCATGTGTGAATTTGTTGATGTCTGTCTTAACTAAGTTTGGAAAGAAGGGGTTTGTTTCCCATGTTAGTGGAGCCACCAAAGCTTGTCACCTGAGAAATAAATACAGGAAAGACTGAAGTTCAAGGTCTTTCTTGCAGCAATCTTCACTAGTGAAACCTTTGCCTGTATCTTGGTGGACAAGCAGAGCTTAGGAAGGAGAAGGGTCAGTTAATACTGAGGGAGCAAACCAGTTTGGAAATACATTGGAAACCTCCTCTCTGAAACTGCATGAGATTCATGGAGGGTATTAAAAGAGGTGGCTGATGTGGTTTTGAAGCTGCTTGTTATTTATATCAAAGTAGGGTGTTGTAGTGGGAAGGACAGTTGCAGGTAAGTCAGTAGTGGCAGACAGCACAACAAGGGGCTGTAACCACACAGTGCAGCTGTGAAGATTCAGACTCAATGTTAGTAGCAGGTTGGTGCAGTGACTGGAACAGGTCACCTAGACAGTGAATCCCCACCTTTTGAAGATTTTTAGAATTTGGCTGGACAAAGTTGTGGCTGAGCTTCTCTGTTCTGCCAGCAACAGTCCTGTTTTCAGCAGGAGGTGGGTCTGGAGACCTCCAGAGGTTCTCTGCCAACCAGAAACTCTGAGTCTCTCTGTGACCTATGGCATCTGCCTTGCAGGCTAGAGATTGTCATGAACTACCTTGCCATGTAGACCTTCCCAGGAGTATGGAACAGCCTGTATGAGGTGTTGCTCCTGATCTTGAGAACTTGCGTGTGTGAGAAACTTTAACTTATGTATTTATTTCTAGTAATTGTGTTGCTCGTTAAGTTTATGGCACCATGTGCTTTCATTTTGTCTTCTGAAGCCAGTGAGTGCTCTAGAAACTTGTTTTCTAGTAGTTACATTTTAAATGTAGCACTGGTGGATAATTGGCTGCAGCCATTGTATGTAGTGGCAGAGGTTCTATTGTGGTTTTTTGTGGTTAGACACATTTGGATCATGATCCTTAGGGAAGTTTTGTTAAAGTCTTTAAGTATCCCACATGGCATTGTATTATTCCCTAAGCAGATTGGCTTCATGCAATGTAATGCAGAGGCTTTTCATAAACAAAAGGTTGTAACAATAGCACTTTTGAGGAAGTGAGCCTGGAGATTTTAGGGTTTCACAAGGGTTTTAGTGTGTGATCATAACACTGGATTGGAAAAGACCACCTAGCTCAGTGACTATGCTCCCCACTGGTAGTATTAATGTTACCATAAAATTTCTCCTTTTATCCTAAGTGTTTAGATTCCTCCCACTGTTCCACTATGTGAGTGGTTGGGAATACTCTGTTTGTTTGTTTTTTAATTTTCAGCCTATTTAATTTCATCTACTTTTATATCTCTCTTTTTTTCTTTTGCTCTACCAGCAACACCTTTGAGGTAGTTGGAAATTTCAGGCCTATCCTTCCTGGTTTATTTGGCCTGATTAAATAAAAACAGACCCTTTTTAGTCTCTGCTGATTTATACAAAGTGCTCTTTTTGTTTGCCTGTTGTAATACTTATCTTTTGATCTGGTTTTTGCCTGTAGATTTCCAGGCTGTGTGTAGTATCTGAGATGAGGGTATTTGTTTCTTTTACAGAGGTAATAATAATTCTCTCTTCAAAAAATGTTGAGAGATATCTTGGTTTGCCTTTCCTTTTTGCTGCTGCCTTGAATGAATAATTCTGAGAAACTCCTTCAGGTCCTTTCTCTTTTGCTACCCACTGGTGCTCCAGCTGATTCTAGAAGTGTTTGTGTCCTCATTCTTGCTTTCATACTCACCTTCCTTCTGTTTTTCTTTCTATCTCTTCCACTCTTACAGTTAGATGTATTTTTCTGTGAAGCATCTCAGTGCTCAGATGATGTCTAGACCATCTCCCAACTTAATTCCCCAAAATCCTATCAATGCACTTCAGCCTGTGCCAGCCTCATTGCAATGGCTGTCATGGGACATTCCCTAAGCATCTCTGCTGATGGATGTCCCCAGCCTCCTGCTGCTTTTTTTGGAGATATTTGTTCTGGTCCTCCTTTGAGTTACCTTTTGGTGAACAGTTCTACACCAAGTTTCAGTTTCTGCAACTCAACAATTGTTCCAAACTTGTTTGCTCAAGTTCAAGTAGAAGAAACACATCTTTTTGTCTTGAAGGTCTCATCTCGTGAAAGAAAACTATTCATGAAATCTCAAGTCTACCTGATTGTGTGTGCCAGAGAAACTTGTTATTGAATTTGTTAGCATTTACCTCTGTCTTTATTGATTTCCTCCAAAATTCTTTCAAACAGACACAGAATATTAGGGGTTGGAAGGGACCTCTGAAGATCATCTAGTCCAACCCCCTGCCAGAGCAGGAGCAAAAAAAACTAGGGCAGGTCACTCAGAGAGGCATCCAGACAGGTCTTGAAAGTCTCCAGAGAAGGAGACTCCACAACCTGTCTGGGCAGCCTGGCCCAGGGGTCTGCAACCCTCACAGGAAAGAAGTTCTTCCTCATGCTGAGGTGGAACTTCCTGGGCTCGAGTTTGAATCCAACGCCATTGGAGTCCCACAGTCATAGTGGTCATTCTACAGACCTGTGGTTATGAAGATTCACTAAAATGTAGGTACTAGTTTTACTCTCCTCCAATCATATAGTGTTATACCTTGTTTACTGGACCTATGCTTTTATTATTCTAAGCCACAGAGAGTGGTGATTTCTTATTCCTCCAGATCTGAGTGTATTAAATTCCTTGTAACTGAGACAGTTTGAGTAACATTCTGAGCACGAAGAACTGGAATCTGTTTTTCAGATCTTGCAATGGTGGGACAGTGTTCACATCTTCACTCTTAATTGGTAGGGGAAGAAAATTTCCTGAGGCTTTGGGATGTGTTGATTTCTGTGGTTTTCTTCACCTTCTCCTCTGCCACAGCAGCTCTTTTAAAAAATGTTCATTAAGTTATTAAAAAAAAAAAAAGGCTGATTTATTTCCTTTGAGTTCTGTCTGTCGAGCCTGTTTTCACTTCATCCTCAGCCCTTTGCCTTCTCAAGAAGACAATTTTCTTGACCAGTCTTTTCCATCCCTTGTAGGCATTTTCCTCAATCTTTTCTTTGCCTATACATGTTTTGAAGAGGTTATTTATTTGGTTGCACGGATCCTTCTTCACAAGCAATACTGCCTTATGTTAATATCAAAAGTGCATTTTATTTTGAGGGTTTCTATCTCAGTACCCTGGTGTTTAGAATGCCCATTTGTTAATGGAAAGCAGGCTTTCCCCCCTCAGTTGTTTTGTCTTGCAGCAGATTATTGTGAAAAATGACAATGGCTGTTGCCTTTACTTATTTAAAGGAGGGAAATACCAAGCACTTAAATGATTGTGATTCATCTGAATCTGATTTCTAGGTTCAGAGTGCCATTCATGTTCATGGGACTTGGCTGGAGCAGTGGGATGTGAGCCAAAGCACAGCTCCCTAGGGAAACAAAGGGCTCCCTTTTCTTTTGTGAAGGAACTGAGCTTTTCTTGAATTTCTAGAAATGATTGCTGCAAGCATACCTCAGGACAATTACAATACTCCTTAAAGGAGACTTATTAATTCAGTTCCTTCTGTGCTGCAGTTAGACTATAAAAACCCAGCACATGCTCTAAGAGACATGTGAATGTTATTGTTACTTTGGTGGGTAATTTTTTTCCTAAGTTTTTTTCCCCAGCTTTAAAGATGGGGAAGAAAATGAGACCATTTCAGTAAAGCCACTTCTTACATCAGTTCCAATCCAAGAAAAGCTTACAAAATCTGATCTGTGGCCACCTCTTTCCAGACTTTGAATCCTTGCAATAAAACCAGTGTTGGGAAATATTTAATGGCTGGTTAAAACGCATCTGTTGTTTGTTGGGGTTTTTTAGGTGAAGAAAAGTAATTCCTAAACAAGTTAAAAAAATATTTGCAAAATAATGACACACAAAGGTCTGGTTTCTTCCAGGTTTTCTCTTCGTGGAAGCACCAGACAAACTCAGGAATATCTTTAAGGATTGTCCAGGAAGAATTCCTGTCTGTGGAACAGAAGAGACTGTAAGTTCATGCCACTTAGTCCAGTGTAATTATACATCAAGTGTGTGCTACAATCAGAAAAATGCTGTCATGTGTTGAAGATGTAGATACTGATTCAGAAAGGAATTGTTGCATTCTTAGTGCAGCACCCACTTTATATTTAACTTTTGTACTAATTATTATGTAGGCATCTGGTTTAAAGATGATAACTTTCTAGGTTTCTCCATTAACCAATTAATTCATTTGCTTGTTTTAGGCATTCCAGTGCTCAGAAGCTATTTAATGCCTTGTCTTTTCCTTCTGGGGAAAGATGCAGGGAGCTGAAAATATCTGCTGCCCTTCCAGAGTTAGAGAGGTGAGAAATTTTTGTTTTCAAGGGATCAGTTTTGTCTAATAATAGAAAAATATTTCCATATATGTAATACTCCTCTAAAAGTTGCTAATGTGATAACTGCCTTCACACAAGATATTTGTATTCTGAGATGAATTATTTCCTCTCTAGGGAGCTTCTGTTTTACCTTTTAAGAAGATTTAGTTGAGTAGTTTCCCAGCTATTTACATGAATGAAGTCTTTTGGTCTTGATTGTAAGTAAAGAAAACTTTGATTTTTATTTTTTTTTAAAGGTTTGTGCAACATTTCACTGTCAGCAGTGTCAGTCACGAGCCAGTAATGAGGGCACATCTTCCTGTTTTATTGCAACACTCAGAAATCATTCCTGAGAGCAAAGCAGGAAGTGACAAGGTAAGGAAGCAACCCAACAATTCCTCCCATTCCTCATACAGAATATTTACCAAATATTCCATCTGTCATTAATTCTGTTGCAGGCAATATGGTAAAATACTCATGTATGTTCTCTGCCTTCTCCTCCAATACCACCAGTTCACACTGAACTTGCTTCAAGCCTGATCCTTAGAATTCATTGCTCTGCCCTGTTTCCTGATTATATTACTTACATTTTAATTATTTTTCATTTAAACAATCTTTTGGAAGTGCTAAGGGCCCTTCAGGCTGATGAAATGGAGGCAGAAAATGAGGTGTGGATCTTCAAGTGGACAGTTTTCTCTAATGTCCAGTGTTTCTCTAATGTTAGCCCTAAAGCAGTAGCTTGTTTTTTATGAATGGCTGAATAATTTAACTGAATTGTTCTCTGGAACATAAAAGTCCTTTAAATAGCATCGAGGCAGCACATGATATTTAACATTTGCTGATATTATCTGTAGAACACTCAGTTCTCTATAGGGGCAATAACAACTGTCAAACTTAAGGAGTGCTTTAAATAGCATTTTCAGAGAAAAGATTTCCTTGTAACTTTCCAGCATTTGACTGCTGCTGTAAGCAAGCAAGTCAGAGCAGCAGGAGTATAGTCTGTCTCTGTGAACCTTGCAGTATGATGGCAGCCTCATTTCTGGGATCTACTTCAGAGACTGTGAGGGTAGTAAGGTGCTAAAATAGGTTGCCCAGAGAAGCTATGGCTGCACCCTCCCTGAAGGTCTTCAAAGCAGGGTTGGATGAGGCTTGTGCAGCCTGGTCTGGTGGGGGATGTCCCTGCTCATAGCAGTGAGGTTGGAACCTGATGGTCTTTAAGGTCCCTTCCAACCTCAACTCTTTTGTGATTCTGTGACTGTACTGATGCCTAAGTGTTAGTTAATAAACCTTTTAAAATCTGATTTTAAATTTAGTTTAAATGGGTTTGGTCTAGTGGTAGGGTTGGAAGGGACCTGAAAGATCATCTAGATCCAACCCCCTGCATGGGCAGGGACACCTCCCACCAGCCCAGGCTGCTCCAAGCCCCATCCAACCTGCCCTTCAACACTGCCAGGGATGGGGCAGCCACAGCTTCTCTGGGCAACCTAGGCCAGGGTCTCACCACCCTCACAGCAAAGAATTTCCTCCTCATGTCCAACCTAAATCTCCCCTCTTCCAGTTTAATTATTGTTATCACAAATACGCATTTTCCGTGAGCATCCAAAAGTTGTTTTGAGGACAGAATAAAAACAGTCTGCAGATGCCTTTTTCTTCAAATGTCATGTAGAAACTGGAAGAGGGAATTTGTCTGCTAGTCATAGGCTGATCTGGACTGTGGTGGCTCCAGTACCAGTGACATGGTTCCTGAAGTTCATCGTGGCACTGAGAACTGCCTTAGTTGTGTTTCCTCAGGGCTCCTTTGCTCACTTTTATAGCCCTCTCCTGTACATAGTGCAGAACTGTATCTACCTACTTAGGAGATATTCTCTTCCTCCCAGTGTTTCTGTGCTATGATCCCTCTCTAAATACCCCAAGAAATGCACAAAATGGAAACAGAGGTACTTCATGCAGAAAAGCAGCTGGTGTGGAAGAGCTGTTATTGTGCAGCCTCTCAGCAATCCAGCTCAAAAGGCAGCTTTGCTGCAGTAAATTCTGTGTCAATGTCAGCAGCCTAGAGTTACTCTTTGTGTGTGAAAAGGCAGTTTGACATAAACCAGCATTTTTGGAACCATTTAGCTCCAGTAATGCTCTGTGTATTTGAATGTACCCTCTTCATCATAAAACATAACCCATTTGGTGTCTCTTGTGAGGATTTCTCTGATCTTTGCATGAATTCTTAACACTGCAGACTAGATTTTGATATAAAGGTTTTGGTAATGCTGTTTGCTGTATTTCTTAGTAATCCCTTCACTGTATTTAAGGTATGAAAACCAAGAGAAAACACATCTTTCTAAAATGCTGCACAGCTGAGGGGTTGCACAGACACAATTAGTTCTACACTATCTTGCTGTTTCTGTGGTCAGTGTCACTTAATTTTGTGTTTAGACTCAGAATCTCATCAAGACAAGCCTTATGTTTGTGTGATTGTTGGAGCTTCTTTCTAGCCTTCAAGTTACCCCCTTTTTCCCTGTTCCTTGTGTTTTAGGTTGTTATCACCATCATAACTGGTCTCCCAGGATGTCGTTGCAGTGATCTGTGCACTTTTCTGGTATCTTTTAACAAGGAGCATGGAAGGTTTGTACAGTTCTGGTTTCCCAGTTCAAAGCAGTGGTTAAACTCATCACCAAAGAACTACTCAGCATGAAGGAAATGAAACTATCAATATTCCCTTTATTTTTTGTCTATGTATCTCAGTTTCTCATTTGTAAACAGATGTGTTACAAGAATAATTTCAGTAAATGTTATGAGGCACCTTAACTACATCTACATGAAGAACATCACGGGTATTACTGTAGATCTATAATGTGTGTCTGGAGCTATCACTGATGCTATAAGCAGTAAAGAATAATCTAAGAAAGGCCAAATTAATCCTGCCTTCAGCAAGTATGGGAGTTGTCACAATTTAAAGGAGACAGGTGAATTGCTTCCATTTATTGACTTGTAGTGAGTTTAAGATGCATTTTTCTTGGAGAAAAGACTATACTACCAGTCGTTGCTGGCAGCATTGTTTCTAATCTGACCTGCTTTCTATTCTACAATAGCAGGAGATACATTCAGGACATGTATTGTATGGCAATAAGATAAATCTACTGTAGGATTTTGCCATTCTGAATGGAAAAATTCTGATCCTTTTCAATCTTACAGCCAAACACCTGGGCATTTAATCTCAGTAATGTTCTGGGCTGATATTTTGTGTATTACTTATGACTGGGTGTCTTGACCTTAGCAAGTTGATTCAGAACAGTTTCGTGGCTCTGCTTTTAGGGCAAACAAGTAAGGTGAATTTTGAATGTTTTGTAATAATACATTTCATCATGTTTTCCTGCACATGTCGTAGTTACTTTTTATTTTAGCAGTGAAATCTTTTCACACCCAGAATCTTGAATGGGCCGAATATAGTTTTTATTTACTGCATCACTCACAAAGATCAGAATTACTTATATGACATGTTGCCTTGAAGCTGCTAGGCATTGTTTTATTCAATGACAATAACAAAGCCCTCAAAACCTTTTGGCAGTGATGTAGAGAATCTGTTTATGCTGGAGGTGATTGAGAGCCAAGTGAATTCCTCTTCCCCTTGTGGTATGAGAATCGTATGTGGAATGAGAATCATATGTGGAATCTTATGGCTTGTCAAATTTAGTTTTGCCCTTAGGCTCAAAAAGAAAAAGGAAACAGAAATGTGAGGTGACAGAACACTAATTTCTCTCCTTGTTTTCTGTTGTTTAGCTGGGTGGTGTATCGGCAGACTCTGGATAGCCCAGAGTGCTTCAGTGCAGCCCATTTCCAGCGTCACCTCTCCAGTGTCCTGGAGGCTCAGCAAAGCCCCAGCGTCCATCAACCCCCTCATGCTAAAAGGAACAAGCGCCTCTTAGTGGTCTTGCAAGGGTAAATATTGGAAACTATTTCAACTGTTGCACAGCATGGGAGATTTTCTGTTTCCTTCCTATTTCCACGGCTTTTATAAACTTCCCCAACAGTCTGTAGCAGTTCTATTTCTGTGTTAAAGCATGGCACTCTAGTAATTAGTATGGCACTCTAGTAATTAGTATGGCACTCTAGTAATTAGTATGGCACTCTAGTAATTAGTATGGCACTCTAGTAATTAGTATGGCACTCTAGTCATTCTCCTCTACATATGTGCTAAACTCAACTTTTCTGCAACCTGTTACGTGTCTTGCATCTTACTCTATTGAAACAAGTGTCTAAAGACAATCAATCTTTGCTTTTTTCCAAGTATTTAGCATCTTTGTTTGCAGAGATGCTGTCATTGCACTTCTGGTAGTCCTTGCTTGGATTCTTCAGAAGGATTAGCTCCCAAAAATGTGACACAAACTTGCAAAGTTCCAGATGGTAAAAGATATGAAGAAATAGAGAGAAGATGACATGTACATGAGCTGTTATCCAGCTAAGTATTGGTGCAGTTTTTGCACCACACTCCTGATATGGTGCCTTTTGAGTCTCTGTGCTTCAGAATGAACAGCTCTGTAAAGATTATGACCTCTTCAACTGCTGGTAGAAAACAGGCTGGGAAAAAAGATGCTGTTCACTCCATGCAGCTGGAAATACTGAAGTGAGACTGATGAACATGTTTTGGATAAATGCCAGGGGTTTTGTGGTATAAAGGTGAAGACTTTGAGCTGTCTCTGACATTTCCATCTCATGTGTAGCACTTGAACTGTCTGCAGCATGTTTGCCTACCCTGTGTCTGAGTCCTTAGCAGGTAGCCTGAGGGAAGGAACCTGGCTGGAATGGTTTTGGTTCCCAGACTACTAAGGTCATATATAGAGAGCTTAGCACTTCCTTTATTACGGTCCATTATGATGGTGCTCAAAACCCATCATCTTTTCCATGTTAACATCAGATTATTTTTTTTCTTAGAGTTTGTAGAAGGGATGTAAAGTCCAGTGATGTGCAAAATAACTGATGTTCTGCTAGCAGCACTGGCTTAATAAATGGCTAATTATACATGTTCCGTTCCTTCTGGGTAGCTGAGTGCTATTATAGACAGCTTTCAAGTAGCTGGAGTTCTCTAAATCATCCATGGATCATTGACAGTACAGGTTTGAGAGAAGGTTGTAACTGACTGAGAGATAAACATCTGGAATAAAACCTCAGGTTCACTTCGACTTTGCTGTCATACAGAGGTATAGAATCCTAGAATGGTTTGGGTTGGAAGTGACCACAAAGGACCTTCAAGATCATCCAGTTCCAACCCCCTGCATGGGCAGGGACACCTCCCAAAAGCCCAGGCTGCTCCAAGCCCCATCCAACCTGCCCTTCAACACTGCCAGGGATGGGGCAGCCACAGCTTCTCTGGGCAACCTGGGCCAGGGTCTCACCACCCTCACAGCAAAGAATTTCGTCCTAATGTCCAACCTAAATTTCCCCTTCTCCAGTTTTAGTCCATTCCCACTCATCCCATCCCTCCTTGTCCCAAGCCCCTCCCCAGCTTTCCTGGAAGGTGCTCTAAGGTCTCCCTGGAGCCTTCTCTTCTCCAGGCTGAACAGCCCCAACTCTCAGCCTGTGAAGTTTGAGTAGACAGGGTACCAGACAGTAGTGCTGTATAGACCAGCAGTGTGTAGAGTACAGAGGAAAATTGGGCATGTTAATTCTAGAAGCATGCTTCAGTTGGAATGCTGATAAAAGTGAGAGGAGTTACTTTTATTCTTTACTTCAATCAAAGCTGGTGCTTGGTATGCTTTGCAGCAGGAGTAACACACTTCTATTTCCATGATGCTTTTTGTGCTTCCAGAAGGCTGGACTATGCAGTTCTCCAGTGTCAAGTTCATACTGCTTTTCTCTGTAGTTGTCAATAATTTCTTTTTAATGTTACTTGCAGTCTTCTTAATGTCTGGATTTGGCAAGTTTTGAACTGCTTTATAACTATTTTGGTCAGGTCTTTTAGAAATCCAACTTTCTTGCAAGCAATTGATTTACTAGGTGTTGAAATGTGTCATTCTGCTTCTCTGAATCCATCTCTCATTTTGTTTTCTTACAGATACACTGATGTTATTGATGTTGTACAGGCTCTGCAAACTCATCCTGACCCAGATGTGAAGTCTTCCTTCATCATTGGAGCAGTTAATACTTGTGTGGAGCCCCTGAGTTGCTATATGGAACACAGGTATACTTGACAAGATATTTGCTAGTTTGGAAATAGATGTGTAAGTTTGTGTAAGTTTCTTTTATCATAATTAGAGATACATGAGGGCTAAATGCCATTGAACTGTCCTAAATCTCATCAAGCTGCTAGGTGATCCATCTTGGATGAACTTTGAAGTGCTGTGTGATTTATGATGATGACACTTGGTTTCCACTAGGCATGTAATGATATATAACATCAGTGAAAGTTTAGCTTGAGGAAGAATGAGCAAAGATTGTCATTAATGTACTGTTTAAATACATGTACTCTGGCTCAGGACCTTGTAAAATCTGGACAGCCAGCTGTCCTCTTGTGTGCCTTTTAAATAAGTCCTTTTCTTACAATCTTCTTTTAAGTATAACCAGTGCATCTCAGTTTGGGTTATTGATTGTGCCACTACTTTTGGGTATTAAACAAAGACTTGACAGGTTTAAAACACAACTTATGGGAAGCTATCCCAAATGTAGTGGAAGAGAAGGACAAAGCACGGAAGCAAAAGCACTGCAAGTATTAAAATCTGATATCCTGGGTTACAGCAGAGGCAGGGTGGGGAGGAAACAGTAGCAAAGCCAAGTTGCTGACATTATTTTAAAATAACATGGTATGGTTGCTGTTTCATAGTACGTGTGTGTGCTCCACACTTTGACAAACATGGAACTCATTTCATACACCTACCTGTAAAATTCTGATACTTCAATTTTGCAATTATGCCTTGCAGCTGATTTGATAAAAGTAAGTTAAAGCAGCTACAATTTTAGGACTTTGTAGCACTGCTGTTTGTGATAAAACTGTGCATCATAGCTTAGAGGTGAACTGCCCAGTCAGTCTGTAACTCTTCCTTCCTTAAACTTCCCAGCTATTTTTAAAACAGTAACAAAAATGCTGCTTGTGCTTTGCAGTAGTCAGTAGATGTTACCTTTACTGCTTCTTTTTGTCTCCGTGACAAAGATTGCAAATAAATAATAAAGGCTACATAAAATATTGGTGAATTGGTGCTGGAGTGCTGTTTCAACTTGTCCTTTCCATAATTATAGGAAAGACAAGTTCCATTCCTAGGGTTTTGTTGACTTATTAACGTGTTCCTGGTCATGGCACGGAGTAGTATTTATAGCAGCTGCAGCCTGCAGTCCTTTCACTAACATTGTTTGTCTCCTGAAGTGCAGTAGCAATTGAAGGAAGAGGCTTAGCCTGTGCTGTAGACTATTTGTCTGCCTTTGAAGTTTCTTCTGATAAGAACTTACCAAGTAACCATGTGCTGCCAATGACAAACCTTTCAGCTGGGAAGCTTTGGCAATTTCGCTGTGGGAATCAAAGAGAGGGATTTTATTTTTTTTCATGTCTGACTTCAAACTTTTGCCATCAGAAAAATCAAAACTGTTTCTTGTCTTAGGAAGTTCATTATTGTAGAGGTCCAGCTCTTTCATGAGCCTAGGGTGAAGCTCTTCCCTGGATTGAATAGCAAGCTATGGCAGGGGAGTGGTAGTTGAAGGGAAAGAGATCAAGTCCTATCTGTGGAGCTTTTGTGTGCATGATAAAGCTCATAAAAATAATTGTCTCCTGTCCAACCCAGTACCAGAAGTTGGTACAGTGTGTACAGAAAGCATTTATGTACATACTGTCCTTCCATGAAGAGTTCCCACCATGTTTGGAAGGCACAATTTTTTAGGGCAAGCTTAAAATTCCTATTGTTTAAATAGGGATTAAAGTAATATTGAAGCCTTTTTGATTTTGTACAATACTGAAGAGATTGTGTGGTGGGAATTAGCTCTTAAATCCATTCAAGGATTAAAACCATCTACAAAACTAACTTTTGGGGGAGAACTCCTGAAAGATGTAACCTAGAGGAATATTCTAGTTACTTGAATTGAGAAAAGGAAATATGAAATTATTTGAGTAGTAAGACTTGAGCTGTCAGTGTCCAAATTAATGTACATGTGTTACTTAAATAATATCCATTCTTGATAGACAAACTTCTGATTTTTTTAGGCTTCTTTTTCCCAAGTTCCTGGACCAGTGTTCACAAGGTATGTGTCACTTTCCTTGACTCTGAGTTACACAGAACAAGTAGCTGAGCCATATAGCCATGTAAATACACTGCAAATGCATGTAGTCAAGGATCAGGATGAAGGATCAGCAAGAAGGATCTGTGTAGAACAGCCAGTCTCTCTGCCTGTATTATTAACCACCATAGATGCCAAGAGAAGATGTAAAAATCTCTAAGATGATGCATTCTGGTGATCCTGAGCTGTAGGAGGAATTAAACTGCTTACCTTTGACAAGGTGTAACAGTTGTAAAATGAAAGAAGAGAGATTTAGGTTAGAGATCTGGAGGAAATTCTTTGCTGTGAGGGTGGTGAGACCCTGGCCCAGGTTGCCCAGAGAAGCTGTGGCTGCCCCATCCCTGGCAGAGTTGAAGGGCAGGTTGGATGGGGCTTGGAGCAACCTGGGCTGGTGGGAGGTGTCCCTGCCCATGCAGGGGGTTGGATCTATTTGATCTTTCAGGTTTCTTCCAACCCAAACCATTCTATGATTCCATGACTGTGGTAATTGCTGTGTTGTTAGTCTAGGAGCAAAATGGATTGGGTTGGAGCTCCATCCTGCTTTGGGGAAGCATGAGGAAATGGAGCTCTCCTTTCTGCTGTTTTAGAAAGGGAAAAACAGTCTGGTTACCTTAGTTCCCTATGTCCTCCTCTCAACACAGTGTGGAGGATCCTTGCAGGGTTCATCTGACACTGCAGCAGAAGAACTCACTTGGAAAAGAACTGTTTCTTACCTGTCTATCCAGTTTTATATCCTGACTCTGAAATGCATAATCCTCCTTGTTGCTTGAAACTCAGAGCAGCTCTTGGTGTAAATGAGCTACTATCCTTCCTGCCCCACCATCACATAAGTTATCTAAGTTTCAAGAGCAGAAGCTAATTCAGCAGTAGCACCTCTACAGTTATTTTTAACAGTCGTGCAGCTGATGAAGACATTAAGACCAGTACATGTGGTGTGTGTACATATAAGAAAAGATCTTTCCACTCAGATAATCTGTATTTTAGGCAGACTCTAAGCTCAGTCTGAAACTGGGTAGACCAATAACAACTGAGATTTTATTTTAAGTCACAGTCAGACTGCAGTTACTACAGCATGACTTTCTGACCATACACTTCCCAAGTGACCTGCAGGACTGATTTTTGCCTCTAATTCCATAAATGCAGTTGTCGAAGCAGGATGCTGCAGAATTTTGCCACCTCTTTCTTATTCGTGTGTGAAGGGAGTCCAAAAGAATGAAATCCAAAAGAACTCAAAAGAATGAAGTTGTGAACAAGCTGGGAAGTGTGTAGGTGCTACGATATAAATTGGTATTTTCTTCTTATTTGGAGAAAAATGTTGGTGCTACAAACTGGGGAACTGCCCAATGCTTCACTGTCATGGTTCCAGCCATGGGTGAAATTGAAGAGAGCAGGAGAATGTCAAATTTAATAATACAATTAAATATTAATAAGGACTGAGAAGTTTCATAGAATCATAGAATCCTAGGGGTTGGAAGGGACCTCGAAAGATCATCTAGTCCAACCCCCCTGCCAGAGCAGGGTCACCTAGAGTACATCACACAGGAAGGCATCCAGGCGGGTTTTGAATGTCTCCAGCGAAGGAGACTCCACAACCTCTCTGGGCAGCCTGTCCCAGGGCTCTGTCACTCTTACAGTAAAAAAATTTTTCCTGATATTCATCTTAAACCTCCTATGCTCCAACTTGTATCCATTACCCCTTGTCCTATCACTGGTCTTCACTGAAAAAAACTTAACTCCATCGTCTTGACACTCACCCTTTACATATTTGTAAACACTGATGAGGTCACCCCTCAGTCTCCTTTTCTCCAAACTAAAGAGACCCAGCTCCCTCAGCCTTTCCTCATAAGGGAGATGTTCCACTCCCTTAATCATCCTTGTGGCTCTGCGCTGGACTCTTTCAAGCACTTCCCTGTCCTTCTTGAACTGAGGGGCCCAGAACTGGACACAATATTCCAGATGTGGCCTCACCAATGCAGAATAGAGGGGGAGGAGAACCTCTCTTGACCTACTAACCACACCCTTTCTAATACACCCCAGGATGCCATTGGCCTTCTTAGCCACAAGGGCACACTGCTGACTCATGGTCATCCTCCTGTCTACCATGACCCCCAGGTCCCTTTCACCTACAAGTTTAGAGTGCAAGCATGCCTCTTTATTTGGTGACAGAATTTAAAAAATACTCAAGTCTCTCTTTTAAAAAGTGCATTTGTACAGACCTGATTGAGTGAGAATTTGTCACTAAAAAATGCTTAGGAGGAGCATAGCTGGTTTTCCTGTGATCCAAACACTGAAAGAAGGAAAAATACCAGAGGTTAGAAGAATGTTCTTCTGGCAGCTGATGTTTTTCTGCATGTTGCAAGGTTTTGTCATGTAGTTTTCAGATACAAAATGTGACATTAGATGGCCTAGAGGTCTGTTTGTGTAAAGCAAATGGTTTCAGATGAATAGGGGCAATTTTTGTGTTCAAAGTCTGAAGAGGAAAACCATGCTTGGAACTGAGATGTGGTACACCCTTACAGTCCCCAGACAAATACAGAATTGGATCACATACATAGTAGAGAATTTACTTCTGCATAATTGAGAATTCATTTCTGGCTCAACAATTGCCATATTTAATGAGACATTCCTTTTGCTGAGAGATATTCACTCAATTTTATTTTATTTTTGTCTTATACACCAGTTTTATTGTTTGTGGGTCAAGACCTGGGGGTGATACGAATGTGGAAAGTGAAGCTTGTAATGTGGGTATGAGAAAGGTCAAGTATGGATAGAGGCAAGTAGGGTTTAATTAGGCTTTTGGATGCTTACCTTGTCCACATAATTATCTTGCAAATGTTGGGAGTGAGTAGGGTTAGTCCTTTGCTGCTGCTTTCCAGTGAAGGTTGCCCAGGGAAGCTGTGGCTGCCCCATCCCTGGCAGTGTTGAAGGGCAGGTTGGATGGGGCTTGGAGCAACCTGGGCTGGTGGGAGGTGTCCCTGCCCATGCAGGGGGTTGGGACTGGATGGTCTTCAAGGTCCTTCCAATCCAGACCTTTCTGTGGTTCTCTGAAAATACACTTGGTTGTCAGCTTACTCCACTCTTCCTGGCTCCCACAACTTTTTGATGATCTTGAAGGTCCTTTCCAACCTAAGCCATTCTGTGATTCTAAGATCTCTCTTACTGTGTGGCTTTCTCTGTAATGTCAGGTACTTACACGTTAGCAGCATGACACTATTTTAAATGAGTGACACTTTCTGCTTGGGAAGCCACAAGACCAAGAGAAATGGATGAGGACCAGAGAGAACCCCTAAAGCCTTGAGCAGAATGACCAATGTTAGCAGTTTTGTTTTGTCTTCCCCTTGCATGCCTGCTTAAACTTAAAAAAAACAATCTTGCCACTGTCTGCATGCTATAATTTCCTTTTGTCTCCTTCCAAATCTGCCTCTCTCTGGGCTTTGGGTTTTATTTTTCAATGTTTATTTCTTGCACAGAAGCTGTTAGATGACATCTTGCTACTCTAAGGGCACATGGGCATCTCTTGTGTTGTGCATGAAGTTGTTTTACAGATGAAGCCATCACTGTTGTTTAATATGCTCATTGTATGTTTGGGAGAAAAGAGGTTCCATTATTTTTATAAAGCACATGTATTTTTAATCCCCTATTTCTTTACTGCTTCTATTGAACTTGCTGTTCCCCAGGCTGCAAAGCTTTTGTTTTTCTGTTGGATGGGTGCATTAATAAGGAGTTAAACAAAACTAGGTGGTCTTCAAAGTGCAATAGAAACCGAGATGGCAGAGACAATTCCAATAGGAATGGTCAAAATTATTAGCTTCTAAAGCTCTGTAGGCATCTTCCAGTTCTCAGGAAGTTATTTATCTTCTGGATTTGTATTACCTGTCAGTCAGTTCAGTATTATGGACTGTTCCCTGCTAACACAGGGCCAATGTCTGTGGGATACTGGCACCTACAAGGTTTATGCATGGGGTGTGTGTAAAGCCAAAGCTGCCAGGTTCCCCAGGCTCTGAGCACTGTCCTGTCACTCCTGAGGTTGTGTGGGAGTTGTACAGGCAGGAATGCCATCCAGTGCCCCAAAGCTGCTCCTCTTGGACAAGTACAAATGAAGCAGAGGTTGATGGAGAAGAATATGGGTGAGAAGCACAAGACAAGATGCACAGGCTTCTGATCTGCTAGAGATTTGAATCCCTGACTCTTTTTCTTTAAGCTTTGCCAGCTTAGTCCTCAGTAACTACCTATCCTCACCAAGGCATGATGCTTCTCACTGTAATTTTTGCCTTACAGCATTTATGTTATACAGCCTTTTTATTGATCTGTGCCAACTTCACAAAGTATAAGTACACTTTTAATTAAACTTGACTTTTAAATCAATACCAAATTTGGGGATACTAAGAAAAAAAAAAAACCCCAAACCACTGCATGTAGCACACCCACAGTGTGGTGGTTGTTGATTAGCTTATTCTTTTCATGAGAATTGCATGATCTACATAATCATTTTAAGCATGAGTATGACTTAAATTTCTAAGGGTTCCTACCCCCATCTCTCTGAAGAGCCTCTATGTCTTGGAGAAAACTCAGATCTTTCTGAAATTGGAATGGAAATTTCTGTGGGGGATTAAGAAAAGAGAAAACTAATGATGGAAATTTGCTTGGGCTGTTATAAAAATTCTAGCTTGAAAGGGTCAGTGATGCAAATAACAGTGACCAGGAGAATATGGCATAATGTATGCAGGAATGTGGGGTATAGAAATGTCTGTGTAGAGCAGCCTCTGCAGGGACCAGTTTACTTGAAAGGCTCCTGTAAAGATCAGAAATAACTGTAGGCAGCAGAATATAGCTTCACAGAATCATTTGGAAAGGCCATCCAGTCCAACCCCCCTGCAGTGAGCAGGGACATCTTCAACTAGACCAGGTTGCTCAGAGCCCCATCCGACCTGACCTTGAATGTTTCCAGGGATGGGGCATCTCCCACCTCTCTGGGCAACCTGGGGCAGGGTTTCACCACCCTCAGTGTAAAAAGTTTCTTCCTTGTATCTCATCTGAATCTCCCCTCTTTCAGTTTAAAACCATCACCCCTTGTTGTGTTGCAACAGGTCCTGCTACAGGGTCTGTGCCCACCTTTCTGATAGGCCTCCTTGAAGGACTGCAAAGCCACAAAAAGGTCTCCCTGGAGCCTTCTCCAGGCTGAACACCCCAACTCTCTCAGCCTGTCTCCAGAGCAGAGCTGCTCCAATCCTCTGATGACTTTTGTGGCCTCCTCTGGACTTGTTCCAGCATCTCCATGTCCTTCCTTTGCCAAGGACCCCAGAGCTGGACCCAGCACTGTAGGGGGTGGGTCTCACCAGAGCAGAGTAGACGATGTGAGCTTCATTCTATGCTGTGCTTCAAATAGTGATGAGTTTGGGGCAGGGAAAATGCATCCTCGTTCTGTCTTACACTGTACCTGTAGTTACAGACAAGTCTGAAATGGGCTGCACATCTTGAGCAAAGAACCATCATTCTTTACACATCCTGGGCAATACTGACATTGTAGGTAGTCAAACTCCTTGAGGAACTGGGCTGAAGTTCAATCTGATGTAATGGCTTCTCAATATAATTGGGAAGCAGAGACCCTGTAACACTGGAATTAGTTGGATAGCAAGTGTGATATGTCACTTGTTTTATCCTTGATGAGATCCCTTCCAGTGCTCATGGCTTGACAGCTGTGATCATGGATGTGTTATTTCTGATTGCCTTCAGAGGCAACCTGCAGTACCAGCAGTTGGTGATCATTTAATGTGAAACTTGTCTTATTCCTGGCAAGGCAGCAGGTTCAACGTGAGGGCTGTGTTGTCACCTTCAAATCTTGGAAAGTCTTTCAGTAAGACTAACCATTTCTTCAGTGCAGTTGGTGGCAGAGTGAAGGGATACTGTGAAGTCTGAAAAAGGAATTGATTTTCTTGTGACACAGCTGAGTCTTTCTGGGAATTAGGGCCCTGGATGAATAGTTATCCTATGTTTTTTCTCTGTTATCTCTTTTGATGCCTTGTAGGTGCAGATTTGTTGTCTGAACCCCATTTCAGGGCCTTTCCTTAAAACAAAGATAAACCCCAGCCCAAACCCCAAACCTCTCTCTTGTTTTTGGAAGTGGCAACTACCTTGAGTCCAAAATACTGATATATTTTTGCCATTTAGCTTGTCTTGCTAGACATTAAATTTACCAAGATGCTTTGAACTTTAGTGGTTTTTATTTGAACTAGCCCTTCTCAAATTGATTCGCATGAATTTATTCTTTTAATTAATTGATGCTTTTGATTAATTGAGTCTAAATGGCTTCTGTTACTTGGCCTAATTGAAAGAAAGGTGCCTCGACCTGGGCTAGCTGGTTTTTGGCAAAACAAGCCTTCCTCATTAGTTGAGTCATCTTCAGTGGCTGGTGCTGTACTGGTTGGCTCATGTTTTTAATTCTTTTTCTCTGAGATTGTTTTCACTGAATCGTAAGAACCCACAGATTACAACATCCTGCCTCTTTCCCCTTGAGTCATTCCAGTGACTGAGGAGGGTTGTCTCCTTCAGGAGGTGTCATTCCTGCTCCTCTCTGGGTTGTGACGGAACGGGTTTCTGAGCTGGCTGCTCTCTAGATGCAGCTGCAAAATAGAGTTAATAATAATTCTGCGTTTGGCTACTCCACAGTGTCCATGTCTGAAGTTAGATGGGCTTCGTAGAATCACAGAATCCCAGACTGGTTTGGGTTGGAAGGGACCTTCAAGATCATGCAGTTCCAGCCCCCCTGCATGGGCAGGGACACCTCCCACCAGCCCAGGCTGCTCCAAGCCCCATCAAACCTGGCCTTCAACACTGCCAGGGATGGGGCAGCCACAACTTCTCTGGGCAGCCTGGGCCAGGGTCTCACCACCCTCACAGCAAAGAATTTCCTCCTCATGTCTCACCTAAATCTCCCCTCTTCCAGTTTTAATCCATTACTCCTTGTCTTATCACTACACACCCTGTAAAAAGCCCCTTCCCAGCTTTCCTGGAGCCCTCTTCAGGTACTGCTGGATGCTATAAGGTCTCCTTGGATCCTTCTCTTCTCCAGGGATTTTTGCTTCTGGATTTTTGCTGGGCAGGCAAAAGATGAAAGGTCCCTTGCCTGTTTGGTTTGGTTTGGGGTTTTCTTGGGGTTTCTTTTTTTTTTTTTTCCTTAATAATGTTAGTTTAGTGACAGGAAAGGAAAACAACAGCTCTTCTATAACTGAATCATCTACTCCTCACTGTTGCATACCTGACTTTTGTAAACCCTCCTCTGATTTCCTTACACAGGACTAGTGAGTAACGTGATTTTCACAAGTCATGCTACAGAGCAGAAGCATCCACTCCTTATGCAACTCCAGAGCCTCATCCGAGCAGCAAATCCTGCTGTTTCCTTCATCTTGGCAGAAAATGGAGTGGTAACGAGGTAAGGTTGTTCCCTGACTGGAATTTGTCACTTTGGGCAGATAGGACACAGGCACTTTGAAACTTGTATTCTCATCTCTTGCTCTGGTAACTTACACAAAGGAGATGAAGATTTGTCCTTAACTGCTTCTCTTGCAAAAGGCATCTTCCCTTCATGTTTGTGGCATTAGGAAATGGATGGGTTTGTTTGCAGAGTATAACTTATGTTTCTGTCATACCAAGGGAAAAATACTCTTAATTTTACTGTGACTAAGGCATTCTGCTTTATGTAAATAACATACAGATAGTGGCCATTTGATTGAACTTATAAATTAAAATCTTCATCTTTATCTCTTTATAGGAATGAGGATATTGAATTAATTCTCTCAGAAAGCAGTTTTTCAAATCCTCAGATGATGAGAGCTCGATATTTAATGTATCCTGGCTGGCAAGTATCTAGACTGAGAAATATTAAACCTGTTTTCTAATTAACTTGCAGATTAAAAAGTCTCTCTAACTTAATTTATATATATTTTTTTCAAGGCTACTCATTTGGAACAGGCAATAGATTTGTAAATAATTTTTGAAAGAGAGTTGCTGAGTATTCTTAGCAGATAGTCAATTGCTGTCCTTTTATGGGGAAAAGGAGCCTTTCTGGACACCATTTAAATCAATGGCAAGATTATTGTTGCTTTTCAGAAGAATAGGAAAGAACCCTTTGGGAATAAACTGGGAAGGATTGGGATGGGTGAGGTCAATAATGACTGGAGTAATTTCATTCTGACAGCTGTTCAGTCTTACTGGAATGAACTTGCTATGTCAGTCTCACTGTTAGCAGAACAATTATTTATAAAAACCAGGAACTTTATTGACAGCCTTGGCAGGGACTAAGGGCACAATAATCCATGATACCAAGCTTTCCATTTAACACTGAGGGGGTTTTTTCAGGGGTCAGGGTTCTTTACACATCTTGTTGCAGTTATCTGCTCTGCCCCTATTTGGCAGAAAACATAAACCTGTCAACCATTATAACCCCTGGCTGACTGTTTTCTGCCTGGGTTTATAGTGCTGGAAACATGATTTATTTACCATACTTTGCCAGTCCTGTATGGATGGATATCTCTTTATTCATAATTCTTACACCAAATTGGACACAAGTTAAGGCTCCTACAGTAAAGTGGCCTGGAGCTTGAGATACTGGAGCTGCTTGTGGATTCCTTAGAACCAGAAGTAGAGAGAGAAAGCAGGAAAAGAAAGTATTTCAAACTTGTGGAGAAGTGTTCATCTATTTGATGATCATATAGAAGAATGGCATGTAGATAGTATGTAAGAAAAAAAAAAAAGGCAGCAGGAAAAGCATCAAAAGGAGTCCTGAGCACTTTGAACAACCTAATACTGTTAATATCCAATGTTCATGGGTGTCTTACAGGAGAATACTTAGTATTTTCATCCTCTAAGCAAGGCTTACTTGTGGTGAATGAATAGATGTCCCTTTTAAGAAGCTGGTTGGATGAGAAGCAAAGTGTGTGTCTGCTCTGTGTGTTGAAGGTGTGTGTTTCTTCTTGTCTTCAGGTATGAAGGCAAATATGGAGCTGGGTCTGTCTTCCCTCCAATGGTTCAGATCTGTGTGTGGTTCAATCGGCCTCTGGAAAAAACAAGATTTGTCACCAAGTGTAAAGGTACAAATGAACTTTGACTGACTTGATTTAAATCCAAGTTTGGAATTCTGAGGAACAGAGGGGAAGGGAAGACACTGACGTAGCACAGTCATTGAATTGCTGCTGAAGTAAACTTTTAATTGAAAATTCAGCTTTCCTTCCTTCAAGTACAGTAAATTACCTTCCTTAGTGTCTGCTCTGGAAAACTGACCCATGATCTTGGTCAAATGAGAATCTAATTTTATTTTTGGTTTTTAAATACTGAGATTTTATTCATATATTTGAAATTTCCTATATATTTCATCTGTTTTAAAATATATTTTTATTTTATGTTTAATTTTATTTAGTAGCATCAACATACAGTTTAGAAGTGACCATCAGCTTCTATGCTGAGTAATTCTTTGTAGTTACTGAAAAATAGGCTCAACACTGTGTTAGGCTACTAGAGTAGATATATAATCATGCCTTTCCTTCTTTTCTTAGCAAAACTGTTAAGGAGCAACATTTTGCTTTCCACACACACTGTAAGCTTTCATTATGCCAAACACATGTTATTTCCCACCTACCCCCTAGCAAAGAAACAAGAATATGTAGAAGTATTATGTAGTGTGGGACTCTGGGGATCACTGCAGCACTAGGATGTGGATTAGAGACCTGTAGTCTGACCAGAAGCCATACCCAGGGTAAGAACAATAAGTGAGATCATCTGTTTGTCTTCTATTTCCAACAGCCATAAAGTCATTGCTCAAGCCAAGTCCTTTCTCTGGGAACATTTATCACATCATGGGCAAAGTTAAGTTTTCAGGTAAGTGCAAATTGCTACTTAGTATGGTCTTGTGCATCTGTTTGAAAACTGTTTTATGTACTATATTCTGTCTACACCAAAGCGTGGATGTTAAATTAGATTAGCAATTAGCAGGACACTCTTTCTTCCATCTTCTTGTTAGATTCGGATAAAGTGATTGAAGTCTGTCACAACACATCATCTAATTCCCTCAGCCTTGTGCCTGTTCAGGAGGGGCCAACCCCTCCTGATTCCAGAAGTGATTCCAGAGATTGTGGCAGTCAACAGGAGTGCTTCCTTGTGTTCATTGGCTGCTCTTTGAAAGAAGAGGATATAAAAGACTGGCTCAGAGAGACTGCAAAACAGGTTCGTGGGCACGTTGGCTTTTGTTCAGCACGAGCTGCTTGGCATTTCTTAACAACAAAAGGAAGAATCAAGGGTGTCTCAATGAAACATTTTTATTATTTTAATCTCCTTTTTCCTCTACCAAGGTATTAGCATTCCAGGGTGTAAATGTATTTCAGCCAGAGGACTAGGAGTTAGCAAATATTGTAATTTGTGTGTTGTTTTAGTAGCTGGTACAGTGTATACAGGGATTGATCTGCTCTTGAATGCTTGAGCAGATGGATTATGTCCAGAATAAACACAAGATGATTTAGCTGAGACATGATTGCCAACAGCTCAAGTGTGGTGTGAAATAAATCTTCTTGAAGTACCTGAACGCTGCAAAGCTGAAAATTTGTTTTGATTCACTAAATTAAACCTCCTTGGAAGTTATCCACTGAAATGGAGGGCATAGAGCTTTTGGTTCTGCCTTGCTTAATTTGTCAAGCGTGCAGCTATGTAAGCCTGAACATACTTCTGCATGGCTAAGATACCTATGCAATACAAGTTGGAGCAGGGAACAGGGGAGATGCACATCACAAGAAGCCTGGAAGGCCCATTTTGCAGTTGTGGTGTCCTGCTGACTTCACACAGTGACTGGCACAACCTGGCCACGAGTGCAGGACAAGATAGTTCACTGCTACATAACCAGCTGGTATGACTTTAGCCAGGCTGCACATCAAGGTCATAAGAAGTGAGGCTTGATTCACAGCTACACTTGGACAGAAACTGTTCCACCACACAAACTGCATATTTTAGCACTCTAGTTGGAACCTGAGCCTATAGGTCCAACTGTGCCCTTTCGTGATGCCCCTTTTGGAATGTTTGTTAGTTAAAAATACTCATAGTTCTTTATGGCTGAGGGATTTGCACAGTATCCCTAAAAACTTGTGTGGGAAGCAGTAAAAGTTTCCTGCAGTGCATTGTTGGAGCTGTATCTGAGGGACTTTCAGGTTCTCACCTGTGTTCTCCTAGCAGGTTATTTCAGGGAAGTACACATTTTCTATGATTATTTCTTGCTCTGCAGATAAAATATGGAGACAAATGCTGTTGCAGTGTTAGAAAGCACTCTGTTGCATACTGTTTTAATTAGATAAAAACCTGGAGCTTAAAATGAAATGCATATCTCAAGTGTGAAGAGCTTCCTCTTTGAGCAGTTCAAAACCACAAATAGTCTTTGTACAGTTTCACTAGTGGCTAATTCAGGGTTTCAGATAGTTCTGAGAGTTACTGAGTGAAAGAAATGAATTATAAACATCTTCAATCTAAAAAACTAGGTTGTTTTTCTGTTCATGGGACAGGTGGGGTTTTTTTGCAGCAGAGCTGTATTTAAATTCTGGTTTTAAAATATTTTTAAAGTTAGTCATCTCTGATGGTGCCTTATGTCAGATCACTTGATTTTTACAGAGGGTAGTAGTGAGTGCCTTAATATAACTGAATAATTGTCTAGAAATTAATTGTAAAACACTCCTTCTAAAATTCTGATTGTAAATCTGATCTAAATCTAATTGTAAAACTCCTTCTAGAAGGAGTATCCTGCTGGGCTTGAACATGATAGGGTGTGATCCTAGATTTCGCTGCCTTTATCCATGGTTTCAAGAAACATCTTTTTGATAGGTTTTTTGGGTTGTTTATTTATCTTATGTAGCTAAACTGTAGCATCACATTGTCACTCAGTAGATACATAACTGGGGTCTGATTCTTCCTACAGAAACCTCAGAGGAAAGCCTTGAAAACCAGAGGAATGCTAACCCTTCAGGAAATAAAGAACATTCATGTAAGTAGAAGCAATTAATAACAAATCCTACTTTTGGCTGATTTTCTTAAATATCCATTTTCTTAAATATCCATCGCTGTAGCAAGTGTGCTGAGCACTGAATTATTGTGGCACTTACTGCCTTTTTATATACCCCAAACACAATTGAGACTGCCCAGGAGGGATTTGACATATAAAACTTGGTGTTACCTCAGGGCTTCAAGTTAGCTCTGAAAAGCACGGGGAGGTGTTAGGGTGTTGGAGATGATGACACTTTTGGTTACTCTGGTGGTCTTCCCCCATCTTTTTTTTTCCCTTGTTCTGTCCTGTGCAGCTTGTCATATGCAAATTAGGATCCCAAATCACAAAGTGGTTTGGGTTGGAAGGACCTTAAAGATCATCTAGTCCCAACCCCCCTGCATGGGCAGGGACACCTCCCACCAGCCCAGGCTGCTCCAAGCCCCATCCAACCTGCCCTTCAACACTGCCAGGGATGGGGCAGCCACAGCTTCCCTGGGCAACCTGGGCCAGGCTCTCACCACCCTCACAGCACAGAATTTCCTCCTCATGTCTCATCTAAATCTCCCCTCTTCCAGTCTTAATCCATTACCCCTTGTTCTCTCACTATAAGCCCTTGTACCAAGTCCCTCCCCAGCTTTTTGTGATGGCCTAATCCTGCCCTCATCAACTACCTTTGGGTTTTTAAGTGCTATCTTGGAGTTGGGTTCCTAAGAGTTTGGCCTGGCCCTGCCTGCTGTCACTGCACCTAATGCCACTCGTCCACATGGATGGCATTTGTCAAACTGCTTTTTCGGAGCAGGCAGGAGCTGCACCTCCCTCCCTGGGGGCTAATTCAGCTGAGGGGGGATCTCGTCAGTGCTGATCAATGTCTCCAGGGGGTGTCAGGAGGATGGGGCCAGACTCTTCCCAGGGGTGTCCTGGGACAGGACAAGGGGCAATGGGCACAAACTGGAGCACAGGAGGTTGAACCTGAAGATGAGAAAACCCTTCTTTACTGTGAGGGTAACAGAGCCCTGGAACAAGCTGCCCAGGGAGGTTGTGGAGTCTCCATCCCTGGAGACATTCCAAACCCACCTGGATGTGTTCCTGTGGGATCTGCTGTAGGAGATCCTGCTCTAGCAGGGGTTGGACTAGATGATCTCCAGAGGTCCCTTCCAACTCTGACCATTCTGTGTTTAAATGTTTTTAGAACTGTGTCTATGCAGCTTTGAATTGTAGATGTTTAACTTCCCATGTATTCTTTCTTAATGTAGGTGAAACGCCACTTGGATCCACTTCCAGCTGGTTATTTTTACAACGGGACTCAATTTGTGAATTTTTTTGGTGACAAGATGGATTACCATCCATGTATCCTTTAAAATGTGGGGTTTTTTGGTGAAGGCTTTAGGTAGGCAGCAGGCTGTGCCCATCTGAAATGTAGGCTGTCAAAACAGATGAGATGGGGAAGAGCCAGTTTGATTTGCAGGTGGGAACACTATAAGGTTATAAGGTTTGTTCCTGAAATCTATACATGGCTACTTGCCATCTAAAGCCCAATGTTAAACCCAGAGATATGATCTAAGAAGCAGAATAAAGCCAACAAAACAATCCCAAAACTGTAAGTGAGCTCATGCAGAGAATGATTTATGGACCACAGTTTGTCAAAGGAATAGTTTTCAAACCAAATAGTGCTGTAATGCTGCTTAATGCCTGGTCATGACTGATAAAGCTTCCAAATGAATACAATTTGGGGTGCGTGCATGTGCAGACAGGCACTCAAGTGAAAGCAGTCAGGGTTGCTTTAGGTTTTACTGCAGTTTTCTTTTTTCTCTGCCACATATTTTGTGGTGAAGCTGATGTGAAATGGTTGCTCTCCCTTTGTAGCTCGGTGTGAGAAAAGCCCTTTTGGATGCAGTGCAGTGACACGAATGGGCTGTGCAGAGTCAGGTGTGGAGGGGCATTTTTGTAAGCACCTTTTTAGTTCACTTAGGCAACTGAAACCTTATTTTAGAGCTACTTCAGCTTCAAGCAGTAAGATTGACTTATCAACACGCGGGACATGCACGTTTGTGGATGCCCTGCCCCTGCTGGTCCTGTTTGGTGCCAGTTTACAGAACAGGAACTACAGCTGCAGTAGAATCATAAAATTATCAAGGTTGGAAAAGATCTTCAAAATCAAGTCCAACTGTCTTCCCTACAACCCCCAACCACTGAACCATCTCTCAGCTCCACATCCACCCATATTTTTAACACCTCCAGGGATGGTGCCTCCACCACCTCCCTGGGCAGCCTGTTCCAAGGCCTCGCCACTCTCTCTGTGAAGAAATTGTTCCTAATACCCAATCTGAACCTCCCTGGCACAACGTGACCCCATCTCCTTTTGTCCTATCACTAGTCACCAGGGAAAAGAGGCCAACACCCACCTCACTACAACCTCGTTTCAGGCAGTTGTAGAGAGCAATGAGGTCTCCCCTCAGCCTCCTCTTCTCCAGGCTGAACAGCCCCAGCTCCCTCAGCCTCTCCTCACAAGACCTGTTCTCCAGACCCCTCATCAGCCTCGTTGCCCTTCTCTGCACCCTCTCCAGCACCTCCATGTCCTTCTTACACTGCAGTGCCCAGAACTGCACCCAGTGCTTGAGGTGCAGCCTCACCAAGGCCCAGTAGAGGGGCAGGAATAGGCTCCTCTGCACTTCTTTCCAGAAATAATTTTCATTTTGTAATTTAGTCCTGATCATATTTTTGCCTTTGGTGAGAAGTGCCAGAGTAATGCTAGTGTTCCAGTGTGTTCCTGTTCCTCTTTCTTGTTTTCATAACTTTCTGTTGCTTTTTCACTTTGCATTATTACGGAAATTTCTAACTGGTTTTATATTCCCAGTTTATTTTCCACTTTCGCTTCAGCAAACTTTGCAAAAATCCAAGTGGATTCTGTCATTCTGTTTGGGAATAAGACAGTTATTTTTTCTGCTCTGTAGGACAGCTTTAAAAGATTAAACCAGTAGACATCTGTCCACAGGGTAAGCTCCTAGGTATGATACATGGGCAGAAAAGAGCCTAACAGCAAGCTTGGACTTCAGTATTTTCTGGACCTTGACTCCAGCACCATCCTGGTGTTTGGCAGTAAAAGGTGTAGGCACTAGTTTAACCTCTTCTGGATGATTTGAAATTTGGACAGGGTTTTTTAGACTACCACTTGACCAAAATAGCTGTGAACATCTGCAAACCTGCTGGAGTTTTGATATTCTGACATTCTTCCTCATCAAATCACAGAATGCCAGGTTGGAAGGGACCTCAAGGATCATCTGGTCCAACCTCCATCAAGAAATGTTGATTGTGCAACTCCTGGGCTCCCCAGTAAAACAGGGTAGTTGTGGTGAGGTCTGACTGTGGGACTCCCAGAAGTTAATATATTGAATTTCTGCTTTCACTAAATGTCCCTCAACTGGCACATCTTTCAAAGCTGCATGGCCTTTTCTAATGAATGGTTTTTGCACAAATGCTTTTCCTTAGTTTTTCAAAATCAGTAATGGACCAATTCATGAACGATTACTTGGAAGAAGCCAACAGGGAAATAGAGAAGTACAACAGAGAGCTAGAAGAGCAAGAGTATCATGATCTCTTTGAGCAGAAGACATAAGCACATGTGTCCTGTGTATTTCTGAACCACCTACTGTCAGGAACCAAAAATGCTGTTGTCCTTGCTGGTTAACTAGAAAATTAAGTGAAATATCATTTTTCAGCACTCCTTTTAAAGCTAAGAGATCATTCCTGTAAGGTTGGCATTTTACTGTGGTAACTGCTTAGCTGTTTGTACTGTCAGGTTTGCTTCCACTTCACCTTAATTCCAGACTGTAAAAAGCATCACCTGGAATCTCTGGCTAGTAGTGGAAACTTATTTAAAAGAAGAAACAAAACTAGATTTCCTAGTTGGTCCAAATGTAATCATGGGGTTGGTCTGTCGTGCAGATAATCAAACCACTTTGATCTCTGGATGTCCCTTGAAACTTGTCTCACAGGAGCATTGATGAGCAGTGGTGAACTTCAGCGTGTGGGATTGGGGGGTGTTCCCAAAGCGAGAAATGGGGGAACACTCAGGAAACTCCAAAGGGTTCCTAATCCTAAAGCTGTTAAATGTTCCCAAAGCGAGAAATGGGGGAACAACTTAAACTTGGAAAAGTAACTCATCCTAAAGCTGTTAGAGTGTTCCCAAAGTTAGAGATGGGGGACCAACTTAAAAAGCTTGGAGAAATACTTAATCCTACAGCTGCTAGGATGTCCCTAATGTGAAAAATGGGGGGAAATTTAAAAAACTTGGAAAAGTATCTAACCCTAGTGCTCTTAGGGTGTTCCCAAAGTGAGAATTGGGGGAACAATTTTAAGAACTCCAAAGAGAACCTAATCCTAAAGCTGTTAAATGTTCCCAAAGCGAGAAATGGGGGGACAACTTAAACAACTTGGAGGAGTAACTCATCCTAAAGCTGTCAGGGTGTTCCTAAAGTGAAAAATGGGGGGTCAATTAAAAGACTTGGAGGAGTATCTAATCCTACTGCTGTTACAGTGTTCCCAAAGTGAGAAATGGGGGGATACTTGAAAAACTTGGAGGAGTAACTCGTCCTAAAGCTGTTATGGTGTTCCCAAAGCAAGAAATGGGGGAAAAATTAAAAACTTGGAGGAGTAACTCATCTTAAAGCTGTTAGGGTGTTCCCAAAGCCAGAAATGGGGGAACAACTTTAAAAGTTTGAGAAGTACCTAATCCTGCAGCTGTTAGGGTGTTCCCAAAGCGAGAAGTGGGGGAACAGTTTAAAAAACTCCAAAGGGTACCTAATCCTACAGCTGTTAGGGTGTTCCCAAAGTGAGAAGTGAGGGAACATAAAGAACCCCCTCAGAATAGTACTTAACCCTACTGCTGTTAAATGTTCCTAAAGCGAGAAATGGAGGAACAACATTGAAGGCTCCAAAGAGGAGCTAATCCTACAGCTGTTGGGGTGTTCCCAGAGCAAGAAATGGGGGAACAATTAAAAAGCTTGGAGGAGTACCTAGTCCTACTGCTGCTGCTTTTCCTAAAGTGAAAAATGGGGGGAAATATAAAAAAAACTCCAAAGGGTACCTAGTCCTACAGCTGAGTGTTCCTAAAGCGAGAAATGGGGGAACACTGAGGTATCTATCTGCTTGGTTTCTGAGGGGACAGCACATCTCATAACTTCTGCACAGTTTGAATCTGCAGTTGAAATTCTGACTTTTTTTGAAGCACAGGTGTTTATACAGTTCAGGATGAAAGTGAGATTAGTGGAGATATCTTGCTTTCTTCTGTGTTTTTTATTCATATTCTAGAAAATCTATGACATGACTGGGAGTCATCTGCGTCTTGCTTAGAAGATTATCTTGGAAGGATTCTTATTTCAGTACTAAAAACTAAGCAAAGCAAGAGAAGAAGGAGATTCTTTAGCTAAAGAACTCCTTTTCATGAAAATGACTTGCTTCCAAAGGTAAAAAATAGCAAAAGAGAGACATGAAATATGGAAGAACTTGTTTGTGAAGCTTTCAGAAGAAGAATTTGCACACCCGTGTTTCACTGAACTGATACACCAGGTTTTAAGTACTTGCAACAAAACTTTTATAGTTACTAAATTCTATGGTAGCAGAAATTCTGGTAACTTGTGAGTTAAGTGAGACTTTATATCACTGACTGAAGGATTATAAGGCACCCTAGGTGCTACTTAAAGGTAATTATTGAAGCTGATTTGAATAAGCAGATCATTGTAGCAGACTGTGTGTTCAGAATTTAGTCAAGTGAAAACAGTCCAGGAGGAATTTGTTGTTTTCATTTTTGCCTTAGGAATGGCTCAGTCTTAGAATACAACTTTTATTTTTGGTCAGATATATCTAATGCAGTAAGAAGTTGAATTAATAGTTTCTTACAGTAAACTTAAAACAGCTGTCCATGCAGTTCCTTTCTGTGGCAGGAAAATGAGATTTCACTCCTGCCATCAAACCTAAAGCCAGAGACAGTTTGACACCTTCCTGAAGAAGTGTATTTTTTACCTTTGGAACCTGCTGAAATTTCAAGAAGCCTGTCAAAAACTGAAACACCTTTTTAGGTAGACAGACTTTCAGTGCACATTACTACTAGCTGGCTCAGTGCCTGTGCTGTGGTGGAATTCCAGGTGCTGCAGGTTGGGATAGAGACGTTGATAAGGTTTCGTTTCTAGCTTTCCTACTAGGTTTAAAAAATGTCTGAATTTAAGATTTATGATTCTTTTTTTTTGCACACCACGAGACTTTATAAACTACTTGTATCCTGTTAAAGTATCATAAAAGCCAGCAGTTAGTGTTTTTAGGCTTTCTGGGGTAACCCCTGTTACAGGTATAGAGCATTGTGATAAGGCTCGTGAGTTTATCTATGCATGGCTATACTTTAGTCTTAATATACTGTAGTGCCTGGTAGAGTAAACGTAGCTGGCAGTGGATGTAGGGGGCTGGGGGGGAGCTACAAACTAAGTACAATTGGTTGCACAAAGCTCTTAATCAGTCCAGGATAATTAGAGTACAGAATTCTGGTCGTAACGCTGCAATAAAAAGGGGCATTAGGAAAATTCGTCACAAATTCTAATTCTTTGCCAAGAAACTTAGTGTAAACCCAGCGTGTGCTCCCTTTCAGTCCGAGTTGTCTAATCTGCAAAGCCATATTTCTAGACTAGTGGTATGACTAGGTGATGTCAGAAGAAATAACTCATGGTTGGGACAAGTGGCAGGTTGCCCAAGCCTTGTCTCCACTCGTGAGTCGATGACAGAAGTAGGTTTAAGTGCAATTGATTGATCGATAGATGAAGATACTGTAGCTTGTTTGGCTCTGCTGAGCTTCTTCTTTTAAGAACTCCAATTTGTGCAGCTCTCAAACACATGTTGATGGGGCTAATTCATCTGGGCTTGGCAGAGCGAGTTGCGATGACCAGAGAGATGCCCTGTGAACAAAAATAGGCATTAAAAAATGGGTGTTGCTGCTGTGCAAATGGAGCTGTTCCTTAAAAACAGAGGCAGAAGAGCTCAGAACAAAGGCCTGGTATAATTATATACTGTACTGCATGCTATATGGTAATAGCTGTGTATTAAAAAGACCTTTCACCATACTGGTACTATTTCAATTAATCTATTTTGGTATTGAAAGAATTTGATTACCTCAAGTTTTCTTTTTTTTTTCCTCTTCCCTTTGTAACTGTGACTTTTAAAACAGAGACAGAAAAAAAAAATACCAAAATAGTGAAACTGTGACAATGATATCCTTTAAAACTAGTAGTGCCTTGCAGATGACACCATTTATTCATGAAGCAGAAAATAAATGGATGTCATGGGCTGTATTGCTTACACCCTCTTTGGTGTGTTGTTTATTTTTAAAGGACAAACAGTTTTGGTGAAAGGACTTAAAATTAACCTAGTGAAGAATATTAGCACAAACGGTTAAACTGTTGAAAAGAAAACTCTTTGAGGACTAAAATGTGTAAATGCCTGATGCTGCTGATAGTTTAATAGCAGTTGCTGGTTCTTTTGGAGTTATTTCTAACAAACAGCAGCACTTTTTTTGTTTTTTTAGGAGAAAAGCATAACTTTTGTACTCTGGTCAGAGATGTTTATAGTGTATCAAACCCCACTTATAGGGGAAACTGGTCTCCTCACTCTTTTGAAGTCAAGATGAGGATTGAGATGCTTCTAAGGATCTAGTTTTGAAAACATTTTCTAGCTACTGTAAAACTACAAAAAAAGAAAAAAGAGCACCGTTTCGAAACCACAAATGTTTGGATACAGAACAAGTGCCATTACACTGTTCTCATTTACCTTTTCCTGTCTTTTGAAAATTGGGAAGAGTCACGTTGTGTCCAGGCATTTCTGATGTTGTGAAGAAGTGCTGAGAGTCCTCAAGGGGTTTACGTGCTTTGCTGACCTTCATGTTAGCAGCTTCTGGTGGTGTGGTTTGGTTTTGTTTGGTTTTTTTTTTTTTTCCTTAAAAAAAAAAAAATTAAATAAAAATTCCCCTCACCAGGAATGAGTGTGATCAGAAGTTACTGAAGTTATAGGGAGAAAAATGTGATTAACTTAGGAGAGGAACGTCGGCAACTTGAACCGCGCTGCAGTCTCGGAGTATTTGATACAAAGCTGTGCAATTTGGTATTAATCCAATCTTACTCTTGGCAATTAACAACCCTGATTGCAGGGCAGGTTGAAGTTGCTGACAAAAGTTCCTTAATTTTGTTCTTTATTATTATTATTGTTATTATTATTTTGTTTTAAATTATTCTATTTTAATCGAAACTTCTCTGAATTTGCACAGACACAAGCTCTGGAATACGTTGGTATTCGGAAAAGGGAAAAGTTGTAACTAGTATAGTGAATTGTAAACTGTGAGTTGGTAGAACCACGTTGTTGATCTAATTTTAGATTGTTTAAAAATGTACCTCAGTGAGAAATTGCTTCGTTTTTACACAAGGGTCAGAGAGACTAATGTAACCCTTCTCACTTTACAATGTGCCAAAATTCACTTTTATACTAGTTCTCGACGCTTTAATATTTGCAACTTTAAGTTTAAAACTTGTCTTTACAAACACTACTGTAACTTCAGTTAAACTGAATGGTGTGATTGAAGCTTTTTGCCTGTCGTATTTATTACACAACTTGATTCAGTAAATATAAAATTACCTTTCCATTTATTTTTGTATTGTTTTACATGTTTATACCTGCAGTTTGTGTGACTTTTACACCTGTAACTCAGATGTGATGGAAAGAACCAATAAACAGTATCCATCTGCTGTCTGTCTGGGACTTCTCTGATAAGCTCCCTGTTTCCTAAGCTTGAATTTTTTAGGCTTTGAGGAGTTTTCTTTAAAAACTTGTTAGCTTTCTAAAACTGGCAGAACCGTGAGTAGTTTGTATTGAAACAGAAATGTAAAGATTTAAGGATTTAAGAGGGATATTTTTTAAGCTGCTGTTTGGAGACCTTCTTGCTTGGGCTTCCAGTGGGGTAAAATTGAAAACTAGTTGTAGGATGAAGGGTGTTTTTCAGATTCACCCTCAGCCTTTCAACAACTGTGCAGAAACATAAGTTGATTGCTGTAGGTACACAGATGCAGGAGCTAAATCCCTCAGGGCTCAGTGTTGGGACCACTCCTTTTTAACATCTTTATCAACGATCTTGGTGAGGAGATGGAATGCACCCTCAGTAAGTTTGCAGGTGACACCAAGTTGGGAGGGAGTGTTGATCTATCTGAGG
The DNA here is from genome assembly GCF_020740795.1 of Apus apus. Lineage (NCBI taxonomy): Eukaryota > Metazoa > Chordata > Aves > Apodiformes > Apodidae > Apus > Apus apus. The sequence goes on along the minus strand of NC_067285.1, from coordinate 113,067,652 downwards.
GTAGGAAGGCTCTACAGAGAGACTTGGACAGACTGGATCAATGGGCCAAGGTCAACTGTGTGAAGTTCAAGAAGGCCAAGTGCTGGGTCCTGCACTTGGGCCACAACAACCCCACGCAGCACTACAGGCTTGGGGAAGAGTGGCTGGAAAGCTGTCCAGCAGGAAGAGAGCTGGGGGTGCTGGTTGTGAGCCAGCAGTGTATCCAGGTGGCCAACAAGGCCAACACCATCCTGGCCTGTATTAGGATGAGTGTGGCAAGCAGGACCAGGAGGGTGATTTTCCTTCTGTACTCAGCATTGGTGAGGCCACACCTTGAGCACCTTGCTCAGTTTTGGGCAAATCAATACAAGAAAGATATCAAGGGAATATTTTTTAAGAAGAGAGGCATGTCCCCTTACTAGATTTACTGGAGCATCTGGTGGTGGATACCACGGACTGAATGGTGGTTCCTTCCATGAATGCAACATAGTATTAAGTGATCATTTGGGGCTGAATTCAGGATGCTCTCCTGCACAGAAGCATGAGTTACAGCTTTCTGGTGTGTCCCTGTGCACAGGTTTGGTTGCACCCTAGTTGTGCAGGGAGCTTGGCACAAGCCAAGAGCTCCAATCTGTTCCTTTTGTGCCTCTAACCAAGTACCAGCTGAGATACCAGCTCTGTTCCCAGTGAAGGTGTTTTGCAACAGAATTGTCTGGAGAGCTTCAAAGGAGGAACCATCACCTACAAATACAGGCAAGTTGATTACTTTTTTTTTCCCTTTTAAGGTACCAGCTTCTATCCTTCTGGTTTCATTACTTGTAATGGATTTATTTTATTTTCCATGGCAAAAATAACAAAAAATAGTTTTTCTCCATCCCAGGAATAATTGACTTAAAACTTTCCAAAAGTGGTGATCATTATTTTAGAAGGTTGGACCTGATGATCTTCAGAGGTCCTTCCCAACCCCCAACATTCTGTGATTCTGTCACTGTTGATAAGCCTTGAATCACAGCAGCAGTGCTTTCTTCATGGAGAAGTTTGGTTCTGGTCCTGGTGGCCTCAGGTTTGTCAACATCTCTTAGCTCCTGCAACCAGGAGAGAGTCACAGTGTCTGTGAAAGTATGAAGTTACATCAAAAAAACAAACAACAAACCTCTTGCTAGAAATCAGTGTTTGGAGAAAATTCCTGTAAATTCAAGAAGGGAATTAGCTGTTCTGTTGCTGTGTCACAGGAGCAGAGGAAATATCCTTACATTTGTGCCTCAGGAAAAGTAAAGAGCAGTAGGAACAGTGGATGGGAGAGTGTGCAAGGTGGGATTGTTCTGGTTTTAAAACCCTTGGCCACCCTCTGGCAAACTGGAGGTGCTGCCTCAGGCCGGTCTCACCTGCTGCGGTTCCCATTCTCTGCCCAGTCCCACTGCCCCACGTTGGGACCTAATTTGCAGCTCTCTTCTTCAGGCTGAGGCTGCTGAAGCCTCTGTTTGTTTTTAGGAGCTGAAACTTTAGAGGGAGAGTGTGTAAGATGTGGAAAGAATTGTGATCACACCCAGAAGCTTGTCGTTTTGCAGTCTCCTTTTTGACAGAGGAAAAATACTGAGGTCAGAGGAGGCCTCTTCTCTGCTTCAACTCCTGCAAGGGGCTCTGCAGGTGCATCCTTTTTCTCTTGTTTTAAGTGTCTCACTCTTCTCCCCTCCCTCATACTCTGCTTTCTGTGGAGCAGAATCACAGACTCGTGGCATGGTTGGTGTTGGAAGGGACCTCAAACTTCCCAGCCAATGTATGTTTACTCTTTCTACATTGTCATTTAGCTTCAAAGGTATGGGTCCCACTCCTGCCCACATCCTTGTTCCATTCCCTCTTAAACTTGAAGACTTCTTTCTTCCCCTTCCTACCAAAGGAGGGGCCCAGGCCATAGCTGTGCATCTCCCTGCTTCAACCTCTGCCCTTTCATTTTCCCCTTCAGATGTGACATCTCATCTGATGGGATCTGCAGGCAGAGCTAAGGTGGAACTTTGTGGCTTGTCTGACCCACGGGATGGATGCCAGGAGCTGAGCCCCAAGCTCCTGGCTTCAGCTGCTTCCAAATTTGGCCAGCTGAGGATGTTTACTTCTGTGATGTGTCTTATGCCCACGTTTCAGTGCTGAGATGGGGAACAACCAGCTGAAATACCTGTTGCAGTGGGTCAGGCAGGAGCAAGATGAGACTCTCAAGATCTTCTTTGCCTCCAAAATCTTAATTTGGTTTTTATTTGCTTGTGGTGTTTTGGTGTGGGGTTTTTGGTGGTGGTGGTGGGTTTTTTGTATGTTTTGGTGTTTTTTTCTGGTTGAAAATAACTTCTTACTCCCTACAGGCAGGGATGGAAAGGATTCCCAGGTGAGCATCCTAGAAGCTATAAAGTGTTGGTGAGGACTTCATGGGGTTGGTTTGTCCCCTTTCTTGTTCAGACTGTTGCCTATGAACTTCAGTTTCTCCTTCAATAACTCCTTTTCTAGGCAAAGGAAGCATGGAAGTTGGGTAATATATTTAGTATCATATGTTTAGTATGTTTTCAAGAGGGGAAGCTGTTAATTTGGACACCAAGGGGGTTGTGGTGGAAGAGTCAAAGGTCAGTCACGAATTAGCAGAAGGTTTGATGAGAGTGTCCTGGGTTGCAAGGAGAATTTTGCATAGAGCTCATGAGGAACATGCCCAGTGACTACCTCAATGAAAATTATCTTGGTCAGAAGAGTTTTTATATAGTAAATTCACTAAGGATATAAAATAGGGGACTTTTATAGACAGAGGAGGGTCAAGAAATGGTGGAGAATTAAGTGGAGGAACTGGAGGTATTGGTGAAAATCAAATAATGAAGGTACTGATACAAGGATTTGAGTTCTTACTACTCAGAGAACCCAGGAAAACAAAGCTGACTGTGTGGCTGGTGCAGAAGCATCTCTGAAAAAGGCAGATAGGTTCTGGGGTGGGAATGGGACTGAGATTGCCAGTGCCACCTCCAGCAGGAGATGACCCAGTAACTCATACATCACTGGGGGAGCCTGTGCTTCTCAGGTCGCTCATATTTAGAAAATAAATACTTGGAAAACATGTAAGCAAGAGTGACCAGGGTGGATGGAGATCCTGTCTCATCCAGAGACACCAAAAATGAGCCTTGCTCTGGGCTGGCAACAAAGAGGCCATGCAGTGGTGTCCTGGTTTGGGCCAGGATGAAGCCAAGTTTCTTTTTATTGATTTGTTTTCTTCTTCAGTGAACTCTCCTTTAAGCAGCCACTTGCTGAAAGCAGCAGCAAGTTGACCAGCCAGTGGATGGATGAAGTTTGAATGTTTATAGTTACTGCTGAGAGACCAAAGTCACTTTGCTCTGCTTGTTGAATCTGCTGCTTTGGACACTAAAGGAGCAGAAGGGTCCTATCTACAACCCTCCTGTAGGTGGGAGTGGATGAGACAGGTGGCAAAATTGGCCAAACAAATTATTCCATCTATATATTTATGTGGCTCTCAGATTAAATTCAGGGATCATGGAAGTCATGCCCCTTTTTGCCTTCTCTCCCATCTGTGGCTGACATCTGGGGAGGACTCCATCCATCCATCCACCCACCCACCCCTGTTGATCCCCAGGCCTGTCCATTCATTCCTGCCCCTCATTGCTCTCCCCTGATCTCCCATCTGCTCTGCCCTCTCTCCAGCAGGTCTGGGACATTTCAGAGCTGCTCACAGCTCAGGAGATGCTGGGGGAGCTGCAGGAGGAGGGGGGAGGCAAGAGGGTTTTGCACATTCCTGCAACTACTTGTACATATTTGTACAAATTTCTTAGAATCACTGAATCATAGAATCAGTAAGGTTGAAGGGACCTTAAAGATCACCCAGTTCCAACCCCCCTGCCATGAGCAGGGAACCACCAGATCAGGCTGCACAAAACCTCATCCAACCTGGCCTTAAAAACCTCCAGGGATGGGGCATCAACAACCTCCCTGGGCAACCCATCCCAGTTCCTCACCACCCTTAGAGTGAAGAATTTCTTCCCAATATCTCACCTAAATCTCCCCTCTCTCAGTTTAAAACCATCACCCCTTGTCCTGTCACTGTCTTCTCTGACGATCTTTTATCATTAGTGTTTAATTAAGGCTGTCTAGTTTAGATTTCAACCCAGAAAGCCTCTCACCTTCCCTACCTGGGTGGGAGGAGGAGGGGATGGAGAGCCTTGCTGTCTCTGGTTTAATTGCCCATCCTGAGTCAAACCATGACAAGTGGCCAAGGATAAATGCAGATGAGATGACAGGAGGAAGGTCTCAGATGACCAGGGCAGAATGGTGCTCCCTTACTAGTAGGAGTAAGTAAAGAACAAACCCCTCAACTAACAGAAAACTTAAAATGCTTTGAAGGGGAAGAACTAATGGGGTTAACTCCCATATGAGCTTCATTTCCTAGGAGAGATGAGCCAGGGTTTCCTAGATAAATCCAAACTTATCCAAGGGGTTTTGGTCCCTTCCCTTGGTCTCAGGTCTCTCATTTGGGCGAGTCTGGTCACATCTGCAGAGGTTTCCAGTTCTCCTTAGCTGTTCATGAGCTCCTCTGCCTCCCAACATGGGTTGATCTGGAATTTCCTCACCTACGTGTCCACAGACAACCGGGGCCTTGTTAGCTTCATAAATTGCTAGCCTAATTAAAGTAATGAACTCACAACAGGAATTGCATGGAAAGGGAGCACTTGTTAATTGAATAGCTCTGGGTTCAGCTCCCATTGTTCATTTCCAACAAGGTGCTTGTGTGATCCCTCCTATTGAATTTGCTTAAAATAAACCTTCAGGGCAGTTTGATGTCTTGGTAGGAAAGAAAACACCCCGTGGGCAAGGCCTGGAGGATTTCAATAGCTTTATTGCTCCAGGACAGACAAAAAAGCATGGAAAGTAGAACCTGTGGGAGCCATTCACGGCTGGGAAATCACTGGGCACACAATGCATTGTAGAGATGGTTGTAAAACCACCCAACACGAGTAAAACAGGAAATTTATAAGAGTTAAAATTGAGCTTTCAATTTAACCCCACCAAAAAAAAGTAAAATAAATCTTCTATTTTTCTGTGTTATCAAAGTTAGTTCAATATTTGCTTTATATACATCCTGTTCCGGACTTTGATTCCTCTATACAGCACACCTTCCTGCCTTCTAATCTCTGATTTATTACAGAAACTTCTTTCTTCTGAAGCTTTTGCTTTGGCTGCTTTAACTCTTTATCTTGTCTGCCTAAGAGCTGCTTTTGTCCATGGTCTTTTCCTGGTGTTTTGTGAAGCCCTGGAGGAAGAACAACTGAGGAGCCGAAGAGGGGACATTACAGGAGATGTAAGTTATGGATGGGCTGCAGGGTCCTCTGGAGGGAGATGCAGAGTATCTAGGGTGGCTTCTGTGGATCACATCAGAAGTTGGGTGGGTTTGTCCAGGTTGTCTGTGAAGTCAAAGGGTTGCAAACACGCAGCGTCCTGCTGCTGGAGCTTGGACTGTTGGAGCAGAGGAAGGAGAGCAGGTCCTAGTCTGGGTGCCCATCCTCTCCATCAGGCTTCTCTTTCCTAAAACCTGGTGTTGGATGTGGAGGCTTCCTGCACCCTCCTGGTGGTGGTGCTGGGTTGGGGGTTGCTGTCCTCCCAGTGCCCTGAGGCTATTTCCAGTCTTCACCACATTGTGGAGAACTTGGAGGAAGCACTTGGCTCGAGGTCAGGAGGGATGTCACCACCAGAGAGACAAGGTCCCAGAGGCAGGTTTGATGATGAAGACTGTTGAAAGATGTGTTTCCTGTGCAACAACAGAGAATTTTATCGTCTTGCCCTGTGGAACCTCTTGAGATAAAGGCTGAAGTTCATCCTGTACCAGCAGACACATCCCTTCTCCCTTTGCTGGCACAAAGAAGAGCACAAAATAGGCATTACAAACTGTGGTGCCTCTTAAATGCCTTGTGCTGTCAGAGATGACCTGTCCCTCTTCTGTGTGTTCCATCATGAACCTACCACCAGGATGACACACACCTACCTAACACATCTCCATGTGTACCAGTGACTACAGCTGCTGTTAGGAGTTGCCTTGGAGAGAACAGAAGGCTTTTCCTGTAAATTTTAGGAGGAAAATTCAGAAATTGAGATTTCTCCTGTAAATGTTAGGAGGAAAATTCAGAAATTGGCTGTTCCTGGGCTCGTCTGGTCCTGAGTACAGCAGAAAGAGGAGAGGAAACATCAGCCATCCTGCTCACAGGGAAGCACCTTTGCATCCTGCCATGGCTCTCAGCTGCTGGTCTGGCCTGGGGCAGGAGTGCCAGGGTGGTTGGCTCCAGCTTTCTGCTGTTCATCACCCAGTGGTGGGCACAGCTCAGATCTCTTTCCTCTGCAGCAATGGTTTGGCCATGGGGAGCCTTGAACCCTTCCTCCAGGCCCAGCTCAGGTTGGCCAGGAGCTCAGAAGTTGTTAATGGGGAGAGACAAAACTAGAAACCCTCTCCCTTTCTCTAAGGAATAAATGTTTTATGATGAGGGCAGTGAAACCCTGGCCCAGGTTGCCCAGAGAAGTGGGAGATGCCCCATCCCTGGAAACATTCCAGGCCAGGTTGGATGGGGCTCTGAGCAACCTGGTCTAGTTGAAGATGTTCCTGCTCACTGCAGGGAGGTTGGACCACATGAGCATTGCCATTGCTTCAGGAGGTGGTGGGGTTAAAAAGCTCCTTGAATTAAACCTTTTTCCCCCTAAAATACATCTGTTGAAAGATCTGTCCCTAAAATATATCTGCCATGGTGCCCCCCTGTCCCAGGACCTGCCCCCTGGCAGTGGGACATGGTCATGACACAGTTGGGCTGGTAAGAGGTTTCTGACAGCAAAGGCCTTCAGAGTTCTTCCCTTCCTGGCTGTGAGGCTGGAGAAATGAGTAAAATCTCCACATTCCCCTCCCTAAAATGGGACAGGGAAGCAAGGGAAGGATGACTGCACCCACTTGGCCTGTGCTGCAGATTCAAATCACTGCTGCAAAGCAAAGGGAACACAAACATTCTAGGTCTGTCGTGGTTTGGGAAGGGTGTCCCTTCTGCCAGCAGCTCTTTCTTTGGTTAGGTGAGGTGGGTACAAGCTCGAATAATGAACTTCCCTGGGAACACCAGGGCTTGCAGGGAGGCTGAAGCACAGGAAGGGGCCAGCACCAGTGGGTGGGAAGCTGTGGGGAAGACAAGAAAATGGGGTGGGTGCAAAAAGAATTGTGGTGTGCTCCTTCCCACCATCCCTGTGAGGTCTCTGTTTTCTTGCCCACGCTGCAGGCAGGGGTGAGCATCCCTTTGGATCTTGAGTCCTTTCAGCCCCTTCTCCCAGCTTAAGTGGGCATTAAAGGGCTTAAAGCAGTGTAGGGGGAATGGAAAAGGGATGAAGAGAAGGATAGGAAGACCCATGACATCATCTTGTTTATGCCCATTGCCTCAAGAGAAGGTCACTCCTGCTTCTTGGGGCATCCAGCTGTGGTGTTTTCTCCACCTGAACTGAGAATTGGCTGCTTCTTCTCTGTAAAAAGCTTCTCTTGGTGTCTGACTTTCTCTTGCATGAGCAGCTCTGCTCTGGAGACAGGCTGGGAGAGTTGGGGTGTTCAGCCTGGAGAAGAGAAGGCTCCAGGGAGACCTTAGAGCAGCTTCCAGTGCCTGAAGGGGCTCCAGGAAAGCTGGGGAGGGGCTTGGGACAAGGGCAGGGAGGGATGGGGTGAGGAGAAATGGCTGGATCTTAGGAAGAAATTCTTGGCTGTGAGGGTGGTGAGACCCTGGCCCAGGTTGCCCAGGGAAGCTGTGGCTGCCCCATCCCTGGCAGTGTTGAAGGGCAGGTTGGATGGAGCTTGGGGCAGCCTGGGCTGGTGGGAGGTGTCCCTGCCCATGCAGGGGGCGTGGGACTGGATGATCTTGGAGGTCCCTTCCAACCCAAACCAGTCTGGGATTCTATAATGGAGTTGAAAGGCAACCCCCAGAGGAGGAAGGGGCCTTTTCTGTGCAGCTCAGCAGTTTCACCCCTCAACAAACACCCAGAGATCAGTCCAGGGGCAGTATCACCTGTCTAGGTTGGTGAAGGGTGGTGTGATCCCTTGGAACCCCCAGAGATGTGGCTGTCTGTCAGGTTTTGCTGCCCTTGCTGGGGACCCTGGGGAGCTCCACACTCCTGCTCCCCCCTGACTTCAGCAGGAACAAGCAAACAATTGTATGATTCAGTAATGAAGTGGAAATGTGCTCCAGATGTGAGAATGTGGTTGGTGCAGATCTGCCAAAAGTGGACAAAAGATGAGAGCAGCCTCCCTGGAGTGAAGAAGAGCAGATTGGCTATGGTAGGCCAGATACTGCTAATTGCTGGGATTTATTGGAGCAATGTGAGATACAGGGGACCAGGGTTTTCATGGCCTTTGGTGGTGTCCTGTTGAGATGGACATGATGTTCCACAGCAGAGGTGAAGAGCAAAGCTGCTCTCCAGCAGGAGGAAGGAGAACCAGCCATGTTGCAAGCCCAGGGTGTTGATATCCTGGAAGGGATTACAGTCTTGGGAAGCAGGGAGAGCATCTTTTCATGTGGGGTTTCTTTATCCCTACTTCAATGAGAGAGAGGCAATGCCATCCTGGGGGGCATTAAGAAGATTGTGGCCAGCAGGTCTGGGAGGTTCTTCTCCCCCTCTGCTCTGCCCTGGGGAGGCCTCCCCTGGAGCACTGGGCAGTTCTGGGCTCCCCAGTTCAAGAGGGACAAGGAACTACTGGAGAGAGTCCAGCACAGGGCACTGAGGTGATGAAGGGGCTGGAGCATCTGCCTGTGAGGAAAGGCTGGGAGAGCTGGGGCTGTTCAGCTGAGAGAGAAGGAGGCTGAGGGGGGATCTCATCAGTGCTGATCAATATCTCCAGGGGGTGTCAGGAGGATGGGGCCAGACTCTTCCTAGGGGTGTCCTGGGACAGGACAAGGGGCAATGGGCACAAACTGGAGCACAGGAGGTTGAACCTGAAGATGAGAAAATCCTTCTTTGCTCTGAGGGTAACAGAGCCCTGGAACAAGCTGCCCAGGGAGGTTGTGGAGTCTCCATCCCTGGAGACATTCCAAACCCACCTGGACATGTTCCTGTGGGATCTGCTCTAGGGGATCCTGCTCTAGCAGGGGGGTTGGACTAGATGATCTCCAGAGGTGCCTTCCAGCCCAGTCATGTGAAAACAACGAGTTCCTTCTTCACAGGTCTTGATGGCAGCCCAGTGATGCAGTGGGATGTCATAGGAGAGGAGGGACACGCCATCATCATCCAGGATACGTTCAACTCTTCCCTGAACAAGCCAGTCCCTCTGGGCTGCCTGGAGGAGCTCACTTCTGGGGGAGCTTCTGCTGCCTCGTGCTGCTGACGGTGCCCAGGTCACCCGTCCGCTGCTCCCTTGGCAGCCCCCGAGGGCAGGGAAGTAACCATCATCTTCAACCAAAGCTTCGTGTGTGCAGAAAGCAGCCCTGAGGATTCCCTTGGCAAAGCCTGCTGAGAAGGAGGACAGCCACCAGAGTGGGCAAGGAGGTCTTTTCCCCATGCTCTGGGTGAACTTCTGTGTTGTGAGCGACCGTTTCTGCGTGTCCACAACATGTCTGCTGTGTCTGGTGTCTCCTGCTCCCTGGGGAGGTGCTGTCACCTCTTTTCTGCCTCTGGGTAGCCTTGCCCAGCTGGCATTCCAAGCACAATCCATGCAGTGCTGCAGGCAGCTTCCAAGGCTGAGCCATCAACCTTGCTGGTGGTGAGGCTCAGGGTCTTACACCTGGATCTTCTCCTGGCAGCTTGCCCACTGCTGTCCAGGCCAGCAATTTGGATCCTGCCACCAGCCTGGTGAGGAGCAGGTATTTTCTTAGTGATCTGGACATTTGACAGGTTTGGTCATTGTTGAGTTCCCTGATTTTCTCCTCTAGATGGGCAGTTGTCCATGCAATGCTGTTCTTACCCCATGTTCTCCTTCTGTAGCAGGACGCTCCATCCCTGGACGTGCCTGCCTCAGTTTCCCTCTATCATCCAGCTGCTTTTGTCTCCCAGTTTTGCAGGCTCAGGCCTGGAGTGGAAAGATTCCCCTGAGAAAGGAGAAGGCCCAGCAAGCTCGGAGCTGGTAACAGCCTTGAGAGGTACAAAAAGCAGAGGCCAAGCTGATGTTCAGAACAGCAGCTGCTCTGCAGTGTTGCAGAACATGGAGCTCAGCCTGGCCTGAAAGGGAGATAAGAAGGAGCAGATAAACAGCAGTTTGCTTGGTGACAACAAGGCCTTCGTGGCTTCTCTACTCTTTTCCTTTTATTCTCCAATGAGAGGTCTTGGAGGTCTGGCTGATGGTTAAATGACAGCAGGCAACCCACTTGGTTCTATCAAAGCCTGGTCCCACTTTTATCAGGGGCATTGCCACACACTTTCCCAGGAGGTGGCTGGACCTTCTCTTCTCCAGAGGGGACACCTGCCAGAGAGACTGATTCTCAAGAGTGGAGACCCACCCAGGGACACCCAGCTGTGGCCTGGCAAGGGTGAGAGATATCAACTCTTTCACTGTCTTTATCAGCAAACTCAAAGTTAAGTAATTTTAATCATTAAGTTTTAAGATCCTTTAAAATTGACAATTAATGATCTAGGACTAGTATAAAACTTGATAATTAGTTTCTAGCATTTTAGTGGTTAACCTTGATTATTTGATCTAACTACAAGAGGAAATTTCACTGTTAAGAGACCTTTTGCATTCAAGCTTCCACTTCTGTTCCAATCTCCCAATTTCCATACAATTTGCCTGTGCTTGTGCCTTCTGCTTTAAGGAGTTAAGACCCTGGTGTTACATGCAATAAATCTCGATCTGTGCAGATACATCTCATCTGCCATCCCATCCTGCTGGGGACACCTTCCTAATTATTGCTCCTGAAGTCCTTTGCCATGCAGCACCTGAAGGGGCTCCAGGAAAGCTGGGGAGGGGCTTGGGACAGGGGCAGGGAGGGAGACAACAAGGGGGAATGGATTAAAACTGAAAGAGGGGAGATTTAGGTTGGACATGAGGAGGAAATTCTTTGCTGTGAGGGTGGTGAGACCCTGGCCCAGGTTGCCCAGGGAAGCTGTGGCTGCCCCATCCCTGGCAGTGTTGAAGGGCAGGTTGGATGGGGCTTGGAGCAGCCTGGGCTGGTGGGAGGTGTCCCTGCTCATGCAGGGGGTTGGAACTGGATGGGCTTTGAGGTCCCTTCCAACCCCAACTAGTCCGTGGTGCTGATTCCATGATGATGAAGCATGTGGGTTGCTGGAAGTGTCCATGCTCAATGATGAAAGAGAAGCTCAGTAGATGTGAAGGATGCTCTTACCTTTGCCTGGAGAAGACATCCCTCTCTCTCAGCAAGCCTCGAGGCTGTCAGGAAGCCCTTGAGGAGTCCACTGATCCCTGTGCAAGCCATAACCTCACAGAAAGCTGGTTTCAACCAGGGCCTCCAGCCTCAGATTAATTTTTGTGATTTAACTGAGTTGGCTTATTTTCCTTTTTGTTCTTCCGTCTCTGTAAGTCAGAGTCTTTCAGTTGATTCCTCATCATCTGCAGCCAGGTTTCCTCTTTCATTTCCAGGGGAAGAAAAGGGAGGTGGTGAACACTGGTCAGAAGGAAAAGCTGCTGGGGTTGGAGAGAACGGATGGGCCCTGAATCTGAGCACAACCTACTCCTGAGTTGTTTGCAGCTTTGCTTCAACACCAGCTTTTTGCTGCCATGTCAGGCCTGGTTTGCACGGCCTGCCTGGTCACACTAAGGGTTGCTGAAGGTTGCTCTTACGGCTTTGCCACCTTCTGGGTTCATCCTTCCCTCTCTGCTTTCCCCATCTGCAGAGCAAGTGAATTGTAGAATCATTTTGGTTGGAAAAGCCCTTCCAGATCATCAAGTCCAGCCATTCACCCAGCACTGCCAAGGCCACCACAGAGGCTCATCCTTCTTTCCATGGATGTGTTCAGACAGCTGTACCACACAGAGGTACCTTTGATCACTTCTGCTGTGTTAGAAATACATTCTTAGCTTGAGTGACGTTGTAAAGCTACCTCCCATGGGGGGAAAGTAGGAAAGAAAGCAAAATAATGGGGAAAATGCATTAGAAAGGGTGTGGTTAGTAGGTCAAGAGAGGTTCTCCTCCCCCTCTATACTGCCTTGGTGAGGCCACATCTGGAGTATTGTGTCCAGTTCTGGGCCCCTCAGTTCAAGAAGGACAGGGAACTGCTGGAAAGAGTCCAGGGCAGAGCCACAGAGATGCTGAAGGAAGTGGAACATCTCCCTGATGAGGAAAGGTTGAGGGAGCTGGGTCTCTTGAGCTTGGAGAAGAGGAGACTGAGGGGCGACCTCATCAATGTTTACAAATACATAAAGGGTGAGTGTCAGGAAGATGGAGTTAAGCTTTTTTCAGTGATGACCAGTGATAGGACAAGGAGTAATGGATACAAATTGGATCATAGGAGGTTTAAGGTGAATATCAGAAGAAACTTCTTTCCTGTGAGAGTGACAGAGCCCTGGGACAGGCTGCCCAGGGGGGCTGTGGAGTCTCCTTCACTGGAGACATTCAAACCCCCCTGGACATGTTCCTGTGTGATGTGCTCTGGGTGATCCTGCTCTGGCAGGGGGGTTGGACTAGATTATCCTTCGAGGTCCCTTCCAACCCCTAGGATTCTGTGATTCTATGAAAAGATGTTGAGAGAATCTTCTCTCTGGCTTGGAATGAAAAGCTCAGTTAAAGAAGACTTTGAGCACCAAACCCCTTTTACCATATCCTGCTTTCTAGTTGACCTTACAGATGATGTAAGGATGGGGAAGCCTTGATTCAGAGTGATAAATCCAGGTCACTGTGCCTGTGAGACCCCAGCAGGTGCCTAAGGTCATGTAGGGCAGCAGATCCTTGCATGAAACCCTTCTCCCAAGTTGGCAGGGCCAGGAGCAGAGGTTACTCTGTTCTCCTCCCAGGGGACAATAAAAAGAAGGTAGCAGAAAGGAAACGAATTGCACAGCTGCTTCCTGGCTTCTGTGTTGCCTCTTTGATGGCAACTATTTTTGGGATCTGAGCTGTGTTTTGTTCCCATTTTGAGATACCTGAAATATTCAACTCAGACTGTCCTTGGGGAAGGCTGGGGGGGTGAGGGGGGAAAGAAGAGCACAGATTAAGCACATTTCTAGCAATGAGATGCTGAAATAAAACCAGAACTTACACAGGAGCTGGGACTGTGACAATAATGTGACTTGACAATGGATCCCAGGCCTGGTTGTCCCATCTTGTGATGCCACCTTGGCCACAGGGGACCAAGGTCTTCAAAAGAGGAGTTATTGTTATGGAGAAGCAAAAAAAACTAACAACAATGATAAATAAATAGTTTCTGCTGTGTATATAAAGTAGAGGTGAACAAAAGGTCTGTGTGCAGAAGCTGGATGTTCCCTCGTGACCTCTCTCATATCTTGGAACTGGGAAACTAGAGAGATATGGAGCTCCTGGAATGAGTCCAGAGGAGGCCACAGAGATGCTCAGAGGGCTGGAGCAGCTCTGCTCTGGAGACAGGCTGGGAGAGTTGGGGTGTTCAGCCTGGAGAAGAGAAGGCTCCAGGGAGACCTTAGAGCACCTTCCAGTGCCTGAAGGGGCTCCAGGAAAGCTGGGGAGGGGCTGGGGACAAGGGCAGGGAGGGATGGGATGAGGGAGAATGGATTAAAATTAGAAGAGACATGTAGATGAGATATGAGGAAGCAATTCTTTGCTGTGAGGGTGGTGAGAGCCTGGCCCAGGTTGCCCAGAGAAGCTGTGGCTGCCCCATCCCTGGCAGTGTTGAAGGGCAGGTTGGATGGGGCTTGGAGCAGCCTGGGTGGGAGGTGTCCCTGCCCATGCAGGGGGGTTGAGACTGGATGATCTTTAAGGTCCTTCCAACCCAAACCAGTCCATGATTCTATGACTTTCCCAGGGCTGTGATGTCATTCCTGGAGATGCTGCAACAAGTTCTGGGGGAGAGCTGGGACAACTTAGTTTGTCTTGGAAGTAACTGCCCAAGAGGCAATGACCTCCACAGGCACCAGCTGGTGGCTGCCAACCCATGGAACATCTCCCCAGGGTACCTGTTTATTTCTTGGCTGCAAGGTCTTTTGGGGGAGCCCTGTCTTCCTGTGCTTGGGGTTCAGGCCAAGGGGGCCCTGTTTCATCCAAGGATGTGCTGTCAGTGCACCACCAAAGCAGGGAGGGGGAAGATTGCTTTCCCTGGGAACAAGGAATCACAGGAGCAAAACCCAGGTCACCTTGGTTACTGTGCTTTCACCCGTGGTAAACAGGCTGAGAGCAGAAGCCCTTTTCTTAGGTCTGCTCTGAGAACACAGTGTCCCCACGGGTGGAGAGCAGCAGAGCCAGGGCAGGGGTGGCTTTGGTAAAGCAGGAGAAATGGTGTCAATGTGATGTCACATTCTTCTCATCACTCCAGTGCTCTTGGCAAGCCTACCCTAAGGAGCTCTGCTCTTGACTACAATGGGAACTTGTTCCTTCTCTCTTTTGTTCTGGCCCAACTTCTGTCCTGTGGTGATTTGCTTTTGCAGCTCCTAGAGGTGGAACATCTTTGGCTGCAGTGATGAAAATGCTAACAAGGTGTCCGTGGTTGGATAGCTTTGTAAAATGGGGCTTGTAGCTTAAATCCTTAATAATGTGGGATTTGGGAGATGTGTTTGCCCAGTGCTTAGTCTACCCAGGAGCTAATCTCTCCGCTCTTGTTACAGAAATGCCCTTTGCAGCTTTCCCACCAGCCTTCAGCTCTGAAAGGTCTGATCTCCTGTCATGTGCAGAAATGCCTGCTCATCATTTCCTCCCTTTTTCTGTGGAAAGTGAGGCTTCCACAACCAGCCACTTGTCCTGTGGCCTCATAATCCTCTTTGGGGATTTCACAGCTTCACCTTTTTGGAGTTATAAATATTGTATCACGGGTCTGGAGAGGAGGATGGTTCCTCCAGCAAAGTCTGTTGAGCTCTGATCCCTCTTGCACACCAGCCTGGGGAGACACAAGCCCCAGCCTTTCTGCTTCCTCTGAAAATTATTTTTAACCCTTCCTCCCTCCCACTTGTCTTCCCAGACAGATCCCTGGGGACCTGCTGAACAAGTCTGTTCTCACTTACACCTCTCTTCTGTGCCTGCATGAAAGCTGAGCTCTGCTTTCAGGAATACACTTCTTACATATGTTCTTCTTGTCTATACCTGATTTCTTCTTGCATCTTTGCCATGAAATCCTAGTTGTCAGACCAAAGAGGAGAAGCTGGAAATCTACTTCATTTTCTACTTGATGTAGATGTTTAATTGTTTAAATTATTTTGGTTTTGGTATTTCCAGATTTGGAAGACATTTGGGCAATGCAAGTGCTATTTTACCTGGCATTGTTCTCTGACCTGGTTGACCAAAGTGCACCAGTTTTTAGGCTGTTCTGATACTCCCTGAGGGACTGATTTGATCATGGGCCAGCGTTTAAACTGGGCTGGCCTTTCAAAGTCAGCAAATCCAACCCCAGTGTAGATATTCCCAGGGATGGATCCCATCCTCCCTAGGCTGTAAGAGCAGCACATGATGCAAAGACATCCATGCCAGGGCTGAGTCAGGCTGGCTCATGACACACATGAACATACAGTGCACATGTAGACATACATGTACAGCCATGACCTGCTCCAGGGGTGGAGGAAAGGCCATGGTGTTGCTGTGCTGACTTACAGCACTGCAGCCTTGGCATGACCTCCTGGAAGTTCAACCAGGCCAAGTGCAAGGTCCTGAATCAGAGTCAGGGCAATCCCAAGCACAAATCCAGGATGGGCTGAGAATGTATTGAGAGCAGCTCTGAGGAGGTGCTGAGAACTTCAATGAGGACTGAAGGGTGTTGGGTGATGAGAAGCTCAACATGAGCCAGCAACGTGCACTGGAGCCCAGAAACCACCTGTGTCCTGGGCCGTGTCACCAGCAGGAAGGGGATTATTATCCCCTCTGCTCTGCTCTGCTCTGGTGAGACCCCCCTGCAGGGCTGGATCCAGGGCTGGGGACCCAAACCCTTCCATGCTTCTATGTTTCTATGGAAACCCATGGACACACATGGACCAGGCTCTGCTCTGAGGATACCATTCACCCCTACATGCATTAACTCCTGTCCTACATCCCTATGGTCCATTTGCTGTAGTCTGACACATCCCCATTTATTTTTGCAAACTCCAGCACCCTTTGCTCCCATCCAACAACCTCAGTGAAGTCCAAACACCAGTCAGAAAGGATGGTCACCTGAGGTTTTAATAGAGCTGAAGTGAAGAAGCACAACAAGAGGCCAAAGAAAACAGTGTGCACAGAAATCTCAGTGATCCAGACTCATTGGATAACTTCAACCTAAACAAGTATCAGCATAATTAACACTAATGACAAGATAAACACAAGCATGGCACAGGGAAACGTGCAAAGCCAAAGAGTCTGGACACCACATTTGGTGGACATCACGTGTGGGTCCATAGAGGAAGACAAAAAGCTCCATCCAGGGGGTGGCTGTTCTCTTACCTCTCTTTGAGCAGGCAGGTGGTTTTAGTGTGCAGGTTTCTGGATCAGTCCTTCCTGGTTTTACCTGCTTTGACTTCTGTTTTCAGGCTGCCTCTCAACCAAGATGGCTCGTGGAGCTGGGTGCAGCCTCCTGCACCATTTTTTCCATCCACGATGTGTGCCTGGAGGCCTCCTGATGACTTTTTGAAGGAAGCTTGCTCAGAATTAGGTGTGGTTTATAGCTGCAGGTATGAGCCGTAATCTATCTGTGCCTAATCTAATCCTGCTGGGCAGAAAAGGGGGGGAAGAGAAGGGGAAACATATGGGTTTGTTCTTTTGCTTCTCGTTGGCTGTTCATGAGTGATGCTTGCCCCAGGGCTGTTATTTTTGGAAAGCTGGTGCTTGTGTTTATTGCAAGGGCTCCTAGAGGTGGGGGTGCAGGCTTTGAGGTATGTAAATCCAAATAGAAATGCCATTTAAAACAGGTTACATGCTACACCCGAGTGTGCATAGAGAGGAAATGTGAGTAGATTGACTTCAGATCCTTGAAGTAAAAAATCCCCCGTGGGAGTATCATTGAAGTTCTCAGCACCTCTTGGTAATTATATTCTGACATTAAGTTCTTTGGACCCCAGTTCAAGGTAACTTTAATCTGGACCTCATTATGATGGATAAAGAGGAATTAATCACTGAGCTGGAAGCTGGGTTTTCCCTGGAGGCATCTGCTCCTGCCCTGCCTGCTTACATCTGGGGAAAGATGGGGCAGCTCTAACTGCGTGTACAGACAGATGTGTGGAGTGGCTCAGGAGGGTCAGAGAGGCACAACTGACCAAAGTCAACAGCAGAACTGGCTGGAAAGGACAAGGACGTGGAGAGGAAGGTGTCAGTGGGAGCTGGGAGCCATTTCACTTGTTTTTTTTCTTGCCAAGCCAAAAGGTCTTCACAAAACACAAACAAAACCAGAGTCTTTGGGAGCCTGCTGGGTTAGCAGAAATAATTTCCCCACTGGTGCTGTCTGTGGGCAATGCAGAGGTTGGGAAGCACTGAGGAGAGTTGCACAGCAGCATCCCCGTGGCTCAGGCAGCCCAGTGTGGTCAGAACATCATTGGTCGTGGAAGAGGTGGAGTCAGGAGGACAACACCTGCTGCCAGCAGCTTCACGGGCTCTGACTTTTCAGGCTGAGCTCTGGGGTGTCTGCTCAGCCTCACAGGGAGCAGAACAGTTTTGGTGATGGTTATTCTGAAAGACACACAGGGGAGCTGGGTCACACGGTGCTTCTCCTTTATCCATCCAAGTGGATGGCCCAATATGGGGTAGCCAGAACATGAGGTCAAAAGAGGAATATTTAGGGATCAGGACTTCTTAAATTGTTTCTAGGACCACAGGCAGGAGTCTAGCCCATGTCTGCCATTGCAAGTGCTTCCCTTAGTTCCAAGTAGTCTCTGCTTTGTTCTTCAGAGGAATCTTCCAACATATCAGCATAGTTCCAGCAAGTTTGGTGGGAAATGTGGATCCTGATGTGTTAGCTGCATTAACTGATTTCCAGGCCCAGAAGGAGTTCAAATCTAGTTAAACTTTGGGTACAAGTCAAATATAAAGTGCTGAAGCTGAAGAAAGCAGCCTGTGCTCCCCCACCATCTCTTGTGCAGCACCCAAAAGTAACCCACTGCTCCTGTTCCTCATTATTGCCACAAGAATCCCCATTTCCAGCGTCAGGCCAGTGCTGACATGGAGAAGTATTTCCACTCTGTATCTTCTGTTTCACCAGTGGATGGATGGACACCAAGTCTGCTCTCAGTCAGTTGGTGTTTGTGGTGCCTTGCAGTGTCAGCAGTTCAGAGCAGAGCTGCCTGTGCTCTCTGCTCAGAGATTAGATGCTTTGGCCACGGAGCTGCTTCCTTGCCTGTCCCTTCTCTGTTTCAAGCCTCAGTGCTCTTCAGCATGTATCTACATGTCATCCTTCGTAAGGAAGACCTGGAAGATATTTTAAAGGCACAACTGATAAAACACAACATCTCTTTACTTCCTTTCCCCTCTCCTCACAGAGTCTCTCTGCAAGGAGATCTTGCTTTACTATGTACTGACATTGTTAAAGTCCTGCTACCATCTGAAGCTGCTGGCTCCAGCTTGGGCTTTTTTAATTTTTTACTTCTTTTTTTTTTTGTTCCTTTTCTTCTTCTTTTATTGTTGTTGCTGTTGTTATCCTCTCCAGAGAAAGAAACTACGTGGGTTTCCAACTTCTTGTCTGAATGTCAAATAAAGCATTCCAAGCAATTACTCAAGCTGGTAATAAGCAGTGAGACATCCTTCCTGTAGAGAAGCTGAACAATGGTTTCCTCTGACAGAAGCAAAATATTAGGAGCCTTCCATATGTCGGGGCTGATTTAAACGGCGGCAACATCTCCAAGTGGGAGAGGAGGCCCCAGCAAGTATCTGGATATCCTGAGGGAAGAAAAGCTCTGTGGGTGACACCCAGACTCCCCCCCCCCCCACCAACCTGCCATAAAGTTCTGGGAGTTTTCTCAGTGTCTCCTCGACACCCTTCAGTTTTGAGAGCCTTTGCTTCCTTCCCTGGCTGCTTTCATTCTTCCCAGCACTTCCCAGCTTACCCCGACCACCCCCAGGAAGCAGGTGAGCCACTCTCCACCTCAAATGCCAGGAGAACCTCCAAGGAGGAGCAGTGCTGGTTGAACCTGGCCGCCAGCTTGACCTGCATCCCCGCCGGCCCGGTGAACACGTCCCCTTCCCAGATCTCCTTGGGGTTCTGCTGCAGCACTGTCTTCTCTTGCCCCAGGACAACAGCTTGGGAGGCTTTTGGCACCTTGGCCCTGAAGCTAACCCAGCTGTGCTCCGGGAGCACCCCGGCTCGTGGCTCCAGCAGCACACACCCCCTCCTCCACGGGCTGTAGGTCCTGGGGAATGGAGGCCAGCTGGGATCGGCCAAGCAGCGGAGAACGTAGTCGCAGACATGGACGAAGTCCGTGTGGTCTTTGCTTCTCCCAAAAAGCCCCACTTTGTAGACACCCGGCTCGGGGAGCGCAACGCAGACGCTGACTTTAGTCCTCAGGTGGGTGACCAGGACGTACCTCTCCAGGGGGTACTTGGTGCTGACGACTTTGTCCTTACTCAAGCTGGCGGTCACCTCCACGTCGGGAGGCGTGTGGAAGGTGATGTTGCACCTCCCCAGCTTGGTGGTGATGATGGGAGCAGGGTGGCTGGGGCTGGAGAGGCCGTGGCCCCTGGAGCTGATCCCGCTCCCGCAGTGCATGCTCAGCCCCGAGGGGAAGAGTTCGTTCTGGTTGATGGGCTTCAAGCAACGAAGGAGGAAATTGGCCACATTCCTGAAGGTGCTGCTGCCTAGATCTTTCACAAACACGGAGAGCCGGTAGTAACCCTGGAAAGGGCAGAGCACGTGGCAACTCAGTTTCTCCTCCTCTGCTTGAGCAGCCACACATTTCTTGCTCAGAGCAGCATCTAGGTCTTCATGAACCAGCTCGTACAAGGCAAGCAAGGGTCGCGACGTCTGGAAAGTCAAGAGCAAAGTTCCCTGCGCAGCAACCAGCAGCTCCCCTTTGTGGCTGCTCTCCTCGATGCCAAAATCCCTCACTTTTTGGTGAAGGCCCCAGAAGTGAAACGGGTTTTCGGGCAGTTTCTCTCCTCTGCGTGACTCCAGACACTGGATCTGATAGGAGCACACCCAGTTGTAAGGGTCCCGGGAGCCGGCGTGGCGCGCGAAGATCGTGAGGTCGAACAAGCCCTCGGTCGGGGGGGTCACCTTGATGGTCGTGCTCTTCTCAGACACCATCATCATACCATGAACTGTGCCTACATCCTCCCCAGTTGCAGTGCCGTGGAGTTTGGAGAGCTGGTAGGTGAACTCTGTGGGGTGGGTGCTCCCCAGCATCACCGAGACCTCCCCACGGGCTGCAGAAGGGGGGACAAAACACCTTTCACAACCCTTTCAGCAGCAGTGTAGCACATTCACTTCTGCAGTGTGGGCCCAAACCATCTGCACGAGGGACAGAGACCTGATTCTCCCTCTCTTTTTGCCTTTATGGTTGAAGGACCTTAGCAAGAACCTTCTTCAGCTTTTACCATTTTGCTCCCCTCGCTGAAAGAGCAGTGATGATACCACTAGACCTGGAGATTAAGGAGATGGGTACAAACAGTTATCCTTTGGGCCCTGAGGCACCCAGAACTAAGCTAATGATCTTCCACAAGGGGTTAATTCTTGCATGGCTTCTGGAGGTGGAGTCAACCTTCTAAGCTGCAGGTCTTATTTTGTGGTGTCAAAATAGTAAAGCAGCTGGGAGGATCAAAACACCCCAGCCTGGCTGGTAGAAGATCCCACATCACTGCCACATTTTTAGGAAGGGATTTATTTTTTTCCCCATCATTACAATGTGTGCTCTAAGTTTTGGCCTCACCAAATCACAAAAATCCAGTAGCTTCTGGCTTGGAGTGTGCACAAACTGGGGAGAAGGGGAGAGCAGGAATCCCAGAGGTACAGGTGACTTGTGGTGGTACCATGGTTGGTGGATAAGTGCTGAGGCTCTTTCTCCATGACCCCTTGGTGGACGTAGCAGTCTCCTGCTCAAGGCCACCACACACCACCCAACATCTCCCCAGCAGCAAACCAACCTGTTCCCCCAGGCAAAGCACAGTGGGTGGCTTTAAAGCCACTCTGAACCCACCTTCACACCCAGAAATGAAGCATCTCTAGGAGAGGTCACCCTGGAGGAGAAGAGTCACGGTGGCCTTGGTTTCACCCCCGCCCTCCATGTGCCACATCTTGCTGCTTGTAAACCCAAACCAGAAACAGAGAGGGCACTTTGGTGCTGCAATCCTTCCCAAGGGGTTTCCATCTGCTCCTGGGCAGAAGGGGTGGTTGGTTGATTTTGCAATGGAGACAGGACAGGGTTTTGTAAGCCCTGAAGGAGGCAAGGAACATCTAGCCAGCAGACAGCAGGCTGCTTTCAGCACGTGGTGAGCTACATCATCCCATGTGAAGCCACAGGTACTGGGGCAGCCTGGGTAGGAAACCCTGCTCTAATGGTATTTTATACCTTTTTTTTTTTTCTCCAGGTGTAGATGAAAGCAGGAGAAAAATGGTCACAGAAGAGGACTCTGAGACCTTTTGCCCTTGAAGGATCCCAGGGTGCGTCACAGAGCCTGGCACTGGCACAGAGACATTCTGAGATGCAGTACCCTCAAGGTCTGTGGAAATTAAGCCTGTTCTTCATTATCCCAGGTCCCTAAGTGCCCGAGCATGGGTTGCCTCCTGTCCAGAGTGTGGCTGCTCTGCATCGTCCCATCCTCACCACGGTTTGGCTGGAGATGGGGGAGCACCAAGCAATAGCACCACGGGAGCCCCTGGCTGGTCCCAGCACCCGTGCTGTGCACAATGTCCATTTGTTTTGGGTGCTAACACCAAATGACAAAAGGCTCCAGATTCATGCTGAAAAAAATTGTCCCTTGCTAATTATTAGATTATGAAACGCGTTTCATAATCTAATGAATAATGAGGTTGGGGGGGGCATTTCTACCCCCCCCGCCCATTTGAATCTGGATTTTTTCATTGTTTGCCCCACAGTTTTTGTTGGTAGGTTGAAACAGAGATGTGAAAAGAATGGGAAAGGCTGGGTTTTATTTGTGCCTTGCCTGTTAAAGCTGTGACTTGGCTCACACAGTAAGTGCAAACAATTCTCTCCTGGCAAGTGTTCAGTGGAGACATTACTGATGACAGAATTTATTAACTGCAGGTTTGGTGGTTATTAAATTCACTCTATGCTAGTTTCCGAAGCTGCTGGCCTGGCCGGCTGCATCGTGTTAGGATATTTAGGAAGAAAGAAAAAGATCCTGAGGAAGAAAGAAAAGAACAGAACATTGTATGCAGGGGAGCCAGCCATGACGGGCCGGGGAAGCCAGCAACGCGTTTGGCTTTGGGAAGGAGACCCGAGGAGATCATTAACAGCTCGGTTTAAAACAAACATTTGTTTGTTTTATTGAGTTAATTCCAGCCATGAGCTAGAGATTCCTGGTTCTCAGGGAGGCCAGGTGAAGCTGGGGATGTGTGTTCCCGTGTCAGCACGCTGGGTGCTGCGGGAGGTCAACTCCTGTTACGTTCATTGTCTTAGGGGGCGGGGGGACCTTGTCGTTAAAGTGCAGGCGTGTTTCTAATTTCTCAAAGCCCTGTTTGAAAGGCTTCCCTTTGCCTCTCTCACCCCAGCTGTTGTATCTGCAGCACGCCACCAGTGGCTGCCCTTCTGTACAAAGAGAAATAACCTGACAGAGTCTTAATCCCACGGGACTGAATGCCCTTCATCACCGCGGCGCGCGCAGGGCGCTTCGGGCTGGCTGCTGCACTCTGCCTGTTTGGGGCAAATCATGGAATCAGAGACTTGCTTTGGTTGGAAAAGACCTTTCAGATCACCAAGTCCAACCTTTCACCCAGCCCTGCCAAGGCCACCCCTGCCCCATGTCCCTGAGCACCACATCTACATGGTTTTGAAACCCCTCCAGGGATGGGGACTCCCCCCCTGGGCAGTCTGGGCCAGGGCCTGACAGCCCTTTGGGGAAGGAAATGAAATGCCTGACAAACCTTTTGGTGTTTGTCCTTGAGGGAGGCTTTCTGGTGTACACGGAGTAGCCAGCACTGGATAAATAGCTGGATAAAGCTGAGTAGCTTTGCTATAAATGTGTGATTTGGTGTTTTGTTTTTCCTTTTTGTGAGAAAGGAAATGGCTCAGGTGGGCTTGGGAAGGTGTGGGAGCTGGAACTTGTACCCAGTGCTCAGACCCATTGCTTTTTGTTTTACACAATGAAGGAATCTCTAATACTGTGATATTGTGAGGCAAGCACTATTATTATGATTATTATGATTACTATCATTATTATTATTATTACACTTTCATTCTGTGGGTTTTTTTTCTTTCTTATCCCTTCATGGGCAAGTGGGAACAGCATTTCTCTTCTCCTTCCTTCTGGTTGCTCCTCAGAGGACTGGAGGACCTACCATATGAGGAGCAGCTGAGAAAACTGGGTTTGTTCTGCCTTGAAAAGAGAAGGCTACAGGGAGACTTTATTACCATGTTCCAGTAGTTAAAAGGTGGCTGCCAAGAAGATGGAGACTCCCTGTTTACAAGGAGTCAAAAGACAAGGGGTCATGGGCACGAGTTGCTCCTGGGGAGATTCCCATTGGACACAAGAGGTAAATTTTTCACCATGAGGACAGTCACACATTGGAACAGTCTCCCAAGGGAAGTGGTGGATTCCTCCACATTGGACAGTGTTAAGTCTCAGCTTGACAGGGGGCTGAGCCACCTCATATCAACTAGAGCAGTACCTAGAAAGGTTGGACCAGATGATCCTTGAGGTCCATTTCAACCTGGCACTCTGTGGTTCTATGATTCAATTAAAAGAGCTGGTTTTCATAAGATGGGTTCCAGGTATTTCCTGAAAATCAAGGCTCTTTGCAAGGTGTCCCACCTTCAGCTCCCATCAGAGAGTGATTTTTTTTTAGGTGGAATCTTGGCTGAAAGCTTTCAAACATTTTAAGCAGGTGGGAACTGCTGAAATATAATAGAGTGGGAATCGATCCATAGTTGCCAAAGAGGGAAAACAACCAGAGTTTGCACCAAAGATCTCAGGCATTTTTGCCCTCAGATTGCCTTAGGTGGCTGTGTACCCTGCTGGGTAATGGCCTATTTCCATCAGTCTAGATCACTAGAAACCATCATTTTGCATCAACAAAAACAGACATCAGCTTTGGTTCCCAATCTGGGTTTGCAATTTGGTGTTTTAAGCACAACTCTGACATGAGCCTGGCTGTTGAGGCTGATTGCAGCAGTTTAACTCTTTACCTCAGGTCCAGGGACTTAATTCTTTCTCTCCACAAGATGAGAAATTCACAGGGTGGGGGAAGAAAAGCTGGCTTTTTTTTATTTCTTCCTGTCCCAGTGGAAAAATTTCCTTTCATCTCAGTTTTGGAGGAAAAAAAAAGAAAACTGTGCCTGCAGCCCAGGTCACCCGGTGAGGGACAGGAGATCCTCCAGCCAAGGGGGTACAGAAGGTTGCTGCAGCTGGGACATGCCAGGCAGGTTTGCTGCCTTGACATCTCTCCCCAGGTCTGTTTTGGCTCATGGCAGCTTGTGACCAGTGAGACCCAAAGCCCTGAGCTGCTTCTGGGCTCCATCCCTATGTCTTTTGGATATCAAAAACTGGAGGAGAGAGAGAAGAGACTAATGAGATGCTTCTTTTCCCTCATTCTTCCCTTTGGGCTTTTTGTGTCACCACTAATGACATTTGGTAAGAGTCTATGTTTTGCAATTTATCTCTTTGGCAAGCAGCTGAAGGGCCTGGTTGGGCTGTTGATCTCCTTGTTCTCCTCTGAGACTGCAGACGTTGTGTCTCGGATCTTCCCTGGTCCCTTGGACCTGAAAGGGTTTCTCCAGGTCTCCACTCCTGCATTTGCCATGTAGGTGCTGGGTGACCTTGGGTAAAGGTAGACAAAGCCCCCACGCCGGGATGCTCTGAGGTTCTGCCGAGGAGCAGCACCACGAGAGAGCTTTGTATAAAAGGCAACATCAACCTTTCAGCTGTTCCAAATTTAATTTGATTTGCACAGGCCACTCTCTGCTCCAAAGGTGTGTGATAACCCATCTTGGCAAAGCCCCAACATCCTGGAAATACCAGAGGAGCTTTGGGTAAGTAATAACCTGTCTCAGTCAAAGCATGACACTGTGCTTTGGCTGTGGTGCATTCATTTTCTGTAAGCCTGACAACTCCCCTCAACCTGAGATTGTTTTCTCTCCTAGCTTGCTGTCTGGATAAAATAAATGACAGGAAAAATCCAACTACTCTTGGGACCATCCAGGGAAATGGATCTACAAAAGGCTGTCTGGGTGAAAAGAAGATCGTTTTGTATCCAGCCTGAAAAATCATCATAAAACTACATCCCAGGAAATACAACTCCAGCCTCCTCCCTTCATTTACCAAAAAAAAAATAAAAAAAATTGGATGTGAATATTTCAGGTCATGTTTTATCTGGGAGTTTCCCTCCCCAGCCTGTGAACACAATGAGGATTGTGTCTCAGGTACGTTGGAGCTATTTTGCTACTGTTGGTGAATTTAGATGGGAAAAGTCAGGCACAAAAGGGCTTAAGTGATTTGGCTCAATTAACTATGATTTATGAATCCTAATTCCCAGTTTACTAATCACAGTATCACACAATGGCCTTGATTCCAGAAACTGCTTAAACATGTGTCTCTGCTCTACTGGATGTTAAACATGTGCTTAAAAATAGACAAATGGGCCATATGTCAGTTAGAAATATTTTCCTCAGCCCAAATTGATTTCTTAAAAGGAAATGAGTTTTTATATTAGTGGAATTTAGCCCTCCTTTGGCATTTACCTGTTTGGAGGAGGGAAGTGCTTGGAGAAAGGAGGCAGAGCTGAAGTCTGAAAAACTCAGAAGTTTTGAAAACTCTCTGCTCAAAGTCTTCCCTCGAGATGGGGGGCTGCAGAAGCTGCCACTGGGGGTCCTCTGGCCAGTGGGTCTCAATGAAGTGCTCGGGGTCAGTAAGGAAGAAAAAATCATCACGCCTGCAAGGTGAGAGGAGAAGACACACCATGGGAGGGAGAACCTGTGAGTGATCATGGTGCATTGCTGTGAGGGAAGGGAGCATCCTCCACGCTATCAGAGCTGCACCAATTTCAGCAAGGGAGGCCCGAGCTCTCACCTGACACGTCATGTTCTGCTCCCTTATTTTCTCCCTATTTTTTCCTATAGAGATGCCAAGAGCTGACACTGCTGCTCCCAGCCCTGTACCCAACCTCTTCCAACAAGCAGTTAAGATGACCCTATGAAGAAGTCATTTTACTGAGGGGTTCCTCTCCCAAGGCCTGTTCCTTGAGGATGTATTTCAATATGACTCTTGCTCTTGGTTGGTTTAAAACTTTTCTTAGATTTTATGTATGATTTCAGAAACAAATCTTAGATTCCCCTTGGAACCTGACTTTGAAAATGTCATCCCTGCTTAGGTGTTTGCTGAGTGGGTGAATCTGCAGATTTGAGCCTGTGTTGGGGTCAACCTGTGAATCCCTGTTGCAACTGCTGACCTGGAGGTTCTAAGGACACAGGGAAGTTATTGAGAGGAACCCTGAGGAGAAGGGCTTGAGGGGGTTGGGTGATGAGAAGCTCAACATGAGCCAGCAACGTGCACTGGAGCCCAGAAACCATCTGTGTCCTGAACTGCATCACCAGCAGCATGACCAGCAGGGCCAGGAAAGAGACTGTCCCCTTCTGCTCCACTCTGGTGAGACCAGAGGTTGGGTCCAGCTCTGGAGCCCCCAACACAAGAAGGACACGAAACTCCTGGAGTGAGTCCAGAGGAGGCCACAAAGATGCTCAGAGGGCTGGAGCAGCTCTGCTCTGGAGACAGGCTGAGAGAGTTGGGGTGTTCAGCCTGGAGAAGAGAAGGCTCCAGGGAGACCTTAGAGCACCTTCCAGGGCCTGAAGGGGCTCCAGGAAAGCTGGGGAGGGGCTTGGGACAAGGGCAGGGAGGGATGGGGTGAGGGGAACAGTTTCAATCTGAAAGAAGGCAGATTTAGATTAGGTCTTAGGAGGAAATTCTTCACTGTGAGGGTGGTGAGACCCTGGCCCAGGTTGCCCAGAGAAGCTGTGGCTGCCCCATCCCTGGCAGTGTTGAAGGGCAGGTTGGATGGGGCTTGGAGCAGCCTGGGCTGGTGGGAGGTGTCCCTGCCCATGCAGGGGGGTTGGAACTAGCTGGGCTCTTAGGTCCCTCCCAACCCAAACCATCCCATGATTCTATGACACTGTGTTGGACCCACAAGAAGCTGTTAATCTCAGCCTGTTGCTCCAGCTGATGCTTCATTCTCCTTCTTCTCTTTTCCCCATGCTCAGCTAAAAACAACCCACACTCTCTGGTGTTTAAACTGTTCTCAGCAAGATAATTACCTATTAAAAATTCCACAAAGATTTCATTATGCATTATTAGAGGGGGGAAAAAATAATAATTCCAATCCCATCGTACAGTTAATGGAAATGATTAAATTGTACAAAAAACTTTCTTGAGAGTCACTGTTTTCTTAGCATGGGCTGAGAAATGTCAAGTAATTACACATGGCACCACAGAAGAGTCAAGTTGCTGTGAAAAGGAGGGTTTGTTAGCTCCTCAGTGGCATTCCCTGCAGGTTAAAAACATGTTGTAGAGGGAAGGTACCATCTGAAAAGTTAGGGCCCCCGTGCAGGGAAAAAGGCTCCTTATGTAGATGATCTATGTTTGCATGAGGTCCTTGAGCACCCCCCATAGTGGAGGATGAGCAGAAGAGCTCTCTGGACTTTCTGCAGGTAGTGTCAGAAAGCAAACCTGAAATTAGAGGCTCAAGGCCTGGTGATTCCAGGCTTTAGGGATCACATTGGAAGGGTTGGGATGGTCATTCTGGGGTGTATCCGAAGTCTGGTTGAGCCTTGTCCGTTTGTGTTGGGGACCGTGTCTGGGGCAGGGGAGGAGGTGTCTCACCTGGGTGTGAACAACCTGCTCTCTGCATCAACGGACCCTGCACCCCAGCAAGCATCCAGGAGGCACCACTGTCCTTCCAGCTCCACCGCGTTCCACATGTGGCTGCTCTTCTGCTGCTGGCACCTCCGGCCTCGGCGGGAGCCTGGGCTGCGACCAACCCCTGGGACCTCCACACAGCTCAAGCCTGCCTCCCTGTCCGAGGAGAGCCATCAGGGGGAGAGAACTGCAGACCAAACACTGCTTTGTGCCTGCTTTCCTGGGGAGCAACTCAACCTGCGTGGTAAGTACAACCCCCTTCTTCCCAACACCAGAGCCCCACTCACGCAAGCTGCTGGCCAAAGTCAGCTCCTGTCCAGCCTCCTGCTTTCCTCACAGCTTCTCCCAACCCCCATCCCTCGTATCTGATCTGTCAGAGCCACAAACACTCCTCCATCCAAGCAGAGGAGGAAGGTGTGGTTAGGGAGGTGCCCAGGGAGGTGGTGGGTACATGCTGCTGGTTGTGTGGCAAGCCCCGTGCCAGATAGATGTCCCCACCAAAGATCTGCAAGGGGGTGGGAGATGAAAGCCCAAGGTGGGTTTTACCTGCACATTTCCTGGCATAAATTGGCATAACCAGAACACACAGCTCTTCCTGTTTGCAGGACCTGCTCTGCCAGGTGGATCTTCTGAGACAGCCCCAAGAAGCCATCCACATCATATTCTGGGAAGGGGAGAACACCATGCAGTTCCAGGCCACTGAAGGCCTTATTATTTCCAAAACACTTCCATTCCTTCTCCTGCCCAACACTAATTCTCTGCCTACCCACCCTGGAAGCCCTGACAGCTCTTCTATCCATCATTATTCAGGAGGTTGACAGTTCCCCAGAGGAGCAAAGACCTGCCAAAGCCTCGAGGGAGTTGGGTTCCCAGTGCATGTAAACAGCCTTGGTGTCCTTCAAGGGAGGTACAGGGACAATCCCATTTTCTGGCACACATGGATGTAGTGGCTGGAAGTGGCTGGATTGAGCTGAGATGCCTGTGTCCCCAGATGGCTGCTGCCAGGCACAGCCCAGTCCTTCATGATCAGGGAAACAGCCTCTCATGCATTGAAGAAGAGTGCACCAAAGGCAGGGAAGCAGGGGGCATCTCCAGGATGGAAGGTCCCATGGTGGGAACCAGCTCCTGCTCCAACACATTCCTAAACTGATAGAATCACCCTCGTTGGAAGGGACCTTGAAGATCATCAAGGATGTTCAAGAGAGGAACGTTTCCTGAAGTAGGAATACAGTTGGACCTGATGATCCTACAGGTCTTTTCCAACCAGAATCTGTGATTCCATGATTCTACACTGTGGAGTCTCTACTCTGAAGGGCATGAGGAGCCTAAACCCTGGAGGTGGCACATAAAGAAAAGGCTTTTCATGTCTCTGCAAAAGAGTGGGACCAGACTTACCAATGTTGTGGCAGAGCCAGAACCAGATTGCCCTCAGCATCTCCAGCTTGCTCTGGGATTTGGCAGTGATCAGGGGAACGATGGCCTGGATGGACAAGCTGGTGGGCCTGGATTTCAGCTGCAATGGAGAGGACAGTAAGTTGAGGGGAATCTGGGTGTCACTGTGGAGTGGGTGAGTGACTACTCCACACGATGGGCTCACTGGAAAGAAAATGTAGAACCACAAAACCCCAAAAGCTATTTATTTTTTTTTTCCTCCTCAGAATTTAAGATGCAAAAATACTGTCTGTGGTAGAACAGGGAGTTTCCCCTGTTTTCCTAGGCATGGTTTTCTAAAAGCCTGAGGTCTGGAGCTACAAGTTGAGAGGAATGAAGGTGGCATTCCAGGCCAGGTTGGATGGGGCTTGGAGCAACCTGGGCTGGTGGGAGGTGTCCCTGCCCATGCAGGGGGGTTGGAACTGAATGATCTTGAAGGTCCCTTCCAACCCAAACCCTTCTATGATTCTGTGATCTCCTATTCCTTTGGAGCAGCCTGTTGGGACATAAAGTGTCATTGCTCTGGTGCCTGATCTGGTTCAACTTGTCCTATGGCCCAGAAGGTCTTGTCCTAGAGGTGAGTCTCTCCAGTGGTGCTACTCTGCCACACTTAACCAGTGACAGGAGGTTTCCAGCCTTGCAGAAGAACATCTCAGTGCATTAATGCAGAAGAGGGCCAGACCTGTGGCTCAGATGCTTTTCTTGAGGCCTCACTCAAACCCAAGCACCTAAATGGGTGGAGAGAAGACTTTTTCCCCGCTACCATTAAAATGTCACTAACTTTTTAACTCATACCTGACCCCAAGGAAAGCTTTTCTGCCCTTTTCCTCCCATTCATGCATTCTCAGCTCTGGGCTCTTCCCCCTTTTGTGGCAGCACAAGTATTTTTAGCAGCAGTCTTTTCTTTCACCAAGTTAAATTTAGCCCAGCTCATTTCTCCAGGCTCCTGACCCTGCTTCTTTCATTCCTCGGTGACTTTCCTGCCCCAACCATCTATATGATAGTTTCACTGAGATGGAATTTTCCTTCTTTTTTGAATTTCTCATTTTTTGAATTTGTGGCTGCCCCATCCCTGGCAGTGTTGAAGGGCAGGTTGGATGGGGCTTGGAGCAACCTGGGCTGGTGGGAGGTGTCCCTGCCCATGCAGGGGGTTGGGACTAGATGATCTCAAAGGTCCCTTCCAACCCAAACCATTCCATGAGTCTAGGGTTCTTTTTCCTTGTGGGAAATGGTGCATTTGTAATGGCTGAAGATTTTCCTTGGAAAGTGGATTTAAAAATGACCATGTGCCCAGGAGAGCACCTGTTTCAAAATGCTGGTACTCCTGCTGGTCCCTGCATTTCTGTCATGAGGTTGTTAGGAGTGTGCAGCTTCTAGGCAAATGAATAATATGATTTATTCCCAAGGACAAAAATATTAGTACACACCTATTAAAAGTTTGTCTGCCTGCTTTCCTGGTGGCTCATCTTGTTGTAAACTCAGCCCAAGTCCTTGCTGTTCTTTGTTTCAGTCAGAGATGGTAAAAATTAGGACCTAGGTTGAGAGCTGCAGTGTTCCCAAGTAATCCTGGTCCCAACTGTTGCCTGAGGACCCTTCAGGGATGGGTCAAACATCTTGTGTTGCAGTAGCTTCTGGCTACTCCAGAGTGTTTGGGGTTGATGGATGAGGCCATTTGCTCCAAAACCACCTGAGCAATGATCCTGCCAAGACTTTTTCACAGGGTTGAGGCAGATGCACACGAGCAGTCTGTGGGCTACTCCTAAAGGGCCAGGCCTTTCAATACTAAAAGTGGGCCTACAAGAAAGATGGGGACAAACAGAGTGACAAGGCAAGGGGTGATGGTTTTAAACTAC
Source organism: Apus apus (assembly GCF_020740795.1). Taxonomy (NCBI): domain Eukaryota; kingdom Metazoa; phylum Chordata; class Aves; order Apodiformes; family Apodidae; genus Apus; species Apus apus. The sequence goes on along the minus strand of NC_067285.1, from coordinate 113,036,316 downwards.
AAGATGGGGGGAGATTCTGACCAGATATTAGCAAGACATTTTTTATAGTGAGGGTGGTGAAGCCCTGGCCCAGGTTGTCCAGAGAGGTGGGAGATGCCCCATCAATGGAAACGTTCCAGGTCAGGTTGGATGGGGCTCTGAGCAACCTGGTCTAGTTGGACTGGATGAGCTTTAAAGCTTTTTTCCAGCCCAAATTCTTCTATGGTTCTATGGCCAGGGAAGAGTTTTGGCTTTGTGCCTGCACTGCCTGGGGCTCTCCCATCAACCTCCTCCTCGCTGGGGACTGGCAGCAGAGCTTGGTGCATGGGGAGAGGGGACAACCTCATGTCCTCATGGCACCACTGGCTGAGCAGTGGCCACCACCAGAGGTGCAAGACTCTACTCAGATGTGGTCAGTGAACTGCTCTGCTGCTGCTCTTGGCACCAAGGATTCATGGCTAAGAGGAAGAGATGAAGTGCACCAGGTTTTAGTGCAGAGGGTGCTTTGAGGGAAACAAGTTGTTCCCACTGCCTTGAAGGTATTTTTGGTTGTTTATTACCCTCTTTTTCCTACCTTCCTGCTCCCTCCTTCTCTCTTCTCTTTTTAATAGAGTAGGTAGACTCTGAAATCCTCAAAGCATCCTTCTTCCCAAGGGAGGTTAGCCTCAGGCTAGGTACAAATGACAGGTTTCCAAAATAACAGAGAGCACAGTTATTCCTTGTGCCTCTTGGCTCTCGCTCTCAACTTGGGGTGTGAGCTGCAAACCCTGCCTTGGCTCAGCACTCACTGCCCAGGCAAATTTTATTGACCCTGGGGGAGAAATCACCCCAGCAGTGCCTGCTTCAGGTAACAGGAAGGAATTACAAAATTCAAAGCTCCCCTTCTGGTCCTCAGCATCCAGGAAGAGGGAGCATCATATAGGAGGCAGACGGTCTGAAATGAGGACACAACTGATGGTTCCTGCTTAAGATAAAGAAAGCAGAACTTGGGCTGCCAAAGCCATGAAGGGGTTGGTGGACACAGCCAGACCATGTAATTATACCTGGCTCTGCGTGCTTTTTATTCAGGAATGACTTTGTCTCACCTGCTCCCAGGCAAACTAAACACAACCTGTGCTGCCTCAGGGCATCCTGTGGTCTGAGTCCTTTTCTCTCCACCCCTGCAGCCTTCCTTAGAAAGGTTCCCGAGGTCCCTCCACCCCACTGCAAATCCCTTTGGGGACCCTGAGAAAAAAATTCCCCATCACAATATTCACTGCAATGAGTTGCCCAGAGAGGTGGTAGAAGCTCTATCCTGGGACACATTCAAAATCAGGTTGGATGGGGCCCTGAGCAACCTTATCGAGTTGAAGATGTCCCTGCTGACAGCAGGGGGGTTGGACTAGATGAGCTTTAAAGGTCCCTTCCCACCCAAACCATCCTGTCATTCTTCTGGTTTCACAACCCTTCTTCCCATTTTTACATGGTGAGTCCCAGCAAGTGCTGCATACTGCAGCTACACACCAGTGCTGGCTGGAAATGGGCAACAGTGTTCCCCTGGGTGGGCAGAAGATAGATCTTCAGAGGTAGCAGGATGATCTTTGGCCATAGTTAAGACAAACTCACAGCCCAGGGCCTTGTGAGATGCTCTAATTTTGCTGCAAGGCATCACCTTGTCAATGCTGTCATCAGAGCACACAGTACAAAGTTGAGTGTTAGGATGTGGATCTGCTGATGCACCATCTGTGTTCCTGATGAAGGACACCAGAACCTACCTGCTGGCTCACTTGTAGCACATGGGTGTCTATGTGGCTGAAAACCTTCAAGTCAGAGAAGAGGTCTCTCCTGGTCTTTCTCTGGGGATTTTTAGCCTGCTTCTCTTCTTCCAAGCTGCTAAGCCTTTCCTTGGGAAGGAGGGCTGGAGAGCAGCTTCCCATGGTCCTGGTGGACTTCTGCAGCAGCTTCTGGCAGGTAGCCCTTTCACTGCTGTTGTTAACTTTGTTTGCCCAAAATGTGAAAACGGCCTTGGAGGGGGAATCCTTGAGCTCATCTCTTACTTTTTGTGCAGATGAGGTTTTCTTTAGCACCCTCTCCTTGTTCTTGTTCATGCTGGTGACTCGGGGGGGGAGTTTCTCTGAGGTCTTGCAGCTGATCTCTTCAGAACCATGTCCCAGGGGAAAGTTGCCATTGCAGACATCTGACATCTGAGCTTCCCTCCAGCCAGGTAAGATGGTTCCTGCCTGGGATGACATCGTGTTTTCTCCATGGCTCCTGGGATGGGCCCATCTTGATGTGCTTTGGGTGGTTTGTTTGTCACGGTGGTTGCCACTCCTGGAGCGATGGGAGGGAACTGGCTCTTTTGCTTTGATAGTCTGGGATTGGGATGACGTGCCTCTGTCATAGCTGGTCTTCATCTGTGTGGTGGGAAAGGGGGTGAAGAAACCACAGAGGTCTGCAGATGGAAAGACAGATGATTTCTCTTTTCAAAACAAGAATGCACTCTGCACTGATTACTTCAGGGCCTGCCTTTCTCTGAGCTTAATTATAGAAAATTGGGATTTGCTCAGCTGGGTTGAGCTAAAAACACTGATTTGTTTCCTAATTCCAGAAGAAAGGTGGATGGCAATGCCACAGAGAAACCCCTGGCTTGTTTCCAAGTGCAAAAAACATTGGGTTTTTTGGGTAGCTGGAGACTCAGTGGTGGGCTGGAGCTGTTATATCTTGGCACCAGAAGGGAATGGAAATGGATGAAAAAGAAATGGCAAGAAAATATTTGTCTGTGTCAGAAGGGTCAGTAAGTGGCTGCAGGGAATCGGGGTGTGCCTCAGTTTCCCTCCAGGAAACCAGGACTAATCTCATAGTTCTCCTCACCTCCAGGGTCAGGAATCAAGGAGAACAAAGAATTAATATCATTAGTGTTTTGGTGTCCCAGAAGGGGACATCTGCCAGAAGAATCTTTCCTTTAGCAGGACCCTCACCTCCCACTCAGTGTCTTTTGTGTTTTGCTCAGATTCACTTCTGCCATTCAGGCTCTGCAGCAAAATGTCATGATGGCTTTGCATTTCAAACGTAGGTGCAGGGAGTGAGAAACGTGCAGGAGAAAATGTGTGAAAGGGTGGAAGGAAAGGTGCAATCCGAGATTGATGAGGGTTTTTTGGGGTTAAAGCCGTGGGCAGAGGCAGCTCTTGCATGCCCTCCACATCTGTGCAGCGCTGGCTGGTTTCATCTTGGTTTAGCTTCTATTTGCTGCTGTTGTTTTTAATCAAGAAATGACTATTTGTGCAATGCAAACAGCAGAGCCTGCTGTGAGCCACTGTAGTGCAGCCCAGAAATGTCACTCTCTGTACTCATCCAGCATCTCCCAGGCTGGGTTTTCAACAGCTGCAGTGGGGCACTGGCCTCTCTCCTCCAGGAAAGCAGGATGTCACTCATCCCTCTCTCTGCTACCCTGGCTTTTTCCCCTCCTTCCTTGGGGTTGAGGATTGCAGAGGTAGGACAACCTTCTCCAGCAGGGAGAAGAGATTGTGACCACTCCGTGCTTGTACATTTTATTTTTTTTTTCCTGTTAGTACATACATGTGCATACAAACATGGAGAGGGTGCAAACAGCACCAGTGAGTTAATGCAGAGAATTCCCCACTGGAAGGACATGTGCCTCTGCTGCTAAGACAGGCTGAGGGAGATGGGGTGTTCAGCCTGGAGAAGAGAAGGCTCCAGGGAGACCTTAGAGCACCTTCCAGTGCCTGAAGGGGCTCCAGGAAAGCTGGGGAGGGGCTTTTCACTAGAGAGGGCAGTGACAGGACAAGGGGTGATTGTTTTAAACCGAGAGAGGGGAGATTTAGGTCAGACGTTAGGAAGAAATTCTTCCCCATGAGGGCAGGAAGGCACCAGAACAGGTTGCCCAGGGAAGCTGGGGCTGCCCCATCCCTGGCAGTGTTGAAGGGCAGGTTGGATGGGGCTTGGAGCAGCCTGGGCTGGTGGGAGGTGTCCCTGCCCATGCAGGGGGGTCGGAACCTGATGATCTTGAAGGTCCCTTCCAACCTCAGCCATTCTATGACTCTACACCCTCTAGATAGGTCCTGAAGTCAAGGGGTGTTCTCCTTTGTAGGCCAGCCACACTGGAGCCCAAACCACCCCTCTGCTGTGTTCTGCACAGCCCACTGAGTCTCTGTGTCCTTTATTTACTCCAAGACCACATCTGAGCCTGGAGAGGTGAGTTGTTGGTGCCCAGCTGTTGGCACCTTCAAGTTGTCCTTGTGTATGTGAGCAGCAGGGGCTGCCAGGCTGCTCCCCTGTCCCCAGGCACCCACACTCACTGTCACCTGCAGGGAGGGATTTTTGCCTGCCACTTTCTAGGTGAGCAACGAGACCCCACTTCTGAATGCTCCACAGTCATTACCTGACATGACCCAGAGCTGGTAACTCAATAAATAAATAAATATCCCAGCAGATGCCAGGAGCCCCACCTTTCTCCTCATGCCTTGGCAGGGCTTGCTCCTGCAAAATGTATCATATTCCAGAGGGACTTGGGGGCATTAAGCCAAATTCTTCCACAAATGTGCCTTCTGAGCACATTTGGGAGGGGAGTAGGGCCTGGGGTGGAAGATGCACCCTCAGCCCTTAGCCACAGGTTCAGAAATACTGGAGAAACCAAGTTCACTCCAGATGACTGAAACTGTGAAAACCCTCACTTGCCCAGATTTATTTCTTTAACCTGAGCACATTTTACTTGGCTTCAGCCCAAATGGTTTATTTCAATTCCACATCACTGTGTTTGAAGCCTTATTTAAAGCCATATCTGTGGCTTTGTAAGGAATTTAAACCAATGTCCCACTCCTGACATTAGCCTCAAGGAGTTTCCTCTCCCCATGCCTTAGGCAGGAGGCTTCATCCACAACCACCAGCTCAGAAGTCCCTGAGATCACTTGGAGAAGAGGATAACAAGGGACTGCTGCTTTCTTGTTTTCCCCCACAGATCTCATCCATGGTTGGAGAGGATGGGTCTTTGAGGACCCTGATCTTACTGCAACCTCTGCTCCCACCCAGAGACTACCCAGTCCCTTCCCCACATCCTGTCGTGCCCTGGAGCTGATAAGAGGTTTAATCCATGAAGCACCAGCTCCAGAGGGAATGTTTCATCCCAGAGCTGCTGCTGCAGAGGGCTCGGGGAGAGGTGGGAGAAGGGCTGGGTGCTGCTGGTGTTTGAAGGAGAAGCACCCTGTGCCTTCCCAGGGATGGTTGTGGTATCAGCAGGCTCTCAGTTCACGTTCCCAGGCAGATATTTTGGTCTGCCCTGACTAGCTCTGAGCAGATAAATTCAATTTTAAAGCACCCAGGGCAACGTTACCACCAGCAGCTGCGTGCAGCTGAAATGCTGGGAGTGGGGGAATTGCTTTGCCTCTCCCAGCTGCAATAGTGGCAGCTCTGAGGTGTACTGGACTAAGTGGAAAATTTCCAGATGAGGGGAGAGAGACCATCTGACCCTTCTGCAGCTTCTTCCCCCCACAGTAACCAGCCTGGCAGGGGGTGGAGAGGGGAAGGAAAGCCTGTGGGGAATGCAAAGGAGCTGCTGGGGTGTGGAGGGTTTGGGGTGAGGGAGGTGGTCAGAAGAGAGGGGGCAGGACCTCCAAGAGACCAGCTGAGCAGAGCCACCCTGGACCCTGGGGAGGTGGCACTTTGTCCTGCTGTTGTGTGGACAAGGAAAGAGGTGGAGCCGAGGGAATAAATGCAGAGAGGTGACAAAACCCTGGGAAACGATCCCCAGTGGGTCTGGGTGGTGGCAGGTGTCCCCAGAGCAGCCTGCTTGGGGTCTGATGGCAGAGCCTTGGGGGGAGGGGGATGTTCCTACTCACCTGCTCGTGGCACGTTGTGGCTCCCACTGGCTGCAGAAGGCAGGCAGCCCCCAGTGAGCCCCATCCCTTTTATACACCTGCCAAATCAGGACCCTCTTTAATGTTTTAATTTTTTTTTTTTAGCACCTTGCTAATGCCAGGAGAGCTAAAAATACTCCAAAGCACTGGCCAACACACAGCACAGCTGCTGCCAACCAAGGCTTCTGCAGGCTGGGCTCTTCTGCCCAGTGTAGGGACTGGGGGGGGGAGAGATAAGAGGCTTTAAGAGGCTTTCTCTTATCAGCAGCCAGGCTTTGGCAGGGCAGCAGTGCTGGCCTGTGTCCATCCCTCCTGCCTGGGGAGGGCAGCTGCCCATGGAAGGTTGTGCAGCCTTATCAGCTTAGGTTGGTGTTTTGTTCTGGGCACCTTTCGTGGTGTTTTTATTGAGCTTTGAATTTCACCATCCTGACTCTGCCTGAGTATGGATCGGGGGAAAGCCAGGAGCAGAGTTATCCAGTGAGCTGGCAGGGTGGTCCCCTCTCCCTCTCTGCTTGTTGGTGCTGCTAGGAGAGATCTTATTGTCTTCTGAGAAGCCCATGGAGCAACTCACAGCACCTTTGCAATCATCTGCATCTGCCCTGAACTTATTATCATAGAATCATAACATCACAGAATGGTTTGGGTTGCAAGGCACCTTCAAGATCATCTAGTTCCAAGTCTCACCAGCCCAGGCTGCTCCAAGCCCCATCCAACCTGCCCTTCAACACTGCCAGGGATGGGGCAGCCACAGCTTCCCTGGGCAACCTGGGCCAGGGTCTCACCACCCTCACAGCAAAGAATTGCTTCTTAACATTTAATGTAAACCTCCCCTCTTCCAGCTTAAAACTATTCCACTCATCCTCTCACTCCCTGCCCTTGTCCCAAGCCCCTCCCCAGCTTTCCTGGAGCCCCTTCAGGCCCTGGAAGGTGCTCTCAGGTCTCCCTGGAGCCTTCTCTTCTCCAGGCTGAACACCCCAACTCTCCCAGCCTGTCTCCAGAGCAGAGCTGCTCCAGCCCTTGCGACATCTTTGTGGCCTCCTCTGGACTCATTCTAAGAGGTCTATGACTTGTGTTGGAGGCTCCAGAACTGGACCCAGCCCTGCAGGGAGGTCTCACTAGAGTGGAGCAGAGGGGGACAATCTCCTCCCTTGCCCTGCTGGTCACACAGCTGGTGATAGAGAATCACAGAATCATCCTGGTTGGAAAAGACCTTGATGATCATCAAGTCCAACCATAACATAAACCCACCAACCATGACCTGACCCACCCGTTCAGTGCTGGAATCACGTCCCTAAGCACCACACACAGGCCATGGTTGGCAATCCTGCCGGGTTGCATCCCTGATTTCCCCACTTTTCTGCAAAATTCAGGCTACAGGATTGGAAGGAGAACTTTTCATTCTGGCTTTGCACAGCACAGGCTGTTTTGCAGCCCTTTTCTTTGGCTGGGAAGCCTCCAGTGCACAGCAGGATTAAGAACACCCTCTTGTAGAGGTGACCAAAAATGTGAACCACCAAGGTTGGAATATTTTTCCTTATAATCATCTGACTATGTTTCCACTAAGTGGCATCATATCCCTTGTTTCTGTTCACTCATCTCAACTCGGTCTCCAAATAATTGAGAATTGTCTTCATCAAACAGGCAAGAAATAGTCAGGGAGGAAAAATATTTTCCAGCTGAATGGAAAAGTATCTTTGGAAGGATTTTTTTTCCCAGTTTGTGGCTGAAAGTGGGGTGGAAAAATAAAAAAAAAGGAGAAAAAAGTTAGTTTGGAAGAGATGAGAGAGTTTTCATTGAAACCCTTCCCAGATCTGAGCTCCCCCAGACTCACTCCCTTCACCCATGAGCCTCCTGATGCTGCAGGTTCTTCCTGGGTCACCTCTGGGTGTGGGGTTGGCTCTGTTTGGGATGCAGTGGGCACCACACCTGGCTGCTGGTGAGCACAAAGGTGTCATTTGGGTCTCAGCAACGGGGCTTTCCTAACTTGCAGAAGATGGTTTCCAAGGGGAATTTTCCCACCAGATGGGTTTTGGCAGCAGGAGGCTGGCAGAAGGTTCTAGTCTTTGGAGAGAGAGCTTGAGATACCACAGTTTAAAGAGGTTTCCAGTTATGTGTGGTCATTAATGAGTCTGGTTTACAATTAGTGACCCTGTGCTGGGCTCTACCCAGTCCTGAGACCAGCTGAAGCCACCAAAGGCTCTGTAAGGCATGACCCCCCCCCCAGCTAAGTTAGTTTTGGAGCCAAGGTGGGAGTTCATCCCTCTAGGCAGACCTATGGACAGCAGACTGGCCGTGGTGGAGCCCACCATCAGTGGGACCCTGGTCCTTCAGCCTGGGAAATCAGTGTCATCTCACCTGGGTGCTGGCCACGTCCTGCCACTGGCTACAGAAGCAAATTTGGCTCATCCACACTCACCAATGAGACAGCCAAGGTGAGGCTGAACTTTGGTTTCTGGACATGGAATCATAGAACAGTTTTGCTTGGAAAAGGCCTTTCAGATCATTGAGTCCACCTGTTAACCCAGCCCTGCCAAGGCCACCACTGCCCCATGTCCCTCAGCACCTCATCTACAGGGCTTGGAAACCCTTCCAGGGATGGGGACTCCCCCCCTGCCCTGGGCAGCCTGGGCCAGGGCCTGACAGCCCTTTGGGGAAGAAATGGTTCCCAAGATCCAGTCTAAACCCCCCCTGGCACAACGTGAGGCCATTTCCTCTCTGTTCCTTGTTCCTTGGGAGAAGAGACTGAAGCCCACCTCCCTACATCCTCCTTTCAGGTCTTTGTATGCAGCAAGTAATCACTGTCCTTGCTGTGGGACACTTCTCTAGATGATGCACAGAGGGTGAACTAAAGCTTTTGCCATTGAAATAGAAGTAAAAACCCCACAGCAGACAGACCACAAGAATCACCAAGATGTGATGAGCTCATGAGAGTCACCGTGGCAGGGCAGGTCTACTGACCAGCTAACAGAGGCAAAGGGGTTTGGCAGGTGTTGCAGGACAAGATGAGCTTGCAGGGGAGCTTTGAAGCCGTGATGGTGATTGGGGGCTTCTCTCAGCCTGCAGACAGGGAAAACAGCACAAGATTCCTGGGTTGGAGATTCAGCAGCTTGTAGAGCATGAAGCAGGTGAGCCTGGAGGTGGGGTTGGGATCAGAGGTGGGATGGGAAGGGGCATAGAGGCCTTAGATAAGGAAGACAAATCACTTATTCCCTCCTTCCACAGGGAGAAACAGTGAGAAGGGAATCAGAATACAGAAACTGTTGGTCTGACCGAGGCAAGGAGCTGAAATGATTCCTGCAGACTGCAACGAAGGCAAATTTGCATCAGAAGAGCCCAGATGAGAGGCTGCAGCAGTGACCCTGTGCAGAGACAAGGGCCCTGACGAGCTGTGTGGGTGGGCAGGGGAGGACATTGCTTGGAAATGCGGGGTGGGAGAGGTGCAGAGAAACTGCCCACACCAACTGAGGCTGCTGTGGATTGGATCTTAATTCTCCACGTATGGCAGGAAGGGTGAATGTCTATATTCATTTATAGCTGTAGGTGGGTGTCTGCAGATCAGGCAGAGATGTCTTGTCCCCAGCTTGGTTGCACAGGGTGGTGGAGAGCAGCTAAAACTGCCCTGTTGGGTTGGGTGGAACCCCAAGGCTAAACCCATCCTGGAGCTTTGCTAACCTTACAGAGCAAGGAGAAATTCCAGACTGACAAGTGTCTGTCTCCAAACTGGGGCTGCTCTCCTGCTGTTCCCTTCATCACTGCAGAGCCACGAGAGGCTTGGGATTTGCAGGACTAGAATCCAACGTGGTGCCTTGGAGAGGGACCAGCTGTGGGCTCCAGACCAAGGCACAGGGATCGTGGCAGCAGCTCTGCAGCTTTCTCATGCAGAGTGTGGCTGAGAAAGTAATTTTCATGGGGATCTTTTATTTTACTTGTGAAGCCTTCCAGACTTGGGGAGTCTCCTGGCTCAAAAGCTGGGAGCTGGGTTTTGGGTTATTTTTTTGGTTTGGTTGGTTGTTTTTTTTACACAGTGCTCTGCAGGAACCTGGTATTTAAGAGACAAGAGAGAATTGCTCACTCCTCAGATGCTGGCAGTCAGCCTCTTTTCCAGTTTATTTCCCTGGAAAGAGGGAATGAATACATGGAAATAAAGCAGAGGCAGTATTTAAAACCCTCCAGACAAGGACCTTCACCTAATGTAGGTCTGAGTTGGCTTTTCAAGCCAGGAGCTTCCCTCTCCTGGCAAACACTAAGCCCAGAGCAGGCAGGGGAATCCACCAGTGGTTTTGAAACCAGCAGCAAGAGGTTTTTTTAAAAGACAATGAGTCTTGCAGGAGGGACCCCCACCCCAGGCAGCTGGGAATTAACACCGTGTTGTTCTTGCAGCTAAAAACCCTGATCTACCTGGAGCTTGCAATTTTCCAGTCTAGAAGGGATGGTTGCTGGGCACTGGTCACCCTCCATCCTCCTGTTTCAAAAGCCAAGACTTGCACTGGTTGTGGGTCAGGGCCACCTGATTGTTCTGCTGGGTTTAGTGTTTCACTGATGTCTAAGATGCTTGTACCTAAGAAGTTTACAGCAATCCCAGTGGGGATCCCCAGGTTTGTGTTCTGGGGTGGCCTTTGGAAGAGTGAGATTTTAAAAAAACAAACACAAATGAAACAAACAGCTGATGCTTCAGCAGGTTTTCTGATTTGGAGAGCTCTCTAACACCATGTTTTAAAGGGTTTTTTTACAGTATGACCCAGGTTCCCATCCCTGGCAGTGTTGAAGGGCAGGTTGGATGGGGCTTGGAGCAGCCTGGGCTGGTGGGAGGTGTCCCTGCCCATGCAGGGGAGCTGGAACTGGATGATCTTGAAGGTCCCTTCCAACCCAAACCACGCCATATGTCTATGAAGAAAACAAACTAGCAAGTGGGAAAAAAGAAATTGAAAACTGGGAATCCTGCTGTCCCATCTGAGGCTGCAAGATAAAGCACAGACACTTGGTGTTTCCTAATCAAAGAAGGAAAACCCATGAAAACGATTCTGCCTCTGACCACTCAGCAGCACATGGGACCCAACCTCAGGTGGGACCTTCCTCTGCTCCTGCAGCACAGGGACCAGATCTACAGTGTCATGGAAAGACCTCTGACTGGGAGGGAGCTCCTGTTTGGTACAGCTCACCCATCTGCACCAGGGAGCTGGAGCTGCTCTGGTGCAAAGGTACATTTTAAGGACCAATACAGGAAATAATACATCAGACACATCTGCCACCAGCTCTCCTCACCTTATGCATCACTGTCCTTGACAACTTTTTTCAAGCACTCTCTCTTAATGAAGAGTTATTTTTGCAGGCTGGGGAAGCACAGAGGGCTTTTGACAGTTCCCTTTTGTCATCGTTTCCTTCCCTTTTGTTCTGTTTTCTTGATTCTTTCAGGTGAACACTTGAACCAGAAATGAGTCAGCTCTTTCTTTTGGTGATCAAACCCACAAAGTATCCTGCAGAGACTGGGCACATCCTGCTTCATGACCTCACAGTGCTGGCATCTCTTGAGGACAATGATGTGTTTGATGAGCTCCTAATCACGCCGCAGAGAGATGTCCCATCTTGAAGCCTTCTTCTGGCACCCAGGCTGACCCTGAAATCTTTGAATCTTGGACAAGTATTTCACTGACATCACCAAGCTGGCCTGGTGTTGTTGTGCTGAAGCTCCCAGGCTGCTGCAGACCAAGTGGAGGAACAATGTAAGTGACCCTTTTGTTTTGGAGTTGTGGGGGAGCACAGGCAAGGAGCAGAGCAGACATGCTCCCTGGGGCACATCCGTGCCTTGCTGCCCTCGAGCTTGTCTTACCAAAACACATGGGATTTCCCCACAATCTGGTAATACACACAGCAGCAAGGTTGGTAAGGGCTGTGGTCATTTGCCTGGTGGTGTAAAAAGTCCCCACGGCTCAGTGCTGCCCAGGAACATGTTAAGGTTGCCTGTGGGTCTACCAGGGAGAATGACTGTGATGGAACCACAGAGTGCCAGGTTGGCAGGGACCTCAAGGATCACCTGCTCCAACCTTTCTAGGTACTGCTCTAGTTGATATGAGGTGGCTCAGCCCCCTGTCAAGCTGAGACTTCAAACTGTCCAATGTGGGGGAACCTACCACTTCCCTTGGGAGACTGTTCCAACGTTTGATTGTCCTCGTGGTGAAAAATTAATCTCTTGTGTCCAATGGGAATCTCCCCAGGAGCAACTTGTGCCCATCACCCCTTCTCTTTTCCATGGCACTCCTTGTAAACAAGGAATCACACCACTGTCCTTCATCACCTGTTGCAGGTCCTGGTCAGGAACTGGTGCACCATGAAAGACTTTGTGATCCCAAAAGATGTGAGGTGTTCTGGGTATCTAGTAGGGCTCTCAGCAGTGGGAAAATTTCCAGACTCAAGTCTGGGGGAAAATTATGGACCAAACCTTTGAATCCTTGAGGACTGTTTGTCAGACAAAGGCAGAGAGTCCATGGGGTCCATTTGGAGCCCACAGCAGATCTCCAGGAATGGTGTTGGGCTGTGGCAGTCTGCAAAGCAAAACTGCTCAGACCACCACCAGCAAACCTGTCAGCAGAAGAGGCCACAGGATGTGGCAGCAACGTTCACCATCTCATGTCTTCTGGTTTTGCACTGGTTCTTGCCTTCTTTTCATCCACTGTGGGTCGTGTCTGACTCAGAGGAGACAGGACAGGCTGTTACAAGAGATGCATGCCCAGAAGTGTGCTGCTGTTGTTTATTTTTACTTGTCCCTGCTTTGCAGTGATGGAGAGTGTGTGGGAAGAACAAACGATTTATCCTTCCAGACTGAAAGGGGGTGAGAAAATAAACAATATTTTAATGTAAAATTGGGCTTGAAAACCAGCAAGCCTGGATTTTAGGCCTTGATTGGGCTCCGAGGTGACTTTGCAAGAAAAATGGACAGTTTTCAGGCCCTGGCACAAGCTCTGTGACAGGCAGCCAGCCCCTTCTCCAAGAGTTAGGAGGAGGGACTCACCTTCCTCAGGAGCCTGGGAATCATTGCAGCAGGCATTGGCTTTGTCTGGGCTGTAGTGTTGGCTCTCAGTTTCCTTCCTGGCCTGGTGGTCCCAAAAATAACAGAGAAGGGACCTTGGATGCCATCTGTTGGAGAGGTGTAGGAAGGGAGAAGGCAAGCTGGCTTCAGCAGAGCAGGTGACACCAGCACCACAACCGTTCTGGCTGCTTCTGCTCAAAAACTCACTTCCCTCTGGAGGGGTGGGTCATAGAGTGTTTTGTCTCTGTTGTAGCAAGAAGGCAAAGGTGCAGCCTGTGGCATGGGATGTCCAACGTGAACACCATCCCAGTCAAACCCTCCTGGGGGGCAGGGTGACTAAACAGAGTCATTTCTTAGGGTGAAGGAGAAGAGCAAAGGCCCTGGCTGGTTCTGCCAGGCACTTGTGGGGCTGTTGTTTGCTGTGAAGCCAGAGACTTGCTCCTCTCCTGGTGTGGTGACCAAAGACAGCAGACACGCTGGCACTGTGGGACTGAGGCGGGTAGGACTCCACTGTCCAAAGTCGTGGTCTCCTGATGGTCCCATCATTGCCCAGGAGGTCTGGGACAGAGAACTCGTGGCCAACCAGCTGAGCAGAGAGGAGATTTGTTCTGCTCATACAGGGATAAGGTTCAGGTTGTTGTAATGCTTGGTTCTTTTCCTCTTGGGTCATGTAGGAGACCCATGGATGCTGCCTAGTTTTTTCCCAGGGGTTTTGCCCCCTTCAGAAGGACTTTGTGTGTGCTCCATGCTTGAAGGCTATCAACTGGTTCCAGCTGGCATCAGGGAGGGATCCAATATAGACACCCAGGACTATTTTCATTGGGCTAATCGTGCTGGTGGTGTAACAAGCAGCACTGCAACCATAACTCTTGTTCTTCATGGATCTCCACAGACCCATTAAACCTCTTGGTAACCTGGAGGATCCCTGGAGCACATGAAAATTAATAGCAGTGTTTATACATTGCAACCACCACCAGGCAAAACTCAGAAATCCCCTTTTTTTTTTTTTATTTTCTGGAAGTCCAGTTCTCTAGAAGACAGTGATTCAGAATCACCAACCCTTGGGGAAACAGGAATCCTGGGAGAAAAGTTCAGAAATCCTCACACATGGCTATTTCAAATGCTGTTTGCATGTTGAGCTCCTCTAAGAAACATCAGCCTCCCTCTTCCTTTTACTTTACTCTTAGTATTATATTAAAAAAAAAAACCCAACCCAACCAACCCCAAACCAGCTGCTACTCTAATTACCATTGAGTGCAACAGCTTCTTTTCTAATTCAAAATGTCAAACGATCCCCTTCCAGCAGCAAGACACACCTTAGACAAGCAGATAAGATGTTTCATTAGAGCTTGAGCTGCTGTCGGTGCTGTGGAAAACTGATCTCTGGCTCAAATAAAACCAGCAAAATATGGAGCCAGACTGGCAGGCAGGAGAAATCCTAGCTCAGTTAGCACCCAGACCTTTTCCCTGATTGATAATTAGGTGCCTCTTTATTTTTTTTTTTTTTTACTTTTTCTCTCTCTCTTGTTTGTTGTTGGGTTTTTTTTCTGCAAAATTGGTTGATTTCCAAGAAAAAAAAATTCAGTCTTGCCAAAACTGAGTCTTCCTGAGCAGCTCCAGACCTGATAAACCTGCAGCCAACAGGGAAACTCTTTTTGCAGTTCAGTAGGTGAAGCTCCCAGGAGGTGGACATGGCAATCCTTTTTTTTCCTGCCCATTTTATGGTCCAAGAAACAAGCCAGGTGTGACTTGGTCCAATTCATCATCCGTGTTTAATCCCTGGCTCAGAGGAACTGTGGTTCCTCCTATGGAGCTTTCTGAATATTCAGAGAGGACCACCCCTACTCCAAAAAACCAACCCAGTTTAATTGAGTCATAGCCAAGGATTAAAAGAGCAAATTATGTGGAAAGCAGGATCATCTCCTGTGGGCAAGCAAAGGAATGGAGGCTCTTTGGGTGTTCCTGAGTTAGACAGACATGGAGATCTTCAGACCTTGCATGCAGCCCCTAAGGTGACAAGCAGGACCCCATCCTTCCAGGGCCAAATGGCTAAAGCATGAACATGAGGGAGATACTGTGTTAAAACAGTAATTTCAGTGTGTGTTTGCTAAGGTGGACCTTGGTTTCTCTGCCCTGGAGGTGGGACTTGAACATCAGTGTCCAGGGGCTGCTCCAGCCACTAGATTCAGCTGTGGGTTGACTTGGGAGGTGGAGGGTGGGCTTTTGGCATGGGTCAGAAATGTTCCCACAGCCTGACAACCTTCTGGTCCAGCACCAGACTTTCTCATCTAGTTTTTATTTCTTTTTTTTGACAAGTTGAGGTTTTCTGGCAAAAAAAAAACCACCAAAACAACTATTTGAGGGCTTTGTGACCTACTCCAACCTGTGACGGTTTCTACCTGTTTGAGCAGGGGACGTGGGCACCAGGGGTCAGAGGGGTTTTTGGCACAACAGATTGGGTGGGGAAAAAAAAAAAAAAAGGTAGGATGAAGCAGCACAGACATGTTTTACTTGGCTGGAAGGGATGGGAGAAGCTGGGAAGCCAGCTGGAGAGCTCGTGGGAGGTGAGGAGTTTTCCTACCTCCCTTGAGAAGGGTTTTTTTGCAGCCTCTCCAGGCCTGGCAGTCACAGACAGGTTTGTTGTAGGATGCTTAGCCCACAGGTGCTGGTGTCTGAGGGGCAGCTGGTATCCCCTGAGGCTTCTGTGTCCCTCTGTGCTGAATCAGCATTGGCCATAAGTCACCATCTCACCACTAGGGTCATCTCCATCCTTGCTGGGTGTTGTCTCCATGGGACAGGCAGGGACCCGAGGACAGCAGGGTCCACTTTGCACATAAATAGAGGGCAGATGTGCACTCCTGCAAGGAGTGAAACCAACACTCTTTATATTGTTTGAGCAACAAACAGAGGAAATATCTGTAATCTCTCTTCCCTGCCACTCCTAAGGAGCTATCTCCTTGCCTTTCCTGTGGAGCCCTCTGCTGTGGTTCTGCCTGTGGGAACTGCTACCCAAATGGATTGTTTAACCAGTTCTTCTCCAGGGTTTTTAGAACCTTCCCCTTTTGCTCATCTGTCTTTCATGGCAGGGGGAAAAAAAGAGTTAAAAAAAAATCAGCAGCAGCTTTTATCTGGTTTTGTTGAGTTGGGATGATCTGGCAGCTCCTCTCCTGCAAAAGCTCAGCTTGTGCAGCTTTATGCTCAACACTGTCTTCTTGCTGACCCTTCCCCAGCTGGTGGGTGCTCAGAGATGTCTTCCCCCCAGACCACACCCTCTTCAGTAGATCCCCCCCCCATGCTGGGGGCAAAAAAAAAAAAAAAGACTTACCTGGCCCCTAAACCACAGAGTTTGGAACTGCCTGACCTGGTTTCCCAGCACCTTGTTCAGGTACCAAGGTATGGGCTGCATTTCTGCTTCATTTGGCTGCAAAAAATCTCAGCCTTATGGGGGAGAGGAAAAGGCCTTATAGAAACATGGAATCACTAAAGTTGGAAAAGACCTTCAAGATCATCAAATCCAACCATCAGCCCTACACCCCTGTGACCACTAAACCATCTCCTGAAGCACCATGTCTACCCATTATTTGAACACCTCCAGGGATGGTGCCTCCACCACCTCCCTGGGCAGCCTGTTCCACTGCCTCACCTCTCTTTCAGGAGCCTTGCTGTGGTGGAGACAGAAAGCAGCAGGTGATCTTTTCCTCAGTTCCTTCAGAGGCAGGAAAAGCTGAAAGGACTAGGAAAACATGACTGGTTAACCACTGGCTCAGAGGCTGGTGCCAAAGGAAGAACTTTGGGTTTTTTGATCATGGAGATGTTTACAGGGCAGCAGGTATGTTGGCCAGTAATGGCACAGAGCTGTCAACAAGGGGGAAAAGGATTCTTGGCCAGGAGTTGGCAGGGCTCATTGAGAGAGCTTTAAACTAGACTTGAAGGGGGTAGGGGACAAAACTCCTGGATGGTTTGATGTACAGGACACTGGGCCTGCTGGCATTGGATGGGAAGACCTTGTCCCACAGGGGACAAAGGGTCCTAGGGCAGGAGTTAGCAGGGCTCATTCACAGGGCTTTAGACTAGGTTGGAAGTGGGAGGGGGATGTAGCTGGGTTTGAACTAGTGGGGCATTGTTCCAGTATTAATGAAGCCCAGAAGGCCTCCTGCCTCCCAAGGGTGCCACCAGTGTGCTCAGCTCACTCCCTGAGATGCCTGCACACCAATGCAGGCAGCATGGGGAACAAACAGGAGGACTTAGAGGTCTGTGTGTGGTCTACAGGTTATGAGCTGGTGGCAATTACAGAGACATGGTGGGACAGCTCAGATGACTGGAATGGGGTCTGGGATGGCTCTGTCCTTTTGAGGGAAGACAGGTCAGCGAAGCGAGGTGGTCGAGTTGCTCTTTATGTGAGGGAGCAACTAGAATGTACTGAGTCCTGTCTGGGGGCTGAAGAGGAGCAAGTGGAAAGTCTGTGGGTACGAATGAAGGGGCAGGCTGGCATGGGTGATACAGCTGTGGGGGTCTGTTACAGACCTCCTGATCAGGACGAGGGGGTTGATGAGGCTTTCTACAGGCAGCTGAAAGCAGCCTCACAACTTACAGGTCTTGGTCCTCATGGGGGAATTTAACTACCCAGGTATTTGCTGGAAGGCCCACACAGCCATTCACAGTCTAGGAGGTTCCTCCAGTGCATTGATGGTAACTTCTTAATGCAAATGGTGGACAAACCAACTAGGAGAGGAGCTGCTGGATCTTGCGCTCACCAACAAGGAGGGTCTGGTTGAAGAGGTGAGGGTCAATGGCAGCCTTGGCTGCAGTGACCATGAGATGGTGGAGTTCAGGATCCTGTGTGGGAGGAACAGAATTCCTAGCAAGACCACAACCCTGGACTTCTGCAGGGCTAACTTTGGCCTCCTCAATCAATTGTTAAGGAAAGTCTCATGGGAAAGGGCACTAGGTGGTAAAGGGGCTCAAGGTAGTTGGTCAACATTCAAGGACCACTTCTCCCAAGCTCAGGATCGGAGCATCCCAATGGGTAGGAAATCAAGTAAGGGAGCCAGGAGACCAGCATGGTTAAACAAGGAACTGCTGAGGCAAACTCAAGTGGAAAAAGAGAATCTATGGATCATGGAAGGAGGGGCTGGGCACTTGGGAGGAATATAGGACAGTTGTCAGAGGATGCAGGGAGGCAATAAGGAAAGCTAAGGCCTCCTTGGAACTTAATCTTGCAAGTGAGGTCAAAGACAATAGAAAGGGCTTCTTCAAATACATAGCAGATAGAACTAATACTAGAGGCAACATAGGCCCACTGCTGAATGAGGTGGGTGCCCTGGAGACAGAGGATAGAAAGAAGGCTGAGGTGCTGAAGTGTCAGGAGGACAGAGCCAGGCTTTGTTCAGTGATGTCCAGTGATAGGACAAGGGGCAGTGGGTGCAAACTGGAGCACAGGATGTTCCATGTGAATATCAGGAAGAATTTCTTTCCTGTGGGAGTGACAGAGCCCTGGGACAGGCTGCCCAGAGAGGTTGTGGAGTCTCCTTCTCTGGAGACATTCAAACCCACCTGGACACGTTCCTGTGTGATGTGCTCTGGGTGACCCTGCTCTGGCAGGGGGGTTGGACTGGGTGATCTTTCCAGGTCCCTTCCAACCCCTAGGATTCTGTGAAACAGATCTATTTGCATGGCAATGAGGAGAAGTCTCTGCCACCCATGGCTGCAAAGCCTGGTTACAGGGGGGTATCTCTGAAAACCATCTGCGGAGTAGCTGAAGTCCTAGAAAGAAGCTGTTATTGCTCCTAAGAGCTGTGACCAAGACACAAACCAGAGGCAACAAGTGCAGTGATGTGCTAAAGTTACAGCTTGGCAATTCACAGCCCCAAGGAGAAGGACCTGGGGCTATTGTTTGATGAGAAGTTCCACATGAGCCATCAGTGTGTGCCCGAGCCCAGAAACCATCTGGATGCTGGGCTGTGTCACCAGCAGCATGACCAGCAGGGCCAGGGAGGGGATTGTCCCCTCTGCTCTGGTGAGACCCCCCTGCAGGGCTGGGTCCAGTTCTGGGGCCCCCAACACAAAATGGACATGGAAATGTTGGACCAAGTGCAGAGGAGGCCACGGAGATGATCCTTGGGCTGGAGCAGCTCTGCTCTGGAGACAGGCTGGGAGAGTTGGGGTGTTCAGCCTGGAGAAGAGAAGGCTCCAGGGAGACCTTGGAGCACCTTCCAGTGCCTGAAGGGGCTCCAGGAAAGCTGGGGAGGGGCTTGGGACAAGGGCAGGGAGTGAGAGGATGAGTGGAATAGTTTAAAGCTGGAAGAGGGGAGGTTTAGATTAAATATTAAGAAGCAATTCTTTGCTGTGAGGGTGGTGAGACCCTGGCCCAGGTTGCCCAGAGAAGCTGTGGCTGCCCCATCCCTGGCAGTGTTGAAGGGCAGGTTGGATGGGGCTTGGAGCAACCTGGGCTGGTGGGAGGTGTCCCTGCCCATGCAGGGGGGTTGGAACTGGATGATCTTTGAGGTCCCTTCCAACCACTTAATGATTCTATGTTTCTATGTCTTCAAGGCAGCAGGGAGCAATCCCATATCTATGCCCTGGTGCAGGAACCACTGGATTTGTAGCTCTGGAAGAGACCCTGCTGTTGTAGACAATTTTGAGGGAAACCAGTCATTTCTAAGTCTTTGAGAGGACATGTAATGCCCTGGAACCTTGCAGCCTCCCCCATTTGGTGCACATCACCTCTCTTCCAGCACTACATACCTGGATGCCAGCCACTCTGGCATGGAAGGAGGAGGTTTTTAGGATCCTCCTAGTTTTTCCTGCTCCCTTTAGCACCACTCCAGCATCTCTTTCCTCCAAGCATGACAGGTGGGCTTCAACCTCTTGAGATAAGTGTAACCAGCACTATTCAGGATGCTTTAGTTGTGGTCTCACAGCTGTTTGCCACAATGCTACTAACTTTGCCACACCAGCAGTTAAGCTGGTACATGCTTGGGTGGCTTCTTTCCACAGATGCCTCAGTTAATTAGATTACAAATATCCCATATCTCCACATTTTTCCTCTTGTTTCCAAACAGTAGGTTTTTTTTTCCCTTAGAGTGAAACTTTTTGCTTGAACTCCTCAGTACACACTCTCATACCTTATTAAATTCCACTTTTTTTAGCCTTCCAGCTCAGGCATTTTGTCTTTTGTGACAATTTCCAATTCTTCCCTCTGCAGGGTCTTTATCTCTGTACCCACAGCAACTATCAGCTCCCTGTTCTTCCTTTAGACAAAGCTGTTACTGAAAATATTTTTTTTTAAAAAAAAAAGAGACCCAGTGTCTCATCTTTCAACTGCATTAGAAACTTTATTCCCATGCACTGTTTCTCCTGCCATCAAAACCTGGTGATGTCTACACCGTGTCCTCAGCTTGGTGCTTACTCAGTCTTCACAGATTCCAGACAAATCCTCTTTTTCAGGACATTACTGAATAAATAAGAAGCCAGGCATGATGTCAGGATACAGATCAGTGAGGTGCTAAGACAGAAGACCTCTCATGTTTCACTTTTCTAGGAAAAGTTTGTTTTATGGTCATGAATGAGGTGTTGGAGGGAAGGAGCTGCTGCAGCTCCTGCTGTCAGGGAACATGTGCTTGTCTTGAGCAGCAACTGGTTTCTTCCCACAATTTCCTACCCTCCTACCTGGTTTTGATGTCTGTGGTGTGGACACAAGATCCAGCCACCTGGAGTCCCTCATGCTCAGGAGAGAGGGAGGGGAGGTGTTGGTGGCCAGCTGTAGGTCTGATGAGCTGCATGCAAGGAAGAAATGTCATGATAAACCTTAATCTTGTGATTAGCTTGTGAATCCCTCAACTCCTTGTAGAAACCACCTTCCTCCTCAGCAGACTTCTACCCTGGCTTTGCACAGCAAACCCAACCATGTCCTGCGGGATATCCATCTTTTCTGAGATCTTCCAAGAGCAAAGGCTTTGAGGGCCCAGGTCTGGACCTGCTGTGCCTCTTGCTGGTGTTATGGCTGTGATGCCAGAGATCCATCTAAAGCTGCAGCTGCTGGGAAGAACTGCTCCAGGCTAAGTCTTGGCTATTATCTTGGCACGTGGACGTTCTAAAGATGGCTCAATAAGTCCAAACAAACCCAGTCCCCAAACCTTGCAGGGACCAGCAAGTGATTACATCTTGGCAGGACAGGAGAAGGGAGGTGGACATCACACCCACAGCTCGCAAGGTCTGCACGAGCCCCTGAGGTTGACTCTGTGGCCCACGAGGTTGACTCTGTGGCCCACAAGGTTGACTTTAAGTGGCATTTTCTCCACGTTGACACATTTGTGAGGGTCTCCAGGATGGAGGAACCTTCCTAAATCTCTGATCTCTTGCATTACAAAAAGCTTCCAGGCTGAGGTGTGTTTTGTCACCTCAGGTGGAAAGGATGCACAATGAATGTTTTCTGCTTCCTTGGTTGCTTGCCTTCAGGGCTGGCTTAGCATTTCATTAACAAAGCCCACTCACCTGCCTCATTTGTGTGCTGCGAGATAAGGGAAGGAATTTGGCTGCTTGTCAGTTAATTAACAGACTGCTGATGAGTTTGTGTCACTGTCAGCAGGTGTTAGCACTCTCCTGGGCACCTGCTGCCAACGGGAGGTGGAGGACAGAGAGTTTCTGCAACATCCATGCTACAGAACAAGTTCCTGGGGTCTCTACACCCCCACCAAGGGTCAGTACTGTTCCTACCCCCAGATATCTTAAAGCAGAGGATATTTCTAAAGAGCTAAAAGAAAATCCAGTGCAGGATGCCCCTATGGCCTCCACCCAGGACAGACAGGCTTGTGCATACACAAGAGCTGTGATTATTCAGGCTGGGCATTTGCAAGAAGAGATCATTCTTTTTTATTGCCTTTTTGTTTCCTTTTCTTTTTCTCTGAACAAACAATTTAAAATTCCAGCAAGTGAACTTGAAATTCTTCCCTCTCAGGTGAGGTCCTGCAACCCTGGCTGCCCTGGAGGTTTGAGTACTTCAGATGGAGAACATAGTGAATGGGTTTTCCCCAATCCTCATTCCTTGCTTGGTCCTTTCACTGTTCTGAGGTAGTGAAGGAGCTCAGCCCATGGCTCAGGGTGGGTTTGGTTGAAAATGGCAGCATCTCCCAGGGCTTGGCAGTAGAAGCCAGTTGGCAGTGAGAGACATGGGGCATCCTGTGAAGGGATGTGGCTTTAGGGTGATCCCTCTCTGGCTGCATCTTCTGGGGACTGGAAACTCCCTGCTGAGCAGGAGATGCATCTGCTGAGGGATGAGCCAAGACAGAACACATGGAAAGGGAAGGAAATGTGAGCCTGTGCTTTCTTGGTATGGAGGATGAGCTGAGTAGCAATTGCTATTTGTGGAGCTTTTTAACCAACCCTTAATCCACAATATTCTTCCATTTGAAGAGCAGCTCTGTCTTGTTTTCTCTCCTTTACTTCTGCCCCAGGAGGAAAGATTCAGAATAAATATATAGCAATCATGAGACATTTTGGACTTCCATAACCTCTGTAGTGGTCCTACAAGGTTCCTGTACACAGGGCGAGTTGAACCTGACCTACAAGAGGATTCTGTGCCAGCCTGAGGAGGTGCTTGCTACCAAGACAGTGAAACAAGACTCTTCAAGGAAGAGTTTAGTGTCCTACAAAGCAGCACACGATGTTGTGCAGAAGATGGGTCTCAGAGACCTCAGAAAAGTGACTGAAATACAAGCTGAGGACCAAGAAACCTTAATTCCTGCACTGTCAGTTGTGAGGTGGGACATCCAGGAAAACATCAGGTAGGCCATGTTTGTCTGGTGGGGAATGTTGCCTGGGAAGCAGTGACTGAAAAGGACCTGGGGGCTGACCTGTGAAGTCTCAGTGCCCAATGTGATGCTATGACCAAGAATGCTGGCAAGGCTTTGTACGTGTGAGGTGGGGCAGCTCAGGTAGGAAGGTGTGATCAGGTGGGTGACTCAGGGCTTCTTTGCTCATCCTCACCTCAAGAAGTGGAGATCCGAAAATGCAATTTTCAGATACATCTTCTTTTCTTTTTTAAAGGCTCTTCCTGATTTGTGGACAAAAAGACACCTCCCATGCCAGTCAGGCCCATGGCTCTGCTGGGAGCCAGCAGCCTGGAGAGCAGAGACAAGGAGGAGGGAGTCAGGGCAAGGGAAGGGGACACAGAAGTAACCCTCCAAAACAAACTGCATGCTCTTTGGTGTGCGTTCTGAATACAACCTCCAACATTTTCCAAAGCAACTTCTTGCTTCCCTCTTCTCCCTGGCCCTGCTGTTGCTGACTGCAAAATATCCATCAGGCAGAGTGCCCTGCACCAAGCCTGCTCCTGCCTGCACCAAGCCTGCTCCTGCCTGCACCATGCCTGCTCCTGCCTGCACCAAGCCTGCTCCTGCCTGCACCAAACCTGCTCCTGCCTGCACCATGCCTGACTGATCATTTGCAATTGTCTTTTTTTCTCTGAGGCCTCTCACTACCAGGGGCTGTGTTTGTGCTACTGCCTAAAACCAGTCCCAAGCCCTCTCTCTCTCTTCCCTATAGATGTTATAACATCTGAAGTCCTTCGTAGAAGCAAAGCCCAAACAGATCTGTACTTTAATTTGTTCCTCCTGAGCCATCTGGTCAGGAGTGGGACTATAACACAGCAGCTTAAGAGGGGCTGTGCTGGGTCAGTCAGGACATCCATCTGACCTCATGCCTCGTTTCTCACCATGGCCAAAAGCAGAACCCTAGAGAAGGGTGGAAAGGCAAAGCCTGCTGCTCTGTGTCCAAGCAAGGTCCTCCCAGCCCTCAGGCAAGTTGTCTCAGTCACTTCCTGAGCTGAAAGTCTTCTCTGAGCACTTAGCAATTCCCAGTTAATTCCTTCTCTGTTAATTTGTCTGGTCACTCTTTGAGCCCACATAAGCTGTCAGCATCTGCAATCCTGTGGTAAGGAGATACACGACTCAGATGTGAAGAACCATCTCTGTAGGCCACTCTCATATATGTCGTCCTCTCCGTCAGCCTTCTCTGCACCTTTCACAGGCATCCCAAGAGCTTTCTAGGAATGGCATTGCTGATTCAGACCACATTAGGTAGACTGAAAGTGTCTTCATCACACAAACAACCTTCAAGGCCGCTCTTCATCCCGTGCAGGTGCAGCCTGGATCTGCCTGGGGTGTCAGGTGTGACTGGGACAGTTGTGTGAGCTTCATTTGGAGTTACACATTCCAAGAAAATGCAGGGCCTCTCCTTCCAGAGTTGATGCAGCATCGATGCTGTGTTGCTAAACAGGGCTTTAAAGGAGCCCCAAGGAGCCTGAGACAACCAAAGCCCATGGGATTTCAGCAAGGGGTGAGGGCCTTAGTCTCCTGGGAAGCAGGTGGCTTTCCTCTGTAACCTGTTCTGCCCTCCAAGTCAGGTGGAAGAAAGCATTGCATCTTGCAGTCAGGGGAAACATTTGTGCAGGTCTCCCTCTTCTCAGATGACAATCCTCAGCCATTTCTGGTCTCTCATTTACTTTTCTTTCTTCTTTCAGTCAAAGCCCTGCTGTAAAGAATGAAACAGAATGTTTTGAAGAAGGAAGGCACTGGCTCCTAAGAAACTCTGTGTCAGCTTTGCCCACCCCTTTTTGAAGCTGCTTAGAGCTCTGGGAGCTCCTGATGTATGTCTTTCTGTACTGAGTTGTTTTATCAGAAATTTAGTCTTTGCTCCTCTGGCTCCTCCATGCATCTGAAGCCCTCACTTTCACCTGCTCTTCCAGGCATGGAAATGCACCAGTTCTGATGGAAAACCTGTTGAAGAGAGAGCATGAGATGGACATCAGCATCTCTCAAGGTGCACCATGCTAGTGGTCTTCCATCAGCTAAAGACCTTCCTGTCAGTAGGCCTTGCCTCTTTGCTCCCCACCTTGTCTTGAAGCATGGAGCCAGTCACCAAAGATAAGCCATGAAACGAGGCCAAAAAGCTGTCAAAGAGAGAGAAGTGAGGAGCAGGGAAGATGCTTCAACACTTGGATGGGAAGACCTAGGGTTCAACAGAAGAGCAGAGGCCAACAAAAGGGGAGCTGTCAGGAATGACAGGCAGTCAGCAGATCCCTTTAGTCCAGTGTCATTCTCAGGTCCAGCACATGGGCTTGGGATGCAGGCAAATGCCTGGTTGTGAAATCCCCTCCTGTGCTGTCACCCTCATGGAGAGACTGACAAGTCTTGGGAAGCCCATCTGTCCTGCACAGCCAGGTGCAAGAATAAATAAGGCTGCAGTGTAGGGATGTCAGTCTGAGCACTGCAGGAAAGCCAGGAAGCACCTGGCCATCCGTTCAAGGCTAGGATTTGTCTTAAAATCTGCTGTACTGTGGAAGGAATCAGCCTCTTCCCTCCAACACAGAACTGATCCTCCCAGATATTGGGTGTCTCTCTTCGGTTCCGTTTCAGTTTATATCTAGCAAGATCATGCAATGAGTCTTTTCACCTGCCAACCCCAGGCACCGGAGAAAGCCGAAAAAGGCAATTTCTGCCAAAGACAAGGAGGAGAGAAGTGACCCTCACAAGAGGAGGATGTCCAAGGAGAGCCATGGAGGAGAGGAATTTGGCAGCCATTTCCCCCTGGGTCACAAGACTGGGGTATCAACAGCAAGGCTGATGGCCCTAGGGTTCCAGATACCATGTGCAAGACTTTATGGCATCTGCTGAGAGGCACTTACTTTTACTCTCCCTGGCAAATCACTCCTTACATCTCTTGCTTTGAAATCCAGCTGGGTTCCAGCCTTTCCTCATCAGCTGGTGGAGCTGAGTCCATCCATGCCCCGTGTGCTGCTTTTAGCAACACCAACAGCACAGCCAGGTTCTGCTCAGCAGGGTTTGCTCACACCTCAGACATTCAAGGCTTGGTTACAAGGACACCAGCTCCTTTCTGATGGCTCCTTGAGAACAGCAAGCACCCCGGGACAGTCACCAGCAGGTTAAAGATTGGTTGAGGATCTTTGAGACATCCTGAAACAAAAACAGGCTTGATTCTCATGTCAAGGTCAGGGGTGGGCTGTAGTTCAACATCTTTGCATGATGAGCTGTGCTTTCTCCGTTCCACTCCTGATTCTGGAGGTATCTGGTGACTTGTGTAACCCTCAGCTCCTTTTGACCTTCTCTCTACCTTTTTCTGGGTCTATCAGCAACAGCAGGTTGCATGTGTCCAACCTAAATGTTTCAGTAAAGACCCTGAGAGACCAAATGGCAGTTCAAGTTGTTAAGGTGCAGATAAAAATCTGTAGCTGAGAAGATCTACGTGCATATCTGGAGTCAGCTGGGATGGATCACTTTAGAATCATAGACTTAGAGAATCACAAAACAGTTTTGGGTTGCAAAGGACCTTCAAAGGTCACCTAGTACAACCCCACCCTCTGGCATGAGCTGTGCATGCTGTCACCTCTTGCTGTATTTTATTTGGATTGGTGCACTAAAGACACCCTTGCTGTGCTCCTTGTTCCACCAGCAGCCCCTGCTTGGAGCACTTTCGCTCCTCCTGGACCCAACCAGCACTGCAGACTTAATCACAGAATCCCAGACTGGTTTGTCCAGAGAAGGGCAAGGGAGCTGGGGAAGGGGCTGGAGCACCAGTCTGAGCAGGAGCAGCTGAGGGAGCTGGGGGTGTCCAGCCTGGAGCAAAGGAGGCTGAGGGGAGACCTGCTGGCTCTGCAGCTGCCTGAGAGGAGGTTGGAGCCAGGGGGGTCGGGCTCTGCTCCCCAGGAACAAGGGATGGGACAAGAGGAACCGGCCTCAAGTTGTGCCAGGGGAGGTTTAGCTTGGATATGAGGAACAATTTCTTCCTGGAAAGGGTTGTCAGGGCCTGGCCCAGGCTGCCCAGGGCAGGGGGGGAGTCCCCATCCCTGAAGGGGCTTCAAAGCCCTGTAGATGTGGTGCTGAGGGACATGGGGCAGTGGTGGCCTTGGCAGGGCTGGGTGAAGGTTTGGACTGGATGATCTTGAAGGTCTTTTTGAACACAAATGATTCCAGGATTCTCTGTTTTTATTCCTGTGCAGAGTGGAAGTTGACTTTCTGGACCTGGCGGGTCAGAGGGAAATAAGAAGACCAGAGCCAGAAGTCTGCACCTTAGCAAACCCATCCAGGACAGAGGCAGCTGCTCCAGAGGCCAAGGCATATCACAGGATGTCCTTCAGCCTCCTGGAAGGGGCTGGATCTCGAGGTCTCCCATTTGGATTGTCTCTGTTAAGTGTGGCCTGTGCAGTTTCAACCCATGAGATCATCGCCTTCCCTAAGGTTAAGATGGAACAAACATTTCGCCACTGGTGGAAACCTCAAAGCAAAGCAAACCCACTGAACCCGTAATTACGCCCTTATTGTCCAGGCCCAAGCCTTGTGCGGGCTGGCAAGGTGCCCTCCATTCTGCAGAGATGATGACACTGACACTACATTCCCCACCGTGGGCTGGGGCTGCTGGTGCCCTTGTGATCCAGAGAGGGGGCATCTCCTTTGAGATCCCTGGCCTGGCAGTGCTGGGAGGGCCATGGGTATGCAGATCCCTAGGCAAGAAAGAAGGACTTTGTGGCCTTTCTCCCAAGCAAGTCCCTCCTGGCCACCACGTGGAGTGATGTAAAAGGGCTTTGTGTTGCTTGTCAGCAAGAGCGCTCCAGCTGAGACTGAGAAGGGCTTGGATGAGGTGGGTGCACAGTGGAGATCATAGAATCATATCATAGAGTCATAAAATGGTTTGGGCTGGAAAGAACCTTCAAGATCACCCTGTCCCAACCCCCCTGCATGGGCAGGGACACCTCCCACCAGCCCAGGTTGCTCCAAGCCCCATCCAACCTGCCCTTCAACACCTCCAGGGAAGGGATATCCACAACCTCCCTGGGCAACCTGTTCCAGCACCTCACCACCCTCACAGGAAAGAATGTTTTCCTAATGTCCAAGCAGAGAGGAGGCAGCAGAGAAGTTGCAGTGCAAAGGTGGTTGCTGGTTTGGCTGCTGAAGAAGTGTGGGGCTTGTGTGTGACTTGTGAAAAAGAAACGTCGGAAGCAGAGCAGCCTAGTGAGGAAGGAAGATGGGTTTGCTGAGAAGAAAGCCATCTTGGTGGCAGGATTGAGGAGCTATGGGTGGCACGATGGCAATGGCAGAGAGATGGGGGGGTTGGTCTCTGCTCCCAAGGAGAAAGGGTTAGGACAAGAGGAAACAGCATCAAGCTGTGCCAGGGGAGGTTTAGGTTGGATCTTGGGAACACTTTCTTCGGGGTTGTCAAAGCCCTGTAGATGTGGTGCTGAGGGACAAGGTTTAGTGGTGGCCTTGGCAGGGCTGGGTGAAGGGTTGGACCTGATGATCCTGAAGGTCTTTTCCAACCAAAACCATTTTATGGATAAACCATGCAAATCCAAAATAAATGTTGCATGAGGCTAAGAACAGCATGTCAGTCTCATCCACAGACACCAATGGCCAAGGGAAGGAGAACACCACACAAACCACACCACATATTTAGAGTGGACAAGATCTCAGCTAATAATCACGTATTTTCATGCTGTTTTTGCAAAATGTGTTGCTTTCCCACAGAACAGGCTGTTCTGACCCCCTTCCTTGGAAGGGGTGAACAGAAATTGAGTTGACTCTTTGGGGCAGCAGTGGTCCATCAAAGTCCCCAGGCTCTTCAAGTGCATCTTGGATATGATTTAACCCTGTGTCACAAGACAGGGCCTTGTTCAGATGAGTTTCTAAGGGAGATCTTGGTGTGTGGGTATGAAATCAGGTGCAGTGCACTGCAGTTCATCCTCCAGCAGGGTTTGTCAGGGGCATTCCCTAAAGGACATCTGGGACATGGCTGGGACACACTCCTGTCCCTTAAGGTAGACAGCCAGAATGGCAAGAGCAGGGAAAAACCCATCATGGGAAGACTCTGGAGATACTAAGGATGAAGTAATGGGGAGCTTGTTAGATCCAAACCAATGCATGGGCCAATGATTAATCACATTTAGACAACACAAGGTTCACCCACTAGGCTGGGACTCACAGGTCCTGGAAAAGTTTCCTGCTGCAAACCAGAAGTAATTTCAAATGGTATCAACTCAGAGGACATTTCTGCTTCCATCAGCATTTCTAAACATACACGTCCTGGTGCCCACCACAAGTGATGACACCAGTAATGGAAAGCAGTAGATCACTTAATGGAATTGAAAGGTGACAGAGGTAAATCAAATGAAAGGAAATGAAGGTGGATCACGTTGTTTCAGGACATACCTGAGCTGAGAACTCATAAAAACCTCATGAATATGAAAACACCTTTGGTAAAATACTCAGAATTACCCGGTTTGAAGCAAAACCCAGAGAGATATTCCTTGCAGAAGTCACTTCTTTTTCTGCAGAAGACATCTAGATCCTTCTGGAGGCCTCTCCATCTAGTCCTGAAGGGAAAGTAATGGATGAAACAGCCTGATTCCTCCAGGCAATCCTGTGTCACCTCAGCAGCAGACAAATACCCTCCCCATCCTCTGCATGACTGGGAGGCTCCCCTGGTTAGTTAAAATGCTTTATGCAACACAAATGCATTTTGTCACATTAAGTGCAGAGTATTTCTGTGTGTCTTGGCTCTCCCACATTTAGGGAAAAAAGATAAATTAGCACCCTGAGTTGCCATGGCAAATAACACAGCAGCACCCCTGCTTCATGCCACTCTGCAAATACTTTAATATTGAATTACTGTAATTTTGCTTTGGAGGCTGGAAAATAGGTTCTGAGACCAACTGAACAGTAGCTGATGAAAGTAATTTTGCAGTGGTCTCTTCAGCATCCCCCAACCCAGCCAGTCAGGCCCAAACCAAATAAAAAAAAAAACCCAACACAAAAGAAACATAGCTTGATTTTTTCATAAAGTATCTTGAAAGAGAAATTGGATTGTAGCTGTGCTACCAGTGCACTCAGTGGGGATGTGGGTTTGCTGGTGATTCCTGGCAGGAAGGCCTTCCCTACCCATCTCCTTAAGTTATTATATATTGACAGAGGGTTTAGAGCAGCTCATGGCAGAGGAGAAGTCCCAGCTCTCAGAGCAGGGATTTAAACAGCTCTTTGGAGCAATGCTGCTTCGAGGGAAGTGTTGGATCTGGTGGGGGAAAATGCACTCCTCCAGGAGCCCCTTTCCTGATCCTTCCTCCTCAGTTTCTCCTCTCCCAGCAGCATGCTGTGGTGGCTGGAGAGCACAAGGTCTCCCCTCTGTGGCAGGGCACAACATAACTTCACACCTCCGTAACTTCCTCCTTGCCTGGTGTGCATCACTCCAGGCTTGCCCAGGGTTTTCCCCAGGGGAGATGCTTCATGCCACGGAGAAGAGGGACATCTCAGGCAGACTTTGCTGAACGAGGAGTCAGGGGAGCTGGGCTCTGTCCTCTGCTCTGGCCTGTTTATCTTTGGTCGAGCGATACCTCTTGTCCCCTCTTTGGGCAAGGAAGTTACCTATGGGTTCAGCATCCCACATCCAGAGGTGCTGTTCCTCACTGGATTTGCTGCCTCCCACCATGGTACCTGGTGGCACAGCAGGCTGAGGTGACATGGCATCTGCCACACAGTTGTTCTGCCGAGCTTCTCAAGACAGCAGCTTTTATCAGTGGTAAATACACTTCAAAGGCTTCAAACTGTCCCAGTAAGACTCAGCTCAGCTGAAATAGTATCTCCTGCACCTGCCCAGATTGGGGGTGTGATGAACCAGGAGGGCTGGGCATAGCAGAAGGCCCTCACAGACACTTTGCCTGAAGAAGAGGTGACCTGCATCCTCCAGCTGGAGCCAGTTCAAGCCATCAGAGCTGAAGGTGAAGGCAGGAAAGGAGTTATGACATCTGGGAAGACTTCATAACAGTCTCCTAGTACCTGAAAAGTACTAGAAGAAGGATGGAGATGGATTTTTTTTTTTCTAAGGGCATGGAGTGATAGGATGAGGGGGAATGGTTTAAAGCTGGAAGAGGGGAGAAAAAGAATAGATATCAGGAGGAAATTCTTCACTGTGAGGGTGGTGAGACCCTGGCTCAGGTTGCCCAGAGAAGCTGTGGCTGCCCCATCCCTGGCAGTGTTGAAGGGCAGGTTGGATGGGGCTTGGAGCAGCCTGGGCTGGTGGGAGGTGTCCCTGGTCATGACATGGGGGATTCTATGAGTAGCAGGGGGGATCACCTGCCCAGTGCTGTAGAGGAGTGGGGTCAGTCTTGGTTTGCAGGCACCAGCTCTGTGGGTGGATGAGTGTCCTGGTTTCTACTAGTTAAAAGAAAACTTACCGAAGAAAAAAAAATCAGTAAAAGGAAAACTGGCTTAATCCTGGCTCAAACCAGGACAATGAGGAGAAAAAGAGAAGGCAGAAATAATGGGGATGTCTATCTGTTTTCTCTCAGGTGTAGGAAACTTCAGGGGGCACCTCTGGACTCACAGAAGAGCTGAGCTGAAGTCTGATCCTGCCACTGTCTATGCTGTGGCTGAGAAGACCAGCATCAGCTAGATCCTTAGGCTATATCCTGGACTTTGTGGGGGACCATAAACATGCTGGATGGGATGTACATAGTTCTTATCCAAGATACTGATCTTAGTCTTTATCTAAGATGTTGAGCAGCCAACCAGCAGCCTGGAGTGGTGGATTCTGGATTATCATATGCTCACTGGAGACCCTTAGCAAAGGAAAATACAGGAACTCTTCATAAACTCTTCTGGATCTCCACTAGGGAAGGTTCCTCTGACTGTTTAATTTCGGCTATTGAAGAGATATTGGCCCCAAACCTGAATCTATTTGGAATATATTCAGTGTCTTGTTCTGTTGTTTAAACGAGCATCTTACAATAGGAGAAAGGAGAAGCAGGTGTTGGCTTTTTGTCTCCTGCCTTTGGGGATCTGAGAAGGGAGGAAGAGTTTGGTGAGTGAGGGTTGTAGAACAGGTGCATCAGATTATTTTTTTTTTCATTTTAAAAACAAACCAAAACCAAACCAAAACAGAAAATCAACAGAAGCGACTGAAGGATCCATTAAAGAAATGAAAGTTGTACAGAAGATGTAAAAATATTTTTTAAAAAGGAAGAAAAAAAAGTAAATTGCCCCTCCAGAATCAAGCTAGTTCGTCTCCTGTATCCTGGTGTTGATAAAAAAAAGGGACAGATTCTTTCCCTTGACAAAATACCAGTGGTAGGTCTCAGAACAACATGTTGAAACACCAGTTTCTCTGGGATATTCCCCTTTCATTCACAGGCCCAGAATTCATGGTGTGCTTCAATCACCAGGCAGGCTTCTCCTGTCAACTTTTCATTCCTCCCTGTGGTTTTGGTGGCTGTGGAAGCTGGAAATCAAGATTACTAGATATTCTTCTGCCCAGCTCCAGATCTTCCTCCACTTTTTCTGCCACAATCTCTCCCTTTAAAAGAACATCACCACCAATCATGGATAACAACATTCTTCAGGACCTCAGAGGTGGTTGGAGCAAAGTCAGAGATGAGGACTTCAGTGTTGGCTGGAGTGCTGTGTGCAGGAGACCTCATCTCTAAAGCCTGGGTAAGGACTTGGACAGCACTAAGAGAATGAATTTTCCAGAGCATTTTGCTGAATGTCCTTGTCCTGTGAAGGACAACTTCCTTGTCCTTTCAGCTCTCCTAAAAGAAGCTGGCATTTCTTGGCATGTCATTGGATTGGTCTTTTAATGAGTCAAGCCTCTGTCACCAGAGATGGCTGGGATGGACTCTCCACATTGCTAGGAGCTTGTCTGTGATGTGAGTGTCCACAGTTCTTTAAAAGCCTCAGAACTGGTCGGTGGCACCTTCCCCCATGTTAGACAGAGTTTGAGCAACCTGATCTAGTAGGAGGTGTCCCTTTCCATGACATGGGGGTTGGAAGTAGATGATCTTTAAGGTCCCTTCCAACCCAAGCCATTCTATGATTCCATGTTTCTATGAAGAGAATCAAGAAGGGCATAGGGATAAAGCCACACATTTGGCACAGAAGAGTAAGGCATGGGGAGGAAAGAGAAAGCTTCCACCCTTCCCAAGGGCAGACATCCCCCACCTGCACCATATTGAGATGAAGGCTGCTGCAAGGTCAGCACAGGAGTGCTGGTTTCCACCCCTTTCCTCCCAATGCTGGGCAGCTGTGACTCCTTTCCCACTACAAATCACCCACTTGGAAAGGGCTGTAGCTTCAGTCTTGCCTCTGCTCTCTCAGCCTCTGCCATTGCTTGGCCTTCATGATGCTGTTCATGTCCTACAGAGAGCAGCTTCTCTTCTCTAAAGGGGCCTTGTAAGAAAGATGGGGACAGACTCTTTAACAGGGCCTGTAGTGATAGGACAAGGGGTGATGGATTTAAACTGAAAGAGGGGAGATTAAGAGTAGGTATAAGGAAGAATTTTTTTCTATGAGGATGGTGAAACCCTGGCCAAGGTTGCCCAGAGAGGTGGGAGATGCCCCATCCCTGGAAACATTCCAGGCCAGGTTGGATGGGGCTCTGAGCAACCTGGCCTAGTTGAAGATGTCCCTGCTCACTGCAGTGGGGGTTGGACCGGATGAGATCCCTCCCAACCCAAACCATTCTGTGTTTCCTCTTCTCCCAGAGCAGCAGAAACTGCTCTCTGGGCTGTGGGTTGCACACAAAAGACCTCCAAGAAGATTTCTCAGGCTGGCAAGACCTTCTCTCCTTCTCCTAGAGCCCCTGTCCTATTTACCCTGGTTGCTTCAAAGCCATCCCTTCAAGACTAGATATATCAACAAGAGAAGGCTGTCAGGGCTGCTGGTAGCAACCCAACAACCCCCAGTTACAGGGGACAGTTGCTGCTGAGATGGCTTTTAAGGCAGGTTTTCATTATGTGGGAAGTGTGTATCCAAGCCGTCCTGCAGGGTGGCGTGGTGCCTGTATTTACAGTGCTGGCAGCTTTCAATAGCAATCTATTTTTAATGAAACCAAGCTGGAATGTGGTGCCTAAACCCTTGATTTAAGGCAGATTTCTAAAGGGAAGATTTACGCAAATTTGCTTGATTGGAAATTAATTCTTGCAACAGTCAAGTTCAGCTCAAATAATCTTGCAGAGACGGCTGCGGGAGTCAGATAATTCATGTCAGGGAGAAGACATCCATTTACATTCCTTGCATTTCCATCTGGAAGGGTTCCTAAATCTGAAGGGAGCAGGAGGCATCACAAGGGAAGAGAAGGGTGAGGGGGACTGGTGGTGGATGGAGTCGTTCTCGGAAGGACGGTGCCTGAGTTATGGTAAACTCTGTATATCACGAGAGGCACGAGGTACTCCAGGCCCATGTGGTGGGCCAGCTCTGCTGGATGCTTCTGTGAAGTCAAAAGGATGTGTGGGGACCTTGGTGAGAGAGGGGAAACGCGTGTCAGTCTTGGTGAGTCAAGGGCTTTGGTTTGCAAGTGTGGGTTGTTGTTTTAATTTTCTTACTGATCTTGTTTTGCTGAAAGGAGCCCTTAGCAGGTTTACTCCTGAAGTGGAGGAGTGTTGTGGGCATGGGGAGGCTCTGTGGGTTCCTGAGCCATTAGCCACGTTTTGGGAATGCGAGAGGAACTGAGTCACCTCAACAGGTGATGGGGATCTAAAATGTTTCAAGTCAACCTGCATGACAGCATTGTCCTTAGCCATGTAAGCTGATTAGGGCCACAAAGATGCTCAGGGGCTGGAGCAGCTCTGCTCTGGAGACAGGCTGGGAGAGTTGGGGTGTTCAGCCTGGAGAAGAGAAGGCTCCAG
This sequence comes from Apus apus, assembly GCF_020740795.1. NCBI lineage: Eukaryota > Metazoa > Chordata > Aves > Apodiformes > Apodidae > Apus > Apus apus. Next base: position 113,001,782 of record NC_067285.1, on the reverse strand, counting down.
GGAGACCTGAGAGCACCTTCCAGTGCCTGAAGGGGCTCCAGAAAAGCTGGGGAGGGGCCTGGGACAAGGGCAAGGAGGGAGAGGATGAGGGGGTTTGGTTTTTAACTGAAAGAGACATTTAGGTGAGATACTGGGAAACAATTCTTTGCTGTGAGGGTGGTGAGACCCTGGCCCAGGTTGCCCAGAGAAGCTGTGGCTGCCCCATCCCTGGCAGTGTTGAAGGGCAGGTTGGATGGGGCTTGGAGCAGCCTGGGCTGGTGGGAGGTGTCCTTGCCCATGCAGGGGGTTGGAACTAGATGATCTTGAAGGTCCCTTCCAACTCAAACTGTTTTGTGATTCTATGTTTATTTCTCATTTAATTCCACTCCAGTCCCTATAGTAAAATAGGAAACCAGCAGACTCCTATGACCCAGAGATGTGAGACTTCAACCCACCCGTGCCAACCTGGTATTTGATTTATTTATGGCAGGACTGAGACATGAAGGTCTCTCTCCTCCATCTCTTCATTGTGTGAGTATCTTCGTGCCATGTTCCCATCTCCTAACCACAATACCCCCACCACTCATCAGGTTGCATGCCCCTAATATCAGCTGTGAAACAGGTTTAATTGCCATCGAGCACCTTCAGAAAGCTGGGAGGACTTCTTATCTCAAGCCCTGACCAGGATAGGCTCTGGTTTGGATTGTTCTGAGGGTCAAAATCTGCAGCCTGTTCACAAGGTCTGAATTTGGGCATTATTGTGTCTGAACCAGAGGCTGGAGGGAGGCTGCAGGGAGCAAAAAGTGGGGAGAAGAAGATCAGGTTGGGAAACCCAGCAATGCCCTGGCGAGGTGCCTGCCCTTGGTCTGTCTCTCACAGTTGGGAGTGATTAACCAGACAAAGTTCTCCTCCTTCCCCGCCGCGTCCCGCTGGGCTGTCCGGGCTGGAGGAGACTCTGGTCTGGGTTTCTCTTGTTCTCTCAGCTGAAATGCAGTTCTGGTGATGAAGAGGCAGTCTCTGGCTAGATTCCTTCTGCTGTTTTCAGCAGCATCTGCATCTCCTCAACCTCTCCTTTGTCTTGTGTGCTCCAAGCCCAGTTTCCCTGCCTTCATCACTGCGCTGCTCTTCAGGAAACAGACCCGAAAGAGGAAGGATGCTCCAAATCTCTGGAGCAGTGAAGGCTACATCTATCTTTGAAGCTGGCTTGGTTTTCCAGCTTTTCCCAGTTTGCTGTTGATCACTGTGACATCCCTTCTCCCCCGCCAAATGCACTTCAGGAACTTCTCTGATCCTTTCCTTAGGCAGAGAGGAGAGCAGGACATGTCATCCCTTCTCCTTCCAGGGCTCAGAAATGAAAAGGCTTCTAACCAAGCTGTTGCACCCTTGAGCTGGAAATGACACCTCGTGGATGGGTGTTGAGGTCCCCCCTCTTTGCCTACAGTTATCAAGAGCTTTATGATCCTTATGGATTCAGCCCCCCGGGCTGGGAGCAGCTGAGACACCTGCCAATTGGTTGAGGGATTTCTCTGAGGAAGAGCTGCTGGGTTTGACCCCATCTTGCTGAAATGGTTGGCAACCTAAGGAGGTCCAGCTCCAGCCTAGTGCAATGTTATTGACACACAAAAAAGGAGCAGTTTGAAAAGGACATACGAATGGTCATTTGTCCAGACTAAAATGTCACCTTGCCCATTCTCTGCCAGTGGCCAATAGTCAAAATACAACTGGGGATGGTGAGGTTTAATAGTAGAATCATAAAAAAGTCTTGGGTTGGAAGGGGCCTCTAAAGCTCATCTAGTGCAATCCCCCTACAATAAGCAGGGACCCCTCACACTAGAACAGGTTTTTCAGAGCCCCATCAAGCCTCACCTTGAATGTCTCCAGGGATGAGGCCTCCACCACCTCTCTAAGCAACCTGTTTCAGTGACCCACCACCCTCTATTAAAGAACTTTTTATTAATGTCCAACCTAAATCTCCCCTTCTCTAGCTTGAAACCATCACCCCTTGTCCTGTTGTTACATGCCCTTGTGAGCAGCTCTTCCCCAGCCTTCTTGTAGGCCCCTTTCAGGTATGGGAAGGATGCTATGAGGTCCCCCTGGAGCCTTCTCTCCTTCAGGCTGAACACCCCAACTCCCTCAGCCTGTCCTCATAAGAGAGGTGCTCCAGCCCTCTGATCATTTTGGTTGCCCTCCTCTGGACACGTTCCAACAGGTCCACATCCTTCTTGTGCTGGGGGCTCCAGAGCTGGACACAGAGCTCCAGGTGAGGTCTCAGCAGGGCAGAGCAGAGGGGCAGAATCACCTCTCTCCACCCTGGTGCTGAGAAGTCAAGAGGATCTAGAAGATTACCTTTTCTGGAAGGTAATTTTGACTTTAATCATTGCTAGCCCTTCAGTTTCTTAGAATTGACAAGTGGCTTTGAAACACACTTGGGGAGCAATCAGATGGAGCACACCATGGAGCACAAACTGCATTTTCTAAAGTCTGGTTAAGAACAAATAAAGGTAATATTAACAATGATGAGTAGACAAGTATTTTGTTTTCCTTACCATAGGATGCTATGTGTACAAAGAATAGCATAGAACATTAAATCTGCTTTGAGAGAGTGGCTGACAGCATCCTTTTAAGCTAATTAGAGTAATTCTAAGTAGCTTTTTCTTGCTTAAAATGAGACTGGGTAATTTTACTGATATTTAGGTCACTCTCAGAGCACATACTGTATTTAGCAATGCAGGCTTTTTGACTAATGTGACTGTCTTTGCCTGCATTCATGAATATCTCCAGATTTTTCTTTGTAGATAAATTTATCCCTGAAGGAATGATGAAAGATGAAATCTTGAGGGTTGCTGCTGGTTGTTCTAGTTGATGAATATACACCCTCCTCAGAGCTTGAGGAAGGAAAGGATGGCCTATATTTTGTGGGGGAGATCATGAATAGTTTTACACAGGTACAAAGATTGTGTTTTCCCTTTTGTTGTTCACCACACTCTAATTAGCTCAGCATTAATGGGAATTAAGTGTCCTATTTAGCTGGTGTAGGTGCCCATGTTAATGTTTTTAGTGCAGTTAGCTGCATTTGGGGTTTTTGAGCATGGGGTCTTAGGCAGGAGAAGGCACCTTAGGGTGATTCTCCTTCTTGAGGAGTCCAGAATGTCGTGTAGAAGTGGACTTCCACAGAGGGACCACAGGCTTTGTCTTCTCATGTGGCTTTGTCTTCTCACACAAGGAGCAGTGCTGGCTCTGGAAAACTGCAAGGCTATAGAAGAGGACCAGGGTTTCAGCAGACTTGTGACACTTGGCTCTGCAGCAGAGTTTTGGGGAGAAGTGGAAGGAATGACTTGGTGTCTGAAAGAGGTTGCAACAAGGCTGGTAAGCAAAGAGGCCCTGACCTGATGTGGAAAAAAAAGTGGTTACTACACCCGAGACGTTCACGGGTAACAAAGAAGTGGTCATGGAGAAAAAGGACATCAAAATCTGGTCATCTCAAGGTCCATCTAGTCCAGTACCCTCTGGAGACAAGGAGGGGATGATTAGCTAAGTGGTGGAGAGCCTTTTGGCAAGGGCAGGGAGTGAAAGGACAAGGGGGGATGGATGAAAACTGGAGGAGGGGAGATTGAGGTGAGACATGAGGAGGAAATTCTGGAGTGTGAGGGTGGTGAGACCCTGGCCCAGGTTGCCCAGGGAAGCTGTGGCTGCCCCATCCCTGGCAGTGTTGAAGGGCAGGTTGGATGGGGCTTGGAGCAGCCTGGGCTGGTGGGAGGTGTCCCTGCCCATGCATGGGGTTGGATCTAGATGATCTTGAAGGTCCCTCCCAACCTAAACCATTCTATGATTTTATGATTATTTTTGTCACCATGGCCCCAGAGCTGAGTACATCTCCATGTGTTTTCCCCTGATGTGATGCCACTGGTTGCCAGTTAAGGACAGCATTTTTGTATGGATTCCTGCATCCGTTGCAGCCCCAGCAATGAACCTGCTGTGTTGCTCCTGTTCTATGTTCTCACTCAGATGTAAGTGAGGAAAAAAACTGATCCCATGAGGTGTAGGTTTGTGACAACTGGAATCAATAACTACAGCAGGAGACTTTAGACCATGTGGAAGTCAGTTTGCAAAAACAGACAAACCCAGAGCAGTAGTATCTTCTTCATGACTTACTGTGACACTTTTTCCCCATGGAAAACTTGGGGGTTTTTTTCCCCATTAAAAAAAAAAAAAAGACAATTGAAAAAATCCCAAGTTTTGGGATTAACACTGAAAACTGTCTCTTTGTCTCTTCTCTTCTACATCATTCAACTGCAAAGGGCTCATGGCTTTTCCCATCCCATGCCAGGTCCCCTCAGGGTGCATGTTGCTGTGGCCATGGTACATCAGGGAATATTTTATCCAGCTGCAGACCTTTCAATGAGAAGTAAACCACTTTTTCCAGGGGAAAAAAAAAAAAGTTCTTAATATCTTCTCTCCAGATTTATTATTCATATTATTATAGAAACTCTAAAGTTGTGGACCCAGCTGGAGCTGTGCTAAGTGCTGTGTAGAGGATGGAAGGACAGTCCCTGACCCAAATTGCTTACTATTGACACGAAAATGGTTTTCCAGGAAGGTTCCTGAGCACTACTTCTGATAATAAGGCTGGCTCCTTTCTTGGTGGATGTCATGGTTTCTTCCATCCAATTTATAGGGGCTGTTATTGCCTGGAAAACACAAACATTGTCGTGGTTCCTTATGTTGATGACTAAGAGCAACCTCTCTCTTCTGCTGTCAGATGCTCCCTTGGGTGAAAACCCTCTAGAGCTGTAATCACCACATCATTTTGTCACCAAGGCAACCTCAGTGTTCACTTTGGGAATATGGCTGCATGTAGCTTTAGCTTTGCCTTTTGCCTCTGAAACGCTTCGTGGAACTGTCTCTGATTCACTTTCACAGGAGGGTCTGTTTTTTTCAGGGATAAGCCTTTGGAGAAGGCAATTTTCTGCACCCAAATGGGAAGTCCTTGAGTTATAAGAGAAGGATTTAACTCTGTCTTGGCCTGCTGAAGTTCTCTTCATTTAAGCATTGAACGGGTAGATTAGATTACGGCAGGGGATTTAGGTTATGGTTGGACTTGATGATCTTCAAGGTCCCTTCCAACCAGGATGATTCTCTGATTCTGAGTTTTAATTACTCAGTGACACAGAAACTACCAGAGTGTGCCAGAAGCAGTGGGCCAGCCTTGCTCCAGATCTTGCTTTTGACATGAATCATTTCCAGCTGTTTCAAAGAAAGATGTACGAAACGCTTGATGAATTATGCAATTTTCCCACAGGGGAAGTTTCATCCCAGTGGGCTGTTGGTAGCTTGTTTGTGCTCTGCAGAATGAGGATTGATGTCCTTCTTCAGACCAATCTAACGTAGCTGCAGATGTTCCAATAGCCAGATAAGTGCCAATTTATTTCAATTTCTTTCTTTCTTTACAATCTTTCTAGCCCCTGAGCTTGCACAAGGCCTCTTGGTGATGAGTTCCACAGCTTAATTAAGCATTGTAAGAACACATTTTAAATTGATGAGGTGCTCTATTTGCCTTTTAACTGAGTTGGGTGGGTTGGTTTGGGTTTTTTTCTAGATATGATGAAAACAGTGAAGTAAGGGATTCCCAGCCTGGCTCTCTCAGAACCATCCATCATTTTATGTCCTCCTTTTATGTTACCTCTTCTCCCTCTCCACTCAGTGAGCTGTGGATCCCTCAAGGCAGGGGAAAGCCTTCCTCTGTTTTCTGATCATAGACACAAAGAATTGTTTGAGTTGGAAGGGACCTTCAAGCTCATCCAGTTCCAACCCCCCTGCATGGGCAGGGACACCTCCCACCAGCCCAGGCTGCTCCAAGCCCCATCCAACCTGCCCTTCAACACTGCCAGGGATGGGGCAGCCACAGCTTCCCTGGGCAACCTGGGCCAGGGTCTCACCACATTCATACTGAAAAATTTCTTCCTTATATTTAACCTAAATCTCCCCTCTTAAAGTTTGAAAGCATTTCCCCTCATCCCATCCCTCCCTGCCCTTGTCCCAGGCCCCTCCCCAGCTTTTCTGGAGCCCCTTCAGGCACTGGAAGGTGCTCTCAGGTCTCCCTGGAGCCTTCTCTTCTCCAGGCTGAACACCCCAACTCTCCCAGCCTGTCTCCAGAGCAGAGCTGCTCCAGCCCTCTGAGCATCTCCGTGGCCTCCTCTGGACTCTCTCCAGCAGCTCCATGTCTTTGTGCTGAGAACCCCAGAACAGTACCCAGCCCTGCAGGGGGGTCTCAGCAGAGCAGAGCAGAAGGGGACAATCCCCTCCCTCACCGTGCTGTGTCACGCTGCTGGTGATGCTGCCCAGGATCCAGTTGGTTTCTGGCCTGAAACCCATTTTAAACATGGGCAGCACAATCCACCTTTCCCAATAGTGACTGGAAGGCTGGGAAGAGCTGGTGGCTCCAGGAGGACTTTTGCAGGAGCAGTTTCATGGGGGTGCGTGGGGTTCAACTGCTTTGGCCACCAAAGGAAGATGAAACCTTTTCCTTTGAAAGAGGGAGGAGAGAGAGGGAAGCTGTATTCAGACTTCATAATCCCATTTTATTTTGACTTCTAAATCGAGTCAAAACAGGATGAAGCAAGATGCTGTGAAGTTAATCTATTTATTTATTTATTTTCAAATCCCAATAGTGGATGAGATTAAAAAATAATAATAAAAAAAAAATCCAAGAGAGATTTCAAACTTCCAGCTTGGGATTCATCTTGTTTGGTAGTGATTTAAAATCTTTTTTGAGGAAAAAAATATCCCTCTTGCCCCGGAAGGCCAGACTGAAACCTCCAAACATCCCTGAGGGCAGATAGGATGAGTTATATTGTGGTTAAGGAAACTTTCTGGGTCTCAGAGAATGTGGATTTATTTCTTGGCAGGGTTACAAATCCCCTCTGTAGCTCTGAACAAGCCATTTGGAAATAAATCTTACCATGGATTTAAGCATCAGAGTCCTGAGCACTTCATTACCCCTTTTTGAGGTGTTTAGTGCCTGAAATGGGACCGAGGTCCCCATAGAGAAGGGAACAGAAGCCAAGGAAAATGTCCCTGTGGGAACATTTTTTTGAGTCTAACAGATTTTCTCATTCACTGTTTCTCATACGTTCTGAGCTGGCCACCTTTTCCCAAAAAAAAACCCAACCCACTGCCAAACCCAACAACAAACATCCTCCCAGTCTCCTTAGAATGCACAGAGCAGGGCAAAATGGTGAGATGGGTGTTTTGTGTTTGTGCACAGAGATTGGAGATGCTGAGTGAGGGGTTTGTGACAAAAGAAATCTTGGGAGCTTCTTTGCTTAATAGGCTTTTTTAGGTTTCTTTGAAATTTGTTGACTTCCTGCTGGGATTTCTGCAGGAACCACAACTTTCAGGTCAAACTATTCTTTCCTCTACAACTGCAAGTTTTTTCCCTGCAGTGACGTCTCAGGAACATGGATCCTACTTCTCCCCAGATGGTTTGCAGACCAAAGAGGAGGTTGCACTTAGTTATAGGATGGGATGCACGAGCTCAGCCCTGCAGCTCAGATTGTGGAAGTAGCAGATTGGCTCTAAATGCTGCCAGCACCGTTCAAGGTGATGGCTTTTCATACTGGAAAAATGTTCTTGGGCAGAAAGATGACTGGTGAAGTTGGACAAGAGAGGGAAATCTGACTGCTCTCCCACTGCCATGTGGCCAGGTCTTTCCTACTCTCCATGGAGGGATGCCATGGCCAAGCCAGGGCTTCTGCTAGGAAAGCATCTCAGTCCCACTCCCACCTGCCCAGAGGAAGCCAACATGCCAGCTTGTCTTTGAGGTGGCAGATCTCATCTTCCAGGGCTGGAGATGTGAGACCTGACTTTACAGTCAAGGCAGGTCCTTCGAATCAGGGCACACTTCTTCTCAACTATTTAATGCAAACCAGAGCTGCAAGACAGGTCCATGGCCATGCCTTGGGCTGGGTGACGCATCTTGGTAGCAGAGAGAGCTTCTGGGGGCTGGTCCTTCTTGCTGAAGGGTCACTTAATTTGAAAGCTGCTGCTCTGTCAGGGCCTAGAGCCACTGACCCTCTGGGCATGGTGAGACCCATCTGTTTACTGAGCTCTGCATGTCCAGGGCATGACAAGGAACTTGGCTGGCTTGGGCTGAGGAGGCTGTTTTGAATCTGGCTTCTTTCTTGTGGGATTGCATCGGGGGAGAAGCAAATCCAGAAGATGGCCTTTGATGCTGCCACTTGCTGGCAGCGTGCTGCAAATGTGGACGGGTGGTTCCTGCACTGCCAATGTGCTGAGGGCATGGGCAGTGGGCACAGTGACACTCAAATACACGGAATATTTCTCAGGAATGGGGTGGGGACGTCAGCAAAACCGCTGCCTTGTGCAACTGCCGCCAGCCTTACAGCAGATTTGAAGCAGCTGCTGTTGGCTTTCCCTCTTTGCTTTCATAAACCCCTTGTTTGTCTCTTTGCTAGGGCCTGGTGGATGAGGCGGTGGGGGAAGGAGGAGGGGACACGCTGGGCGAGAAGGGCAGAGATGGCTGAGTGAGGGGATGGTGCCTAAATCTGCCATCTTTGGCAGAAGACAGCTCAGCCAGCCTGGCATGGGCAGCAGTGCCCTTGTCATCCCAGGCAAGGGGTGTGAGCTGAGAAGATCCATGGAGGGCCATGAAGAGGGAGTGGTAGGCTTGAGCCAAAAGGATGTTCCTGGAAACACCAACTGGAGAGAAGCAAGGTGTTGCCATTGAGGCCACTCCTGGCAGAGGAGGTACAGGGTGAGCAGGGCTGTAGCAAGGCTCTGTAAGCAAGCAGGAAGAGGAGGCTGGTTTGTGTTCTTAAAATAGAAGTGGTAAGACTGGGACAAAGCCTGAGTGGGTGGTTGAGAGAACTGTGTCTAGGGTGATGCTGGGGTGATGACCTCAGGCTGCAGATGTGCCAGGCTTGACCTGGTGGTTCATCCTCTCTGTGAGAAGCGAGGAGGAGGACAGGGAGGATGTGACACACTCGTGTTTGAAGATGGGAGGAGAGAGACAGGGTGAGGGATGGCAGGAAGATAAGGGAGGGACGGGGAGCTGACATGGGAAGGTGTACAATTGAGCACCTTAGCCTCCTCTCTTCCCTTCAAGCAAGCTGCTTGAAACTCTCTGTAGGATGAGAGATGCCCCCATGCCCCAACCACAGCCAGGACCAACACCTGGAGAGCACCTGCCTGTGGGAGCTGCTCTGTCTGTGCATCCCTCAGGGAAGCCTGAGATGCATTTTCCATCTCACCCAGGAACAACTTCTCTAACACACACCCTGGGCTGTAGCTTCAAAACTCAGCCACTAACAGGAGTGACTGGATACCTCGGATCCAGGCCCTTCCCCAGCTCAAATGTACTCACCTTAAACCACACGTTGCTGCCTTTATTCAGCCCAAGTATTCACCATCTTCTTTCTATTCAAATAATACTTTAAACATGTTTGTACAAGAGTCAGCTTGTCTTAATATATTCACTAGCATCTCAGCAAGACCCCAGGAGCTATCAAGTCATCACTCAAACAGCAGCAGTCCTGCCAGATATCCACAAAGCAGCCTTTTCCATCATTCCAGGAAATAGTCCCTCAGCTGTCTCCAGCAATCCTATTGTGAATAGATGTCTTTTGCCACTTTCCCAGATCATCCACAGATGCAGGAGGTTTCAAACCCAGAGAGGATAGTACAGGAAAACCAAGATTTAGAGACTTGATGGAGCCAAAGAAATTGCCCAGCCATGTAGCCCTCTGTCTTCAGCTGAGGTGGAATGAGCTCCAAGACCTACCAATGATCCTTGGGGCATGAGGCAGAGAAGAAGTAGGTCTTCTGACTTTCTTCTGGCCTTGAACAGTCTTTACATGCATAATTGGTACAACTGAAATGTTGCTTGGCTTGACAAGGGGTCTCAGGGTCCAGCCCATGGTGAGGTTTGGAGACAGTGGCAAAGACTGCAAAAGGTTTTGAGCATTCACCTCCTTTCCATTTGCTTCGAGCCCAGCTGTCCCTTTGCAGTGAGTGGGTAAGTGATACATCATGGAGCAATTGCCATGGAAAACACCTTCCAGCACATCAGCTCTTTGTTTTCTGAGGCTGGGTTTTATCTTCCTGTTTTGTTTGCTCTTTGCACTGGTAGCCACCTGTGTGTAAGCTCTCCTGGTTTTGCATATTGCTCTAAGCAACCAGCTCATTGCTGAGCTTTGTGTTTCCAGCTTCACTGTCTCTTTCATCTTTGCTTGCTAAAAAAAAAAAAGGAACAAATACCTGCATGGCTGTGGTTTTGTTTTATTCTTTGAGCTTCTCTGGTGGGAAGGTCAAAAGGAGGAAGAACTTGCTCTGTACCTTGGCTTTCTCACCAGCCTGGCATTTGTTTTCACATCAGAAAAGCTTTGTAGATAAAGCTTGTCCCCACCAAGTGCCAAAGCCTCACCCACCTCTTGAGGCATCCTGCTTGCCCACAATCCCTTGATTGCTCCTTTTAGGAGAGGCAGGAAAATAACCATAGGGTGATACTGCTCACCTTCACCACCATCCTCCTGGACCTGCAAGGCATCCTCACCCTTGGTCAGGGAGTTAAACCAGAGAGAGACTCCTCCAGAGCCCTCAGCTGGTTGTATAAACTCTTTGAACTCTTGGATCCTTCCCCTTGACCTTTCTGGGCTTTCCTGCCCTGGCAAAGGAAAGTCCAGATGTGGGTCTAGTTCAACCAGAGGTGAACCCCAGATGCTGAGGGCAGGAGTCACCAGGCAGTGACTCCTGGTGTCAGACTGTCTATTTTGCAGCCACCACAGACAAAGCAGGACCTGCCCTTAGTGGACATGTCCTCTCCATCCTTTCTCCTCACTGTTTCCTGGTTGCCCTGGGTACATTCAACCAACTTCCCACCAAACCCCCCTCTGGGGTTTGCAGTGATAACAGTGTCAGCCAGTGGAAATCTTTTCCTTGACTTACCTCCTCCCAGCAAGAGACTTTCCCATCTGTTTGCCCACCAGTTTCTCCCCATCAGCAAGAGGTCCTGGCAGGGAGCCCCTTCTCCACTATTTGCCCTGTTGCTTTTTTGGAGGGGAGGTGAACCCACTAGGGAAATTAGTTGGAGGAAAAAAAGAATAATTCCATTGAAGACTTAAACACAAAGACTTCACTTTTGGCTCAGGAAGCCTCTGAGCTCTGAATTGCAGACTGACAGAGTATGGTGGGCAAGTGTTGCTCCAAACTGCCCCTTCCCTTATGCTCCTCCTTAGGCATGGGCTCTTATCCCTGCTGCCAGAAGACAGGACACAAGGTCTCCTGGACTTTGCCTCTGCTCTGCTGTGTCTGCTCCCATGTGCAGGGCCAGGTCTCTGTTCCCTCAGGTGCATTACAAGAGGTTCACTGAAGCCTTCCCTCCCTTTTTACTTTTCCCTTCTGCTTATTTAGTCAGAGGTTGAAATTTTGCCTTTGGTATCGTTCAGTATTTGTGTCTGTATTGTGACTGATGTTCTCTCTTGGTTTTGCATCAGGCACCTCTTTTCCCTCTGCTTGTTGTTTAGCATTAGAAACAGGAGGAGAATCAATTTCTAAGTCACATTCTCTAGCTTTGATGTGAATGGGAAGTTTTCCAGTCCCCAAGGTGAAAGGAAAACTGTATTATGTTACAAACCCCCCTCTTTCTCCTGAAGGAGACTTCTGAGCAAGTGGAGACTTAGTTGAAGCAAAGGTTTATAAATTCTCTGAATAGAAATTGCTTCTCATTTCTTTTTATCACAGTTTCACTCTTGTTTTAGCTCTGATTTCACAGCTGTCCAAGTTGTAAGAAGATACGGGGGGGAAAAAACCAAGGCTAAGGAGCCCTGTGCTGTGTATTAGTAAGAGCAAGAGAAAAAGATGTAGAAAATCTTACAGAAACTTAAAAATGCATTATATACTCCCAATTAATTAGGAAATGAACTAAACATTGCCTATCTTCTTCTGGTTTCCAAGTCTGTAGGGTTGTTTCCTCCCCCAGCTGCAGCCTCCTGTGTGCCAGTCAGCTCGAGGGGTGTAGGGAATAGTTTGGCAGCTGCTTTGGCCAAGTGACCTCTTCAGAGCTCTTAGTGGGGTGTGTGACTGTGTCTCTGGCCATTGTTTCCTTCTCCTTTTGTTTAGCATCTCTTGGCTTTATGTTGGTAAAAGCACTGGGTGAGGGATGCTGCAAGAGAAGGCTTCAGAGGGCTTGAATGCAAGAGAGAGAGGGGACCAGGAGGCTGAAAGGTCATGGAAATGGCAAGACAGCTCTACCCACATTGCCTGAGCATTGAAAGGTTGAAAAAAAACCCAGAAAAATGACAGAGGATTTGACAAAACAGAGCCTGTAGTGCCTTTCCCTTTACAATAACATCATGAGAGTTTTAAGGAGTTCTAATATAAATGAAGAACTGTGCTTTTCACTTATTACTTGCAGTACTTCATTATTAAAAAAGAGAGCTGGACTAAGAGAGCACAGCTGTTCTGTTTGTTCACTGCAGTTATTATTTGAGAGCAGTGTCCACATATAAAAATAAAGATCTTTTACTTAAAATATAAAGATCCATTGTAAAGATGCAAAGCAAGTCTAGTTGCTGGCTTGATCAAGCATTACTTGCACAGAAAAAAAACCCTTCCTCTTAACATCTATGATCCTACCTTGTTAACTCATAACCCACCCAGTTAAGGGTTGAACACTGAGTGTGAAGCAGCTCAGTTTTATCCAGTACAGCATCTGGATTTCTTTCTGCCATACTGCTTTCCAAACTGGAGTGTAAAAATTTAATCACTGGAGGGTTTTTGGTCTGGGCAGAGACTCTGGAGTCTAGTCACACACCAGCTCCATGGGATCATAGCAAGCACCCAGCAAGGCCAATGGTCCAAATGGTAACACTGGTCCATTCCAGATGTTTAGGGAGGTCAATCAGAGCAGGACCACCATGGACAGACACTTCTCTCCTGCCTCCAGTGATTTGCAATTAACTTCTTGATCCATAGATTATGTGTTTGTTTTTAATAGCGTGTAGGGGAGTTTTTACCATTAACCTGCCCAATTGCTTCTGGAGCTTGGGCAACTTTTTCTGACCTCACAGGAGGGATGTGCCCTCCCCAGACCTGCCTTCTCTACTCCTCAGTAAGGCTGATCAATCTTACCACCTCATGGGGGGCTCTGGGTCTGCCTCTAAAGCCCATTGCACTGTAGGTCCTCATGCAGGAGAGCACAGCTGCATTGCTGATGGTGCAGGGGCTGAGAACCAAAGGCAGCCCCACCAGGGTGCAGTGATGAGAGGCTCAGCCTGTGCCTCTGTGGGAGCAAATTGGCATCCCCTTAATCACGGACCCAGCATAGCCCCTGATGTCACTTATGTATCATAGAATTGTTTGGGTTGGAAGGGACCATAAAGACCACCTAGTTCCAACCCCCCTGCATGACCAGGGACACCTCCCACCAGACCAGGTTGCTCCAAGCCCCATCCAACCTGCCCTTCAACACTGCCAGGGATGGGGCAACCACAGCTTCCCTGGGCAGCCTGGGCCAGGGTCTCACCACCCTCACAGTGAAGAATTTTCTCATTGCACGTTGTTCTTGTGGTTGGCAAATGCAGGGTAAGCAGGTAAGACCCAGGGTCACAGAGAGAAAGGATGCAAGGAGGGATCAGTGGAGGTCTGAGGACAATGGAGAGTCTTAAAATGACATTAAAAGACATTTTCACTGTGGTCTTGGTCACGATGAAGGCAGAAAAACCCCCTAAATATTCCTGCTCTGTAGTTGGGAATAGCTAGATAATATAATCACAGCCTAGATGGTGAAATGCTTTCCATTCCAACAGAAACCCCTGAGGGGGGATTGAGCAGCAGCTAATAATTCCTGACGTGGCTGCCTCTAGGTAACTGCACCCAAGAGTTTTAAAAGAGCTGCCTGAGGAGGTGTCTGGAACGTTACTGATGTTTGGGGTTTGGGGTGCTTTGGTTTTTTTCAGTTGGGTTTGGGTGGTTCTGAAAGATGAGAGTCGGGCTGTCTTCTTCAAAAGGTAAAATGGGATATCCTAGGAAAGTGTAAGGGTGTCAGTCTGGCACCAGTCCCAGGCAAAATAAAGCAGAATCTCACACAGGACGCAATAAATTAAAGGAAGATAATTAAGAGAGGAAGGAAATGAAAGGAGGGTAGTGAAACTAAAGCCAAGTAGTAATACTGTCAAGTGGGGGTTTTTTTTGGTAACTTTTGATACCAACTTTTGAAGGATTGTAAAAGGCTTGATCTCACAGGCTTTGCCAAAAAGTGCCAGAGAGTGGTGCTTCAAGTTAGCTCTGGTTGTAGCTTGAATGGGACTTAAAATGGGACACACTGAGTGCGGGAGACAATGAACAGCTTTCAAACTAGCTAATTAATGGGAGTCAAAGGGTAATTGTATCGTGGTAATAAATGTAGTAGCCGTGTTTCCACTGGGGTTGGGCAGAAATAATTTCTGTGCTATTTAACATCTGAATTAACGACCCAAATTAAAGGTAGGTTTGCTGCTGATGAAACCTTTTGGGTGACCCAAAGAGTGGGGAAGTCGTAAATGATGATGGAAGGGACTCTGTAATGCAAAAAAAAAATAATTGGATTATTCTGTTGCCACATCATGGGGGTGCATTTGAAGGTGGCCAAGTATCCAGGTGGACCACAGAGATCCATGGGCCTGAACGTTGGGAATTTGGGGGTGTGGTGGGAACCATGTGAATTTAGGTTCTTACTGCTGTTGGTGACCAGAAGACCTATGTGACCATGGTGTGCAGAAGTGGTTTGGAAACATAAAGTAGGAATGGGATGACTGTGCTTCCCATGAGCTCAGTCCTCCTGAAACCAGCCCTGGAGGATGCTCTGCAGCTCAGGGAGCCACAGCTTGTGGGAAGCATTGACAACTGGGAAGGGCTACCAGGGGCATGGGATGATTCATGGGAAGGGCATGGGTCTTGCAGTCAGAGACTGCAGGATTTCAACTTCCAGTGGACAAACAGGGCATTTCAGAGGGAATTTCTGAGGTGTTTCAGAGTTGTTCCTAAATTGAGGGAACGGGAATGGCCCCTTCATCTCAAGGTGAGTAACAGAGCTGGGGAAGGGTGTGGAGCACCAGTCTTAGGAGGGGCAGCTGAGGGAACTGGGGGTGTTTCATCTGGAGAAATGGAGGCTGAGGGGAGACCTTCACACTGTTTACAGATCTCTGAAAGGAGGTTGGAGTGAGGGTGAGTTGGTCTCTTCTCCCAAGGAACAAGCAACAGGACAAGAGGAAACGGCCCCAAGTTGTGCCAGGGGAGGTTTAGATTGGATATGAGGAACCATTTCTTCCCCAAAAGGGCTGTCAGGCCCTGACCCAGGCTGCCCAGGGCAGAGGGGGAGTCCCCATCCCTGGAGAGGTTTCAAAGCCCTGTAGATGTGGTGCTGAGGGACATGGGTTAGTGGTGGCCTTGGCAGGGCTGGGTGAAGGGTTGGACTTGGTGATCTTAAAGGTCTTCTCCAATGAAAACGATTCTATTATTCTGTTTTTATTCTTGTGCAAATTGGAATTTGACTTTCTGGACCTCCTGGGTCAAGGGGAAATCCAAAACCACGTCCAGAAGTCTGCACCTTAGCAAAGAAATCCAGCCAGCTGCTTCAGAGGCCAGGGCATATCACAGATGGCATTTCTTGTTGGCAAACTGGACTGCTCCAAGCTCCAGAGTAGTTTCTCCATGTTGAATCTTCATTGTACTTCACTGTGTGATGCAGAGAGACTTTTATGTCTCTTTTTGACTACTATAGCTTGTGTCCACCAGTGTGTCCCACAAACAGACCCTCATC
This sequence comes from Apus apus, assembly GCF_020740795.1. Lineage (NCBI taxonomy): Eukaryota > Metazoa > Chordata > Aves > Apodiformes > Apodidae > Apus > Apus apus. The sequence continues at coordinate 112,985,989 of NC_067285.1, read as the reverse complement.
TTTGCACATTTGTAATCAATTCTACAGTGCTGACCTTTCCTGGTCACTCTGTTCCTCTGAGGCAGTTCAGGTGGAGCAAATCACCAGCAAACTTAAGAAGGACTCCTTTTCAGACTCATCCATGGACTTGATGACCAGGAGCCAGCAATGTGCCCTTGTGGCCAAGAAGGCCAATGGATCCTGGGGTGCATTAGAAAGGGGGTGGTTAGTAGGTCAAGAGAGGTTCTCCTCCCCCTCTGTTCTGCCTTGGTGAGGCCACATCTGGAATATTGTGTCCAGTTCTGGGCCCCTCAGTTCAGGAAGGACAGGGAACTGCTGGAAAGAGTCCAGGGCAGAGCCACAGAGATGATTAAGGGAGTGGAACATCTCCCTGATGAGGAAAGGCTGAGGGAGCTGGGTCTCTTGAGGTTGGAGAAGAGGAGACTGAGGGGTGACCTCATCAGTGTTTACAAATATGCAAAGGGTGAGTGTCAGGAGGACAGAGCCAGGCTTTGTTCAGGGATGTCCAGTGATAGCACAAGGGCCAATGGGTGCAAACTGGAACATAGGAGGTTCAGTGTGAATATCAGGAAGAATTTCTTTCCTGTGAGAGTGACAGAGCCCTGGGACAGGCTGCCCAGAGAGGCTGTGGAGTCTCCTTCTCTGGAGACATTCAAACCCACCTGGACACGTTCCTGTGTGATGTGCTCTGGGTGACCCTGCTCTGGCAGGGGGGTTGGACTGGGTGACCTTTCCAGGTCCCTTCCAACCCCTAGGATTCTGTGATCCCTTTGAGCCTGCAGCCAAGCTTCCTTATCCTTTACTTTTTCTCATCTCATTTTTACCTTGGGAGGAGCTGTAGCTCCAGTCTCTTCATGGGCAAATCCTTTGGGACAGGAAGAGTTCAGGGAACCCCTTGACAGGACTTTGGCTCTTTGCCTTGTTCTCCAGGACCTCCTGCCTACAACCTTGTCCCTCAGTGATGAGATCATCATGAAACCTTGTCCAAATCTGTACAAATAAGATCTGAAAGGAACAAGTGTATCTCCAGAGCCCAGTGGGAGCTGTAACACAAAAGAGTGATCTTTCCTGGTTTTATCCTCTTCCTGATTATATTTTCTAAACATTTTTTAAATTTTCTTTTAAGATGACGTTTCTCATGAATGAAAATTAACCTTTTGACTGATGTGTGGGACAGGATCAGGAAACAAGCTGCTTACATGTTCCTTGCTTCTTGCCTTAAATCAATAAAATCATAATTGTTGAGGCTGGGCAAGACTATTAGATTAAGAAGACCTAAACTCCTGTACAGAACAGCCCTCTTCATTTCACCCTGTCAGCCTGTAAGGAGACTTATGGCTTCTGTTTGTCCAGAGCATCTCTTGCAGAAAGACATTTAACTTCAAACTCAAGAACCAAAGCAAGATTGGATTCTGTTACCCTTGGACAACTTCTCTTCCGCTGTAAAAAGTTGAGACTTCACTTCCCATTCCACTTTGTCTGGCTTTAGCTTCTGCAAAGGGAAGAGCAAAGTGACCCACGGAGCAGCAGAAAATGCCCCTTCTGTTCAAGTCCCTGCACTAGTGACAGTGCCCTATGTCATTGTGACTTGTGCCATTGTGCCCTGCACTGCTGGTCCTCACCACCCTCACTGGAGAAGAAATGAACAACCATTCAACCACAGAGGGCTTTGCTTTGGAGGGACCTTAAAGATCATCTAGTTCCAACCCCCTGCATGGGCAGGGACACCTCCCACCAGCCCAGGTTGCCCCAAGCCCCATCCAACCTGCCCTTCAACACTGCCAGGGATGGGGCAGCCACAGCTTCCCTGGGCAACCTGGGCCAGGGTCTCACCACCCTCATGGTGAAGAATTTCTTCTAAACCTTTAATCTAAACTTCCTTTCTTCCAGCTTAAAACTATTCTACTCATCCTCTCCCTCCCTGCCCTTGTCCCAAGCCCCTCCCCAGCTTTCCTGGAGCCCCTTCAGGCACTGGAAGCTGCTCTCAGGTCTCCCTGGAGCCTTCTCTTCTCCAGGCTGAACACCCCAACTCTCCCAGCCTGGCTCCAGAGCAGAGCTGCTCCAGCCCTCCCATCATCTCCGTGGTCTCCTCTGGACTCGCTCCAACAGCTCCATGTCCTTCTTGTGTTGGGGGCTCCAGAACTGGCCCCAGCCCTGCAGGGGGGTCTGACCAAAGCAGAGCAAAGGGGCAGAATCCCTTCCCTCATCCTGTTGACCACGCTTCTTTTGATGCAGCCCGGGATGTGGTTGGCTTTGTGGGCTGTGAGCAGACGTGGATGGTTCACCTGCAGTTTTAAGCCACCCAGAACCCCAATCCCTTTTCCACAGGGCTGCTCTCTCTCCACTCATTTTTCAGCCTGTGTCCATATTGGGGATTGTCCCAAGTGATAGACTCTTGTGAAGGCCATTAGCACAAAACAACATCATTAGCATCCTTAACAGAGGAAACTTCTTTGCAAGGAAGCCTAATCTCAGCTTCTTCCACTGGAGGAACTTGTCTCCTGGAGCTCTCAGTTAAACAAAGCTGGGAGTACCAGGAAACAGAATTTCAGAGACAGCATTAAATTCACCCTAATAATTGGACTAATTAACAAGCAGGGGAGCCTGTCTCCTCTGGGAGGTTTCCTCAACCCTCTGGTTATTCCTGATGGCGTTTGTGATTTTTCCATCTGAGATGGCCCCAGAATTAGGGGGTGGAGATGGTCTCTCCTAGATACAGCATGGCTCCTGCTGTGCTGCAGAGGAGGTGGGATAAGAACTGCACCAGAGGCTGCGTCCTCCAAGCACAGTGTGAGTCATGACAGGCATTAGTGTCTCACAAGGAGAGCTTTGCCCCACACAACAGGTGGCCAAGCTCATGAGGGCCATGAGGCAGGTTGTGAAGGGGTGGGGAGGTACAAGAGGAAGTTTTTTGGTGGGTTGCTGTTGAACAACAAGCTGCCCACGGCTCTTGGATGCCAGGAAGAGGAGGTGCAACTGCCCTACAAGCAGGGGAAAGCCCCAGTCTGAAGGGACAGTACATGCAGTAAAGTGAAGTAGTTTCCCTTCCACTGAAGTTGCCTTTGCTCTCCTTTGGTCCTGTTACTGGGAAATCAGGGAACCAGCTCTTTTCTCCTAGGTGTTCCCTACCAGAGCTTGTAGACATCAGGTAGGAAAGGGCAAAACTTGATTGCGTCAAGAAACTTTGCTCCCACATCAGCACAAAAGCCAGCACCACAAAACCCCTGTTGGTTGGCCAAGCAAAGGTCTGGCACAGAGGCCACCACTTCAAGCTGAAGTTCAGTTCTGTGCATTCAAAGGGCTGGTGGGCACCAAACTCTAGAAAATCGCTTAACTCCACCAAAATCTAAGTTCCAGATTTACCCCAGATCAGATGAGGGTCACCAGGGCAGGTTGCTCCAGGTTATTTCAGATGGGGAATTTAAAACACCACCCAAAAGGCAGCAGAGCATGCACTGCCACGTTGTTGGATTGTGTAAAGCCAAGACAAAGTTGGGTGGTTTTGCCTTAAGAAAACGCTGTCACTCCTCTGACCCACTGTAGCTGAGTGTTCCTTGTATCACTGGGCAGTTCTACTTCATCTTCATGGATCAGGCCTCATCCAAAGCCCATCAGAGTCTGTGGAAGGACCTTGTGGCCAGTAGGTGTTAGACCTGGCCATGCTAACCTGCTAGGAGGTGACCAGAGCCCATGCTGGAAATGTTCACTTCTTTCTCCCACCCTCACCAGGGCAACACCTCCTTTTATTTGCCCATCAGAATGAGACATATAGTTTCACAAATAAATAGGAAAGGTAAGAAGATCATGACAAGAGCCTTCAAAGGGACAGAAGTGGGGGGAACTGGAACGTGATTATCGTTTGCAAGAAGATCAATTCACCATCAAACAGAAACACTGTTGGATTTCTAAAACTTGTGGAACATCTTTTGTGGTCCCTGCTTTCTGGGATGTGACAGCAGATTTTTTTTGTCATCAGTACCTGAAGGGGTTCTAGCAGCCTCTTCAGGATATTCCCAAGTAGGCACTGGCAGTGGCAGATCCAAATGTGCTTGACAAATTCTTCTTTATTCTGCTGCTTTGTCGTTTGTTTTTTCCTCCTAGGGATGAGTGGCTTCTTTTAATGATGCTTAATCAACCCACAGCACGAGAACATCCATTTAGCAAGAGGGAGGGATCAGGGAAACAGAGCTCAGCTGCAGAGTTCAGGTTGGAAGTTCAGCTCCAGCTGTGTCCCCAGTTCACCCCAGCACAGGGCAAGCCTGGTGGAAGAAGATGCATGTGACGTTTAGGCAACTTGGATGTCTTTGCCTGCAACATCTGCCCTGTGAACTCTCCCCAGGATGAGAGTCTTCCCCTTTTCAAGGCCTTCTCCAGTGCCCATGTTTCAAGCAGCCCCAGTGAACTCAGGGGCTGGGTTAGCACAGAGCTGTTCGCCCCAGCACTTACTGACTGTTGTCTCCTTGTCAAGGACAGTGTCTTCTCCACAATTTAATTGCATATTATCTAGTGAAACTTGGGAAGCTTAGTCTTCCTTGGGAAAGGGGGAAGCTCTTAAAACACAGCTTAGGTGAAGGTATTCAGTCAAACAGGAGCGTGGGTAGAACTGCTCAGTTGGGACTATGCTGCAAGGACTTAGCACCTGGGGACTGCAGCTGCTTCTCTTTTTCTCAGAAAAAAAATAATAGCATCATAGAATGAGTCCCACTGATCTAGGTTGGAAAAGACCTTCAAGATCATCTAGTTCCAACCCCCTGCATGGGCAGGGACACCTCCCACCAGCCCAGGCTGCTCCAAGCCCCATCCAACCTGCCCTTCAACACTGCCAGGGATGGGGCAGCCACAGCTTCCCTGGGCAACCTGGGCCAGGGTCTCACTATCCAGTGACAAATCTCTTGGCTATTGAGAAGATGCAGAACTTTTAGCTGAATTCAGACACCCTCCACACTTTGTGTTGTAACCTCAATGCACAATCAACTAACAGTCTTTGGGCAGCCTTAATTTGCAAACTGCCACAGATGGGACTTCATCCTTGGCTTTATTACCTTCTGCAGGTGACACTGGGAGAAGGTTACACCCTCCTGTGTGACAGACATCTGCAAACATTGTGAAGATCATTTTCATTGCAACTTTATCCCTTTGTCGTTGTTCTTTTCCTCTAGTAAGCACCTTTGGAATCGCATGATTAAATCTAATCATGAAATTAGGAAAACAGTTATCCTAATTAAAAATTGATGACGAATCTACATGTGGCCTTATGAGACCTTCTTTCATCTTGCCAGTGAAGGCTGGCATGAGAAGATGTCCAGACTGACATGTTCAGTCAGCAGTCTTGCTCAGAGAGAACATCTGTGTAGGTTAATACAACACAAGGAAGTTGGTTTTACTCTTGGGAGAAGGTAGGAGTTTAAGAAAGAGCTGAAAGCAGAGTGTCTTCACTCACAGCCCTGACCAGGCTGTCGTCAAAGTCTAGTCTTACTAAAAGGTGATGAAAGGGAGAGTTTGGGAACCACAAATGTTTTCCTGTCATTCACTGCTTCTCCAAACCACAAGGAGAGATTGTTTCTTTACTCCAAAGTCGGGCGCGTGTCTCCTGAGCTCCCTGCCAGTCGTTTGCCTTGTGGCTCTTGTGTCCTTCCTGCTGGTGTTTTTCAAGGCTGGATAAACAGCTGCTTAAATGTATCTACTGTGGGAAAATCACCTGTGCAATCCTAGTCTTTCAGCACGAGTCTTGTCTTGGCCTTTTCACAGCATTGGTGAAGTTGGCTCTCAATGTTGACCTGGTTGTCCTGTCCAGGGACACAGGTCGATCCCATGTTGAGGAGGACATGGTAAGCTGCTCTTCCAAACTTAACAAGTTGATCTAGTTGCAGATGTCCCTGCTCACTGCAGGGGGGTTGGACTAGATGAGCTTTAAAGGCCTCCTCCAACCCACTCCTGTTCTGCTTCCCCATTACTTTTTCTCAGCTCTCACCCCACTGGGCTCACACCGTGTGTCTGCTGGTGAAGTCCAGCTGACCATGAATTCTCTCACTGGGAGCAGCATGAGGACAAAGCTGTCGGGTCTGTTTTGCTATGATTCAGTGTCCATTTGTTGTTGTAGGCCACCTCAAGTTCAGTCTGCAGTTTCACAGCAAACTGTCCTGTGAAATAATTGCCAGCAGAGTGAAGACGTTGACAAATGCCAGGACAGTGACAGGGCAGCAGCTCTACAGCTGGAGATTTTCTGGGTGTTTCATGTGGTTCACAGACAATGCACACTACAAAACTGAAAATACTTTCTAGGAAAATGTCTCTGTTGACAATTCACAAGAAAGAAATGGTTTGTGTGGCTCAGTGTACTCAGCACGTCCCAGTTCTTGTGGGCCAAGGCAAGTCCAGTTTGTGTGCATCGTGCTCCTCTCTCACTTCTAGCCTTGACCCTGTCTTGCCACCACATCAGCCAAGGTGAAATGTCATGTGGGTGATCCTGAGAGCTGCACAACCACCCTGTGTCACGGGACACCCATGGGAGACTCCCCATGGGTCAAGTGCTGGATGGCTCCAGGCTACTGTGTAACCACACAGAGGGACATGGGTACCAAACCGTGCCATGGTGACACCACTTCTTCCAAAGCAACGACTGGAAGGTGGGTGCAAGTGATGTCCAGGCTATAACCCACCCTGAAATCCCTCCATGGAGTCTGGCTCCTGGCTCAAAAGCCAAACTTGCCCAAAGTGTCATGCACAGGCCCAGGGTTTCCATGCAGGTCTTGTTCCTGTTTCCTAGATAAGGACAATTCAAGAGCTGTAGCACTGCAACAGAGTTTAGAACTAACTTTCAGAGAGGCTGTAGCTTGCAACTCTGTCTTTAAAAACAAATTTTTACAGCTCAACATTCTTGATTTCCAGGAACTCATGAATAGAGAAGATACATTGTTCTTGGTAACTAAATAATATAATGAAAACCAGTATGAATCCTGCAAAAAATATTCCTGCCTACCTAGTTTAATCATGTAACAATGGCTATTATTAACTTGTCTTCTGCTGTTGCCATTTGAGATTATGGCCCTGGATGCATTGGTAGCTATGAAATGATTCAGTTATTTCAAATAATTGCATTGCTCCCAAGTGCCTGAGAGCCCATCCTTCCCTAAGGTCCCTGAATCCACCCATCCCAGGGCAGTATGGAGAAACTGAAGAAGGAAATGAGGAGTTCAGGGGACAACAGAAAGATTAACTCCTGTCCTTGTCACGTGGGTTAGTGTCTCATGGCTGAGTTCTTCTTTAACTACACAAGAGATCCAGTGGAAGATCTTCCTATGATTGACAGTAACATTGCCCCGTGTGGCTTCTCAACTGTCTATAAAAGGTTTGAGCTCCTGAACATCACAGTCACCCCTGCTTGTCTGCCAGGAATGTTTTATTTCTGAAACCTACAAGTTTCAGCCAACTTTGGCCCCCCTGCCCCCAGGCTGTGTCCCACAAGTCCTCGACTGCAGAGGGCAGAAAGTGAGTCCTTGTCTGTTCTCAACCTCAGATATTGATCTCATGCTCCCAGATTTCATCTCAAAAATGTGCCATGTTGAGCAGACAGCACTCCCTCCTCATGTGCCTGGGTTCCCCTCCACACACAGCTTACTGGAACAGGCCTTATTTCCTTAGGAAATTGCCTTCTAGGAAAAAAAAAAATATATATATATCTACCCATTTATCTCCTTTCTTGGTAATAAAAAACACAAACAATGTATTGTTTCCCCAGCCACAGATCTGAGCTGAAAGAGACACATCTACGGTCTCTGTGATTCAGAATCTATTGGAGGCCCCAAAATCAAAAAGAATAATGAATGTAAAGCTTGTCTTGCTTCTGGATGAAATCACTGCAGGGCCAACTTCAGCCTCAGCAGAATGTGTTTCATGAAGGCAAAGTCTCTGCAGAGACCAGGACTGGACTAGAGCTGGGATTCACCTGTGTCTGCAGAGTGACTGCTGAGGGTACCAGCTGTGCCTCCACCAAACCCTTCTGGTGTTCATCCTCTGCACAACAGGAACAAATGACTGTGGTTTCTAGGCATCTCCAGCAGGAAACTGTGGTGTTTGTTGTGTTAAAGCTGGAAAAGAGGAAACACTGGGCTGCACCTTGAATGTTGTCTTCAGTTTTGGGCCCCTCAGGACAAGAAGGACATGGAGGGGCTGGAGTGTGTCCAGAGAAGGGCAAGGGAGCTGGGGAAGGGGCTGGAGCACCAGTCTGAGCAGGAGCAGCTGAGGGAGCTGGGGGTGTCCAGCCTGGAGCAAAGGAGGCTGAGGGGAGACCTGCTGGCTCTGCAGCTGCCTGAGAGGAGGTTGGAGCCAGGGGGGTCGGGCTCTGCTCCCCAGGAACAAGGGATGGGACAAGAGGAAATGGCCTCAAGTTGTGCCAGGGGAGGTTGAGGTTGGATCTTGGGAACAATTTCATCACTGAAAATGTTGTCAGGCCCTGGCCCAGGCTGCCCAGGCTAGTGATGGAGTCCCCATCCCTGGAAGGATTTCAAAGCCAGGTAGATGTGGTGCTGAGGAACACTCCCTGTCTAGTATAACTTTTCAACCCATTGGCTCATTCCAACCAAACCAGACAGAGTCACAAAACTACAGATTCCCTTCAAGTCTCATGAAAACAGACAACTGAGCAGAGGTGAGAGACCTCAGAACATCCTCCCTCCCTCAACAATTCTCATGTCCACCTGGACAGTACACCTCCCACCCCTCCCAAACAAGTAGGAAAGCTGACATCTCTGTTCAGCTGCTGCCACAACAGTTCGGTTTTTAATCTAGTTTCATGTGAGGAAGTGGGATTAAGGTGCCAGACTCTGCTTTGGGAGTAGCTGCTCACACAAGGGCAGCTCAAGCACTCAATTACTGAGACGTGTGTGATGGTGTCACCTCACCTTCTTGAGACACTACATGTCCAAAGAGGCTCTTTGATGAAAGATGCTTCATCTTTCACACTAAAAACACCTCTGTGAGGTTACTGGTGTTACCATCAAAAATTGCAAGCCAGGTCCCAATTAGTGGTTGTAAATGAGACCAGCCAGAGGAAATCCCTCTTCATGGGTGACCTGATTGGAATCCAGTCACACCCCTACAGAAGCTGGCACCAGTTGTGATGTATAGGATGACCCAGCTGTCAGGGACAACATGTTTGAGAGCTGAGGTAATTTCCATGCTGGGTGGAAACTATTTGCACAGTGGAATTCTTACATTTCATTAATTAGGAGTTATTTTGCAAAGCAAATGTGCTGCAGGAAATCCCCTCTCTGTGGGGTAGAGATGACAGGGATCAGTCCCTGCAGCAACTTGCCCCAAAATGGAGTCACCAGCAGAAAACACTGAGCAGCTCCCCCTTCTCTCCCAGGGTCACTTCAGCAGCTACACAAAGGGGACAATTATACTATCCCCTCATTTCAGAGGTTTTTGCAAGCCCCAAAATACTACAAAATAATATATATCTATATATGTGTGTGTATATATATATATATACACACATGGAGCTTGCTCTGCAAGAGAAGCCATCTTCACAGCACAATTGGAATGATGGGCTGTAAGACCAACAGGTTCACACCAAAGAAGAAGAACATAAAGAAATACCAAAAAAACTTTGAGAGGAGGGACCCCTAAGATCTAAAACTGAGCAGATCAAAACGATGAGGCAGAATAAAATACAGTCCCTAGAAACACAGAATACTAGAACCATGGAATCATAGAGTGGTTTGGGTTGGAATGGACCTTAAAGATCACCAGGTTCCAACCCCCTGCATAGGCAGGGACACCTCCCACCAGCCCAGGTTGCTCCAAGCCCCATCCAACCTGCCCTTCAACACTGCCAGGGATGGGGCAGCCACAGCTTCCCTGGGCAACCTGGGCCAGTGCCTTCCTACCCTCAAGGTGAATAATTTCTTCCTGATGTCTCGCCTAAATCTCCCCTCTTTCAGTTTAAAACCATTACCCCTTGTCCCATCCCTCCCTGCCCTTGTCCCAAGTCCCTCCCCAGCTTTCCTGGAGCCCCTTCAGGCACTGGAAGGTGCTCTAAGGTCTCCCTGGAGCCTTCTCTTCTCCAGGCTGAACACCCCAACTCTCCCAGCCTGTCTCCAGAGCAGAGCTGCTCCAGCCCTTGGCTCATCTCCATGGCCCTTTTCTGGACCCTCTCCAACAGGTCCATCTCTTTCCTATGCTGAGGGTCCCAGAACTGTACACAGTGCTCCAGGAGGGGTCTCACCAGAGCAGAGGGGCAGAATCCCCTCCCTGGCCCTGCTGGCCACACTTCGTTTGATGCAGCCCCGGACACCATTGCCCCTCTGAGCTCCAGCACACACTGGAGCTCATGGAGCTTCTCATCTCCTCCCACCCCCAAGTCCTTTTCCTGGAGACTGCTCTCTAGCCCTTGGGCAAATATACTTGTAGGGCTTGCTGGTTTTTGACAAGGTATCTTTTGTGGTTCCACGTACTGGACACCTGGAAGAGGACAGAAGGTCACACTCTTGCTGCTCTGCAGGAGTAAGAGGATGAGGAGTGATAGTTTTAAGCTGAGAGAGGAGATTTAGGTGAGACATGAGGAGGAAATCTTTAGTGTGAGGGAGGTGAGGCCCTGGCACAGGTTGCCCAGAGAAACTGTGGCTGCCCCATCCCTGGCAGTGTTGAAGGGCAGGTTGGATGGGGCTTGGAGCAACCTGGGCTGGTGGGAGGTGTCCCTGCCCATGCAGGGAGGTTGGAACTGGATGATCTTGAAGGTCCCTTCCAACCCAAACCAGTCTGGGATTCTATGAACCAAGTTTCCCCATCAGGCTGCTCAGCATCACCTGTGCAACCTCCATCCCACCCAGGTCCTTTGTTCCACCCCAGCACCAGCTGTGTTCTCCAACCCCAAGAAGATGCTGGAAATCAGCAGTTAATTGCCCCTGTTGCACCAACAGACCACCAAGCTGAACATCTCCAGCTGCTTCTCATTGGCCCAACTCCTTGCCTGGAGGAGAAATACTGCTGGGTACCCTAATTATTTAGCTCTCCAGGTGGGTCAAGCCTGGGTTGTTGGCCTACTGGACCCAATCAGCTGAGGAGCTTTCCCCACTGCAAAGTGTAAATGAGTTTATAGGAAATAGCTGAGGATAAAGGCTAGGGTGGGTGGGGAGGTTTTCTTCCTCCCCACCTTCATTATAGGACCTGGACCCCTTACTCTGTGTTTGCTTCTCTCTTCTTCAGTGGTAGAGAAAGAGGTGATTCTCCAGGGCTGGTCGTGGGGGGTGATGAATGGGGTAACCCCTCCAGGAGCCAGCAGGAAGGGAGGAGAGGGAGGAGGCTGTGCCCTCCATCCCCTGAGCCCTGGGAAGATGAGAAGTGAGTCAAAGGAGGTCCTGAGTTATGAAAATGAGCTCTCTGTCCAGCAAGGTAAGTTATAATTTCTGTGTTTTGCTGTTTTCTTGTCTTTTTTGGTGGTTGTTTTAAGCTCAGGGAGACCATGTAAGAGATGCAGTGAGTGGTTGGGCTTTGTGGGGGGCTGGTAAAGCAAGTGGAAAGTTGTTGAAGGGCTTGTTTAAAAGGCATCTGGTTTCTGATGGTTTGACTTTCTGGGCTGCATGGTTTTGGGGATGTTTCCTTAATAGATCTGGGTTGGTTTGGGTTTGGTTTTTTTCATCTGTTCTTCAGGAGCTCTGTTTGTTGTGGCTGTCCTGAGAAAAGCAATGCTCAGGGGTGGTGACTCTGGAGACCTGGCTGTCCAGGGAGGGGCAAAGCTGTGGGATGATGTGAAACAATGAGAGGGACACAGGAGAGGAATCAAATTGTTTCCCTTTGAATGCAAAAGCTGATGTAGGGCTGTGTGTCACTTGAAAGGTCTTCTAGTAATAAGTTGCTATTAAAAAAAACCAGCCTGTTACCCATCCCACAACTCACTTGTACTTTTAGCTAGTAAAAAAAGGAAAAAGCTCTTGGCAGAGAGACTCCACCACAGCCTGGGCAGTGGGGACACCAAGCTGACGAGAGGCTGTGTCTCTTCTCCCTGAAGCAATGGCACCTCTAATTGTGCTCTTCAGGAGAAAAGGCAGCTGCTGCCAATAGCTTCTGGGAAGGAATTTCCTTGCTGTTGTCCAGAGGAACAGCCAAGAAAGGTCCTTATGCCTCCTGTGGTAGCATGAGCTTGTGGACAGGGTGATGTATGAGATATTTGAGCTAATGCCGCAAGATTTTCCTCCCCAGGAGGAGCTGAGTAGGAGAGGAGGTAATGAGGGTGCTGGGGGACTTAGTTTAATTCCTCCTGAGACCCTGGGCTGGAAAGGAATGAAACAAACTGAGTGTGAAAGAAGCTGCAACTCCTTGTCAGCAGGGACAGGGGCAGAATCTGTGTACTGCTGCATGGAGCAACCTGGAACAGATGTCTCAGGGGACAGTGGGAGAGGTGTAGAAGCCATGGGGATGGACCCCAGGCAATAGTTATTCCTCCATCCACTGATGAGAGCAGTTTTTGGGCTGTGCCTGCTTCTTCTGGCTAAAGAGCTTCCTGCAATGGGAAGACCTCTCCTCTTGTCTAGGAGTGATTTATCTTCCTTTACTCATTGTTTCTTCTGGATACGTCTTGATAGAACAGGTTGTTCCTGAAGGGAAAGAATGAAGGATGTGAGGTTCCAGGTGGGAACTTGTGTAGAGGAGACATGAAGGGGATTGGATGTTTGGTCCTCTCTTTTTTTTTTTCCATCAAGGTATGAGTTTTGGGGTACAGCCGGGATGAGCTCAATGGGAAATGTCCCTGGGTTTGCAACTGGCTGTCTAGGAAAACACCCCCCAACCCCTGAGGCTGCTGATGTGGGGTGCTCTCCTGTCTGAAAGGGTATGTTGTATGTTCTGCTGTCTGGGAGAGGCTCAGGTGTGGTTTAACAAACAGGTAATTCAGTTATCAGCTGCACCCACCTGCCTGTCCCTCTTGCTCTGGAGTTCAGATACATCCTGCAAACCAGTCCCCTATTACTTGTTCCTGCTGCTTAGGCCTTGACTCAAGGGTAACTGCTGTGAAAAGGGTCCCCTCCATCCCAGGGCACCTCCATCTGTCCCTGGGTCCCTTGCTCTTCTTGGGGAGAGGCTGCAGAGGTGCCAAGTGTCCTCCTCCTCTTCCCAGGAGCTTCTCTCTGCATGGCCTGGGGAGAAAACATGGAACTGAACTTCCCCACAGTTCAATCTTCAAAGCAATAATCTAATTTGCTGAACAGTGTGAGATATGGAACTGACCCAGAATATTAAATTGCCTCTCTGGTCTGCAGTGAACAGGAGCTACAGCTCCAAAGCCAAAGGTCTCTGTTATCTCCTGTGGTGGATGCTCCCTCCTGACAAATGTCTCCTGGGATGGCACATGCTGTTCCTGCAGATCAAGCTGAGGGGTGGGAGTTGCATGTGAGCTCCAAAGGAGGCTCTGGGCAGCAGAGGACATGTTTCCCTTTTATAAGCCAGTTGGTCATGGCAGAGAAGCTCCCTTTGGGGAAGCAGGGCTTGGGAATGTTCTCATTAAGGGTGCCCAGCTGGGCTCTCCTTCCTGGAGAAGCCTTGATTCAAAGGTTGGCTTTTAACTCTGAACTTCACAGTTGTCTGCTATTTGGGGGTGACCTTACCTGCAACTCTAGTCTACCACAAGCTTTTTCCTTTAAAAAAAAGGTAGGAATTGAAGCCCAGACCTTAAAATAGCCCTTTTCCTCTCCATGAGATAAGGCTGGTGCATCATCTGCATTGTCTGCAAGTTCCACTCCTGTTCTAGTGGGAGTCACCATCCCCAAAACCCACACTCCAAGCCCACTATTATTTAACCCACTGACCCATCTTAACTGGGTTTGATGGGAGTAGATGGCTCAAAGGCATTTGGGTTTCACTGCATCAGTGACAACGTATTCCAAACATTTCTGTCATCATTATTTCTGGTAAAGTGGGAATCTTTAATCCCCACAGGCCTGTCAGCCAAGGAGGGAAGGTGGAGCTGGTTTTATTCTGTGTGTTTTCTTCTGGATTGCAGAGACAGGAAAGGATTTCCCCTGGTAGGACCCTGGGTGCTGGAAAGCCCCTTGTCTGCACTCCCATGCCATTGGGCTTTCAACCCTTCACCCCAGTGACCAACCCAAAATAAAACTCCCCAGTCAGATGGTGCCTCCACAGATTCAACAACTTCAGCCACCAGCCAAAAGCTTCCACTGCACACACATGCCTGTATGACCTGGCTAAAACCTTGTCTGGAGAAAGCTGCTCTGCCAAGCCCTTCCTCATCCCATAATCTACTGGTATTGATGTGGAACTGACCAAGTTTTGCTCCCCCAGCAGAGCACAGGGTCAGAAGCAGATGGAATATAATGCTCATGGTGTGACTTGAGGTGAGGGACACGCTGATGACCTCAACCATACCCTGTATATGCTAATGTAGGAGGCTGAGGGACAGGATGGGATGAACTTGGCCAAAAGCTTCTCCTGGTCTGGGTTAGGGGGCAGAATTGTGTAATACAGAGGACAGGCAGGGCTTCCATCAGATGGAAACAGTACCCGGGACTACTCTTATTCCTTATGTCTGCTTGGCATCCCTGGTGTTATCCCTTGGGCTGATCTGTGGGGTCTTGACATCAGCTTTGGAGAAACAGGGATGGGATGTTTTGCTTTATGGGATAAGGGCTAGAAACAAGTTATAGCTTCTGGTTTGGGATGGTGGTGGCCTGTCTGGGTAAAAGTGGAGAATGGTGTTCTGGTGGAAATCTCAGATAGATGGTTCTTGGGAAAAACAAGCCACATCCAACCGTTCATCATTAATAGGAGTGAGTTCACAGATAGTTTTTGTTCCTTTTTTTGTTATAAAGTGGGGTGTTCTCAAGGAGAGGACTGCCCTTTTGTGGAAGGAGGTTGCTGTGTTGTAGGTTGTTTCCCCTGGCACCTGCTGACCCCACCAACCTACTGAGGCACTCGGTGTTGTCACTCAGTGCTGTGTGGGTTCCTCCTTCGTGAGGAACCTCGGTGGGTGTGGGAGCCTCCAGCCACACACCTGCTGTGTAGACAAGAGGATGGAATGCTTTTGGGAATGGAATCTGCCATGTAAACACTACGGTAGAGCAGCTTGAAAGGTCTGCTGGAGCTCTGGAGGGAGCCTCTCATTCATATCCCCCCCCCCATAAGCCCTGGCAAGGGGCTGAGTCATTCTCATGTCTGGGGTTTTCTGATCCCTGTGTGGCTCTTTCTGAAAGTTCTGTGCAGTTGGAACTAATGGATGTGTGTTCCCAGAACAAAAAAAACAAAACAAAACTGACATCAGCTGTTCCCATCACTGGAATGAAGGCCAAAGCCTCCAGATGTCACGAGTTGGGTTTTCTATCTCCATTTGCCTATAGGAACCCTTCCTTAACAATTCCCAGCTAATGAATAGAACAGAATGCAGAAATCTGCACTGGGTTATAGAGAAATGAATGTGTTTTTAAAAATGTAATGTGTGTTGACATGGGTGTGTTGGGGCTTGTGGCTGAATCCATCTAGGCAAGGGGTATATTAGGAACACATGGGAGCTGTGAGCAGTGCCTGGAAGACCAACCTAAAATAGCCTGTAGGTATTTCATCTTAAACATCATCTCCCAGCATGTGCAGGACATCTTTGCTGCTGGTAACTCTCCTCCTGAGGGTGGTACTCGTGCTGTTGGGCTCTTGCTCCTGCACAATGTGTGTCCAAGCTGAAGGACTGGTCAGGACTCACTGCTCCTGCTGTGAGAACATCTTGGTTGCTGGCTTCCTCGTGCTAATCGAATCAAGCTCTGTGCCTAATTGAATTGAAACAAAGAGGGATCTGATATGTGGCATCTGTCAGCAACCTCAGGAGGAGGTAGGGATGTGATGTGTGTGGTGGGCAAGAGCATTTGAAGTATTTCCTAGAATGTCATATTTCGTGGGAAATGCCTTTAATTAGATTTGGATATTTCCACCCTTCCTCGCCAGGCTGGGAGTGGGTTGCTCAGCCTGGTACCAGTAAGAAATATCTCCTTTGTCAAGTTAATTCAATGAAAAAATAAAATTCACCTAGCCAGACCTTCCATGGGATCTTGTTGAAAACACAGTCGTAGTTCAACAACATAAGAAGGACCCAGAACTGCTCGAGCTTGTCCAGAGAAGGGTCACAAAGATGCTCAGAGGGCTGGAGCACCTCCCCTGTGAAGACAGGCTGAGGAAGTTGGGGTTGCTGAGCCTAGAGAAGAGGAGGCTCCATGGTGACCTTATAGCACCTTTCCAAAATCTGAAGGGGCCTACAGGAAAGCTGGGGTAGGGCTTTTTACACGGGTGTGTAGTGAGAGGACAAGGGGCAATGGTTTGAAGCTTAAAGAGGGGAGATTCAGGTTGGACTTCAGGAGGAAATTCTTTCCTGGAAGGGTGGTGAGACCCTGGCCCAGGTTGCCAAGGGAAGCTGTGGCTGCCCCATCCCTGGCAGTGTTGAAGGGCAGGTTGGATGGGGCTTGGAGCAGCCTGGGCTGGTGGGAGGTGTCCCTGCCCATGCAGGGGGTTGGAGCTGGATGATCTTGAAGGTCCCTTCCAACCCAAAGCAGTCTGGGATTCTATGATATATTTATAATGGGTAATGCAGAAATCCCCATGGCTTGAAGCACAGAGTTACTGCACCCGTTTTAAGAGGTTTTTTGGAGGTGGAGAGGGTGAGGGGTGATTTTCCTACCCAGTGTTGACCAAAACGAAAGCCAGTGACAAAAGAAGGCTGAAGACTGTGAAACTTTCATGTCCTGGCTGGTCAAGTCCTTCTGGTGAATGCCAGGTGAGGATCTCACTACTTCTGGCTGAACATGATGTGGATTCAACACCCTGCTGCCTGACAGCTGACTTGATTGCCTTCTGGGTTTTGTTGTAGGGCAGAAGGAAAACTGAGGCTTTATTTTTCCCTCAAAAGGTTTTTTGAGAAGCCCCAAGTAAATGGGTAGAGATGTCACAGCAAGAGCAATGCTGCTGATGTGCCTGAGGAGCTTCTTGTTCATGGATGGATGGATGAGAGACTCAAGAGCTGAGCAACCTGCAGCCCTCTTAGAGGGTGAACGTGTTGCTAGATGTGGTCTGTCTGTCCCACCAGCCTGTACTGAGGTGGAATGGGTGCTGGCTTTCCTGAGACATTAAATATGAGCTGGTGTGAACCTGATCTGAACTAGGAAGCTGCTGCAATGACACGTGGGAATGCTTAACTGGTTGTGGATGCTTCATGAAGCTGTTTCAAGTGTTGTTTCCCTAATGCCTGTGTGCTTGATGGCTCCTGAAGTGGGGCTGGGAGGTGCTGGTCTTCTGCTGAGGGTGGTAGAGCAAATACCTTGATCAATACATGCCCATTTCAATCACACAGCAAATATCCCCCCTGGGAGGGCACTGCTGGCAGCTCAGCTCTTCTAGACAGTGCAGAGTGAGAACCTGGTGTGATCAGAGCTTGGGAGTCTGCAAATGGGCTGATCTGCAAGGAGCTGCCTTGCTGCTGTTTGGGTCACCTGCACCAGCAGCTTATTTGCTTTTTCCTGCTCAAGTACAGGTGTGTGGTCAGCAGGACCAGGACAGGGAATGTCCCCCTGTGCTGGGCACTGGTGAAGCCCCACCTTGAATCCTTTGTTCATTTCTGGGCTCCTCATGACAAGAAGGACACGGAGGGGCTGGAGTGTGTCCAGAGAAGGGCAAGGGAGCTGGGGAAGGGGCTGGAGCACCAGTCTGAGCAGGAGCAGCTGAGGGAGCTGGGGGTGTCCAGCCTGGAGCAAAGGAGGCTGAGGGGAGACCTGCTGGCTCTGCAGCTGCCTGAGAGGAGGTTGGAGCCAGGGGGGTCGGGCTCTGCTCCCCAGGAACAAGGGATGGGACAAGAGGAACTGGCCTCAAGTTGTGCCAGGGGAGGTTTAGATTGGAGCTGGGGAACAATTTCTTCCCCAAAGGGCTGTCAGGCCCTGGCCCAGGCTGCCCAGGGCAGGGGTGGAGTCCCCATCCCTGGAGGGGTTTCCAAGCCCTGTAGATGTGGTGCTGAGGGACATGGGGCAGGGGTGGCCTTGGCAGGGCTGGGTTTTCCAACCAAAATGATTCCATGGCTTTCTAATGTTTACAGATCACACTAATGCTGTGCTAATGGCACAGGCTTTTTCCACTCTAAGTTACCCAAAGATAATGCAGGTAACTTCACTTCAGTGGCTGAGCAGTAAGAAGGCCTGGAACATGATAGCCCTGTTTGTCTTAATTTTTCCAGCAGTGTCTTCCAGCTTTAAAGCTCAGACTGCTCAGTGTTTGTGTTCACTTGTGCACCAGAACAATGCCTGAACTCATCTTTGTTTTTACTGAAATCCAGTTTGGATTGTTGGGAGCTCCTGTTTCTCCTCTTCTCCCTGTAAATGTTTTATGAAGTGAGTATAAAGTCAATAAACGCTTCCTGTTTAACGTCTGCCTCGCTGCCTTATGAAAGGTGCTTTGTAAAAACAGCAGACTTCTCACCCAGCACGTGGCTTATCTCTGGTTCCCTGCTAAGCATGATATCAAAACTCAGCTAAGAAAAAAAAAAATAATAAAAATCCCAGCTTCAAGAGAAAAATAAACTTGTCTTCCTCTTCACGTTGCTGCGCAGATCGTGCAGAAACGCAGCGCGTGGAAATGGTTCAGAAATTGGATTTTGGAGCCAGCTGAGCTTTGGATCCTAATGGGAAGGCTCAGGGGGAAAGCAGATCTGCACCAAATGTGGAGAGTGAGCACCCGGCTTGTTTGTTTCTTGCTGCTTTTCAGCATGAGAAATGAAATTTGAATGATTGCTGTGTAAACCGAGAGCAGTTGTTGAATCCGAGAGGGCTGGAGATGATGAGCTTCTCGGTTCTGTTTGCTCCGTTGCTGGTGTTGATTCCTGTTGATTGTGGCTGGAATCTTTAACGCTGTGGGGTATGGCAAGTGTTTCTGGTGGAGAAGGCAGGAAGAGCCCAGTCTGTGTGACTCTCTGCAGAGTCACAGTTGGTGTAGCCAGACTGGGCACAGGCCGGTGGGCAGCAACTGGTACCAGCAAGGGCTTCATGCTGCCTGCATCTGTCTGCACTTGGCTGAGACAGCCCAAGGCCAAAGGTGGTTGCAAATGCTTGATGTGATGTAGCTCTTGACCTTGGATTTGGTCTTGTGTGTGAGCTGTTGGCAAGTGTGCCCATCAGATTGGAGTTTGTCCTTCCTGCTCTTCTTGACCCCTTAGTTTTGAGGAGGGGGGAAGGAATAAATACACACACAAACACTTATTATTTTTGTTCTTCCCACATGTCTACAGTGCTGCTCTTTGGTTGAGGGGAATGGCCCCTGTGGGAAATGTTATTTAGACTCTTTTCTCTGCTCCATCAGACAAAATGTTACCTAAAGAGTGCAGCTTGAGCAAGGAAGATGCCTTGGTGAAGGAAAACAATGATGTTCTTTATCTTAATGGCTCTGTGTGTGTGTGTGTCTGTGTCCAAAGAAGACTAATTGTTCTCCAACTGGCTGGTCCTCTGGAATAAGTTTCCTGAGGGCCACCTCCTCAGCCTTCATCCAGATGAAAATACCAGCTTATCAGTACATCAGACCAGTGTGGGCTTGAAGGGGATATCAAATTTCTAGAGACCCTTTGCTATTTTTTTTTTTCCTCTTCTTCCTGAAAAGAAGCTTTAGCCCCAGATGCAGGATCTGGCCTGTGCTTGTGGGTGGCAATACTAAAAGCTGAATTGGTTTAGTAGAACAAATGGGATGGAAGAAGTTACTACTTGTTATCAGGGGGCTTGTTGCTGACCCCCTTGGTTTTGGGAACCCTCACAGAGGTGGCAATGGGAACTGTGCATCCACTTCAAGCACAAGCCACCCATGGTGCTAACTGGTGCCCAGTGAAAGGGTGCTGCTGGGACATGGGTACTCTGTGCCTGACCAAGCTGCTCTGCTCTCTGCTGCCTGCTCTGCAGGGCTGCTGTGCCATGGGCTGTCTCTGCTCAGCAATTTGACCATTTTATCTCTCTTTGCATCTTCATAGAATCATCATAGAATGGTTTGGGTTGGAAGGGACCTTCAAGATCATCCAGTTCCAGCCCCCCTGCATGGGCAGGGACACCTCCCACCAGCCCAGGTTGCTCCAAGCCCCATCCAACCTGCCCTTCAACACTACCAGGGATGTGGCAGCCACAGCTTCTCTGGGCAACCTGGGCCAGGGTCTCACCACCCTCACAGGGAAGACTTTTTCCTAATCTTAATCTTCACATAAGGTTATAAAGGACTTCAGCTTTACAGCTGCCTGTAGCCTTTATACTACTCATTATTTAGGGACTTTAAAATTGACTTTATTCTTGCCCCAGATTCTTTTTCCTTCTCTTCCTAAAGCTTGAACTCCAACCAAACCTCTCATGCTCCTGTTCTAGCCTGGGCTGTTGAAGCAGTTTTGCTTGAAAAACTCTAGTAAGGGCAAAAACTAGATCCCCCATCCTTTTTTATTTTTTCTGCCTGCTTCTTTATCAGGCAACAGCCTTGGACCTGCCTTTTCTCTTGCAGGAGAGCCCCTGCTGTTCAGCCACAATGATGGCTCTGATGAGACCTTCAAGGTCATCACCTCTGTGTTTTGCCCCATGTAGGAGAGACTGAGTTGAGATGAATTTCACAAGTAGCCCATAGCATAGATGCTGCTTTATTGCTCTAAAGGCCCTTTTGTGCCATTTTAGTTAAAATTAAGGGGCCTTGGATGTGCTGTATCTTATCAAAATGAACAAACTGTGAACAGACAAGGCAGCAAACCTCTTTGGAGATGGAGCTGCTGGGTTGGTGTGACTGTGTGTGACTGCTTTTAAGCTCTGCAAATCTTGGCTTGAGCTGGGCTCTCTTGGGTCAGAGGATATCTGCTCAACAGCTTCTCAGCTCAGCTGGAGACTGCTCCCTGTCTCCCAAGTGCACAGGAGGAAGGCTGGGGATGGGAGGTGCTGACAGCATCCCAGTCCCTTGCCAGGGTAGTTATGTGCAGCCAGGGTAAGTCTGAACAGATAGAATCTGATCACCACATGGACGTGGTGAGCTCACGTTGACAGCACTGACACCAGGTTTCACAACTCCCATCTCATCAGCCCCCAGTCTGAAGGAACTGGGAGGTGTGATAGCTGGAGCCTGAAGCCTTGCTTTTGCACAGCTCCCTGTCTTGGTGCAGCCACAGTCAGCTCTTCCTTTTTGAAATGGCTTGCACGGGAGTGGGGAAAAGTCTTGGTGCCTTTCTCACCTGGAGGAGGGACTGAGCTGATGTGCTTAAAGCTTCATCTGGCTGGGGAGCCTGTCTCTCCTGGTGCCTTCAGGTGATAAGATCTGATAAGTAGGCTCCAGAAACCCTACAGCACATCCCAGCCAACTGCTCCTGCTGGCATCCAGTTTGCCAACTGCAGTGCTAGAAAACTAATGCCCAAGAGACCAGCTGAGTGTGTGGCTCCAGGACAGAAAACAAGCCACAGTCTAGCCTTGGTTAACACTTTTCTGTTTCATGTCTGTGTTCAAAGCAGCCTGCAATGGGGCTGCTGTTTGTGATCTTTGATCTGGGGCTGTGACAATCCCAGCGTGACCATGCACAGCTTCAGAGGCCAGCTCTTCTCTTGCCTCAAACATCTCTTTCTTTGAAAGACCTGCCTGTTTTTCATTACTGTGGTGGGGATCTATTTTAAATCTCTCACTCATTAAAAGCCTTGAGATGAGACAGAGGATGCTTGGTGGAAAAAGCAGGATTGTGATGGCAGTAGGAAAGCCAACAGTGTCCTGGGCTGCTTCCAAAGCAGCATGAGCAGCAGGGATAGGGAGGTTGTTCTGCTCCTCTGCTCAGGTGAGACCAGCCCCACCCTGCAGAGCTGGGTCCAGCTCTGGGGTCCCCAACACAGGAAGGACATGGAGCTCCTGGAGAGAGTCCAGAGGAGGCCACAAAGATGCTCAGAGGGCAGGAGCAGCTCTGCTCTGGAGACAGGCTGGGAGAGCTGGGGTGTTCAGCCTGGAGAAGAGAAGGCTCCAGGGAGACCTTAGAGCACCTTCCAGTGCCTGAAGGGGCTTTGGACAAGGGCAGGGGTGATTGTTTTGAACTGGAAGAGGGGAGATTTAGATGAGACACTAGGAAGAAATTCTTTGCTGTGAGGTTGGTGAGACCCTGGCCCAGGTTGCCCAGAGGAGCTGTGGCTGCCCCATCCCTGGAACCTGATCTGGTGGGAGGTGTCCCTGCCCATGCAGGGGGCTGGACTAAATGGTTTTTAGGGCCCCCTCCAACCCAAACCTTTCTGGGATTCTCTGTCGAAGAAAGCTTGTTTGAGATGTTGTCAAGTAACAAACCTGAACTGGCCTCTGTGTTGATTTCTAATGACTATTAGAGCTGCTTGCCTTAAGCCAGTGGTTAAAAGCCTCTCAGAAAGGGAAGTGGGGCTTTACTGGTTGGTTACATCTTCAGAAGTTCCTTCTGCCCTACATAAAGCAGAACATAAAATAGCCTAAGATCAGAGAAGAGGTTAAATTTTACTATGAATTTATAAAAGGAGTGGTGGTGATGCTTTTTCTTCACCTAGAGATTAACATGATGGGCTCTTGGTTGTCTGAAGGGAAAGTGCTTCCCATGTACCTGTGTCAGAAGGAGATGTCCTACTCGGATACCCCTCATCCATGGTGAGCAAACCCATAGCTTTAGCAGTTCCTCTGGATCTTGCTAGATCAAGAAAGTGGCTGGTGGCATCCTCCAAGAGGTTTCAAGAATGGCAATAACCTCCCCACACCTCTGGCATCAGTACCCTCCCTCGGCAGCTCCAAATATTGGTGTTTCCCCAAATAACTCTCTTCTTCCCTGCTTCCTTCAGGAGAGATGATGCTCTAGCTCTTTCTGGCCTTGCAGGAAGGTGTTAAACAAAAGGTTTAAGTCTGCAGCCAACAGGCTGGATCTTAGTCTCTGCTCACAGATTAGTCCTAATTGAAAGGTGTGAAACTTGATGCACCAGCTGCTGGTTTAGCATGAACACAATTGGCTTCTCCAGGCAATCAGTCTGTTGCCTTTGGGGTTGAAGGTTTTCACCTGCACAGACAGTGAGACCAGAGGGCTCCTGGGTTGATTTCCTGGATTCCTTTGCATATGGCCAGGCTTGTTCATTTGGCAACTCTGCCTTGGCCCTGCCTTGTTTCCTAATCCGGTGGTAGCTTTGGCACAGCAGGCACTTCTTTCAAGTGCAAGTGTCTGTATCTGACATCTCATTAGGGTTTCAACAGTGTTATGCAAATGCTTCTTGTTGTCCTAACAAGTCGCCTGAACCCATGTCTATTCAAGTTTTCCTGTACTTTTTTTGCTAAGAAGTCAGGCTAGTGTCATTCTTGCTCCAGGTCCAGCTCTGCTCTGGTGGGAACAGTTCAGGCATTGAAATATTTGATATATTGGTTCAAAATGGGCCTGCCTGGGATTACTGGTTCATTGCATGCTGAGCAACATGCCCTAGACACAGTTGGGCAGGGCTGTATGTCTGATGAAGCTGACCTTATGACTGTTTTTTTTACTAGCTAGTAATGTCATCTTGCTAAATCAGCAGCCAAAGGTAAAATAAGCATGTCCTGGGGTTTCTCCTTATTTCCTATCATACAGTTTCTCCCAATGTTTGTCCATAGCACTGCTACAGCCCCAAAACTTCCTTTTCCTATCCCTCACTGATGGGTTCAGCTGCAGTTTCCCAGTGCTCCTGGGCACTGCAGGTCTGGGGTCTTTGGGGCAGGAGTGATGGGGAAGATTCCAGTTTCTCCCCTACCAATATGTCTGGATCTGCTGGTGTTGGTGACAATGTTGACTTGCAGTAAGGTTTTGGATTGAAGTCTGACAAGGGAATGGTCAGAGCCTCCATGCACCTACACAAACATGCTTGCACATCAGCATCTTCCTATGTCTGGTTGTGCAAAATGATCCTTGAACTGTTGGTTTATTCATCTCTGGATTCCTGTCTTCTTGTAGCTGTAGCTTCCCTTTGAACTAGCCATTCTTCCTTGGAAATGCAGGAAGGTGCCTCCTATGAATGGGAGAGCTGGGCTGTTCAGGGCCCAGCAGCCCACTGGCATCTTCTCCTTCCCCTCCCCAGGATGAGGGAAAGAAGCAGAGAGTTGGTAACAGCAGAACAGCAGAGTGATGCCCTGTGTGGTGGAAATGAAAAGGCTGCTTTGTGTGCTGGAGGCTTGTAGCTGACAGCTTGCTCAGCCTGGGGATGCCTCTTCTGTTGAAGCAAACTAAAAATAAATGTCAAAGCCTTTGCAAGCTGTTGTTGTGACTGAATGAGGTACTTCATCCTCAGAAATGTTCCCCTGGACTTGTGTGCACCATGAGCTGTCACCGTCCTTGAAGGATCAGACTTGACTGAGCCCCCCAGCACTGTCTGCATCCAGATCTTGTCACTTGGGGATCTATTGTAGTCTCTGCACTGGCTCTGTGAAGTAGGTTGGTTATTCTGTAGGAGCTGTTCTTAGCTGCTTTTCCCCCTGAAGGATGGTAGGTTTTATGTAATGGTGCCACGGGTCCTTTGTCTAACAACCAACTGCAGCCAGACCTGACAGGTGATCTCAAAGCCTTTAACAAGACTAAAAGGCAAGTGGCACTTGGAGGGAAATAACTAACTAGCATCCCTGCTCCAGGAGTTTCCTTGCCCTGCAATGGATGCTGAGCAATCCACCTCTGATTTGGAACCCAGGGATAAAGCTGCAAGTCAGTCACTTCTGCTTTGTAAGGAAACACTTGGTTATCTGGTGCTGGTCTCAAATAGGAGAGTCCTGTCCAACTGGGCTTATGTAGCCACCTCTGACTAGTCCCAGCCCCCCAGTTCCTTGATGTAGGGGAGGGTTGGAAGCCACCCTGTGAGTCTTCAGAGGGCTGCAGCCCACCAGCTAATGCTTGCTGGAGGGAGCTTGGTTGCATTAAATTCTTACTCTGACAAACTGCTTAACTCTACACAGCTCAACCTTTTCCCCTTGGCTGGCACATCCCGTGAGGAATGGTGGGACAGGACAGGAGAGCAAAGCTGGCTCTGGCCAGCGTGGCAGCATGGTTGATGTGAAGTGGGGAGTCAGCTTTGCTGGGAATGGGTGCAATATTCCCCCCTGAGAGCTTGTGTGTGTGTGCTCTAAGATCAGTTGTGCAGTTGGGTTAAGGACACTGGCTTGCAGGAGAAACAAGCTATTTGGGAGAAGGGTATTTTGGTGGACACGTGGACAACTTCTTGTCGCTTCATGGAAACCAAGACACAACCAGACTGTGACCTGCAAGCAGATAGATGAGCCCAAGGGAGTTTCCAGGCTTGAAAAGGCTGGCTGAAGGAAAGGCTCTGTGTGCACACAAGCAGGTGTTAAACCAGAAAGGGCATGTGGCTGAGCTGAGAGCTGAACCTTCCTTAGTGTTGGTGTTGACTGGTTTCAGCTTGTTTGGCTGATACCAGTTTGAGTGACGAAAGTGGAAGTGGGTGAGGTGGTGAAGACTGAGGCCTTCCTGTCGTGAGGGTGCTGAGATGGGCAGGAATGCACTTCTAAGAAACAAGGAAGCAAAGGAAGAGCTCTGCAGAGACCTGTCCCGTGAGCCTACACACCTCTAGGAGTTTACTGCACAAGCACAGAGGAGGTGATGGTGTAGTTCAGCACATCTATCCACAGACCTCTGCAGTGCAAGCCTGCAGACATGCTAAAACACAGCTGGGAGAAGGTTTCAGGGTCTTCTGAGGAAACACCTTGTGAAAGAAAAGCCTGTGGAGTGGGAGCAGTGTCCCAAGTCGTTGGAAAGCCAAGAGATCATAGAATCATGGAATGGCTTGGGTTGGCAGGGACCTTTAAGATAATCTAGTTCCAACCCCTCTCTATGGGCAGGGACACCTCCCAGTAGAGCAGATCATCTTCACTGGATGCAACATACTCTCTAGCTTGCTATCATCAGGTTCAGAAGGTGTCCTCTTTACTTTTCTGCTGGTTTCATAATGACCTTTAAATGTACAAGGTAGGCTTTCTGTGTCCAGCAGTTAGAAGGATGATCTTGCAAAACAAATCCAAGTTGTTTGGGTCTGAACTGGACCCACTGACAAGCACTTGGCTTGGCAGAGGTGGGGAGGATGACTGTCCAACCTAGCTTACCCTGAAAGCACGGATGTTGGAAGCACAGGAGGATTACAGGACTGCTAATGAGGACTCTGCCTAGGTTGGGGATCCAAAAAACCTAATTTTTGAAAGCAATCCCACTGTAAACAAGCTTTTTAGTCTCAGTAAAGAGACACTAAGTGCAGTGAACTTGCAAATGGTGAAACTGACCTGCAAGGGGTAATATTTAGGGGTAGACTTCTGTCCTGGACAGGCTTCATTACCTTTTTGCAAGCCATTAAATCCGATAAGGCAGTGTAACAGATCCATTTCTGCCTCATTTTCAGATGCTATCATATGCTTTTATTGTACTCTGAATAAGGTATGAGAAACTTTGAGTGGATGGAAAGCTGGCAAGGTCTAGAAAACCAAGATAAAAACAGAAAATTGACTTTCTTAAGAGCGTGGGCAGATGGAAGGGGAAGAAAGAGCTGCTGGGGTCAGAACTGAGGTTAAGTTTGCATAATGTGTACCTCTGGCTCCTTACACTTCAAGCATAAACCTCAAAACACTTGACAAAATTCTTTCTCTTAGCTCAAAACTGAGATTGAGTAAACTGAGGGAACCCAGTCTTCACAGAAGAAGTAGGTTACTCCTGGTGAGGAGCAGATTTTCTGCTTTGAAGATCTGGATTGTCATTGATTAGAAGCAGGTAAACTTGTCTTTCACCAACAACTGGTGTCACTCTCACCAAGAAAATGTGCTACTGAAGCTGCAAAGGCTCAGTTGCAGTATTTGAGTGTGAAATGTCATAGTTGGGTGTTACCAGACCTTGTTTGAAGCTTCTTGGAAGGAAGATGATGAGATCAGAGTTCTGACTTGTCCTTCAGCCTCTACCATGCAAGTGATAGTTGACTCCTTGAAATTAGTGCTTGAAATCATTGATGTTTTCTCAGCTTAGTTCTGGAGATGTCTTTCATCTGAAGGCTCTAGATATCAACTGGCCAGGCACTTCACTGAGGAGTGGCATTTGGTATTTTTTCACCCTGTGTGGCTAGTCTACAACTGGCTTTGATACTGTCTAGACTCCCTTGATAAAGCTGGAAATCTCTGGAGCACTATACAGTGGTGGTGTCTGCTGACTTCATGCAGGGAGATGCCACCGTAGCTCCTGCTTTTCCATCTCTGTTGCAAAACCTAAAGGAAATGGAATCATAATCAGATATAAGGTTATACAAATGTTGAATAAGGCTTAGCAAACACTGCTGTGTCAGATCTGTTTGTCTGGAGCATAATGCCCAACACTCATCTTCATGCCAAACCATTAACAGGCCACAGAAGCAGGGCTCTAAAACACTGAATAGTGGAACTAATGCTGTATGGTTTATGGTTGAATAATTAAGGCTGATTTTTACACTCTTTCCCTCATAAAATAAGGAAAACTTGCAGAAGCTAATCCCTGCCTGCTACTGTGAAAGTGTTTCTTGGTGTGTTTCTGGTGCCAGCGTTGACCATCAGCTGGTTGGGGTTTCCAGAGCTGCTGGGCAGACTCTGCTTCTTACAACAACAGCCTCCAACAGCAAAGATCTTTTCCAGTTGAGCAGCACTAGATGTACAAAGTGCATTTTGGCCAGCTGAGCTCTCCTGACAAGGAGAACGGGTGAAATGAGGATCCTTCCATGATATAGAAAGGCCTGTTCTGTGGGGGAACTAGTAGAGGACTTCTTGCTGCACCTGTCTTGACACTGTCCCCTGTTACACCTCTTTGGTCTTCTTCAGCTGCTGCTCTGGCCTGCTGGCTTCAGACCTGGGTTTTGAATATCCTTCAGTTCCTCATTCTCTTGGTAGATCTGCTGCTACATATTTTTTCTTCTTTCTTAGTGGTTCCTATTCCTTATTACCTCCTACTTGCCCCACACCTGCTTCCTAATTTTATTTGGCAAAGCCTAAAACCTTCAAGTCTTAAATTCTGAAGTCGAAGGGTTGTTGAGCACATGCAATTTAGTTTCTTTTTCTCCTCCCCTCAAAAGGCTTGTAATTTGCCTAGACTTTGGGTGATGACAAAAATTAAATTTGATTCAAAAAGCTAATCCCTGCTCATTAAAGCCCCAGTCCTAAATCATGGGTCCGAGGCTTTTTTAAAAAAAAAAAAGTCACCAGAAATTGAACAAAACAATGTGTTTATTCCCATGCTGCTTTCTGAGAAGCAGTTGAGTTCACATGTTCCAAAACAACTCTGCCTGAGGCAGACCCAGCTAGCATGCAAACTCCTATCTTGAACAGCCAGGACTTGGTGGATTTATAAGCAACTGAAAACAGCACTGGGAAGGGTTAGGCAGCCTTTGTAACACTGGCTAAAGATGCAGCCTTGGAAAAGGATGAGGATCTCTTTAGATGCCTGCATTCAGGCTTGCACAGACCTCTTCAGACCCCACATCACTCCTCTTCAAACAGCCCCTCATTCTTGACTCCACCACAATAGCACAAAAGACAAATGGAAGTGGTTGTGTGCCTGCAAGTCTCTCTTCTTGAATGGGTGCATTTCAGGGGTCGTGGGCCATGTGGCCCTCCCTTAGATATACAATCAGACCCTGAAAGAACATTGTCTGCTGGAGAACTTCCTCTGACACAGCACCCTGCTGAAACAGCATGACAACAGCCCCTGGTTCATTTTTCAAAGAGCTGCATTCAGCCAACTTTGTAATTAGGACAATGAGGAATATGTATCTGTAAAGCAGCATGGCTTTGAACAGTTCCTTTATTTTTAAGAATGGGTGTGAATCGACAGCTTTTCAAAAACTTCATCTCCTACTGTCTGTATCTGAAGAAATAAGTTGACCTACTGGTTCTTTGAATGGAAGGCTGGAGCTGGTTGACTTAGTTTGGATGTATTTTTATCAGTGTGACTTATATCCATGTCTGGGTTCTGGGGACTTGCTCCTTGGCGTCTCTGACCACCTTGTAGTGTGTCTGTCCTGCTCAAGTGAGCTCCTGGTGATGGAGACGTTTCCTGTGAGAGGTTAGTGGCTTTGCCTGGTCTGAGATGGGGCTCTGAGCTCTGCCACTGCCAGCATGAAGAGGTGTGTGTGTTGGCTGTGCTGCAAGGGGCTTGTACTTCCCCAGAGCTGAGCACTGAGGAGGAGATGCTGATGCTTCTGCAGCCCAGGTGGGAGTGGTTATGGTGTATTCCTTGGTCCTTCACCGTGGGCTTTGAGAGAATGCCTGGGACTTATTTTTTCCCTTGCTTTGGCCATCACTTGAGTAAGGGCTGAATCATCTTGATCATTTCTGCAGTTCAAGCCCCACACAGGCACAGGAGAATCCCTGATCCCCCTTTCCCATACAGGCTGAGGGATAAGAGTGAAGAAACTGTAGTTGTGATGCTCAGCTCTAGAAGTTCCTTTTCTGCCCTTGCTGCTGTTTTAATGCCACACTTAGCACTGAAGTATGAGGGACCTTTGCCCAGGTCCTCTTCCATGCTAGGGTTCTCTGTCCTTCTGCTTCCTTACTTGGAGGTGCTGACATGTGAGCAGCCCTCTCTGCACAACACCTCCAAAATCCTTTTCCCAGGCCAGAACTGTGCTGGCTGATGCTGGAAATGGGGGCATGGTGCTTGCCAGCAGGGTTGGGTGTTGGGTTTTGGAAGAGAAGGATGATGAGCTGCAGTGGGTGATCTGTGTCTGCTCAAAGGGTCATCTTTTCTGTCAATTCAGCTGCTCCCCATCCAGCCCAGCAGAAGAACTGTCCCTCAGTGCTCTCTGAAGCTTTGGATGCTTGGGTATGGTGGTC
Organism: Apus apus; assembly: GCF_020740795.1. Taxonomy (NCBI): domain Eukaryota; kingdom Metazoa; phylum Chordata; class Aves; order Apodiformes; family Apodidae; genus Apus; species Apus apus. The sequence goes on along the minus strand of NC_067285.1, from coordinate 112,956,172 downwards.
AGACTGTCATTGTGTGCAGCTGATGTCTTTAAAACCGAAACCCCACATCTCCTCTTGCTTTCTGGTGGGGTTTAACCCCAGGTGTCAACAAAGCCCCCACAGCCCCGTGCCCACTCCTCCCCAGTGGAACAGGGGAGAGAATCAGAAGGGTTGAAGTGAGAAGACTTGTAGGTTGAAATAAAAACAGTTGAACAGGTAAAGCAAAAACCACACCAGCAAAGCAAAACAAGGAGATCATCCCCTCTTTCCCATGGGCAGGGCAGCAAGTGGGTGTTCAGCCATCCCCAGGTAAGCCAGGCTCCACCAGGCCTAAAGGTTACTTGGGAAGACAAATGCCATCACTCATTGGCCCCCTTCTTCTTCCCCCAGCTTTGTATGCTGAGCATGATGTCATATGGTATGGAATATCCCTTTGGTCAACTGGGGTCAGCTGTCCTAGCTGTGTCCCCTCCCAGCTTCTTGTCAGCTCCCAGTCTACTCACTGGTGGGGTGGTGAGAGGAGCAGAAAAGGCCTTGGCTGTGTCAGCACTGCTATCAAAGATCATAAAATTAGAATCCCAGACTGGTTTGGGTTGGAAGGGACCTGAAGGATCACCCAGTTCCAACCCCCCTGCATGGGCAGGGACACCTCCCACCAGCCCAGGTTGCTCCAAGCCCCATCCAACCTGCCCTTCAACACTGCCAGGGATGGGGCAGCCACAGCTTCCCTGGGCAACCTGGAAACACCCCTCCATTATGGAGACCTTTTCCAGCCCAAATTCAAAACAGAGCCCCATTCTAGATGCTATGAAGAAAACTAACACTATCCCAGCCAAAACCAGCACAACTTCTTCAGTACTTTCCATGCCTCTCATCCTTTGAGCATTAAAAGCCATAGGATGTTTAAGATGTAACCTGGGATGGACATGGGTGCTAAGATTTGGGATGAATTAAGTTGACCACCAGCTTACTCCCTCCACCCCACTAACTGGGCACTTCAAATTCAAGGTACACTTGTTAATGGAAACTTAAATTGCTCTTGGCATCTTGGGTAGGCTTATCTCCCTGATAAGACCTTGAAGGGTCTTGCTTGTAATAAAGTTCCTTGGTGCTTGGTGTGGGTGAACAGCACTGCACTCACAGCTGAGCTCCATGGTAACAAGCAAGAGGATTAACAAGAGAACTAGCCAGTTCTTCTGCTCACTAGCTCTTATAAAATAGCCTTGCAGCTGGAGGAGCACATGCCTGGGCCAGGTGTGACCTGAGTTAAAACTGAAGTAGCCACTACTGCCACTTTGTGGAACTACAGCCCAAGTCTTGTTCTTCTAATATGGTCTCAGATTGGGGTGGTTGTCTGCTCTGGAGGGCTTCTCTGGAGCTGGAGGAAATTCAGAAAGGAACCAAGAACAGGAGATGAGCACAGGGATAAGCTTCAAATTCTGTCCTTGGCTTGAGAATTGTCCTTACATACAGGCAAGATCTCTACCTGAAGGTTGGAGACCAGTTCCTGTCTCCTGAAGATGCTGTGCAACACCTAGAACCTGGCCAGGGCTTCAGCTGACCACACAGTGCAAGAGGTGTCAGTGGGTCACAGACTCCAGAGGCTTTCTGCTGGTAGTGCATCTGAAATGTTAGGTTGCTTCAGCTTTTAACCCTCCCAAAGGGAAGGAGCCCTCATGCTCATCTCTTACCTACTGCATTTTGGACATAATCTAATAGACAAACCAGTAGAGCCACAAGGCACAGCAACCAGTGAGTTTAGGTAAGGAAACTGGAGCCTGGCTTTGTCCTGTGTAGTAGGATCATCTTGAGAGGGGTTTGGGCACCAGTTTCCATCATCATCAGGTGTTGAGCTTGAGAATCTGCATTCCTCTGGAAAAGGTGACTCCTCCAACTACACAGTTACTGAGCAATGTTCTAGCTCAAGTCTTGGAGATTGCCCTAGACATAACTGCCTGGATGCTGGTGAGCAGGGAACCTGTTGAGAGTCCTTCATCCCCTTGGTTTGACATGTAGGGAGTTGGTGTGGTACATCTGGTCACACCTCGGTGTGGTGTGGTGGTAAAGGGAGAAGGAGGTCAAGAATAAATACGGGCAAGGAAAGGAGTATCTAAGTGTCCCCTACACAAAGGCAGGGGAATAATTTTGCACAATTAATTCCTACCAGCAGCAACAGCTTTCAGTTGCTGGTTTTAATTAAACACTTTTGTCCATGCAGAGTGGAGAAACAGGTCATGAAGACCTAGGCTGGCTGCAGGGCCATGACAAGTCACAGTACTGCTCCCCACTGTGTTTAGGTTGAACATATGTATGATTCCCAGCTTCATAATTAGGGGGTGGAAGTTGCACAGATCAAGCATTTCTGCTGGAAAGGCACTTGGAAGAGAGACTCTTCCTTTATGGGAATCTTAAATGATTTTCCTTGGTAAATTATCTGTGCTTTTCTTCAAATGGCTTTCCCTTTTTAGAGTACTTCATGATGGCACTTGAGTAACACTTGATATGTCAAAAGTATTGAGTGTGCACTAGATTCTGCTCTAACTATAACTATCAGGAAACATGACTTCTGGCTGTGGGCAGAAAATGGATGTGATCCTCCTGTATTAGTCATTTACCACCTAAAATAGCACAAGGTGAGGGTCTGACAGACAGTTATGCAGCCCAAATGTGGCACAGGTATCTAGTGAGGAGACCACTACAGGCTGGCACAGGAAGCTTGAAATGATGAGCACCAATTCTCTGTGGCAAGTTTCTATTAATGTGACTGTTTCTTGAGTGATCTTCAGCTGTAGCTCCTGTCTCAGGCTCTTCTGTGGGGCTATAATGAGTTGCACACAGTGTACCAGAGCCTGAGAAGTGCTCTACAGGGAAGGGATGTACCCACATGGTGATGCGGAACCTGCTCCCAGCTGAAAAGGTTTTATAACCAGAACTCCCAAGATGGAAAGCCAGAGACTAGTTGTGCAAGGAGGGTGGCTGTCTTGCTGAAGATCTATTTTAAGTAAGCAAAAAGATTTTTCTTAAGCCACCTTTGGCAGAGGGGTAGAACAGATCTCTTTAAATAGCAAGGTTTTTAGCTTCACTGGCATCAGGTCCTCAGCACTGTGACAGCTCCTCTCTCCTGAGGGAAGGGTAGCCTGGGTAGTGATTACACATCTTGGTTTTTCTTCATTCCCCATGATTTTAACCTCTCTGACATCTGGTAATGATGGTCTGGATAGCTTGCTTTATCTTTTTCTGTGTTTGAAATCACTGCATTTTTCAGCTCCTCTAATTGACAAATAGATGCACCGTTCATTCTTGTTATACTTTTGTCTTGATACCTGCACATCTCAAGTGTACCTGGTACCCCTTGCTGACTTCTGTGGAGGCACTAGAGCACTGTAAGGACCTCTCTGCTTTTTCTCTACCTGCTGTTAGTTCCAAGGAGGAATTCAGCTGCTCTTGTGCTGACAGATACATCAGTAAATTGTCATGTCCCTGCAGAACTAAAAATCTGCATCTGACCTGTGAACCTATCCACCTCAACCCTGTGTAGCACACATTTGGTACACTTGTCATCACCAAATGCCCCGACACTCCTGGTCAACTCTTCCAGAGTTTTCTGGGCACCAAGGGTCTCCCATATCATGCTCACTGTCCAAGATAACAGCTTTTGGCCACTCCACTTTACACCTCCTAGAAGCTGTGTTGCTTACTGGTCTGGACGTGCGTGTTTTACACAGGGATCCATAGATGGTGTTTCTCTTACATGCATCTCACCTGCAAGGCTGCTTAAATCATGATGTCCCCAGTGGCTCCTTTAAGAGCTGGGATCGTGTTCCTCAGGAATGACCCTTGACTCTGAAAACAAAGCAGTTGGAAGCCCCTCAGGAAAGCCTAACTGCTCAGAAATGGGAGTAGCTTTGCTTTCACCTTCACAAGGCACCAGATGACAGCTTTCCTGCAAGTGATCTGGGCATAGAATGTTAAGAAATCCAATGACTTGGTCCTGCAATGCCTTGACTAGCTGTTCTTAACTCTCTGCACCTGGTACCACCCGTGCTGTGGATGATGCTGTTTCAAGTCCAACAACCTTGTTAGAGAATTGGGGTCTGTGCAAAATAACTGTTTCCTCCATGAGGCAGGGAATGGGGTGGCCCTCGGCTAAATGTGTTTGTAAAACTTCTTCTAGAGGTCCTGAGGCTTGGGCTGGGAGGTGGGTGACCTTGTCCCTGCTCAAGTTCCAGCTGAACTCTGCCTGCTGGCAAGCTGTGAGGGCTCTGGTAGAGTTCAGTTGACATCCTGTGCCATGTGAACCGTTAGATGGGTCCTGATGTGTTGATGCTGGCTTGCTGCCTCTTGTCATAAAAGGTTGAAGGTGTGATGTAGGTGCTGTGTGCAGCAGTGAGAGGCCTCTTGGAGGAGAAGAGGTCTGTGCCTGTAGCTCTGACCCTGACTCAAAGTTCACATGCAGATAAAAATTAGCTGGAGAGGATTCAAATGGCATGAACGCGCCATGGTCACTTGGTCTCTCCAGCTTTGCAGATGAGGGAATGTGAGAATGACATGTTTTTGGAGGAGTCTTAAAGGATAGACTGCTTTGATATTTAAATAAGCATCCAGGGAGGCGGGTAGTTGTGTGTCTTGGAGAAGAATGCAAGTTTGTTTGCTTACTTGGATGATCACTCGACCACCACTTGTAGCGTGAAATATGAATTTGGAGAGCAGCTAACAGAATGGCTCCAGTGACTGCAGGCAGATGTGGGGTGGGGTGTGCTGTCTCCAATGTCTAGTTAATGAGCTCTGCAGTAAAGGCTGGACACAAACACAACTGTGCATGCACATCTCCTGTTACCCTCACAAGAAAAACACTGAGGGGCTGGAGCATGTCCAGAGAAAGTCATGGAGCTGGGGAAGGGGCTGGAGCACCAGTCTGAGCAGGAGCAGCTGAGGGAGCTGGGGGTGTCCAGCCTGGAGCAAAGGAGGCTGAGGGGAGACCTGCTGGCTCTGCAGCTGCCTGAGAGGAGGTTGGAGCCAGGGGGGTCGGGCTCTGCTCCCCAGGAACAAGGGATGGGACAAGAGGAAATGGCCTCAAGTTGTGCCAGGGGAGGTTTAGATGGGATATTAGGAACAATTTCTTTCTGGAAAGGGTTGTCAGGGGTGGAGTCCCCATCCCTGGTGGAATTTCAAAGCCTGAGGTGCTGAGGGGCATGGGTTAGTGGTGGCCTTGGCAGGGCTGGAGGGTTGAACTGATCTTAAAGGTCTTTTCCAACCAAAAACCGTTCTGTGATTTGAAAGCCTTTGTTGGATTCTTACCTAATTGCAAGTTTAGTTATACAGAGCAGGTCTGTGAAAGAATTGAGGAGAAACTTGAAAACAGTGTCTTGGGAAGTCCTGGGGAGAAGCACTGCAACTTTGGACTTTTCACTTCTGATCAGCTTTGCAGTCTTTTAAAGCCTTACTTGTTCCTTGAGCGCATGAAAGCCAGGAGTATTGCTTTGACCTCCATGGGTGGGAAGGAGCACCCTCTTCCCCAGGGTGACAAGCCATCCAGCAGTTACTTTTGAGCTGGGGTGACAGGGTCAGCTCCACATGACACAGGGCTGGGCAACCACATGGAAGTACAGCATGAAATGCCTCCTGTAATACAACTTCAGGAGAAATCTCCTGTGTACGTGCAGTTGTAGCTGCATCTAGAGTCCAAGAGCCAGTCTGGTTCTGACAGATCAAAAATTAATCCATGGTTAAGATTTTTGTCTGCTGTCTTATTGTGAATAAATACAAATGGTCTTCTCTATCCTAGTGCTAGCAAAAGCAGAGCAGGAGATAAAAAAAAGACAGCCACCCAATTTTGCCTGAAAACCCCTTACAAAATAAATAGTGCTTCCTGATGGGTGGAACTATTTACACTGGACATTAGGCAGAAATTCTTTGCTGTGATGGTGGTGAGACCCTGGCCCAGGTTGCCCAGGGAAGCTGTGGCTGCCCCATCCCTGGCAGTGTTGAAGGGCAGGTTGGATGGGGCTTCGAGCAACCTGGTCTGGTGGGAGGTGTCCCTGCCCATGCAGGGGGGTTGGAACTGGATGATCTTGCAAGTCCTTTCCAACCCAAACCAGCCTGGGATTCTAACACATCTGGACCTGTCAGCCTAACTGTTCGTTCCATCTTCTCTGGCTGTGCTGTTTCTTTCAGCTCAAAGAACCTTGAGATGAAATGGAAAAAAACTCTTCTGAAATTAAAACTCTTAAGCTTAAAGCACTGCACAAGTCACTCTAGCTTGCAAGATAGGTCTGTGTCTGCAACCCACCCCTGCAAAGTATCCTCTTGTGTGATTAATTTCTGCCTATTAAAAATCCGAAGTTAACCTCTAGGATAAACACCCCATGTTACAGCTGGAGAATTAATTTATCTTTTTCTGAGGCTCTGAGTGCTTAATCCCTACAGATGCTCCTCCCCTGAGACACAGCTTGGCAATTTGTAGCAGATCTGAGGGTCTTCTGAGCTGGGGCTCAGGCAATTCTTCTCAGCTAAATGTCCAACTTCGCATCTGACGTAACTCGGAGTATGTGAAAACAAATTCAGAACTCGTCCATCTGCAATCCAAAAGGGCAGGAGTTCAGGCCCACTTCACAGGGCTTTTTCTCAAGCAATCCTGCTGCTGGGTTTGATGGCCAAATCATGCTGCAAGCCTCTAGGCTAAGGTGGTGGTGGTGCAGAGGCGGCATGAGAAGTGGCTGCGATAATGATGTGTGAGGTTGGCAGGGTTGCAAGGGCTAAATCGTGTGTGTAATCTCACAGGAGGCTTTGCTATGAAACAACAGATGTCATAGCAAGGCCAAGAGGAACATGAGCCAGAGCTGAGCAGAGCAGACCCATATGTACCTATCCTGGACTTCATTTTGTTGGCTTGCACAAGCGTGGCTGTGGCGTGGTGGTTGAGGTTCCTCCTCAGGCTCTCCCTGGCTCTTCTGGCTGTGCAAACACGACGCCCCCAGAAAAGCCTCTGACACTCAAAGGAGCTCGTGCTGGGAGTTGTCAGCTCTCTCAAATGCTCTTTAAAGGAGGGGGGGGGAAGCAGAACTCCCTGCAATTAAACTCAGACAAATTCAAGATGTGCAGAACGGGGATCCTGGGGTGCGGGACAAAGCAGGGCATGCTGTGCTGTGTGTGCTGCTGGGGTTCCCTTTCTTATTAAATGACTTCACAGAAGGAAGTCATAACCCTCTCAGCATCCCCTCTTTTGTCTGGAAGAGTTAACTGTGCAGCACAAAAACAAGCTGGCCCAGCAGAATGACTGCGTTGAGCGCAGCATAGAAACCCATCTGCTAAATGGTGGCTTTTGCAGTGGTTTTGCAGAGTGCCTCCCTCTAAAGAAGCTCTTATGCTGCTGTAGGGGTCTTCTAGGTGTAACAGGGTCCATTTTGAAGTTCCAGGTGTTTGTAGTGTGTGACCTTGCTGCATTGAAGTGCAGCTGCCTACTGAAATGGCCTCAGTCACCAGCTTGGCCTTGGCTACCCCAGGACCAAGGTGTGTGTGCCAGGATGGAGGAGGCAGGGGAAGTTGAATGTGAAACACTCACTAACAACGTGAGGGAGCAAACCAAACTTCTCATAGGTTCCTACCTCTAGAAAACGCTTTCAGGTTGTCTAAGAGCCTTCTGCTTTCCTTTGGAGACCTTCCCAAGAGGAAAAGAACCAGGCAGCTCATGTGGCTCCAGCTCCAGAAGCAGCAAAACCTAGTGGCAGTGGATGAGACCCATCCAGAGACAAGGCTATAACCAGAACTCACAGTCCTGCTGTCCCTTGCTCCTGGGAAAGATGAGAAGTCCATCTGATTTCTCCAGGGTCAGCTAGTGCAGTGATGCTGGGTTAAGGGCTACAGAAACTGAAGGAAACCTGGAGATGACTTTTAAATTAAGATGAAGTAGCTGTAGATCTCCTTTCTGCACAGCACTTCCTTCTGTCTACACCTGGTTAGACCTCTTTGGGTCTTGGAAGCGGTCAGATTCAGCCTGCTTTTTATTTGGTACCTTAAGGTCTGTTACAGAGATATATATATATATATATATATATATGTATATGTCTTTAAAAGCAGCAGAAACAACTGCTTTGTGTGCCTCTGGAGAGCAGGCCTTGAGGGCCTGCTCCATTGCCTGCTGCTTCCATGTTTCCAAGAAAAAGAATAGAAATGCTGTGAGTGGAGTGTGTTTGTGCTGGGAACACTGTGACACTCAGAAGGGGCACCCTTAACTGGGATCTGTCTTATAGACAAACTCGTTCAGTAACACAACACCATTTATTGGACATGATTCTTCACTTTTACAGTTATTTAATTATTACTGTTTGTTTTTTCTCCCCACACCCTTGAGCCAGGAAGCCTGAAGTGAGCGTGCTGTTCTCAGCTGTAGCTTTATTCCCTGCTGCTCCTGGTAGGGGTAGCCTCTGTCCAGGCAACAGACTCTCTGAGGGCATTAAGGGAACATTGTTGGGCCTCTCCAAGCAAGGAATGAGCCACAGGGCATTGGGAAGAAAAGGACATTTGAGGAAAGCTGGAGAGGGACTTTTTATAAGTGGATGTAGTGACAGGATGAGGGGGAACGGCTTTAAACCAAAAGAGGGGAGATGGAGGTGAGAGATTAAGGAGAAATTCTTTGCTGTGAGGGTGGTGAGACACTGGCCTGGGCTGCCCAGAGAAGCTGTGAATGTCTCATCCCTGGAAGTGCTCAAGATGTGGTGCATTCCTGCCAGCACAAACATCTTCCCTGGCTGACTGAGCCAGGAAGCTGCCGGGTGACTGGTTCCTCTCGGAGCTCCTTCCGGAGCCAGGGGGTCTTCCTGCACAAGGATGCCGGCCCTTTCCTGGCTAGATTTGGAAGATCCATGTGGCACAGCCCTGGGTGTAACTCTTGCAGCATCAGTCCAGCCTCGGGCTGCTGTGATGGAGGAGGAAAAAAAACCACTTCTGAGTTAGGATGAAGCAGAACGTCTGCAGGAGGTGAGGCGGTTGCAGGGTGGTGAGTGGGTCATGGCCAAGGTCTGCCTCCCCTTGGTAGAGGTGTAGTGATGGCAGGGCTGATAATCAGCACTGATTTGGGATGGTGAGGCTTGGAGACAAGACTTAGTCCTAAGATTTCTGCTCAGCTTGTGTCCTTCTGCCTCCCCTTGGGATCAGAGGTCCTGAGTGGCTGTGAAGCAGGTGGTGAGAGCTTCTCCTAGTGCAAGTTGGCTCTTGCTGCTTTGAAACTTGCTATTCAAGGCCAGGTTGGATGGGGCTTGGGAGCCTCCTGGTTTAGCAGAGGGTGTCCCTGCCTGTGGCAGGGGTGCTGGAACTAGATGACCCTAAGGTCCCTTCCAACTCAAATGATTCTATTAACCTGACTAAGTTAAAATAGAAATAGAAGGTGTATCTGAATGGTGTCTTGTGGATCAGACAGGTTGCTACATGGTGGGGCATGAGGTCTTTCAGCCCTGCAGCTGCAGGATGGGTGGAGGATGAAAAGGGCTTTGGGAATGTTCTGGGTAGCTCTGGCAGCTGGTCCTGCAACTCACAGAATCACATAGAATGGTGGGGGTTGGAAGGGATCTCTGAAGACCATCTGGTCCAACCTCCCTGCTACAGCAGAATTCCCTAGAGCAGATAACTCCATTTAAGCTCCTAGCACAGGTTTGCAGGCAGCAGCCACTTGGTCATGCCCAGAATTCCCAGTTTGCACCAACTCCTGGGAGTTTGAGTCGGCAAGGAGTTGTTAGTGAAAAGTACTTGGAATGCACCCAAAAATTGCTGGTCTTCAATTTATGGAGAGCTTTGAGCTCTGAGGAGCTGGCTCCAAAGGATGCAGGTAGAAAAGGGTGGCTTCTGTGTTTTCCTGTGCCAAAAAAAAATTAATAATGTTCCAAGACTGTCATGGTGTTAAGAGGAGCTTTTGGCAGCCTTGGGGTCTCCTGGATATTGGGGGCTACCTGGTCATCTTAGATGTGGTGTCTCCAGCCACTTCCCAGGACTCCAGTACCCATCTCACAGCAGAAACAGGAATTCTACTCTGAGTACATTGTCTTTAAGTCCCTGCTGTGAAGTGTAGGAATTGTACAGTGTGAGAGGACTTTTTGCTTCTCCTGTACCTGATCCACCCCCTCAGCCTGTTCTCAGGAGGGCTGATTGAAACCATGTCTATGAATCCCTTCCTCTAGCAGGGAAGCCTTTACCTGCAGGACACCTTATTCAAAACATCTGAGCTGCTTCCCCCAGGGCTCTCCCTTCTGCTCTTCTGGGCTGCTATGCTTTGTGGCTTCCAAAAAAACCTCTTCCAGATGGCTGAAATCCCTTGGCAAATCACCTCTTTGGAGCAGAGCAGAGCTGCTGCTGCTTCATCATCACCAAACTTTTGGAAATCTTTTGTTAGCAGTAAGTGTTCTGGTAGGATAATAACTGGGAAATTATCTACCTCATGACTTTGGTTCTGTGGTGGTCTCTTTTGCACTGTTAATCAACTGTCTTCATTAAACTACTCCAGTGTCATTACTGGGGCATAATTCACTGAGGGGAACTGGGATGTAAACTTGTGTTACTGAGCCAAATGTGCTTAACCTACCTAGAATAGTCTGCCCAAGCTGTATTCCCCCAGGACACCACTGACTTATCTGTGCTGCTGAAGATCAGAAGAACACTGGATGAGCTGATCTTCCTTTGGTTTAAGACCTCCAGCTCACTGGAATTGCAGTGAGAAGATTCTGGCTTACCCAGATGATAATGGAGGAAAAGCACCCTGACCTCTGGTAGGCAAGGAGAGGTGTCCTCATGTGTCTTCTCCTCCCTTATTCCTTGAAGCTTGGCTTATCCTCCTGTGCAACACAGTGCTCCCAAAGGCAGAGGTGCCTGTAGAGCCCCTCCAGCAGCCCAAGGCATCACTGGAGGGTCAGAAAGGCAACAGGAAAGGCCAAGGTCAAAACCAGTTTCTGCAGAAGAAGTAACCAAGTTAAATTATCTCCAATAAAAAGAAGAGACTGAAGAGTGCAAAGGTGGGGAATAAAGGCAGCTCATGCAGGTCTTTTGCCTAAAGATCTAGAAAAGGAAACTGTTCCTGTGGCAGCAGGGGAAGCTGTGGAGCTCCCTGCTGCAGGAACTTGGAGATGCTGAAATGCAGGTGTCCCCCAGGGAGGAGTGAGCCCTTCTGGGGAAGGGGTGTGTGCTGCGTGATCATGCAGTACAGAGACCCACCTCTAACTCAGTCCTTGGTCTCCAGCCCTGTTGGAGGATGCCCCAGGAGACCTTCCCGTAGGCTGGGCTGGTGCTGAAGCTCTGGCCTAGGTATCTTTTGTTAGCTCTTACCCAGTCCAAGACATCTGGCTGGATGCAGCCTTTGTTCAGTGGCAGCAGCTGTTCACAAGCTCTTGAGACGCCCTTGCTTTGCACCGTGCCCACACCAGCAGTTCCCGTGATGTTCACTGATGCTCCAGGCCTCTCTGCAGGGCCAGAACCTTAGGCAGATGTTTGTGTAGGAAGTGGGGCCACACTCAATGACTCTGTGTGTAGATGTTGTAAGGAGATGGGCTGTGTCTTTAGCTGTCTGCATCCTTCTCTCTTCCCCCAGTTCTTATTAACCTGTTCCTTATGTTTTTCGTGTGATTGCTAAACTCTTTCCTCATAGCTTCTATTGCTTGTTGATGACCATAACCCTTCTCAGAGAGGAAATGCACCAGGTGAACCTCTTAGTCTTTCAGAAGGTCAGATAATAAATAACCTTGAATCTGGCTGGGATGGTGCTCTCAGCACTTCAGTATGTCTTGTGGGATTGGGACACTGCTAGTTAGTGGTTTCAATCTTTTCCATGAGTGAGGTTGAAAACACTCTGACTTAACCCACATCAGATCTAGGCAGTGATAAGCTTGATACAGACTGAAATAAACTGCAAATTGTGCTAAACTGTTCTGGGCTGGAGCATGTGTCTTCTTCATCAAGGGATAAGGTTTTGAACTTCTCTGGGGCTGTCACATCTCATGGATATTGCTTGGGGTAGAGCTTGAAACCTGAATTGGTTTTTGGAATTGAGATAGAGCTAGCCTGTCTCTGGTGAGGACCAAAGTTGGTTCTGCAGCCTGCTGGGGGTCTGAAACCAGAGATGTCTAGCCAGGTTGCCTGGTGGAGGGTGAAGATGTGTAAAGCTGGGTAGCAAGCTCAGACCAAATCTTTAGTGAACACTTCTTGCTAAAACTAACAGGAGCACTTCATTTATCAGTGTGGACTGAGATGAATATCTTCATCCCAATCTGCCTGGCACTGAATGCCTGTATCCTGAGGAGGTGACAAAAGGCATGAGGAGATCCTGTTTCTCAACCAATATGACCACAACTGGCTCTCAGTACTTACTAATCCAGGTAGCATTGCTTCAGAGGGAAGTATTTTGACTGTGATGGTGCAGGGAGTGACTAAGGCAGCTCCTACCTTCAAATGCTGCCTTGATTTGTCCCCTCTGTTTTTCCAGCTGACAGCAGTACAGAGCCTGTTGGTAGCTTGGTCTGAAAGTGAGAGAAAGATTTGAAGGAATAAACTTGATGTCAACTGTGATCTGGGTGGAGGAGAGATGGACAACTGCCTTGAAATAGCTGCATGGCCAAGGAGGTGAAGGATCTGGCATGTAACTCCTTACCTAAATGTTTGGATTGTTTTGGGGAAGAGCAGTGCTGGCTCCTTATGGTGCAACATGAGTTCTTGGTGTGTTTGTGCATATCCTCCCCCTTAATTTCACTTTTGTGAGTCCCCAACTTGAGCACTGTGTCCAGCTCCAGAGCCTTTAACACAGGAAGGACACGGAGCTCTTGGAGCGAGTCCAGAGGAGGCCACAAAGATGCTCAGAGGGCTGGAGCAGCTCTGCTCTGGAGACAGGCTGGGAGAGTTGGGGTGTTCAGCCTGGAGAAGAGAAGGCTCCAGGGAGACCTTAGAGCACCTTCCAGTGCCTGAAGGGGCTCCAGGAAAGCTGGGGAGGGGCTTGGGACAAGGGCAGGGAGGGATGGGATGAGGGGGATGGGTTAAAACTGGAAGAGGGGAGACTTAAATTAGACATGAGGAGGAAATTCTTTGCTGTGAAGGTGGTGAGACCCTGGCCCAGGTTGCCCAGAGAAGCTGTGGCTGCCCCATCCCTGGCAGTGCTGAAGGGCAGGTTGGATGGGGCTTGGAGCAACCTGGTCTGGTGGGAGGTGTCCCTGCCCATGCAGGGGGTTGGGACTGGGTGGTCTTTAAGGTCCCTTTCAACCCATACATTCTGTGATTCTATGATAAAGGCAAATATGCTTGTAGGACTTGCTGGCTTTTGACAAGTTATCTTTTGTGGTTCCATGTACTGGACACCTGGAAGGGGATGGAAGGTCTGCAGGAGGATTGCTCCAGGAAAGGTATAACAGGATCTGTCCTTCCCTGAAGCTTAGAACAGTGTGGAGTTGGAGTAAACTTGTTTACTTAAGGACATCCTCCAGCACCATCGTGTATTAGTTAGTTTAATAATACTAACTCTGTGACCTTAATTCTAGCTACTTACCTGCTTCCCAGCAGGTCCCAATTTAAAGATCTCAAAGTTGAGAGACAAAGTGATCTGATGCTGGCACTGTCTTGGGAAAGAAAATGCTGAGAATAGCAGAGTTGTTTCTAGCTTTGGACTCAAATGTTCCCAAAATCAAACTGCTGTCTAGTTTACCAGGGTGTAAAAATATTCTCTTGTGGGAACAGCAATTGCAGACCAGTCTGAGCTTGCATCTAGCTGCCTTTCTTCACATCAGTCTGTTGGAGGTTTTCAGACACTGGAGGTTTTCATAAGATTTAAGATGCATGATTTTTTTCTCAGAAGTCTTTTTTTCATTAGGGCAGTGAGCAAAACCTTTGACTACCAAGAATATTTTGCTTCGTTTAGAGGCCAAATAGTTGTTCTCTGGTTAAGCCAGTGCAACAGAATATTCCCTTTCAGTAAAAGAAGATTTAGTTTTGGTGTTTCTGGTACTGAGAGATCACAAATGGCATCAAGGCTCCTTCTACCAACCCGTCCTTGTAGATACTTCAAACTTGTTGAACTCTTGTGTGGTTTTTGAGCACCCAAAAACCAAAACAGTGCTGTCATGAAGGAGCTGTGCTCCTGGCATGCTTTACTCAGTCTCTGGGTGTAATCACTTTTGCCACATCCTAGGACTCCTTGCTCACTGGAAGGCTGGTAAAAGGGCAGGGCCCGTGGGAGCTCCCAGAGAAGGAAATTACTGTCAAGTTACACTCTGCTTTAATTTCAGTCTTTTCTACCTACTTCCTCAGGATCCCTAGCCAGGAGCCAGTCTGTCTGCACCAGGAGACCATCTGAATGGATGACAGCATGCCAGCTCTTCTGTAGGTGGCCTTTTGAAGTCTACTTGTTATCTTCAGCTAGGACACCCAAAAAAATCTAGCTGGGAAGGACAGGGGGTAGGTGTTGCAATGCAGCTGTTGGCAGAACAGGACCTGCAGCTTGGCAGGGTGAATGCAGCTCTCAAACTGGCAAATCAGGGCTGGTTCCTGCCATTTTGGTGCATAAGGTGTGTTTTGGCTCATTCTTGGTAAGAGCCCTCCTAAGAGCAGTGCTTTGAGACACTGCATATAACTCTGCAACCTCAGGTGGAGAGAAGGAAGAGAAGAATCCATGAAGTCTGGGCTAGCTCAAAAGGATGTAAAAACAATCATCATTGGAGTCCCAGAAACATAAGACTGAAGCTTTCAAGCTTGGCTAAACATTTTGGAGGGGGGGTTGGGGGGGTGGGTTCAGGGTTGTGCACTGAGGCCAAACGTGCCCCTTCACATCTGTAGGAGTTGATGCTGTCTGGATGGGTCTCTTCTGAAAGTGAGCCTGGCCTTGCCGAGGAGCGACCTGTTGCTTCAGGTTCAGGGAAGCCCTGGGCTGAAGGACAACTTGGTGGTTCAGCACAGGCCATGAACACCTGAGAGTGGAAAGGGGAGCTGAGATGCAAGGTCAATGAGAAAGTTCCTGAGCTTTGAGTCAACTCCACCTAAGAGGCAGCTTCACAGCAAGACTGTTTGCATTAACCAGCAGCAGAGAAATGCAAGTGTGTGTGCTGGAACAAGACAGACAACTGTTTGTCATGCTTTCAGACCCTTTCCTGCTTGGCCTTACACTTTATCACAGAGTAGATAAACCCCTGATGGCATCAATAGTCCATGCTATTTCGTGGAAAAATATAATTACATGAGTACTGAGCTGCTTCATCAAGGGCTTTATTTATCTAGTTCTCCAGGCGGTGGGAATGCTACTGGTCCAAACTAGTTTGAAAGAACAAGTGCTATCTAAGAGCTTGCATATTTGAGTCAGCTGGGCTTTTAACATCAAAAGAGCTTGGTTTTGTTTAATCTGACAGTAGGGAGAGTAACTCCTTTCTCCTTGCCTGGGAGATGGATTACAAAGCCTTGAACTTGCTGGGGAGAGGTGTTAACTCGTGCTGAGGCTGGGGTGGTGGGGAGGGTGGTGTACCAGCATCACCCACAGGGGTGATGGTCCCTCTAGGACCACATCCCTTCCCTGTGTGTGGGAAGATGGCAAAACTCTGGCTGTATCTTCAGGCAGTGGCTCCTGCAGTTTGTTAGGCCGCCGGTCGTCAAGCAGTTGATTAAATTTTTGATTAATGAGAATGTTATTTTAATGGTCTGGGCTTCAGGATGTGCATACCCAGCTCTGGCTTTCATGCTCTAATTATCTCTGAAAGGCTCATTTGTAAATGGGAGAACTTTTATCTCATATCTGTAGGGGTGGAACAGGATAGAATACTTTATAACTTGAGTGTTTTGGGGTGTTGGTTTTTTTTAAGGAGGCAAATGCTGCCTGATTGCTCTGTGCTAGTGTTTCTTACTAAGGAAGTTGGCTAATACCTCTTAACAGCTCTACCTATGTCTTAGTGCCACCAGCCACACTGAAACAGCTGAAAAAAAGGGGTTTGTGCTGTTGAACTGCATGGATAACTCCTGTGGGTTTTCTGCCTTTAACTGTGGAAATCTCGTTGCTCCCTTATTGCAGCCTGGAAGTTGTTTGTGTTCATGGAGAGGAGGTAAAGCCCTGAATTGGTTTGTCCAGAGGTGAGATTAAACTCCTCGATTAGTTTGGCTTCATCTGTTATTTGTAACCTCGTTTTGTTGCTGGGGCCTTCAGATCACCATGGATCTCTGGGCCAAGAGGCCCCTTAGTCTCTGTGGGGACCAGGTGTCGGCATCCGTGTCCCCCTTCTCATAGATGAGCCCCCAAGTCTTGTTCCACTGTCGGGCTGTGGTCCTGCTTTAGCTTTTACTGCCATTTTACTGGCTTCAGAGGGCGAGTATTTCCTTAAAACTGACAGTTCTTTGAAGCTGTGGTCTCGAGCAGATGTGATCCCTCATGGTTATGTGGAAACCCTCTGCTCTTGGTCCCTGTGGACTGTCCACAGAGGACAGCAATGACCCGAGCAGGGATGCAGCTCCAACTCTTTGTTGGCGACACAGACTTCACATCTTTCTTAAAAATGCCTCTTCTTCTGTCCTTCCACCAAACACCCACTTCAGATGCCAGCCTGTGCAACTGTCAGAGCCACGGGGTGTCAAATTGTTATCACTTCACTTGGAAAACTAGAGCATTCAGCTACTTGTACCCTACTGTCCCACTGCTGGGGGAGGGTGGCTCTTCAAGGAGAGAAGAGCAAGAGGCTTTCCATGCAACTGGAAGTAAGCAAGTATAGCAAACTGAATCTGTTTTAGCTGAGAGTCAAACACTGTTGGGCTTCAAAGCTTCTTGTGGAACTTGAGGAGGGTTGTTTGTTTTTTTTTCCTGCTCTTATGTATTTGCTGCCAGCGATTGTATCTGCTCAGGGAGAGCAAAGTTGTCATCCCAAAGTGTGAAGCATCTTCACAACTGCATCCCAGCATATGACCCCACTTTTATGCTAAAAGTGGTGGTTTTAGCTTGGCTGGAAACTGTTACAGTTGCTCCTGACTACTGGCTTCTCTGTGCTGCAAGTCCTTGTGAACCTGCTGCTGAGTTTGATTTTTAAAAGACTCTTTGCCTGGAAAATGTTGGTCTTCATAGAATCATAGAATGGTTTGAGTTGAAAAGGAACCATCCAGTTCCAACCCCCCTGCATGGGCAGGGACACCTCCCACCAGCCCAGGTTGCTCCAAGCCCCATCCAACCTGCCCTTCAACACTGCCAGGGATGGGGCAGCCACAGCTTCCCTGGGCAGCCTGGGCCAGGGTCTCACCTCCCTCACAGCAAAGAATTTCTTCCTAACGTCTGACCTAAATCTCCCCTCTTCCAGTTTTCAACCATTCCCCCTCATCCCATCACTCCCTGCCCTTGTCCCAAGTCCCTCCCCATCTTTCCTGGAGCCCCTTCAGGCACTGGAAGGTGCTCTAAGGTCTCCCTGGAGCCTTCTCTTCTCCAGGCTGAACACCCCAACTCTCCCAGCCTGTCTCCAGAGCAGAGCTGCTCCAGCCCTGGGATCATCTCCATGGCCTCCTCTGGACCTGCTCTAACAGATCCATGTCCTTATGTTGGGGGCTCCAGAACTGAACACAGAACTCCAGGTGGGGTCTTCCTCAGGCTTGTTTCCACCTCCACTGCTTCCCATGAGCTCTTACTTGGTGTGAAACTGCCCTGGCACCTGGTGCCTCCTCCTCTTGGTCATGAAGGTTTTGGGTAAATATTTACACCCACGGATTTGGTGTGATCTAAGTGGATGTGTTAGGCAAGGGGCTTTGCAAGTGTGCACAGTCAAGATTGAAGGTTATTCCTTATTACATCTTTAGATGTTGCTGAGTGTCTCTGTTTTTTATCTGTTGCCCTCAGTTGTGTAAATCCTTTATTGCTCTATTACATGACATCATCTGGGTCTGCTGCTCTAGTCTGTTCTCAGAGCTTCATAACATGTTCAGCTGAGTCTTGGGTAAGGACCATCATTTCTTTCTAAATCCATTAGACTTCTGAAAATAACAAAACAAATGCTGTGCTAAAATCCTTATCACCAGCATGTTGCCTCCAGCAGCAGTGAAAATATTCACATTGTTTGAGTTGCTGCTAACAGCAGAAGAAAGGATGGGGTTGCCAGTGGCTGGACTAGTTACTGAGGGTTTGGGGTTTTTTCTTAAAATTGTGCTCTTGCACACAAAGGAAGGCTGGCAAGTGTGTTCTCTACTGGAATCAACAATCTCAGTGCTCTGAGGCTAAACCAAGGCTGAAGTCAGCTATTCAGCTGTGGCTCTGTGCAAATCTATTGTGTTTATCTCTGCCCCAGACCTACTCGTTAGGCTGGCAGGACACTTTGTAGAGTTGTAACAGCATTTAAGGGTAGGGTTTTCCCATGATCTTACTCATGTAGAAACCAGAGCCATGGAAAACCATCTTTTGCTGAATGTCACCTCTTGGGTGACTTCAGTAGCATGGCTGGGACTTGGCAATCCTGCTGTGCAGGTGGCTCATGAGAATGAGAGGTGTTGGTTCTCAGGCATGTGCTGGTTGGAGGGGGATGAAGTCCAGGCTTTCTGGTCCTTGGTCTGCTGTAGCTACAGGGTCTAGGAAGCAATGATACAGGCAGAGTCACTGTGTCTTACTGTTAATGAGCCATGAAATGGAGATGTGCTCTGATGAGCTCCATGGAGACCACCTCTGTTTAACTGCTACAGGAAGGTAAACTGACACTCAGGTGTTGAAGTGGCAGGCTGAAGCTTAAGCTACTGGCTGGGAGATGAGCTTCAATCCCCCAGCTACCCTTCATAACTCTTTCTTTATACCAAAATAAGCATGAGCAACATTCCTTCAAATTCTGGTTCACATCTTGTCCTCGGGAGCCTTGGGACAAGCCATAGATGTATGAGCAGTGAAGTCCATGTGCTGTTGCTCTTCTCTTGAGCTACCCTCCCTACATCATCCCTCTTAGCTCTCCTACCTGTCTAGGTGTGATGCACCCCTCCTTTCCTACAAGAGATGGAAAGACTTGAGGTGGTGTTTGGTGTGGAGTAGGTCCCAAAGGTCTAGATTTAGATCAGGTTTGTGCTGGCCCTTCCCTGGGGAAACATGTCTCCTGCTTGGCAGGTGGGATCCTCACACTTGTAAGACCTTTCAGTCAGGATGTCCAGGTTGTGTTAGGGAATTCTTATTCCTGCTGCTCCTGTAGAGGTGAGACATACTTGGAAAACTCCAAAGAGGAAAAGGCTTATTCCTGCTGCTACCCCCTGCTCCTTAGGAGGGCTGGAGCAGGGACTTTGCAGTCAGATCCTCTCCAAGCTGCTGTTCCCTCCTCTGGTGTTGAGCTCCTCTCCAAGAAGACAATGTTTGGGTGAGAGTTTCCCCCCCTCACATGCTTGAAAGGGACCCTTAAATACCTCCTGGAGGTAAGAGTATCTTTATCCCGGGAAAAATGAATTGTATTTTGGGGAGGGGACTGTGTTCAGAATAAGGACTGTCCAGCAAACGCACTCATGACTTTTGAGCTCTCTGTCCTGCTTGCACCTCACCCCTGATCTAGCTGGTGGTAACACAAGCTGGCTGCATGGTCCTGGCCTAATAAAACCTGCATGCTGGTGTGGCTTCTGCCAGGGAGTTTCTGTCTCCAGCTCTGGCAGAGCAGACTGGAGAGCCTGGCTGCCTTCTCCCCCCTTCCTGCCATGGCCAGGAGGAAATCACCATCTGGGTGCAATCTGCATCTAAAGGAGCCCTTCCCAGCAGCCCTTGGTTTGAACACCAGCTCTGGTCCTTGCTGGCCTTGTGTTGCTCCAAGCAGCTGTAGGAGGGCACCAGCAGTGCCTGAGGAGCTCTGGGAAGCTCCAGGGGGAAAGAAAAACCTACAGCAGGGAGATGAAGGAATGTACCTCTTATGTCCTTCTTAATTATGTACCTCTTAATCAAATACTACTTAGTTTATCCTTTTGTCAGACATGACCAGCTCTCCCCTTAGCTGTGAATGTGAGCAAGGAGAAGCAGTGTTGTCTTCTTCTCCTTAAAGCATCAGGCTCCTGGGTCAGCTCCTCCTGCTGCTGCCTCTTCAACTCCCTGGATCCCCCCTGGTCTGAAGGGGCCGTTGTGCCTTTTCTCGGAGTTGTTTTGTGACTCGTGCTGTGCTGGCCTTGCTTCTCTGTCTGGATGAGTTTTGGGAGGAGGGGAACCTTTGGAGGGTAACTTGAGATGTGCTGCCTGGTTCCTGGAGGTACTGATACATTTTTTTTGCCTGATGTTTGTGGTTTCACAGTGTGCCAGAGGCACACACAAGAAAAAGCCTGGTAGCTGCTAAGCTGGCTCCATGTATCAATCTGCAGGCTGCAATTGCTCAGACTGCAGGGTCACTAGTTATCTTGTCCTCCGGATTTGCTGAAGAAACTCAGAATCAGTGTCCCAAACCAGCCTGGGTCTCTGCAGACCCTTGTTCCAGAGCAACTCCAAGCGTGTGGCTTGGAATAGGATCCTTGGTGCACCAGGAGTGAGACCAAAGAGCACCGGGGGAACTAAGGGGGTGGGGTAAACGCTTTGAAACTGCTTCCAAAGGACAAGAACTCCAAAAGGAGCCGATATCTGGTGGTTCCCCACCTTGGAGGGGGGGTTCCCAGCAGGACTCTCTGCTCCCTCTGCTGTGCTGCAGCATCTACTGCACTGTCCTGCAGCTGGTGGGACAGGAGGTGGGGTTGAGAAGCAAAGGGACCTTTACCTTCAGTTGCAGCCAAAAGCACCTCAATCAGGAGGGGATTGAAGGAGTTCAGGGCATGACTGAAGCAGAATAAAACAACTCTGACTGGGGGTATGATGGTACTTAATTTGGGGTTGTGTTTTTTTTTGATCCCATGAGTGACTTCTTTGCTTTTGTTTCAAGTCTTGGCTAAGTCACAAGTGTGGGAATCCCAGCAGTGCCTCTTGCATGAGTATTGGGGAAGAGTTTCTCTGCAGTGCGTGGGTCCACCTAGTGTTTCTGGGCTCCAAACTCTTGCAGGCTCCAGTGTTAGCCCCCCAGAAAAATCACTGTCTTGGCCAGAGCATCCTGCTAAATATACATGACATCAGTCCCTGGCTTGGAGGAAACTCAAGAGTCTTCTGCTCTCGTACATGGTTGATCCAGCTGGACCAGGCAATCAGGTTGGTTGTGAAGGCAAGCAAAAATCCTACTTTCCTCTGGATTTGAGCCCTAAACCAGACTAGGTACCAAGAGCTCCTTAATGCCAATCAGAAGAAATAACTTGCTATGAGAGGATGATGATAACTTGCTAGAGGGGAGGTTGTCTTTCTGCATGAAGTTAGTAACCTGCTGGAGGGGAACTGCTCAGATGAGGCTCCTCAGAAGCTGAAGGGTTCAGGGTAAGGGTGTAACTCCAGCTCCTTGGAACCAGCTCCCTCTGGGTGACTGGGCTTAGCTGGGCCAGTGGAGACTGCAGAAAAGAAGCAGGTCTGGAGACAGTGGGAGATAGACCAGATAGCGCCAGACAGAAGGTATCTGATATCTTCTCTGGTGCCTGGCATTGCATCAGATAAGCTGATACCTTCCAGAAAGCTAAACTAGTGGTGAGGCTAATATTTCCAGCAAGGGACATCAACTGCTATAGCAATTCTTAATCATCAAAGGGAAATATGGTTTGGGGTATAATAAACATGAGGCCCAGTTTCCCACCATTAGCTGTGTGCCCATTGGATGTAGGTCTTGAAGGAATCCTACAAACCCCTGCAGGAGACTTGCGTGAAATACAGCCCTAAAAAAGTTGTCCTTGCCTCCTCTTGCATCTGTTCCCATAGTCCTGTCCTTCCTGGTTGTTTTCTTCCAGGAGGAGCTGGCTTAGGAGCCTGGGCTTCCAACCACCTGGTGTAACTGGACCCCACGTGCTCAACCTGTGCCAGGTGTATTAAATCTGTGTAGTTCAAACTATTAGAACAAGTGTTCACTTCTGCTGCATAAGCAGATCTTCAGCAAACCAAGTTGTTACTTTGAAATGCATCCGCCTTCTACACTGCAATCAGTGGATTAAAACTAGATCTTCTCACTCTTCTTGCCATGATGGTTTCTTGGGTGGGAGTGGGTTCCTCTTGAGAGCTGAAGGAGGTGGCACTTAGCATTTGAAACTGGAAAATGAGTTGATTCTGCCCAATCAATGTAGGCATTAAATAAGCATGAATACCCTTTAGCCAGTGTTTGCTGGATTTATACCATAGTTTAAGCCTTCAGATTCTGGCTGGGGGTTTCCCACTTCCAGCTGGAGTGGTGGCAGATGATCTTCTAGGTGGTTTTTTGCTGGATGTGGTTTGCTGGTGTTGGAGGGTGGGGAAAGCTGGCTATGGATATACTGCCTTGAGACCAAGGTCTGCAGCAAACAAAAGCTGAGATGCCTGTAAGATTTCTTTAAACCCCATTTGCTCCTAATTCCCAAGCTTCCCAAATGGCTTGCTGCAGCTAAGTCAGTTCAGAGACCCTTCTGGAGGAAAGAAAGATGGGGAGATGGAGGAGTAAAAGTCTGAGACCAGTCTTTATGGCAGTATAGCTGTGGATCCTAATATACCATCGTGTACACGGAGAAGGGGATGCAAATGTCCTCTTGCCAGTCTCTAATTGCCACTTTGCTTTTGCTTCAGCAGAGGAATGTTTAAGCTTCATTCATTCACCACTTCCCCAACTGCTTCTTGTTCCGTGCTCCTGGGGTTGGGCATCTACCTCCTTCTGGGGAGAGTGATTTGAGCAGGGAGGTAAAAAAAAAAAAGCCAACACCAAGGTTTGCTCAGGTTGTGAGCAAACAAGGTAAGGGTGGCTGGGGAATCCTCACCAAAGAGAAGGGCAGCAAAGAGTGTAAGTACTGAAGAAATGTGCCTGTTTTCTTGCAAAGCAAAGGCTGCAGGGTGTGGAGCACAGCTCTGCACCTCGCTTTTCAAAACCTTGTTGCTGTTGCTGCCTGGTTTGATACAGAAAGTTGAGGTCCATCACCTGGCTGTGCACCAGGGGTGTTAGTTTGGAATCCTAGCTGGCTGCTTTGCACCTGAGTGTCCCTGTCTGGGGTGATTTCACAGGAAGCTTTGAAGGGGCTGAGAAAACCAATGTGGATGATGGGACCCCATGGGGTACAATGTGCTTTATGGGAAAAGCAAGATTTCTCAGCCCTGATGCTCTCCAGTTACTAGCAGCATCTTACCTGCTTCTGCTTCTATAGCTTTTCATCCTTATATCCCTCTTACATCCCTAGAAAAGTGAAAACTGATTATTTTAATTTTGGTTCATGGAATCCCAGGCTGGTTTGGGTTGGAAGGGACCTGAAAGATCTTCCAGTCCCACCCCCCTGCATGGGCAGGGACACCTCCCACCATTCCAGGCTGCTCCAAGCCCCATCCAACCTGCCCTTCAACACTGCCAGGGATGGGGCAGCCACAGCTTCTCTGGGCAAACCTATTCCTAGGAGAGGGCTTATTTTTTTGTTTTCCTTAACGTCTCACCTAAACCCTCCCCTCCTCCAAGTTTTAATCCATCACCCCTTATCCTATCACCACACGCCCTTATCCCAAGTCCCTCCCCAGCTCTCCCGCAGCCTCCAGGTAGGTGTGAAGGGGGAAGGAAGAAATGACACTTAAATATTCGAGCCTACCTGGGGCTGTGCCCGGGGGGTGCCCGGGGCGGGCACTGGGAGGGGGCAGGGTGTGACACCGCCCCTCCCTCCCCCCCTTGGTTCCTCTGCTGCCACTTTTGGTATTATTATTATTATTATTATTATTATTATTATTATTATTATTATTATTATTATTATTATTATTATTATTAATAATAATTTCGCTTTTTAGTTTTTTTTGGGGGGGGGAAATAAACACCCCCATCCCCTTCCACCTCCCTCCTTCTTCTTCTTCTTCCTCCTCCCCTGGCAAGCAGAAGGCAAGCCCGGGAAGTGTTGGGAGATGGTGCGGACGGGATGAGAGGAGAGCACCGTGCAGCCATGGCAGCCAGACGGGTCTTCCACCTCCAGCCCTGCGGTGAGGGGCGAGAGGATCGGGAATGGCAGGGCGGGGGGGACACACGACACATCAGTGTGATGAGTTCTGCCGGCTCTCTGTGTGTGTGTGTCCCACCTCCCTTCCCTCATCCCTCTTTCAGGGGTGGGATGCGATGGGGAGGGGGGGGAGGTGTTTCCCCCTTTCTCCTCTTGGAAAGGTGCTTGGGGGGAGGGAAGGAAGGTGAGGAATGCGTGGGATCTGGAGTTCGCATCGTTCTTGGAGGCTTGTTTTGTTGTTGAGGAGCCGCGGGGGGGGTGACACCCCCTAAATCTGCCGCTCCTCGAGCAGCAACGGGGCGTCCCCGAGAAGTACCGGGGGGGGGGGAAGCAGCGGAGTTAAAACTCGGTGGGTTTGTTGTTCTGAGGGCGGTTTGGTTGTGTTAGTTTCTTCTTTTTTCCTCTTCCCCCCCCCCGCCCTGCTTTTTTTCTGGGACTTGTTGATACCTCTGCCCGGGGCAGGGCGGCACGGGTGCGCCTGCAAGAACGGGGCAAGAAACCACAAGGGGGGGGGGGGGAAAGGCGAAAAGAAGAAGAAATTGTTAAAAAAGCAAAGCTCCGGGGCTTCAGCTACACCAGCCTGGAGGGTTGGGGCAGTCGTCTGCGTGGGTTAAAAACAAAAAAAACCGACCCTTTTTGCAAAGGGTGGGTTGAAAGTGCGCTTGGAAATCTGCTCGGTGATTTATGGCGAGCTGGAAAAGTTCTTTTTCTGAAGTGTTTCCACCCCCCCCCCCCCCCCCCCCCTTCTCCCCGCCTTTACCAAAGGAAGCACTTCCTTACTCAGCATGGCTGCGACAGGGCTGGTTTGACAGAAAATGAAGTGACAGGGACTTGGGTTGGTGTAGGGAAGTTGGTTTTTTTATGTTGGGGAGGAAAAGCAACTGTAGGTGGCACAACAGCTTTGCGGCCGGAGGAGCCCGGTCCTGAAGCTTCTCTTGAAACTTCTCCTGAGGATCTGTCTCTTCTCCGGGAGGATTGTGCCCCTGGGTTTATTTTCCCGACCTCCTCATGTGATGCAACAAGTTTTGCTGCAGATGTGGTGGTCTTCCCTCAAAGCTTTCTTCTGTGCTCCTCTTGTTCGTGGTCAGGACTGTCCTGGATTAAAACTGGAGGAGGAGAGATTTAGGTTGGACATGAGGAGGGAAATTCTTTGCTGTGAGGGTGGTGAGACCCTGGCCCAGGTTGCCCAGGGAAGCTGTGGCTGCCCCATCCCTGGCAGTGTTGAAGGGCAGGTTGGATGGGGCTTGGAGCAACCTGGGCTGGTGGGAGGTGTCCCTGCCCACGCAGGGGGTTGGAACTGGATGATCTTGAAGGTCCCTTCCAACCCAAACCATTCTATTTTTGTCTTGAGACCTGATGGTGTGGACTGGCTGTCCCTCAGCAGTATGAGTGTGAACAGTCTCTCTTGGGAACATACAACTTGCTCCCCAACATGCCATGTTTGCAGACCTTGTGGTGCTTTCTTGAGGTGTCAACATAGCCTTGTCCCTCCTTGGCTGGCTGACTGTCCCCCAAAAGCTGTGCCTGATGCGCCGGCTGAACTGCTTGACTCAGGGCTGGATAAATCCAAGCGGTGTTTCACCCATCTCACCTGGCTTGCTGTTGGAGTTGGTTTTGTGGCTGGTTTGGGAGTTTTCTTTGGAGGCTGGAAGGAAACATGGTGCAGTGCTGCACTCCTGTCTACGCTGTGACCTCAGTCGTTGCTGCCACCCCTGCGAGCCGCCGTCCCCTGCTATAACCGAGACGCGTTGGCTCATCCATCTCAGCCAGAGCCCTCTGGTTTTCAAATAGCTGTGGTTTTTACACAGTTGCCACTCTCTGAGAGTTATGTACCGCAGAGGAGCTCCTTCTCCCAGCTCTTCTGTCGTTCCTTGGCAATTTGAGCCCTTCAGTTGGCTGAAGTGAGCACCGCTCGGAAAAGTACGGGTTGGGATTCGATGCGGAGCACTTGCTTGACTCCCCCAGTGGCAGGAGATACCTCTCTCTGCAAACTTGCAGTGCCTTAACTTCTTGGGGAGTGGAAGTCAGTCATTTTAAAGGCTGGAAGCAGTTGATCAAGCAAGCTTTATTTTTACGTCGAGTCAGCGTGGAAACAAAGCTATCTTGGTTTTGAAAGCAAAAGGATCCCAAATGGGAGCTTTCTAGTTTGTCCTAAAGAAAAAAAAAAGGGTCAGTGACAAGTTTGAGATTTCTTGCAGGGGACCTTGAGGTTAGTTGCAAAGTTGGGTTTTAGTCCAGAGTTATTTGACTTAGCCTGGTGCTGGTTTATTTTTCTTTAAATAGCCTGAAACTTCAGACCTTGTCCTTGCAGAACTGAGGGGATGCTCTGTGTATGTAATTTATGCCTAAAGACAGGTGTTAAATCTCATTACCCAGGGGAAAAACTGTTGTGGTTTATTCAGTGATTAATTCTAATACTGTGCTGTGGGTGTTGGGTGTCTCTGGGAAGCTCCAGTGATTACTCTCCAAAAGGTTTCCACTGCTCTAGCTCGGGTGACACCTGAGTTACCTCTTGGTAATGCAAAACCACAAAGCTGCACCTTCTTAATGTGAAGCCACTTCTCTAAAAGCCCTGTTTCCCTATGTAGGGTTTCTCTGGGAGTAAACAACTCCCTGGGACACTTCAATGACTCATCATGAAACTGTCATCTACCCTCTAAATATGCAAATTACTGCCAAGCACACCAGGGGATATTCAGCATATGTTAAAGCCAAGCTACCTGTGCTGATAGCAGCAGCTGGGGCATGATGAGGTGCTGGGGTTAAGGAGTCCACTGTGAAGGATGCAGAGCAGAAAGGTTAAAAACTGGGAATGCTGAGGCAATTCCTTGAAGTTCATCTTCACTTGAGCCTCAGCAGGGTTTGGTGATCGTGAAGTCTGCAAAGCAGCAGCTCCTTCAGGAGTTTGTGCTAGGACCTGCTGAAATGGGAAAACCTCTTCTCTATTAATAATGCAATGTAACTTTCTCAGTATGATTTAGGATGAGCTCCCCATGAAGTCTTTCTGCAGCACCATGTAGCTTCTGCATCTGTCAGTGCTGGCTTTGATATCAAAGCTCTTAGCTGTCACTCACAGCTTCATGGGTTTTTCTGTTCTCCCTTTCTAAGTACATCCCTGGCTCTGACTTGCAATTAAAAAAACCCACAAATATTAAGGTTTCAACCAAACTCTGAATAAGCATCTGCAAGCTGTGGTGGACCAGTGGGAGCTGTGATTTGGGTAGGGCATGGAGGGAATAGAGTCCAGTTTCATTCCTCATAAGTGCCCTGCAAAGGAGCTGCAAGATGATGGGGAGAAAAGTATGACAACCTGACTTAAGCCACTGGAGTGGGAAGCCCTGACTTTATGCTTGTGTTGAGCAGCAACTTCCTTCCCCATGGGTGCTTTTTAGCTCTCTAGGTTTGAAGGACCAATTGCAAACAGCAGCTGAAGGGCTTGTGGGGCTGTGGCTGCCCCAGGGATATCCCTGCAGCCATACCTTGGTGGCAGGGATGGAGATGGGGGTTAATGTCGGCTCTGGCAGGGGGAAAACCAGATTTGAAACTGGTGGAGGGAGGTTCTCAGCTGGTCAGTGCTTGGAGCCAGGCACCCTTTGTCTCAAGATGGTGTGCGTGAGTTTTGAACAGTGAAGGTAATTAAGCAAGTTACTGCTGGGTGTTCTCCCCACTCGTGGGGGCAGATAAGGAGTGGAAAATGAGGAGGGGGACAATCTGGGGGCTGAAGATGAGGTGACCTTCCTCCCCTTTGGGTGCTGGGGCAGGCAGGTTGCAGCAGTGGGAGCTGCCCCTTGGGCTGCTCCCCTGGGGGGAAAAAAGGGCACCCCGAGGAGCACCCAGTTGGGCGTCAGGTTGATTCTCCTTTTCCTCTCCCTCTGCCACCTCCTTTTCCAGGAGTTAACTGCCTCTTCCCCTTGCTCGAAGCCTAATTGCATCCCCAGGGTTTACCACACGTGTGTTTGTTTTATTCAACGTCTTGGCTGTTCCCACCGGATCAGGCTGATTCTTTTTCTTTTTTAGGGATTGGGCTTTTTTTTTTTGCTTATTGTGCACGAGCAGCTACTGCACAAGATACTCATTGCGGGGGGGGAGGAGGAACTGTAGTAATGCCAATACTTCTTGAATATTATAAACCTGGCTTATCAGCCCGACGCAGAGCTGGAATTTGTCTCTTCCTGTGCTGCATCTCTGCTCTCTGAGAGGGGCGTTTAAATACAGGCTGGAGACACAGCCTTTCCAGTGTGCTCTGCTGAGCTGTGACAGCAGCAGCAGGGGCTGCTTCAGCAGCTCCTTTTTCTTTTTCTTCTTTTTTTTTTTTTCCCCCACCCCTCCTGTTATTTTTTTTGCACTAATTCCCAAAAAGGAACTTCTTGGGGAGAAGGCTCTCGGACTGCATGTCCCAACAGTACCCGCTGAAGGAGGTGAAGGGAGACGCGGTTTGCTTCGTACCTGGCTCTCCTCTCTTCTCTGTCCTGATGGAGCCAGCTTCTTTTTGCTACCCCCGACTCACCTTCCTCCGCTCGTCCTACGGCCAGTTTGGGGCAAGTGCTGGCTCTTCCCAGAATTTGGCCCAATGGCCACAACATTTGGGGAAACAGAGGTGGACCGGGCCGGTGGACGGTGCGTGATGGGTTTGAAGGGCTTTGGGACTGGAGATGAGGGGGGTTGCAGAGAAGCCCACCAAGATTTAAAGGGGGCTTTGGAGGTGGTGGGTGAGGTGGGAAGCAAGGCCAGTAGAACTTGGTAGATGCGTTGGCATGGTTGTATTGAGGCAGTCTTCTCTTGGACCTCTCCTAGTGGAGCGCTCTTGGCTGCTGTCCTCTCCACCAAGGAGCAGCTTTGGTCCCTGCTACACCCGGGCAGGCTGGCCAGGGAGAGCTGATAAACAACCTCAGCATGGAAAAAAAAACAAAAATAGAAACTGATCTTGGCCAGTTTTTTGTTTCATAGCCTTGTTCACTTGCTGAAATGAATCCGGCAGCGTTTGAAACCTGAAATACCTGCTGGAGGCTGGGCAGGTTTGTTTCACCTTTGGGGTTGTGATGCTGTCTTCTGTCCTTTCAACTTATGAAAGGTATCAGGTGTGGGTATAAGGGAAGGTATTAAGATCCTCTATTGCAGATTTGTCTCACTGCAAGGAAATAACTTCAAAACAGTCAGCTTGGCTCAAAACTTTACTGCCAAGAGTCTATGTGGGGAAACTTGGTGATACTTTAGGAGCTGAGCTTTGCTGGAAGTGCTGATCCCAAGGAGTCTTGCCTGTAAAACTTTTTTTGGGGAAGGTATTGGGCTTGATGAGGTCCTGAGCAGCCTGATGGAGCTTTGAAGGTGGTCCTGCCTGGAGCAAGGAGTGGGGTTAGAGACCTCCAAAGGTCTCTTCCCCCCCTCAAATTCTTGATGAACCACGGTACGCTCCCTTGCCATCTTTTTATCAGTCTGGATGTGATGCGCCTCACCTGGAAAAGCTCCTCAGGTGGCATGCAAAAAAAAAAAAAAACAACACAACAAAATAATAGAGGAGACTGGATGAGCAGTCTTGGCAAAGAAAACGCGTGGGAGGTGTTTAAAAACATGCGTTGCCTGTGGTTTGTGCAGCGGAAACAAGCCTGTAGCAGGGACTGCAAACCCAGGGGTATGTGGCTCTGAATCCCTCTGCGAAAAGCGATGCCTCTTCCCGAGCTGTGCCCTGCCCTGGGAAACGTTGGCTGCCTCCTGGTAAGTATCATCGCTGGGAAACGGGCAGGAATTGTCAGCGTTGCTGGAAGGGACTTGGAGATGGAAGGGGTCTTGCCAGCCTTCGGATAACTTGCTGCTTATTTGCTCATCTTTTAGGGATTTCCCTTTTGTAAGGCTGACTCGGTGGGTTTCCCACCCCCATGTTTTGTTCTGGTGTGTTTTTTTGCCAGCACGGAACCGTTCCTCCAGGCTTTAACTATCCAGCTTGGGGAGACTTAGCTTATTGTTACGAGGATCTTGAATTGTAAGGCGAGTGAAGCAGTAGAAGGGGCTGGAGGGAGGAGGGGGGGTAGGCAATGTGGCATCTTCCCTCCGAAGCTTTTTAGGCACCGCGCCGTGGAGAGCTGGGCAGGCAGGCTTGGGAGAGGAGCCTCCTCGGATGAGGTGAGGTCTGTTTCAGCTCTTGTTTTCTGCAACTTGCCGCTGGAGCACGGACTTGCTGCCCTGTTTCTCCTTCCCTTAGGCAGGCTCCTCATTGAATCATTAACCCTTCCCCTGCTGCTCGAGCTGTCACTCTGGGAAATAAAGCAACAAATGAAGCAGCAGCATCCAGCCCTGCCATGGGGCAGGCACCCGAGTACAGCAGCTACATCTTTAAGAAACGTGCTGCATTTACCTCTCGGCAGCAATCTTATATTTTTTTCTCCCCTCCCTTCCTCTTTCTTCTTCCTGCATCTTCACATCCTCTTGTGTTGCCCGGACTTCAGCAAGGTACACTGTCTTCTCACTTCAGTTGAGCCTGGCTGCCACAAAGCTGGTGTGTGAGGGGGTTTTTTTTCTTTTTAAGGAGGCTCAGGAGCTTCCTCCCCTCAGCATCCAGCGACAACCGCCGGCTCCAAAGCGCAGGGTCACTTTAATTATTCTATTATTATTTTTTTTCCCTCAATCCTTGCTGCCAAAGAGCAGGGAGAAGCAGCGGGGCTGGAGGAGCCCAAGCTCTTCCTCGGCCACCTCGGCTGCGGTGGCATGTGGAGCTGGGGAAGTTTGTGGCTTTCCAGCATCCCTGCTCTGCCTGGGAGAGTTGGAGGTGCCCAGCTGGGAGCTGATGGGTCAGGCTTCTCCACCCCACCCCTCTGCCGCTTGCCAATTGGAAGTGAGGGAGAAAGATGCTCTGGATGGATGAATCTTGGAGCCATTGAAAAAGCAGCCACCTCGGCCACCTGAGCCAAGTGGTGTTTGGGGACCAAGTGCGGTGGCTCCTGGGGGGGGGGAGCAGCCCGGAGGGGAGCTGGGGCTGTTTGAGCAGCATCTCTATTAAAGGAGTAGTGCAGGTAAGTTGTGGTTTTAAACAACAGCAAACAAACCCAAACTGAAGCACTGCTGTTGCTGGGCAGTGCATTTAGACAGGAAATCTAGAAAACCAGCTCTGCCAGCTTGTTAATTATTTAAATCAGTAAAGTGAGGCAGTACTTGATGTATTTTCAGTGGGCTTTGCTGCTTAGCGATGATCTCTCTTGCCTGTGCTGATGTCTGTGTGCTGTAGTGTTAAAGGATGGAGGGATGGATACCTCCTGAATTCAGTTTACATGGAGCAGAGTGCTGCCTTTCAGGGTTTGAATTTAGTTGCAAGATCTGCATGTGGAAATGAGCACCAAGAGATCTTACCTGTTCTGGTTTTTCTCTAATTAATGCTAAAGCATTTTAACAGCCTGTCTGGGAGGCTTTACATACTGATGTTTCACGTGGGGAAAGTGCAGTGCTGAGTGAAAACAAAATGCATATATATATAATCTGTCTAAAATGCTGTTGAGCATCACCCCTGTTGCTGTAGCCATGGAAGCCATGTAGACGCTCCATAAACAATGCCCTAATGAATATCACTCTGTCATGTATTGCCAGCCTGCAATTTTTTCTCCCCTGGATCAGGGAATTCTGATTTCTGGTTGATGATGGACAGTAAAATCAGATCTGGTGCTGCTGGCTCTCCCCTTGCCTGTGGTGTTGGTGTTGTCTCTGCTTCTGTTTTGTGGCTCTTAGAGGAGAAACTGATTTTTGTGATCCTGCCAAGGCTGTTGTGATTTGAAATCCCTGTTTCTGGAAGGAGGGTTGAGGCTGCAGAGGCAGCTGGGCTGCTGTTTGGGTATCCTTTGGGCTGTGTTCATTTTAGTAGCAAGGGGAGGTTTTTTTTTCTTCCTGGGGAAAAAGCCTGGAGCCAAAACTGAACATATTTGGTGATCAGGTGGCTTGGTTCTCTGCTGCTCTTCTGTGTCCTTCCATGTTTCCAGTATAAACTTTGGGTTTGATCAAACTTACAGCTTTGGGTGAGTTAGAGCTGGTCTCCTGTTTCATCCAGGTGCCTTCAGCCTGGTGGTGGTGGTGAGAAGGGGGGCTGGAATAACTTTGCTGCAAAGCTTGGCCCAGCCACTGCTGCCTCTTTAGCAGCTGTTTTCATTTCTGGTAGCAATCGGGGGATAAAAATTTGATAGTCGTGCACTTTATGTTCTAAAACATGATCCTGGGGGGATGCTGGAGTGTGAAACTGGTGGTGCTGGAGCATCTCATCCATGTAACTCCAAACGAGGTCTGTAGCTAGTTTATACCTTTCAGCTCCTTAATTTTTACAGTATTTAACACAACTGAACCGGTGTAGGGAACAGCTCCTTCCTCTGAGAAGCCCCAGTCAAGTGAAATGTTGTCAGACTGTCTCTTAACTGTTTTGCTAGTTTTACACAGTACCACTGCAGATAAGTAGCAGGTGGTGGCCTCTTGAAGACCAGCCTGTACAAAAAGAAAAGCATTTCAGCAAAGAAGAAAAAGAAATATCTCTGCCCCCTTTTTAAATCCGCATTTCTACCCTGACCAAGATTTGGGGCCGTTGCAGTATCTTCTGATTAAGAGTGATGAGGCTTTTTTGATAGGAAGAGCTGTCTGGAAAGCTGTCAGTAAGAGTTAATGCTTTCTAAATTATTTAAATGTTTCAGGAAAAGCCTACTGAAAAGCCTCAACTGGTCTGTTCTTGGGCCTTTGCCAGCTTGTGGGATCTCTGGAGGTTATTTGCTTTCTTTCCTCTCTATGTAGCACTTATGCAAGAAATCCTTGCAAGTCTTAAATCATTTTGGAGGGTCCAACAGCATGAAGTCTCCCCCCTTCAAACTGGAAAAAAAAGAGGGAAATAGCCCAAATGTTCTGTCCACCAGCCAAGTCCCAATGTGTCATTGTTCCTTCACTTCTCTGCTTGTCCTGCTCACCTGCAAAATGCTGCCCAAGAAACCTGGTGGAGGAGGGAAAACAAAGACCCTGTTAACAAGCAGCTGCAGGGCTCTCAATTTACAGGGTTGCTTCCTTTTGCAGCTCACCTCTGGGAGGCACCCTTGGATATTAATTGCTCAGGTGGGCTAAATTGTGAGGAGTCAACCTTGGCCAAGCCCGCTGCTGCTGGTAAATCCACATGCATGGTTCTTTTTTTTGGGAAGGGAGGCCTCTTGTCACTGCTGGAGCCAGTGGTGTTTTATCTAGATGGTCTCGTGATGGGTGCTCTGGAGGAAGCTGGGGAAGGGGTGAAGAGGAGAACTCGGTGCAGTGAGGAATATGTTTTGAAAGCAGAGACATGTCTGGTCCCTCAGCTTGTGTGTGGGTGTGTGTTTGCCTGGGACTGAGCAGGCAGGAGGATCCTTCCTGCTTTATCCCTTCAACATGATGCTTTTTATTTTCACAGCCAGCAACTGTGAAAATGAGTTCTGGGGTTTCATTTACCAGAGTGACTGTGGCATGATTTAAGACCTCCTCACACCATCTCCCTTCAGCAGAAGAACCTCCAGCTCCTTGTGTACAATCCCTCATTTGTTACTTAGTGCCTGCTGAGCCATGAAGCTGTAAAGTTGTGTTTTCCACCTGGATTGGGATTGGCATCTCGGGGTGGTCGTGCTGTGGTGGAGGAGACTGCTCAGGTTGATCCATGGAGCAAAGCTTCCTGTCCAAGTGGCTGGTGCACCATGGGGTAGCCTGGCAGATGTCAGAGGGTTGTTGTCACTTCCTTCAAAAATCAGAAATGGACACTTCCCAGGGATGTTCAACATGCTTTAGGAAATCCAGACCTCTTAATCCCCAGAATGGGAGGCTTGGGGATATGAAACCCTTGTGGGAAGCAAAGAGGGGGTGAAAATCCTTCAGGGGTGCTTCTAGTGGGGGGCAGGGGAGGCAAGTGACACGGATGCGATTCTGTGCCAAGAAGAGGATGTTAACATACATCACTTAAAAAGTACTTTTTTGCTAACCAAGATCCTCTCCAGTGAGGATTGCTGGAGGTCTTGACTGTGTCTACAGAGAAGGAGGGCAAAGCTTGTGTCCCTGCAGGTCCAAGTCTTTTGGCTAAAGCAGCAACCTGCCAGTGGATTGGGCTACTTAAAAGCACTTTCCTTCTTGGTGTCTGCTCTGGCCAACCCTTCATCATCTTCTAAAAGCTTACCAAGGTGAGGGGTTTGGAGTAGATTTAAACTTTCCTGGGTCATGCCTGTCTTCTTCTAGACTGTTTTCCAGACCTTGAAAGTTGAGTTCTTGTAGGTGTTTGCATGCAGACAATCTGTTAAACAACCCAATTGGGTAAAGGTCTCCAACAAAAAGCCCTGCTTTATTACATAGTGCTGTCAATACCTGCTGGCATGTGGCATGAAACCTCTGGGCATGCCCCTTGTCCATCCTTCAGTGCCTGGCTGTGTTTTCCAAAGGCTTGACAGCTTCATGAGGAGGAGGAGAAGCCAAGAAGAAAAGTGGGGGCCAGCAGTGCAGAAGTTGGGTATAGACAGAGGGGAGGATGCTCTCCCTGTGAGTACAGGCTGGAGTGTCCTCAGGTTTTCACCACGACCACCAGTACCTTGTTAACTCTTTCCTCTTCAAACAGTGCTGTAGAAAGCAGTGTTGGGGAGATATTTATACATGTGATGGGCATGTGGATATGACTGGGGCAAGGAGGAACACAGCTGGTCCTTTGGGGAGCTGGACAGCTTGTCCTGGGGCTCAGCTTAGCCCTTCCCTGCAGCTACATCTCTGAGATAAGTGAAGGACAAGTTGAGGAGCGACAGGGCTCTGGTGTGGCTCATGAAAGGAGGGTTTATCCTCTTTTAGCCTCTGCCAGGGCTGATGTGGATGGATGTGTGTCTGGGCAGTGAAGGCACGTGTGGTGCTCGCAGGGGAGCAAGGCCTTAAAGCTGCAGTGAAGAAGAATCCTTGCACTGATCTTGACTCTTATCTCTTCAAAATAAAACTCCTGGGAAGGTAGCTGAGTGCTGCCATTTTCCACTTAATGACTTACAAAAGGTCCTTTTACCCCTCAGGCTTTTTCTGTTATGTTTTCCTTCACCTTTATCAATGCAAACTGGTGCTTTCTGGGGCCATGTCTCCATTTTTGGCTTGCCACAGGCAGCAGGGCTCACAGACCATAATGCTTAGGCAGGAAAGTGCCCCAGAAATAACAAGCCTGTCTTACTCATCTTACACTTCCTTGAATTACAGTGATGGGTTTTGAAACCCTGGCTTGTGTGGTTTGTTTTTTTTCCTTCTTCTGGTCACACCTCTCTAGGGGTAGAGAAGAGCAGATAAAATCTCAAGCTCTGTGTGTCACTTGTCATTGAGAACAGCAGCACAGCTTCTCATCTCCGTGCCAGTATGAGCTGTGTTTTCACCAGTGCTTCCCAGTTGAGGTATGGAGGGCAGTGGGAAGGGATCAGCTGCTTAAGGTGTAGAGAGAAATGAGAAGTGGGAACATAAAGCAAAATAGCTTTTTGCACGTTGCTGTCCATTCGTTCCTGCTGACTTGAATGGTTTGAAAGGGTTTGCAGCAAACTTCTCCACCAGGAGACCTCGCTGCTTGGTTCTTCCCTGAAAACTGCTCTCAAGTTCTAGGAGCACAGCTGTGCTTTGTGAAAGAGTCCTCCAATGTTGATATATCTGGACCTGATCAGCTAGTCAGTGCGACTTGCTCCCTGTCAAACTCTTCTCCTGTTGTTCTGTGGTGATGCAGTTTTATGTTGCAAAAGGAGTTTGAGGCTTCCTTGTCCTCCTGCTGTTCAGCTCTTGCTGCATACACAGATTTTTTTAGACTCTCAGCTGCAAGCTCCTTTCAGTCATTGCTCCACATAATTAAAAAAAGTCCTCTCCTGCAGATTTCCCTTGGGATATTATTCCTTGTGTGTGTGGTTTTTCTCTTAAGACTCTCTGGTTTTCTGCTGAGGAGGAGGAGAGGAGCAGCATCACTTGGATCTTAAGTGTGTGTGAAGCACATAAATTGTGGCTTTCCCCTTCTCCCAGATTGCAGGAACCTGGGTGTAGCTCTCTGCTGACCTGTACAACTGCAGCCTCCCTTGTCCTGTGGTGTTGATTCATGGTGGAGTGGAGAAAAAGAATGAGAAGTGAGCTCAGAGTTTAATATTAATTACAAGGTCTGGTGGAACCTTAAATAGAGTTTGCTTTGTCATCTTTGCCCAGATCTAAGTCTTGGATTAGACAATACACTTGTTCAAGCTGGACTTGGTCCCACATCTGTCTGAGGTAGTGCAACCAACTGCAATGTGGTCCATATCACATGGAGAAGCATAGAATCATAGAATGGTTTGGGTTGGAAGGGACCTTCAAGATAACCTAGTTCTAGCCCCCCTGCATGGGACCAGGTTGCTCCAAGCCCCATCCAACCTGCCCTTGAACTCTTCCAGGGATGGGGCAGCCACAGCTTCCCTGGGCAACCTGGGCCAGGGTCTCACCACCCTCACAGCGAAGGATTTCCTCCTCATGTCTAACCTAAATCTCCCCTCTTTCAGTTTGCAACCCTTCCCCCTCATCCCATCCCTCCCTGCCCTTGTCCAAAGCCCCTCCCCATGTTTCCTGGAGCCCCTTCAGGCACTGGAAGGTGCTCTCAGGTCTCCCTGGAGCCTTCTCTTCTCCAGGCTGAACACCCCAACTCTCTCAGCCTGTCTCCAGAGCAGAGCTGCTCCAACCTCTGACTGTCTTCATGGCCTCCTCTGGACTTGCTCCAAGAGCTCCATGTCCTTCCTGTGCTGAAGTCTCCAGAATTGGACACAGCACTCCAGTTGGGGTCTCACAGGTGTGGAGCAGAGAGGCAGAATCACCTCCCTCAGCCTGCTGGTCATGCTTCTTTTGATTCAGCCCAGGACACACCTGGTTTCTGAACTGCATCTGCACGTTGCTAACTCATGCTGAGCTTCTCCTTAACCAACACCCCCAGGTCCTTCTCCTCAAGGCTGTTCTCAATCCATTCTCTGCCCAACCTGTATTTGTGCTTGGAATTGCCTCAACCCCAGTGCAGTTGGCCTTGGTGTACTTTGTGAGGTTGGCATGGGCCTAACTCTCAAGCCTGTCAAGGTCCCTCTGGAAGAAGCTGGAGAAGCTGGTGCCCAACTACTTAATGGTAGTGATGGACACTTTTAGTGTTGACTGAAACACTCCTGGAAGTCTTCTTGAAGTGGCCAAAAAATTGCTTCAAGGCTAAAGCCCTGCATGCCTTCTGGAAAGTTCACTTCTTTCCAGGTAACTGGGATGGCTGTTCACTTTGTCCTGCTGAGAACTGGAAAGGGGGAGGAAACTGGGCAAATCTAAAGGCTTTTTTTCAGTTGAACAAGTGACTTACTTATTTGTTGTGACTTCTTGCTCAGAGTCTCAAGGTCTCTCTCAACTTTAAGGAACAATGCTGCATTTGCTGATGGGTTTCAGAAATGCCCTGAGAGCCTCAGAAAAGCAGTGTAGATGGAGGTGGTGGAAACTGGGATATTGGAGCACACCCTGAGTTAAAGGTGATTAAAGTACCTAATGTTTTCTGATATGTACTTAGAGTAACTAAATGCTCCAGATGAACCAGGCAGCCTGTGTTCAGAGACAACCCAAGAGCAGCCAGTATTAAAGAGCCTGGAAATGCAAAAGTACCTTCCTAGTAAGTGTTTCAAAAGTGGTGTTGTCTCAAACTCCTCTTCCATATCAAGATGCTGGAACTTAAAGACAAGTCATAGGAGCTGGAGTCTGTGGCACCACTTCTAGAAAGTTTATTAGAGAGCTGTTTTGCTTCAATATAAGGCTTGTGCTGCAGAGGGCTGTTTACATGGAAGATGCCAGCAGCAGAACATTGTAATTGAGTTACCAAAGTATCCAGAGAATGCGTTTTTATTTGTAATCCACTAATATTGCAAGGCTCAAGGGAACTTATTACTAACCTTAAAACAAGAGAGTTAAGATGGTTATTAGATCTGAGACACGTTCCCCACAGGAATTTAATAATGGAGGCTGGCACGGTAGGGTTTTGTCTGGTTTTGTTCTTCAATGCAAATGTAAAAATGGTAAGAATGTAAGAAATCAGGAAGTGTACCTGCTTCTGGGCTGATACTTCCAGTGTTTATCATTCGTTTCGTCCTGGTCCTCAGACCAGCCACCTTACACTGCAGCAAACTTGACTGTCCTTCCAGTTAAGTGGTAAACTTCATGTCCTGCCCCCTTGGTGGCTCTTGGGGTCACTGCAGGAGCTTCAAATCAAAGGGCAGTGACTCGGGGAACCTGCAGCTGTGTCCATGGGTCTAGAGAAACAGGCTTTGTTTTCCACTTTGCAGGACTTAGGTGCTTGGGCTCTTTGCTCTTACCTTGGAATTCAGTGCTCAGAAAGGGATGAGAAACTACTCCAAGCTTTTTCTGTGAAAAAGGAAGTGAAGTGGTGACACTTTTAATGCCTGTCTAATTTAGTCTCATCTAATAGACATCCCTGTAGGGGATAAGCTGGGGTGGCAGTAGGAACTTACTTGCTGGAGTAAATTAACTCTTAAAAATGAAGAGCATTGCTTGGATTGTCAAAAGAGCTACACCACATGCTTTCTGGCAGAGAATGAAAGATGGCAACTTGTTCTGCCTTTGGACAGGGGGAGCAATTAGAGAACCTGTTTGTCCTTGTAGGTGTTGGGTGACATGTCTTCAGAGTCTGGAGAGTGAGGACATGGACCTTTTAGTGAGAGATACTAGAGGCACAAGAGTGAATTTGCTGTGCTGTGTGTCTTGGCTCCACAAGACAGTGCTTTCCAGCTTTGTCTCTAGAAGCCTGACTCTATGTCTTGCTGAAATTGCATTGCTTGGATATTTTTTTTATGTTGCTGAAATATGAAAGAAAACCTGGGGGAGGAGAACTGGCAAGATGTGTTTGGTGGAACAGAGGGAAGTGGTGTGCTGCTGTGGAGAGGGGGAGCTCCCACCCTGTGGGACTAAACTGCTCCCCAGTCTGTGGGTCTCTTCCTCCAGCCTGCCAAGGCTAATGCAGGGGCTGACTTACACTTCTTAGAAGCACTTCTGCAACTTCAGGCCAACCTCTGGAGTTGTTGTAGTGTTGATCTTTCATGTATTTGATGACTCTTATTCCTGCCCAGGCTTCCCCAAGCTAAACAATTGTGTTCATTACTGTAGTTTTAGAACTGCCTCTTGGCTGAGCTATTTTTTCAAGAGCTGGAGGTGAGATGGTGAGAGGAAGGGTAGGCTGGTGCGTGTGTGTGCCTCTTTGCTAAAGAGAAGAGGACTCTGCCTTGTGTCAGTTCTGTACAACTTGAACCCATTGCTCCTGTCTTCAGCAAAACATGACTAAGGAGCCAAGACCTTGGATATTAAAACCTCATCAGCCTTGTGAAAGGAGAGGCATGTGGAGCCTCTGATACGCTGCTGTGTCTGCCCTGCTGACTGCTACTGAGCCTGCACTTAGGCACAGCCTGACTGGCCGTGTCCTTAGCTAGCAGCACAAACAGAAGCTGTGCTTGCTGGTGCTAGAAGGATGGGGGAATCATGGGGCTGATGCCTGAGGAGGAGAGATGAATCTCCCCCTAGTCTGTCTCCTTTGTTGTGCTCAATCCAGGGGTTAGGCGGATGCCACCTTCTCTAGATTGTCTGAGGTGGAGATGATGTAGCCCCCAATTTACCCTTCCTCCCTCCATTTCTGCTAATGCATTGACCTTTAAGCTAGTCCCATAGCGTGTGTCTGGACTTGTGTAAACACCTCATCACCTCTTACCTCCTGGGCAGGCTACACACCATTCCTGGTAGTGTTACAGTCTGCACGGAAGGGGCTACGTCTCTCCAAAGGCTCCAACAAGCCTGTTTTTGAAGTCTGAATCCCCTTGGTGCTATGGGACAGCATCACGTAGGGAAAAGACAAACTACCAGGGCTGGACTTGAGCCAGGACATAGTAGGGTGAATGCCTGACTTCTGTATTTTTTTTTTCTTCTTTCCCAAACGTGCCGTTGCATCTTTAATTACGAGGTTAGGACCTCTGTTTTATGACTCATCTGAAAAAAACAGCACCTCCAACATAATGGAGCATGTTGCCTAGGGGACTATCGCTCATTAGTGACTCAGAGGAACAAGTGCCACCTAATGAAATGGCACTGCCTGTTGTAATACCCCAGCCTTGCCCTTTTCATGCCTGGTCCAAGCAGCCACCAAAGAGTCCCCTGTAAAGGTGTGATGTCAAGCCCAGGCAACGCTGCAGTTAGAAGCTATTTCTACCAAAGAAAGCAACCAACTCTAAGTTCATTCGGCATTATCAACCCCTGGAAATAGGTGTGTTCAGCTAAAGCAAACAGTGTCTCATTTCACCAAGTGAAGGATGAACATGTTTCTTCAGGCTCCCTCAGAAGCAGTGATAGAGATGAGAAATTGCTGTACCATCCTGGTGGGAATGTCAGTTCCTTGGGTACTTCCCTGTCTGCCTGGGCATGTTTTGTTTGTTTCTCTGAAATACGTAAATGCAATCACTACACAATAAGAGCCTCTTTAAAAACTTTCCTTTGATCATTAGCATGCTAATCAGTCTGGATGGATCTTCTCCTTCCCTTCCAGGTGGAGGGAAACAATTGACTCGTGTAATGGGTGCCCCTTGGCCACGGTGCAGTTGTTCCTCCAACCCATTGTTCTGGGATGAACTTGGAACATTGTGTTTCTCTCTTGGACCAGACACTTGAATTGCCCTCAGGTTTTTCGTGGTGTCTTTTTGTTTGTTTGTTTTTTTTTTTTAATGGTCATCAGGGTGTTCCTGCAGGAACCTGTGCAGCCAAATGCTGTCTGCATTGAAAGGTCTGAGCCACACTGGGCTGTGACAAGTGTTGGGGCTGGAAGGTGCTGCCGTCAGCGGTGTGACTTGTATCCGTCTGGAGCACAAAGGCTCCCAGTGGGCCAGGATGAATTATGATGCTTGAAAACATGGCACACTGTAAAGGGAAAGGGAAGAAAAAAAAAAAAAACACCAACAAACCCACACACAACCTGTAAGCCAAAAGTTATGGGGTAGAGAAAGGGTCTTTGGGAAATCGTCTCATACCTCAAACGAAAAGCAGGAAGCCTAATCTGTAGAACAATAAAGCAGGCAAAACCTCTTTCCTTGTTGGCCCAAATTCATCCCAGGCTTGCGTAGGTAATGTTTGATTAGCCTAATGAAGTGGGGATAGACAGAGCAAATCTATTCCTCTTTCTGATTGCGTTTTGGCTGGGAAGAAGCCTATAAAGAGGCAGCATCTCCGAGCAGCTTTTTAAGGGACTGCTTGGGTGACTTGCTCGAGGCTTGAAATAAAGAGCTCTGTTGGCTCACCATGAGATGGGGCATGCACCTGTACAGGAAAGCTGGTGCTTCAAGCCTACACAGTCTGAGCTGTCAAATACTGTTAGGATTGAAATCAGCCAGGCTGGGTTTGGGTACCAGACCTGGATACCTGAAAGCAGGTGCTCTGATGCTGTTTGAATATCTCTTTTCATGGTAGATAGCCAATTTGCCAGCAGTTAATTAGAGAACTGAGTCACTAACAAAGTATGTTCCATAATGAACTGTGGGGACTTGGTCCTGGTGCTGCTGTGTGTGTGGGTTTGCTCTTGGTCACGGTCATTTCCAATTTGTGGCTTCCTCAGGAGACCCTGTTGGTGCAGATGGTGTTTGATGCAGGACCCCAGCTCAGGAAGCAGGCTAAGGAAGGCTACCATGTTCTGGTGCTTATCTTCAAGTGCCAAGCACTGTTTTGGGATATCCTAATGATTAGAAGCAGCAGAATAGGATGTGAAGTCCTGCTCTCATCCAAACTGGGGACTTTATTTCTGAAATTAAACTGGGGTGTATCCAAGCGTAAGATAAAACTCAGACTTCATTATGGCCTGTACTGTTTTTATAAAAGCCTTGTAGATGCTTAGTTGGTGTTAATTTTGGACGCACTTCTTCAGGTTTGATAGGTCACTGAGATGATTAGGCTTGTCCTGACCTTTAGTCTTACTGTTCTGTGGTCCCAGCTCAGGATGTCTGAGACTACTTAACTTTTTTTCAAGCAGTGACTGTCTAGGATATTCTGCTAAACACTCAAGTCCACAAACAAACAAAATTTGAAAGTTGCTACATTCAGGTAAATCTGACTCCTGCAGTATTTTGGGGCTGACTTTCTGCTGTAATCCAGGCTTAATAGTGATCTTAACAGTAAGGTAACATTCAACATCTTGATGATTCTTACGTTTCCTTTTTCTCTGTCATTTTAGAGTCTCCACCAGCAGCGATGTCACGAAATGGATACTTCTTTGAAGAGAGTGGCAAGTATTGTTTAACTTTATCCCCTTACTGGAGGGAGAGCTGAGCTACAGGACTAGCTGAGAACTTGGAACAGGCAATACAAAAAACCTATTTAGCCAAAGCAGCATGTGAAGACAGCCTTGCATGGTGGTTGTGTAATCTTGTACTGGAAGCAGAATCTGCGTTTTTCAATCCTGTAGATGTTCTAGATATTCAAAGCAGTAAATAATCATCTCCACGTTGTCATCGCTGACTATTCTGGGTGGCTCCTTGTTTTTCAAGTTCTTTCATGATGTTTTCCTGTAACACGGGCTGGCAGGTGTAGTTGCTTGTCTTTTTCTGGAGTGGAGATGGTGTGTAGGTGTCAGATCCCTTTGGAGACACCCTGCCAAGAGCATCAGGCAAATGTTGGATGGCTCTGGTAACTGCATCTTCTAGTGCAAAATGCTCTCTACAGTTTTTCTTTGAAGCAAGATTAAGTTGTGGCATTTGGAAACTTGTATCATCTGCCTCAACGAGGGTGGCTGAGTTCTCAGATATTGTGCTGAAAAAGGGCCAAAATATCATACAACCAAAGTCAAAGTGCAGTCTAGTCCCAACTTCTCTACTGGTTTTGAAGAAACAGCATCTGGGAGGCGTTGCTAAGAAGAGAACATTTTGAGAGTTGAGCTCAAAATCAGCCTCTTTATGATGTAGTCTTTAAGGGTCTAGGGCTTCTTGCCCTTGGGAAGTGTTTGGAGTGCTCAAGACTTCCAACTGGTGAGAGCAGAAGACTTAAATGCTCAAGTTATTTAGGCCTGTAGAGGCTTGTAGCTGTCACAGAGCTCATCTTTCTTGTTCCAGGGGGCCAAGTCTTAGGTTAACATCTGGGAAGGGGAAGCTGAATGTGTGCCAGATGTCAGCTGCAGTGGATCCAGCATTGCTCTTGACAACACTTCCTTTGGCCCTGGCTTGCTTGCCTTTGCTGGAAGCGTTATATGAAGCAAATTTCTAGGAGTGAAAGGATAAAACTGGAAGCAAGTACACTTACCTTGAGTAAGAGGTCTTTTCTGAAGGCTGGATTGAGATGCAAAAGGGCAGAAATTAATGCCTGACCTCAGGGAGGTTTTATTCCTGTGGTATTGGCAAGTTGCCTGGAGGGCATGAGGTGTGGGTAGTCCTGCTCCTTACCTTACCTGGCTTGCTTGTGGCCTTGGGCTTTGGTTGCTGTCTTTCTTGAGGGCTAGGAATATAAGAGGGTAGTCCAGGTTGGAACCTGGTGAGATGACTAAGCCTCTGGGTGAGAGCAGTGTAAGGGCCTGGGGAGAAATGCTGCTGGTCTTGAAGGAAGGACAAAGGTGGGCTGTCTTCTGGAGCTCCCTATTTTATGCCAAACCCTCCTGCCACAGAGAACACATGGGCAGCTGTCTGTCCTAGGCTCTTAAGTGGAAAGGCTCTAGAAAAGCCCTTTCAGGACACAGTGTCCTCCTCAAACTGTCCAAACAAAAAAAAAAAAGGCAGCTCTCTGGGTGTTTTTAGAGCAGGCTTTTGCAGTTGGTGGCATTGCCTGGACAAAGCTCTCCTAGGAGATATGCACCTTGGTGCCACGGCAGTGAGCATTTATTTCTGCCCTATTTGGGTTATTGTTCAGCTTCCTCATTTGTCTTAAGGAGATGCTA
The DNA here is from genome assembly GCF_020740795.1 of Apus apus. Lineage (NCBI taxonomy): Eukaryota > Metazoa > Chordata > Aves > Apodiformes > Apodidae > Apus > Apus apus. The sequence goes on along the minus strand of NC_067285.1, from coordinate 112,912,341 downwards.
CCTTAGAGCTACTGTTAAGGACTTGATGAGACTGTGTGTGCTTCTTTCCTGGTGTACCCTCTGCATGGTTTGGGGGAAGGAGGGGAGGTTGCTTGCAAGTTTCTCTTCAGCCTGCATATGCAGTATTGAGTGCTCTGGTAATTATGATAGAAAATACAGTGGGTTTCTCAGTTATTTCATGCTCAAATCTGCTGTCCTTCTTGTTCCTCATTACAAACTGACCTTTTACAGGAGTTCAGTTGCTGCTGAGGGATGAGTCACCTTCTACTGCCTGGTTTAACTGAAGGTTCATGTGTTTTCTGCACAGAACATACGGGCAGCACATCTTGTGTGAATGTTCACATCCCTCTGCCAGGCAGTGCTTTCAGTTCCATGCACTCAGATTCTTGAAGGTTTACCCAAAAAACTGAATCGGGGCTAGAGGAAACTGCAGACCAAGAAGTTACCTTTTCACATAGTTTCAAAACTGCTTGTTTTGAAACAGAGCTACGTAATCATTGAGCTGTTTCTCTTGGCACCACTTGTTTGGATCCGTCAGTTCGTTACAGAGACCAAGAGATGCTCCTGCTCCATCCTTAAAATCCCCTAAATTGGGGGGAGCAAAATCCAACCACACAGACTCTCTTGTTGGTTTCCCTTAACACTTACATTTCCCCCCTTTCTCAGGAGAGAAACATCTTTTGATACTATTGCTCTTTGCAGTTGAGCTTTTCCCTTATCTCCTCCTGAGATCTTGCACATACATATGGTTTTCTGTATCCTTAGTAATTAGGATGGTTTTGTTTCTGACCATATCTGGGGGCTCTGCTCATGGCCTGTGTCTGTCTTTTGCCAGCTGACTTTTTTTTTTCTTACCCATGTTGCATTCTCAATAGTAGCTGCAGCAAAGTTAAAACTGAAAAAGCTGAGACTTGGGTTTGAGTTTAAATCGTTGCAGTGAGAGTAGCTTTGGCTGCAGCACCAAAGCAGTGCTTTGTAAGGATCTCCTGGATATTTCATGTTGATACAAACCTCCTGGATATTCAATAATTGGTAGCTCTATTAATTACTGAGGAGCTGAATCATAGAATCCTAGAATCATAGAATCCTAGGGGTTGGAAGGGACCTCGAAAGATCATCTAGTCCAACCCCCCCCCCCAAAAAAAAAAAAAGCCCAAGAAGGATTTCTAGTGAATGGATGTTAATATATGACTAGTCTGGAAGCTCAAAGGGTTGTTATTGTCCAATCCATGCACCAACCTATTTGATAATGTCCCAGATTTTTAGCCAGTTAGGAAGTAAATCAAAGGAGCACATGTCACTACTCCTGGAGGTATTTAAAATGTGTAGATGTGGTGCTGAGGGACATGATCTAGTGGTGGACTTGGCAGTGCTGTGTTAATGGTTGGACTTGATGATCTTAAAGGTCTTTTCCATCCAAAACAATTCTGTTTACCTACAAGTTCTGGTTTCCAGCATACTGTGATTTTCCCCTGTTGCTGGAAAAATCACAGAATTGTCAGGGTTGGAGGGGAGCTCTAGAGATCATCCAGTCCAACCCCCCTGCCCAGGGCTCTGTCACCCTCACCCTAAAGAAGTTTCTCCCCATACTTCCATGGCACTTCCCATGTTCCAGCTTGTGCCCCTTGCCCCTCGTCCTGTCCCTGGGCACTGCTGAGCAGAGTCTGGCTCCATCCTCCTGCACCCACCCTGAGACACTTGCAGGCACTGATAAGGTCTGTCCTCAGCCTTCTCCTCTCCAGGCTGAACAGTCCCAGCTCCCTCAGCCTTTCCTCATCAGGGAGATGCTCCAACCCCCCAGTCAGCTTTGTTGCCCTCCCCTGGACTCCCTCCAGCAGTTCCTGTCTCTCTTGAACTGGGGGGCCCAGAACTGGTCCCAGTTCTCCAGCTGTGGCCTCACCAGGGCAGAGCAGAGGGGGAAAATAACCTGCTGGCCACACTCTTCCTTATGCACCCCAGGATTCTGCACCAGGGCACACTGCTGGCTCATGGATAGTTTGCTGTCTGCCAGGACTCCCACATCTTTCTCCTTGGAACTGCTTTCCAGAAAGTCCATCCCTAACTGGTAGGTTAGAATTTGTCTGAAAGCCATTTTTCTGGCCTATAATGCATTGCAGAATGTAAATGCATAGAATACAAACTAGGGGGGGAGGGAAAATAGGTTTAGTAGCTTCCTCTGTAGAGACAACATTAAGAGGAAGAAATAAGGAAATGAGTTGGTCCCTTCCCATGTAGAGGTTTCTGATGGAGAGTGTGGTGGCAGCAGGCATGATGGCAGCTGTTGGTTACGTTCTGCTTTCAACCCATGTAAATTGTCATTTTTAATAGCTGACCTCTGAGACAGCTCACTGATGAAAATCCATGGGTTTACTCATTCTTTGAAGTCTGTGGAACAAGCCTGTTGCACAAGCAAATGAAGGAAATCTGGCATAGCCCAGTTGTGTTTGGTGTCCTCCTGCCCACCCCGTGAGCAGCCTGTGGTTCAGTCACTTGAATCTTCAGTGAGGTGGTTTTGTCAGATGAGTTTTCTTCCTGGCTAATTTAAGTGACTAATGAGATGATTGTGTAGACCCAATCCAAACCTAAAGATTATTGGAATCCCCATGAAATGCAGCTCAGCCATCAATGTTCAGAGTAACTACTTATCAAGCCCCACATTGTCTCTTGGCTCTCAGCCCTCTGCACCCTCCTTGGTGGCAGTGGGAGAGTGCCCAGTGCCTGCTCCAAGGGGATTAGTGATTAAATTCCACCAATGGATGATGAGGTTTTTAATTGACCCAAGAGCTTTCCCTGATAAGACACAAACCAGGAGACTTTCTAGTTCCTCTTGCAAAATCCAAAGGAAGAAATCCCAGTGTAATGCTGGGGATATCTGAATTCTTGCATTGTTTTAAAGCTGGCCCAACAGATATTGCAGCATAATTTTTTTTGTCTGTCAAAGCAAATCCCTCTGCTTGGTCTCCTCTGACTTATTAATTGGTTTTGCTGGCATGAGAAATTGCAGTTGTGTTGAAGGGCCCCAAGGCCCTAGTCTGGTTTGGGATTTTTGGATATATTTTATCTGCTTGTTTTTGTTTTTTTTCAGTTTGCTGTTCCATTTGGCATGTGTGCTGTGGGTTCTTTCTTTATTGTTTCTTCTTTTGCTCTTAAATTTATCTTCATCTTTGTCTTGGAATTGTTTGCCCAACTAGGAGATTAATCTTAAATGTCTTTCTGCAACAAATCCTTTCACAATGGGTTTCCCTCAATGAGCTGCCTAGTTTACCAGCAGGAGATTCCCTACCTGTGGAGAGCCCAAGGGGATGGCTTTCAAATCCCTTGCAGCTTTTTGAGAACTGTCTATCAGGAGGTTTATAATCAAATGAACACTCCTGATTTTCTGTGGGTTCTGGTAGAGAACTGAGATTCCACGTGTTGCTGCGTTTTGTAAAAACAACAACAACAACAAAATAAAAACAAAGCCCCACTGAATTACTTGGATTATTCACAATATTTCCTAGAAATCTGGCTGCAAAATACAATACTGGAATGAATTCAAAAGTGCCTGGGTGTTGGGTCTGTTTTGTAGCAGATCAGATCTTTCAGTTCTGTTATGAATTATTACTGAAGTGGCAGAGCGAACTTGGTTTCCATCTGGCTCTTCATGACAAAAGATTGGCTTGGAGTAGGGTTGGAAACGTGAGTCTGAAGTTCTGGCTGGCCAGTAGTGGAGGGATCTGTTACTTAAAGGATGCAGGTCTGGCTGTGGTAACTCCCCTGCTAGATATTTTCCATGTCCTCTTTTACAAGGGGAGGTTTTGGTTTGATCTCTCTGGTCTTGAAGCACTCTGAAAGGTCTCCATTGACATCTCCAAGTGACCAATACTCCAAAAGGCTGCAAACCCATCATCTAATGGGCTCCCAGTGATTGCTCAAAAGCCAAGAAGCTTCAGCCAACACTTTCTCACCTCTTCTGCCCCTTAAGGTGTTGTTCAGCCTGGAGAAGAGAAGGCTCCAGGGAGACCTTAGAGCACCTTCCAGTGCCTGAAGGGGCTCCAGGAAAGCTGGGGAGGGGCTTGGGACAAGGGCAGGGAGGGATGGGACAAGGGGGAATGGATTAAAACTGGAGGAAGGGAGTTTTAAGTTGGATATTGGGAAGAAATTCTTTGCTGTGAGGGTGGTGAGACCCTGGCCCAGGTTGCCCAGGGAAGCTGTGGCTGCCCCATCCCTGGCAGTGTTGAAGGGCAGGTTGGATGGGGCTTGGAGCAGCCTGGGCTGGTGGGAGGTGTCCCTGCCCGTGCAGGGGGTTGGAACTGAATGATCTTTCAGGTCCCTTCCCACCCAAACCCTTCTATGGCACTATTCTATGATTAAGCTATGTATGAAGGAGCTGAGATTGGAGGGCCCTTCTCTAAATCCCATCTTGATGACCCAGAGAAGTCATTAATCTGCCTGTGCCTACCCAAAATATTTGGCTTAATAAATGAGGTCTTCTAACAAAAGCATGGGAGAGAAACCCTGGATCCCTCTTGGCCAAATAGATGTGAGCAGCAAACCTTCAGCAGTCCAGCAGTGCAGTCTGTAGACAACCCCTACCCCCGAAGTTGTCTTCTCCTGGGTTGGCATGAACCATGTCCACATGGCTGCCTACCACACGATGGGTAAACCTCCTTAAAACCAAAATAGTGATCCTTCCCTGGGAACCTCTCGACTGTGAACCAAAGGAAAAGCTTAAAATTCTAGCAGGCATCCAGCTGTATGCAGAACTGCTTTTATTTAATCACCATGGCTTAAATTTTTAATTTTGTGGGAGACAGCTTTGCAAAGTGTGACTTGATAGCAGCTTTGGGAGGGTATTGCTCTGTGGCTACAGCACTGCATTTGTTCTTGTCTGAAATGGAGTAATTTGTTAGGAAGGGAGGATTTTTTCACAATTGGTTTTCTCTCTTTTGTTTTGAAGCAAGAAGTAGTCCCTTAGCTTTGAAATTTAACCTCAGCAGGAACATGGAGGATTTAGGCCAATATTCATAGAATTCTACAATGGTTTGGTTTGGAAGGGACCTTCAAGATCCTCTAGATCCAACCCCCCTGCATGGGCAGGGACACCTCCCACCAGCCCAGGCTGCTCCAAGCCCCATCCAACCTGCCCTTCAACACTGCCAGGGATGGGGCAGCCACAGCTTCTCTGGGCAACCTGGGCCAGGGTCTCACCACCCTCACGGTGAAGATTTTCTTCTAAATATTTAATCTAAACTTCCCCTCTTCCAGCATAAAACTATTCTCCTCATCCTTTCACTCCCTGCCCTTGCCCCAGGTCCCTCCCCAGCTTTCCTGGAGCCCCTTCAGGCACTGGAAGGTGCTCTAAGGTCTCCCTGGAGCCTTCTCTTCTCCAGGCTGAACACCCCAACTCTCCCAGCCTGTCTCCAGAGCAGAGCTGCTCCAGCTCTGGGATCATCTTCATGGCCTCCTCTGGACTCATTCCAGGAGCTCCATGTTCTTCTTATGTTGGGGGGACCAGAATTGGACAAAATACTCAAATGAGAGCCAAGTAAAGGGGGAGAATCACTTCCCTGGCGCTGTTAGACACTTCTTTTGATTAGTTTCTTTTTTCTTTTGGTTTTCTGAAAAATGAGATCTATTTTGGTGAAGAGGTGATGATGCTGAAATCAGCATGTGAGAAGTGACCAGAAGCTTGCCTTGGTTTAGTGTGAGAGTGGGATGCTTTAAACCTTTTTTCTATCATACTGTGCAGATTGGAGAACAGGTAACACTTCACCAAGTTCTTAGTCTCTCCTGGATCCTTCAGTTGTGTTATCCCTGTCAATATTAACTAACTGTAGGTTATCTAACCTTTGGAGGCAACAAGAGTGTGTGTTTCTGTGCAGCATGTAAAGGTCAGAAGGGAGGTGGAGGCTCAGTTCATAATGGAGTTTCCTTCTGCTCCCAGTGTTGGGAATTTGGTTGTTTTCTGAAGTTTTCCTGAGGCTCTGCAGGCCTGCAGTACTCCAGGGACAAAGCAAGTCCTCTGACAGCTTAAAGCTCAGGCTGATCAGCTCAGGTTAATGAAAACTTTTTTGAGATTTAGTGTCTATTGTTGGTTAGAGCCTGTTGAAAATCCATGAGTGGAAAAAATTGGATGAAGCTGACTCTTTTAATGCCAGGATCATGATTATTGTTTAGGTAGATAAAGAGATTAAATCTCTGACTTCCTTAACACTATTTTGTCACAGAGCACTGGGATCCTCATAGAACCAGACCTGCTTTTAGGTGCCCATGTCCCAGCTGATGCCCCCTGGCCTTTAAAAGCTATTGAATGTGTATAATTATTATTGTTTCTGCTGCCCTTCTGTACTTAACCTGTAATTCTTCTGAGAAAGTGGATGCAAAATAGCTCCCAGGCTCTTCCAAAATAAGGACTTGCAGAATCCTTCACTTGCCTGGCTGCAGCAGAACTGGGCTGTTTGGCTATGTGAGGTTTAGGGCTTGAAATGCTAAGAGTGGGATCAGCTGCTGGAATTCAGTTCTGAACAGATCAGGATCAGTAACAGAAATACTTAAAGCAGTGATGTTAGAAGGAAAACTTTTTGCTTTTCCCAGGGTGAAATATCTAAGGCTGCTGGATCTAGCAGGGGCACAGTGCATACTGTTGCTCCTCTGTTCTGCTGAGGTTGACCACAAAAGCTGTTGTGCAAAACCAGTAACAAGGACTGCCCTGCAATTTGCTGCCTTCTGTGCCTAAAAACTCCTTTGAGAAATCTGAGATGGCTCTTAGTGTGGCTGGCTGATAGTGGTGGACTGCAAATCCTGTGAGCACAAAAGAACTCTTGAATGTCACTTTAGCTTTCTGGAGAGATTTCATCTACCATCTACCATCATTTCTGGAAGCTGGAGCTTGGATTTGGCTGAGGGAATAGGCATTGCTGTGCAAACAGGTGCTACTGATGAGAACATTTGCCCGGATTTAGTGTAGATTACCTTGGAAGTTGAGGGTAACTCAGTGGTTTCTGAAAACCTGCTTGGAATATTCAGGGTGTTAATGTAGCATATGTGGTCCTTCAGAAATAAAGCCAGCAATTCTTGCAGAGACTTGGCAGGTGTCGAGATATTTAGAGAAGCTTTGAGCTTGACTTTCCTATTTTGTCCTGCTAATCTAGGTACCATGGATGTGTGCCTTAATCTCATCCGTGGAGCTTCTGCTAAAACAACAGCAGCACTATGTCTGCCTAAACAAAATCTTGGTGGAACATGCACATGTCCAGAGCTGTGTAACACGTGGGTAATGCCAGAAGGAAAAATGTCCAATCGACACCCCAAAGCTCTTTCTTGGGTGTTTTGTCTGGCTTGGTCTGCAATGAAGTGTGGACAGATGGACTTCACTTCTAACCTTCGGGTCAAAGTGCATACTTGCAAATGTTGATTAAAAACACCACAGGATCATAGAACAGTTTTGGTTGGAAGGGACATCATCAACTAGATCGGGTTGCTCAGATCACTGTCCAACCTGACCTGGAATGTTGCCGGGGCTGAGACATCTACCCCATCTCTGAGCAACCTGGGCCAGGATTTTACCATCTCCATTGTAAGAAATGTCTTCCTTATATCTAGTCTGAATCTCCCCTCTTACTAGGATTAAAACCATCAGCCCTTGTCCTGTCCCTGCTAAAAAGTCTGTCCCCATCTTTCTTAAAAGCTCCCTTTAAGTACTGAAAGGCCAAAATAAGGTCTCCCTGGAGCCTTCTCTTCTCCAGGCTGAACACCCCAGCTCTCTCAGCCTGTCTCCAGAGCAGAGCTGCTCCAGCCCTGGAATCAATTTTGTGGCCTCCTCTGGACCTGCTCCAACAGCTCCGTGTCTTTCTGGTGCTGAGCACTCCAGAGCTGGACACAGTACTGGGTCTCCTGTGAGGCACACCAGGAGATTATGCTGAGGCTGTCTCTGGCATGAGTCTCAAACTGGGAAGTGAGATGATACTATTAGTGATACAGCCACTTTGCTCCCAGGGAATTGAGTTTGATAATTAAGATGCTGGCTTTCTTGGAGAAGTCTGCAGCCCCTGGGCTGTGAGTGCTGCTCCCGTGGAGCAATTATGCTTTTCTAGGGAGCATACATGATGTGGCTGAAGTTGTGCTTCCTGCTTACTCCTACTCTGATGGTTTTATTACTCCAGCTGCTGCTGCCAGGGGAGGGAGAGGTAATGTCACCTCTGATTGCTGCAGTTCTCTGCTTTTCCCAACACAGCCCTGGGCTCTTAAAAATCAGCTCAGAAGCAAAATAGCTGCAGGGCAAGCACCTTGTCAGGGTTGTGAGAGAGTTTGTAGCAGCAGGACCAGGGAGATGAAGTGGATCTGGGGAGGTGATTAGAGTAAAGAGAGAAGGCTGGGGATGGCTATTTAAGTGTTAGAGCAAGGCAGGCTTGGGCCAGGCATGCATTACAGGGGCAGGGGTGATGCTTTAGAGAGGAATAGCTAGAGAAATTGCATTTTTAATACCTTTTATTTCCCAGCACCTGCATAAAATGGGCTTCTTTTCCTGTTGCATGGGGTGGGTTGAGGAGGTACAGAAAGACTTAGGGTCAAGGTGTCTGCTACTTAGGACTGCAGAGGGTGAGTTGGTTTTGTTCCTGCAGCACTGAAGGGTTGTGCCTGCTGTCTTTGGCCTTGTGCACTTTTTATGCCTTTTCTCTTTGCCATGAGATCAGTACTGATGTGTCACCTGAGGGGCATTGTCCTGGCCTGCAAGGTGTTCTTTAAGGTGAAGGAGGGCAGCTCCTTCTGAGCTTCTCATCCAACCTTAATTCAGTTCCTGACTCTGGCCTCCTACTCAGCAAAATCTCCTTTTCTCTAGTGCTTTTAGACCGTATTTCAGGTTGAAGTGGCACTTCCTGTGCTCAGAGGTCTGACTCACCCTGTCATGTAGCTCAGGGAGCTTCAGCATATGCTGCCTTCCTAGAATGTGGTGGAGGTTGGAGGGGCATTATTTTGGAGATCTTAAACACTTCCCCAGCCACTTTGAGGCAGCATGCAAAGGTGTCTAACCCTCCCTTCCACCTCCCTGAAGCAACTGCTCATGGCACAGGCTCTAAAGTGTTACTGAGACTGTGCTGCCACATGGAAACCTGATTGATATTTACACAAATTGTGCAGTGGCCGTGCTGGATCCTGCTCTGAACTTCTGCAAAACACCCACCAAACTTTCAGAGGAGGTGAACAGCTTCTGCTGTGACTTGTGGCATCTGCTGCCATTCAAGCAGCAAGGATGACACTTGGGGATCATCAGTTGATAAGAGGGGGAAACAGCTGCCAGAGCTGGAGGCAGTGTTTAACAGTGCTCAGGAGGAAGGGAAGGTGCATCTGCTGTGCACACAGCTCATCTTCTTACCTCGAGGTGACCCTGCATTTGACAGGCATAAGTTGCTTTGTTTTGAAATGCCTGGCAGACTAAATCGGCTGAAGGGGCTTCAAAACAGGAGTGGTTTGAAGCCTTGAGGTGGTTTAGTGACAAAGCAGACACCTGCTCGGGAGTGTAGTTCCTGCACAGCCCAGGTTTGGGATTATTTGCAAGCCGAGAGTTTTGTCCGTCCCTTGCCCAAGGGACATGAGGCTGGGCTGCCTTTTGTTCTGCTCTTTCCTCCCCCTAAAGAGGGAGGAACAGAGGATGCTTCCCTTGCCAGAGTCCTCGCTGACCTCTGCCCAACCCTCTGATCTTACTCCACCCTTGCCCTTCTTCCAGCTCCTGTGCTGCTTTTCTCTCCAGCCCTCTCTGCCTCCAGGGCTGCTGCCCTCTTATCAAGCCAGTTTCCGTGGACTTGGAAGTGAATTAATACTCTTGCTTGCTTAGTTTTTACCCATCTGTGTCTTAATTGCATTAGGGCAGTGGGGAAGAACTCAAACACGTTCTGAGCTGTGTCTTCAAACCATGTTGCCCCCATCTGATCCACTGATTGGGAAGGGTGAAAAAGAGCAGATCTGTTGTGGCAGCTTCCCTTGGGCTGCCATCCTGGATATGGCTGAAATGGAAAAGCCAGGATCATGGATTTGAGCCTTCCCCAGGCACATTTTTCCTTTGCTGCCCAAAGCTCCCCTGGCACCGGGGGTGCTGTCAGCACTGGTGAGTGCTCTGCTTTGCTGAGGAGAGGTTATGGTGTCCATCATGCATTCTGGAGGAACCAAAACCCCAAGCTTGGCACTTTGATTGGGATGAAGATACTTGCATGAGGTTTCACAGTATGTCTGATGCCAGCAGGCACCCTACCTGCCTGTTGTCCACCCCTCCAAGAAGCAGGCTGTCCCTCAATCCCAGTGATCAGCCACCCTGCTGCAGATGTTTCATACCTGGTCATGCCCCCAGTGCTGTGATGCTTTGGGTCCTGCACTCAGGTGTTTCTGTGCTCTTCTCAATTCACTTCTTTCTGGCTGCTTTGGGCAAGTTTCCATTGTGCAGGGATGGAAACAGCTGCCTAAACTCCAGCAGAGGATGGCACCCTTGGTGTGTTTTGCTGGCTCTCTTGGCAGGCTGGATGGGGACAGCAGCAACCTGGATGCTTTCTGAAGCCCCTGCAGCCCCCCTGGGGAGATGTGGAGCTCCTGTCAGCTCAGTGCCCACAGCAGGAAGCTCTGCAGCCCCTCTCCTGCCTTGCTGAGTTCCTGTTTGTGGTCTCTGTGTTAGGGACTTGTTCTTTGCAGTGGTGAGCTGCGGGCTCCAGATCCCCTCGAGACCCTGTGTGGGGCTTTCAGCTGCCTCCACCTCTACGTTTGCTTATTTGAGGCTTTAAAAATAGTCATCAATATTTTAGCTTCCATTCAAGCTTCCTCCTTGCACCTCACCCTTTTCATTTTGCTGTAGTGCCTAAAGCAAGCAAATGAAATCTATCCCTCCCTACTTCAAATTAGGCACGAAAGACCTGTCAGAAGATGGGTAGAAGCTGCTTGAATAATATTGGTAATGTAAAAATTGACGTTGTATAATGTTCCTAATTCTCCTAATTAAACATGATACACGAGCACGCCACAAGAGTCCTCCAGCTGCTTTGTAATAAAATGTTGCCATGAACCAGCCTGATGTTGAACCAGGCTAGGTTAAACTCTAACGAAAGCCTTGTGAAAGGCTAAGGAGTCGCCCGCTGTAATGAAGAAACTTGTCTTGCTTTCTGGGCGCTGCTTCCTCCTGTGACCTGCTCCTCTGTCCCACGGGGAGCTGCAGGTCTGTCCCTCAGCATCAGGTGTCTGCTTGGAAACCTGCCTTGTTCTTTTTTTGCCTTTTCCCCCCCTTTTTTCCCCCCTCTCAGTTTCCCATTGCCGAGCTGCACATGCAATGGCTGCGCGGGCTGGAGCTGAGGGGGGCACTGGCGCTGGGCTGTGGTGCCAGTCTTGCTGCTGCCTTGCTGCTTAGGATCTTTATGGCTCGTAGCCATGAGTTTTCATCCTGTCGTGTGTGTGTTTCATCGGGGAGGAGGGAGGTGTTGTAGCCCCTGGGGTTTGCTGCCCCGCACCACGGGCGCGCAGAGCCTGCGCTGCTGCCGGGCCCGGCTCCGGAGCGTGGTCCCCTCAGACGCGGCTCCTGAGGACAACCTGAAACGTGCTGGAGCTCGTTGCTCGTCGTTTCCCACCCTCACCAGGCCAGGGCGTGAGGGAATCCCCTGGCCAGCCCCCGGGTGCTGCCGAGGCCTGGCCGCAGCCCTGCTGGCCGTGACGGGTGGGCCTGCCCCAGCATGTCCCCGGCCCCGCTGACCCCCCTGCTGCCTTCTCGTTGCCAGGGTACCTCAAGTGTGACACGGACGATGGCTGCGAGGCCAAGGAGGAGGCGGGGGGCGAGGAGCTCTTTGATGCCGTGAACTCCTCCATCGTCTCCGGGGACAGCATCCGCTTCTTTGTCAACGTCAACCTGGAGGTGCCCCCGAATGCCACTGGTGAGTGACAGCCTCCCCAAAACCAGGCTTGGTAGCTCCTCACTCTCATTTTAACTTGAGTATTTGGCAAACTCGCCATGAGTCTGGCTAGAGCCACAAAGATGCTGAAGGGAGTGGAACATCTCCCTGATGAGGAAAGGCTGAGGGAGCTGGGTCTCTTGAGCTTGGAGAAAAGGAGACTGAGGGGTGACCTCATCAATGTTTACAAATACGTAAAGGGTGAGTGTCAAGAAGATGGAGTTAAGCTTTTTTCAGTGATGACCAGTGATAGGACGAGGAGTAATGGATACAAATTGGAGCATAGGAGGTTTAAGGTGAATATCAGAAAACATTTTTTTACTGTGAGAGTGACAGAGCCGTGGGACAGGCTGCCCAGAGAGGTTGTGGAGTCTCCTTCTCTGGAGACATTCAAAACCCACCTGGACACGTTCCTGTGTGATGTGCTCTGGGTGATCCTGCTCTGGCGGGGGGGTTGGACTGGATGATCTTTCGAGGTCCCTTCCAACCCCTAGGATTCTATGATTCACCCCTCTGTGTGAAACATCCCGACTCCTTTTTCCCCCCCTTCCCCCTTTCTTAAAAAGGCCTTGTGGTTGCTCTTGCCGTTGTGAGAAATCGGGGCTTTTGGTGCCTGCGGCCATGGGAGGTAGCTCCAATGGAGTTCTGGTGCTTCCCGAGGTTTCTTGAGTGTTTTATTGGAACGGAGGCGAGTCAGAGTTGCGGATCACCTGCGTCGGTTGCTGCCCTCCGCAGCAGTTGGCAAGGGAAGAAAGAGTGTTAGGGGGACTTCTGGGGCTGGATACATGCCTCTTGGGTTGGAGCATCTAAGGCTAGAGACAAGGAATTCCGACCCCTGCTGTTTTGAGACAGGTAGCAAAACCAGGAAAACTGGACTCTGACTCTGAAGGTAAGGGCCCATAGCACACAGCTGTGTCACGGGTCTGTGCTGTTGTGTCTCTCTGTTTATAAATACAAATTGCCCCCTCCAGGTGAGGGCCCAGGCTCTCCCCAGATATGCTGTAGTGGGGTCTGTGCCTGCTGCAGGGCAGCTTCGTGCAGGGGAGGAGGCTGGTGGTTGCTGGTGGTGGTGCCTGGGGTGCTGGGGTGAACCCACCAGCTCCCTTGGGGAGCCACAGTGTCAGCTTTGGGTCCCAGGCCAAGTGGCCACAAAGAGGGTGGGTGTGCAGTCGTGTTGCAGGTGGATATGTCTGCCCAAAACTCTGCTCCTTGTGTGCTCCATGCTAAGCCAGCATCCTTTTGAAGTTTTGCCCAACCTGGGGAGCAAAGTGGAAGGGACCTCCAAGCAGCCGAGTTAACACAAATGGTGAAGTTCCTTAAAATTCTTGCTGTGAAGGAATCAAATCCCTAGGTTGCTCTTTCTGCCCTCCAGCACACCCATTTTAATATCTGTAATGCACGTGCTAGATGGTGAAGGAGGAGGGCAAGCAAACCTGGCCACGTGCTGTGTGCCCAAGAAAAGGCAGCTCTGGGACTCGGCAGCAGCCTGGGGCTTGTCCCGGCATCCTGGAGCCTGCCTCTGTGGGCACTGACTATTTTGGAGATTAAATGTGAGGACTCTGGATTATCCTTGGCGTCACAGTTTTGGAGACTCCTTTAAGTTTGCTGAAAGTTATTTTTAGGTTGGTCATTAAAGATCAATTGGGATTTGCTCGTAATTATTGGAAAGGGTGATGCAGAACAGGCATGGCCTGGACCTCTGCTTGACTATCTTCAAATCTACTTTTCGACTCAAAGCTTGTGACTCAAACAAAAAAAAAGTGACTTTAACTTAGGAATAATATCTAGCAATTTTCAAGCCTGCAATTTTACAAATGCCATCTTAATTGAAAGATTTAAGGGGAACTGTATTCTGCTATGACAAGTCTGGGCTTAATGCCGTGGGGTGCATTGTTTGGGGATGAGGAATGCAAGTGCTGTGGATTCTTCTGTGTCTGAAGAAGCTGTCTTTCCTTGTGTGTCCTCCTGGGCTTTTCAGAAGTGTTTTCCCTTCCAGTCAAAACAAGACAAAAAAGGCTTCTTTTATTTCCCTCAAGCACTGATGTTTATGATGGTGATATTAGCTGTATCCTTTTTCTTCAGCTGAAATGTTTAGGATTTTTTCAGGAAAAATGGACTTCTGATGTGCTGGAGTCGCCTTTCAAATGCAAGGATGGAGGTTTTAAAAATGGGCTCCAGGCAGAACTGAAGTCCAGACTTTCAGTAAAGGCAGGTGTGAAGTGAAATTTTTTTTTTTTCTTTTTTTCTCGTGACAACATCAAGGCAGTCCAGGTAGGCAAAATCCAGGTTCTTCTCTGTCAGGCAAAGGATTCCTCCAGGTGTCTCTTTCTCAGAGATGGTTTTGCTGAAGCTTCTTCCAGAGTGGATTTTATATATACTAATTCAGTCTCTGGCTGCAGAGGGCATAACTGATCCTCCTGCAAAGCTGACTTCTCAGATGGTTGAAAGTGGCTGAGATGAGCTCCTTAAGTTTTTCAAATGAAAGTTGCTGGAACAGCTGAAAAAATACCCTCTTCACAAGCCTCCTGAACATCATTTCTGGAAATAGCTTGAATATGCTATGGCTGAGGTATGTCTTGTCTTAGGTTGTTCCCTGTCCAGCTCCGCAAGGGGACACTTCAGAAATGCCCTTGCATTGCTGCTGCCCTCTGGGAGTTTTGTTTTATATCCAGGCTTTGCATTCCTGGAGGAAAACTGTGGAGCTGAGCACTTTGAGTGCTTGGCTTCAGCAAGAGAAGCTGAAAAGAAAGGAGGAAAGAAAAACAGGCTTTGTCCAAGCAATGCAAGATCCCTGCAGACACCTCATTTCCAGCCCCTAAGGGAGCTAGTGCACCAGGATCCTGCGAGGTCCTCTGGTGCTCTTAAAGAGCACACAGTGGAAAAGCAAGTTTGGGAATGACCTTTTTCCATCCCCATCTTATTTTCCTGCTTTCTCCAAGCTGAGTGAAACCTCCGAGTTGAAAGGCCTCCTGGTGGCACAGGGCTCGATGTTGCCCTCTTGTGTCATTCAACCCACTGCAGCACTTAGTGGGGCTTGGGCAGTTGCTGCCTCGCCAGAGAGGGACTGAGCATGGGCCATCTTCTGCAAAGAGGGCTCTCCAGTTCTGCCTGTGTTGATTTGCTCCTTTGTGTCAGATTAACTGGCTGCATAAAATGCATTTGTTCCATCTCCAGCAGGAAAAACCTCTAAGGTGACTTGAAACAAGACAAACAGCTGCTCTGTGATACCTGTGAGTCTTTTTGTGCCTGTTGTGGTCATCGCAGTTCAGACTCTTGGCTGAACGTGGTGTCCAAATTCTCTCTTGCTGGTGAGCTGCTGTGAGGTGACTGCCCACCTTAATGTATGGTTCAAAGATCCAAAAATCCCATCTGGGGAGGGGATGAGTTGGTACCCCAAGGTCTGGGTGCTGGCAGGCCACAGAAGTGGAATTACAAACAGCTCTGTCATCGTCCTGGCAAGCTGTTAATCTCTGTGTGATGGATGTACAGCTTCCTGTGAGCATAATGGGATGCACTTTACTGTAATTCTGTTTTAACAAGATCTCTGTGTGGGATTAAACCTTGAGCCAACAAAACATAGCATGGCCCATAAAATTCCAACAATTAGCCATTGTCATAAAATACTGGGCTGTGTGCACAGATGTGTAGGAAGCAGGATAGTATGAAGAAATCTAGGGTTTAAGGTACGACCTATTTCATTTTTAGCTAACACTGCTTTTGCATGGAATATTGAGCCCAAATCAGTGCAGATGGCCAAGCACTAAAATTCTTCTCAGTCTTGACACTTGGGTCCTTTCTGCTGGGTGTTTTATTGCTTCCTTGTGGCAGCTGTTGAAAAGCACTTATTTGCTGCTGTCTCTCATCCTTCCAGTTTAGGTTTTGGTGGCAAAATTTCTGTTCTCAGCAAATGCTGGTAGCTCCAACATGAAGGTGTTTATCTGAAGCTGGATGCTTTTGAACCTGGGATCTGCTTTTTTGAGCAGGGAGGTCCAGATGGTGTTTTGAGACTGAGACTTGTTCTGAAGTCATCATAAACGTGTACAAGTGGAATGTCAGGTCTATGTATGTATTTTTGCAGGAGTCAGTACTGTATTCCTGGCCCAAATGAAGTCCTTTTCCCCTGACACCCTTGCCTGAGGTCAGAGAGGGACCCCGTCACAGGCAGAGGCACATGTCCTTCCCTGTGTTGCAGGTAGAAAATCCAGCTTGATACTCTGTTCCATGAGAACTTGTGCCAGAGAGGATGAGGAGCATCAGCAAGTTTGGTGTGCAGGGGGGGACTTCTTTCCAAACCAGTGTGCTATGAACCCTGTTTATTCCTTAGCTACCAGGTTGGCTGTCTGGTGCCTTGCAGGCTCTTGCATGGCTTCACAACAACTTTCCTATTCTCTCACCTTGCTACAAGTGTATTAACCCTTCTTAGTGCTGCCTGGATGTGAATTTGACTCTCCTCGTGTTTTATATGTGGTCTTGTCCATAAACCCCTCTGGAGCCTGGGCTGTGAGTGTACATACCTCCAGCCTGCCACAGAAACGTCCAACTAGGGCGTTCAAGCCCTTGCTGCTTTCCCTGCAGAACACTGGGGAATAAATCCCTGCACATCAATACAGCAGTTTGGGGTAGGTTGAAGATTAAAGCTGCTGGACAGGCAATACCAGCTTCACTTGCAGATGTGGGTCTGTGAGTTGTGCAGGGCCACAGCTTTGCTGTTGGCCACTGTGATCTGCTTGGCAGCACCCTTAAATCAGCCAGGTAGATGTTTTAATCAGATGGACCTCATCCTTGCAGCTTGGGGTTTTAAAACAATTCAGCTTCTCTTCCTGTGCCCAGATTACAAGAGAGGGATTTGCCCAGGATTTTTTAACTAGACTTGGGCACAACTGATCAAGGATTTGGGGAGCTATAGCCACTCCACTTTTGCAGCGTGCATTGCCACTTAGACCTGCTGCTCTTACTGGTGGTTACATCTGCAGGCTTCAGGTTCCTGAGGCAGTTTTTTGGGGGGAAGAAGGCAAAATCTGGACGGCAGCGAAAAGCCAATGGGAAGGCAGGATGTGGCCCTGCCGGGGTGTGTGTGTGTGTGTGTGTGTTGGGGGGGGGAGGAAAGAACAGAACATGATTTACGCTTCATGAGAAATTAAAGCCAGTTCCACCCTCTGGGACAATTGATCACTCCTAGATAGGGAGGATCAACAGCTTCCTGTGACCTGCTCCAGAGGCAAGCACGTGCGCGCCCGCTGCCACCGCTCCCAGCAGGACATGGAGCTCTAATTCATGGCCCAGCCCCTGCCCAGATGCCTTTTTATTCTTTTTCTTCTTTAAGGGGACGAGGAGAAACACTAGCTGCTGGCGCCAAGGATATTCCAGAGAGAGTAGCGTCCAGAGACAAGTGGTCTGGGCCTGAATGGGTATCATTCTGCACACAATAGTCACATTTCCTCACATTAATACCAAGGTCCTTTTTATGTCTCGAGGCACAATGCTGACCCACGCGTTCCATCTGATAACTCCTGTTTTAGCAGTTTGATGTCAGTGTGGGATGTTGGGCTCCCGAAGCTTCCTAGACTCTAATGGAAAGTGGATGCACTGATTGTGTGGAGGGCGGGGTGGGGGGGGGGGGGTGGAAAGGGCCAGCCTCCCTCCGAATTTCCTGAGGAGGGTGTTTTCAAAGCAGTGCTTACAAAGCCCAGGGAGGTGGGGGTTGGGTTGGGATGGTTCCACACCAAGGCAGGGTTCTCCCTGCGAGGTGCTTCACCTTGGCTTTGCTTTGGGGCAGCTTCCCCTGGGATTTTGACTGGCCTGTTCATCCAGTTAGCATGGGGGGGAGAAAACCCCACATTTTTACCCTCCCCAAACTTTATGACAAAACCTATTGCAGACTAAAAATACATTAAATATATATAATATTTTTCTCCAATGGCCTGGGAGGGGTGTGAGGTGACAGCCCCTCACCTGCCCAGTGGAGTCTGTGCTGAGCATTACTCAGCAGTAACTTCTTTTTGGGCAGGGTTTTCCTGCCCCTCCTGCCTGCTTCTTTCCAACCTGCTCCAGAAATGTGCAGCTTGTTGCTTATTCCCACCTGCCTTTAACCTGGGTGTGGGCTTAAGAGGGATGAACTTGGCTGATTTTAGGCTTTCTGCTGCAGCACTGCCCTGTTGTGGGAACGTGGGATAGTTAAGGCAAGGTTATCTAATAAAACTTATCCAAAATTACCTAAGTCTGATGGGGATGAGTCCAGACTCGTCACAGCCATGGCAGGACAGCAAAGCAAAGGATCCCCTTGAGATCCTCCTGCTTGTGCAATCCCTCTCTGACAGTGAGAATTGGAGGTATCTCCACTGCTCCTAACAAGCTCCTCATGTGCCATGTACTGATGTGTGTTTGTTTGTATTTTTAATGCACCAGATTCTAAAAGCAGCACAGTTTTTGCTGCTTGCAGTGTGGTTCAGCATGAGTAGTAGAGGCTTGAGTTGCTCAGACCACTGAAGAAATTGGTGCCCAGATAAAACAAGGTTTGGAGGTTTTTATTACAAAAACAGTGCTATAAATACTTCCACTGGTACTAGATCCTTGATATTTTTGAGACAATCATAGAAGTGCTAACTTAATATTCTGCTCTGTTTTATTAGCCTGTTTATCATGCAGATGTTCTGGGGAGTGTATGTCGATCTAAATGTGCACTCACACCTGCACAGCTAAAAGGTTGCTACTCTCCAATTTCCATTCCTTTTTTTCCAAAGGAAATATGGCCTTAAGATGCAGCAGACATCCTCTGCTTTGCTCCAAGGGCTCTGGTGTCTTCTCAGGTGTTAAGTGCAGTACTGGAGACCTGTGCAAGGGACATTAAGTGAAAGGACATCTCGTAAGGCAAAAGGTGAAAAGCCTTAAACTTTGGCATTTGACTTTCAAGGGTTTGTTTTCAGAGCTGTCTTTGCACAGGAGATGTCATTATCTCAATGGGACATGGAGGGAAAACAGGCAGGGGATTTAATTTCTCCAGATTGCTGTCAGGGATGTTATGTAAAGGGCAGCTGGGATGAAACCACTTTGGAATATAGCAAATAAATTTCCTCCTGCATTTCTTGCTTCCAAGTATTAAATCTCCCTGTTCCTGTTGAGAAGCTGGAGTGGTCTTGTTCTTCTACAAATGGAGGGAAAGAAAAAATGAAGGCATGCCTCACTGCCCTGGCAGGGCTTGGAATGTGCCAAGATGAGGCCACGAGTGCAAGTCTAATGTGGGCAATTCATCACTGTGGCTCCAACGGCAGTGACCTCCCAGCGAGCGGCGTGCAGTGTGTTCCGCGGGGCTGCGTGCCTGTGTGCGTGCCTCCTGGGAGCTGGGGATATGCCTGTTGCCTTGATGTGGCTGCCAGGGGATGTTGGAGATGCGTTGCTGGCTTTCTGGTTTTCCCCTGGGCAGAACCTGGAGCACAGCCTAACAGATAAGGTCGGCCATCCCTGGCAGCTCTCCTTTAACTACGTGTGAGGACAGAGACGACAATGCCTGTAGCTAGCTTGCCTAAAATAGGCTTTTGCAGCCTGCTTTGTCCAGCAAGCAGGACCATGAAAATAGACATGAACACTTTATGTGGCCTTGACCTCTTCATTCTGTTAAAGTTTACTAGGTCCTGATATTCAGGTGTGAAATCTAGTTATTACTCCTAGTAGAGAGACATAATGGATGATTGATTGGTATCTTCTTTGCCAGTAAAGGGTGAATTTGTAGTTCTCTAAATCCATTTTGTCCCCACGAAGGGCACCTCCGTGGGGGGGTGTAAGGGGCAAGGGTGTTGCATCATCCCAGCTGCCTATAACTCAAGGGAAGCAGTGATAATGCTGTGAGGGAGGCAGGCAGGTGGTGGTTGGTCTTGGGCTTTAGCTGAGCCATCTCCTAATGGGTATGTCATGGGCAACTCCTTGCAGGGATTTTTCTCCCATGTTGCCTGGTGGATTCCCCCACAGTAAGTAAATGGGTGATTCATAAGCCAGGCAGAAGTGTACTTGGAAATTCTGTGTATTTTTTTCACCTCATTTTTCATGTTCCAATGGATTTGCTACTATGCCTTATTAATGTTAGAGCACTCCAGTGGACCTTTAAGATAACAGCCCAGAACTGTGATGGCCATATCAGTCTCCTCTCCTTGAATCAAATCTGAGTAGCATATTGCTGGGATGAAATGATGAATCAGGCTCTGGGCTTTCCAAAGCATCACCTCTGTACCCAGAATAGCTTTTTAGACAAGTTTAAAAGACTCTGGTCCAACAGATGTAATTACATGTTTTTGCTGGTGTTGATAAAGCAGCACTCTGTGCTCATCTGAGATGAGCACCTGAGAGAGCTGTCAGCAGGGAAGATTTATACACGCTTGAAACCGATAAGAGGAACCAAGAGTTGCTGCACAATAAAAGGCCAACATGAATTTGTGTTGCCTTTGCATCTATCTGTGAGGACAGGCTGCAGATCTCTCCTGATCTTGTGCCGGGTATTGTTCAGGGCTGTGGGTATTTTCTTTCTCTCTAGAACCATTTGCAGCAGCTGAAAAACCAAAACGTGTTTTCTCCTCAATATTTCTGGCTTCCAAATCTTCCAGCATACTTGAGCATGTGTAATTAGGCTGTGAGTTGAGTGAGTGAGTGCTGCAGAACTACAAATGTAAGAGCCTGGGGAAAACTCTTGATGTTTCTGGTTTATTTGGGTGCTTGCTTTTTAATAATTAATATCATTTTTTAGATGAAACGGCTTGTGTTTTCCAAAAGAATGTGTCAAAAGCAGTAATAATTGGGACTGTTGCACCAGCAGACTTGTTTAGTAAGTGATGCTTTTAATCACATGCATCCGAATGAACTTGGAGAGAAGTTGGGTGATGTAACCAAAACCTCTGCACCATCTTATTTTGTTTAGTGGGAGATGGAAGCTTTTCCTCCTTCTCTGCTGTGGTCAACTCTGTTCCTAGTTTGAGTTGCAGCCTTTTAACCCCACCACGGACATGACTTGAATTCCTATTTATTCAGGGATGGTTTTGGTTAAAGCTGCTTTCTCTGTGCAAGAAAATCAGTTTCTAGTTGTGGTGGTTTCATGTGTAGGCAGCTGAATTGCATTCTGGATCTGCTTATTTTTGGACAGCAGCAGGACTGGGCTTGAAGGTGCTTGTGTGTGTGGTCAGCTGGTGGAAGGGGGTTGCAGTAGTTCTTGTAGGTTAGGATTTGTAAGTGCAGATCTGGAAAGGAAGCAAAAACCTTGCTTGAATAACCGTAACGGTGTGACATCTCTGTACTTTTCCACAGCTTGGTCTCTGGAAAAGATTTTGGTCTTCAGTGGGTTTTTTCCATGCTGTCACTGTGCTCATTTGAATGAAAACTGCTCATGCATTTCATGTGTAATTTTGGGAGCAGGTCAGTCTAAGTGGGGTTTTTTGGAGAGAGTGAAGATGAGAATGATTAAGGGATGGGAACATCTGTCTTATGAAGAAAGGCTGAGACACCTGGGGCTATTTAGTCTGGCAAAGACAAGACTGAGATGGGATCTTAGTAGTGTTCACAAATATCTGAAGGGTGGGTGTCAAGAAGAGGGGGCCAGTCTCTTTTCAGTTTTGCCCTGTCATAGGACAATGGGCAACAAACAAAATGGGAACACGGGAAGTTCCACCTCAACATGAGGAAGAACTTCTTTACTGTGAGGGTGATGGAGCCCTGGGACAGGCTGCCCAGAGAGGTTGTGGAGTCTCCTTCTCTGGAGACTTTCAAGACCTGTCTGGATGTGTTTCTGTGTGACCTGCCTCAGGGGATCCTGCTCTGGCAGGGAGGTTGGACTTAATCTCCAGAGGTCCTTTCCAACCCTGACCATTCTATGATTTTATGACTTTGAAGGAGCAGGATGGACTAAAAGTACCTGTGGTGCTAGAGAAGCTGCCTTGGATGCAAGCAGTATGGATTGGCCTTGTGGCAAAAACTGGCTTTTATTCATGTTATTTAGCTTATACCCCCAAAAATTCTTTTGTAGATAATCCCAAGGAAATACTAGTGTTGATGCTTGGAAGTTTGAACTGGGAACTTCCCGGGTAACCCCCTCCCTGTAATTCCCCTCCATATTAAGTGACATTTAATGGTCTCTAAACAGCAGTTTTCTTTCCCAAGAGTTCTGTTGCTTTATGCTTAGATTTATGGAGGCAGCGTGGTGAGTTGACAGGACATAAATGTGCTCATCTTCCAGTCTCTGCGTGTGATCTCTCACAGCCTGCTCCCTTGGAAGTGCCTGGGTGTTATTGTTGACTCTTTAATGAGGACAAGAATGGTTTCCAAACGAGCGTGACTCATGCAATCTTAGCCTCAATCTATCAAACGAGGCATTGGATTAAATTCTTACCTAAAGGATTAAGAGTTTGATGATTTTTTGGGGGGAGGTGGGGGGGAAACAAAGAGTAAAAATACATAGTAAGGAATCTAGGGGGAAAAAAAAAGCTGCAAGACACAAAAATGCCAACTGATCAGATGATGCCAAAGCGTCTTCTACACTTGGTTTACACTTCCAAAATGGGAAATGTTGTACAAATCGAATCTCTGCTTCTCTCTAGAGAGCATTCTCTGTCAAGAGTGATATTTCACCTTGCTCTGAGCCTTCTGCTTGGTTCCTGCTGCCTGTCAGCTACAAGTGATAGTAACGTTTTTCTGATTATTTTTCCCCCCCCCTCTTTCCAGCTGAAAACGAAAGTGCTGGCTGCGTGTTACTGCACACATCGAGGAAGGTAAGTAGGAATTCTGTGTCATCCATTTCCTTTTTCCCCATCTAGAAGCAGAGAAAAGGATCTTGAAACACTGTGTGGGTGGGGAGGTGGTTTCTCCTGGCCAAGACAGAAGGCATGTCAGTGCCCCTTTTCCTGAATTCCTCTCTGTCTTTAAACCTAAAAAGACATGTGCTGCTTCTTCTCCAAACAATTTCTCTGCAATTCTGATTGTTCCACTGCTTTTTTGTCTCAGACAATTCCTTGACATGTTAATGCATCACTTTCTCCTCTGCAGCTGCCTGCAAAGGGATCCAATAGAGATTCAGGCTGCTGAGCTCCTCTCCAGCTGAAAGCAGAAACACCCTGTAGCCATTGCTGTGATTTGGTTTCCTGTTTATTCCAGCTAATCAGATCTCCCTTCATGGGCTTCACCAGGAGTGAATTCCCTGCAAACACACAGTCTTAGGAGGATGCCTGGGAAACAACACTTAGTTTACACTTGCTATTGAGACCGTAACTCAATAATTATAAGGTGGAAATGCAGTATTAATAATGAGGATAATGTAGGCTGTATTACTACAAACCATGAAAGTACACAGAAAGTATGCAGAGAGGAAATGGGTTGATATTTAGTACTAGATGGAGTCTTAGTCTTTGAGACTGTAAGTTATGGCTCATGGTGCTTTAAGAGTCCATTTATCTACTGGTTGGAGGGGCTGGCTGGATGTGTGAAAACCTATAGCACTGCTGGTGCTGGTAAATCAAATAGTGCAGGTGTTGTTGAAGGTTGTAAGTTGGGTTCTTTAACTTGTGGACTTTGTAGTGAAGCCCAGATTGCTCTTTAACTCTGCCTTGTTTTAGGCCTCTAAGAAAAGGTATTTCAGCAGGCTGGGTTAACAGCAAGAGGAAAATGTGTCATAGGTTTAGTAAAAGAAACCCTCCCCCAAGTTGAAAAAGCAAACAACTAACACTTCACCAAAAAAAAAACCACCCCATCAAAACAAATCCCCCCACCAAAAAAGCCCTCGAGCATTGCTTGATATTAAGTCATAGAGGTTAAAATAAGCTGTTCTGTGCTCAGGATTGGAATTGCCCTGTCAACAAGGGCAAATGTAAGGTCCTGCACCTGGGGAGCAAGAATGCCAGGCACCAATATAGATTAGGGGTGGACCTTCTTGAAAGCAGTTCTGAGAAGAAGGATCTGGGAGTCCTGGTAGACAGCAAACTGTCCATGAGCCAGCAGTGTGCCCTGGTGGCCAGAGGGCCAATGGAATCCTGGGGTGCATAAGGAAGAGTGTGGCCAGCAGGTCGAGGGAGGTCATTCTCCCCCTCTGCTCTGCCCTGGTGAGGCCACAGCTGGAGAACTGGGACCAGTTCTGGGCCCCCCAGTTCAAGAGAGACAGGAACTGCTGGAGAGAGTCCAGGGGAGGGCAACAAAGCTGACTGGGGGGTTGGAGCATCTCCCTGATGAGGAAAGGCTGAGGGAGCTGGGGCTGTTCAGCCTGGAGAGGAGAAGGCTGAGGACAGACCTTATCAGTGCCTGCAAGTGTCTCAGGGTGGGTGCAGGAGGATGGAGCCAGACTCTGCTCAGCAGTGCCCAGGGACAGGACGAGGGGCAAGGGGCACAAGCTGGAACATGGGAAGTGCCATGGAAATATGGAGAGAAACTTCTTTAGGGTGAGGGTGACAGAGCCCTGGGCCAGGCTGCCCAGGAAGGGTGTGGAGTCTCCTTCTCTGGAGAAGTTCAAGACCCCCCTGGATGCAGCCCTGGGTAATGGGCTCTAGGGGATCCTGCTTTGGCAGGGGAGCTGGTCTAGATGATCTCTAGAGCTCCCTTCCAACCCCAAATAGTCTTCGATTCTGCAATTTGTCTTGTCTAATACCAGTGCCCAAGGTTGTCTTAAGTTGGATGCACTTGACTGAAAGTAACCTAAGAACTTAATCATTTAAAGTGCAAATTCTAAGCCCAAAAGCAGGATCTGCTTCTGATAAGAAGCAGTTGCAAGCTGCTAACACAGAAGTGTCTCTTCTATTTTTTTTTTCCTTTTCAGAACTGAAGAATTTCTGCTTTTCTGACCTACAGTTCATGCTTGAGCATTTCAGTGTGCTGTTCAGCAATAAATACCAGAGACCTAACATGCTTTAGCAGGGCTTGAGAAAAGATACTATTGCCAGTTTTTGCCTCCAGGGAGAACAACTGGAAATGTTGTGTTTTGAAGGCATAGGAAATTGGGACCTGAGTCACAGATGAGATGGCTCCATTTGTCTGGGAAGAGGGAATTGCTAGCAGAAAATTGGTCAGGTCAGAGGCTTTATCTGGAGATGTTTCCCTGTTAGGTTGTCCCTGTCTTTGCTCCTTCAGGAGTGCTGGAAAGGTAGTCTTTGTCTCAGGAAAGTTTCTATCTGGCGTGGCACTTGGTAGGCATAAGTGAGGAGAAGCTCCTTGGTGTCATTTGAACTATTTAATCACCATCACTGTGTGTTTCTGAGGGAATTGGCCCAAGTGACCATGGTAAAAGCACAGGTAGACCTCTGCTCAGGACAACATGCTTTGGGATAGCCCTTCTTGTAAGGTTCTTGCAGTGTCTGGAAGTGCAGGTGGTCTCCAGAGCAGCCACCCAGCAAAGAACTTGTATTTTGGGCCTTCCTGATGAGTGTTGAGAGCTCTTTTTTTGCACACGTAGACTGTGTGACTTTGGCCAGAAGACCTGCCTGAAGTTGGGAGAAGCTGTTTGAGCGTTTCCTCTTTGGAACAGCAGCCTCTGTTCTTGCCACTATGCAATGTGCAGCCTTGCCATCAAGGATACTCAACACTGTTCAGTGGTTACTGGGTGGTTGTCTTGGGTTTCTTGCTAAGCAGTTTCCAGCATCAAGTATCCTGGTGGGACTTGACTATCTAGCTAAAAATATTTGTGGAAGAGCAATCGTTAATCTCTCCTGAAACCACTGGGTGTCCTGACTGGAACATTTCTATGTGAGCTATCATTGAGGCATTGCTGTACCAGTGCTTCCACTGGTTTGACTTTGGTTTCTCTTAGGGAGTGATGTGTTTCCATCCTTTCCTGGTGGCTGGTTGCCTTGCCATGCTGGACGTGCACGTCTTCCCCAGTGTTGTGGGAGTGATAATGAGGATGAGTATTGCCCCTGTTTCCTATAAAGGACCAAGGGAATAAAATTGAACTGGGGCATGAGAAATTATTTACCCAAGATGTTGCACAGAGCTCATGGCAGAGCTAGAGCTGAATCCTTGAGACTTGCAGTGAGCTGCTGACAGTGCTGTCCTGCCACAGCAATCAATGATGCTGTCATGTGTGGCTCACTGAAGGTTCAGTGTTGATTGAGATGATGGGGGCAGATAACAGCTGTCTTCTGAATGCCTTTGATTCATTTCTGCTATCCCTCAACTTCTTCCATTGCTCTGCTTCTGGTGGCTTCTCTCATGCATAGGGGAAGTTGGTGACAAAGCTACTCTTGTTCTTTTTGAAAGCTTCTCAGCACTGTGACACTCCTGAATCTCTCAGCCTTCCTCTTGCCTCTATGGGTACCTCCTCTGTCATCCACCTTATTCAATTCTAAGTCATTTGGCCTCTTTCCTGAATGAACCTACATCCTAGGTTAGATTCTGTGTGCAGAAATTAGTTACTTTTGGGAGGTGGCTGCTGGTCGTATGGTGACCCCATGAACACCAGTGTTAGAGATGGTGATGGGTGATTTAACCTGCTCTCACACAGGGATAATTTGAGACTGACTTGGATACTGGCAGTTACATGGTCTCTCTTAGGTGGAGTTGTAGCATAGCTGTGTCACTCTCTGCTTTCCTAAGAGCAGATGGTAACAAAGCCTTGGGGGTGGGAGCTGAAATCCTTCAGAGAATCCTCCCTCTGAGGGTGCTGTGTAAGAAGTGATTGATGCAAAGTAAAACAGTGCTAATTGCAATGGATGTGTACTGACAACTTGATAGTTGCTGTGATAATTACAGCAATTAGTGAGATATTAGCATTTTTTTAATCCCTGTGTCTAGGCTATAAGTGGGAAAGGTAGAGACAATATGTGTGTGAGGGGGGGTGGGGGTCCATGAGTCAGGCTCTGGGGTGGTCCTGTAACCTGGGGGAGAATGTGCCAAGGTCCTGGCTGGGGAGGCAATTTGGTGTCAGATTTGTCAAAGCAAACTCCAGAGCTCGATTCTTACTGAGCTTCAGGGTTTAAATGTCTCTTGACAATCTGGTCCTCAACGTCATGAATTCAAGCCTGGCTGGTTTCCCATCGGAAGGAAGATCCATATAACAAAGTGCAGTTCCCATTTCCTCACTCATCTTAAGCTGTTGAGTGAGAGGATGGGACTGTCAGTCCTCGACCAAGTACTGTGAGTGCTGACTGGGGAGGGGCTTCCAAGGTCTGCAGAGTGGGAATGACACATTTGTAGTTGGATCATTCAATGAAGAAACTTCACAGCTGACAACTACAGAAAGGAGTTGAGGTTCTGGAACACAGAGTGGCTCTTTCTTCTATCTCAAGGCCAACAAGTCCGGGACAGCAGAAGGAACCAGCAGAGAGTTGGCACAAGATCAGTTTCTCTCTGTCTGCTGCCTCCTTTTTTTTTTTTTTCTTTAATTGATTAAAAACTAGATGTTATGCACAAAAGAAGAAAACTTCCTTGGGAGTGGGAACAACAAAAATTAAGGAAGTATCAAAAAAGCTGATGAACTGGATAGCATTTCCTATCTCCCACTTCAGGCTTCCCAGCTGGAAGCCTCAGGTAAAGGTGGTTCCCAGTTTGAGATGAGCTGGCTTAGATTGCACTGAGATGCATACTAGTAATTTTTCATGCTGCTGAGCTCAGAGTCCATTTCTTCCAAATAACTCTTCCCATGTTGCTGAAAACTTCTTGAATTGTTTAAACCTAAAGGGAATTTTAAATGCTACTTAAGCTTTTTTGCTTTTAATCTAACTTCTGTTAGGCAACAGAACTCTTTAGGCAACAAAGCTAACTTTTGCTTAATTCTTCCTGTGTCAGGGTATAAATGGTGCCTAGGCATTCACCTGTGGTGACTCTGTTAGGATGAGACTTGAAAATGCAGGCCTTCAGTGCATTAATAATATAATATAAAGCTCCTTTTCTTCTGTAATGTGATCTGAAGGGTCTAAGTGATTCCAGAATTGTTGGTTTGGTGGCAGTAACTCAAATAAAACTGAACGACACAAAAGCTTTGCTGCTGGGTATTGTGTGCAGCTTCCTAACACTGACCTCTTCTTAACACAGTACCTGAAATTAAAGAATTTTGAGGAGGAAGTCAGAGCTCACCGGGACCTGGATGGGTTCCTAGCCAGAGCCAGTATCATCCTTGATGAAGCAGCCACCTCCTTGGATGATGTTCTGCGAGACATGCTGAAACATTTTGCTGAAGATCCAGAGAACGCGGAGCCAAGCTGCAACTTTGAAAAAATCATGAGCACTTTATTCACGGATTCAGGGACCCCACGAGAAGGGAATGGTAATCAACTCTTGATTTGCATTTGCCTGCAGGTTACTATTATGTTGTCAGCCTTTCTACTGGCGGGGTGTTGAACACTCACTGCTTTGTAGACTCCAGACTTGCATGTTGCATGTGACGCTGGGGGTTTATTTGTCCACGTCGCTCAGACTGAAGGGTCTCGTATCTCCAGGGTTTTTGTTTTGTTGGAGTCTTGCTCCTATTTCCTTAAGATGACATATGGTCACCTCTGGGGTGAGAAGTCAACAGCACTGGAGTGTCTTGTCTGTTTGCACCCGTTAGATGTGTTTGTGCCCAGACAAGTCTGATGCTCTCCAGCCAAGAGGTACTTGCCAGTGTCTCTTCAGAAATGGCTCCTTTGCCTTGTGATTCTCCATGTGAATTCACACAGGCTGGGGATTCTCACTGCTTTGCACGAGTAATTGGTTGGGGAGGGCTGAGCCTTCATGTTGCTCCCAGCCTATTGGAAGGGATGAGAGGCACTTTCTTCTTCAGAAACAAAACTGTTGGCTCACATGCCACCTTAAGCTATCAGCAAATGTCATAGCATAGTCTAAGACACTACGTTTTAGCCTAAGATGTAAAGAAGCTTAACTGAGCATTGTTTCTCTGTAGGCACCCCTGATGTTTCAGAGTCAACAGGAATGAATATACAAACATGTACATCGCACCTCAAATGTAACTGTCACAGCCTGAGTGAATTTGTTTAACAGATTTGTCAAGTCCTGAGCATGTAGTAAGCATGTTCATGCTTTGGTTTCTTCTTGCTACCTGTCGTAGAGCTTGGCAATAGTAATGTCTTTAGGCTTTCTGCCAATAAAGAAAAGCAGTGCCATGAAATAATCTGAGAATAGTAATTAGGGAGAGGGGAGGAGAGGGGAGGAGAGGACAGGGGAGTCAGAAGATGACACCTCTGCCACTCCTCTCTGTGTGTGCTGAATAATGCTAATCTAATAACCTAATATTGCAGTAGGTTGATGCTGGGAGGAGAAAACAGTTGCCTTTTCAAGCTGAGAATAGTTTAAGCACAGAAGTCAAAATGTCAGGATAAGTACTTCCATCTTTTTCCCTTGTCAGCCCCCACCCTTGCATCAATCCACCATGCAGATAAATAAGTGTGCTTGTTATTAGTACTCAGCTTCCATTTGAAAGGAAATGTTGTTTGTAGTTGTAAACCAATCATGGGCAGCCTGTAACGATTCCCTCTCTTCTTTTCCTAGTTCACCTCTTATCAGACACAATTCAGGGGGTCACAGCGACAGTCACAGGGGTGCAGTATCAGCAGTCCTGGCTCTGTATCATGTAAGTACCTGGGTGAGATGAGCAGAATCCACTGCTGCTCAGTGCTTGTAGCTTTGCCTGCTTCTGGAAGAAACTGCAGTTCAGAATGTGCCCTTGTAAATCAAGATGGTGATGCCCTCTCCATCCATCCTGGCCTGTGGGATCTCAGTCTCAGCATTCAGCTGCTGCTTTGTGCAAGTGGGCCAGCAGTAGCCTGGGCAGAGATGTTCACAGGCCCCACAGGGCATTAAGCTCTGGGATGCTATCAAAATCTGGTGTTAACAAGCTAATAATGCTGAAAAATCTGCGCCAGAAAGTACTAATTGCTGAGAAATGTTAATGAGAGGAACTTCAGAAAGGGACAAGCAAACTGGTTCGTGTACTGCTTTGCCTGCCAAAGTCTGGGAACTTGTACCAAAAGATTTCTTGGGTTCTTTGATGAAAACATCTAAACTTTGGAACTGAAAATTGAAGTCAGAAATTCTGACAGTATTTACACACTGATTGCTTTGTCTGACAATTAACTCAGACACTGCTTGATTGTCAACACTGTTAAATGTTGGAACCAGCCCTTAAGACAATAAGGACTCTGTCACCTGGGATTTATGAGACATGGTGGCTTCACCCCAGCTTCCACTTGACCAAAATTGAGATTTGAAGTTGCTGTCTCAAAGTCAGGCATGTTGGCCGAGCCAAGCTGTCCCTTCACAGAGCAAGGCCAGAACCTGAGTCACCAAGCCAACCATAGCAATGGCATCTGACTCCTGTCTGTTGCTTTATGCATACGTAGTCTCTTAAGTTGTCAAGCAATATGTTAATTCCCAGAGAAATTACCAGGATATGTTGGATAGGAGCCTAGAGGTCTGGGGAATGCATGGACATATTTTAGCCTTCACAGCCAGTTTGCTACGACAACTGTCACAATAGCTTTTCTTTTACTAGCAGTTCTTCTCCTACTTGCTGCTTATGGCTGGAAAAAATGTGGAGTATTCTGCCATGGAAATAGATGATTAAAACCAAAGAAACCCAAACAAACAAACCCCAAATGCAGAAAGAAATGAAGCACCAACAAAGAAGAAAAAACCTCACCCTTGTTTTAATCTCTTGTGAAAGAGAAAGATGTGATCTCTTCTGTATGAAGGAAACTACTGCGTGTCAGGGCTCTGTGAAAGAAGTGAACTGGGTAATGTCTGTGCTGTATGTGCTTCTGTCAGTCCTACCCTTACACCAGGTATGCACAGAGCAGCTTGCAGAAAGAAGAAAATGAGTTCATACAATAAAATAGTCTTTCTGTACTGATTGAAGGTGCTTTTGAGCAGTTAATTCACTTTGGATGCCACAGGTAGAGCAACAGTAATAACATCTAGGAAGGGTAGAGAGTGGAAGTTTCCACCATGGCATGTGACATGGCTCTTTGGAGGGCTTTGGAGAGTGTTGACTTCATAACAAAGTAATTCCAGAGCTTATGATACAACTGCTGTGATTATACACACCAAGCTGAAAAGGGAAGGTTCAGCCCTTCTGTAGAAAGGGAGCCAAAGCTTTAAATGCATCCATCTGAGTAATACTAGCTTCCATGACAAGCCAGGATTTGAAAAATAAGCTTTACAGCCTGAAGGTGTCTTGAGCAAAACTTTCCTTGTTTCTTCCTTTTGTTACTCTGAAGAGGGAGAAGAAAGTGGTGGGAAAGCAGTGATGAGTTATTAACTATAATTATCTAATTGTTGCACTGTATTTCTGCTGTAGCTCTTGTGCAACAGATTGTGAGCTGTATTTTTAGATCTTACATTTTTTCAAGTCAGATTGCAAAACAACTTCCAAAACTCTGAAGTAAAAGGAATTTGTTGATGAAAAAAATTTTTCCCTATGAGTGGGAAGAACCTTTAAGGTATCTGTGGTTCTTTATCCTTGCACTTAATGTAGCCTCTTGGCTAAACTGGAAATTAGCACTGCTGTTTTCTGTGCACCTCAACTAACTTTTTATTCCTTGTGGATGTGATAAGCCTAAGTATCATGGTAGGACTGACAAGGAAGAGCAGCTCAGATATACAGCTTTGGTAGTGCTGCTTCTGCTTGGATTTCAAGGGGAAATATCAAAGCCCAAATTAGTGTAGAATAAGGAAGGAAAAAGTTGTGTAGGATTTTCAGAGTTGTGCACAGCCTGGCTATGGGAGAACATTTCTCATGGACACAGAAATTTGGTTCCCTCTCTCTTCTGTGCTGGAGAGAGGGCTGTTCTTTCTTATTTGACTTATCCGTGGTGGGGAATACCTAGGGTGAAAGTTATTCTGCTCCTGCTGGAATTGGTGCTTTCCTGCCGGTTTCAGGCCTGTTGAGCAGCCAGCAAGGTAAGATGTACCCAGTGCATCTGGGCTTATAGCTACATGACAGTACAAACCATTGGGGGATTGAAGATCTCAAGGTTTGAATGGTCCACTGAAGTGCAGGACAACAACTGGCTTCTGATTCACTACAGGCTTTAGGGCTTTCTGGTCAAGAGTAACAAAAACCTGATCTTCCTGAAGCCATATCAGGGTACATAAGCTTATGGAAACCTTGAGATTTCTTCATGAAAACTGTGGAGCTGGTAGCAGGACAATACTGCACTAACCAGGTCTTCAGCTCTAGAATAATGGAGGTTGCTAGATCTTTGTGTACATGATGGTTTTCCAACTAAAAGCAAATGTTCAGAGTTACCTTAATCAGTCAAGGACACATTTTCCTACTTTAGCCATGGACACAACTCTCTTTCTTCCATTTGTAGCATTTGGCAGAACAGCAAGACACAAACTGACATGGAAATCTCTTGCTGCTTCACTGTGAAGCTGCTGTTTGATTGTTTCATTAGAGAGCTTGGGATGGGGGATAACCAGGCCTGTCCCAGAACAGGAAGTGCTGGGAGTGCTGAACTCTTATCCTCAGAATTAATTAGTTATTTAGCATGAGGAAGCTTGGCTGGTAGTAGAAGCTTAGGGAGGTACTTTGGTCCCCCTCCAGCATGCAATGACTGCAGCAGTTGTGTGTGCTGCCAGGAGGGTGCCTGCAGTTCCCCGTGAACTACCCAGGTCCACCAGGACCCAGAGCCTGAAGGGAATAAATTGGGTGCTTTGCCTGTCTGGATCAGGAAAGGTGGGGGAAGAAGCCCTTGTGAGAGCTATTTGTTTTGGTGTTGCACAGCTTTGTGGCTCAAAAAGCCCAAGGAAGGGCCCCCTTATCCAATGGAGAGTATAAGAAGTGGCTGTCATCACAAGTCAAGTCCTACCACACCCAATTTTTTTGCTGTCTGACAAACAGATGCAAATGCCTTTTTAATTTTATTCTTCTTTCATGGAGTAAAGGATCCCTAATGCTAAGAGTGTTCAAGTAACCATGACTGCTGGTGGATCTCTCTCCTTGCTGTGCCCCTAAGAGAAGCACCAGCTGTGTGGGTTATTGAACCCCTGAGCTGTGTGGAATTCCCCAGGCATCACAACTTCCAGGCTGTATTCTTCTTGCCAGGTGACAGATACTGCTGCTTTCATCCAAAGCTGAATCCTTAGAAAAACATGAAACCAAGCTGCTTCGTAGCCTGGATTGGGCAGTTGAAGAGCAGTTTCCTTTGGCTGCATTGATAAGGCACATGGATTGGTGAAGGACTTATTTTCAGTGCATTCAACTGATTAGCTAAAGCTGTTTTAACAGGCAAAGCAGAGGGGGAAAAAAGCCTCTCTGCAAGCAAAGAGTGGTTTGTGTGCTCTGTGTTGCTATAAAATTGCTTACTCTGATATAGCATGTCACTGCAGTGGTGAGTAGAGGAGTTTAACTCAGATAAACCCAAGTAGCCCTTCACAACCAGGCATTGTGAGGTTGTTTTGGATATCAAGCAGGAGTACTGTTCACATAGAGTGAAGTTTAAGAGTGGGAACTTGCCAGTTTAAATGTATAAATGATGGGTTTATGAAACATGTGACTGATGGACCTCTCAGCAGAAGTAACTCAAAAGCTATTTCATGTGTTTAAGGATCTGCTCAGACCCAGAGGTTTGTGTGTCTGTAGCAAGACCACGTTGGTTCTGATTTTAGCTGTTGAATAGATTTCAAATAGGGATGATTCAGTTACTGTTTATTCCTCAGAATAGTGCCCCTTCTTCCAAAGAGCTAAATAGGATGCTCTGAAATTAAACAGTTTAATTTAACAGTGTTTAAAACAAATATTATCCTTTGGAGGAATGATTACAATATTTGGAGTCTTGTAAACAAGAAGCCTCTTTTCTCTAGCATTTAAACTCATCCTCTCTCCAGTGCTCTTTGAGTTCAAAGAACTGATTAATTTTCCTTTAAGTGCCTAGCCACCCTTGGTGGGCTGCCCCAGGTAGTGCTGGAGAGCTGAAGCTCTTGCAGGTGCTGTGTTACGAGAAGGAGTTCTCAAATTCAAACCCTTCCATTAGGTATTAGGGTCCCAAAGGAGATCTCTTGGAAAGAAGGCTAACTCGTTTCAGTGCCTGCAGCATGTGGACAGGGAAGAGAAGATGTCTCCTCCTGCATTGACCCGGTGATTGATGAACTGCTGGAGAGGATGGGTCTTTCTGGAGGCCAGCAAAGTGCATTCACCAGTCCACAGTGATACCCAGCTTGGAGCTGCTTGGTTGCTGAAAACAACCCAGTGCCAAGCTGTGGGTGAGCTGGCTCACTGGTCACCAGCTTCATTCCTCTCTTGCAAATTCTGGTTTCTGAAAGCTTGAGCCTGGAGCTGCTCCACAGAGGAAGATTTATTTGCAGTGGATGAGAACAAGAAGTGTCATTGTTGCTCTGCATCAGGACAGGAAAAGGCTGGCTAGCTGATTACCTCTGCTGGGCACTTTTTCTTACTGCAGGGGATAATTTGTTTCTGAATTAACTTCCTTTCTTGCCCTGTTTAAAGAGGGTTTGTGTTTCTCTTGGGTCTCCATAGTTTGACCCTTTTTATGATTTGTTTGGGAAATGTGTTATTACTCTGATAACATCTTGGGCGTGGGGCAGACCTGCGGCGTGTGTGACTCGGTGCATCCGTGGGTTTGGTGGATCCTTGCCAGTTCTCACCATCCCAGTGCCACGCTCAGCCCCACTAGATACACAGCCTGGGAAGAGAGGAGGGACAGCAAGGCAGGAATGTGTGCTATAATTTAAATGCTCTTTTTATGAGCTCAATTATTTTGGAGGAGCAAGATAAAATTGCTGAGAACACAACCTGGCATCTCATTAAATCATTGCCCAGTGTTTCCTTGTGTGACTAATTCTGGGTGAAAATAGATTTTTTCAGCTTCTTGGCCAAACCAAAAGAGAATCAAATTTAGCTCAGCCCAAACCAAAAGAGAGCTTGAAAGCTTTGGCCAAACCAGACTTGACTTAGAGTCAGCTGAAACTGTCTTGCTAGTTCTTAGGTTTTGTTGGGCTTTGGCTATTTACCCTTCAGTGTTTTTTTTTTCTTAGTGGGAATTTTTTAAAGTGCTACTTGAAAGAAGTTGCTTCATTTTGGAAGTGGCTCTCTTCTTCCTCTGTGCTGAGTTTTACCTGCAGTCTTGCATAACTTGAGATTTCTCCATGTGAACCGAATAACTTTTGTCTTTTACAAATATTTACCCTAGTCTAGTAGGGACTGCAGTTTTGGTTTGTATTTGTATCTAGATTCTGGAATTAAAACAAAAGTGGGAACTGTAAGTGCTACACTAGAGAGTAGGATTTGAGTCAGCTAAATAATGGCTTAAATTAAAAGAAAAGCTTGAGATGCTGAATGATCAATTGGCAAAAGTGGTTTGGCCTCGTAGTAAAATTACTGAGACACCACATTTGGGGTTTTTTTCCTCCCAAATAGCTATAGCATAGCAAGACCAGGCTCAGTGCAGATGAGACTGCACAAAGGCAGTGTTTCTCCCCTCAGGTGCATCAGACCATCTCTGGTACCTGTTTAAATCTGGTTTTACTCTGGTTTACCCTCACTAAACCAACTCAGCCTGTCTTACTGACTTAACTTGTGTCCATACATTGACCTAAACTAGGCTGAAAATTCCTCATTCCGTTTTTTCTGGTGTGATACTGGGATTCAGATAAACATCTGTGTCAGTAGAAGGTTTTTACAGAAGAGTTGGAAGAAATTGTCTCATAGGTGTGAAGAGTCTCAAACTCCAGCACTGAGGATAAAACAAGTTCAGATAAAAATGGGTGAGGGTGCCAGTGGGTTTCTTGGTGTCTTGTGAATGTGCTCAGTGTTGCTAAATCTTCCAGTACTGCCTAGTGGCTGGAACTTACGAAGTTCCATTGCAATATGAGGAAAACCTTCTTTACAGTGAGGGTGACAGAGCCTGGAACAGGTTGCCCGGAGGGGTTGTGGGGTCACCTTCTCTGGAGACATTCAAAACCTGCCTGGATGAAGTCCTGTGGAATGTGTTCCAGGCCATCCTGCTTTAGTGGGGGAGTTGGACTAGATGACCTCTAGAAGTCCCTTCCAACCCTGACAATTATGTAGTTCTGTGATCCTCTTGTTGCACACTTCCCCAGTCCCCCAAGGTAAGGAAATGGTGGACTTCTGATTTAGAGAAACACAAGGTCTTGGCGTGGCTGCCAGGAAAATTATCTTGTATGTGAAAGTGATCCAGTAGTGAACAGCAGCCTCTTAGAGTCAAGTTTCCCCTCTGTACCCAGTAAGCTCATGAGCTGAGGTGATGTTGTAGTCCTGTGGACTGGCACTGTTGGCAGGACTGTCATCTCTGGAACGTGTGGCCTTGGAAGCAAGCTCCTGGAGCTAGAACATAACCCTGTGATTTCAGGGAGAAGGCTAGCTG
Organism: Apus apus; assembly: GCF_020740795.1. Lineage (NCBI taxonomy): Eukaryota > Metazoa > Chordata > Aves > Apodiformes > Apodidae > Apus > Apus apus. The sequence goes on along the minus strand of NC_067285.1, from coordinate 112,876,151 downwards.
CAGGAGAACATGCAGCTTGCTTAGTTAGTATACTATATAACAGATTTTTTCGAATAATTTGCATTGACTTCACATCTTGTAGCTAGGGGAGCAAGGCTCCTGCATGGTGGCTTTCCTGCCTCAGGTAGGAACAAGCTGAAGTTCTGGGGTTTTATGAGGTTCCAGTTCTTGGATTGGGGGGTTGGAGCAGGCAAGCAGGTACTGCTGAGCAGCACATCTGAGAGGTGGCTGGTAACTCATACCTCCACAACACCTATAAACACCTATAAACTGCTGTTCATGTGCATGGCTTGGTGTCCTCCCCCACTTCAGGCACCAGGTGTGTGTGCTGGTGTGATCAGCCCTTGCCCTGTAATAGATGTTCTCTGGTCATGCTTTGTACTTCAGTAGTTCTTGTGAGGTCTTGCCTGATAGAGCTGGTGGGAAAGGGATGATGTCTGGAAAGTGTCAGTACAGCTCTGTGAGCCATAGGTATCTGATACCTGCTTTTGGCCATCTCTGAAGTAGAAATGATGTTCAAAATACCCAGAAAGCCTTCCTTCTCAAAACAAATTAATCTGTGGAGCTCAACATCTGAGGGACAAAGACTCTGAGAATGGAGCACAAAATAAGGGCAATTTTTGCTAATAATGCATTAACCACTCAATGCTGATGACCAGTTCAGGTGGGTAGGGAGAGAACTGAAGTTGTTGGACCACTTGAAGGTCCTCCTGTTAGTACGAAGCCTGGTGTTCATGTATCTTTTCTATTGGCTTGTTGAATTGTAACACAAGGAGACTTGTATGCTGACCAGCCACAACAGGATTGCTACTGAGGGCTTGGATTTGCTTGGGAGAACCAGTGTTGTCTGGGCACACTTGACCCCTTGGGAGGATAGGACAAGGATTGTTGGAGATCCAAACTGGATGTTTAGCTGGGAGGATAGCTTGCACTCTTAATTTAGAAAAGATGTGTTCTTAACTTTAGGACCTGCCTTGGTCTTTGTCTTTTCCAAAGCTGATTTGAGTAGAAAAACGACGGGGCTGTGGTGGAGAGGAGTTAGGAAAGAAATGAAATACTGTCATCTTCCTCATGACCTGTATTGTTCTAATTAAGCTGTTTGGTTGCTCTCAGACAAGTGCCTTTGTCAGATTAATTGGTGTAAATAGGCTGCTTCCCATCTGTGATCAGGAAGTCAAACCCAACAAGAAAACACTCGGTGGTGTGATTTTGTTTGCAAGTGAAGAAGTGAATAGAACATGCTCCTGACTAAGTACATCTCCAGGCAAAGATCTTCAGGAGCCCTTACTGGAACAATCTTCAGGGCATGTGGGTGTGAGGCTATGTGTTAATAGGGAAGAAATGGGCAAGGATCATGGAAGAGAAGTTTAAAGAGGTGATTTAAGGACTGTGATAGACCCTTGTTAGATGAATAAAAGAAAGCAACCAGTGACTTGGAACCAGAGGAAAAAATAAATCATTCTGAGGTAGGAAAACACACTTCCATACTTTTTCTGGTGTCAGTAGGCACAACCTCTCTGTATCTCATCAGTGCTGTTCAGAGGAGTTGAAAAGTAGTAGGTGGCTTTAAAGGGAACAGGAGAGCTGCTGTCCAGGCTGGTGTTAACCTTTTCCTGGAAATGCACCAAGCCACTTGGCTGCTTTGTCAGAATTTCTCAGCAGAAAGAATGTCTACCCGGATCACAGCTCTGGTTAAATATCCCAGGGTGGAGACAGGCCTGGTCTTCTGTGGCTTCCCCAGCTGATCTCCGTTTCAAACAACATGTTGCTAGTCTTTGTTACAGGGGTCAAACAGCCACCACATGCCTAGAAGGGCTGGCTGGATTGCAGGCAAGGATTTCCCTCTGAGCAGTCATCCTGCTACAGCCTCTGTAGATCTTGAGCAAGGAGGTCAGCTTGGTTTCTGTAACACACCTGTACCAGAAAGGGGAAAAATACCAGCTGAGAGCAAACAGGAAAAGTCATTCAACCAGAGAGAGATCTGCCCACTGCAAAGAAGGGGAAATATCTTGGTTTGGCATCTTGCCTAGTGCTTCTAAAAGTACTTTGGAAGATCAGGTGAAATGAAAAGTTTAAACTGCTTTCCAGTAATGCAGGTGCTGGGTTTTTCCTAAGCTTCTGTAGCACTGCAAGTAGCAGGTAAGCTGCATTCTGTCTTTTGATTTCTTGGCTGTGAAAAAGCAGGTGGGGAAGAGGGACAATGCACCTTGATATCTTGACAGTTATTTCCCCTAAAAACATGGATGTCGAACCCTACAGAAGAGTTAGCGCCATTGGGCTAACGGTAACTTAAAATCACTCTTTAAAACTTCAGAAGGGAGCCCTTCACAACAGAAAAACACTTTGGATTTCTCAGAGTTGAATTGTGTCCTGATAAGCCTTGCACACTAAGAGTCATAGTAACAATGCCACCTTCCTTGACAGTTGCACTATAAAGACCCTTCAGCGACGTCACGTTTGCATCAGCCGCCTGGAGAGGCCTCAGAACTGGGGTGAAAACTCCTGTGAAGTGAGATTTGTGATATTAGTCCTGGCTCCTCCTAAAATGGTGAGTATGACTCTTTTGCTTGGCTGCTTCAGTGGGTTCTCCCAAGATCTCTTCTCCTTGTTCTCCTCCTCCTGGGGTCAATGACAACATTCTTAAAATACAAAGGGTTGTGAAAACGCTTGAGATCTGAGGTCTGGGTTGACTGTCAGCAAACTCTCTTGGTGGGACTGACAGTTACACTGCAGATGTGGTTGCAGCAGCTGTAGTTGGACAGATGTAGCCAAGAGGAAGGTGTAGTTGTGTGAGCTTTATGGTAGCATGGGTGAGACTGTGTATGAACTGGGGTGCTTGTAAGGTCAGATTGTCATGAGGTCCTCTGGGGTGTGTTTTTTAGCACTCAAAGCAGCATGGTTAAAGCTTGCTTAAGTGTACTTACTGGTTCTTTGGTGTAGGCAAGGCCAACAAGTGACCTAGTAGTACACATGAACCACATCATCATGGGGCATCAAAGTCCATTGGGGATCACTGTCCTGGCTTCCTAGAAAGCACTGGCTTGATCAAGATGATGTGTTTTCTAGCTAATGGTGGAACGGTTCAAAGCTCAGGACCTTTTCACACTCAGACTGGCTGTTTGCACCTCGAGGCTAACAGGTCTGTGCTTCAGGGAGGTGCTGGGGACCTTGTCTGTAATGGGACATATCCTGATTCAGTTTCCTGCTCTACCATGTGATCTGTGTGACCTTGGGACCTTCTAGTCTGGTCTGGTCTCTCTCCTCCTCCCTTCCACCACCACCCTTGTTTAAATGGGAATACTGGTGTTTCCTTATTTCCCAGGATTTCTGGCAGATCTTTTCCCAGCTGAGCAGTTCAAGGCTTTTTTGGCATAGATCTCCAACCCAACAGGCTGAAAACATATTGATGCTCCTCATGAAAAGCAGCAGGCAAACCACTGAACCCGTGCACCTTTGCATTGATCTCTCTCTCATTGTGTGGCAGTTTGCTTATCTCCAGCCAGCTACGTGCAAAGCACCCAGCAAACGGCTCTGCATCCGCTTGGATCCTGAAAGTTTGCCATTCCAATGGACAGCATCAAATTAAGGAAACAGACTGGAGGCCAAGCAGAGCTGCAGTTGCCAATATGCTTTTTATTTTAAATGAGTTGATCCAGCCAGCTCAAAGGACGCATTTCTGGTACAGCAGTTAAAATAATTAACCTGCTGACAGTAACGGATTAAATGAGTCTTGCTGGGGGGGCAGGGAGGGAAAGCTCAGAAAATGGGCATCTGTTGTGCTGTAGGGTGGAAAAAACTTAGGTTCTCGTGCAAATCTTTGCACTCTTTTTCAACAGTTCATCTCTCAGGGAAAGCAAAGAAAGGGAACAGCTTTGGGCAGCTGGAAGTAACCCCTGGCAGCATCCAGCCTGAGGACCCTGCTGCTTCTTAGAGGTGAAAGGAGAAGCCTCCTCTGTGCTGGCAAATCCAGGCTGGTTCAGTCTGAAAGCACCAAGCTTGCAAACCATAAAAGCAATTCCCAGAGCAGATTTCCCTTCACTTAAATCCAACACCTTCCCTGGAAACTTAAATTGAACGTGTCCTAGCAAGCATGTCTGAAGGGGCATTCTTTGTGTTGGAGAGAGGGTGACAGAGGACAGGGAGAGGCAGGCCGGTGTGAGTGATGACTTTGGGACTAGTGCAGTGCCACCCACATGTCTGTGCTTTGTTATGAATCATGGAAACTAACTCAGATCAATCACATATGCTCACTGCTACTTTTCACAGTAATGTAGAAGAGCCTGGAAGCTGCCCAAAGGAGGGTGGTTGTTTGGGTGTCTTTAGCAGCTGCTGCATGTGATCCTAGAATCATGGAATGGTTTGGGTTGGAGGGACCTTAAAGAACATCTAGTCCCAACCCTCCTGCATGGGCAGGGACTCCTACCACCAGCCCAGGTTGCTCCAAGCCCCATCCAACCTGCCCATCAACACTGCCAGGGATGGGGCAGCCACAGCTTCCCTGGGCAACCTGGGCCAGGGTCTCACCTCCCTCACAGCAAAGAATTTCTTTCTGATGTCTGACCTAACTCCTCCCCTCTTCCACTTTAAAGCCATTACACCCTCATTCTACCACTCCTAGCCTTTCTAACAAGCATTATGTGTCCACCAATAATTTTAAATTGAACCTCAATGAAGAGAAGTGTTTGGTGACTCTGGGTACCAGAGAAGCTGATAGATGAGTGTTGACTGTAGCTAGGGCAGGGGGGTAAAAACTTTGCATCAAAAGGAGTTCCAAATGAGCTATGACTCTGCAGAACTTTACCTTGGCAAGTCTGACCAAGGTGGTACAAGCAGGTGAGCAGGTCAGGATTTGCAGAGCTTGGATTTGGTTGATGTGTGCAGGGATGAGGAGCTCGGTCTCCTTTACTGTTGCCTTTGTTTCTTATTTCTGAGGTGTTTGGAGCAGCAGGAAAGTGAGCTTGGACATTCTTGAAGTTGGACCCTCAAAGATCAGGCCTGTGGCTCACAGAAAAGTTAACATTGGCAAATAGACACTTGTTCTCATATATTTGGGAGTTTCCTGTCCCTTCCAGGCAGTTGGTGAAGATGGACACTGCTGCATGTGTGTATGCTCAGCTGCTGGTTTCTTGTGCTTTTTTCTGTGCCTGTAGTTACTTCAGCTGAGAGACCTAACTCTCTACTTGTGCTGCCAGGATTGCCCCAGAGAGGCCAGCTGAATTGAGTTTTGATGCCTGGAAAATAGGAAGCTGATGAAGCAGTTGTGCATAATAATCTCAGTCTTCCAGAAAAGACTTCAAGACATTCCTCCCTGCAGGACCCTTGACTACAGTGTCTTTCTACCCCCTTAGTAGTAATGCTGAGATGCTGTAGGATAGCTAAGACTCTTTAGTGTTAGCAGCCTTACCAGGGATAAAATGCATTCTCAGCATGATTCAGCTTTGGATCCAGTCCTGGGAATTTGATTAAGACTGATCAGTGCTTCTGGTCAGGCCCTGTATGTTGATGCCTTCAGAGGATCCTGGGGGTGTTGGTGCGTTCATCTGCAACAATTTCCACATGTGCCCTTCTCCATCTGGGGTCTTAGAAGCCAGGCAGTTTGCTCTTAACATGGACCCCAGGGGAGTCAGTCAGTGGTTTTACCTTTCAGAAGTGAAAGAAAATAGTTTTATGTGGGTTTTCATGTCTCTTTTTTTCTTCCCTGCTCAGAAAAGCACCAAGACAGCCACAGAAGTGGGCAGGACCTTTGCCACAATGTTTTCGGACATAACCTTTCGGCAGAAGCTCCTTGAAACCAAAACAGAAGAGGAGTTCAAGGAAGCCTTAGTTCACCAACGCCACTTGTTGACAATGGTGAACCAGAGACCCTCAACCGTGAGCGATGAGCACAAGCCCAATACTCCTAAACCACTCCAGGTAAGACTAGCCAACACCACCATGCTCCAGTGATCTTCAGATGCATCAATGCAAGGGGGTTTGGGTGAAGAGGCGAAGCTCTCGTGCTGCTTGCCATGTTGGGCTCTCTCCTAGCAAGCTCCCAGCACTGAGCTGTCTACCACTGGCTGCTGTGTGTACATCCACCTTCCTCAGCTCCTGCTGTGAATCTAAAAAAACCAAGTACTTCAAAGAGGCAGGTGCTGAAGGGATGCAGAGCACTAGGGCGTTGAAATTGCTGCAGGACTTTGATTCCAGATGCTTAGTCAGGGATGGGATTAATGGATCACTGTGCCTTGTCAGTCCAATGTACTTAATCCCTACAATCAAAAGTCTCTGAAGGAAGCTGCTGCTTGTCTTTCCTGCAGCCAAAAGACTACTTGGCCATCCCTGCATGGTAATTTCACTTAAAAGTTGCCTGTCAGTGTTTGGCCTGACTTCTCACTGTTTGATCTGTAGCTCTGTAAAACGTTACTTGCTTTGTACTTTCAAGTTGGAGGGAAATGCTGTAACTCAGCTTTCTTTTCTGGAATTTCCTGTGTATTGGTCATCACTTTGCTTTTCCGTTCAGAAATCCATTCTTTAACTAGACAGCATACCTGAAAAACAATCTGTGCCATCTCTAGCTTGCTGCTCCTGTCTCTGAATTACAAATAACCTTAAAGCTCTGGGTTGCTCCCAGTGCAGAAGCTGGTTGACTTATCACTTTTTCTCTTGGAAGAGACTGAGGGGGTTTTGATCTGCACATCTGGAAATAAGCAAAGCTCATGTTTTTCCTGCATAATCCCCTTGCTTATAGGTAGTGCTTTGAACTTTCCTAGACCCCATACCTGCTCTTAAGTTTGCAGAACAAGTCCTGAAACCCTCTCTAAACCTAGGTCATTCAGAGTGGTGGTATTTGGAGTAGATGCAGTAATGTAATTTTGGTAAAAGAGGTTTAACCTTTTGCACTTGGTCTTTCTAAGGAGTTTTGGGGTGAAGTGTCTGGCTGTCCTTTGTGAAAACCAGTCCTTTTTAAATGTCTGTAGAGGAGTTTCTGCTCTGTGGTTTGGTGAGCAGGAGGGCTGGGTGCAACATGGAGTTTGTAGGTGTTGACCTTGAGAAGGAGTGGTTCCTACCTGCCTCTGGGCAGGCAGCCTTGGCCAGGCTGACTTTGAACAGCTCTGAGCTGGTGATGCAGATAGTGATACTTGTTTCTTTAGTGCTTGCTCTTGGTGTTGACCATTCTTGGTCTCTCAGAAGTCACAGCCTGTGTAGTAGTAACTCTTTCTCATGTCTTGTGGAAGAAGTTGTTTCCCACCCCACCTTAGTAGACCTTAACAGTTGGGATGGAGAGTTCTTTTCCTGTCAAGGAAAGATTTGCCTGGAGAAGTGAGGTTGATTTGAGATCACAGCCTACATTCCTCTGTTCCTGTAAGACTCATCTCCAGCGACATCTCCTCCCCCTCTGCTGACCTGTGCAATAGCCTTCTGGAAAAGAAGCCTTTCATATGAGCACAAAATAGTGTGAGACCAGGGATGTCATTTCAACCTGTGAACCACCCCTAGTGAATTAAACACCCTAATCTGGAGTCCCGGTATTATTACAACTGAGCCCTCAGGAGGGGACAGGAAGAGAAGGTCCCCTGGTAGCATAAAAACCTGCCTCCCTTCTTCCTTTGGTCCTGCACTGATGGAGGACAAATGGGCCTCAGGTCCTCTGTGGGATTTTTGCAAGTGCTCATTTTTACCTCTGCTAAATGCCAAAGGGGAGATGACAGTTGCCCACCATGCTGTGCCTCCAGTCAGTTTGCTTTGGCTCATCTCAGGGCATTATTTAGGCAAGGCTACATACTCAGTCACAATTAAGTCAACTTGAAATCCTCTTTTTCACTGAGGCATCTAGTCATGGTTTTGCTGATGAAGGAGCCCCTAAGATTTGTGATGCTTTCTGGCTGGGCTTTTGTCTGATACCTGTGTGGGTTTGCTGAGAGGGCTGGGCTGTGTCAACTCTTCATGGGCAGGGTGAAGGATAGTGTGTGTCCCTGGTCTGTGTAGCCCCCCCAGTTCTTCAGAGGAGGATTGAGAAAGGATTTGTTTTGTTGGAGCAGGTATTTTCTGTTTGACTGTGTAACTCATCGTGCTGATTTAGCCCCTAACCCAAATAATGACCATTTATGGCAAGAGACTTGGAGGGATTTGTAAAATGTAAAGTAGAAAATTGAAGATCTTTGTGTGCTCCTTTTTGCTGCTCTTTCCCTCCTCATGTATTAGGAGCAACATGGGCAAAGCACTGGAAGGACTTGCAGAAGAGAACAGGAGACTAAAGGAAGATTTGCTGCTGGGTATTTGAGCTGTGGTTCCTAAAGGCTAATAGATCTTCAGCTTGGTGGGGGATGCAGCTCTGGGAAAGCAAGGCCTTCTGAATAAGGCCACCTAGTGCTAGGATGTTAAATCAAAAAGTTGACAGGGCCATGAGAGAGGTGCCACCACGAGCAGGAGTGGAAAGCCAATGGGTTGGCCAAGCTTGACCCACCGAAGGAGAAAGAAGCAGGGAATTGCAGTCCAAGAAATTCCCAGCACCAGAGTGTATGTGGAAGCAAGTGAAAAAGGGGCAAGAATGAAGTGTCAGCATTGTCCTTCCCAAGATTTTTGGAAACCTCATGAGTTGTGAGCTCAGAAGATGGCAGGAGGTAAAAGCTAGGCTGAAACATGTCTGGAGCAGAGTGAGATGGTGAAGATGCATGGTGGTTAGGTTGGGGGATAAAAGTAAAACCCAAAAGGGCAGTAACTTCAGAGGTCACTAAGCTTGGTCTCTTCTCTCCTCAGTGCAGCCCAAGTTGAGTATGAGGTTAGTGGGGCAGAGAGGAAAGTAGGAGGAGGATTAACTATACAGAAAAAATACCTTTCCTCCTGTGTAGCCATTGACGAGATTTAGCCTGACATCCCCGTGCCCCACCCTAGGCTGGACTTCCAGGCATGCAAGAAATAAATGCCTGAAGGAATCAGGGGTGTCAGACATAGGCCCTTGCCTCCCCTTCTTTCAAATTTGCCTCAATGTGCCATGTGGGCCAAGAATCACAGAATCATTGGGGTTGGAAAAGACCTTCAAGATCAACAGTCAGCCCTATACCCCTGGGACCACTAAACCGTCTCCCTCAGCACCATGTCCACCCATTTTTTTAACACCTCCAGGGATGGTGCCTTCACCACCTCCCTGGACAGCCTGTTGCAATGCCTCACCACTCTTTCTGTGAGTAAACTGTTGCCAATATCCAATCTGAACCTCCCTGGCACAACAGGACCCCGTTGCCTCTTGTCCTATTGCTGGTCACTGGGGAGAAGAGCCCAACACCCACCTCACCACAGCCACCTTTCAGGCAGTTGTGGAGAGCAATGAGGTCTCCCCTCAGCCTCCTCTTCTCCAGGCTGAACAGCCCCAGCTCCTAAGAGGTTGGGCAGTGCTTTTCTTCACACTCACCCCTGCATGAGTGCCCCTGCTGTCCCCACCCCGCTCTCAGCCCCAGGCCAGCAGCAAGTGTGTGGCTTCTCCCCTGGAAGATGAGATACCCTGAGCATCATTCTCTCTATTCACTGCAGCAAGACAAGTAAACATATTAGTCATTAAAGCTATTGTGATTCTCTGGCTGACTCGTGCCTTCAGGAATGTGTTTCTAGGGGTGGGGGGTAGGGGGACTAAATTGCCTTTCAAGTGCATATGGCTTTGATGTCAAAATATGCCTCCAAATATGGTTTAAGCTCCTCGTTTTCTTCCGGAAATGCTTCCAATGCAGATGTTATCTTGGCATCTGTCTTTTCATCCTGGTTGTTCAGGTTAGAGGGCTGAAACTGCCCTGAAATAACACAGGTGGGTTGGCAAAATGCAAAGTGAAACAGAGTTTACTGAAGTGGGTGATAATTACTGGTAAAGGGGCTGGTCTTCTGTAGACTATTGCACCTCAAACCCTAGTGTTTGCAGTGTCCAGTGAATCCCTTCTAAAGGAGAGTCTTCCTTGTTGTGTATTGTTTATAGCTCTGATCTTCCAAGCACTGCAAGGCAGGTGAGTCCCACAGGAAAAGGTAAAGCTGTGTGCTCTGTTAAACAAGCACTGTAGTGTCAAGCCCTTTGTAAAGCAGTAATTGTCGGTTTCCACCTAAAGCCACGTTCCTGCTGTTTTGAGATGGTCTGTTGGTGTAAATTTTGGATCTGTGATTCCCTCACCACCACCCCCTTCACGCTGCCTAGCAGTGCAAGTTGTCTCTGTGTGGATCTGCAACAAACATGGAATGTTTTAGATGAGGCTGCTGGGGTAATTAGCACTGTATGAAGGTGCATTTGATTCTCAGAACAGTGTGTTTCCTCCGAGTTGAGGACAGCAGGAAAAAATCTGACAGGTGCCTCATTTGCAACTGTTACCTACTCTTGATGCTTTCCATGTGCTTTCTGTAAGGATGTAGTTGTGAGAACTGGGAGGCTGGAAGTCAGCAGCAGCTGTCACGTTTCTGAAAAGCTCCTTATTGCCTGTGGTGAGCATCAGATTGTATAAATTGTCATACTGCACCTTGCAGGCCCCCAAACCAGAAATAAAAAGGAATGTTGGTGGGTTTTTGGAACCCCTTCAAAACCTTCTTACTGTCTTTTAATGGACTGAAATGACAGTTTGGTTATATGAAGTTGTTCTAGCTTGTTCCTTTTTGATGGAACTTGAGGTGTAGACAGTCTTAGTTCTGTGGCTACACTGATTTGAGGTCTTCCTTTCCCTGGAAGTGCCAAGGAAAGGTTTTTGCTGGGAATCCCTTTTCAGAAGCTTCACATGGAGTAGGGGGGGAAGAGCTTTCCATGGTGGCATCTAAAAGATGTTGGCTGGAAGGATGGCAAAGTCATCTGTGACCTGATGCTTTATCCCATGAGTACCCAGGCATTACTCAGCTCCCCAGGGGCTGATCCTGCTGTGGGCCAGGGTGTTTCCAGCAGGTCACTTCCGCACTGTGCATCTGCAAAGCAGGTATTCAGATATGAATGGGAGGGGGAAGAGGGAAGGAAGGGAGGAAAACAGGGTGGTCTGGGTTTTTTTTTCTCTCTCACAATGCTTTTGAAGGGTATAAATTGAAGTGTGAAGGGTTTATTTTTATTATCATTACGAAATCCGATTTGAATGCCCTATTCAAAACCACCAGTTTTGCTCCTATCAGTATTGAATAAGGGAGGTTAATCCCTTCAACAATACATGGAGCCTTTAAACTGACCCAGCACTTCCTTCCTTTCTTTAGCTGCAGGAGTTTCTCCATGTTGGCAAGGGGATTTCTGATGACATTGCACGAAGATTTCCAGTGTACGCTTTGGACTTCACTGATGGTAGGTTGGCCAATGTTTATGAAAGCACTGGCTTGCTTTGGGATTTCTGTGATGCGATGTCCTGTTTACAGGGTGCATGGAATGTGTCCTTTGATATGTGTCACAGCAAATTTAAGTGAATGTCTTGACAAAACCTGTGAATAGGCAGCTTGGCACATGGTAGGTGAGAACCTTGCAGTGTTTCCTTAATGAAGATGCTGGCTGTCTAGGTAGGTGAGGCTTTTAATTTTTATTAAGCAACCAGATGATTAAATGGATTGATTCTTGTCATGTGTGGGCACAGATCAACTCATTGCAACCTAATTAGCACTGGCCTAATAAGCCCTTGCTGCTGCCTTTGCAAGCCAGCATCAATAGCAATTAAGGGGGTGCTGTGGGAGTTGAGAATACCTGAACAAACTCTGAGCTGCAGTAACCTCCACTTGGTGCTTTTTCAAAACAGGATGTAGCTTGTCTGCTGTAGCCAGCTCACAGGAGACAGGGTTTGCACTGAGCCTCAGGCTGCAGGCTTTATATATCTCTCGCAATGGCTTTGTTGCTTTAAAGAGTCAGTTTCTTCCTTTTCGCTTTCAAACTTGCACTTTCAGAGCTTTTCCAAGGCTCTGCAGGAGAAACAATGGTTACAGACCCTCAGCCTGACATCAAAATGTGTTCAGTTGGTTAATATAGTGAAGTATCAAACCCAGTGTTCATAAAATGAAGATGTAGAGTGTAAGGAGGGAGAATTTTGGGGCTCTATCAGACATCTTCCTGCAGCTGATTCCCCCTTAGCTCCAGCCACAGTGTCCCAGCCCTCCCTCCTGCATCTCTGCTGAGAGCCATCTCCCTTGGACTTGGCAGAAGGAAATAAGATGCTCACTTGAGCCCCATTTTATAGACAGGTAACCCTGGTGCAAAGCCACGTTCCACAGCAGCTGGAGAGCAAGCATGGGCAGAGTGTGGAAGGAGATGCCAAGTGTCTGGGGAAGTTGCCAAGTAGTTGCTTCCCACAAAGACCCACCTTTGCTGGCTGGGAGTGCTTCACCCAGCATGATGGGTTCAGAACTTAGTGTTATCTCCTCTGCTGGGAAGAATTAAATGGGATGAGATGCTGGCTTAGCACTGTAGTTGGGTGCTGGTTGCTTACTTCAGGTGCTTTGTAACTGCTTTCAGGAGGCTCAGGGTGAAAGGAGGACAGGTTCTGTTTGAAGTCAAGCTAATGTTTCTGGGGACTGAGGGTACGTTGCAGATAAAGGGGATCAAGAAATTATTTTTCCAGGGTAGCAGCAAGGAGTCTGATAAAATGGAAGAAAAATATTTCTTGGCATGTGCATCTTTGGCATCAGATCTGGCAGGGGACTGAAACTGCTGATCTGGACACCTCTGGAGTGGATTCAGAACAGTTCATCTCTATGGCTGTTGCTTTGTAGGGTGTTAAAGTCATTTTTTTTCACTGTAAAGGGATATTGAAGTGCTGCAGAAGCACCTCGTGGTGACACATGCACATCTCGAGACAGAACAGTGTCTGCTATGGCTGTTAGTGTCATGAGCACAGCAGGTTCACAGCCACAAAAGCATAATATGATGGTTCTGCAGCCAACTTTGGCCATCAGGAGAAACTGTCATGCAATTTCTGGAGAATGGAAGAAGCAGAAATAAGCCAAGTGAAACTCAAGAACTACGGCAGCTCAAATGGGAAATACTCACCTTAGGAGCAGTTGTGCTCTTTCAAAGAGGTTATGGGGAGAAGAGGATTTTTAAAACCCCTATATATGTGTGCCATTTCTTCCCAGAAACCCCAAATTAGGATGAATTCTTTTAGGATCTGTGTGGAATGAAAACCAGATGGAGCATAAAGCATCTGCTATAAACCACCAAGACCGAAGGTGATCAGGAATGTGAAATTCCTGAACCCTCTCAAAGCAGTAGTGTACCAGAACGTTGGGGATTTGAGCTATCCAAGTGTCTGCACTCCAGACAACCACACATGCATCATCAAAGAGTTCTGATTTTACAAGGGTGCCTTTTTTTGAATGGTTGGAGTCTCTAAATCCTCAATCTGAGAAGCATCCTGGGGTTTTGGTTTAGACAGATAAACCGATTAAGGGCAGGATGATAAATAGTAGGGCCAGCAAATGCTTGTCAGTTGGACTTCTATAGGATTGGTTGTCTTCACATGCTGCTCAAAGCTGGCCATTAAATTATCCTTAGCCATCATGACTTGGGAGAGGAAAGAATGGAATCATCTTTCTGTTTTTCCTCCAGATCAGACATTTGTCAGCATTAGGTCTGTTTTGGATTGTAGAAGTCTTGTGCATTTTACTTTACTGGACACATAAGGATGCAAGAAGAGTTTTCTAAACTTTTGGTCCAGGACTTAAATGATATGGATGGCTTGGAATAGGTGTCTTCCAGCAGGAGCATCTGAAGATGAACAGTTGGATCATGGTGGAGCCTAAGATCACCTGTAATTTTGCTTTGAAGTTAGGATTAAGACAGTTTGGCATGTAGTCTCCTTTTGGTGACTACAACCTTTGTTCAAGGGATTCTGCTTTGTTTTAAAAGAGTTGGTACAGAACTTCCTCCTGATCTTGTCAAATAGGCTCACAATATATATGTGTATATCTGTATTATTAGTGTTTAAAACTCAGTTGAACCACCACGGGAGCTTCTTGAATATTTTTTTTTTATTTTGAGGTTGGTTTGAATGAAGGAAGGAATTTTGCCTGGACTCAGCTACAAGTTTCCTGAAACCCATTAAAGTTGCTGCCCTTACTCTTCAGTGTCTATTTTCTGGTACAACACAGAGGACTAAATACTTACAAGTGTAGCACCTGGAGTGCCCAGGGTGAAATTTGAGGTACCTGAAGTTTTTATGGTGGGCTTTGATGCCATGTTCTGCCTTATCCCTTCACCTCTTGAGAAGGGGGGGTGAAGGCAAGACAGGAAACCTGAGATTTATTCTGTTTCCTCTTGTTTTCTCTGACCTGTGTCCTTGGCACATGGCCATGGTGGGTGGATAGTTTGGCTGGAGATGTGGATTCCTCTGTGTTTTGGTCCTGCAAGAAGGTCCTTAACCAGCTCCCTAGAGTTAGGCAAGCACATCTGGCAGCATCCTTGGGATTTGGTGCTGGAGTTTTGCCGGGAGGGAGATCTGCAAAGCTCCTGGTAATACAGGCAGGCTTAGAAGGAAACCTTCAAGGCACTAGAAAAGTGAGATTTGAAAGAAGTTTTGTCTTGCTGGATGTCTAGGGTAGCAGAGCACTTAGACCTGCTAAAATGTGAACTGTGACATGTGCCAAACCTTTGACTCCTCCACCTGGTTGCACTGGCCACTCTGGCAGGGTTGTGTTCCTGAGGGAGGAGGAAAAACAAAGGGATTGCAGACAGGCTTTTTCCCTTCTCTTCAGCGCCTCTGTTGCCCTAGGTTAGATGGTTGGGTAGCTCCTGCATCACTCCACACTCCTCTGCCTTGGTGTAAATGTTCAGCAGCCACTTGAAGACTTGTTGGATGCTTTGGAGCATCATGACCTGGGTTTGCAGCCAGGATGCTTTTGACATCTTTGTGGCAGTGGTGGATGGGAATGCATTAAAGATGCATAAAAACATCTGAAGCATCTTGTTTTGTCTGTGGATGTTTCCTTCCAAGACACTTGCACTTCCTGGGAAATGGGCTGAGAGAAAGAAGGGAAAGCTCTGAGCCCTTGATTTGTTTCTTCATACTTGACTAGTCTGAGCATATGCTTGGCTTTTCTGCTCCAAGATCAGTGAGAGTGGATTTCCTTTTTCCAGCTCAGTTCTTAGTCTCTCTGTGATTTAGTCTTCACTGGACCTTAGGGAAGATTAATCTTCAGAACATTGTGCAGAGTCCAGCATCTATTGACATACATAAAAGCCCAACCTGAGGGCATTAGCTGATGTTTGTAATTCTTGGAGTTTTTATGCCTCAAAACTTCTGAGCAGTTATCCTTACTGTGTTTTTTACCATTTAAAAGTGATTTTTAAACTTTTTTTTTTCCAGTCAGAGCTTTAATAGACCCATCCTGCTGCTGTGCAGCAGATCAGTATCATTAAACTTGTTTTACATTGGATATTTCAGAGAATTAGGAAGGAACATTAATAGTCAGACACATCATAGAATATCCATCTGTCTCAATTTTGATTCACTAACTGTACAATTAGCAGCCTCGGGGGGCTCTAGTCCTGGTCTCTTGGTCATTAACTTATTAATGCAGTCTCCCAAATAGAGTGAAGGCAGCAGTGCTGCAGTTTTTTCTGAAACTCTGACTTTGCCTTTCAAAACTACAGCATTTCAGAAACCCAAGCAAGAAAAATAGAACTGTCACATTGATGAACATAATTGCTTCCTGCATCAATGTGTAGATGGATCTTAATTTCAAGGGATTGCTTCTGTAATAGGCAGTTACTCAAATATCCCACCTGGACTGAGAGTTGATTTGCTGCTACAAATGTGGCTGGTGCAGTTGGAGTGACACATTTTTCCATGGCTTTATGAGGCTGCTGCAGATGAAAAGCCATCATTGTGCAGCCCACCTTCTTTCAGATGAAGTCATGTCAGTCCCTGGGCTGCAAATAGACCCGGAAAATGTTCAACCAGATGTTGACTTTAAAAAGGCAAAAGGTAAATTGTGGTTCAAGCTGGATTTTAGTGCTTGTCTCAAAGCACAAAGAGGCAGTATTTGCTTGTGATTTGAACTGCAATTAAATCATAGAATCATAGAATCATAGAATCCTAGGGGTTGGAAGGGACCTCGAAAGATCATCTAGTCCAACCCCCCTGCCAGAGCAGGGTCACCTAGAGTACATCACACAGGAAGGCATCCAGGCGGGTTTTGAATGTCTCCAGCGAAGGAGACTCCACAACCTCTCTGGGCAGCCTGTTCCAGTGCTCTGTCACTCTTACAGTAAAAAAATTTTTCCTGATATTCATCTTAAACCTCCTATGCTCCAACTTGTATCCATTACCCCTTGTCCTATCACTGGTCTTCACTGAAAAAAGCTTAACTCCATTGTCTTGACACTCACCCTTTACATATTTGTAAACATTGATGAGGTCCCCCCTCAGTCTCCTTTTCTCCAAACTAAAGAGACCCAGCTCCCTCAGCCTTTCCTCATAAGGGAGATGTTCCACTCCCTTAATCATCCTTGTGGCTCTGCGCTGGACTCTTTCAAGCACTTCCCTGTCCTTCTTGAACTGAGGGGCCCAGAACTGGACACAATATTCCAGATGTGGCCTCACCAATGCAGAATAGAGGGGGAGGAGAACCTCTCTTGACCTACTAACCACACCCTTTCTAATACACCCCAGGATGCCATTGGCCTTCTTAGCCACAAGGGCACACTGCTGACTCATGGTCATCCTCCTGTCTACCATGACCCCCAGGTCCCTTTCACCTACACTGCTCTCCAGCAGGTCAGCCCCCAACCTGTACTGGTGCATGGCGTTTTTCTTCCCCAAATGCAAAACTCTACACTTGCTCTTGTTAAACTTCATCAGGTTTTTCCCCGCCCAAGTCTCCAGCCTGTCTAAGTCTCTCTGAATGGCAGCACAGCCTTCTGGTGTGTCAGCCACTCCTCCCAGCTTGGTGTCATCAGCAAACTTGCTGAGGGTACATTCTGTGCCCTCATCCAGGTCGTTGATGAAGATATTGAACAACACCGGTCCCAGTACCGACCCCTGAGGGACTCCACTAGTCACAGGCCTCCAACTAGATTCTGCCCCATTGACTACAACTCTCTGACTTCTTCCTTTCAACCAGTTCTTGATCCACCTCACTGCCTGATCATCAAACCCATACTTGATCAACTTATCTACAAGGATGCTGTGGGAGACGGTGTCAAATGCTTTACTGAAATCAAGATAGACCACATCTACCGCTCTACCATCATCTATCCACCTAGTAATTTCCTCATAGAAGGCTATGAGGTTAGTCAAACATGACTTACCCTTGGTAAAACCATGTTGACTGCTCTTGATGACCCCCATCTCCTTGATATGTCTAGAGATAGTGCCAAGGACAAGTTGTTCCATTACCTTTCCAGGGATGGAGGTGAGGCTGACCGGTCTATAGTTACCCGGGTCCTCCTTCTTGCCCTTCTTGTAGACTGGAGTGACATTTGCTATCCTCCAGTCCTCAGGCACCTCTCCAGTTACCCATGACTTACCGAAGATGATGGAGAGTGGACTAGCAATGACCTCCGCCAGCTCCCTCAGCACCCTTGGATTAAGAGTGATTAATCATGTTTGTGAAGGGGTATGTTTCATGTGATGTAGTTATTGTCTCTGTTATGAAGGGAATTTTGCTGCCCACCAGTAGGGATTCTTTGCTCCCTGTATCTTATGTAGCTCATTATGGACTAAACAAAGTCCTGCTTCCTGCTGGAAGGTTTGGGCCCAGCCATGATGTGGCTTGAGGATCTCCACCATCAGTGAGGACTCCTGCTGCTTGGCTTTGCGAGAGCTGAAGCTGGAAGGAAAAGCCTTGCATGAGGTTTTGTGATGTTCTTCCAGGCTTCTTCCTTCCTCTCTTCTACCTGAATTTTTTTTAGAAAGCAGATTATCACTTACGTAGCTGCTCAGCAAATGAGCTTTTTCAATATTAGTTGCTTCTCTGGTCCTGGTTGCCTGTCGTCTTATGAATGATTTGAAAGTTGTCAGGCATTACCTTTGACCTTCCATGTTGGAAGGACTCCTTTGTCCAAAAAGCAGTACTCTGGAGTGGCATGGAGTCCTCTGAACAGGGATGGTACCATCTCTACTTACAAAACTACCATGGGGTCCACTGTTTGGCCTGCCAAATCTTTGCAGTTCTCTAAAGGTCTCAGGCACTTGGGAACATGAGGTGGGAGCCTGCAGCTGTTGGACCTGATCACATGAGAGAGCTTCATCTGCAAGAAGTATATTCCAGACCCTTTGGTTGGCAGGAGTGGTCAGGAATGTGGTTTGAGGTTTCTGAATCTTCACAATAAATTGAAAGGAATCTGCCCTGAAACAGCTGGTCCTGTGACTCCCGGAAGGTCAGGCTCATATTTGCATGCTTGAGATGTCTCTTGTCAAGTTTCAGGCCCTGCCCTTTTCTGGAGGATGCTGAGCATCCAGAGTCCTATTTCTGTCTGTTTCTCTCATGTCAGCAAACAGGAACCATCACAGTGTCCTCTGTTCATGTGGCTGCTGTTCATTACACATCATCTCTGAGTTTTGTTTCTTGCATCCTCCTTCTGTCCTTATCTCTGCACTGCAAATGGTGCAGAAAACAGATGTTAGATAAGATCCCAAAGTCACTGAGTGACTTTTTTCCTTCCAGTGATACAGTAAGTCTGTTGTGGCAACATCCAGATTTTCTGTGTTGCACCAACAGCCTCTAATGCTCAGCCCTCCCTTCCTTTCTCTGATGCATCTCCTTGTCTTGGGGGCTCCCTTGGCAAGGGACTGATGCTAACAAAAGCTTGGATGGGAGCTTAGGGACAGATGTCTTTGTGGAAGTGCAGTGCTCAGGAGACTTCCAGAAAGGGAAACTGGGCAAGTCTAAGCTTGTCTAAGTGTCTTGCAGCAGTGGCATCATCAAGGATGGTGGCACGGGCAGGCTGAAAGCTGTTCCAAGACTTTCTTTGTCGAGGTCCTCTCTGGTGTGTTCTCTCTGAAGAGACTGTCCTGTGGAAAAATCTGTTCTCCTCGAGCAACACCAGCTGTTGTCACCTCTCATCCTTTCTCTCGTGTGATGTGAGCTCACTGGGGATGGACATCAGTCTGAAAACAGGAAAGGGAAGCTACTTCAGAGGCCCTTCAATTCATATTATGACACTTTAATTCCCTTTCTGGCTGCTTTTGTTTTGGCCTGGTGTGTTTTTTCCGACGGAGATGAGAGGGGGGGAGTGGATGGAAAAGAAAGGAGCCGCTTTTTCAGAAGGGCTTTTTCAAAAGCAAAACTCTTAATGCACACATTCCTGACCTCTTGTGCTATTTGGTTTTGAAGTCTGCAAGCACTAATTGGCTCGGCCTTGCATATTATTGATTCAAGCCTATAACCTCAGATTTCTGCCTGGGGAAAAATGAAGTGCTTCATGGTTTTCCTGCCCAGAGCATGGTGAGTGGTGAAGACGAGTGATCATTGTGAAGCTTATTAGGGGCCTAGCCCAGAATACCTATAAAGCTGGTATTAAACAGACCAGGGAATAGGGGGTTTATAAACCCTAAACTGAGGGTTTCTGCTTTAATCCTCTTCCAAGCTTTTTGGGGCTGGCAAAACTGAACGAAAGTTTTCCAGTATTTCCTGTTTTGATGATGCCAAAAATGTCTCTTGAAGGAGTCTGGTGGCATGTTGGAGCTTCTACCTCTGGTCCCTGATGAATAAAAGAGCATGGTTGTGCAAAAGTAAATGTTGAAGACCTACTTATACATTTAAAGTGTGGATTAAATTCTGCTTCTGCCTTTCAGCATTAAAGGAACTCGTGGCCCATATGGCTGGTGCAAGCAGGGTTTCAGTCCTTTACAAGGACTTTTGCCCTGTGCAGCCTGGTCTGGTGGGAGGTGTCCCTGCTCATGGCAGGGAGGTTGGAACCTGATGTTCTTTAAGGTCCCTTCCAACCTTAACCATTCTATGATTCTAAGTGGGTAGAACTAACATGGTTTCTGTTATGGTTTACACTAGGTATTATTGGAAACAACAAAGCTATAGGAAAATACATCACAACTATGATCTTTCTCTATTTTGCCTGCCTCCTTCCCTCCATTGCATTTGGGTCACTCAATGATGAAAACACCCGAGGAGCTATTGGTGAGTTGGTCAGTTCTGTGCATCTGTTACAAGATCCCATGTATTCAATTGAGTAGCTCTGGTCACAGGAAACTTGGAGGTTTTATTTGACGAATAGAATACCACTGAAAGCTTTTCTAATTGTTAAGTTGATGGCTTTTTCTCAAAGGACTAGGAAAATACTGAACATTACTTTCAATAGTATCACCTGACTTGGACAGATACAGTTTTATGCTACTGTACTTTTAAGTATTGCTCCCTTTAGCCATATAGTTATGTGCAGATTTTTGCTAGAACAAGCTCCTGTGCTTTGGAGCTGTCTCTAATTGCCAGTACCCAAACCACTGCTATAACAGATGATGTTTTCCTCTCAGTTGTGGCCCTGAAGTATCTTACACTGCTGTCACAGTTCATAGGAGTCTTAGTTGAAAACTTGTCCTGGAGGCATCTGCAAACACTGGTTGTGTTTTTTGTAGCTGTTTAAAATGAAAACACAACTTAAAAAAAAAAAACTGAAAAACCAAACCCAAACTAAACAGAAAAAGACCTGAAGCCACCCAGTTTTCATAGGTCAACATCTGGAAATCTGATTACATCCTAAATTATTCGGGGTTAGACATCAGGAAGAATTTCTTTAGTGTGAGAATGGTGAGACCCTGGCCCAGGTTGCCCAGAGAAGCTGTGGCTGCCCCATCCCTGGCAGTGTTGAAGGGCAGGTTGGATGGGGCTTGGAGCATCCTGGGCTGGTGGGAGGTGTCCCTGCCCATGCAGGGGGGTTGGAACTGGATTATCTTGCAAGTCCTTTCCAACCCAAACCAGCCTGGGATTCTACGGTTATTGGTACAGGTTGGCTGGCAAAGGGTTGCTTCTTGGTTTCAGTGTCTCACCTCTGCACCTTTAGACCTTGTTCTCACTCCGTGCCTTGATCAGAGAGGTGTTTATTAAAAACCTTGTTTGTTTTCATCCTTCCTGATTACTTATAGATGTGAAGAAGACAATCGTTGGCCAGTGTATTGGAGGGCTGCTTTATGCACTCTTTGCAGGGCAACCACTAGTTGTCCTCCTAACTACAGCTCCTTTAGCACTCTACATCAATGGTAAGTTTACTAAATGTGTACATCAGGGGACCAGTGTGTTTGCAGAGGGTGGAATGGGACTTTGTAGGAGAACCTTACAATCCCGTTAGAGCTTTAATTGTATTTATCTAATCTCCATTAAATGGCTTCTCTGGTGCTGAGGGAGAGGGACTGAATTAGATTCAGATTTCAAGTTGATTTCTGAAGGAATCATTTTGCATAGAAAAGACATTTGGTGAGAAGAAGCATTTCTGCTTCAAGGAGGAAATCCTTTTTCATCTGATGGTTTTCTCATGTGGCTGCATTAAACCAACTTGAGGAGAAGAGCCTGAGACAAAGTTTTTTGTGGGTTGGGTTTTTTTTGTTATTATTGGTCTGTTGAGGGGAGATTGTAGCTTTCCAGTTACAGCTGGAAGTGGATATTACTGAGCCAAAGGTGTAAAGGAGCAGACTTGGTATCTACAGCAGCAGCCAGAAGGTTCATGACTAGTGTGAAAGGTTGAAAACATGAGGTTTTGCAGCAACTGAGTAAACTGCTGAAAAGCACATACGAGATCCCTTGTTCAAAAGCATCTTGAAATGTCAGTGAGAACCAATTCTAAGGGCTGATTTTGTAGCCTTGACCCTAAGAAAAGTTGCTTTGAACAATGTGGGAGACCATTCTTCCAAGTTTTTATTCCCATTTCTGTTGAAGGAGAGGGATAGGGGAAGGGGAGAGCAATTTAGGTTGATCCAGTATTTATCCAGGAGTGTAAAACCTGGGGTTAATGGGATCTGCCATGAGTGCATTGCCATGAAGCCTTGAAATTGCTTCTTTTTGCCATCAAGCAGATGGGAACCACAGGGTGGTAATGACAAAAGTTTTAACCTGACACGTGAATGCTTCATTTTTGCAGTCATCCGAGGAATCTGTGATGACTACAACTTGGATTTCAGTGCTTTCTATGCCTGGATTGGACTGTGGAACAGCTTTTTCCTTGTGATATACGCCCTCTTTAATTTCAGTCTTCTGATGAAGCTCTTTAAAAGGTAGCCATTTTCCAGAAGTCATTTTTTTTGATCAGATTATTCAGCAAATGGGAAAATTACACATTTGACAAGCTCCTTAATTAACAAACTTGCCACAAAATGTATTTTGCAAGATGAGGCCAGTATCATTTCAGTTGATTGTTCCAGCTCAAAAGAAGCTTTTAAAAGAATCACTGGGTTTTGTTTCTTCAGTTGGAGTCTAACTAAAATTGGGGTGTATTTTCATGTAAATGCATGAATGTGCCAATTTTGCTTTGAATAGAGTTGAATATAGACTCTGCCAATAGCCATATTAATTCCTGGGATTTTTTTCACAGGTCAACAGAAGAAATAATTGCACTATTTATATCTGTCACGTTTGTGCTTGATGCCATCAAAGGCATTACTAAAGGTAAGCCTTGCAACAATGTTCTGTAGTGGAGCTCTCTGCTTTGCTTCCTTGTCAGAGGGAAATATGAGGCTGCAAATATGCATGATGTTTGCTTGTTCCATGGTTGTTCATGGTCTTCAGGGGAAAAAAACAATGTGTGAGGCTGAAGCAGCCCCGTGTCAGCAATTTATCTGGATATGCAGAATTTCTATCAGTGTAATTGTCAGTTGGCTGAGATACAATTAGTGTCTTTAACAAATGGAGAAACCATGTTAATGTTGGTGTGAAAGTCTTCCCTGATACCAGTCTCTTTGGGCTTGGAAAAAAACAAGTCCACTTCAAATGCACTGCATCTAGGACTTTCTTTTGTCACATTATTAAAAAAACTACATGGAGAGGAGTTGAAAGATAAGATTTGAGATTCTTCCATGACCTCTGAGACCCTCCTTTCATGGCAACATGAGGACTGTATCACCTTCCAGCATGCTCCTGAAGTTATTCTGCCCTTTCCAGCTACTTGCTCCCCATTTCTGGGTTAAGTTCTAGGTGAGTATCCATGAGCAGCCTTTGGGGTTCAACAGATTTCTCTCACCTGGTCTTCTTCCTGATCAGGGTTGGCAGGAGGTATTTATGAAGGTGAAAGATGTTAGCAAAAATGCCATGTGAATAGCAGCCTTTCTGTTCATCCCAGTGTGGAGCTGGCCAAGTCTGCATTCCTTTTTTTCATGACCAGTTGTCCAACAGCCCCAAGTTTGGGCGATGCTTTACAATCCTTCAGGACATAACTAAGCATGCTGAGAACATCCCTCGTTTTCAGGATTCTCAGGCTTGTCTCATTATGGTATCTTGCATGCAAGGAGAACACCTTCAAAGAGCAGGTTTGACACTGCAAAGCAATTTGAAGTGAGATACTTTCTCACTTCATTTGGAATCCTTAATTTGGCTCCTTGGGCATATGCTTTGATTGTGCAATCAGAGGTTTGGGTTTTTTTTTCCTCTGCAGAACACCTGCAGCTTTCAAACATCCTGCTTAGACAAAGCTTGGTGAAGGAGATGCTTTTCTAGGACACTCTGCTTTCTCCTTGCTCCCTGTGTGCTGTGAGTGCCCTGTTCTGGAGACATGAGACAGTCTCCCTGTGGCACTCAGGTGGTCCACAACAGAATATTCAACTGCTCTGTGAAAATTAGCAAACTCCAATGTTCAAATTAGAGACTGCAAATGCTGGTTTCCCATAGCAGGGCAGTGAGGTGCAGGTTAAAGGTACAGAAAGGATCTGCTGATCTCAGCTTCCAGACTTCCAAGAATATGCAAGTAGTGCCTCAGAGGATTGCAGTGGGGACAGAAGAGGATCCTGGAAGTTAATGAGTGTAATTAGTGAATTAGTGTAATTCTCCCTTGTAGTTGAAAAGGGCTGAGTTTATAGGAATAATGGCAATAAAATCAAACCAACACTGCACTCATTTGCCAACTCTTGTTGGCTTGAGCTGCATCTGGGAGTGTTCAGTGCATCAGCAGATGGGACCCCAGGTCCAGCCACATCCCCAGATGCAGGAAGGCACAGATGCTGGCAGGCACAGCCTTTATCCTTAACCCTCTCACTGCCCAGATTTACATGACAGCAGTGCAGCTCACAGCCACATCTTTCTTCTTCCCCTCCTGTTTTGTAGCAGGAGGTGATGGTTGCTGCTGCCATCTCCCCCTCCCACTCAAAACTTTGGTTGAGCAGTTAAGCAGAAAGAGAAAGCTAGTGCCTCCTCCACGCTGTGCAGTGTGTGCTGGTGATGGCCAGCCAGCTGACAGTGATTTGGGGCTTCCTGAGTGCCAGGGAAAATGCTGCACTTGCTCAGCTCTGTTTTCCTCAGTCTTCTCATGGTCCTTTTTGCAAGGTACTCGTTGATGTGCAGGAAGGCAGTGGGGAGGGATGTGATGCTGTGCAGAGGAATCGAGCCCCATGGGTTCATGCTATCCTGGTGACACTTTGTTTTCACCAAGTGGCCCAGCCACCAAAAAGCTGTGCTTGTTTGATCCTGACATCTGCACTCTGCAGGAAACAGAGGTGAACTGGCTGGAGCAAACAAAGGGAGTTAATGTTGTTGGAGGGAACTTGAGCATGTACTTGGCATGAGAATGGCTCTGTTTCAGCAAGGGGCACCACCTGCTTTGCTGCTCTCTCTGAATGTGGGCGACAAGATTCACTCAGCTCTCTGAGAAAAACAAATTATACATCCACAGGAAGCAAATATTTTATAGCAAGCCTGTGTGCAGGATGGAGGCCTCCGTTAGCCACCTTGGCATGTTCTCATTGCTGTAACTAAAATACAAAAGTGAAGTCTTTCTTCCTTATATCCAAGTCCGAGTGGAGCAACCCTACCTAGTTTTGGGGTGGATGCAAATTAGATTGAGGCTTAGGCTGAATTCCATGCACCAAAGATGTGTGCAGCCCTAAATGTATCGTTTCAGTATAGTCAAGTGGGGGAAATGGGCTTCCCAGATGGGGAAATCCACAAGACCCAGAACAAAGTAACTCAGTTCCTACTCATTCCAGTCCTAATCTAACTATGGAGACATACCAGTGCATTCTGCATAGTTGCTGGGTTGTGTTTGCTGTTGTTTTATCAAATGCTCAGTGATTGTGTGTCTCTCTAGGAGCTAGGAAGGCTTTTAGGGTCAGCTGAGATGGTGGACAGGCTTTTAGCCCTGACCAGCTGCTAATCCCCAGGAAATGCTGCCATAATCATTTTTGTTATGACAAAAACAGCCTTTTAACGTTCCAAGCCGGAAAACACAAATCCTCCAACAACCTGTTCTGTGCTAGTGTGTGGGTCATAGCAGTGATCTGTGCCTCAGTTTACCTGTTCTCAAAGCAAGCGTGGGTGTCCTGCCTGGGCTTGGACACAGCTGTGAGGTTGGAGGGAGGAAATGGGAGCAGAGGCTCTTCCGTAGCAGGCGATGCAGAAATAAATACCCAGTGCTGACGGAGGTTGTCATGAGATTGCTCCTTAGGGGAGGAAACTTTCTCATGTTTTAAAAGTGCAATGCCCTCCTCGTTTCTGGTTGCTGCTGTGAACCAACTGAAAGGTTATATCTTTGAACTGTTAACCTTCTATGATCTTCCAGTTTCTATACAGAAGTATTGAATGTGAAGTAACTGGTCTTGGCTCTTGTGACCTTCAAGCCCTATTGACCCCATCCAGTTGTTGAATGCCCAGACTCCTTTTGAAAGGTGGTACAAGAAGGGTTATCACCCTCTTCAAATGGCAGCATAGTTAAATGTGGGACATTTGCTGTTGGGGTGAGCTCCAAACCAGCAGAAACACATGCTATGCTTCAGCCAAATTCAAGGTAGTTGCACATACCAACTGTGCTTTCCAATAGTGTTCACAGTTTCTTTTGCTTCTTTTCAAGTATTTAGAATTACAGTTTGGTTTCCCTGTTTTCCCTGTAGCTGCTGCAGAGGGGAAAAGTGGGGTGGTTGGAGTTTTCAGAAACTTTATCATTATTATTTCTTAAAATCATAGTGTTTTGGCTGGGAAGGGAGTTACTCAGGGGTGAGGGGAGATGTTAGGATGAGCTTTCTAGTTTAAGCTTCAGATTGTTGTATTTTTGCATAAGGAGAATGATCCTGCCCTAAACTTTTGAGTATCTCTCTGCAAAATTTGAAGGGATAATATGACTGAAGCAAGGAAAGGTAGAGGGACAGCAAAGCTCTGACATGGTGGTTTCCATCCTCCTGCATCTCCCCGTTGGTTTGAGGGAGAGCAGCTGCTGCTGTCCAGTCACATCACATGGCAGTATTGAGGCTGCAAAGCCCAGCTCCCATCTCCTGTTTCTTCTTGCTCATGTTCCCAAAAGAAGTAAAATCATCCCCAAAACCACATTTACCTGCCTGGAGCCAGCCCATGCCATAGAAATGGGAACACAGCTGTCTAAATACCCAAAAGGAAGAGTGAATTTACAATTGTTAATTATTCCTGTAAATGCTGAGCTAACCTAGAACATCTGTGGGCAGTTCCAGGGGCATTCCTGGGTGTTTCCCTTGTGCAGGTTTTCTTCAGGTGCTCTGTTACTCATTTTCAGTTTGCTGTGTAAATTTAAATGTTCTGCCAGGTTTTGCATATCATCAACACTTATCTTTTAAAATCTGCACCAGCTTTGGAGGAAAAGGAATTACTGCACATTCTGTGGTCCCCTTAAGGATCTGAGCAGCCTGGCTGCTCTTAATTTTTTTTCAGAGATCCTGATGGAATTTGTTTACCCGTCTGCTGAAAAGTAGGTATTTTTTTTAACATCTATAAATGTTTAAGTGATTCTAGTGCTAAGAACAAGATCAGGTAAATAACTCACACTGGAAGTCCTTGCAGTTGAAACGTGTTGCTTTAGAGAAGAATAACTTTTCCCGGTTAAAATAAGTGAAAAATACATTTGTGAAGCACTGGCTTTGTCAGAGAAGTAGTTCTCCTGATTTCTTTTCACTGGTTTGAGGAGTTATAAGCCTGGTGAAGCATAATGTTAATGCTGCATGATCAAGCAAGAAAAAACCACTTTATTTTACTTGCTTTGATTGTCACAAACCTATCCTAATGCTTGCCTGTTGGTTGTTTGTACAGTTTTTAAGAAATATTACTACCAAGGGTGCACAGGAGACAGTTACTTGGAAAAAGCACGAGCTAATGCTCTTCCAAGCCTCGGCATCAATACCACCTTCTTGATGAATTCATCAGTGAGCAGATCCATGTCCCTAGAGAATCAAACAGGCACGAATGATGTGCATTGTGGACATGAAACTGCCGTCCTTAGTCTCATGTTGATGTTGGGTACCCTTTGGCTTGGCCATACGCTCTATCAGTTTAAGAAAAGGTGAGTTGCTTCAGTCTTGGAGCTCAGACTACTGGTTATTTCCTGTTAACCTGTGAGAAATCACTAATGGTCTTAGGTTTTAATTTTGTAACTCAGAAAAATCAGGTGGAACTCTTCCATTAGTGGTGGTGGAAGCCAAAGCCAGAGATGAACTTGGCTGGCCACCTGGAAAACGTTAGCAGCAGGACAGAATGTTAGGTCACTGGATGATGCCCTTCTGTATTTGGTTTGGCATCGTGAGTGACTTTCTAAAAAGCTTTGGGTGAACCATGCATTTCATGTTGGAACTCCTGTAACTGCCCCCCAAAGTAGGGATTGAACCACTTTGGGGGGGGCAAAAATCTCTCATGGTGCTGGAAGGTCTCCTGGGAACGTGCCTTCAGTGTGCTCTCAAGAATCAAATGCCCAGCTCTCATTTGGGTTTTACTCCCATTGCCCTTAAAACTCTTAATTTGAAATTCTTGAGTAAGCAATTAAATAAAGTGGAAATGAGACACCAATTGGTGCTTGGAGGACTGTTTTCTAGCTTACATCTTAGTTTCTTGTTTCTTTGTAGGTTTTGCTTATGCATTCATTAACTGTCAAAAGCTCTAGATTCCAGACGATTTAGGGCTGAGTTAAAGACTAATTCTCCACTACAAATACCTCATTAGAATTGGACTGAATTGTCACTTGTTAAAGTTATCTGGACTGAGCAATTGTCCCTCCTGTGTGGTGTTGATGGAAGTTGTTTGTCTTTAAATTGCAGCCCGTATTTGCACGCCAGAGTACGTGAAATCCTGTCCGACTGTGCCTTACCCATCTCAGTTCTGACTTTCTCTGTTGTGGGTTCCTACATCTTCAAGGAAATCAAAAGTAAGTTACATTTTTATTCTCTGGAACACTGAGGGAAGCTATTTAGGATGTCTGAAAAATTGAAATGAAATCCCTGGAAGGTTTTGCTAAAAAAATAGTCTAAGTCTCCCTTAAAATTTCACAAATTCTTTGTGTACCTCCCACCACCCCAAGAGCTTGAGTTTCCTCAACAGTAGATTTAATTCATTCAAAACTCTAATAAAACTATGCTGGATGAAGGCTTCTTTTTCTCTAGAGAAAATATTCCATTGTCTCTTTTCAACATAATTAAAAGTATGTATCTCTTACAATAAAGAGGATCAACAATTTTTTGGCAAAGAACAAAGGGCAGGGTAATTAGCAGGCAGGAAGGGTTGTTGCCAGTCCTACAGACATTGAGTTGATGATCCCAGTCTGTCCTCTTTGTCTCCAGTTTACGTTTTCCTAATTTAGGTGAAATGGTGCAGAGCATCTGGGCAGTTTCTAAGTTACATAAGGAAATCTAAAAATGAGACACCATTCATTGGCCAAATAGATCAGCTTTTCCATATCAGGAAGTGATTATGGGGACAGGAATTGCATTGTCCTGTGGTGACGTGAGTGGGTGATGTGAGGAAATGTATGGAAACAAATAAGAAATGGCTTTTTTCTGATGGCCATTCCATCTAGTTGGATTTCAGTATAATGTGTGGCCATGTGTGATTTATCCCTGGCCATGGATTTCTTCCAGTGGCAGGAAAGTAGGGGCATATTATACTAAACTGCCTTGCACAGCTTGTTGGAGATGAGGAAGTTTCAAACTGCCTCTGTCAGTTGATTAATTGAGCAGGAGGAGTAGTTAGAAATAAGGTTTTCTAATCTAAAACCACCTCACATCTGTGGAAAATAAGTTTCCCTCTTTTGTTTTGCTCAAATGTATGTAATGCCTCACCCAAACTAGCAGTAATCTGTCAAATCAGGATGGCAGCCAAGTTCTAAGAGGACGGAGGAAAAAATATAAACTAAACCAGCCAGGTGAGCCTGTCTGTGGCCTTCTGGCTCCCACAGCCCAGAGCATCACGCCTGGTTTGCTGTCTTGGTTCCCCATCATTTGTAGTATGGGCAGTTGCTTGAGTCTGTGTAGATGATGTTGACAAGAAGGTGCCTCCTAACATCATTCTCCTCCTCTTTCCAGTGTCCAAATTTAACTACAACCCATCTGAGAGCTTGTTTGTGCTGGCCCCAGTGCAGTCCCTCTCCTTTGGGTCAGTGATGAGCGCCATGGGGCTGGGGTTCCTCCTCTCAATGCTCTTCTTCATAGAGCAGAACATTACGGCATCACTCACCAACGCCCCGGAGAACAGGTAATACTTTTACTATTCCTCTTCCTCTGCTGAGGGACAACCTCGAGTCTTCTCCCAGGACTGCTAAACGTTGTCTGAATATTACTGGGATCTGTTCTTCAGAACTTCTGTTGTCAGAGATTAAAGCAATTCTACTGTTCAACTCCTCGCTGTCCCCAGAACCCAATATTGTGGCAATGAGTCAAAAATGCAAAGCACCAGTGAGCTCCTCACTTGAGTCTGTTTGTTCTTTGCCCGTGAGTGAACGTTACCTGGATATTTTTTTTGTATGGTTTGAGGTCAGTGGACATACCTCCAGAGGTCCTAAATACCTCCAGATATTTAGGAAGTGCCTGACCCTCGTGGACACTTGCACTACTCTTGCAGTACAGAGAATTTTTTAAAAATGAGAGCTCAGTGACCTGCATAAATGTCATGATCTGCTGCAGCTGAGCATCAGGAAAGGCTTTGGAGCTGTCAGTCTGCAACTGAAAGGCAGAAGTGAAGCAAAACACTGCTAGGTCTGATTTACATGCCAACTTGAGGCAAGATGTTGCACTATTAAAATACTCCCTCTGATGTTTTTGTGCCAGCTGCAATTAGATATGATAGCAAGAATGACTGTGCATGACTTTTTTTCCTGGGAAACTACCACGTCTCCAAGGATTTTGTGCTGATGTAACGTGTGGGAGGGTTCTCTCCTTGCATAACACACATTAACATTCTCCCTGTGGTAGCTGGAGTGACACTGAATTAGGGGAGAGAAATTCAGTTTTCTTTGACCACTTGATTTTTTTTCCTCTTATCTTTATTCTATCCCTTCAAAGTGTTGCATAAAACTGTCATGTAAGTGGGTCATCTCTCTCCTGTTGTGAGTTCCTTCCAAACTTGTGGTGTTTTCCACTAGAGTGTAAACTGTTCTTTGGAGTTCTTGGTAGTATTTTTCATAATGCCTTGTTGCAGGGATGAGCTTATGCTGATCAGGTATCAAGACATGGTTTTTTAGAGACAGAAAAACTAGGACTTGAGACCTTCTGTTTGTGGTACCATCACAGATTAAAAATACCAGCCAAGTGGAGAACGTGCTGTTTGGTGTCTTGCCAGGCATAGTGTTTACCTCCTGTAGAAAAAAATAGGGAAAATATTATGCTTCCCCTGAACACACACTAGTGTGTTTGGTAAAGAGTAACAGCAAGCTGATGGGACAGTCCAAGGAATGTTGGGCTGGTTGGCAAGTGTGAAGATAATAATGTAGGATAAGACATCTAGATCTTTTTGTGTGTCTTGATCTAGACAAGCTCAGTGCAGCTCAGGTGTATGTCATAAACAGTGCTGTAGAATCAGTGTCACGGAGTGGTTTGGGTTGGAAGGGACCTTCAAGATTGTTTAGTTCCAGCCCCTGCATGGGCAGGGACACCTCCCACCAGCCCAGGTTGCTCCAAGCCCCATCCAACCTGCCCTTCAACACTGCCAGGGATGGGGCAGCCACAGCTTCTCTGGGCAACCTGGGCCAGGGTCTCACCACCCTCACAGCAAAGAATTTCCTCTTCATGTCTCACCTAAATCTCCCCTCTTCCAGTTTTGATCCGTTACCCCTTGTTCTCTCGCTCCCTGCCCTTGTCCAAAGTGCCCCCCCAGCTTTCCTGTAGCCCCCTCAGGCACTAGAAGGCTGTTATGAGGTCTCCCCAGAGCCTTCCCCAGAACCCCAAGTCTTTCAGCCTGTAAGACTGCTGAGACCAAACTGTGTCCCAGGGGACTAAGACATGGCTGCTCTTAAAAGTCTGGCCTTTGTACATAGAAAGCCCTCTGAAAAGGGCAGACAGGACAATCACCATAACCCTAGGGATGCTGGAGATGCCTTTGCTCTGGGAAAGCAGCATGTTAGCAGGGGCCTTGCTTTCAAAGGGTGAGCCAGCACAGGAAACGTTTACAATCCCACCCTTCCTGCCAGCACCTTCCAGCTTCAGAGGCACAGCAATGTAGACATCTACCTGACCTAGTCACCCCGTGGCCTTCTCAGTCAATAGAGGTGAGCACTTCCAGTGAGACAAGTCTTTGTTCCAAAACTGAACCTCACCCAAGATTTCTGCTGCCTGGACAATGGCATCTGCTGCTCTTTGAGACAGGCTTTATGCATAGATCTTCACGTGCTGGGTCTTGTCTACTTAGCTCCATGCCCCTCCCATCCTGCAGCATCTCATATGGCTCCCAAGGCCCTGCCTCTAGGTGTTGAACACAGCTTGCCTGGGTGCCAGTAAAATTTAGAACAGCCCTGAGGAGAAGGACTGGGGGTTGTTGGTTGGTGAAAAGCTGGACTTGATCAGGCAATATGCACTTGCAGCCCAGAAAGCCAACCATGTCCTGGCCTGCACCAGTCTAATGGAAGGTGTCCCTGCCTGTGGTGGGGGGGTAGAGCTAGATAATCTTGAAGGTCCCTTCCAAAGCATTCTATGATTCCATGATTTGACACCCAAATGGTGCTCCCTTTCCAGTTGATGGTGCCTGGAGAGCAATTCAACTGATCCTTTGTGTTGCATCAGTGTGACAACAGCTGTCAGCTCTGATACCCAGGCAAAAACACAGCTATAGACCTCCCAGCCAGGTATCAGTCTGAGAGCTGAATCCTTTTCCAGCCTTTTCCTAAACTTTACTCATACTATCTGAGCAGTTGGTGCCAGATGGGTATATTCAGGAGTGGGGCAGACCATGCAGAAAGTGAATGTGGTCATCTTCCTTCACCAAATTTCACATCTCCTTGGTTGGCCGCTAAGGAGGTGAATTCATGTCCCGTTTACTTATCATGAGGTAGCAATTACATTATTAGGGGATTGCTGCAGCATATGCAGCACATGTTCTGTTGCTGGGGAAGGAGGGAGATCAGGGTTAAAAAGAAGACAAGTGGGGAACTTCAGTGTCAGTAGCTTGGCAGCCTGTGCCCAGGTTTCCAACCCCTCCCCACACGTCCTCTGCCAGCAGGTTTGTGTGTGTATTTTGAGTGGACTCTGCAAAACACTGATGAAACTTTAATGGGCTGTTATTTTAGTGGGTTGCCTTTCTGCTCAGCCGTGTTCTTTCCAGGAGATGACTGCTTTGGGAGCAAGCTATCAAGTTTCATTACCTCTCGTGTTCATGTAGCACAGGCTGTAAAGCGGGAGGAGCGTGAAATCACGCTGTACATGGGAATACACTTTGGTGTTGGGCATTTGAGTTTGGGTCCAGCCAGAGCAGCCTGTTACAGGTTGCCCCGGGTGTAACTTCTCTGAACAAAATCCTTGTTTCAGGTTGGTGAAGGGAACAGCTTATCACTGGGACCTGCTGCTCGTGGCACTGATCAACACGGGGCTGTCGGTCTTTGGCTTCCCGTGGATCCACGCTGCCTTCCCTCACTCCCCGATGCACGTCCGTGCCCTGGCCTATGTGGAGGAGAGGGTTGAAAATGGACACATCTATGAAACGTAAGTAGGAATCTTGGATCTCTTTGGTTTCACTTGTGGTTTCCTGATCACAGAGTGTTAGAGGTTGGAAGGGACCTCTGGAGATCGAGTCCAGCCCCCCTGCCAGAGCAGCATCACCTAGGGCAGGTCACACAAAGACACCCAGCTGGGTCTTGAATGTCTCCAGGGAAGGAGACTCCACAACCTCTCTGGGCAGCCTGTCCCAGGGCTCTGTCACCCTTACAGGAAAGAAGTTTTTTCCTCATGTTGAGGTGGAGCTTCCTGTGGGTGTCCTTTGGGTACAGTGGGTTATGTGGCTGGGGAGCTGGCTGTCATCCTGGACATCTGCAAGATACAAAGGTGGAGGAGAGATGCACCGAATGAAGCCAACTCAGCCAGCATAGCCTGTGACCCCTCTTCTTTCCCCTTCATCAAAGAGCTTGGTTTAGGACAGCCACAGACTGATGCTGTTGTCAGTGGCTGGTGGCAGCCTGCAGAGATTCCACCCACCCTGGTGTAAATTGTCCTCTGGAAGAGTCTGCCAAGGCCTTTTTCAGGTTTATCCATCTGGAAATGCTGAGGAGATGCTTTGGCCAGATCTTTCCACTTGTCTTCACCAGAAAAAATCCAGTCTGATTCATTGCCTGAAACCTGTCTGGTGGTTATTACAAAGGGTAGGAAAAATGCAGCATTATTTCAGAGCTCCCATAGCATCTTCCACCACGTTTCAGGAAGGTGAGATGCTTATTAAATCCTCTTGGTTTTAAGCAAAAGCGACTGTGAAGCCACGCCTGGGTCACAGCCTTCTATTGAAGATCAGCTTTCTTGCTATTCTGAGTTGTTTGACATGCTCTTATCAGAGATGTATTTTAAAAAAGAAGATAAATTGAACCCCTAATTTCTCATTAAACCTGTTCCAGAGCAGAGATTATCTGGTCTGTTTGATCTCAGTGTGTTACGGTTGAGTGCTTTTAGCTCAGAAGTGGTAATTTCCACTCACGTGCTATTAGTTTCAATTATGCTGTCTTGGTTTCCCTTTTCAGAGTTGCCACTTACCAAAAGTGAGGCTAATGGTCATTTACTTTGGGGGAATGGAGTGAGTTTGTCTTTTAATTTCAGCCTTGCCTTTGTGTTGGTCTCGGTGCCAGCCGGCCCAGCCCAACCTGGCACGGTTCCTTTGTAGGTTGGTGATGGACAGATTTCACCTTGCACATCTGGGGATTGCTGAGTGCTGCTGCTCCCTGCAATGCCTTTACAGACCTTTCCTGGGAGATCTGTCCCTCGGGCTTGTATTCCTAGTTGTGCCCACAAATATCTGTCTTGAGTAAACCCTGTTTCAAAAAACTTTGTAATTTGGGTTCTATTGGGTCTTAGTCCACACCCTTGCTCCTGGTGTGGATCTGCTCTGAGATGCCTCTGCTCTCTGTTTCTTTGTGAGATGCAGAATTTACAAATTGAAGCCCTCGTTCCAAACCTCCCTCCTGTGTCTTCTGTTGTTAATTTTAATCCCTGGTGACTTTTTTCCTGTTTTGCCACCCACTGTCTTCTGCATTCTGACTTATCCTTGACGAAATAAAGTCCAGTGCCCGAAGTAAGGACTATCTTCTGTGCCCTAGTCCTCTGCTTCTTCACTCAGCTGCCCAAAAAGATTGGTGTACAGCTCTCTTTTTTTCATGCTAACCTGGTTATAGCTCCAAAGATTATCCTGAAAGGGCTGAGGGGTGCCCTGATCTCACTAAGTGTGTTCTCTCCTGGCACATCACTTCCTCTGCTGGAGGCAAACTGGTAGGCACATGAGTGCTGTCAACTGGATATTGGGAGTGAAGAAGGGAACGAGGATTTCCTAGTTATTTCAACTCCCTTTGAAACTGAAGCTTTTTGCTCTCTGCAAAACATTGAGCTATAAACAGGAGACTGAGCAATATTACCCTATTTTTTCCTCTTAGCCAGCTGAGCTGAAAAAGAAACATACTGAAGCTCAATTAGAAAATCAGGAGCTCTTTCAGTGCTGGCTCCCTTGGTAGGCTCTTTTCCAGCACTCAAAGCTCTCAGTGAAGATGATGATATAAACAAGGATAAAGATTTATCTCAAAGCAAAATTTCCTTCTCCACTGTAAAAGAACCACTTGAATTTCATGGGGCAATCTGCAGAGAGGCTGTCACTTCCTCATATGGAGGAGGTCAGAAATGGCCAATCCTGTTCTAGTTGTATTTAGAGGGTTCTGGGGAAATGAGCTTGGATTATGCTCTTTAATCCCCATGAATTACTTCATTTCCATAACAGCACAGGACTTCTGGAGCTGTTTCCTCAAGGGCCAAACCAGATTCTGAACACATGCTTATCAGACTGTCCAGTTCCCCTGAATTAGCTACTTGCAGTTGCACTTCAAGGTGTTTGGCTCTGCCATCTCTGAGACTTGAACCAGACCTGGAGGTGATGAAAGGGGTCAAACGATATCTGCCCAGGTGATGTCCCTGTTCCTCCAGAGCTGGCAAAAGCAGTCTGCAGGTAATAGAGTGAAGTGCTCTGCTCTTCCCCACCTCAGCTTTCTGCATTGGCAGGGATCTCTTGATCTGGGAGGCTGGCAAGAGGATCTGAACGAAATCTGTGTGGAAGGAGGAAGGATGTAGTTCCTGCTGTTTAACCCTAGTCAGAGCAGAGCAGGTTGCTTAGAGGTTTAACACCTTCTGTGTCCCTCCTGAGCATCCTCTCCTGGTAATCCTGCATAATATGTACAACCTGCCCCATTATTCACCAAGGAATTCAAGTGTTGTCCCCAAGACTTTGTATACTGTTTGTGATACCTGCTGTTCCTTAGGTCTCATGACCATCCATGTTAATTCTGCCACATTTTCCAAATCCTGAGATCAAGCCTTGAGCTGTTACCCTTTCCCTCTTTCAAAATACAGGTGTGGAAGGCTCCTTCATCCCCACAGCTTCATTTTGCTCTTGAATGTGTAAACAGATTTGGAGATCAACCTGACCTTACTTATAAGCAAGACTCTCAGAAACTTAATACTGAAAGAATTCAGTGGGAAGCAGTCTTCTTTGGGACAGAAGAGGTTACCAGGTCCCAGCAGTGAATATGCAAAAGAGGGAAATGTGTTTTGATAGATCTCATGGCTGGCTCTTCTGTTAATCCTCAGAGTATTTTGAGTAGAGGGTTCATTTGGAATATGAGGTCTGACACCCAGGGAATGACACCACTGGATGACACCAAAACAACCTACAGACAAGAACTTATCCTGGTAATAGGATATCCACTAGTTTATCCACTGAATTGGTGGATTTATCATTAAAAAAAAGTTAAAGTAACAATCCTCCTTTTCTCCATCTGTAAGTAGTCTTGAAAGATGAGGGTTTCCTTTCCTCCTATTGTTCTGGTCTTTTACTTTTCTTCAAACTAGGAGATGCTCACAAGTGTAGTTGAAGTGAAAACAAAGCAACCTCCTCTCATCCCCCCGAGCAGCCTCTGAAAGTTGCTGTAAGCTTTCCTGTCGGGTTGACTTCTCCCCCCATCCCCAATAAAAAAAAAACAAATCAATCCGTAGCCTGTCAGCTCTGGAAAATTTGCATGAATTAATTACCTGCTTTGCATGGTAATAGGCAATTTGCAGCACAACTGCAATTATCCACAGCAGAATTAAGTTTCCAGCTCCCTCTCAGCTTTCCCTTCCATGTAAACAAGGAGATCCTTGCAGACATCAAAGATGCTGCCTGGCAGTCAGGAGGGTGCAGACAGGTTTTGTTACAAGAGCTTCATTAGTTCCTGTAGGAGCCAACGAGTTTTCTTTTGGATCAAAGCCAATTACAGATGTGCTGGCTCAATCGAGGAAGGGATTACTGCCCAGAAAGAGGATTCCTGCCTGGTTTGGGTTTTTGTTGTTTGTTGTGTTTTGGTTTGGGTTGGTTTTTTTGTAGTGGTTTTTGGTTTTGTTGTGTGTTGTGGTTTGTTGTTTTGTTTGTGTTTTGTTTTTTTTCAAATGTGCTGAACAGAATTAGCTTAGAGGGCAATTTAGTTCAGGATAGGATCTACGGAGCTTTGCAGAAGGGGAATTTGGCGGTTTTCCAGCTGCTCTGTTTGAGCTGTGGATTAAGTGCCTGGCCTGGATCCAGCAGAGCTCTGCCTTCTCCGTGTCAGCACGGGGCCAGAAGTGCTGATCTCAGAGCAGTGGAGATGAGTTTCCCTTTCCCGAGCGGCACGTGTCCTGCAGCAGCGCAGAGCGGTGAGCCCCGGCTGGGAGCTGACATGGATACTGGGATATAATCCCACTCCCCTAATCCCTGTTTTCTTCCTTTCAGGATTGTGAGCGTGAAGGAGACACGACTGACCAGTCTAGTAGCAAACTTCTTTGTTGGCCTCTCTCTTCTCCTCCTCCCTTTCCCTCTCCAGTGGATCCCAAAGCCGGTCCTCTATGGCCTCTTCCTCTACATCGCGTTCACCTCCATTGATGGGAACCAGCTCTTTGAGAGGGTGGCTCTCCTGCTCAAAGAACAGGTACACAAAAAAGCAGTCAAAGGAGTTGGGAGGGTAGTGCAGTGTCAAGCAACAGAAGTGGCAAGGCTGTTGTTGGGTTAAAAAAAAAGGTGGTGGCTGACTTATTCATAGAACTGCACTGCATCTCCTCTGCCTTTCAAATTCCATATAAATGGCTTTCTGCATTTCCCTGCCACAAAAGAGTCTGAGCTTTCTTGTTCAGAGCATTGTGTTGGATATGATCCTTCTCTTTTCAGTCTAAGAATTGCTCTGGAGGCCAGTTCTCCAGAGGCAAAGACAAGTGTGGGAGTGGAGCCAGGAGAGCTGCTACCAGTGAAGGTGCCCCTTCAACTGTGTAGAGTGCAAATCAAAAATACCTTCAAACAAGGATTATTTAAAAAAGAAAAAAAAAGCTTACAGAACGTAGGTTGTTTATAAGTTTTAAAAACCCACTGTGATGAGTGCCAGCTGCAGGGGCTGTGCATTTAAAATAATAAAGTACTAGAAAGCACACGATAATGAGTAAATTATGACTTTCACTTTCCCCAACAAAGCTCCAGGATGGGTGATTTCATTTTGACTTGTGTGAAATACCACGAGATAAGGTTTTAAACTCAAAACAAAACGACTTGCAGTTTTGAAACCCCTCTGATGTGGGCTGAAAAGATACCTGGAAGATTTGCTTTCAAACCCATCTCTGTGACAGTTGCTAAGAAGGTGTTACCTTGCGGTACCTGGGAGTTGTAAGGAGTCTCCAGCTCACCTTCTCTTATGCAACGAGGACTTAATGAGCCCACCAGTTGGTTCTGCACCTCTGCTAATCTATCTTGATCTCTAATTTTACATCCCAGAGGTTAAAACTCTTGAAAATCCGGGTAAAGCTTCCATTTGTCACGTCAATTTTTGAACGAGGGTTGAATGG
This sequence comes from Apus apus, assembly GCF_020740795.1. NCBI lineage: Eukaryota > Metazoa > Chordata > Aves > Apodiformes > Apodidae > Apus > Apus apus. Next base: position 112,837,809 of record NC_067285.1, on the reverse strand, counting down.
TTACTGGTGTATGTGGAATATTACTGCTGGGTTTAGTGCTAATTTATCTGTGGAATTTTCCAAGCTTCGCTTTTGGGAAAAAATCAAAGTCTTCTCAAATATGGAGATCTCCCTTTTCTGGAAACCTTTTAGTGAGTCATGGCACAATCTGAAATCCATGGAGTCTGTATCAGTGCCAGCAGACAGTCGCTCATACTTGTCACTGATGTATAGACAGTGAGTCAAAGCCTGTGCTCAGACATGAGCAAGTCACTGTCAGAAGGAACCGCGAGCAACGTTTAGCCTATTCGTGTCACTTTTTTCTCTTCTTTCTCAAAAATGAGTGGTTTATGAGTTAATCACTGCAGCCTGCTTACAGCCTCTTTCTACACCTCCCCAGTCTCATCTCCTAGTCTTCCCTTATCAAGGTTAAGCCAAGAAATGGGACCACCAAGGGCAAGGATGGAGTCAGATCAGCAGAGGACAGAATTCAGGTGGAGAAACCATCTGGCAGTATCACCACCCAAATACACCTGCTTACCATAGAATCCCACACTGGTTTGGGTCATAAGGGACCTTCAAGACCCTCTAGTTCCAACCCCCTGCATGGGCAGGGACACCTCCCACCAGACCAGGTTGCTCCAAGCCCCATCCAACCTGCCCTTCAACACTGCCAGAGAGTGGAAGTGTACCATCACCCCCTTGCACACCCCCACATGTGTTGCTGCAAAGCCCTGATAATCCTACTCGGGGAATCTCATTATTGTATTTATCAAGATACTTTATTGTACTCCAGATGCTCCCAAAGGCAAACTTAGCCATGTGGTCTGTCTTTTCTCCCCCTGGTTTCTAGTGCCCAGTCATCATCTGTGTGTTGCTGCCAATGCTGTGGCTTAAGGCACCTGCTTTAACCCTACAAATCCTGTTAAAGACTCTGCTGTTGATGCACATTGTGTGTGTGTAAACGGAGTTCCTTAAAACTCCTGTGTCCAAAAGCCTGTGCCACATCCTGCAGTCACAAGCCCAGGTAGCTGCATATCTAACATGTCATTCTTCTCTTCCAGACTGCTTATCCTCCGACACATTACATCCGCAGAGTGCCCCAGAGGAAGATCCACTACTTCACAGGCTTGCAGGTCCTGCAGCTCCTCATCCTCTGTGGCTTTGGCATGTCACCGTTGCCCTACATGAAGATGATCTTCCCACTCATCATGATAGGGATGATCCCTATCAGGTAGGAAGCTCTTCTGGGCAAAGCTTGGCTGTCTTTTTTGCTGCCTCCTGTGCCTTTTGTCTACAGGCCTCAGACTGCAGGAAGTCTGAGGGGTCTAGAGGGGCATCTGGTACTTTCCTGAGTAGCCTGATCCTGGAAGTGGATGATGGTGACCTTTTCATCTAATGGAGTCATAGAATGTGTAGGGTTGGAAGGGAACTTTAAAGGTGACCTAGTCCAGCCCCCCCTGCAGTGAGCAGGGACCTTTTTAATTAGATCAGGTTGCTCAGAGCCTCCTCAAGCCTGACCTTGAATGTTTCCAGGGATGGGGCCTCCACCACCTCTCTGGGCAACCTGTTCCAGTGCTTCAGAACCCTCTTTCTAAATAACTTCTTCCTGATGTCTAATCTAAATCTACCCTGCTCTGGTTTAAGACCATTGCCCCTTGTCCTATCACTCCATAACCTTGTGAACAGTCCCTCCCCTTCTTCACCAGCTCCTCAGGCTTGACGTGCAATAGTGCAGAGAGCCTGTGATTTCACTGATGCTGGGTGCTGTGCAAAGGGTTCTGGGCTGGCAGGTACTTTTCTTACAGCCAGTAGAGAGGCAAATGAGTCTCCTTTTGCAGTCTGAGAGGTGCCTGGTCTTCCTGAGAAGGTGCATTCTGAGCCTTCCCTCTAGGCATTTGATAACATCCTTTATGGCTTTGCAATTTGATTTTCTAAGGCCTGTGCTCAGAGTAGAACTAGAAACTTTTTCTTAAGAGGAATCCTTCTCTTTGATCTAGTACTGTGGGGACCTTACAAACCTTCTGCACTGCTGAGTGCCATTGCAAATGAGAAGTCAGGTCAAACTGGCCACTTTTGGTTTTAAAATGCATCTTTAAAATTGGGACGACCCCACAATATCTTGAAGCCTTGGGAGAGAATCATTGGGAAATGTAACTAATTTCTTCCTTAGTGTTCATTAACAGTGAGTGCCCATCATTCTCCAGTTAAATTCAATGCTCTCCATCCTTTGGGTATAATGAGAAGCCATAATAAGATCTTGAAAGGAACAGATCTGTTTCCAGTCCGCTTGGTTATTTTTAGGCCAGCATGGCATCCAGTGATAGCTGGTTGTCTTTGAGCTTGCAGCCTCAGATTTTTCATTCTGATCTTCAAGTTCAAGGCCACCAATGGGATAATCTGCACAGGCAGCTATTGTGTTTTCTTTGGGTGGTAAAGATGGCCCCAGTTCTTTCTAAAACATCAGCAAATATCAAAACTACCGTGGCTTTCAACAGGATCAGGTTACAGCTATTTGGGCTGGGTTTGTAAAGATAAACAAAACCTTGGAAAACACTGAAACTGCTGTTCCTGTGGGAAGAGTGTCTCACCCACCCTTCACACAGGCATCACTTTGGGTGGCTGGTTAAGTGGCTGGTAAATACTTCAACTGTGTGCAGTTCTGGATGGGTGACTCTTGAGGGAATTGCAGGTCTCTGCCCAGAGCAGCTGCCTACAGAAAAGAAAAGGTGGGGCACTCTTTGCCAAACATTTGAGTGTTGGACGTGGTGTAAGAAATGTGGGGCTGTCAAAGAACCCCATTTTCTAATAAGAGCAAGGTCACGTAATAGTGCAGATACATCTTGTTTTGAGTCACTAAGATACTGTCATCTTACACTAGCTCTGTTGCTAACTCATTTCTTCTTCCAGAGCAGCTTTTTTCTAGTAGCTGGATAACCAGCCCTGCTGCTGAGGGGAAGATGGTGCTACCTGGCACCCCACAGAAATTTGCCCTTGGTTTTCCTTGTTCTGATACCTTTTGCCTTCATGTTATTACTGTGGACTCCAGATGAGAAGACAGCACCACAAAACATAAGCCTTGTAGTTAACAATTACTTTCTCACAAAGACTTGGCACTCTAAATAGATGAGATACAGTTGAAGAAATATCTATATTTTTTTAAGAAGTGAAGGATGGAAGAGGAGATGGGAGAGTAGCCAGGGGTCAAAGTCAAGAATCAAACCCAGATGAGTGAGTCACGGTTAAGTGTCCCACCCAGAAAACCAGCCATGTTGTCTGTCTCAAAGCTATGTTTCCATCTGTCTGACAGCATCAGACACGTGATTTGCATTGTCAGTGGTGAGGGACCATCTTTTTTCCCACTGGTGGTGTGGTAATGTGAAAGATCAAGAACTTCAGTGGCTTCTCCTTGCAGTGGAGAGCAGCCTGTTGGGAGAAAAAGTGATCTTTTTGGGTATCCCCAGTTCTTGGCATTGATTCAGAGCTTTGAGGTGACTAGTTTCTGGATACAAGCTATTCCTGCTCTGGAGAAAAAGAGGGTCAAGGTCCTCAGAAAGGAATAATCTTCATTCCAAGTTCTCTGTGATGCTTATCTGTGTTTCTATGATTCTCCTGCATTTTACTTCATGGCAGACTAAGCAGTTTCTGATGCTTCTCAGTAGTGCTGTTTGGGATCTCTATCAGAGCGTTGAAGAGGCACTTCCAAGTCTTAAACTGTCTTCTAATGCTCTGTGCCCTATTTTAACAGCTGAAGAACAGCTTCTTTGTTAAGCAAAGACGAGTGTCAAACTAAATATGTAGAAGGATTTAATGAGAGCAACTTCATAGTGCATTGTTACACTGTTACAGTGCCTTGCCTTGCTCATCCAAATACATTGAGTCGTGAGGATGCTCTTGCAAACAAAAGTAAGGGAATTAGTGTCTCCATGATCCAGTGGAAACCAAACTCCAGGTAGGGATGGAGGAATGAGTGTCACAGCCCTGCTTAGCCTCTTACTGTGCTCTCAAGTCATAGAATCATAGAATGGTTTAGGTTGGAAGGGACCTTCAAGATCAACTAGTTCCAACCCCCCTGCATGGGCAGGGACACCTCCCACCAGCCCAGGCTGCTCCAAGCCCCATCCAACCTGCCCTTCAACACTGCCAGGGTTGGGGCAGCCACAGCTTCTCTGGGCAACCTGGGTCACTGTCTCACCACCCTCATAGTGAAGAATTTCTTCCTAACATCTCATCTCAATCTCCCTTCTTTCAGCTTGAAACCATTCCCCCTCATCCCATCCCTCCCTGCCCTTGTCCCAAGCCCCTCCCCAGCTTTCCTGGAGCCCCTTCAGGCACTGGAAAGTGCTCTGAGGTTTCCCTGGAGCCTTCTCCAGGCTGAACACCCCAACTCTCCTAGCCTGTCTCCAGAGCAGAGCTGCTCCAGCCCTCTGAGCATCTTTGTGGCCTCCTCTGGACATTCTCCAACAGCTCCATGTCCTTATTCTGTTGTTCTTGGTGATATGTTTGGTGCTTCTCTAAAGACCAAAGCTTCTGAAATGTCTGTTAAAACTTCTTTGTGGGAGAGCTGAAAGGAATGGCCTGGGGTATGTGCAGAACTGTGGAGGTGCAAGATAAATAGCCCATGTATGCAGGTCTGTGAGCCAGGCCTGTCAGTGTAGAGGAGGGTTTCTCCTGTGAGCTCTCCATGCTTGGTGTGGACAGTGTTGTCCTGCTCTGGCAGGAGGGTTGGACGTGATGATCTCCAAAGGTCCTTTCCAACCCCAACCATTCTGTGCTTCTGTGACTGTAAGGCTGCACCAGGTGGGGCTTTTGTGTTGGGAAAATACAGGGAAAGTGGTGGAGAAAGTAGATACTGGAAGTAAATGGGGATTCTTGGCAAAGCCACCCATCTGCTAGCCAACTGTCAGGAAGCTTTGCCTGCTTCCTCAGCTCAAACCAGCAGCAGAGATGTGGGCTGGGTGAAATGGTACATTTTTGGCATCTTGAAGACTTTGTGGTGACAGTGCTCTAGGAAAGTGACTTTTCTGATATGAGGATGAGGAAGTTCTCTTTCCTCCTTGACTGAAATGAGGAGGCTTCCTCCAGGGAGGAGCTCTGTGTTTTTCCTCCTGTAATTGCTGTATTTGCTTGCAGGGTTGGTTGGTTTTACTTCCCACTCCCTCTCCCCTTCATCTGGGTGAATCTGTTGTGTTGCATGGCCATGGGCAAACTCAGCTGAGAGTCCTGGGACAGACAAGATGTTGCAGGAGGTACAAACAAGCACTAATTCCCTCTCTCTGGCTTCTTCTTAGGTATAACCTGCTCCCTAAGATCATTGAAGCCAAGTACTTGGATGCTATGGATGCAGAGCATTAAACAGGCTCCTCTGACGCTGAGCAGCGAGGGCAGCTCCCTTGGAGTGGGAAGGTGGCTTTGCTGAGGCATAAAACAATCTATCTGCAGTTCTTTATTTTTTTTTTTTCTCTCCACTCTCTTTCTGCTCTCATATGACATATCAAAGACCAGTTGAGCATTGAAGTATCAGACCAAACCAGCCTTGGACTCGGGAGGCTGATGCTCTTTGGAGCTGCGAGGGAAGCGAGCGAGCTTGATGGAAATGCTACTTTCCACATCCCAAAACTGGAAACCCCAAAGATCAGCATGGAGCATGCCTTCTCAGAGTTGTCATGTGTTCCTCTCTTTGAGGGGTGTGGGGGGAAATGTTTTGTTGTGTTTTGGTTTTGGGGTGGTTTTTTTTTTTATGCACCACGTTCGTGTTTTCTTCCAAAACACTACAAGGACAGCACCTGACCCTTCCCTCACGGAATGACACTCCTGTCCGGGCCTTGGAATTCCATTTCCCATGCATCCAGCATTCCCAAATTGGTGTTCTGTGTGGGGTGGCCTGATGTTAAGCCACTGATGGGCAGGAGAGCTGTCTGGCCATCTCCTCAGGGTTGGAAACAGATCTGATTTGTACCAATACAATCCACAGCTTTGGGTGAATATTCAATTCCTACGAACGAGCTGGAAACGTTCAGAGGTTGGGCTGTGGGGTGATGTTGATGAAACCACATCTGGGAATTATTTTGGATCTTTCTCCTGTTTCTTCTCAGTAATGAAATACAGGAAGTGTAGCTTTGCACAACTGCACCCTTCTTGCTTGCACCCAGAGTCAGAAACCTGTCAGGGGGCAGTTGTGTTGATGATTGCATATACATATGTACAGTAGTGCCTATGTGTACATATATACATATGGATTTGTGTATATATTTTGCATAGAATACAAATAGGCCTGATTCTTTCAAAATATCAAAAGTGTTTTGTGCAGTCAGTGTTACCTGTGATGTCCTGACCCTATTCTTGTTCTCTGCTTCAGTGCTGCTTTTTCTTTTTCCTTCTGAAGCTGCTCAGTTACTGTTTTTGTTCATGTGTTGCTTTCTTCAAGGTGTTCCTTTGCTTTCTTCAAGATGTTCCTTTGTTTTCTTCTTTCCATTGCTTGAGACCTTCATAATTCTGTCATGATGCTCCAACATGTGTGAATTTTGCATTTCATTTTAATGTACAGCGTGCCATGAAAGTTTTCCTCCTTTGCCTAATCAATATTTGTTGGTCATTTCATCGGTTCTGTTTATGTAGCTAATCTCCAGTTTTCCCCACTCCCAGACATTATATTATATTTCTGGATGAATCTAATTTCTGCTGTCTTTTAATTTTCAGTTTATTTAATTTTGCTTGTACTATGGTCAGTTTTCTTACTTGGAGTACTGTGAAACAAGCTGCCCCTTTAGCTCAGTGCTTGTCCTTTGCTGCACGCTCCAGATCACAGGTAAAGTGTTAAGGAAAATGTGGACCTCTGAAAGTAATGAACTTTCCTAACAGGAGAAACCAGGGAAGAAGAACTGTCTAAAATGAAATGCAAATATATTTTTAGCACAGAAAAGTGTTTCTTACCAATTGCTTGCCCACTCAACGGTGCCAGGTTTTTAGCAGCACGTGCCCAAACTGGTGGAGTGTTCCTCTGCTTGAGGAGGAAAACCAACTCTGTAAGGAGAGAGGAAGGCATTGGGTCAAAAGCTCCTATGCTGAAGCCAAGCCAGACTCTAGGCACTGAAGATTTGGTGTTATTTGCACTAAATATCACATGGTATTTCACCTTGACCTAGCTGCCTGTGGCTCTAAAACATGTTTGAAAACCTATGGTTTTCTTTTCTTACAAAACCCTTCATCTTCATGTCGATACCTGATGGAGGAAAGCAGTATTCCCAAGGAAGTGGAGGTGGTTTTTATTATCCCTGCACAGTTCTGGGGAGGGGGAAAGCCCTCAGCTTAGCAAGTCAAGCAACCTGGTGTGCCCTTGGAAGCATGACCTTCATGTAGCACCAACCCACTGCTGACCACCCCAGGGCGTCGAAGCAGGTAACGCCCCACGTTTGGCCCTCAGCAGAGGGTAATTCCTGCCACAGCTGGGAAGTGGCATGACAGCAGGTATAAAACTCTGTGTTGACAGTATTTCCTGGCTTTTTGAGTCATTTCTGTGGCGAGCTCACTAATAGGTGTTCCTCAAGGGTTGCGTGTGGGAACAGAGAACAAACAGTCAACAGGATTTGGGGGCAGCGCGAAGGCGGAGGTGGTAAAAGCAGGTCTGATCTTCAGTCAACAGAAAAAGAGCAGGTGACAGCAAACAGTTCAGTACCTGTTGTAAGACAGGGAGTGCAAAGGTCTGATGATGCTTAAATAACACGCTTTTCCCACGGGTGTCAGAAGATTTAACTCCAGGTAGAATGAAAAGCATCATCCTGTGGTTAAGCTGTTAAATGCCCGTGTCCTGGGGTTGCGTTTCTGGTGTCTCAGCTCCTGGCAGGCAGGAGTCACCCTGTGGGCTGGCTGGACTCGTGCTGGAGAAAGGAGAGGACATGCACAAGGGAATGTGGCTTCAAGGAAGAACAGAGGCTCTGGGTGGGATTTCCTCCAGCACAGAGCGTGGTGGGGTAAACTGGCACGCAGGTCTGGCCAGAGGAAGTAGTTTTGAGATGTACCCTCCATCCCCCCACTCTGAGGGACTGAAAATGTCCCCACGTAAATCCTGTTAGAAAGCATTAATTACAGATAGTGACAGACGTGGCTAACTGAGATCATTTAAAATCCAGTTGGCTTGGAAGGGTTCAACATCCATCACAACACTTGTTTCTCTCTTTTGTTGCTGTTGCTTTACCAGAGTGGCCTCAGTGTTCCTATTTTCTTGGTAGCATCAGTGGGATCCTGTTGCACAGGGTTTTCTTTCAACAAACGTGGAGGGGCCAAAGAATCAACTGCTGGGAAACCAGTGCAACCTGGGCAAAGCAGTTGGGCTGGCTTAGATGGGTTGGACACTTGGACCCACATCTCAATAGATGGGTAGAAGGGACGTGTGAGAAGGGCTGTAACGATCCTGCAGAGGGTTTATTTTTATTTTCCCATACAAGTACCTTTTCTCTTCTTGTTTGCTTCTGGTTTTGCTGACTGAAGTGCAGGCGTTTCCAGGAAGTAGGCTAACCAGGGAAGGCGAGTTTGTTCAGAGATGATTGAGCACTTTAATACTTCTGTGAAGGTTAAGACAATTAGAATGTAAAAGAAGTTTTATTACAAGCTCTTTGTATACGCACAATGCTATGTATAACTGTTGCCAAAGAACTGGGTTTGAAAGATGTTGATAGCTATGAAGGGAGTCCATGATGTTCAGCTGGAACCCCAAGGCAGTCAAAAGCTTCTGGAACGAGTGGATTTGGGAAGTTATCTTTTGACAGCTGCCAAAAACGATCAGAAACTGGAGATGGAATAAACTTCTGCTCTCAAACTTGTAGTTTTTGATCCTTGCGTTGAATGTAGGAGCTAGAAGTTAGCTTGACAATTAAAATTGGAGTTATACCTGAATAGTTTTGTTGGTCTGAGACTTATTTTGTTGCCTTCAGAAAGACTGTTGACACGCTGTGTGTGGGAGCAGATTTTGCTCCGTGTAAATGAAGGAGTGTTGGTGAAAACATGGACTGCTGAGCACGCTGCTTAGCACTTTCTAGATTGCTTAGGAAGCAAGTATGACCACTTCCATAGCAACACTACCCAAATTCTCTGGTGTCAACGTTTGGAGTGATTAATAAATGTCAAGCTCCACTTGGGTATGCATCAGTGCATTGTTGCAAGAGGATGGGGTTGGAGGAAAGGAAGAGAACTGGTTTGCTTCAGAGCTGCCATCTGGTGAAGTACTTTGAGGTGAGCCCAAGGACTGTGGGACATGAGAGACACTTCCTCATGACCTCTGAACTGGGATGCTCTGAAAACAAATGCGTTAATGGTCACCTTTCCATGTACTGGAGGGCAAACAGTTCTCCCCAAAAGGTCCCCACCCCCAGCTGTACCAGAAGACTGAAACTGTTTGTGAACTCCTGCACCTCGAGTTTGGCTGCTTTAGGAACTGCTGCTGAACTGTGTTCTGTGGGCACTCCGAAGAAACATGAAGCTTGGTCAAGGCTGGAGAATGCTTGGGGGTTGGAGGGAAAGGCCTGGGTTGTTTTTGTGGTGTTCTCAGTGACAAAAAAAGGGACCTGAAACATGCCATGTCACCAAAAGCAGTGATCATTCTCCAGTCTGCGTCCCACTAGGCATGAACGTCCACTGTCTGTTGGCACGTGTCCTTCTTACTCCTGGATCAAGCTTTTTCTCTTGTTCACAGTGTCCTGTTTCTTGCCCTTCACAGTGGTTCTACCTGCCTGGACAAGGTTCATGTCCACACCCAGGGTTGCCTGAACCTCATCTCTTGTGTCCATCCTCCCAAAACTTCAATGCAATCCGTTTTCTCTGTCATCATCTGACCCAGCTCTCGTCTTCCCCAGCCCTTCTCTGGAAGTTGGCTCTCTGGCATCCCCCCCTGTGGATGTACTGCCAAATTGCCAAGTAGGTATTTGTTTCTCCAGAGAACTGGAGCCTGTGTCTGAGCAGCAGCTGCCCCCTTGGGGCTTGCTTTGCCATAATAAGCAATTACAAAGGATCCATAATTGTCCTACAGTTGCACTGTCTTCTGCATCTCTTCAGTGTTCCAGCTGAGCTGTCCTGTCATCTGTCAAGCTTCCAAAACAGCTTAATAGACATCATGGGAAGGGTTTGCCCCTTTTTCTGTCTGTGCTGAGGCCTGTGGACATCAGAACAGTCCTTTCTTTAACTGTTTTCATACCTAATTACAACATCTAAGTACCAAACCCTGTCCCTTACACTCCTGGCTGCAGATCTGGTTGCAAAGAGCAAACCATCAATATTGTCTAAAGAGCAGACAGACAAGGGAGCACCTGGAGTACATGCTTTAGGAACACAAATTAGCCCTTTCCTCTTCAGCTTTTGTGTTGTTTTCCTTTCAAATCCTTGGCTGTGCCTTTCTTTCCCTCGCAGAAAACTCTGCCTGAGCTTGGGTCACTTGGCACTGTTCTGATGGCTCATTAAACATGAAGAGTGTGTCCTGGGGGAGCTGCTGCCTTCTGCTCCCCATCTGCATCTCTGCTGCAAAGAGCTGCTGGCTTGGAGAGCTGAGGTCTGCTCTTGGAGGAGGAGAAGGGATGTGTGTGGCACCTCAGGTGGGTCATCTGTTGGGACAGATTCATCTGTTGGGACAAATTCCTGCTGCTGCAGAAGCTATCGGTGTCCCTCCTTCAGCTGCAGGTGGGTGTTCCAAAGGTGAAGATAATGGCAAGGAGTTGGAAAAAACAGGTTGCACTTAAATACTCTCCCTCTTGACTTGAGCTATGCTGCTTTTTTGCTTAGTATTTTAATTATTTGTATTAAAAAAACACCAACAAAAAACAACTGTCTAGCAGTGAAGGGGCTCCAGAAAAGCTGGGGAGGGGCTTTTCACCAGAGAGGGCAGTGATAGGAAAAGGGGTGATGGTTTTAAACTGAAAGAGGGGAGATTTAGGTGAGACATCAGGAAGAAATTCTTTACCATGAGAGTAGTGAGACCCTGGCCCAGGTTGCCCAGAGAAGCTGTGGCTGCCCCATCCCTGGCAGTGTTGAAGGGCAGGTTGGATGGGGCTTGGAGCAACCTGGGCTGGTGGGAGGTGTCCCTGCCCATGCAGGGGGTTGGGACTGAAGGTCCCTTCCAACCTTAATCACTCTGAGTATTGATGAGATCTGGGGTTGCAGAGAACTAGAATATCAAGCTCAGCAGCTGGGGTAGCAGTTTGGGTGCTTGGGAGGTTTGCTGAAGGGCTGAGATCAGTTCTTGCTGCGTGTCCATCAGCACCCTTGGGTACCTCAGCATGTTTGGTTTTTTTCCAAGCATTGAATTTAGACAAGTTCCACGTGGTTGGATGGTCTCTGCAAGTGTCCATACAAGTGATGGCAGGGTAATGTGGCTGGAGCAGAGGATGCAGCCCCTGGTGCCATAAGGGGGGCATCTCCAGGCCTGCAGATGATTTCAGGAGGTGGTTGGTTGACATTTGAGTGGTGTGACTGAGCTCACGCAGTGCCCCCTCTTCTCCACCACCTTCTTACCTTGGGAGCTGTGCTACCCACCCTGCTGCTGTTTAAGGCACATACCTACAGCATCACTTCTTTCTGGACCTCTCAAACTTGGGACCAGTGCCACCAGTTTCAAGCTGCATCCCCAGCAGAGCCCCAGCCTGCCTACGTAAACTTCTAGGTGATTCACATCCTCATGGCTGAGCTCCTTTTGCCTGCCCAGGTGTTGGCAGCTACCTCCCCGACTTCTGATGCCAAAGTCTACCCAGAGCCTGGTTTTAAGTGCCCACATCTGGAAGCTGGGACTGCTGGGATGTGTCTGTCCCTGGCAGGTGCTGGGCCATGATCTGAAGCAGGACCCAGCAGGGCTGAGTGGATCTGTTCCCGTGGGAGAAAACATGGTTCAGTCACCAGGCACAAGCAGCTGCTGCAAAATGAGGAGCTTGTTGAGCTGTTGAGGATTTTAGCCTCTTAATTTGGGCAGAGCCACCCTGATTTAAGGAGTTAGGTGGTTTAGTGCTCTGTTATTTCTGGGATTGTGTAGCCCCTCTGGTTCTCCCTGTCTTCTTTATTGCTGTGAAGTTGTACCTTGCTCCCACACAGATGTTACCCCAGAAAAAAAACATTGTCCTACTAAAGAGAAAACAAACCCACCCTTATTTCTCTTAAGTACATGCTCCTGAGCATTGGTCTGACCTGAGAGAAGTTCTGTAGCTTAAATGCTCCCTCCCTTCCCCTCCTGCTTCCCTTGGAGGGGGTGTCAAATGCAAGATAAGGTCTGAAGATGTGATACCAAGAGGAGGAACCTTCCTGAGGCAGAGCTGGCTCATCTCGGATCACATCCCTCTGCAGGTGAATTCTCATGGAGCTGCTGAACAGGGGTGGTTTGCAGCCCACCAGGAGAAGACCAGTGATGGGTTTCCCTTCCAAAAGTCTCCTGTGGCATGTAACTGGTTAAATATTTCCCTGTTTGGTGAGCAGGAGGTTCCTGTCCCAGATTGCTGGGGAGGGGCTTTTCATCAGAGAGGACAGTGACAGGACAAGGGGTGGTGGTTTTAAACTGAGAGAGGGGAGATTTAGGTTAGACAGCAGGAAGAAATTCTTCACTCTCAGGGTGGTGAGGAACTGGGATGGGTTGCCCAGCGAGGTTGTTGATGCCCCATCCCTGGAGGTTTTTAAGGCCAGGTTGGATGAGGTTTTGTGCAGCCTGGTCTGGTGGTTCCCTGCTCGTGGCAAGGGGGTTGGAACTTGGTGATCTCTAAGGTCCCTTCCAACCTTAATGATTCTATGAACTATTTGAAGTGAGGGAAAGCACATGTTCCTGTTTTGGGAGAGATGGCCTATAGATACTGCACTTGCTGAAGATGCTCTTAAAGCACATGCCTTGACCTGGTGTTGATTTTACAGGGATTTATTTCTTTGGATAAGAGTTGCTTGGGGTGGGGAGAAGGGAATTCCTTTATTGCCTAAGGAAACTCTGTATTTAAAAACAAAATAAAAAGAGCTATACTGTTTATATATTTCTACTTTGTGCCTGATTAGTCTCCTTTGTTTAAACTTTAGCTTCCAGCAGTGTTTGAGCTGATGTGTTGCTCTGGGGACCAGGGGGGATCCCTGTAGCTGAGATGCTTCTGGAATCCCCAATACTTGTAGCATCTGAGCATCTCCACTGTGAATGGAAGGAATGTGTGTGATGAAGCTGACTGGGGGGTTGGAGCACTTCCCTGATGAGGAAAAGCTGAGGGAGCTGGGACTGTTCAGCCTGGAGAGGAGAAGGCTGAGGACAGACCTTATCAGTGCCTGCAAGTGTCTCAGGGTGGGTGCAGGAGGATGGAGCCAGACTCTGCTCAGCAGTGCCCAGGGACAGGACGAGGGGCAATGGGCACAAGCTGGAACATGGGAAGTGCCATGGAAATATGGGGAGAAACAGTCCTTGTGGGGATAACTTGGGAGGGGTGTTGAGCACGTGGGTAGCCTGAAATTTCTGGGACCTGAGCTGCTCTGTGCTCTGGCACAAGGACCCTCACGATGTGCTGGGCCCTGGGCAGTGCTCAGACTGTGTTTGCTGGGCAAACAACCCAAAAAAAAAGGACTTCTGAAAGGAGCCAAATAGAGAGATCCTCAAGCTAGTGCCAGGACTAAGGCCTGGGCAGCAAGAAGCAGCTTAGAGTGGGAGGGGAGTGGGGCATGGGACAGATGTTCCCCCTCCATGGTCTGTGATGGAGGCTGGTGTATGTGGAGGAATTGTCCTGAACCCCTGGGGCACTTCTTGTAAGATGACTGGAGAGTGAGAGTGTGTTCCTAGCCAAGGCTGCTCCCTCCTGGACAGGCAGGAAGGCCCAAGAACAGACTTGGAATGTGTAAGAAGGGGTTGTGAACCCATCACTGAAAGCATCCTGAGAGCTATGGGGTCACCTGGGCCTAGCACCTCTCTGAACAGCCCTCTCCATGGGGATCTCTCCTTAGGTCTGTGCTTGGTGCACAGGAGCAGCTCTGGAAAGCTGGGAAGACTGGGCAGCACCTTTGGGTGGAAGCGAGGAGTAGCAACGAGCTCGGTGCTACTCCAGGACCACAAATGCTTGGAGGTGCAGCAATCCCCTTGGAACGGGTGCTGGGGAGCAGGGAGAGGCTGGGCAGGGTGTTTGTCACCACCTGGCTGTCCCTGGGTGGGGTTTAATCTGGTGGGCACCTGCAGCCTGGCAAGGCCATCACCCTGCAAGGTGCAAAGTGTCCCCAGTTAAAGCAGGTGTCTAATAATAGTCAGCTTCAATGCCAGTGGCATTTGGTGCAGATCTGAGCCAGGGAAGGAGAGGATCAGATGAGGATATGTTTTTTTTCCCCCACCATGATCTTCCTTTCCTACCAGGACACCCATGCAATGCCCTGCCAGGAGCTTTGCAGGAGGAGCTTAAATATCCACTGGCCAAAACCGAGATGGATAAACTGTTCAAAGAGGTGCTGGGCCCCAGAGATGCCATCTGTGGGACTGTCAGTGCCCACCTGTCTCTGTACTGTGTCTTGGTACGGAGGAGCTGGAAAAAGGAGGGGTTTGGGGGTGGTTGTGCCTGGGTTTTCCTCAAACTGACACGAGGACTTGGTCAGTACGTTTGTGTTCTCAGTGTCCTGCCTTGGTTTACCCTGGCAAGGGCCTTGGTGTGTTCCTCCCTGGGCTTCCCCACCCTACAAAGGCCTGATCCTGACACCAAGGGGTGATCCTGAGCCGATGGGTTCCCTTGCTGCCCCCAGATGTGCATCTGCTGCTGGGAAAGGGCTCGTTATCCCAGTTCACTGCCTTTGGGGACCCGGAGATGGACCAGAAGGAAAAGCAGAAGCAACGTTGCAGCCAACAGCGGGTCAGGTATGTCAAGAACAAGTGATTGTAGCTTTTTTTTTTTTTCTTTAGCCTTTTTGGGTGGGTTTTCTGTTTGTTTGTTTCCCTGGCAAAAACAATTCGCAGCCCCGAGCCTTCCCAGGAACCAGAACCTGCTGGATGGCATCAGGGATCTGATCTGCTGAGACCAGGTGCCATCTAGGGGACAGACAACAGAAGGCAAGGAGATGCTTCATTCCCAAACCTGGAATACTTGCCCACTGCCCCAGCACACTAAAGGGTCTCAGCCCGCATCCCTGATGCTCTCCTGGTGGTATCAGCAGGAAGCCTGGAGAAACCAGGGCTCAACATGGGGAGCTGGTGGGTGCAAGATTAGCCTGGCCCCAGACCTGGAGCATAAAGCATCTGCCTTCTGGTTTGGGTGGGAAGGGACCTTTAAAGCTCATCCAGTCCAACCCCCTGCAGTGAGCAGGGGCGTTTTCAGCTAGGTCAGGTTTATCAGAGCCCTGTCCAGCCTGTCTTTGAGTGTTTCCAGGGATGGGGCATCTCCCACCTCTCTGGGCAGCCTGGGCCAGGGTCTCACCACCTTCAGTGTGAAAAAAAAATTCTTCCTAGTCTGAATCCACTCTCTTTTGTTTTAAAACCATCACCCCGTGTTCTGCTGCAGTCATGCCCAAAGCCGTGGGCTGGAGGAGCTTGCTCCAAGGTTTTTCTTTGGTGGTTTTGCTCCAAGTCTATGGAGAAACCCTGAGAGTTCCCCAGTGCTGCCAGCTCACCTCTCTGCAGGCACAGCTCACGTTTCCAGCTCTAGGTGTCCTCTGATGTCCTGAAACAACTTTCCCTCTCCCAGCTGCTCTCCAAAGGGCTGTATCCTGGTGGATTTTGTGAAAGGTTTGATCAGGAGTGCTTGCTCTGCATCACTTGTTTCTCCCCCTCTTGAATGTGGATGGTCCCCAGGTGTAACTCCCCCCCCTCCAGGTGATGGGACCAGTTTGGTGCTGCATGACCCTCTGTCTGAGCCCCAAAAAAACCTTAAATCAGCACCTACCTCACTGCAGATGCTTTAATATCCAGCTCTGCCCAAACTCTTGGAGGTGGTGGATGGGAGAGCAGGAGGTGGAAATGCTGCACGTGGACGTGCATTTGAATAAATAATGAGCACTAGTGATACTGGCTGGCTAATGAAAGTCTGGCACATGGGTGACTACAGCTGTGAGCTCCAGCTGCAGGGCTGAAGGTGTCTGTTGGAAACTTCAGAGGAACCATCCAAATAGTCTACTCTTTCCTCTCTTATTTCAGGCTTTTACATTTTTCTCTGCTAATTTCATCAGCCCCCCCCCCCCACTATCCAAACCTTCCCCCCCCCCCCTTTTAGCACCAACGGGTTTGCTACTGGGGGTTCCTCAGCCTCATCCACATCCTGCAGCACATCTCCCCATAGTCTCACAGACTGGTTTGGGTGGGAAGGGACCTTCAAGATCATCCAATCCCAACCCCCTGCATGGGCAGGGACACCTCCCACCAGCCCAGGCTGCTCCAAGCCCCATCCAACCTGCCCTTCAACACTGCCAGGGATGGGGCAGCCACAGCTTCTCTGGGCAACCTGGGCCAGGGTTTCACCAACCTCATAGTGAAGAATTTCTCCCTTATATCTCAACTAAATCTCTCATCTTCTAGTTTGAAACCTTTTCCCCTCATCCCATCCCTCCCTGTCCTTGTCCCAAGCCCCTCCCCAGCTTTCCTGGAGCCCCTTCAGGCACTGGAAGGTGCTCTAAGGTCTCCCTGGAGCCTTCTCTTCCCCAGGCTGGACACCCCAACTCTCCCAGCCTGTCTCGGGGCACAGTGGGGTTCTTGGGGAGCCCTGCCCGCTCCCCGTGCCGGCTCCAGCAGAGGGAGCCCCGGACGCGCCGTCGGGACGAGCTGCTCCCCGTCCCCTCTCTGTGTCCCTGCTCTTTGTGTCCTTACAGAGGAGGCAGCTCCTTCCCTGGCTGCTTTGGTGCAGAGGGAAACCAGAGAGGTGGCAGGATGGAGGGATGCTGAGGGTCACGTGCCTTGGAGGAGGAGCAGAGAGGAGATCTTGCCCTGGTCCAACCGAAATTCTTCCACATCAAAGGTCCAGTGTCTTATTTAGAGTCTTGTCTTTAAACATCCTTTATCCTTTTTAGAACTGAGGGTTGGTCTTTGAAGCTGTGTGGTTTGAAAGCTGAAGTGCAGAGCTTGGCTGCCTTCTTGAGCCTTTCACGTGCCTCAGTTTCCCCTCGTGCTCTGGTTCACTTGCCACAGAGCTCTGGCAGGCACTGAGAGGTGGAGACCAGCAGCCTTGGGCTGGACCCCAAGTCTGGAGATCCATTCTCTGAGACCCAGCTGTGTTTTGGGTACCACGTTTGCCATCACATGGAGATGGTGTTTGCTGGGTGAACTCCTCTGGGGAGCTGGGCTTCAGTGCTCATCAGGAGGAGATGGGGCTGTCTTTAGGAAGCAGAAGCCTCAGAGGGAAACAGGGACACATGTCCATGGAGAGGAGGTGATGCTTTGAGCACTTTGTGTTCCTCAGACCCCTGGGTCTTCACGATTCCTGATCCAAACCACTGGAGAAGCAGCATGGTATCTGCACTTGGTTGGACTTCCCTCTGCTGTGGAATTGGTTTCAGCCCCGTTGTTTCCACATCAGAGAAGGTTTAAATTCCACAGGCCAGTTCATCAGGAATATCTCTGAAGACCAGTCCGTAGCAATTATCCCTGAAAACAAATAGCATCCAGTGATTCATTTCATCCATCTGGGCAGGTTGTGTTTGCTCAGAGGGAGAAATGTCAACACTGTGGGTGCAGGGAAGATTGCTCCTGAAAACATGGAGAGGCTGGAGACCTTGGAGCTGATGAGATTTCTTACAATTTGCATATTAATAACTGTGCCTATTACCTTGCCGTTAGAGTTAATAGGGTGTAATATTAACAATCAATAGTTAATAAAATAGCCACTTTAATGGTCATTTGTACATGAAGGTGGAAGAATGGATGTGAGCGTTGCCTTCATGACAGGGGAGGAGGATTTTGTTCATCTCTTGCCTGCCTGAAGTTGCAGGGGGAAAACTCTGGCTATTTTGGGGTCTTCAGCTTTATCTTGCAAGGACAGTTTTCTTTGGGGTTCATCCACCTTGCTCCAACACCCTCCCTGCTCCTCCAAACCCCTGCTTTCCTCTCAGCCAAAGACAGAAAGCTGTGGTTAGCAGCTCAGCTAAGGTGTGCTGGCCATTTCCTGCCCTAATGGCCATTAACTGCAATTAACACTTCCCAGCCTGTCCCAGGAGCAAACGTCTTAACAAGGTCATCATGGCCTGTAGCTGGAGAAATGCTGCACTAAGAGTTTTAGGGAGAAGAAGAAGAATTCTTATTATTCACATAAAAATTAGCATCTTCTGTCCTCCCCAACCTGTGCAGAGAACGTGCCCTCCAGCTGCTCAGTGCATGTCCTATGAGCCAGCCAGCAGCTCATTGCTCTTCCTTTTCCAGGGATTTTGCTGCTCCTCATTTTATCAGAGCAGCTCATTCTCCCTGGAAAGGGGGATACCCTCCTCTGGAACCCCCAGCACAACAGGGGTTTCAGAAGGGAGAAGATACAGGTTGTATCCTAAAGGAATGGGGTTGGGATAGAAGAGAGGGAGGTTAATTTAAAGAGGAGTATGGAGTGATAGGACAAAGGAGGTGGCTTTAAGATCAAAGAGGGGAGATTTAGATGAGACATGAGGAAGAAATTCTTCACTATGAGGGTGGTGAGACCCTGGCCCAGGTTGCCCAGGGAAGCTGTGGCTGCCCCATCCCTGGCAGTGTTGAAGGGCAGGTTGGATGGGGCTTGGAGCAACCTGGGCTGGTGGGAGGTGTCCCTGCCCATGCAGGGGGATTTTGACTGGATGATCTTTCAGGTCCCTTCTAAACCAACCCAGTCTGTGATTCTGTTGTTAACTCTGCTCCTGAAGCTGTTGCAGGATTTTGGGGCTCTGCCATAGATAAACTTCAGCCAGAGCAAAGGGCTCATGAAGTTAATCACCTTCATAAGCATCTTCTCTCCCTCCACCCTCTGCCAGGACATGAACTTGGCCACTATGCACAAGCCAACTGCTTCCCAGCAATGCCTTGAGAGGGGGGAAAAAAAAAATCCCTTCCTGTGTCTCTTTGCTAATGCAGAGGAGCTGCTCCCTGAGCTCTGCTCCCAAAGGCAGTCTCCAGGGAAGCTGGAAAAACCTCTTCTGTTTGTCCTCCATCCTGTATCCTTCCTGGCCAACCCCAGTCCTGGAGGTGGAAAGCAGAGTAGGAGTTGGCAGCTCCTGTTCAGATGGTTTTTCTGGAACTCTCCCGGCATCTCAGGTTGTGCCAGGGGAGGTTTAGATTAGATCTTGGGAACAATTTATTCCCCAAAGGGTTGTCAGGCCCTGGCCCAGGCTGCCCAGGGCAGGGGTGGAGTCCCCATCCCTGGAGGGGTTTCAAAGCCCTGTAGATGTGGTGCTGAGGGACATGGGGCAGTGGTGGCCTTGGCAGGGCTGGGGGAATGGTTGGACTGGATGATCCTAAAGGTCTTTTCCAACCTAAATGATTCCATGATTCTTTGATCTGGTGACAGACTGCCCTGGCACCTGACAGCTGATCCTTAGGGAATTGTTTCCTTCTTGAGTGAGTTTGTCTGCATTTTGAGGCAGCAAAACCTTTCGGTCCTGCAGCAGGGTGTTCTGTAGGTCCCCCTGTCTCTTTGGACACCCTGGGTGTCTTTTTCCAGCCAAGTCCTGGTGAGTTCAGAGTGGCCTTTGTTCCCCTGGTCAGGCAGGGGCTGGGCTGTGCAGGCTGTGCCTCTGTGTCAGCCCCATCACGTCACCACTTCCAAAGGGCTGGGGAAAAAACAACAACCACCAAACAAACAACCCCCCCCCAAAAAAAAAAACCAACCATCTTCATGCACATAATGCAAAAAGCCAAGAGCTTCAGCTCACCCTGCCCTGGTGAGGAAGCTATTTCAGCCAGCCTCCCACGCACACTGTGCTGCTTGAGCAGCAAAGGAGAAACCCTGGTGTGATGCACAGCCCTCCCAGCCCTGGTCTAGCTCACCAGAGCTCTCCTTCACTGAGGTACTTTTGCAGGAATCCTTTGCTCCAAAAGTCTCCTGGGGTTGCTGCCGACTCTGACCCAAGGTAAATGGGGTGCTCTGCAGCCCCAAGATTTAAAGGTGGGTTTGTTTTGGGGTGTTTTTTCTTTTTCCCATCATCAGCCCTTTGTGCTCTCCCCAGGAGGCCTGGAAGGTGTTTGCACAGCCCTGGGGTGGGTGAAGGAGCTGGTGGCAGCAGGGATGGAGCTGCACCACGTGCTTAGTGTGGGGCAGGGAAGCAAGAAACATTTTCTGAGCCCTGCAAGCAGCTCTGGAGCTGCCTGCCTGCCCCTCTCCTGCCTGCCCCTCTCCTGCCTGCCCCTCTCCTGCCTGCCCCTCTCCTACCTGCCCCTCTCCTGCCTGCCCTCTCCTGCCTGCCCTCTCCTGCCTGCCCTCTCCTGCCTGCACCTCTCCTGCCCGACCTCTCCTGCCCGCCCCTCTCCTGCCTGCACTTCTGCCTGCACTTCTCCTGCCTGCCCTCCTGCCTGCCCTCTCCTGCCTGCACCTCTCCTGCCCGACCTCTCCTGCCCGCCCCTCTCCTGCCTGCACTTCTCCTGCCTGCCCTCCTCCTGCCTGCCCTCCTCCTGCCTGCCCTCTCCTGCCTGCCCTCCTCCTGCCTGCCCTCCTCCTGCCTGCCCTCCTCCTG
This sequence comes from Apus apus, assembly GCF_020740795.1. Lineage (NCBI taxonomy): Eukaryota > Metazoa > Chordata > Aves > Apodiformes > Apodidae > Apus > Apus apus. The sequence goes on along the minus strand of NC_067285.1, from coordinate 112,817,259 downwards.
CCTGCCCTTCTCCTGCCTGCCCTTCTCCTGCCTGCACTTCTCCTGCCTGCACTTCTGCCTGCACCTCTCCTGCCTGCCCCTCTCCTGCCTGACCTCTCCTGCCTGACCTCTCCTGCCTGCCCTCCTCCTGCCTGCCCTCCTCCTGCCTGCCCTCTCCTGCCTGCCCCTCTCCTGCCTGCCCCTCTCCTGCCTGCCCCTCTCCTGCCTCCCCCTCTCCTGCCTGCCCTCTCCTGCCTGCCCTCCTGCCTGCCCTCCTCCTGCCTGCCCCTCCCCTGCCTGCCCTCCTCCTGCCTGCCCTCCTCCTGCCTGCCCTCTCCTGCCTGCACCTCTCCTGCCCGACCTCTCCTGCCCGCCCCTCTCCTGCCTGCACTTCTGCCTGCACTTCTCCTGCCTGCCCTCCTGCCTGCCCTCCTCCTGCCTGCCCTCCTCCTGCCTGCCCTCTCCTGCCTGCCCTCCTCCTGCCTGCCCTCCTCCTGCCTGCCCTCCTCCTGCCTGCACTTCTCCTGCCTGCACTTCTCCTGCCTGCACTTCTGCCTGCACCTCTCCTGCCTGCACTTCTCCTGCCTGACCTCTCCTGCCTGCCCCTCCCCTGCCTGCACTTCTCCTGCCTGCCCTCTCCTGCCTGCCCCTCTCCTGCCTGCACCCCCACCATCCCCAGGGGTGCAGGATGGGGCTTCCACACAAGGGGAGAAGCCCCACAGGGTCCCCCTGGGGAGGCAGCAGATGGGCTTGAGCTCCCCGGAGATGTGCCTCTAGGAGCAAGCAGTGCAGGAGGAGATGAGTCTGCTCTGCCCAGGGAGGAGGGAGCAGCTGCTGTCTGATGTCCTGGGTGGAAGCCCCGGAGCAATCCCAGCACCCGAGTGCCCGTGAAACCTTTGGCAGAGAGGGAAATGCCTCTGGATCTCTTGTGGTCCTGCCTGGTCGGTTTGTTCTCCCTGCTTGGGTTTTTTTACTAGGACGAGGGAAAGGCTCATCCTTAGGGACCTGCCTCTACCCTGGCTGTTGGCTGCTTCCTTAGCGTGGAGCTGGATGAACCTGGGACCTCCTGCAAGCACTGGGGGTGGAAAAAACCGTAACAGAGAAATCCCAGCCTCGTTTTTTTTCGGGTGGAAAAAGACCTTTTAAGATCATCAAATCCAACCGTTCCCCCAGCGCTGCCGAGACCACCGCTAACCCGTGCCCCTGGATGAATGGAGCCGGGGAAGAAACCCTCTCCTGTACAATAATAAGGGGAAAAATAATACATAAGAGGGGGGGGGGAAGGATGCTCTGGAAGCTGCCGGTGTCTGCGCTGCGGGAGCGCGCTCAAAGGCATCTCCCCAACTTCCAGCCTCTCCTTCCCGCTCCCCGCAGGCTCCCCCCGCATCTCTGCAGGGCTGGGGTGGGGGCGGGACCCTCACCCCCCCCACTACCCTCCCGCTGCTTTGCTCCTCCCTGGGGCTCCGAGGGAGCCGGGGACCATCTGGGTCCCTGGCCGGGAGAGGCGAGGGGAGGAGGAGGGAGCGGGGAGGGGAGGAGGATGCTCCAGGGGTGGTGGCTCTTTGCTTCCTCGCCTGCCCGGAGCTCGCAGGAGCTCGCCTGGAGGATGTCTCACCCCCTCGGCACAGGTAAGGCTGACACCCCCATCACCCCAGCTTCGGGGAGGGAAGGGGGAGCGGGTTGTGCTTCCCCAAAGGAGAGGAGGAAGAGTGGGGGGGGGGGGAGTATCAATGCTGCTTCGGTTCCGGCTCAACTCCCCTTCCAGGAGAAAGAAAAAGGGGATTTGGAGCAAAAAAAATGAAAGAAGAGGAAGCAGGTTGTGCTGGGGGAGGTGTGTGTATGGGGGGAGAGCCCTGCCCTGAAGTTTCCCGGTGGATGGATGGTTGGGAAATCCTCACCGGGGTGAATAACCGGGGAGGGGGATGTGGGGTGGGAGCAGAGCGGCTGCTCCCCGGGTGCCTGGGCTGGGGATGCTGGTGGCAGCTGCAGGCAGGGCTTGGGATGCCCTGGCTGTGCCTGGTACCCTGGGGTGGGGGGTGTGATGGGATGGGCAGGATTCCCCCCCCCCCCCCCGCCCCTTCCCAGCTCCCGTGGGTGTGCGGAGGGGTGGGTGAGACAGCCCGGGCAGGGGCTGCAGCGGCAGCTTTGGAGTCGGTGTGCTGAGGCAGGCAGGAGACGTGCGAGCAGGGGCTTGTGGCTGTCACCTGCCTGATGGTCGCACGCTCTGCTCTACCCACACGCGGGGAAGGTGCGCGGGATCCCGGCGCCTGGAAGCTTTGGGGCTGGGGCGGGCCAAGTCAGAGCCCAGCAGGAAGGAGCAAGAAACACGGCGGCGACCACCAGCTGCCGAGGTCTGTCCTCCTGGAGCAGCACCAGGCAGCCTGTGCTCCTCTCAGAGCAGAGACCAGCTCCCTCCAGCCAACCCCGTGCCTTCCAGGAGACGGATCACGGCGGTAGGAAGAGTTGGGAAGCAGCTTCTTGCTGAGAACCTGAGATCCAGACAGAGCTTTGGGAGCCACGAGCTAGAGGAGAGGGTGATGGTGGGTGATGTTTCATTGTCTTAGCCTGTTTGTGACCAACTGTTCTGGTTCCTCACCGGAGGTGTCATTGCCGGGAGACACCTGGTGCCGCCGCCCGCTGCGGTGAGCTCGGAGCATGTTGCTGAGGGCCAGCCCCAGAAGGTTTCTGGAGCACCCCCTTCTCTTGGTGGAGGAGGCAGAGCAGCAGCACCCAGCTGGGAAACCGCTCCCGAATCCATCCATGCCTGAGGAACTCTCCACCCCAGCCGAGCCAGACCCGCCGTCCTCCTCCAACCTCACCAACCTGACGGACTGTGCCGAGGAGATCCTGCCCTATGGGGAGACGGAGAAGGTGGTCATTGGAGCTGTCCTCTCCATCATCATCCTCATGACCATCGCTGGCAACGGGCTGGTCATCATCTCCGTCTGCATCGTCAAGAAGCTCCGGCAACCTTCCAACTACCTGGTGGTGTCCCTCGCCGCCGCTGACCTGTCGGTGGCCTTCGCCGTCATGCCCTTCGTCACCATCACCGACCTGCTGGGGGGAGAGTGGCTCTTTGGGAAGGTTTTCTGCAACGTCTTCATCGCCATGGACGTCACGTGCTGCACGGCCTCCATCATGACCTTGTGCATCATCAGCGTGGACAGGTAAGGGAGGACGAGGCGCCCGCCGGCTGCCGAGTGGAAGGGTGTCCCTGGAGGTTGAGCCCTGGCTGGGTATGGTGCTGGTTGGATAAGTGCTGCTTTGTGTTCTCCAGGTGCATGGGGTGGCTGAGGGTTTTCTGTAGGGATTAGGTGCCTCAGTGTCTTTGGAGGAGCTGGGCTTAAGGTGCGTTCTCACCTAACTTCCCTAAGTGACTTGCTCCCAGCTCCAGGCAGCTACTTCCCATTGTTCTTCCTTGGCTTGAGGAACAGAGCCTAGAGGTCAGCTCCGTCACCCGACCTGCTTCCTGGAAGGAGGTTAGACCATGAAATTATCCAACAAAACAAAACAAAAACGTACGCCCTTTGAAAATCCAGGTGATGGAGCTTCTGGAGCCCAGTCCTACAGGACGCTCTGCTGCTGCCTGGACTCACCCCTTGGCTGAGGCTGTCGGCAGCTTCTCCCACCCCATCCCACGTCCCTGAAATCCCTGGCTTAGCCCAGTGCAGGCGTTTGTGAGGATCTGCTGGCTTCAGCTCCTTCACCTGGGGTCGGGAGGGAAAGGCCTGCCTGGCAAACAGGCAAGGCTGGGACAAGTCAGCACCCCCGTGGCTCTAATTACAGCAGCTGCGTCATTAGGGACCCGGCGCTGATGAGCCGGGGCCAGGCCTGACGTCTGCTGGTTCCTCTTTAGGTTCACATTGACCCCACTGGGCCAGGCTGGTGGGTGCTGAGCAGCTCAGGGGATGAGACACCCCACGAGACACCTGCCTGCAGCTCCACCACCCTCCCCAGGTGTGAAACCCGGTGAGAAAGCAGAGAGGACAGAGAAAATCCTGCTGCCGCCAGGGGATGTGATGCCCCTGGAGCAAACAGCAGCTCCTGCCCCAGCCCCCACCCTGAAATGCCCTCTGCTCCTCAGGCTGGCACAGCTCGGAGCTGCTGGACACAGAGGAGATCCCTGCCAGGCCAGCAGAGAAGGGCCAGCACTGCTGCTGAACTCGCTCTGTGGTAATAAAAAGCCTAAAAAAAGCAGGTGCATCGGGAGCTGGCAGAGGTCTGGCCCTGCTAGAGGGAAGAAATGAAGTAGTGACACGTCAGAGCTGCCTCTTGAGCAGCAAGGAGATACACGCTGAGCAGATGGGCTTTGCTTTGAAAAATTCCCTTTCCTTATTCCTTCCTTTTCCTCTTTGCTTTCCACTTCCCTTCTCTTCCCTTTCTCCTTCCCTCAAATCCTAGATTTATGGAATGATAGACTGGTTTGGGTTGGGAAAGGACCTTCAAGATCATCTAGTTCCAACCCCCCTGTATGGGCAGGGACACCTCCCACCAGCCCAGGCTGCTCCAAGCCCCATCCAACCTGCCCTTCAACACTGCCAGGGATGGGGCAGCCACAGCTTCCCTGGGCAACCTGGGCCAGGGTCTCACCACCCTCATAGTGAAGAATTTCCTCATGTCTCACCTAAATCTCCCCTCTTCCAGTTTAAAGCCATTCACCCATGTCCCACCCCTCCCTGCCCTTGTCCCAAGCCCCTCCCCAGCTTTCCTGGAGCCCCTTCAGGCCCTGGAAGGTGCTCTAAGGTCTCCCTGGAGCCTTCTCTTCTCCAGGCTGAACACCCCAACTCTCCCAGCCTGTCTCCAGAGCAGAGCTGCTCCAGCCCTCTGAGCATCTCCGTGGCCTCCTCTGGACTCTCCAACAGCTCCATGTCCTCCTTGTGCTGGGGTCTCCAGAACTGGGCACAGTTCTCCACGTGGGGTCTCACAAGAGCAGAGTAGAAGGGGAAAATCACCTTCCTCAGTCTTCTGGCCAGTACCTCCTCTTGTTCTGTCCTGAATTCCAACTTGGCCAGCACTGATAGGCAGGTGCCTTCTTCTGCCAAGGAAGAGGTGGTGATTGTACTGGTGGCTGAAGAGTCCACGTGTTTTTGTTAGCTTAGATATGAAAGATGCTTGGCTTGCCCAAGATGAAGGTACAATTAAAATGTAGGCTGCTATTACTGGTTATTAATGCAGAGCACTTTCTAAAAGCCTCTTGATTGAAGCTGGTAAGAACCAATCTCTTCTGAAGGGAAGTCTGATTGATTTTCTTTTAAATCAAAATAGAAAAACGCTGGAAAAAATCCATCTTTCTTGTCCATTTTTCTTCCATAAAAGCCTGCCAATGCTATGGATTTTTTATTGCCACGAACCAAAAACAAAAGCACAACAAGAAAAAAAAACATTTTGGCTGTTCAGCTTCTGTGGAAGCTCTCCATAAAAGTGCCAAGCAGCTGAAAAAAGAAGCTCCCCCATACCCCACACATCACTTCAGGTTTTCCTAGTGGAGGAAAAAAATCTCCATCCCTTTCCCAGGCAGCTCCCCTGAGACTCTCCCTTAAACAAACAAAAAAAGGTGTTTCTTGCCTGAAATCAGATTAAATGCTCCAACTTGGCATCGTCCTCAGTGAAAAGGGTGCCTCCCAAAAGAGCTGGTGGGATAAATCCTGCACTGCATCTTGCTGTGTCCTTCATCTGAACGTATCCCAGGCTGGGATGCATCTCTGGGATGCTCCCACCACCCCTGTCTTGGGCAGGGACATGAAACCACAGGGAGCTGCAGCCTCCAGCTGCCCTTTATATTCTCCATCTGGGGGTTTTTTCTCCTTCAGCAGGATGGGGCAGGCACGGGGTCAGCTGGGAAGAGAGATGCAGAGCTGAGGCCCTGAGGAGACATGGGGTTGTGGTAAAGCAGTGGGGTCCAGGAAACCCCAATTCTGAGCTCCTTTGGGCTCAGCTATCCTGTGTGGGTGGAAATTTGTCCTTTCCCAGTTTGCCAGCTACAGGATGGAGACAGAATCATAGAATCCCAGACTGGTTTGGGTTGGAAGGGACCTTCAAGACCATCCAGTTCCAACCCCCCTGCATGGGCAGGGACACCTCCCACCAGCCCAGGTTGCTCCAAGCCCCATCCAACCTGCCCTTCAACACTGCCAGGGATGGGGCAGCCACAGCTTCCCTGGGCAACCTGGGCCAGGGTCTCACCACCCTCACAGCAAAGAATTTCCTCCTCATGTCCAACCTAAATCTTTCCTTTTCCAGCTTGAAACACTTTCCCCTTGTCCCATCTTCACCCTAAAGGGGCACCTTGGAGAGGTTTGGTTTGGTTTTGTTGGGGTATTATTATTATTATTATTATTATTATTATTATTATTATTATTATTATTATTATTATTATTATTATTATTATTATTATTATTATTATTTAATCCCTGGCAACAAGATCCATCGATTCCTGCTGGGTGTAGAATAAGTGAACTGACCTGGTTAATCCATGGGGTTGATGGTGGAGCCCACCCTGGGGCAGATCTCCTGCCCCATGGCCAGGGCTGAGCAAGGACATGGCAGGATTTGATGGCCCAAGGACTGAGGGATTCCACCATCAGCTCTGCAGGGCTGGGGGTCCTGCAACGTGGCACAAAGAGCCCCCCCTAAATCACTGCCCTGGGAAATGGCTCCTGCTACCTGAGTGCCTCTAAACTTGATTAACAGCAACACACACATTACAAGAGAAAAGAAGGATAAAAGCAATAGAAACTGATTTGAATTTCATTGCATTGCTGTGCAATCCTGCCTTCCTCCCCCCCTGTATCCACTGGCCTATTTGGAGGTCTTCCTGTTCTCACCAAAATTACCAGTAAAGACCTCAGAAAGGCCCCGTTTCCTCCAGCAGTGGCTGCACGAGGAGCTCCCAGATGAAACGTGTCAGCTTTGCCTGCTTTTTACATCTTGTCACTCTGCCTTTTGCTTGGCCAGGGTGTAAATTCCTTCAGGTTTCAGCAAATCCTGAGTGGATCGTCTTCTCAAGGAAACCCAGTAATAGAATAATAATAATAATTAATAACAGTAATAATGAAGGGTGTCATGCATCACAGTGTATATTAATTTGCAAAGTTCTTGGCTTGGTTATAAAAAGAAGTGATTTTGGGGTGCTGAGTTAGGAGTTGTTACAGCAGGGCACGGTTTTCTCCCAGCCCAGGGGACATGGAGTGTGTTCTCCCTCCAAAGTCCCTTCCTGCAGCAGGAGGGCATTTGGCACCATCCCTCCAAGCTGCTCCCAACCCATCAGTCTGAGTTCAACAAGGCCAAGTGCAAGGTCCTGCACCTGGGTCAGGGCAACCCCCAGGACCAGTACAGACTGGGGGTGAGGGGACTGAGAGCAGCCCAGAGGAGAAGGACTTGGGGGTGATAGTGGATGAGAAGCTCAACATGAGCCAGCAGTGTGTGTTGGAGCCCAGAAACCAACTGTGTCCTGGGCTGTGTCACCAGCAGCGTGACCAGCAGGGCCAGGGAGGGGATTGTCCCCTCTGCTCTGCTCTGGTGAGACCCCCCCCTGCAGGACTGGGTTCAGTTCTGGGCTCCTCAGTACAGGAAAGACATGGAGCTGTTGGAGAGAGTCCAGAGGAGGCCACAGAGATGATCCAAAGGCTGGAGCAGCTCTGCTCTGGAGACAGGCTGGGAGAGCTGGGGTGCTCAGCGTGGAGAAGAGAAGGCTCCAGGGAGCCTTTACATGTCCCTTCCAGCCCAAGCTATTCCATGATTCTATGACCTTTGATCCAGGCTCATCACTTCTCACTGTACTTGGCCCAAGTCAGATGGATTCAGTCCATCTGTCCTTTTAGAAGGACAGCACCAAAACTAGCTCTGTTGTCCATCTCCATCTCATCAGGTCTCAGCCTTCACAGACAGAGACCCACAGGGTGGTGGGGTGAAAAGCCCTTTCCTGAGAGGTTGTGTTGCCTTTGCATCCATGAGTGTTGTTCTTCAGCCTGTACCACTTCCTGGTGTTCCAGCAGCATCAATGGTCATGGAGAGCTTTGCCTGGGAGGAGAAAAACAGGACAAGAATAACTCAGTGAATTAATTCAAATTCAGTTTATCACAGAGTCAGGGCTTTGAATTTATTTTGCAGCCAGGAAGGGAGGAGGAATTGGATTATTGTTCTTTTATTTCCTTCTTCTTCCAATCTTGGAGGAGAATCTGCAAAAGGGAAACAGGGAAGAAAACATCTCCTAACACCTCCAGTGAGACCGATTGTCGGGGAGAAATAACAGTACAACCAGAAGTGAAATTCTCTGCAGAAATTGTTCTTCTGGCAGAAAAGCCTGCTCTTCCCTGGACAAGCTTTCAGCAAAACATCTCCATAGAGCTGCTGTTCCCATAGATAGAATCATAGAATCGTTAAGGTTGGAAAGGACCTTAAAGATCATCCAGTTCCAACCCCTCTGCATGGGCAGGGACACCTCCCACCAGCCCAGGTTGCTCCAAGCCCCATCCAACCTGCCCTTCAACACTGCCAGGGATGGGGCAGCCACAGCTTCTCTGGGCAACCTGGGCCAGGATCTCACTGTCCTCATAGTCAAGAATTTCTCCCTTATATCTCATCTAAATCTCCCATCTTCTAGTTTGAAACCTTTTCCCCTCATCCCATCCCTCCCTGCCCTTGTCCCAAGCCCCTCCCCAGCTTTCCTGGAGCCCCTTCAGGCACTGGAAGGTGCTCTCAGGTCTCCCTGGAGCCTTCTCTTCTCCAGGCTGAACACCCCAACTCTCCCAGCCTGTCTCCAGAGCAGAGCTGCTCCAGGCCTTTGATCATCTTGGTGACCCTTCTCTGGACCCTGTCCAACAGGTCTATGCCCTTCCTGTGCTGAGGGCCCCAGAACTGTACACAGTATTCCAGGTGGGGTCTCACCAGAGCAGAGCAGAGGGACGGAATCTCCTCCCTGGCCCTGCTGGCCACACTTCTTTTGATGCCACCCAGGACACACTGTTCCCACCACCTCTCTGGACTGATGCAGCATCCCCAAAACACTCAAGAGGTGATGTGACCCTGTCTGAAAATGCCTGGAAATTCCTGACAACCGGCAGGTTGAATCACAAAGGCTGTAACACGAAAAGAACTCATCTGACAGCCAGAAGCTTTTGCTGGAACGATTGGGTCTGAACAGGAGGCAGAAGTTCTTCAGCAGGAGGAGCTGGCCATGGCCAACTCCATACTGACTCCTTAGCTCCAGTGGTAATTTCCCAACTAACACCATTTTCCAGTCAGATGACCTCTCTCAGCCAAGGCTTGGGAGGATTCAACATCACATCCCATAGTCTATCCAGGAGCTGGTGGGTCATGCAGTCTCCAGCTCTTTCCAGCCAAGCTAACAAGGTAACTCCTAACTCCAGGCATCAGGACTGCTGAATATGTGGGTCACCACATGCTTATGGGAACTCCTGCTCAGAGCTCCTTTCATTTTACTCCCCAGGGAGGGGTGGACACCAGCACTTGAGGAGCTATGGGCCATGCAAGGGAGCAAACTGCTCCAGCTGTTTGTCTTACTCCTGTCTTACTTTCCAGAGCTGGGTTGGAACTAGATGATCTACAAGTTCCCTTCCAACCCAAACCATTCTATGATCTCCAGAAGACGTTGCAGGAACCTGTAGGTTTGTCCTCACAGTGCAAGCTGGATGGATAGGGAAGTGAGGGGGTGATCTGCTGACAGTGGTGTCTCCCATGGGTGCCAGGGCTGCAAGATACAAACACACAGCCCGTCAGATGGAAGAAGGTGTGGGTCAACATCTGCCAGACTTGCACCTCAGTCCATCACCTGATCCCTAGCTTTGCTCTCTGTCCCCATCCAGACGCATCCTTGAGTCGTGGATGGAACTTTGAGCAACAAGGTCTAGTGGCAGATGTTTCCTGCCTGTGGCAGGAGAGGGAACGAGATTGTCTTGAAGGTCCCTTCCAACCCAAACCCTTCCATGATTCCCTGAAAACTGAGCTTTCTGAACCATTTTTACTCCCCAGGAACCCACGTGGTGCTCGCACTGCTCTGAGCAGTGACGTGACACCTCCTGTCACACGTGGGGTGGTTGTCAGAAAGCAGTGGGGAACAGCCAAAGCAGGGTGTTTGGGCTCAGGAGAGCTCCAGGGGTGTGACATGCATCCCGCAGAAGATGCAGCAGCTTCCACTGGGGGAATTCGTTTCTTGTCCTGAAATTCTCCTGTGATGAAGCTTCAACAGCTGGCTAGGGACGAAAACCACCCAACAGCACTCACGCCTTCTGCCCCTCCTAACCCTTTGGCCCCTCTTCCAGGTACCTGGGGATCACCCGGCCGCTGACCTACCCCGTGAGACAGAACGGGAAGCTGATGGCCAAGATGGTCTTCATCGTTTGGCTCCTGTCAGCCTCCATCACCCTCCCTCCCCTTTTCGGCTGGGCCAAGAACGTCACGGTGGAAAGAGTCTGCCTCATCAGCCAGGACTTCGGGTACACGGTTTACTCCACGGGGGTCGCCTTCTACATCCCCATGGCCGTCATGCTGGTCATGTACACCCGGATCTACAAGGCTGCCAAGACCAGCGCCGAGAAGCACCGCTTCATGAACTTCCCCAAGCACCTGGAAGAGGAAGGTGTCTACTGCCTGGAGGCCTCCAGCCGGGGCCACCACAGCTCCAAGCGGACCAAAGCCGCGGAGGAATGTGCCACGCTCTCCAAGCTGCTCCGGCAAGACCGCAAGAACATCTCCATCTTCAAACGGGAGCAGAAAGCAGCCAGGACCCTCGGCATCATCGTAGGGGCCTTCACCTTTTGCTGGCTGCCCTTCTTCCTGATGTCCACGGCTCGGCCCTTCATCTGCGGCATCCGCTGCAGCTGCATGCCCCTGAGGCTGGAGAGGACCCTGCTCTGGCTGGGGTACACCAACTCCCTCATCAACCCCTTGATCTATGCTTTCTTTAACCGAGACCTGAGGACTACTTTCTGGAACCTCCTGAGGTGCAGGTACAGGAACATCAACAGGAGGCTCTCGGCTGCCAGCATGCACGAGGCTCTGAAGGCGACAGAGAGGCACGAATGCATCCTCTAGGGCCATGTCCTCTCCCTCAGTGCCTGACCAACAGACTCCTGCCTCTCCATTTCGGGTCCCTTGCTCCTCAGCACTGGCAGAAGCCCCGGGTGCCATTGTCCCCCTTCCAGACATCTCTGCTGAGAGTGACACCCTTTTTCTCTCCCCCTCCCCAGGAGGAGCTGCAGGTCTCCTTGCCTTGGGAACAAGTGGGCAACTCTCCCTTCTCACCCTGCTCCAGGTGGGAGCTGGGAAGCCGTGAGCAAGACCAGGGTGGGGGTTCAAGGTCTACCACCAACTGTGGGCAAGTCACACCACCTTTCTGTGCCTCAGTCTCTCCCTCTGGTAACAAAAGAAACCACAACAGGAAAAAGCAACCCTCCCACCCAAACACAAAAAAAAAGCCCCTAAAAACTTGGTAAGACTGTGGGTCTCCACCTTCAAAAAGGGCTCTAAGGTCTGTGGAGGACACACATTACCATGTAAAGAAGACACTGGCTGGACTTCTCTATTGGTCATGACAGCAGCTGTAAGCTCTGCTGTAGATCTGAGCCCTCCTGCCATCCCAGCTTCTACAAACTCTTTCCACCAACGTGATTGTGTTTTACACACTGAGCTCCTTCATGTCCGGGTTTGCACGTCAGAGCAGTCACACCAGTGACCCCATTTCACCTCACTGCAGCTCTGGAAAAAAGGAAAAACAGATGAACATCAAGTTTCCTTCATGGTTGGAGAGAAAGTCCAAGAGCCCCCTCGTCAGGGCAGTGACCAGTGGGCAAAGACAGTGATGGAGGTTGGGTTTTTGCAGTTCCTTCCCAGACAAGTGATGTGTATCCATCATTTGTGGCTGATTGCCTCCGTAAAAGCATGTCCTGACAACAGGAAGAAGGTCTATGATTTCTCTGACAGCTTCACAGTGCTTCAGTATGATGTCCAGCGAGCTTGAAAAACACACTAAGTGATGTATCCTTCTTTTAAAAAACAAACCAAACCAAACCAAAGTCTGGTTTCCTTATTGTGGTGTAAATCTTTTGGTCGTTTCGACTTTAAAGCTCTATTAAGTGGTGGTGGGACTTGTCTCCCTGCAGTCCTCTTTTCTCCTGACAAACCTTGCTGCATCAACTCAGCCTGGAGAAGAGGAGACTGAGGGGTGACCTCATCTCAGCTACTGCTTCCTCATTAGGGAAGGAGGAGGAGGAGAAGCTGACCTCTTCTCTCTGGTGACCACCAATAGGAACCGATGGAATCACAGAATCTTAGGAGTTGGATGGGACTTGGAAAGATCACCCAGTCCAACCCCCCTGCCAGAGCAGGATCACCCAGAGCACATCACACAGGAACGTGTCCAGGAGGGTTTGGAATGTCTCCAGAGAAGGAGACTCCACAACCTCTCTGGGCAGCCTGTCCCAGGGCTCTGTCACTCTCACAGGAAAGAAGTTGTTTCTGATATTCACATGGAACCTCCTGTGCTCCAGTTTGCACCCATTGCCCCTTGTCCTATCACTGGACATCACTGAACAAAGCCTGGCTCCGTCCTCCTGACACTCACCCTTAATGGTGGGAAGATGTGGAGAGGGAGGTTTAGGTTGGATATTGGGAAAAGATTCTTCACCCAGAGGGTGGTGGAGCCCTGGAATACGCTCCCCAGGGAAGCAGGAATGGCACAGAACCAGATTCAGTAAACATTTGGACAACACCCTCAGGAACACCGTGTGAACTTTGGGGTTGTCCTCTTCTGGGGTGGGAGCTGGACTGGGTGATCCAGGCAGCCCAAGGAGGTGGTTGAGTCACCGTCCCTGGAGACATCTAAGAAGACAGACGTGGTGCCAGGGGACAGGGTTTAGTGGTGGACACTTCAGAGTTGGGGTAGTGGTTGGACTCGATGGTCTTGAAGGTCTTTTCCAACCAGAGTGATACTGTGACACTGTGATCAACCTTGTTTTGCAACCCCACAAACTCTTGCCCATTTGTAGATGGTATCAGTTCCGTGGGGTCAGTTGTTTGAAAGCCTTCTAGTGTGGTTCTCTTCTCAAAGCCAGACTGTTCAGAGGCTCTGGAAAGGGCTTCCAAGCCCTCCCTCCTCTACTGATTATCAAGTGTACAAGTGGTGGAAGTCCCACCTCTTGTAACATCACTCAGTGTGATGACTCCACGAGTTGGCTGTGGGATGTCTTGGCTGCCTGCTGGCCTGGTTTGGCTTAGCAACCAAGATTTCCATGATACCACGATTCTCCTGTGAAATCTTCTGTGCTCTCACATCCCTTCTTTTTAATGAAAATTTCACTCCCTATTTCTTTTCATACCTGCTTTTCCTATGTACACCCAACAAGGCCTCCTTGTTTAGCCAGTGATTCACAGCACAGACACTGGCTCAAGCCCACTGGGGATGTCCCAAGGGACTGAGAGGTTGGCCAGAAGAACAGTGATGTGTCCAGATGTTCTCCAAGCTCATGTCCTAACAGTTAGAGCAGGGATTGCACAGAGGAGCAGAGGAGCTTGTTGTGGCATTGTGTGGGTCTCCAGTGGGAAATGTTTAAAGACCAAACAGCAAAGAGAATATAAAACCACAGAATGGTTTGGGTTGGAAGGGACCTTCAAGATCATCTAGTTCCAACCCCCTGCATGGGCAGGGACACCTCCCACCAGCCCAGGCTGCTCCAAGCCCCATCCAACCTGCCCTTCAACACTGCCAGAGAGGACCCAATCAGGAGAAATCCTAAAGGTTTAGTTGGAGCCCTTCTTCACCTGCCATCCCACCCAGGAGCTCTTTGGAGAGCAGTGAGTGATTCTGCTAAGATGGTTAACAGGTTTTTCTCTGCCTCCCACAGTTTGCTACTTACAGTTGCACGTGGGTGTTTGGTGTGTGCGAGGCTGCCTGGACCAGGCTGGCTGCTGAAGCCTGGCCTTGCAGCCACGTTCAGCCCCCAGTCCCCACTGCTCAGAGCCTGCTGTGCATCTCTACAGTCACATGTTCCTGTCCAGAACCACAGATGATGCTGTCGCCCAGAGAAACTTGGGCGGTGTCCCTGAGATCCCCTGTGGCCTTGCACCCTGCAAACCAAGGCGAGGCAGGAGAAGGCATGAGCACACCTCTCTTGCTTTCACACTGCTGCTAAACTGGTGCTAAGCCTTGCCACAACCTCTGCTTTCCCTGGACAGTGTAGGTTCACCTTGGTGCCCTTGCTACTCACCACCCCTCCCCAGCTTGGTTGCAACTTCTCGTGATGCTCCAGCTTCCGAGCTCATGCAATAGGTACCTACACCCCACGTCTCTAGGGCACGGTCTGACTGCCCACCTCAGAACTCTGCTTATCAAAACCAACCTCTTTCCTCCTAGAAAACACTTTGGGCCATTCTCTCCTCTGCCAGAACATTTCAGCAGCAGCTGGTGGCTGGATCTGGCCTGCAATGGGGACACGAAGCTGCTGCAGGGTCCAATTTCCTCCTTGGGCTCCTGCAGCTCCTTCCCTGCCATGGAGCTAACTGTGCCCTTTTGACAGAGCTGTCTGAATTAAAAGGAACAAGCTGCTCATTCCAACTGTCTCGTCGAGATGGGAGAGCCCCAGGAGAGCCCATTTCACATCCAGCACATCACAGAAGGGTCCAGTTTGTCCTGTTGCTCTACATTTATATGCCTAAGGTCACAGTGGCAGGGTTTGACTTCTCTTCTGTATTACGGGTTCTTTAACTGCCTTCAAAATGCATCATCTTGTTTCATTCCACTTCACATCCCTATTCTGATGGTATTTCTAGCACTGTTTAGAAGTATCCTGCAGAACAGCTGTGAAATAGTGTTTGAACCTTTTAAATGAAGTCATACAAATACTGGCAAGTGGGGGGGGGAAGAATATGATTCTGGATGATCCATAGACCAAACTATTCCTAAGCAAAAAAATCTAGCAAAATGGTTCATTTGTCTTAAAAAAAAATCAGAGGTTTCTCTGACTTGGAATTGTGTGGTTTGTTTCACTCAAGGCTTAGAATTTATTTTTATTTTTCACTTGTGCCCTGTGACAGGACCAGGGGCAATGGATTCAAACTGGAGCCCAGGAAGTTCCACCTCAACATGAGGAAGAACTTCTTTACTGTGAGGGTGACAGAGCCCTGGGACAGGCTGCCCAGAGAGGTTGTGGAGTCTCCTTCTCTGGAGGCTTTCAAGACCTGTCTGGATGCTTTTCCGAGTGATCTGCCCTAGTTTTTGGTCCTGCTCTGGCAGGGGGGTTGGACTTGATGATCTTTGAAGGTCCCTTCCAACCCCTAATATTCCGATTCCTTATAATATCATAGGATCACAATGGTTTGGGATGGAAGGGACCTTAAAGCTCATCTAGTTCCATCCCCCCTTAGATTATTTCATGTTAAGCTGCAGTCTGTTAAAATCTTGGCTCCCGGAAGCAATTCTAAAAATTTGCACCCAAAACTGTTTGACCATCATGGCTCCAGTGAAACAAAACATTTTGCTCAGAATATAATGAGAAAGCTTGCATGATTTTTCCAGTGGTTATTGTCTCAAGCTGTGAGACATCAGCTTAAACTCTTCCATTTTAAGTCTCCATGATGCAACTGTTGAGGTTATTTAACCAAAATAATGTGCCTCCAAAGACACCAAGGCCCTTTCCACACACGAGTGAGCAGCAACTATTTAGTCAAGCCAGACAAGATCCTGGTAGATGAGCTGCTAAATCATGCTGAAAACACTCTGGGGTTTTTGTGGTTTGTTTCATTTTATTTGTTTGCTTTTAAGTTAGACAGGAATCTGCATTTGGCACCTGCAAAATGATAATTAAAAAAAAAAAACCACAATAAATTAAAGAAAAAAAAGAGGTTTAAAATTAATCTGAGACAATTTGAAACTGATTTTAGTGAGCACGTGTGTGGCTAATTAAACTAGGCAAGATTTAAGAGAATTTCTCTCTGTGAGACTCCATGTTTAGGCAAAAATCTGAGCTCGTGGAGAAAATTATCAGTTTAGGAAGGCAAGAGAAACTTTTGTGGGCAAGGAATGGGTCCCAGCAGAGCAGCAGCCACATAGTGGAAAAGAATGAGGAGCAGAGGAAATGGCAGAGGAAATGGAAGCAATTGAGGCATAAACCAAGTAGGTCTCCAAGTCAGCTTGGAATTCCTCTCCGTGTACAGGGGAAATGCACACAGAAATACAGGCAGAAGTGAGCAGGGTAGGAAAGAGAGTCCTGACAAACCCCCATGGATGCCCCAGCTGGGCTTGGGAAGCTTTTTGATAATGACATTGAGCAAAGCCAGGCAAGATCAGCTAGAGACGTGGGGAAATGCCCGAGGTAGTAAAAGCCCACGTGTCTCTTCCCAAAGAGCTGAAATCTCCTTGCTCTGAAGTCATAGAATCCCAGACTGGTTTGAGTTGGAGGAGACCTTCAAGATCATCCAGTCCCACCCCCCTGCATGGGCAGGGACACCTCCCACCAGCCCAGGCTGCTCCAAGCCCCATCCAACCTGCCCTTCAACACTGCCAGGGATGGGGCAGCCACAGCTTCCCTGGGCAACCTGGGCCAGGGTCTCACCACCCTCACAGCACAGAATTTCTTCCTCATGTCTCAACTAAACCTCCCCTCTACCAATCTGAAACCATTACACCTTGTCCTTTCACTCCCTGCCCTTGTCCCTCCCCCATCCCTGCAAACATTCCAGGTCAGTCTGGATGGGGTTCTGAGCAACCTGGTCTAGTTCAATACACTCCTGGTCAGTGGAGGGGGGTTGAACTAAGTGAGCTTTACAGGTCACTTCCAACCTAAACCATGCCATGATTCTTCAATTCCAAGTGTTCCTGAAGTGTTTATTGATCCCCTATGTGTGCTTTTCTTCCAACCTTTTTACTTTTTCCCACTCTGCCATCCTCAGGCAATGGGTTCCAAAATGTAACTTCTTTTCAGGTACAGAATGATCTCCCTCCACTTAATTTCAAGCCTGACATCTGCTGAGCTCATTGGGAAGAAGAATGAGGGATCATCCCCCTTCACCCTCTCCAGGCCAGCTGTGGTTTTGTAGACCTCCACCATGTTACTCTCTTTGAAATAAGAAGTCTATCCAGCCCATGAGTCCTTCTCCAACAGCAAGCCTAAGGGAGATGCCTTGGAAAGAGTATTAGAACAAGGACAGTCTGGGTCATATGCCTTCCCACCCCACTTTCAAAGCACCCAACAACTTTTAGTTCAGGAAATTCCCTGCTTAGACATGGTTTCTGTGGAAGGCTCAGCATAACCCCCTACTTTTCCACAGGCAAATGCCACATCTTGCATCCAGGACTGGATAACCTCATGTGACAGTCCAGGCTGGGGCACCTGGTAGAGCAGGACCTGGTGCTCAGGACACTGCTGAGCCTGGAAAGATAAGGCAAGGGGAGGGCTAGTGGTGGCCAACCAGTGCCTGGGGGGATTACAGGGAAGGTGGAAGCAGATTCACCCGCGGAGGTGCAGGAATATCCTTTGGAGATATTCCCACCTCTGGCTGAGGCCTTGAGCAACCCAATCTACCTCTGAAGCTGCCTTTGCTTGGAGCACAACATTGGCTCAGAAAACTCCAGGTTTCCTTTCCAACGTCAGTATTCTACAGTTTGGCTGATTTGTCTCGTTTCCCCACACAAACTCATGTAAATATTTATCATCTGTATTTTTTTGGCAAGGCAAACTCCAGATCTCCTACCTGCCATGTGGAAAAGCTGCTTCTATTTTGAACCTTCCAGCAGCTTTTAAGTCGTGTGTCTAATAAAACTGAGTCAGCCACGTGGCACCTTCCACCTGTGTTCTTCTGTAAGAAAAGCTTTTCTTTTGTTTAATTGTCATTTTCATCTGGACACATTTCATGCTCACCACACAAGACCTTCACTGGCCTGGCCCTGTTCCTTTTCTCCATCTTGTGCATCATTCCAAGACAGGGCTTAAGCAAAACCCCAAGAACACCAAATGCTCTCATCTCGTGGTGCACAATTAAGGTGGCAAGAGGTGGCTTTTTCCAGCCCTTCCTGGCACTGGAACACGGGGAAGGAAACAGACTCTGCTCAGACAGTTCCACTTTCCTTTGATGACTACAAGATCTTTCACACAGAACACAGAATTTCAGAAGAAATGCAGAAAGTAGGAGTTGAAAGATGGTGGTGCAGAAAAGCCTGATTCTGCAAAGAGCTGGATGTATCTTGCAAACTAGTTCTCTTCAGCTCCCTTTGGTTGGGTGAATCTTTCTGCCTGGGTGAACCTCACACTTCAACCCTTGGTCATCCAGGTGGGCACTCATTGACAACACACAAAAACTCCTACCTGGGTTGTCTCCACGTGTTTCCCATTTGGGATGTCTGCTTCCCTGGGGCAAGAGTATCACAGAATTCAAATGTTATGTTATTAAAAATAAAAGGGGGAAAGAAAGCATCTCCTGTGGAAAAAATAGCCCCAGGAAGGGCCTTGTGGCTCTGCAATGGAACATGTGAACCCAAGAGCTCTCCCAAAATGCAGCTGACCCCAGGCTGTGAGGAGCAGCTCTTAGGTGGTGGCAACTGGAGCAGGGTAGGATTTGCAGGTGATGGACATGAATAGGGTCCCTGGGTAGGGGACATGGAGAAGGTGGAGGTGCAGCATGGCATGGTGTCCCAGTCTAGGTGGAACAGGAGCTCTCTCTGCAGCCAACACTAACCAAGGGTCTGACATGCAACCTGTTGGAAGATGACACTCATAAATTTGGTTGAGCCCCATGTCCTGTGACTGCTGGAGGAAAGCATCACCTGGGTGGGCAAGAGGAGCCATCCTGGAGGCATGGTCACTGACAGCTTCCATCATCCCTGGAAGTGTTGAAGGGCAGGTTGGATGGGGCTTGGAGCAACCTGGGCTGGTGGGAGGTGTCCCTGCCCATGGCAGAAGGTCGGAACTAGATGATCTTGAAGGTCCCTCCAACCCAAACCAGTCTGAGTTGCTATTATATATTCACACCATCACCCATGGATCAGCCCCAGGATTTATGTGCTAACCCTGCTGGGCTTCAGCATCAAAGTGCTGAGTCTAAGCCCTGAACCAGCCCCATCCCAGGCTATTTCAGATGCCCTCAGGCTCACATCCAAGCAGCCTACAGGCACTGTATATTTTTCTGCTCCCCCACTCCAAGCACATGGGCCCTGGGGGCAGCAGCAGGACTCGTCCTCCACTGCACAACTTGCCAAAGAGCTGCTCTAGCAATTTAAAAAAAGCAAAATCTTTATGGGCTGCAAAGTGTGAGTGTGTGTGTGGGATTAGGAGATAGCAGGGAACTTGCAATACTTGCTCCAGCCCATGCAAAAGATGATGAAAATTAACCCTTTCCAGGTGATGAGAAAGGCTCCATAAAAATGGGGTCATTTGGACCCACATTTTCAGCCTCTCTGCCACCCTGAGCTCCACAGCTCAGGCCCTTCAAACACACTTGGTGGGCTGTGAAGACAGCAAGGAGGGAAAGGGGGAGGAAGAGGGTGGCCAAATGCCAGACACTTGGTGACAGTGCGTGGCAACACAGCTTGTAAATCATGAGCAAAGCTCACGAGGACTCTGCTCAAAGCTCTGATTCTTCTGGGTGGATGCAGAGCCTGAATGTCAAACAGACACTCTTAGATTGTGAAATGTCTTGGTCATTTAACTCGCAGACTAGAGCAGCTGATGTGATGTGCCTGGTGTGAGGGCACCAGGTGAACTGCAGCCACAGCTCTGGAAGATGCTTTCCCTACATGAGGAGCAATAACAGGTTTGGAGTGTGGTTCTGCAATGTCCTCACAAAGCTGCAGGTGGGTGATCTGTCACTTCATACAATCACAGACGGGTTTGGGTTGGAAGGCACCTCAAACACCATCTAGTTCCAACCCTCTGCATGGGCAGGGACACCTCCCACCAGACCAGGCTGCTCCAAGCCCCATCCAACCTGCCCTTCAACACTGCCAGGGATGGGGCAGCCACAGCTTCCCTGGGCAACCTGGGCCAGGGTCTCACCACCCTCATGGCGAAGAATTTATTCCTTATGTCTCACCTAAACTCCCCTCTTTCAGTTTAAAATCATTCCTCCTCATTCCATCACTCCCTGCCCTTGTCCCAAGCCCCTCCCCAGCTTTCCTGGAGCCCCTTCAGGCTCTGGAAGGTGCTCTAAGGTCTCCCTGAAATCTTCTCCAAGTTGAACAATCCCAACTCTCTCAGCCCGTTTTCATAAGAGAGCTGCTCCAGCCCTCTACCAGTCCTTAAGTGCACATTGCCATAGAATCCCTGAATGGTTTGGCTTGGAAGAGACCTTAAAGATCATCTAGTTCCAGACCTTCTGCCATGGACAGGGACACTTTCCACTAGCCACCTCAACACTCTGTGCAGACCACCCTGCTGAGGACCTGAACCTTTGGGTACGAGTCTCATGGGAGTGTGTGTGACAGTCACCTCTTAATTACAATGGAACTTAATATCCTGAGATCTTCAAACAGAGCTTTGAGAGGTCTTTTACACCTCTTCATGAAGGCTGAAAGAGAAATACTCCTCATAACAAACCAAGCACCACATTTCTACAGCATTGTCAAAATAAATAAACAAATAAATCTGAGCTAGATATGGAAATTGATGCAGTTAGAGAAGATGGTTCTGGTTGACTATCTAGCTCCTTGGAGACATTAATCAGAGCTTGGTGCTGTCACTTCTCAGGACTCCTCTGTTATACCATCAAAACCTATCAAAATGCCAGCAGCCTTTAGCAGGAACAGATCCAGTGTGAGAACAGACTCAGTGTCCCCTACAGACACGTTGTTCCTGGGGTGCAGTCTGAACACTCAGCACTCTGGAGACCTCCAGCATCTCACCCACCCCTCCTGCCCCACCTCTGCATGGCCCTGCCAGCACCACAGCCCATGAGGAAAGAACTCAAACAGAACTTTGGATCAGATGCTGCCCTGGGAGAAAAGGTTCCTGCTAACATCATCCAAGGGGCCTGCTGGCCAAGGGATTATGCTCCTCTACTTCAGTCTCAGGAGACCTTCCCACACACAGTACTGTGCCCAGTTCTGGAGCCCCCAGCACAAGAAGGACATGGATCTGTTAGAGCACGTCCAGAGGAGGCCACAAAGATGCTCAGAGGGCTGGAGCAGCTCTGCTCTGGAGACAGGCTGGGAGAGTTGGGGTGTTCAGCCTGGAGAAGAGAAGGCTCCAGGGAGACCTTAGAGCACCTTCCAGTGCCTGAAGGGGCTCCAGGAAAGCTGGGGAGGGGCTTGGGACAAGGGCAGGGAGGGAGAGGACAGAGGGATGGGATGAGGGGAAATGGAGTAAAACTGGAAGAGGGGAGATTTAGATTTGAGATTAGTAAGAAATTCTTGTCTGTGAGGGTGGTGAGACCCTGGCCCAGGTTGCCCAGAGAAGCTGTGGCTGCCCCATCCCTGGCAGTGTTGAAGGGCAGGTTGGATGGGGCTTGGAGCAGCCTGGGCTGGTGGGAGGTGTCCCTGCCCATGCAGGGGGGTTGGAGCTGGATGATCTTGAAGGTCCTTCCAACCCGAGCCAGTCTGGGATTGTGGGGTTCTATTTGGGGCTGTCTCACCTCTTGGAGCAGTTAGCATGGGACTTGGGATTGCAGGATCAAACCAAGGGATGAAATTGCCTTCAAAGTGGCTGGGAAGTGGATTGTTACAGGCAGTGCCTGTCTCTGTGGGGAGCTTTTCATGCCACTCTGGGAGAAAGACATGGTATGGTCACCAAAGAGGCATCTGTCACCAGAAGGTATAGACTGTGGTGCCCACCACTCAAGCATGTGCCTGGAGGCCAAAATAACCATCTCCTTACAAATCCCATCAGGAGAGAGATTTCCTGAAGTTTGTCTCATTGTTCTTTCTCTGGCAATTAAATGAAAACTGACTGGAAGTGTCTAACGATGATGACTCCTCAGTGTAACAACAGGAACACTAGAAACCACTAAAGACTGCTGGAAAGAAGAAAAAAACCCCCAACATTTCTCTCCATTGGCCACCTGATAGTTTTGAAAACTGAAAACTCTGAAAATTCCCTGGAACCATCAGATTTCAGCCCAAAGACCTGCCAGAAGTTAATTCTGACTTTTCCTGCCCCACTAGTTTACAAAACGAGGTGGTTTTCTGAGAAGAAATCCTGGGTAACACCTTTTTTCAGCCTGAAGGGAGGGTTGCACCTGTGGTTGGGAAAACCTTGGCAGGGGTAACAGAGAAACTGTAACAGAGAAAGCAGGAATAACACTGTGAGGAAATGCTGCACGAGCCAAAGAGCAGGGAAAGAAAATCAAGCCAACAACATTGCAGGGTGGGGGTTGATTTTTGAAATCAGTGAGATGAAGCACCTTTCCAGCTCCTTTTCTTTGACATATAAATAACATGTTTTATGAAACCCACTAAAATATATATACATATATTACTTTCTTAAAAGCTTCAAGGAAACACATATCAACAAAGATGAACTACTGGTAATGCCACTGAGCCCAGAGGAGAATAAAGCCCTACAACACATCAGGTGCAGAGTAAATCAATACAACACAATCCCATTATTAGGCTTGAATTCTATCACCCAGACTCAAAAAAACACCAAATGGAGCTGCAGAAGGAGGCAAAGGAAAGGGAATTGTGCCCTCCCCTACTCTGATAATACTTTTGTAAAGAGTGACAAAAATATATATCTGTGCTCAAATTGACCTGGACGGGCTGGAGAGGCTCGTGCAAACTGCCCGGAGCTCAGCAAGGCCACCTGCAAGGTTCTGCAGCTGGGTCTGGGCAATCCCAGGCTGGGGGGAGAATGGATTGAAAACAGCCCTGAGAAGAAGGACTTGGGGGTGTTGGGTGATGAGAAGCTCAACGTGAGCCAGCAACGTGCACTGGAGCCCAGAAACCAACTGTGTCCTGGGCTGTGTCACCAGCAGTGTGAGCAGCAGGGCTGGAGAGGGGATTGTCCCCTCTCCTCTGGTGAGACCAGTTCTGGAGCCCCCAGTATAAGGACATGGAGCTCCTGGAGAGAGTCCAGAGGAGGCCACAAAGATGATCCAAGGGGAGCAGCTCTGCTTTGGAGACAGGCTGGGACAGTTGGGGTGTTCAGCCTGGAGAAGAGAAGGCTCCAGGGAGACCTTAGAGCACCTTCCAGAGCCTGAAGGGGCTCCAGGAAAGCTGGGGAGGGACCTGGGACAAGGGCAGGGAGGGCTGGGATGAGGGGGAAGGGTTTCAAGCTGAAAGATGGGAGATTGAGATGAGATCTTAGGAAGAAATTCTTTGCTGTGAGGGTGGTGAGACCCTGGCCCAGGTTGCCCAGAGAAGCTGTGGCTGCCCCATCCCTGGCAGTGTTGAAGGGCAGGTTGGATGGGGCTTGGAGCAACCTGGGCTGGTGGGAGGTGTCCCTGCCCATGCAGGGGGGTTGGAACTAGATGATCTTTCATCTCCCTTCCAGCCCAAGCCATTTTATGATACACAGGTAGAGTCTTGTCCTAGCACATGGGCCTTTCCCTCTTCTCTTGCCAGCTCAAGAACTTGGGCTGCAGTGCCACGTGAAGCAGCCTCATGGTTTAATTTGAAGGTGATGGATGCACAAGTGCTCAGCTGGCCATGGTGAAGTGCCCAGGTGGATGGTGAGATGTCAGCTCTCCCATGGAGAATGCACTGGCCCAGAAGACATGGATACTTGGGGTTTAAGTCTCATTGCTGTTGAATTTTATCTCATTCAGCCTCACTAACCTGACAAATCGGAATCACAGAACCACCAAGGCTGGAAAAGACCTTTAAGATCATCAAGTCCAGCCTATGACCAACACCACCACATCTCCAGACCATGGCACTAAGTGCCACCTCCAGCCTTTCCTTGAACACCTCCAGGGATGGTGCCTCCACCACTTCCCTGGGGAGTCCATTCCAGTGTCTAATCAGAGTCAAAGCTGGCCCAGGAGGGTCTGACCACATTCAACTGAGGTCATCCTAAAGCAGGGGTGAACTTCATTTTAAAACCAGTGATTAAAAACACACAGTCACAACATTTTGCATGCCACAAGGACTAAGTTGGTGACACTTCAAAAATGCCACAGCTTTCAGAAAGCTAAGAAGATATTTTTTTTTTTTTGAGATTTAGGAAGAAAATAAAAGAAAACATCTGACTGACTCAATGCCACCAGCTGAAAGTTCAGTTCTCATCCTTTCACCCAACGTCCTATAAAAATAAGTGATAGGAAAAATAAAAAAGGGAAAGATCACAGTGACAAGTCTCCCAGCTGTCAAATCATCCATCAGCAGGATGAAAAAAACGTGGAGATCTTCCACTGAGTACTTTTGTTCTTCCTGCCAAAACTAAGACCAAAATGTTCCAGTTTAGGATCTGGACAATAAATCAAAGAGGCAGCCTTGGAAAATGTCTTTTTAGTATCAAGAAAAGTTACCTTGATACCTATGGAGACAAGACCCACTTATATTTCTTTGAAGTTTTTATTAAGGCTCTCCTTGCACAGCTGCTATTTTTTCCCCTCTCAGCAGGTGGGACCAGGAAAAAATAAATAGTCTGCAGCCTAGTCATTAGATAGGTTTGTTTTTAATACTGCAAATTACAGCTAGATGCAGCTGTCTCAGGTATACATAATGCTCTGTCACACCTCAGTGCTCTTCCCTCTGCAATGTATTTGTTCTCTCATCCTCCTGCAAGGTGAGAAGTGCTGTTATCTTCATCACCAAGGCAGGGGTGGAGGGCTGGAGAAACCTCCTGGGTCCTCACAGACAGCTTCTACAAACCCCTCATCAGGCATATTGAGACCAAGCTGAAGAATACACCCTCCCCCCAAGACCTTTTTCCCCCTTTTTTTGCTTTTTCAGGAGATTTTCAGACCCTCAGAGCCACGATGCCTAAGATCTCCCCTCTCCTCCCTAGCCTAGCACCTTCCAGTGCCTGAAGGGGCTCCAGGAAAGCTGGGGAGGGGCCTGGGACAAGGGCAGGAAGGGATGGGATGAGGGGGGGCTGTTCTGAACTGAGAGGAGAGATACAGATGAGGTATTGGAAATAAATTCTGGGCTGTGAGGGAGGTGAGACCCTGGCCCAGGTTGCCCAGGGAAGCTGTGGCTGCCCCATCCCTGGCAGTGTTGAAGGGCAGGTTGGATGGGGCTTGGAGCAACCTGGGCTGCTGGGAGGTGTCCCTGCCCATGCAGGGGGTTGGAGCTAGAAGATCTTGAAGGTCCCTTCCAACCCAAACCACACCATGTGTCTCTGATTTGTTTGAGAAGATGATGATGATGATGGAGGAAATGCCAGTATCAGTGGGGGCAACTGGTGTCAAGGGCCCTAGAACAAACTGGAAGGAGATGCTAAATACCACTGCACCCAGCAGAGCAGGTGGGACTGGTGCACCCACACCCCCTGCTTCTACAGCAGATATTGAAGCAACTGCCTTGAACTCCTTGGCCCCAGAAACTCAACTTTCAAGTCAAGCTAGCTAAGCTGGCAGCAAAGGTTCCTCACCAGCTGTGCTCTGCACACACCCAGCACGGGAGCTCTCCAGACAGCTGTGCTGCACCTATGGCCACAGACAGTCATCGTTTGTTCAAAACATACCAGTAATGCAGTAAGGACTCTGGCATTTAAGCCCAGAGGGGGGAAAAAAAAAAAAAAAGAGGCTTTTAAAAGCAAATAAAACAAACACATGTTGCACGAAGTGACAAGCAGAATAATCTGATTGCAAAGTCTCAGATACAAAAGGAGAATCTGTTAGAGGCTTAAAAGCAAAAGACATCCCAGGAAGCTTAGATTTGCCAGTTTAAATGTCTCCCTGATCAGTTTTCTCATTTGATTTTGTTTGTTTGCTTGCTCTGTAGCCCACCAGAGTTACTCCAGCTCCAATTGCATCTGTCCCTCTCCTTAAGCATAAGACAAATCACCTTGGAAGGAGCACAGCAGGAAATAATAAGCCAAAAAATGCATTGGCAACTATCTGAACAGGAGCTGAGGAACAGCTATTCCACTAAAACCAACTTCAAGTCAACGTGCTCTCTCACTAGGCCAAAAAAAAAATAAAAAAATTGCTTCTTTCTTGGGATTAAAGCAACTCTCCTAAATGAGGCTGCCTATGATTGACACTTTAATTGACTGGCACAATTTCATGCTTTAATAACTCTGGGCTCCTCACTTTAGCCGTGAATAAATTTAACTGTTAAGTATTTGCATATAAATCCTCTTGTCTGGAAGCTCCTCTTCTCTCTCTAAAATGTGAATTTGGATTAACAAGACTCACCAACTCGTCAGAAGCTGAGTGCAGGAACCAGCAGCATCCCCTGGTCAACCTGCCCACCAGTTCCTTCCCTTCTGATTCACCACACCTGGCTCACAAAGGGCACCAGCTGAAGCCCTCCTTTTAGTAGCCCATCATCACACTGATGGGTCAGCAATTAGTGGGATAATCAACTCGTTCTGAGGCTAACGACTAACAGAAGAGCAGGAAAACACCTCCTTGCTGAGCAGCATCTCCTGTGTCTCTGGCTCTTGCCCTAGGGCAAGGATAACTTTTTCTTGGGGGGCTTCCAACAGCCCCTTTTAATTTGGAAGGTGCAAGGGCTGGTCTTGAGAGGTTTTGCTCAGCCCTTCTCACATCTTCTGATCAAATCTTGTCCCAGAGATGACTCTTTCGTGCTTATCATGTTGTAAAATCTTGAGCATGCTACCGAAGGGCAGAGCTTTGGGCTGGATTATCTCCTGCTCTTTTACATCTTTTATGTAGAGATGGAGATCGTGGGGCTGGTCTGTGGTTCCAGTGACCTTCCTTGGTTTAGATGAACCTACAGCAAATAAGTTCATGTTTCAGACTGTACTTTCAGCTTTTTAGTCAGTAATTTATTTATTTTTTTTTCCATCTTTCCCCTCATGTGTCTAAATCTCCTAATTTAGCCATCACAGCTGGTTCCTGGTCTGAACATCTATTTCCAGGAGTGTCCTCCTCCTCCAGAACCTTAAATTAGGGATATTTAGATTCACTTCCGGTTGAAAGGAAATTGCTGCTGAAAATTCAAGTGAGGTTCAGCGTTTAGTCAAAATGTTGTGAATCCATCAGTCCTCAGAGGCTTTTGGTTCCCCATCCCTGTGTCATCACGTGCAACGGGATCACTCAGGCACCTGAGACTGCCCTTCAGTGCCACTGGCCTGGAAAAGCCCTTTTCCTCCAAAGATGCCTCTGACTAAGTGAGACACACCCCTTCATTTCCAAGATCTCTCCTCCAGATGCTCACCCAGTCCTTTGGGCTGTTTCTTCCTCTCTAGGGAGATACTGGGCAGAAACTGGGATGCCTGTAAATACCATGATTCCATGGTAGGGAACCATAGATTCATGGAATGGTTTGGGTTGGAAGGGACCTTCAAGATCATCCAGTCCCACCCCCTGCATGGTGAGGGACACCTCCCACCAGCCCAGGCTGCTCCAAGCCCCATCCAACCTGCCCTTCAACACTGCCAGGGATGGGGCAGCCACAGCTGATTAAGGGAGTGGAACATCTCCCTGATGAGGAAAGGCTGAGGGAGCTGGGTCTCTTGAGCTTGGAGGAGACTGAGGGGTGACCTCATCCATGTTTACAAATATGTAAAGGGTGAGTGTCAGGAAGATGGAGTTAAGCTTTTTTCAGTGATGACCAGTGATAGGACAAGGGGTAAGGGATGCAAATTGGAGCATAGGAGGTTCAAGGTGAATATCAGAAAATTTTTTTTTACTGTGAGAGTGACAGAGCCCTGGGACAGTGATGATTCTGTGATTCTAGATTCTATGGTGAGTCCACCACTTCCCTGGGCAATCTCTTCCGAGGCCTGACCACTCCTTCAGGAAATAAATTGTTCCTCACATCCAATCTAAACCCCCCCCCGGTGCAACTTGAGACCATTTCCTCTCATCCTTGCTTCAGCACATCTCAGTGCTCCCATGTTGCTGAGCAAAGACTGGTCAGTGGAGTTGGGACATTTCCATTTGCTTCAAGGGAAAGCAAACATGAGCTGAATTGCCCCTGGTTGCTCACAGAAGAAAGGCAACAGGGAGCAACTGAACTGCAGCTTGGTGAGAAGCTTCAGCAACACTGAGGGATAAAGGGATTTTCAGAAGCACTTGTTTTGAAGAGAAACTGGCAACAGAAACAGATTCTTTTTTGTTGGGAATGGTGGGAGGAAGCTAAAAAATAACTGGTGGAGAACTGTACCAGCTTGTTTCTACACCTCATCTGCTGCTTTATTAGTGCTCCTAAATCTGTTTTGCTAAATATAAACATAGCCAAATTTACATAAACTTCATTAAAAGCTTGTATATCAACTACTGCTCCTGTAACACACCCAGGAAATTGAGAACTTCAAACTCCTGCAGCAAAATAAGCAACTGCAAAATATATTAGCCAGCATTTTAAGGGCATTTTTGTTCTTTCCCCAGGTTGTCTCTGCATGGATCTTGGTCTCCAAGGCTTCTTGGTGACTTTTCCTTCCCTTTGGGGTCCTCTCTGCCCAAATCTGGAGCAATGCTTCCCACCTCCTGAGAATACCTTAAGAAAGTGAAGTGGAAGCCTGATACAATCCCAAACATGAGGGGTGTTGTTGTTCTAAGTGCTTTTTATTTCCCTGCTGGTCCTGTGAGGCTGACCAAAGACTCCCAGGGGACATGCTGGCACAGCTGATACACGGTGTGTCTTCTGAGGGATGCTGTGGAACTCAGGCATGTGTGGGGGAGGAAGAAGAGCACCATATTTCTGGTTGGTTTGCACTTAACTAAAACCTAAAGGAAGGTGTCTGCCTGCCATTCCAGAGCCACAAAAGCTGCTTTGTCTTCTGGACCTTTAAGGGTTTGCTGGGATTTGGGGTCACATGCAATCATAGAATGGCTAAGGTTGGAAGGGACTGTCAAGATCATTCAGTCCCAACCCCCCTGCATGGGCAGGGACACCTCCCACCTGACCAGGCTGCTCCAAGCCCCATCCAACCTGCCCTTCAACACTGCCAGGGATGGGGCAGCCACAGCTTCCCTGGGCAACCCGGGCCTGGGTCTCATCACCTTCACACTAAATAATTTCCTCCTCATGTCTAATCTAAATCTCCCCTCTACCACTTTTCATCCATCCCCCTCATCCCATCCCTCCCTGCCCTTGTCCCAAGCCCCTCCCCAGCTTTCCTGGAGCCCCTTCAGGCACTGGAAGGTGCTCTCAGGTCTCCCTGGAGCCTTCTCTTCTCCAGGCTGAACACCCCAACTCTCCCAGCCTGTCTCCAGAGCAGAGCTGCTCCAGCCCTTGGATCATCTTTGTGGCCTCCTCTGGACTTGCTGCAACATCTCCATGTTCTTCTTGTGTTGGGGGCTCCAGAACTGGACCTAACACTCACAAGAACTAAGCAGAGGGGGAAAATCACCTCCCTTAACCTGCTGGCCACAACTCTTCTGATGCAGCCCAGGAGATGGTTGGCTTTCAAGCTTTTTCACACCCTAATATGCCTAGTGCCTCACTTTCTGACTCTTGAGAGATGTGGGACTTGAGCAGTTACATTGCACACCCTCTGACGACGTGTCGACCTGAGTATTTCCTTTCCATATCAGCAATATAACCAGAAGGGGTGGAGGGGAGGAGGGGATCTGGAGGCAGGAGCAAGGCATGCCCAGCTTCACCACACACTCACCAAACACCTTCCATGCCCTCCTTCAGGTGTGGTCAAGACATCTCACCTCCATTCTACAGCACAGACAGTGTTTTGAAGGGAGGCAACCAGCAGGTTGGGAGTTCAGACCAGCCTTTCATTTCTACTCAAGTGTCCATCTAGCAGATAGACCCAGGAGAGCTGTGCTTCCACTCAGTGCTCTTCCATCAGTGCTGGAGCAAAAGTAGGGAGATAACCCAGAGAAATGTTTAGACAGGATCAAGTTCACCATCACAATGTCAAAGAGAGCATCTGCCAGACTAATGAAAGCATATCCTCCACTTGCCTCCCTTCCCACAGCTTTGGGGACACTCTGGTGGGAAGAAACCCCAGAGCACCAACCTTTCATGCCAGGTCTGCTGAAAGAAAAACAGGTGGGCAAGATGCTTTTTCATTCAGCAGTCAGAAGCAAGGAAAGAGGTGAGAGCAGGAGATTTGGTTCCATGCTACTCTATCAACAAGGCACTTCTACCTTGCTCTTGCCCTTCCCAGATGTCTCAAACCCTGCTGGGAACAAATCTCCCCCTTCCAAGGTAAGCAATGCCAGTGCTCATCAGGAATAGCTGCTCCCATTGGACCTTCCCTGGGTATTCCAGCCTGAGCCTGCTCTTCCCCCACCTATTTTGAACACTCACAACAGCTTGAAGAGGGTGGGTTGCTATTGCTGCAGCTCCACTGTATGTCCCCAGCCACACTCCTTCCCCAGCTGCTTCTCTGTGTCTGGGCTCTTGTCCAAGGCAACCTCCTGGAAGGAAAACGCTGAGCTCTGCAACCTTGAACTCCTTATGTGCACCTCAGACCTGGTGTCTGGCCAGAAACCCTCTCCTGGACAATGGGAGGGAGACTGTCACACGTGGAAATGCTTCCAGAGTAGCTCTGAGTCCTGTGCTTGGGGTGTGCCCAAGAGATATGTCTACAGTGAGGAGGGCCCTAATCTCCCCTTGTCTCTGCCTTCTCCTCTCAGACCATCAGGTGTTTTAATGAGGTGGATTTATTTCACAAGAAGGATTTAGTAGATGGGTTTCAGAGGTGTTCCAGTCCCTACGATGGAGGTAACTTCTCCTGCAACATTAAGACAGGGTCCTCTAAGATCACAGAGTCCAACCATCAACCCAAGAAAACCCAACAAAAAAACCCAAACCTTGGCCACTAGAGCATGTTCTGAAGTACCAAATTTACATGGCTTTTGAATAGCACCAGGGATGGTGACTCCACCTCCCTGGGCAGCCTGTTCCAGTGCCTGACCACTCTCTCAGTGGAAGAAATTCTTCCTAATATCCGATCCAAACCTCCCCTGCTGCAACTTCAGGCCATTTCCTCTGGTCCTGCCATTATTCACTTGGGAGAAGAGCCCAACTCCCACCTCCCTACAACCTCCTTTCAGGCAGTTGTAGAGGGTGATGAGGTCTCCCCTCAGCCTCCTTTTCTTCAGACTAAACAACCCCAGTTCCCTCAGCTGCTCCTCGTATCACTTCTTCTCTAGACCCTTCCCCAGCTTGGTGGCTCTTGGGTGAAACCCCAAGCAAGACACAGGCTCTTACTGACTGCAGTTTCTCTCTTCCCTTCCCAAGGGGCTGTCTTTAAATGCTCTTTGGGAAAAAAAAATGGTCTTCAAAACCTCCTCAGTGTGATGGCCCATGCACAGAGGGCAGCCTGGACACGGGCTTCAAGGATTTGTCATCCCACAGTCACAAAAAAGTCACCCCCCCTCTCACATTGTGCTGCGTGTGACAAGGGGGAAAAAAAAACCCTTGCCAGGATCCGGTGCCTGCAGCAAAGAACCCTCTGGATTCAAAGGATTTCCTTTTGCTGGAGGAAAGCATGTTTTGTGAGTATGATTAACTGGGAGCCAGTACACACTGGGCTGGTTTGAAGCTGACTCAGTGCTGTCTGTGAAGCACAGTGTGATAAAACAATATTCAAATCAGCTTCTTAACTAAGCTGGCAACTGACACAATCTGGAGATGGGTGCCAAAAGTAAGAGGAGGCTTGCAAAGCCCTGGGCACAGGGAGGGATTTCAAGGATTGGGAATCTTTTCCTTGAAGTGCTTGGTTTCCAATCCACAGTCTGTGGCTGGGTCACTATTTCTGAAACATGGGAAGAGCCTCACAAAAAGTTCCCAGAGCCTCATTGTTGTGCTAGAATCATTGAATCAATCACAGAATGGTTTGAAATGTTGGAAGGGACAATAAAGATCATCTAGATCCACCCCCCTGCATGGGCAGGGACACCTCCCACCAGCCCAGGCTGCTCCAAGCCCCATCCAACCTGCCCTTCAACACTGCCAGGGATGGGGCAGCCACAGCTTCTCTGGGCAACCTAAGCCAGCCTCATAGCAAACAATTTCTTCCTCATATCTTACCTCAGTCTCCCCTCTTTCAGGGTAAAACCCTTCCCTCTCATCCCATCCCTCCCTGCCCTTGTCCCAAGCCCCTCCCCAGCTTTCCTGCAGCCCCTTCAGGCACTGGAAGGTGCTCTCAGGTCTCCCTGGAGCCTTCTCTTCTCCAGGCTGAACACCCCAACTCTCCCAGCCTGTCTCCAGAGCAGAGCTGCTTCAGCCCATGGATCATCTTTTTGGCCCTCTCTGGACTCACTCCAGCAGCTCCATACCCTTAATATGCTGGGGACCTCAGAGCTGGACACAATACCCCAAGTGGGGTTTTATCATGCATGGCTTTGGAAAGCAGCAGAAGGAATCAGGACCAGCTTCATCCAGCTCTTCACTAGAGCCATTCTGGGAGATATTGTGTCCCCCAGAACTGCATCGGGGGAAGAAACAGCCCATCCTGAGATGCCTCAGTACAAAGCCCAGAGGGTGGGTTTGAGCTTTATACTGCAGATGATGAGGGAATGTCCAGCATGCTCCATCCTGCTGGCTCCCTGTCCAGCCACAACAGCCAGAGGACAGGAACATCACAAATGACTTCAACTACTTGCTAAATGGAAGTGTGTTTTTGCAAGTGCTTGCCTTGCAAGTCACATCTGCTCTTTGAAAGTCTATTTCCCTTTTTTTCCATCCCCCCAGGAAGTTTGCTAGTGCTTTATTAGGTTTTATCTTTTTTTTTTCCTTCTCCCTCTTCATCTCTTTGGCTGTAATAGCTGCCCTCCAGCTACATCTCTTCTTTCTTCTCATCTAGACAGCTTCTGCCACTGCTAATAGCCATCTGGGCTATCAGAACCCTCACTGGACTGTTATGGGCCAGTAGGAGCTTCAGAGTCTCCATGGCAGGGAAAACAAGGATTAGGATTGACAGCTGCTGTGCCCAGGCTCCCTTTGCAACCCCCAAGTGGGCTCAATAGGGCAGAAGACAGGCTAATGTCCCCTGTGCTCTCCTGGAAATGTGTTTTATCCCAGCACAGTAAAGTCATTATTCTCTTCTTGCCACTAAAGAGAAAATAAATACTTTAAAAAAAAACAAAGCAACAAAAAAAGTGGTGCCAAGTGTGGGATTGCTGGGGACCAAAGTGCAACAGGAACCTGCTCCTTAGGAGTGGAGCTGAAGGCATCCATAGCTCTTGACCCCTCTTCATGGGCTCAAGTTGCACCAGGGGAGGTTCAGATTGGATATTAGGAAAAATGTCTTCACAGAAAGAGTGGTGAGGCACAGGGACAGGCTGCCTAGGGAGGTGGTGGAGGCACCATCCTTGGAGGTGTTCAAAAAATGGTGTTTCAGGAGATGGTTCAGTGGTCACAGGGTTGTAGGGCAGACGGTTGGACTTGATGATCTTGAAGGTCTTTTCCAACCTCGATGATTTTATGATTCTATGATTCTCAGAGCCTCCTGAGACCCTCTGCAGGTGGAAAAGTCCAAAGAGACCCAGAGGCTGAGCATTGTTGCACAGAGGTAAGAGATTTTATCCCTCAGGAGCAAGATTCTTCTGGTAGGTGAAAATACAGACAGTGATTGAGCACATCCTGAGGCAGTTGTTCATAGAATCATAGAACAGTTTGGGTGGGAAGGGACCTTCAAGATCACCCAGTTCCAACCCCCCTGCATGGGCAGGGACACCTCCCACCAGCCCAGGTTGCTCAGAGCCCCATCCAACCTGGTCTTGTTTGCCCAGATGTGTGTAGGGTACCACCACATCTGCAATGGGCTTGCAGCTGTAACACACCTCTGGGAGGGTGGCAAAGGGAAAGCAGGGGAGCTAGCCAAGAGCCTCTCCAAATTTTCTTCTTTTTCCTGCACATTTGCACAGCCCCAGGACTAGCTGCTCAGCCTGTGAGCACGGATACCCACATCTTCTGTCCCTGGTCTCCTGCCAGGCCAGCACTGCACATCTCTCCATGCCAATCCACTGTCACATGCCTTTGCACTTACTCCAAAAAGCCATATTTGGGTCCTGGGTTGTGGGACTAGACTGGACTGTCAACAGACACAGTTGAATGCCTTCTTTACCTGCCTGTCAGCCTCCCTCTCATGTCTTCTGGTAGCTCTGAGACCCAAAGTTGACCCAGATTCTGGAATAGGTCACAAGCCAACCACCACCACATTAGTTTCCACTGAAATATCTCATCTCCTCCACCCTGCCTCAATGCAGCACTGAAATCTCCTTCCTTGTGCTGAAAACTCTCCAGAAGTCACTGCAATTCCAGTAGGCATGGATGGTATTCACCATTATTTTGACCTTGAACACGGAAATTTCATGAAATCATAAAAATATTTTGCTTGGAAAAGACCTTTAAGATCATCAGGTCCAACCATTAACCCAGCACTGCCAAGGCCACCACTAAACCGTGTCCCTCAGCATGGAACAGTTTTAAGCTGAAAGAGGGGACATTTAGAGTAGATATTTCAGCTGGATGTCCAAGTGACTTCTTCATTTATATATTAGGAGATGAAACATTTACCTCCAAGGCCACCCAGAGCGTTATGAAACTGCCATTTCCAATCCCCACACAGTTAATCGTGAGTGATACTTGCTTTTGTGATATATATCATGAAAGTCAGATCCTGACAGGATTAATGCACTGTAAAAAGACTCAAGACCTTCAGAGAGGCAGGGTGCTCTTGTAAGGCATCAGCTTAATGAACCCACCTGGGGCCAGTTTTAGAAGAATCAAAAGTTCTCCAATGAGAAGGTGTTTATGGAAGAAAAATTGCAGAAGCAACTGTAGGAAGCAAGTTGGGAAGACTAACTCTTTTCCATTTGTAGATATGCTTAAGTCAATAACTGGCTGAGAGGTGGGGACATTAACACACATTTGAAAGCCATGCAGTCCAGAGGAAAACAAATATTTGGGTATAACAACCTAAAAGAGGTTACTATGATATATATATGTCCAGGCAACTAAAACACTCCGAGAAAGCACAGAAGTAAAGGCACATTCTTCTTCTTTCTTCTTATCTTTTTACAGAAGGAGATTTAAATTACATTATCCCCATTAAAATCAAGAGAACTTGCTGAGGGGCTTTCATCTGTTCTGCAGAGATCTAAACTACCATGTAGAGGCAAGATGCTTCCCAAAGCCTTTCTGCAGTAAAAGCAGTGCACCTTCCTGGAGAGTGGGGACCTGAGCATCATTGTGACAGAGAGTGACTCAGATTTGCAAACTGTTCTGACCCCCATCTCTCCTTGTCCCCCCCTGAGTTCTGTATTGGTACATCTCTTTTCTTGCCTCATCCAACCTGGCCTTCAACACTGCCAGGGATGGGGCAGCCACAGCTTCTCTGGGCAACCTGGGCCAGGGTCTCCCCACCCTCACAGTGAAGAATTTCTTCCTAAGATCTCATCTCCTTCTCCTGTATTTCAGTTTGAAATCATTCCCCCTTGTCCTCTCGCTCCACACCTTTGTCCCAAGCTCCTCCCCAGCTTTCCTGGAGCCCCTTCAGGCACTGGAAGGTGCTCTCAGGTCTCCCAATATCCTTTTCCTCTCCAGGCTGAACAAACTCAACTCTCTCAGCCTGTCTCCAGAGCAGAGCTGATCCAGCCCTCTACCAGTCCTTAAGTTTACATTGCATACATCCCTGAATGGTTTGGCTTGGAAGGGACCTTAAAGATCATCTAGTTTGAGACCTCCTGCCATGGGCAGGGACGTCTCCCACTAGACTCTGTGCAGGCCACCTAGCTGAGGACATGAACCCTAAGGTATGAGTTTCATGGGAGTGTGTGGGACAGTCACCTCTTAATTATAATGGAAATTAATATCCTGGGATATGAATTGTGCACTGGCACTGTGCAAGGACTATCTGCTGACCAGCTGCAGTTTCAGCAGCTATCCTAGTAGCAAATCAGTCTCATCTTGTTAATACTGACAACTACAGAAATCAATATCTGCCAAAGCTCTCCATCACCTGGCTCTCCAGTCCTCAGGGGGACTTCTGCTTCTTTCCCACATGTACTGGTATCACAGCAAGATCAGGAACTTAAATAACCACCCGGGAGTGGGGTAACTCCTCTCTTCACTTCTGTCCATCAACTTCAACATGAGTTGTTTAAGCCCTCATGAAACTCTCGAGAACTCACAGCAGACCTAGGACTTCAATCATATTAATGCACGTTAAGGGGAAGCAACAAGCAGCAATAAACTGTGGCCATGCAGCTCTAAAATCAGTAGTCAAGAAGCATCCCAGGGTACAACTGCATTGATTTTAGTGGAATTATGTCATGCCCTCATTTGAGCCAAAACCACGCTACGTATTTCAGTGCTCCTGAAACCCTTTTGGAATTTATTCTCTAGTGGAAGTTCCATGAAAATAAAAAGACACCAGTTTAAACTGTTGATCAGAATGTATTGTACCACACCTGAGTGGAGAGATCACAGAAAACTTCAAAGAAGATTGACCTTTTGATATGTGGCAGAAAGATTCAGAAACACTCCCCAGCACCAACCACTGGATCGGGTACAAGCAGAGAAGCTGCAAACTCTTCTGAGTCCTCACAGCCTCACCTTACAGGCTGGAGTGATGTATTGCTCATCATCACCCTTCCTTTGCCTTCACCTGGTTTTCAGTCTTGGGACAGGTGTAGAATACAAGTAAAAGTAAGAAGATTTTTAAAATGCTTTCCCATCCCAGAAGAAGTCATGATTTCAAACTACTCTCCATCTTTTTGGGGCCAAATGGATTCTCTGATGTTTAAGGCAAACTTGAATCTCTCCCAGATGATGAATGAGATGGAGGGATTGTGGAGGGCACATGGTGGTGAAACTTGAGAGTGAGGTTTCTGTCTCTTTGCATCCAAGCTTTTCTCCTCTTCCTTGCCTCAATCTGGAGGAATCCATAGACTGCCATCCCACTCCAAACCTGTCTTGTTTTTGGAAAGAGTACAATACTACTAAGTTTGTCCTACTCCAAAAATTCACCCTGGAGAGGAGAAGGCACTGGGTAGACCTTAGAGCACCTTCCAGTGCCTGAAGGGGCTCCAGGAAAGCTGGGAAGGGGCTTTGGACAAAGGTATGGAGTAAGAATACTAGGGGAAATGGTTTTAACCTGAAAGAGGGGAGATTTAGGTGAGATATGAGGAGGAAATTCTTTGCTGTGAGGGTGGTGAGACCTTGGCCCAGGTTGCCCAGAGAAGCTGTGGCTGCCCCATCCCTGGCAGTGTTGAAGGCCAGGTTGGATGGGGCTTGGAGCAACCTGGGCTGGTGGGAGGTGTCTCTGCCCGTGGAGGGGGTTGGAACTGGGTGATCTTGAAGGTCCCTTCCAACCCAAACCAGTCTGGGATTCTGTGCTGCCATCTGCAACCTTGGACATTTTCAAAACCAGACTAGAGAAAGCCCTGAACAACGTGGTGCAGCCACACAGCTGACCCTACTTTGAGCAGGAGGTTGGACTAGAGATCTCCTGAAGTCCCTTCCAACCTGAAATACCCCATGGTCCTGTGATCCTATGACCCTGTGGTCCTTTTAGGAAGTAGCTCAGCAGCTCCAGAAACTTCCAGTGTTGTTGGGAAGAATCATCCCATGAGAAAGTCAAGGCTACAGGACACAAGATCTCCATCCTGACTTTTGGCAGGACAACCACTTCAGAGTCCTTGGGCTTCTTCAGATCTTGCAGCCTGCAATGCTTCTTTTCCCTTTCTCCTAGAAGGTGCTGATAGTGGGACCATTTGTGAAGACTGTCACGGCTGGGAAGAAACTTCTGTTCTCAGCACTGACCTCTTGCATAAACCTGGGGCAAAGTGTTCCCCCTTGCTTGCCTGCTCTGCTCACCTCTTGCTCAAGTAGAGAACAATTTCGAGCCACAGTACTCAAAATTAGTTAGCCCTGTGCTCTGCTGAGCCACCAAACTAATGATTGGTTCTCCCCCAGCTTAGGACTTCATGCCAGTGGGGATTTGGACATGGTAGGCTGGTCTTATCCTCCCTCCTCTTCCTTCCCTCTGCAGGAAAATGTAATAATTCACCCAGCCCCATTTCTGGATATATTCTCAGGCACTGGAGAGCTCGACCACTCACTGCTAATCAATAGAGTTGGAGTGTAGCCATCAGCCTATTACTGTTTCAAGTTTTTCACAGAAAAAAAAAAAAGTCTGGGAAAATGAAAGGCAGAGATGAAATGCATACACTTCTCTGGTCATATTTCAGAGGCAAGGGCACAGCAGTGGCTTTCTTTTTTAAGCTTCTACCCTATATATAAAATATATTTGAGGGATTTGGAGAATGAAGAAAAAATAAAATAATTAAGGAGCTGACAGAATTGATTTAGAGTCCAAGGAAAGCAGCAAAGAATTCGACGTGTTCAGTGTGGTGGAACACATCTGGCAGGGATGTGAGTCTGGAAGGGACCTGAGCATGGCAGCATGAGGCCCATTCTAACCAGCCCCTGGCTCTGCTCCAGGGAGATGTTGGGCCAACATCTTGTACCTGCACCCGGGGCTGCTCTGAACTGGTGGGAAACTGGGCTTGGCTGCCATGGTCTTCTGAAGGTGCCAAGACCAGTCATGAGGTGTTCTGTGGTCCAGGGGTTAGAGCTTTCCAAAATTAAAATCAACCTGGGGTTGAAGCTCGAGTTCTGGTGCTGCAGGGAGGTTTTCAGATGTCACGTGTAGACGTTCTCCACGCAGGCAAGGTCTCTTGGAGCAGTCAAAGTAAAGGATGTCAAATTCCTAACAGTGGGTTGAAAGAGGGAGCAGTTTTCATTGGCATGATGGCATCTTGGCCTGCGGAGCCTTTGCCTGGAGCTGGCCAAACCTGACCACCCTCTTCCCTCCAGGTGATATCAAACCTTCACCTGCAGTGACATCAACAAGAGGTAGAAGCCGAGAGACCTGAGAGAGTCCAGGATGTGAAAAACCTCCCTGTCAGTAGCCCCTGCAGCAGGATGGTTATTTTAAGAAGCGTAGCAGTTCCTGTAAGCACGTCTGTGCTCGAGTCAGCAGATGGAGGATGCATAATTTAAAACAGGAGTGACCAGACTAAGGCTTTTCCATCTGCCTTTCAAGTGCGGCAGTAGGATGACTCTGCTCACATCAGATAAGACTCACCCAGTGGCTTCACTTCCAACAGGCAGGCTGTGCCTGCCCAGACCTTTAGAGGTTCTTCCCCCTGCTCTGGAAAAGGGCAATCATCTTCTCTGTTCCATTCCATGCACCTCTTCATTCATTTCAGCAGTAAGAATCCTTGCTCACCATCCTAACTCACAGTCCATGTTTGGATCCTTCTCTATTCCTCCTTGTCAAGAGCCCAGCAATAAAGAATCTGATTCTGCCTGGGGAGCAATTTTTTCTCCTCATCTCCATTTTGAATATCAACAGTCCTTCACAGAAGCTAACTTATCATGGAATCATTTGGGTTGGGAAAGACCCTTAAGAGCATCAAGTCCAACTGTTCACCCAGCACTGCCAAGGCCACCACTAACCCATCTACACAGCTCTGAAATCCCTCCAGGGATGGGGACTTCCCCACTGCCCTGGGCAGCCTGGGCCAGGGCCTGACAAC
This sequence comes from Apus apus, assembly GCF_020740795.1. Classification (NCBI taxonomy): domain Eukaryota; kingdom Metazoa; phylum Chordata; class Aves; order Apodiformes; family Apodidae; genus Apus; species Apus apus. The sequence continues at coordinate 112,777,743 of NC_067285.1, read as the reverse complement.
CCTTTTTGGGAAAGAAATTGTTCCTCATATCCAACCTAAAATTCCCCTGGCACAACCTGATTTCAGTGTAGTTAATCACTCCTTTCTCTTCTGAAAAAGCTAATTCAGTTACATCCATTTCACTGCAGATGAACGTGAACTTTATCTGCACTTGAGCTATTCTAATGAAATTTGACACAGGAGATGGCTGGACATCTTTCACTGAAATGCTTCTGCTTTTTGCCCATGGAAAATGATGGTTTACATTGAAGAAAGCTTATATTCAAAAGCTTCCAGAGGAAACAACTTGGCATTATTTTTTAAGGAAGAATATTTCACATGGAAGACACTTCAACACAAAAATTAGGTGATCCCAAAGCTCTGTTTACCTGTATTTTGAAAATGCCTTTTGGATTATTTCAAGACACAACACACCCCTGAGACAAATCCTTCAAATGATAATGTCCACACCGTGCTGTTCTGTGTTCTCACACCAGACCCTGAACAAGCCAGCTGAGACCAGAGGTCCTCTTGCAGCAATGCTGCAAGGACTAAAAGCTCCAGGCTCCAAGAACTTCTCACCTAATGGGAGAAACAGAGAGACAAAGCAATGGATGTAGAGCAGACCTGGAAAAGAAAGCTGGTGGAATCTCCATCCTTGGAGGTGTTTAAGACAGAGACAGAGAGCCCTTATCAACCTGACCCAGTAGTGGAGATAGTCCTGCTTAGAGCAGGATTCAAGATGTCCAGAGGTCCACCATCTCTTTGAATGTCTCCAGACCTTCTTTTTATTCCATTCAATAAGCATTTGGACACCAAAGGTGCCATTTCTGCAGTGATAGGTTTCACACGTCCAACTTCTGGTGGGAATTCTGCTCACCTCCCTTAGCAAGATCAGCCCACGTCCTCCTTCATTTGCAGTGTCTGCCTCCATCCCAGGGAAGACCTTCTCCTCTAATGTGATTAGGAGCAGCACCCTTTAATCTGGCTGCCAGGTGCCCATTGGCAAGCTGCCCAGAAAGCAAAAAAAATAATAATTGGGGTGGAAAAGTGGATTTTCCCCTGATGAGAGCTAACTCCACACTGCTCTCACTTTAAAATGTTTGAACGGCTGAAATATCCGTGGCAGAAAAGATTCAGAGAAAGAGATTCCTCCTCCTCTTCACCCTGCTGCAAGGATGCATTTTTCATTAAGTGAGTTTATGAAGGTCGTTGTTCACTCCAGATCAGTTTGGCCTCTTGAAAGCTGCTGTAGGCTACGATCCTGCTTATGCCTTTTGCAGCTACTGAGCCATCTGGACAGCCCCAAAGAGGCATCTGTTCAGTCCAGTTTCTTGCTGGGATGGGGATGCTCCTCTGTGGGCTGAGAGCCAGCCAAATTGTCCTGTGATTTTGACTCCACAGCATGATCACTCCCAACTAGCATCATCTGAAAGGTCTGGTCACTAAGAGGATGTCTCTGTTGAAAGTGCCCTGGAAAAGCTTGGAGTCTCTTCCCAAAGTTAAAAGCCTGGGCAGGGGCAGAGGTATCAGTACATGCTTTGCCAGTAAGTGGAGAAGGACTGGGGAGATCCCCACTACCCTGAGAGCAGAACTACTGTTGTGGGCCTGAAGGATGTCCCAACAAGATGATCTCATGGGCTTATATGAACTCCATATGGCTGGGATTGAAACAGGGAAGAAGGAGGAAAGACGTGCTGCAGTGAAGAGAGGTGACCATACGAGAAGCTTGTAAGATAGTACCGTTCACCACAAGAGACATGTAGAGCTGCAAGAAAGGTCTGAGGCACCTGCTCAGAAGCAGGGTCAATTCTTAGACCCTCCTTTTTCCGTTTTTTCAAACCTATTTCTGATTCCTGCTCCCAGAGAGGGCCTTAAATATTCACAGCAAGTTCCAAGCATTTTCCCAGCCTTTAGTGCTTCCTAAATTCCAAAAGAAATCCTTCTTTTTCTTTCCATTTGTTTTTTGTTGTTGGTGGTGGTGGTTTTTTTTCCTCCCCTTTTTCTTTTTGTTCTGTCCTGCCTTTCCTTACTAGATGCCAAGAGCCAATTGCATGAAGTTCAACAAGACCAAGTGTCAGGTGCACTCGGGTCTCAACAACCCCAGGCAAAGCTCCAGGCTTCAGGCAGAGTGGCTGGAAAGTGCCCAGTAGAAAAGGACCTGAGGGGTGTTGGTCAACAGCAGCTGAACATGAGCCATCACTTGCCCAGGTGGCCAAGAGGCCACCAGCATCCTGGCTTGTGTCAGCAGGAGTGTGGCCAGCAGGAGCAGGGCAGGGATTGTCCCCCTGTGCTGGGCACTGGTGAGGGGGCACCTGGAATTGTGGGGTCAGTTTTGGGCCCCTCATGACAATAAAGACCCATGTCCTGTCAGGAGCATTCTCAGAGCCATGGAGAAAGAGTTGCAGTGTTTGCAACTTCTGGCTTCTTTCTGTCAGAGGAGCTGATGGGATCCACACCCCCATCACATTACAAGGCCCAAGTGATGACTGCAGCTCCCTCCTGAAGCCCTGTCCCACACACATGAATGCACCTTGCTGCTCTCTTCAATTCTGCATGCCCTTCCCTGCACTCAAAACCCTTTTAATCCATCCTCCTTTCTCCTTGAAGCTCTTTTCCACCTCATAACAAACTAGAACAGCTGTGCACAATGCATTCCTGGTGCTATAATGACAGCAGATACTCAAGTCTTGGGGGCTTTATTGGAGCTGTTTCATGGGAGCACCTGCCTTTCACAGCACACTAAAACCACAGGAGTGCCAGGAACAAATCATGTGCAGAGCACGATGTTGGTTGGGGCATGATTTTCCCAGCAGCATCTTACAGGCAACAAGGAGTTAGAGAGAGAAGCTTCTCCATCTTGCCACTGGGTCTGGGATTGCAGGTGGGTTTCCATCTGTCATCCCATGCCACACGTGGGGACGTAGTTACAGCTCCTCAAGAAACCTTACCTGTTGGGATGTGGTGGATTCTGAGAATGTGGTGGGACACTGGGACTGGGATTTCAAAGTGTGGAGGCTCCATTCAGCTGCAGACAGCTCAAGAGATGAGCAGGTAGCAAAGCCCTCCCTTGCACACGAGTGTCCCACACACTCAGTACAGGATAATTCAATTCTGACTTCATCTTAAAAAGCCACCAGGACTGTTGTACTTATGAGATTTCATTCAAAACATACCATTTTTAAGGCTGGCATGAACTCAAAATGTGGTGTGTAACAAAAAATCACAGTTGACATCTTAGTAAGAAAGGTCTTCTCCAAGTCAAAGCCATTTATGTGGAAGAACTAGCCCAAAGCAAAGCAACTTGTGAACTCACAGGCAGTGCCTGGCTGTAGGTACAAGCAATACTCTAGATGTGTGTGCTCAGACCAGCTCAAACTGGTGCAAAAAGGATGGGACAGGCTGGAGAGGGTCCAGAGAAGGGCCACAAGGATGATCAGAGGACTGGAGGACCTGGCAGATGAGGAGAAGCTGAGAAAACTGGGTTTCTTTCTTGAGAAGAGAAGGCTTCAGGGAGACCTTATTACCATGTTCCAGTACTTGAAAGGTGTCTGCCAAGAAGATGGAGACTCCCTATTTACAAGGAGTCCCGAGGAAAAGACAAGGGGTCATGGGCACAAATCACTCCTGGGGAGATTCCCATTGGACACAAGGGGTAAGTTTTTCACCATGAGGACAGTCACACATTGGAACAGTCTCCCAAGGGAAGTGGCAGATTCCCTCACATTGGACAGTTTCAAGTCCCAGCTTGACAGGGGGCTGAGCCACCTCATATCAACTAGAGCAGTACCTAGAAAGGTTGGAGCAGGTGATCCTTGAGGTCCCTGCCAACCTGGCACTCTGTGGTTCTATGAAACACTGATCATTTTTTTGTCTCCTTTTTTATAAAGAGGCGAAGCCATGAAGTTTGGGTGAAATCTCTGTCCATCTGTCTGTCCTGGAACTTTTGAACCTGGTGGACCATCAAGTTTTCAACCTAATACTGCAGACAAGGAAAAGAGCCCTAGAGATGACAGTGTGGACTTGGCAGGTAAAGTGGCTGGTGGAGGAAAGAAACCCACTTTATCCCTCAGCTCATGTCGGCTCTAACAGGATTAACCCCTGATAAAATTTGGTTCTTGCTGTTTTGAGTTAGTTATGAGCAGCAGTTGCCTCAGGGAGGGAAGAAAATCTGGAGAAGCAGAATCTTGTGAAACGTGCGGAGATTTTAAATTTCTCCTTATCCTCAAGGGGCAAAAGATGAGTCGGGTTTTGTGGATGTGGCTTTTTGGCTCTCAAAGGGGAAAGGGTGAGTGGTTCTCCCATGGCAGCAGGGCTGCGGGGAGAGGGAGGCAGGTGCAAATCCCTGAGCAGAATTTTATTTCTTCAGCTAAAAAAATTTTCCAAGTTTTGCCCGAGTCCCGTCAGGACCGAGGGAGATAATTCAGACCAGTTCTCCTCAGAAGCCATTTCTGCAAAGCTGCTTTCATTTCCAAGCTACTTTGGAGATACGAAAGTACCAGGAGGATATTTTCAGCCTAACATAAAAGCACTATTACTATTTTAATTTTTTTCAAGGAGAGAAAAAAACCCATTTGATTGGGAATTTTTCTCTTCTGTGAACTGCCCAAGGAACATGCTGCCATTTCAACCCCATGCCAAACCTTCCTTATTTACATGTATTCCCTGGAGGGGATTGACAGAGCTTTCCATTACTCAACAACATCTTGGCTCTTGCACAAAACCACTATGAGCTTGGGGGAACTAAATATATCTAAGGTTATACTGAACAGGGGCAGAGAAATCGGTGTCAACTGAAGGCGACTTTGTTTGCCACCCTAATCTTGCTAAATAAATGAATGAATATGAATTTTGCTGTTTTGAATGGATCCCAGGAAGGATTCTTCCTAGATCTGGGAAGCTGTGATCTACTCCAGAACTGCTGCAAATAAATGACCTGTGCTTCAAAATGTATTTATTGACCCTTTTTTCTGCCTGGAAAGCATCCCACAAGCTCCTGAACTCTGCTGCCTCCTGGCAGGGAAACTTCAATATGTAATAAACACAATTCTTTTTTGGCTTCATTGTATTTCTAAGAGAGCCATAAAAATAGCATAAACTCAGGTATAAAACCCCAGGATATCCAAGACAGATGAAACAGAAAAGCACCACGTGTGGTAAATACAGCCTGACAGCTGCAAAATAAATAACTCCTGACTGTCCAGGAATGGGAGAAGAAATCAAGCTACAGCCATAATCTCTGGGTTGTAAAGAAAAGGATTTAAGAAGCTCGGGGAGGGAGTTTATCATCACGTTGCACATTTCCCATCTCTGCTGTTAGATGAGGCAAAGTACTGTCCACAGTGATCCCTGTTCCCAGGGTGTCCACAGCTGAGATAACTTGTCCCTGCTGTGGCAGGAACAGCTGATCAGCATCTCCTCTCCTCAACGTGCCTGACACAAGAGAGCCAATGCCTTTAATTAATGAGGAAGGAACAGGATGAATTAAACCCAAGGTCTGAGTCATTAACAATTGAAAGCATTTAGACAAGTCCTTTTCCCTGCAGCATGGTGTTGTTATTAATTATAACGACGGACCGGGCAGATATTCCTCAGGATCCATAGCAAGGTATCAAGTATTGCAGGGGAATAAGTGTGCAATTTCAATCCAAGAGGAAGGCTTAAAATCACAGGATCATTTCAGTTGGAAAAGACCTTGAAGATCATCCAGTCCAACCCTTCCCCCAGCCCTGCCAAGGCCACCACTGCCCCATGTCCCTCAGCACCACGTCTACAGGGCTTGGGAACCCCTCCAGGGATGGGGACTCCACCCCTGCCCTGGACAGCCTGGGCCAGGGCCTGACAACACTTTCCAGGAAGAAATTGTTCCTCATATCCAAGCTAAACCTGCCCTGTCACAACTCGAGGCCGTTTCCTCTTGTCCGACCCCTTGTTCCTGGGGAGCAGAGCCCGACCCCCCTGGCTCCAACCTCCTCTCAGGCAGCTGCAGAGCCAGCAGGTCTCCCCTCAGCCTCCTTTGCTCCAGGCTGGACACCCCCAGCTCCCTCAGAGACAACACTGACTATTTACTTAGACCACACAACCCTTCTTCAACACTGCCCTGCTTTGAGAGGAGCAGGGTAAGACCTGCCTGTGGCCACACTGACCTGAGATGTTCCTCCAGGGCTGCCGGGCTGTGTCCGCGGCAGCGACGGCAGCAGCGGGGCCCGAGGGGCTCGCTAGAAAATGGCACCTCAGAAGCCTCCTCTGGCCGGGCTGCTGCTGGGTCGGGTTTGTCATCACTCCCTCTGCTCCTGAACTCAGTTCACCAAGACAAGTCACTTTCTCCTGCCCCCCCGAGCAGGACCGGCTCGGCCACTCCAAGTCTGTTCTGGGCTGTCGCTGGGACCCTGGACTCAGGCTCCCCCATCTGCTGCCAAAGCCAGTTTGGGACTTTTCTGATCTGGAAGTAATCACCAACTGAGGAGCACGGGTTCCATATTTACATTTTTGTACGTGATTCAACATCATCATCATGATTATTACTACTATTTATTCTTTCATCAAACTTCTTCTAGTTTCTTTTCCAGCCTTGAAGACTCTCCCTTATTCCCCCTTTTGCCCTGGGAGGGCTGTGGGCAGATACCAGAGCACCTGCCAGTAGGTTCTTGGCTAAAACCATGACAATCTCTACTTGGGGTCTAACACTTCTCTTCCCTATCCCTATATTCTCTATATTCCCAATTACCTTTCTAAAGCTTCAGCTAGGCTGGGTTGGATGGGGCTCTGAGCAACCTGGGCTGGTGGGAGGTGTCCCTGCCCATGCAGGGGGTTGGATCTAGATGATCTTGAAGGTCCCTTCCAACTCAAACCAGTCTGGGATTCTACTCTACATCTGGGTCTGCCACCCAGAGACCCATTTTCAGAGATTTTCCAACATGCAGTAAAGCACTTTGAAAACCTGTTTATGGTCTCACTGGCTTGAATTTCTCAGTGCTGCTCTGTGAGGAGCCCCAGTTTGGGGTCCTGCTTTGCCTCCATTGCCCAGCTTGATCTGAACTGCCATGTCCATGTTGGTTCCAAGCTCATTTTCAATCGTGGACTCTAAAATAAAGTCTGAAACACCTTCACTTCTGTGACTCACTGTGATATTATGTGCTCTGCTTCATCACATGTTACACCAGAAATCTTTTTCCTCAGCTGAAAGCACCCCTGCCAGTGATTTTGTGCTGTTGCCTGGGTTATTGCCAAAACTGTGATGGCCAGAAAGAGCCCTTCAGGAGGACCCGCAATGTCCATGTGTTGTTTCAGCACCGGCTCCGCACCGATCTCGGCCAGGAAGCCAAGGAGCAAATCCATGACCCATCCCTTCCCCTCTAGTGTTGAGGTTGGAGAATGACCCATCATTCTTGGACAGGCAGCACCACGGAACATTCCTGCACCAAGTGACGAGCTCAGCTTGGCTTCCCAACATTGCCTCCTCCTCTTACCCGCCCACCCACCCACTCGCGCTCTATTTATTTCAGCCCCCAGAGAACAAACCAAGAGAGAGAGAGAAAAAAAAAAAATATTAAATATATCTCTGAGGCAGCGTAGGAAAAGCAAAGTGATTCTGGCCAGAACATTTTCAGAGCCCAGAAAGGGTTGTGGTTAGGATGGCATCAGAGGATGCACGTTGCCTCCCGCCGCTTATCTCAGCGAGGCAGAGCTATCACACCTCTCCCACACACCAGCCCTCCTTCAGCCCGCCAGGGTCTGGAGCACAAAATGGCCTCAGACTTAAAAGGGAATTATTTATTTATCCTGCTGAGAGATATTTTAATTAAGGTTGCAGCCAGAACTCAGCCTGGTGTTCGTAACCAGCGTTAAGATGCCTAATGACCGAATCAAAAGCCGATGAAATTTCGAGGGGCTGTTGTGCAAAGTGCTGCTGTGATTGTAATTGAATTGGGTAGGATCAGGTTTCTGGAGTGTTGTCCTCACTCAAAAGGACTCAGGGACCTGTTGAGCCTCGTAATGTCTACAAAGACCAGAAAGGTCTTAAGCTTCTGGCTCCTGGAATCGTGAGAACCTTCACTGCCATGAAAACACTAACAGCTGAGTGTTCTTGATCCCAGAAAACCACACCTCCAGGTCCAACGTGCACAAAGCAAAGCCAAAAAAAGCCAAATTATCCCTGTGTCTGGGAGGGGCTGCATACCTCTGGAGCCAGTCTCAGTTGTTTGGCCTATTGGACTCGTAGCTTGAAGCACCATGGTTCATAGAGTCACAGAATCATAGAATGGTTTGGGTTGGAAGGGACCTTCAGGATCATCCAGATCCAACCCCCCTGCATGGGCAGGGACACCTCCCACCAGCCCAGGTTGCTCCAAGCCCCATCCAACCTGGTCTTGAAGACCTCCAGGGAGGGGGCATGCAGTAACAGACTCCAGAAATGCCACAAGACCTAGCTCAAATCTAGAGGGAGGGATATAACCCCAGCCCACCCTGAAGCACTTTTCATCAGGCGAGGTTTCCTTCCTTTCCCTTTTTCCACCTCGATGTGACTTAAAATAAATAAATAAATACATGTGATCTAAACTGTTACGGAATTTTTTTCATCTGTTTTAAAACCACAATGAGAAAATATTTCAGGAGCAGTTGCTCTATGAAAGAAAAAAAAAAAAAAAGAAAGAAAAGAAAAAGCAAGCTGTGAAAAGAAGAAAAAAGCAAGGATTTTCTTCAGGGGAAAAAAACCCAACAACTGCCTCTTCACCCAAAGCCTGTGGATTTTTTTGGCCTTTTACTTAAGGGGGAAAAAAGTCAGGGTTCCTAAAAAGCTGAACACTCAAAAGGGTGTGAAATGAGGTGGTGTGATCCTTAGCCTGGTGCTGACTCTTTGAAACTCTCGACTTCCCTCCTAGCTCTGTTCCTTTTCAGACAGGAGAGGAGAGGAAACAATTTGTACGGAGGATTGCTTGGAGAAAAGGCCACGGCCATTTGTAGATGCTGATCAGGTTGTACCCGCCAATCACACCTTATTTTCAGTGGTATCTGTGGTTTGCAAATGCAGGGAGCCAGAGCAAGGGACCTATTCATAGACACAAGCCAGAATAGATGCATTTCCTCTGGTCAGGGGCATCACAAAAGCATCCTCCTCACAATTACACACCCCTTTGCTATTAGCGGTGATTCACGGATTCCAGCCGGAATAAATGTATAAATAGAGAAAACTGATCTCTAGGACATTCCTGAGTCATCTGGAAGCCAACTTCTTTTTTTTCTTTCAGGGGACAATATGACCCAGCTTTTCCCTTTCCCTGTTGTGCTGCTGTGAAAAGAAGATGCTTGTGTGTCCCTGCCTGTCGCCATCTGGGAAACAGCATTTGTAACGTTGCAAGGATACGCGTGGCCAGAATGAATATCAGGGCAGAACAGCTCAAGTCTTCCAAGTCAGTCCTACCTTTCTGGCTAACTTGGTATTTCAGCTGAGTCATGCTAAACGGGCCCAATTTTTGACAGGGCTAAGTGCCAGCAGCCCCCACTGATGCTAATAGGCTCGGCAGATGCTCAGAGCTTTGGAAACCTGGGGCCTGAGATGTCACGCTGGGCAGAAAGGGAAAATGATTCCACCCTTCTGTGCCATTGATGTCACCAGAGCAGACACTGAGTAATTCAGCAGGGTGTTGCTTTGCTAAAGGGTCCTGCAGCATGGCCGGGCAGGGATGGTCTCCTTCAACATGGTGGGATGAGGTTGCCATGGTCTCATGGTCACCTCCGTTGTGTTGGGCAGGAATATCAAGCACAAGAAACGTCCCACGTTTCTGCCAGCTTGTGGTAACTGCAGGGCAGGACAGATGCCTGTGCTTTGGCAGATGGAAAGCAGTGGATGCAGAAGCATCTAGTCAGAGTCCAGGTCTGGGTGAACTGGGCAGCACAGACCCTGTGGGGATGCAGAATAGGGTCCTTCTGGCTCCAAACGTGGTGCAGAGCCCTGGCAGCAAACATACAGCTGGCTTGGTCCTCCCAAAGCTGTTAACTTGCTGCATCTCCTTACTTCCCTCCCTTTTGGAAAGAGGAAAGTGCTGCCAAGGGTGAAGAGAGGAGCCTTAGCAAGATCAGAAGGATTTGCCTGGGATACCCATACCTTAGGCTCCATGGGCTTTTGAGGAGCAGCAGACAGAGCCACGTGTAAGGGTCTGTGAGGGCTTTCACCCACAGCTGCAGGCTGACTCGATCCTTTCTGTTCCTGAGACAACAAGTTGTGATGACTCCAGGGCTCAGTGATGTCCTAGCACCTGGGAGGAGGTGATCTGAGGACCACCCAACCCCTGCCTCCTCAAACCCCAGAGATGGCCATTACACATGGCCATGATGGGCACCAGTATGCAACCGTTCCAACAGGACTGGTTTGGGAAAGCTGCCAGCAAAGTCTTTTCCTGGAGCAGTTTAATTCCAGCAGAAAAGCCAAGGAAAACATCAGCAGCACGGGAAGCCTGGCCAAAAGCCTGGGGAGACCCTTCCTTCACCTTGCCAGTGGTTCTGCTTCCATGTGCATGATCATCCATCAGAAGGGCTTTGCAAGGTGTGAGAACTAATTGGCTCACTCATGCCGGGGGTTGATTTTCTCTGGAGCTGAAGGAGCAGGAAGTCATGTATTTTTGGAGCTGCTTGAGCAAGATTTCAGCTGCTTATCGGGGTCTGAGAGTAGCCATTTTTGACATTTCTAAGCCCAAATCCTTTCAGTTTCTGCTGCTTTACAGGCATGGCCATGAATTGAGGCTAAAAGTGAACTCTTCTCTTTACTGGACTGCAAAAAGCCAAGTTTTGGGGTGGAACAAATCAGCCCCAACAGCAAGACTGCAGTTCATACACCACTGCAGTGACCAGCCAGGTACATTTGGCATCTCCCTCAGCCTGGCCTTTCCATCCAGGGATCTCAAAACATATGGCAAAGGGGAGTTTTGCAAGCCCTCTTGCAAACTTGGCCGTGGATGGTAGCCCCTCTTTATCAAGCACTCAGCCAGTGTTCAGGAGTTTGGTTTCTCTTCTGGAGTGGGATGAATAAGCTACCAGAAGAGGTCTTTCAGAAATGTGCACACAAGCAAAACAGAGATGAAACTGTTTCCCTGGTTGTGAAGGAGCTGGGACAAATTCAGGTTTTTCTATCAATGTTCCAAGCCTCTGCATCTTCCCCATTTCTCCCACCTCACTTTCCTCTGGGTCCTGCTGAAGATTCATGTCCTCCTGACCTCTGGTCTCCACCTCAGACTCTCTCCCATGTACTCAGATCCTTTCACCACTGTATCCAGTCTAACTCTAACCCTGTTCCTTTAGCTCTCTTACTCCAAATGGTACCTCCATTCTCTGAGAGATGAGCTGGGACACCACATCCATCACAGCCTTATTTCTGCTGCAGACTTGCTTTTATTTATAGGGACAATGTTGGCAATTGCTCATCCAACTCAACTGTTGCCCAAGAAATGTCCCCATTGCTTGTAGAAATCACAAACACCTGAGACATGCAGTTGGCATGAAAATAAGAGCATGTGTTAAAACTATTGGGAGAAATGCTGTGAACTTGGGAGTTTGTGGAAGGACAGATGAAGTTCAGGCTACAAAAGATCATTGTGATGGTGTATCACAGAATCATAGAATCATGGACTGGTTTGGAAGGGACCTTCAAGATCATCTAGTTCCAATGCTCTTGCCATGGGCAGGGACACCTCCCACCAGCCCAGGTTGCTCCAAGCCCCATCCAACCTGCCCTTCAACACTGCCAGGGATGGGGCAGCCACAGCTTCCCTGGGCAACCTAGGCCAGGGTCTCACCACCCTCACAGCCAAGAATTTCTTCCTAACACCTTCAATAATTTCAAACATTTTGGATCCTGGGTGCCAGCTGTGGCTGAAATATGAACGTCTAGTTCAAATGATAGTGCTTTAGCCAAGCCCTGTGGTCCCTGGTGAAGACTGCTAGCCACTAAAGAGATGTACCACCATGGCAGGGGGTTGGAACTGGATGATCTATAAGGTCCCTTCCAACCCAAACCATTCTGTGATTCCATCACTCAATGAAATGACCTGCAGGGAGAGAAAAGGAGGAGGATGAAGTTGAGAATCCAGTTGAATCAGTAAAACCTAATGAAAAGGGGGTGGCTCAGCTTTCAGACCCAGATACATAGGTACCCCAAATGTGGATAGATGGGGCTACCCTGGTGACCATTCAGCCAGTTTTACCAGGCCACAGCCTTGTCCCTTCTGCCTTTATGGAGCCACAGGATGTTTTTCCAGATGTCTCCTCCCTACTCGTCGCTGATCACCAGGCACCCAGACAAATCTCCATGTGCTTCCTGCCACTTCAGACATCTCCTGGCACTTCACAGCACTGCCTGGAGAGCTCTGCCCTTTCAGAGCATCTCTGCTGAGACAGGCTTGGCCCCCCAGTGGGAAATCCATCCACTCTTACCACAAGTGGCTCTGACAAGACTCTTCTCAGGACTGTTTTGACACCGCGGAGCGTGTTTTGTAACAAGGACGAGATGGGAAAGGAGTGGGGGGAGGAAGATGTTTTGCCTCTCTCTATGAGCCTGTGTGACCCAGCTCTCCTCTCCAGGCCTGTCTTTACCTATCAGATGGATTTTGCTTGTCACAGTGCAAAGTTGGCCTCTGAGGGTTTGAGTCTGGAAAGAAAAACACAACAAAAGCAACAAGGACGACACAGCAACCCACGTCTCAGGCAACTGATGCTACAGGGAGGAAGGCAGAAATAGGGGAGGGAAACTTTTTTTCCTTGTTTAGAAAGACTTATTCTAGCTCTGCCATGACTGTGCAAGGACAAGGCTACATCTCCAACCCAGCTACGGAAGCTGCAAAGAGCTGGGAAGATGTTTCTTTATGTTTTGGGACTAACCCCATTGGCTTTGCCAAATATTCCAATATCCCAACAGCAAGAGCTCAAGAACAGTGGGTTGCTCCTCAGTTCATGCCTTCACCCTCATGCTCAAGCACATCCCTGGACACTGAAAACCACCCTGCAATACAAGGAGGAAAGACATCTTCATGACAGCTTCCCACTCATGGAAGAAGTCTCTTCAGAGTCCCCTGTTGCTGCATTTTGGAAATACTGCTCATAGGGTCTTGCACTGCCATGTGCAGGGGACAGGATGGGGATGAGGCTGAGCAGGTGGGACAAATGGACGTCACAGACAAACACATTTTTGCTTCCTTAACTTTGCTCTGGTTTGCCTTATTGTTCCTTAGGACACCCTTAACTTGATTTGTCAAAGCTTGAAGGGTTTTTGAGGAAGGACTCCACTACTCATCCCCCCATGCCAATGTCCTTCCTCAATCATCTGCTGTTGATCACTGCCCGATCATGGACAATTCTGTCCATAAGCATGGCCCAATATCACATTATCATGGTTTCACCTTACAGTTTTGCACATCTTCAAGAATTTATTTTGCCTCTGTCACATGAGATCAAGAGGTTTCATAAGTCTGCAGGCCCTGCAGTGATCCTGAAAGAGCAACTGAGCCTAAACCTGCCCCCTTCCCCCCAGGCATTTTGTGTAGAGATGGAGCTCCTTGATGAAGAACAACTTGGTAGGGGCTGGTAGTGGTGAGGTGCCATGTAAATGTTGGCATGGCATGGCCAAAGCCTGGTAAAAGGAACCAGATGGTAGAAGGAACCAGATGAAACCCAGGGGCCAGCACGGATCCTGCAGTTGAGCAGTCCATCATCTCCAGCACAGCAGGAGTGGGCACCTCCATGGGGTATTCACACCACCCAAAGATAAATTCTGAGCAGAAAGGGGAAGAGTCACCCTCCAGAAGGGTTTGTTTCCTTTGACCTGGGTGTTCTTCACCTCAAAGACCTACATCAAGGCTCCCTTCCAAAGCTGCAGCCATACCTGGTATGCCCCAGTATGGCTCTTTCTGCCACAGAACCTTGTTTCTGTCCCCCAGCTACAAATCTGTATCTCCAGCATGATTCCTGGCCCCTGGGTGATGTTTTCCCACAGCACACAGCAAATTATTTTCTCAAGCCCTCGAGGGGCCCACCCAGAAATGTTTATTGGGATGGAGTTAAGAGAAGAAAAAAACCAACCCTCTCTCAAGCAGTTATGTCTAGGCACAGATTTATGGATTCACATCTCCCACACCCTGCCAATCACACCAAGCTATCTCAGGTTCCCACTAAGCCTAACACTCCCCAATCAGAAAAATAAGCAGAAAGTCAACTCCAATAATAAGCAGTGGCTGAGAGTGGGTTCAGCTCTCTAAACACAGAGCCATGGGAGATGCTCTGAGTTATCCCAGTGACCTCCAGCAACACCTCAATAAGGGTGAGAACTTCCCATAAATCCTCTGTTGCCTCCAGATATTTCAGGTGCCCCAGGTCATCTCAACTGGCATTGTAACACCTCTATTCAAAGAACCAGTTATCACTGTGGCTGTGTTTTCATCCCTCTACAGTAGTTTTGTTCTTGCAGAGATGGGACTCAACCACAGTCCTTCCCCAGCCTGGAGTCAGGATTCCCACTTCTTCAACCATTTTTCACTTGGGCAAGCTCAGACCAGCAAGGCTCTTCAGCCACAATGCAACCCTGATAGCAAATATTTCATTGGTTCCCAGGTTGAAAAGGCATCACTCTGTGTGCACCATGGAGAATAAAAATCCATGTTTCCTCTAGATTTCTGTTCATGGATGGTTGGTTTTGCTCGTTGAAACAGGTGGACAATCCAGGTGAAGTGTTTCTGTGTTCCCAATGGGAATTATGGCAGCCTTCCAGTACCTGAAGAGGCTACAGGAAATCATAGAATCATCCTGGTTGGAAGGGACCTTGAAGATAATCAAGTCCAAGCTGGGGAGGGACTTTTTACAAGGGAAGGGAGTGATGGGATGAGGGGGAAAAGTTTCAAGCTGGAAGAGGGGAGATTTAGATGGGACATGAGGAAGAAATTCTTTGCTGTGAGGGTGGTGAGACCCTGGCCCAGGTTGCCCAGGGAAGCTGTGGCTGCCCCATCCCTGGCAGTGTTGAAGGGCAGGTTGGATGGGGCTTGGAGCAACCTGGGCTGGTGGGAGGTGTCCCTGCCCATGCAGGGGGTTGGAACTAGATGATCCTGAAGGCCTCCTCCAACCCAAACCATTCTATGGTTCTGAGAATTACTGGACATGTGGGATGGCTGAGCTCAGCCTGCATCCTCTCCTCAGTGGAAGCATGACTAAGGTTTCTCTTTGGTCATATTTTTCATGAAGGTCATGCAAAACAAATGTCTTTGAGATAACTTCCCTTCCATCAAATCTGGGGCTCAGGATCTCTTTGGGAACACAGGCAGGCAGGCTGCTGAGGGGCAAGATCCCTCTGCCCCATTGCAAACATCTTCTACAAGGGTGTCTCCACTTCAGCTGGCCACCACTGCCTCACTCCACAGCCAGCTGAGACAAACCTGCATTTCCTGGGCACAGCAAGTCACACGTCTAAGAGCAAGTCCAACAAACTGTCCTTTCAGTGACATTTTCACTCCAAGTGACTGCAAAGGGAGCTCAGGGGCAGAAGTTCAAACAGCTGCATCTCCCCTCCAGGCATTTAGTGTTCAGCAAGGTGAGTCCTACAAACACACAGAGACACACACACACGACTTGCTGGTGGGAAACTCCTCCAGAGATGAGGCTGACACAGGTGGATGTTGCTGAGTGCCACTGTAGGGTTTAATTGCTCCAGGTCTCCTCTTGGATTTTTTCAGACCTTATGATGGGCTCACAACACAGTTTGGATCACATTCTCAATTACTGTTGTTCCCTCCAATGATCTGAATTGTCCCCCTACCATTTCCAGATAGTCTGGACTAAAGGATTACTAAAGGAGCATTCAATGACTCCCACTCCACAGACAAAAACCACAGCCCTGCAGGGGCAGCAGGTTTCAAATTGGCCTTTTTCTTTCTGCAATTTCCAATGGTGAAGTAGATGGGAGAAGAGAGAAGGTGAAGCAAGACCAAACATAACAACGTGAAGCTCTCAACAGCTCCTGTTTGGATGTGATGGATCCTGTACTTCTCCAGATCAATCCTCCACTGCACTGTGTAACATCTTCCTTACAAGCAATGCATGATTTTAAATGTAAAACCTGTTCCCTTTGGGTCTTTGTTGCTCATGAAAACTCCCGACATACTATCAAAGCACATTTTTCAGGTCCTCTCCCCCAAGGCTGGGACATCCTTCTCACACCAGGCCTGTGAAAACAACTCACCAGCTCATTTCTGGGCTGAACATCAACCCAGCACTGTCCTTTGGACAGTACTTTGTCAGGAGCAGTTAATCAGCTTTAATGACTACTGCCTTCCTGAACAAAGGATGGTAAGTGTTTCTGCTTTCATCTGGGAACAACTGGTGAGGGACAGTCCTACAGCTCCTCGTGTGAATGTCACAGAGGCTCCCCGTGAGAATTGGGTTATTCCTTTTTGCATTTTAAAAGGCAGCTATTGTGCAAAAATGCATCTCAGAGGTCCTGGAACACTGGTTTTTACTTCTTCTCCAGCACCCCAGTGGATTCCATCTAACAATCCGTCCTCTTCAGCTGGGTTTTGGGGATGATGGAATGGCTTTTTTTCCTGCTGGTTGGGGTTTTTTTAGCAGCCCAAATCTTTGTTTTCAGTTCAGCCTGTGGGGCAGCTGGGATCCATCTCCTGGGCTCTGCTTGAGATGTGTCAACGGCACGAGGATTTCATCCTCTACAGATGGAGATCTGAGATGCAGAAACTCTGGCCCAGATCTCCTGAGGCCTTTTGGACTGCCCAAGCCTAGTCTGCCTGTCACCTGGACCTGGCATGCATGCCAGCTGTGTCCTGGGTTGCCTCCAATGCAGCATGACCAGCAGGTTGAGGGAGGGGATTGTCCCCTCTACTCAGCTCTGCTGAGACCCCCCTGCAGGGCTGGGTCCAGTTCTGGGGTCTCAACACAAGAAGGACCAGGGAGCTGTTGGAGCAAGTCCAGAGGAGGCCATGGAGATGATCCAAGGGCTGGAGCAGCTCTGCTCTGGAGACAGACCACCCTATGATTCTATGCTTTGTGGGGGCTCAGAGGACTGTGCTCACATCTCCACCCTCTTAACCTCTGACAATGCATGGTCAAATTCAACACCCCCTGATGGGCATTGCTGTCTTTGCATCCTTCCAGCCTCTGCATTTCAGCTCCACACTGGCCAAACTCAGCCTCCTCCCAGTCCTTCATCCTGATTTCTGTCTCTGCAGGAACCCTGGACTCCTCTTCCTCAACCAGCACCTCAGTGTTCTTGTCTCATTGAAGCTCTTTTTCTTGAACTCCAGCCTTCAGCCCAATTCTTGGGCTTTGTTTCATCCCCAACTGGTTTCAGGAGTCACAATGACAAAATAATAAAAGCTGGAAGCCAAAGCTACAGGAAGGATTTGCCCTGGGAGGGGATTTCTGCAGGCCCAGGAGGCAGGACTTAGCAGACTTCCCATGAGAAACCCATCCCCACAAGAAGGAAGGTCAGAGCTTGTGGCTGCTGTCATCCAGCTCCTCAGAGTTCCCTTCCCCACTGTGCACTGAGCTGCCCTCAGCCCTGGGGGACCTGCACAGCCCCAGAAAAAGAAGACACAGGATCACAGGAAGCTCTAAGTGGCTTTAAAAGCCCCAAGCTCTGAGCAGCTGCTGAATTTTTAATCACCCCTGTGCACAGGTCTCTGGGCTGCCCATGTCCACCTTTGGTGCATGGGTCTTGCAGAGCACCAGCAAATGTCTTTCTAGCCAAATTAGCTTCACCCAGCCCCAAGCCAGGGTGGTGAGCAAGCCCTCATGGTGTCCATCTCTTCTCTCCATTAGAAACTGAGCTTTGCTGAGTGCAACTGAGCACCTACAAGGTGAAACTGATGGATGGAAAGAAAGCAGTGAGGCTGTGAATATATTGTTCTGTGTCTGGCTAGTTGTAATGGTGCATGTGTGCACCTTGGGAACAAACTGGGGGAGCTACATCCATGGTTGACACCTCCTGAGGTCCAGCTCTGCCATAGTAACCTCAGGGTGTGTTGATATCTTCGCTCAGGTTTTCATGGTTTGTCTTTATTCTTTGGGAAAGGAGGTAGAGCTTGCTTGGAGATCACTTGCTGGGGAGGCTGGGTAAGTGGGGGGTAGGGGGGAAAGGGGCTTTTGGGTGAACACATTCGAATTGGTTTGAAAAACTGAAATTTTATGGCTATAATTTGGGGTTTAACCAGGCACTGACCCCTTCATCCAGTCCTGGCAGGGGTGGTAACACGTACAAACCAGCTGCCTGGGAGAGCACAGGGTGGAAGGTTTGTTTATAATCATTTCATGGACCCCTTTCTGATGTCTGGCAGCCCCCAGAGAGCCACCAGCACAAGGTGGGTAACACTCTGCCATGGCACCTGATCCTACCTTCTAATATAAAAGTTTTTTCTCAAAGTTGTGCCCAGAGCCACACTTGGAAAAAAAAATATTACATTATTTATTTGTGATACTGAGAAACAGGATCTTAAAAAGCAGCTGGGATCCAAAAAACCATTTTGTTCTGTTCTGTTTCTTTTCCAAAAGGGTATTTGGGGGTCTTGAAAGTGAAATTGAAGTGAGGTTAAAAAAACTGAAGGCAACTTTTAAAGGAGAAAATTGAAGTATTTTCCTGCAGGAGTGTTAAAATGCTTCAGCTGTCAAAATGTTTCAGCTTCTACAGGGCTCTTTCCAGCTGAAATGATGGGTGAGTTAACAGGAATTAATCAAATGAATGAAATTCCTGACAACCAGATCAGCTTTTCTGGTCGTATCTCCTATTACCTCTGACTCCAGAAGGAATGGGTCAGACTCTGCCCCACCACAAACCTGAGCTGCTGCTCTGCCAGTTGCAACCAGATCTTGGGTGAGAAGAGACAAAACCTGACTCACGTCACTCCTAGTTGGGACTTTTCTCCTCTTGCTCATTTATCTGTCAGCTGTGCTGGGGAAGGAGCCTGCAACCAACAAACCCCTGTGTGTTTATAACCTGAAGGAGCTGTTGTGGTGTTGGGTGTTGCAGATGAAAAGGCTGAAAAATGTCAAAAAAGAGGACAGTGGATGCTGGGAGGAACCACGAGCTCTGGTGCTCATGAAAAATAATCTCCTGTTGACCTTGGAGACCTGTTGATTACACAAAAGGTGAAGGGCTTGACTGGTCCACACCCGTGGACAGTTCTGCAAGAAGTGCTGGCCTCTGGTGGCTGTGGTCCACCTCACCCCACTGCAGGCCCTGCTGGGGCTTTGAATGCTCCCCACGTCCTGTCCACAAGCCTGCAGAGATGCACAACCTCTTCAGCAGCTCTGCAAACACGGCCAGGGTGTCAACAGGAGATGGTAACTGTTCAGTTTTCACTTTGGTCTCCCCATAGGAGAATGAGCAAATTATCACAGAATCACACACAGTCCTAGGGGTTGGAAGGGACCTGGAAAGATCCCCCAGTCCAACCCCCCTGCCAGAGCAGGGTCACCCAGAGCACATCACACAGGAACATGTCCAGGTGGGTTTGAATGTCTCCAGAGAAGGAGACTCCACAGCCTCTCTGGGCAGCCTGTCCCAGGCTCTGTCACTCTCACAGGAAAGAAGTTCTTCCTGATATTCACATGGAACCTCCTATGCTCCAGTTTGCACCCGTTGTCCCTTGTCCTGTCACTGGACATCACTGAACAAAGCCTGGCTCTGTCCTCCTGACACTGCCCTGAACATATTTGTAAACATTGATGAGGTCGCCCCTCAGTCTCCTTTTCTCCAAACTCAAGAGACCCAGCTCCCTCAGCCTTTCCTCATCAGTGAGATGTTCCACTCCCTTAATCATCTCTGTGGCTCTGCCCTGGACTCTTTCCAGCAGTTGCCTGTCCTTCCTGAACTGAGGGGCCCAGAACTGGACACAATACTCCAGATGTGGCCTCACCAATGCAGAATAGAGGGGGAGGAGAACCTCTCTTGACCTACTAACCACCCCCTTTCTAATGCACCCCAGGATGCCATTGGCCTTCTTGGCCACAAGGGCACATTGCTGGCTCATGGTCATCCTCCTGTCCACCAGGACCCCCAGGTCCCTTTCTCCTACCCTGCTCTCCAGCAGCTCAGCCCCCAACCTGTACTGGTCCATGGGTTGTTCTTCCCCAGATGCAAGACTCTGCACTTGCCCTTGTTGGATTTCATCAAGTTTCTCCCCACCCAACTCTCCAGCCTGCCCAGGTCTCCCTGGGTGCCAGCACAGCCTTCTGGTGTGTCAGCCACTCCTCCCAGCTTGGTGTCATCAGCAATATGTGGAAATCCTCTGTGATGGATGGCAGAGTCAGGCAGAGACAATAAAGAGAGATATCCAAAGACACTCTAACAAGCTTTCTAGGTCTGAGCTGGAGGACAGTCAACAATAATCCATCCAGGCAGGTTTACATCCAGGTGTCTTATTAATAATATCTTTGCTAATTAACTGCAGATCATTTTCCAGCCTTGCCTGTGGACAGATTTAACAGTACATTAGCAGACTCTCTGCCTTAATTAATCTTCTCCCTGTTTAAAGAGGGCAGAGCAAGGAAGGCCTGGCTGTCTCACCAGTCTTAGGGGAAACGTGGTCACAACATTGCCCAAGAGGACAGGAGGGAAATCCTGCTGTGGAAAACCCCTGTTCCACAAGGTGCAAAGGTAATGGATGGAAGTGTGGTTACATCCAAACCCAGCAGCATGATTCATGTCTCAGCAGAAGCTTTATACATATTTCACACAGCCAGGATGTACCTTTGCAGAGGAGTCAAGGTTGTATCAAATCCTGGAGCCTGTTTGTTTTTTTTTTTTTTTGGGGGGGGAGAAGAAGTTGAGTGGATCCAGTTGTCAGAAGAAAAGCAGCCATCCTGGCTTTGGGTCTGTTCCCCCTCCTCCCATCCCCTCTCTCTGTCCTGATGTGCTGAGAATGACCATGGGCAGCCTGGGACAGTCTGGCCTCAGATGAACGCCAGGGAAAGGCTCTTACATAAATCTCTTCATCCATTATGGATGAACATCATCATCAAAATTCAACAGCAGCCTCGGGAGCCTTTCCGGTGCCTCGCCTACAAATTTCTCCAAGAGGCTACAAAGCCCCAGTTTGGCACTTTTGATTGAGAGAGAAACCTGGGGAGTTGGAGCTCCTTTGTGCCCAGGGAGTCTCCATCCTCAAACGGTCTTTTCCTGTAATCAAATCCTTTTTGAAACATGAAAACGATGCTCTGGTTTGGGCATGAGGAAGCCCAGCTCTGGGCTCCTACTGCCCTGGAGAGGCTGGGTGGGAAATGGCAGCTGGGAAAGATGGTGCAAATAAAACCATCAGTGACAGGAGCTACTGGCCCATTCCCTTGTGTGCCCAGCTGCTGCCTGGTCACACAGACATGGTGCCAGGCCTGAAATATCCATTCATCATGGAATCCCAGAGGATGGTTTGGGTTGGAAGGGACCTTGAAGATCATCTAGTCCCAACCCCCCTGCATGGGCAGGGACACCTCCCACCAGACCAGGCTGCTCCAAGCCCCATCCAACCTGCCCTTCAACACTGCCAGGGATGGGGCAGCCACAGCTTCTCTGGGCAACCTGGGTCCGGGTCTCACCACCCTCACAGCAAAGAATTTCTTCCTCATGTCTCACCTAAATCCCCCCTCTTTCAGTTTTAATCCATTCCCCCTCATCCCATCCCTCCCTGCCCTTGTCCCAAGTCCCTCCCCAGCTTTCCTGGAGCCCCTTCAGGCACTGGAAGGTGCTCTAAGGTCTCCCTGGAGCCTTCTCTTCTCCAGGCTGAGCAATCCCATCTCTCCAGCCCTCTGATCATCTTCCAATCCTTTGACCACCTCTTTTGTTTTAGGCTGAGATTTGAGGGTGGAGGAGTACCCCGCAGGGACTACAGGAAAGCTGGAGAGGCACTTTGCACAAGGGCATGGAGTGATGTGATGTCTTCTCACATCACAATCCACTGGCCATGTCACTCAGTGCTGTATCAGCCATTTCCAATCCCCCCCCCCCCCACAAATCAGGCTGCAACTCAGTATGTCCTTCATCTTTATCCATTTTATTTGTTGGATGATGATGTTTATCCTGGAGAAGAGGAGACTCAGGGGGGACCTTCTCACTCTCTACAACCACCTGAAGGGAGGTTGCAGTCAGGTGGGGACTGGGCTCTTCTCCCAGGCAGCCAGGGACAGGATGAGAGGCCTGAAGCTGCACGTGGGGGGGTTTAGGTTGGATATCAGGAAGCACTTCCTCATGGAAAGGGTGATCAGACATTGGGAGGGACTGCCCAGGGAAGTGCTGGAGGCACCATCCCTGGAGGTGTTCAGGGAAAGGCTGGAGGTGGCACTTAGTGCCATGGTCTGGAGATGTGGTGGTTTGGTCATAGGCTGGACTGGATGATCTCAGAGGTCTTTTCCAGCCTCAATAATCCTGTGCTCCTGTGAGATGATTGCCCCAAATAGCACCCATTTCCCCTTGACCTCACGGGCCACGGGTCCACAGCACAGCACACATCAGCACTCTCATTCCAGCTGATTTTTACAGACCTGCAAACAATCCCAAGGTGCTGCATGGCAGCTCAGGGCCTGCTTAGACATGCATGAATGCTCATTTCTGTGGATTACCCCACTCCAACATCTGCAGTGACAGCATTGACATCATGTGCTGACGGGGAGGAGGACAGAAGCCTGAACACGTATCAGTGTGAAAACTCCTTAGTACCCAGCCTGCAAGGAAAAATGTGGTGGTGCTTCCTGTGATGCTGAAATCAGCTGGTTGGATGAAATGAGCTTGTCTTGCTTCTGCAGCTGCAGGTGAGACCCTTCCCTATACCAGAGAGAAGTTGTGCATTTGTTGGTGAGCGTGGATCTGCAGCAGGTAGGGCTTGTGGTAATGCCTGTGCCTAAGGGCTGTGTTCAGGCCAGCACTGGGAGCTGCTGAATCATGGAGTCATGGAATCTTTCTGGTTGGAAAAGACCTTTAAGATCATCAAGTCCAACCCTTCACCCAGCCCTGCCAAGGCCACCACTGCCCCATGTCCCTCAGCACCACATCTACATGGGTTTTAAATCCTTCCAGGGATGAGGACTCCACCCCTGCCTTGGGCAGCCTGGGCCAGTGTTTGATAGCCTTTCCAGTGAATAAGTGTCTTCTAGCACTCCAGGTCAAGGTTCCCCTTGGTGGGCAGAGGACACCATGCTCCCCACCTTTTCCTCCCTCTCTGCTCTCTCATGCCAACACATAAGTTTGCAACTTTGCTGAGCGCTGCTCGAGATCAAAGTGACACCTTCACTGAGCTCATCTGCATCAGCAGCTGCATCTTTTCCCTTCCTTCTCCCCCACAGAGGTTTCACTGGTCTCACAAGTCCTCTGTGTGCATCAGCTCTATTTGCATCACCTTCCACTCCATTTGAGGCTCCCCCCAACATGAACATCCCCAAAATAGGTGGGACTGGCTGGAGCAATGACACAGCAGGAACTGGGCAGAGCAGCTCCTGTGCTTTCCAGGATTTTCTCATCTTCCTCACAAAGTCCCCTGAGAGACCTTGAAATATTGTGTTGCTCTCACAAGGTGGTAAATGGCAACCCCTGAGCATAAATCTTCTGCTGGGGGAGAAAGTGGCTGCCCGTTGCTCTTCCTTGCTTGCTCCTCCCAAGGGTTTTATTGTCTTTGCTCCAGGATTTCCTGTATTTTCCTGTACACAGGAATTTCCTGGCCAAACCTATAGGTTTATCAACGCCTTCTTCTGGACAGACTGTTTATAGCCACTTCCCATTGGATCATCCAAAACTTCAGCACTGGTTCTAGCCCCCCCAGTTAAGCTGAGTTTGACACATGCTGTGACGTCCTCCTACTTCCACCAAACAGGCAAACCTGACATTTAACACCAGTTTTCCCACGGAAAGCATCCTGAAAGCAGGATAATTTACTCAGGGAATGATATTCTGGAGGAGTATCTCTTGTTCATCACTTACACCAAGGCCAATGGAGCAAACCACCAAAGGGATGGGACTTCACCCCAGCATCCAGGCTGCAAGCATGGGAAGATGGGCAGCAGTCATCTCTGCAAGTCCCTGCTCTTGGCTTTTGCTCTATCTGAGCATCTTTTCTTCCTTCCTCCCCTAATGGTGCCAGGACCAGCCTGAGATGGGAGGTGAGTTTCCTGAAAGCCATTCCAGGAAGGTCAAACTCATTATCAGATAAGAAAGAGAAGGTGGGGAGCTTTGGGGTGAGCTGCAAGACACGGGGTGGGTGGAGGTAGGACTAAGCTGGGGGTAGAAATACCAGTGAAAGAGATATTCCCAGAGATGGTCACCTTCCCCTCTGGACAATGGGATGGCTTCTCCTCCTTGCTGCCCCCATGGTCCTTCATGGTGCAGAGCAGGGACTATGTGGGTGGAGGAGGAAGGAACAACACAGGCTCTGCCAGCATCATGGCATCAGAATGAATCATGGCATTGTTTGGGTGGGAAGGGGCCTTTAATGGTCAGCCAGTCCAACCCCCCTGCAATAAGCAGGTACATCTTCAACTAGATCAGGTTGCTCAGACCCCTGTCCAGCCTGGCCTGGAATGTTTTGAGGGATGGGGCTTTCACAACTTCCCCTGGGCAACCTGCTCCTGTGACTCACCACCCTCAGTGTAAACAATTGCAATCCAGTATCTAATCTGAACATCCCCTCTTTTAGTCTGAAATAATTTCCCCTCTTCCCATCCCTCCCTGCCCTTGTCCCAAGCCCCTCCCCAGCTTTCCTGGAGCCCCTTCAGGCACTGGAAGGTGCTCTAAGGTCTCTCTGGAGTCTTCTCTTCTCCAGGCTGAATACCCCAACTCTCCCAGCCTGGCTCCAGAGCAGAGCTGCTCCAGCCACATTTTCAGATGAGGAGACAAACTGTTGCATAGGACACCACCCAAATGCACAGCCAACACCTCTGGGCTCCATCTGGCCATGGCAGACACCGAGGGGAAACCATCAGCATTGCCACAGAGAGGATAAAAGGCCACTGATCAAAGCACCACAGCCCCTAAACATGTCAAGACCTGCCAGGAGGTGGATGAAATGAGTCCAGGGATGGCAAAACGGGGGTTAAAGATGCAGTTTCCTGCAATCCTACAAACCAAGTGTTACAGCACTTCCTAGGGATTGACAAAGTCGGTGTTTTCTGGTGCCTTGCACAGCTTGGAGGGGACCTGTTCATCTCCAAGTGTGGAACAGGCAATTAATAAACCTCCCCATCCATGAATGTGGACCTGTCCTTCAGAAAGCTAATTACAAGCTTTGGAGGCTGTTTCCAGCAACAGTCTGTGCATTAAAAAAAAAAATAATAATAATTAACAAAAAAGGAAATGGAGCATTAAGGCTTCAAATGAGAGAAACCAGGAAACCAAATTATGGAGGTTTAATTAGGCCACTGATTAGTATGATTGGTGACAGGGTTTAAGGATGGTGGGGTCTCCCCAGCATGAAGCAGCACATTGCTGGAAGGAGGCAGCTTGGAAGACAGGCAGGTAATTTCTTCCCCTTCATGAAGCCAGCAAGTCTCCTCTTCCACAGCAGTTATTTCCCTCAGGTGCTTAAAAATACCATGCACTGGGATTTGTAAAACTCCTAGGTTTTTAAAATAAGGTGAACACTTGGAATTAACACGGCACGAAGCAAGTCAGAGCTTGCACAGATTTGGTCTCAGTCCCATCCCAAAGCTCGGTCTCAGTTTAATTTTAGTCTGTTGTGGATTGTTTCAAGCCTTCCCTCACTTTGGAGGTGTCAAATCTGGGCTTTTGCCAACCTTGGCTGTTCCCAGAGCTGTGTGCTGGGTGTGGGTGATGGAGGGAGGAGGCAGCAGAGCTCCCCCTCTAACTGAGCACAGCACCTCGTGCTGCAGGGACAGTCTGGGCTTGTCACACCACCACAAACATCCCAGCAGCAGCAGCTGTGGCTCTTGTTTTACCTCCTGGCATGTCTCCAGCCAACATGGGTCTGTGGGTCTCAGTCATAGGATCCCAGACTGGTTTGGGTTGGAGGGACCTGTAAGATCATCTAGTTCCAACCCCCTGCATGGGCAGGGACACCTCCCACCAGACCAGGTTGCTCCAAGCCCCATCCAACCTGCCCTTCAACACTGCCAGGGATGGGGCAGCCACAGCTTCCCTGGGCAGCCTGGGCCAGGGTCTCACCTCCCTCACAGCAAAGAATTTCTTTCCAATGTCTCACCTAAACTCCCCTCTTTCAGTTTAAAATCATTCCCCCTGCTCCCATCCCTCCCTGCCCTTGTCCCAAGCCCCTCCCCAGCTTTCCTGGAGCCCCTTCAGGCACTGGAAGGTGCTCTAAGGTCTCCCTGGAGCCTTCTCTTCTCCAGGCTGAACACCCCAACTCTCCCAGCCTGTCTCCAGAGCAGAGCTGCTCCAGCCCAAGGATCATCTCCACGGCCTCCTCTGGCCTCTCTCCAGGAGCTCCACTATGCTTCTTGCAGGCAGAGCACTGGGGAGGGATGCAGAGCAGTGCTGGGAGCACTGTGTGAGCACAGATCCTTTCTTTTCTTTTTGTATTATTGATTTTTTTTTGCTAGGTTCCTAAGGAAACAAGGGCTGTGTCTGCACCTGCTGCTCACCCCCTGCTCATCCCTCTCCTCTGCTTTCAACTTCACAAGCTGTTCACAGAATCCCAGAATCCCAGACTGGTTTGGGTTGGGAGGGACCTTCAAGATCATCAGGTTCCAACCTCCCTGCATGGGCAGGGACACCTGTTGAAACTGTTGACCAGTTTCAATGAAGAGGTGGGGAAACAGCCTGTCTGGGAGAAAAGGGATGCTCTTTTGGAGACCAGAGCTCTCCTCCCAGCCTCCACCACTCACAGGAGATGGTCACCACAAGCTGTTCTCCAGCTTGTGAAGAGCATTCATATTTTTTGTGTTCCCCAGGGGCAGATTTACACTTTCCTCCTCAAGAACCTCCCTAGGACTTATAGAATCATGGACTCACAGAAGGGTTTGGGTTGGAAGGGATTTTTAGAGGTCATTAGTCCAATCCCCCTGCAGTGAGCAGGGACATTTTCAGCTAGACCAGGTTGCTCAGAGCCCCATCCAACTTGACCTGGAGTGTTTCCAGGGATGGGGCACCTACCCCCTCTCTGGGTGACCTGGGCCAGGGTTTCACCACCCTCAGTGTAAACTGCTTCTTCCTTATATCTAGTCTGAACCTCCCCTATTTTTGTTTAAACCATCACCCATTTTCCTACCACTACAAGTCCTGCTAAAAAGCATCTCCCCACCTTTCTGACAGGCCCATTTTTAAGTGCTGGAAGGCCACCATAAGGTCTCTCCAGGGCCACCCTTCCTCTGTATCATGGGTACCAACGTGTCCCCAGCCCGTGTGGCACAGAGAGGGGGGGGGCTGGCCACAGGCCTGGTTTTCACCCCTGTTTGCACAGGATCTGGAGATCCCAAAGCTGCGGGTGTGTGAGTCATTCCCAGCACCCACCCCACCCGTGTCATCTTCTAAGCCTTTCCTTGGGACTCTTTCAGGCTGTCTGGCTTTTAAGTTCCCAATCTGATGCTCCCAGGCATGTGCTTTGCAGTCTGTGGGAGAAAATGCTTCCTCAGATCCTCTTGGGTTTGCCTTGAACTCCTCCAGAAACCAGGAAAGGGCTAAAACAGGGAGTTCCCTGCTGAAGGAGGGGATCTGACCTGGCTCTAGACCCACCACCCCCAGAGCAGTCACTGGAGAGAACAGAAAGGATGGAGAGGAAGCACACGAGTCCTTTTCTATTCCCTGTGCCCAGGCTCCCAATGATGAAATCCAGCTCCAATGAATTATACAAATGCTTATGCAATTAGAAGGAGCTACAGTGAGTCCTTCTGCAGCCAAAAATAGCTCCATGCACCAGCAAAGGGCTTGCCTGCCTTCACATCATGTTAGGAAGAGATAACATTCTGGGCTGGAGAATGGGAGAAGCTTCAGACAGAAGAAAATATTCCCATCTGCCAAGGCTGGAGGGACACGTGATACAGGGGTGAAACCTGCAGGTAGCCCCATGCCTCCCCCCTGCTGAAAATCCTCTGCCTGAGGGTCACGTCCCCTGCTGGGGACACAGCAGGGACATCTCTGGGTGTGCAACTACCCCAGGGATATCATAGAATCCCAGACTGGTTTGGGTTGGAAGGGACCTTCAAGATCATCCAGCTCCAACCCCCCTGCATGGGCAGGGACACCTCCCACCAGCCCAGGCTGCTCCAAGCCCCATCCAACCTGCCCTTCAACACTGCCAGGGATGGGGCAGCCACAGCTTCCCTGGGCAACCTGGGCCAGGGTCTCAAAGGGCTGTCTTGTCCCAGTGGCCATCAGGATGTGCACAGCCCCAGAAGCTCTTGCATGATGATCTCTCCATATCAGCATAAGGAATTTGTCTCCAAAAAATAAAAAGGGGGGGATGATCTGATCCCTCTGGCAGGTGCCAGAGGGAGATCCCAGCCCCACACATGGCACCTGTGGCCTTCACAGCCTGGATAGATAAACCCAACTCCCATGGGCTCCCTCTGGACCACTGCACATTGGTCCTGCAGAGCCGTTAATAGCTCTGAAATTCCCCCCTAAGCATCCACACTCTAAGTGGGAGAGGGATAGAAAAGGGACCACTCCCAGTGATCAGACCTGGAGGAGATGCATCTACCAGTGTCCTTCTCAAGCTGTTGGGATCTCCCAGTTTGTTGGGGAAGGCTGAGATGGGCCAGTAATTAGCACAGTGCTAACTCCCACCAGCAGAGTGCAAGGATGCAAGTCCATGTCTAAACAAGGTGAGTCACCTCCCAGAATCTCTCTTTCTCTCTCTGCACTAACCCAGGGCAGACCTGGGTGACCAGCTAAGATGCTGATATCTCCAGCTTAGATATTTCAGCTCAGGTGAGGCAAGGTGGCTAAGCTGGATCAGCACCTTCCAGCCAAAGAAGTGAAAGAGTCTGGGACCTGGAGGGCACCAAGTGTTTCTTTTCAGAGGGAAATGTTGATATTTTCTCTGGAAGTACCAGGGACATTAGCCCGAATTCACAGTAGCACTAAAAAAGGGATTTGGAGACACCCACCCTCTGTGCTGGCCAGGACATTGGTAGGAGCTTGAAGGAGAAGGGAAGCATCATCACCTGGGCTTGGCAGCCTCCTGAGATCCATGTTCTTGGCACATCCTAGCACTGCTGAGGCCTTCCAGGATAAAGTGGCAACAGACCAAACACACCAGCCACACTTGGCCCAGGGTGGGGAGAGATGTGGAAGAGGACCAGAAAAGCTCTGGGAGTCCATGGAAGTCACCAAAGATCTGAAATCCTTCCTGGCAGTGGTGCTGCTGCCGCAGAGGAAGGCGGATGGGCTGGACTTGATGATCTTAAAGGCCTTCTCCAGCCTTGGTGATTCTGTGATTCTGAGTCCTGGGAACACCAGGGTGGCAGGAAGATGTCTAGGTGGTACGTGCCATTCTTAAACTAGTTTGTAAAGCAGTTCTGGCCAGTGGAAAGACAAGCAGGTGGCAAACAGGTCTTCTTCTGGTGGTCCATCGCATATTGGGAAAAAGCCCATGGACACCCACGATTCCATGGAGCACAGGTTGGAAACAACAGCCACAGTAAAGCCCCCAGGTGGCAGCTGGCCCTGGATGTGCAATCCTAGATGGAAAACTCGCCTTGCCCACTTGTGTCCCACCTGTCAGCCTCCCAGATCCCTGAGGGCATCTCAGGTGGGTCCTGGCACAATAACCAGCTCCCACCCCCGCACCATGGACACTGCAGGGAGGGTATCTCAGTGTCAGAAAGACCCCACTCTGGGCATGGTGAGTATGACACCAAAATCAATCACATAGAATCAGGGAATAGAATCATCCTGGTTGGAAGGGACCTTGAAGTTCATCAAGTCCAACCATAACCTAAATCCCCCCACCATGACCTGATTTACCCGTTCAGGGCTTGAATCATGTTCCCAAGCACCACATCTGCATTTCTTTTAAACACTTCAGGGATGGTGACTCCACCACCTCCCTGGGCAGCCTGTTCCACTGTCCAACACGTTGTCCTCACATACTACACAAAAGAGGGACAAATAAAGATTCCTGGGATTTCATGTCACAGTCCCAGGTCCATCACTTGGTGCCACATTTCACATCTCAGTTTGCCGGGGAACAAAAGAGAAGCTCCAAACTCTGCATCTGGGAGCATGTTTACTCTTTGGAAGCTGCAGGTGTTGCCCACAGCAGCATCTAGCCAGCCTGCCAGTGGATTTATGTCCAACTTTTGCTCATGGAAAAAAAACATATTGTGGTAGATAAAGCTCTGGCTGTGACAAGGCAGATGTCAAAACGTGGCAGGATGATGTTCCTGAAAAGCTACAGCTGCTGTAAAGGGGGAGCAAAGAGACAATTGTTTCTTTGTTAGACACCAAAATTTGATGGAAAGGCTGATGAGTGCTCAAAATAAAGCATGGTTAGAAGTTCCCCAGGATGTCAGCTGGGGAGACTCATGGGAGAGGCTGACCACCTTTGGTGTCTCTTGGGTATAGGCACACAGCCAGATGTGCAGGGCTCCTGCACCCCTGGAACAGCAGATCTGCCATGGACAAGGCACAGAATCATGGAATTGTTTTGGTTGGAAAAGATCTTTAGGATCACCAAGTCCAATGGTGCCAGCACTGCCACGGCCACCACTGAACCATGTCCCTCAGCACCACATCTACATGGCTTCTAAAAGTCAAGGCAAGGGAACTCAGGAGCAGCATTTCTTCCCTCTCAGATTGCTTGATGCAAAGTATTTCAGGTGGAGCTAAGGTCTGATAGTGGCCCATGGTGGGTGGCTTCAGGACAATGTAAGAGGTGCAAAGGTCTGGGGCACTGGCAAGCAGCTTGGTCTTCACCAGGACACACCACTGGAGTTACCATGGGAGAGCTGGTTCAGCCTGTTTCTTGTCCTGTCCTCTGGGCTGCTGAGTGGCCCCAAGGAGGCGAGTAGCTCTGCTCAGAGAGCTTCACAGACTCATGCTTACAGCTTCTCCCAACAAGTCAAGGTCTGAACATACCATGTCCTTGCCCACCATGATCGAAGCCATAAGAATCATAGAATCACAGACTGGTCTGGGTTGAAAAAAACCTTCAAGACCATCTAGTTCCACCCCCCTGCATGGGCAGGGACACCTCCCACCAGCCCAGGTTGCTCCAAGCCCCATCCAACCTGCCCTTCAACACTGCCAGGGATGGGGCAGCCACAGCTTTCCTGGGCAACCTGGGCCAGGGTCTCACCACCCTCACAGCAAAGAATTTCTCCCTCATCTCAAATCTACATCTCCCCTCTTCCAGTTTGAAAACAGTCTCTCTTGTCCTATCCTTCCATGCCCTTGTCCCAAGCCCCTCCCCAGCTTTCCTGGAGCCCCTTCAGGCACTGGAAGGTGCTCTCAGGTCTCCCTGGAGCCTTCTCTTCTCCAGGCTGAACACCCCAGCTCTCCCAGCCTGTCCCCAGAGCAGAGCTGCTCCAGCCCTTGGATCATCTTTGTGGCCTCCTCTGGACTCACTGGAACAGGTCCAGGTATGATCAACTGAACCATATCTTGCAGTCCTCTGAAGGCTGTAAGGAAATGAGCATCCTGAAGAACATAAAAATTGGAGGTTTTGGGTAGTTTGTTTCTTGGGGTTCTTCTTCCTGAATAAGTGTTTTACTATTTAACTTCATTTTCTACACAGACCCTTTTAACAAGGGCTTCATGGAAGGTCTCCCAACTCCTGTGGGCACTGGCTAACAAACACGAGCACCTGTTTGCAAACCAGAAAAACAGAAGGTGCTGCAAGTCAGACTGGAAGTTACTGGGAATGGGGGAAAGGGCCTGGCTGGTTTGGCTGAGAGCCCTTTGCTCCGTGCACTGCCAAAGGCTTGGAAAGGCCATGGATGCTGCCCAAGTTTGCTGCACAGGGTCTGACTCCCTGGTGTGCCATGCTCCTCTAGATTGATGTCTGATGATGCTGGAAGGAGAATACTGGACAGATGGACATAAACCACTGCTGAATCTTGCCCAAAACAACAGGCAGAAACATCTCCTGTGATTTACTGGCCGAGAAGGATAAATCACACCCACAGAGGGGCTCAGATGAGCTCAACACCAAGGGTCAGGGGTTGCAGCTCAACTGGGGAGCATTGCCCATTCCCCAGCATTTTCTGCCCAGAACAATGTCCCAGCTTTAGCTCTGCAATGAAAAATGTGACTCCAGGGTACAGTCTAGAGCAACCACCATCCTCTTTATGAGCCAGAAGGACAAGCAGTGACTGCTGAGATTGCTTTTGAACTTTGCTGGTATCATTTATCCAAGCCCCGTCTGTCTTGCAAAGATCCTCTCTTGACATCAACCCCTCCTGACAGTTCTTTATCAGCTTCATTGTGTCTTTTGACACAAAGGCAACCTGCAATGACTCTTCCAGGAGGCTTTGTAGAAAAAGAAAATGAAAATGGAAATGCTCTTAACACTTTACCAACTCCAGGAGTGATTTGTGGGTGTTGCTGCACACGCGCATCGTCCGCAGAGATCAATCTCAGTCAGCTCCGTGTGGCTCTTCTCCTCAGCAGCTTTTAAGAAAGAAAGGAGGTAAAAAAATCCCAACGAAAAAACTGGAATGGAGATCAGCACAGAATAAAGGGGGAGGTTCTTTGGGTAGCCCACCCTCTGCAGGATCTCCAGACCTGCATAGAATCATAGAATCATAGAATGGTTTGGGTTGGAAGGGACCTTCAAGATCATCCAGTCCCACCCCCCTGCATGGGCAGGGACACCTCCCACCAGCCCAGGTTGCTCCAAGCCCCATCCAGCCTGCCCTTCAACACTTCCAGGGAGGGGACATGAGAAAATGAAGCTGCCATGTCCCCGTTTTACAGATGAGCAAGCAGAGGGAGGGAGAGGAGAAATGCTGTTCCCACTTGCTCATGAAGGGGTGAATTGAGTAAGAAAGAAAACAAAACAAAACAAAAAAACACAAAACAACCCAGAATAAAGGTGTAATATTAATGATGATGATGATGATGATGATGCTTGTCTCATTCCTTCATTGTGTAAAACAAAAAGCAATGGGTCTGAGCACTGGGTACAAGTTCCAGCTCCAGCTCCCACACCTTCCCAAGCCCACCTGAGCCATTTCCTTTCTCACAAAAAGGAAAAACAAAACACCAAATCACACATTTATAGCAAAGCAACTCAGCTTTATCCAGCTATTTATCCAGTGCTGGCTACTCCGTGTACACCAGAAAGCCTCCCTCAAGGACAAACACCAAAAGGTTTGTCAGGCATTTCATTTCCTTCCCCAAAGGGCTGTCAGGCCCTGGCCCAGGCTGCCCAGGGGGGGAGTCCCCATCCCTGGAGGGGTTTCAAAGCCCTGTAGATGTGGTGCTGAGGGACATGGGGCAGTGGTGGCCTTGGCAGGGCTGGGGGAAGGGTTGGACTTGGTGATCTGAAAGGTCTTTTCCAACCAAAGCAAGTCTATGATTCCATGATTGCATCTACCTCCAAAAGACAGAGTGCAGCAGCCAGCCTGAAGCTGCACACAGACCAAAACCCAGGTGGAGATGGAGAGAACAAGCTGTGAGGCTGGAGGCACCTCAGCCTGGATCTGTTGTACCCCCTTGGCCGAGTGCCTGGGAGCACCATGCACAGCCCCAGGACCCACAGGAGGCATCAGCAGCCCCACATCCCAGTCAGTGGCTAAAGCAGAGTCAGTCAAACCACAAAGAAGTGGGACCTGACACAACTGAGAGTGTCTACAAGTCCCTTCTGCTCCCACCCCACCTCCCATAACCTTCCCCCAACAGCTTTTCCGTGACAGCCCTCAGACAGCTGGCAGATCATTTTCTCAGTTTCACAACGATGAAGGGCAGTTTCTTCTCCAGCTGTCGTTTTTTAACACTCCCTTTTAGGGGGGGTTTTAGGCACCTTCTCAGGAAAATAAATCTGGGAACGCTCTTCATGACCTGCACGCTTGATGAGCGGTAATGACGCTGAGCCGGGAAGGTGACACCCTGCTACATCCTCACTCTGCCTCTGGGGACCAAGAGGAGAAGTGATTGATGTCAGGTCATCCAAGCTGGCTCTGGAGGGAGCAGGATGCAAGGCCAGGTCTTTGGAGGCTGTGAGGGTGTTTTCATTACAGACCCTGCTCTTCTTCTTGGCTCCGAAGAATTAGCCCTGCTCCCCAGTTGCTCCCAGCAGTGCCAGGCACAGAATCAGAGAATGTCTTGGGCTGGAAGGGAGTTCATCTCAAGTTCATCTAGTCTAACCCCTTGACAATAAGCAGGGACATCTCACACTAGAATAGGTTGCTCAGAGCCTCATCAAGCCCGACCTGGAATGTCTCCAGGGATGGGGTCCCCACCACCTCTCTGGACTTAAGAGTCCTCAGAGGTCCCTCACAACCTCAATTCTTCAATGGTTTGTGAAGGCAACCTTGTGGGCCTTGGAAATGGCCAGGAGACCACTGAGTCGAGGATACCACAGGAAACAAACATGCCAACTTGCATTTAAATGCCTTGGAATTTCTCCAAGATCAGCCAGATTTGATACGAATTTTTTTTTCCCCTCATTTTATACCCTTGACTTGCAGAACCGAACGAAAACCCGTGGAACTGTTAACTGAAAAGCAAGTGTCAACAGCAGCTCAGAGGAGAAGGAGTTTCAATTAAAACCAATCTCTTCTTACCATCCAAAGTAGTATTTTCCCTCTTGGCTACATTTTAAGTAAAGCACAACATGGTTGCTTCTCATTGTTTTAATGGCATCTCAGCTGTTCTGTGGGGAAACCTCCAGTCTCTCACAGGCCAAGGAGCTTTTAGTTGATCAGAGCTGAAGGTGCAGGGTTGTTTTCAGCATGATCTGGCTGATTTGTTTGTCTCTTCTGGGATGCTTGGGTGAGGAGTGAGGTGTGAATAACCGAAAGTGGGGGCTGGATGGGGCAGGAATCAATGTTTCTTGCTCTCTGCCCCTCCTGAACCTTCATCTGCCCTTCTCCAGGTCAGCACTCAGCTTGGCTGTGGTAGTTACCCAGGCTGGTGAGCTGAGTCCAGAGGAGCCACGGAGATGATCCTTGGGCTGGAGCAGCTCTGCTCTGGAGAGAGAGAGAGAGGCTGGGAGAGTTGGGGTGTTCAGCCTGGAGAAGAGAAGGCTCCAGGGAGACCTTAGAGCACCTTCCAGTGCCTGAAGGGGCTCCAGGAAAGCTGGGGAGGGACTTGGGACAAGGGCAGGGAGGGATGGGATGAGGGGGAATGGATTAAAACTGAAGGAGGGGAGATTGGGGTGAGACATGAGGAAGAAATTCTTTGCTGTGAGGGTGGGGAGACCCTGGCCCAGGCTGCCCAGAGAAGCTGTGGCTGCCCCATCCCTGGCAGTGTTGAAGGGCAGGTTGGATGGGGCTTGGAGCAGCCTGGGCTGGTGGGAGGTGTCCCTGCCCATGCAGGGGGGTTGGATCTAGATGCTCTTGAAGGTCCCTCCAACCCAAACCAGTCTGGGATTCTGGAATCACCCAGTAAGCAAGTTAGCTTGGTTATCCTCTCCCCATCTTCATTCTCAGAAACGATCAAAAAGTTAATTAAAAAAAAAATAAAATTAAAAAAAGCAATCAAAGCCTTTCCAGGAATTTCTTCCCACACTCTGACACATCTGAAAATAGAATGAAATAAAATGAAACAAAGTAAAATAAAGCAAAGCAAAGCAAAGCAAAGCAAAGCAAAACAAAACAAAATAAAATAAAATAAAATAAAATAAAATAAAATAAAATAAAATAAAATAAAATAAAATAACCCCTTCACCCACCAGCATGGCCAGGGATCTCATTTCAAGTGTCACCCACTGGGACTGCTCCAGCCAAGACCAGGAGGTTGGTTGGAACACGTTTGCTGCCACCAAGCCCCATCATGGGAAAGCCAGACAGAGATGAGCAGCCCCTGCAGAGCCAACTCCTCAGAGCAGAGCTCATGGCAGAGTGGTCCAAGCTGCAGTCAGCAAGTCCTCCCAAAGCCATTCATCTTCTCATTAAAGCCTGATTTAAGCACTGGAGCTTTCATTGTCTACAATCCCTAGAGGTCAATAGAAGGATCGGCCTCATTGTTGGGCAATTTATTTGATTCAATGTAATAACATTTAAATAGGTCGTGAAGACAAAACAAGATGCTCCATGTTTAAGTCTCTACCCAGAGGCTGCTTTTGTCCTTTTTTTTTTTTTTTTTGTCATCCCTGGTGATAAAAGTTTAATTCTCCCAAGTCCTTCAAGCTATTTGCTCTAATATATTACCAGCCACAGGAGAGATAAGTGCAGTTCCATCTCTTAAATTTTGTGGGGTTTGTTCTTTATTATTTTGGTGAGGCTTTTTGGGAGGAGTGAAAATGGGGAGAAGTTGATTTTATTTATGGACTTCTCCTTCCCTTTAGGGAAAAACAATGATTTACAGATTGTGCTGGTGAGGCTCATGTACCACAGGCTGCAGTACAGAGTCAAACACGGCCTTGCTCTTGAGCTAGATAAACTGCTTCCCCTACTGCACAGCTGGGTGGTACTTCAGCCCTCAGCAAACCAGGATATCTGGATCCTGTTTCCAGCCCTGCTAGCAATGCAGCCCGTCCCCCTGGGGTCATGGAATTATGGAATTGTTTGGGTTGGAAGAGACCTTCATGATCATCCAGTTCCAACCCCCCTGCATGGGCAGGGACACCCCCCACCAGCCCAGGTTGCTCCAAGCCCCATCCAACCTGCCCTTCAACACTGCCAGGGATGGGGCAGCCACAGCTTCCCTGGGCAACCTGGGCCAGGGTCTCCTCACTTAGACAGGAATGACTTTCTTCCCAATACCTCACCTAATTTTTCCCTCTTTCCAGTTTGAAACCATTCCCCCTCATTCTGTCACTGCCCTTGCAAAACATCACGTGCCTGAACGTCTCTGCATGTGTCAGAATCGCAGAATAACTGAGGTGGGAAGGGGGCTTTGGAGGTCTCCAGTTCAACTTCCTGATCAAAGATAGGTCATCTTCTAACTTAACAGATTGCCCTTGGCCATGGCCAGCAGAGTTCTGAGTATCTCCACGGATGGAGAACGCACAGCCTCTCTGATCCTCTTCTCCTGTGTTTGACCATTCACAGTTGCAAATTTTTCCACGCATCTCACTGGAATTGCTGCACCTCTCAGAAGAGTCCAGCTCCATCTTCTCCATTAACCTCTTCTAGGGGCTGCAGGCACAACTTAAAGGCACCTTAGATCCTTAACTTTACCTATTTGTTTGCTCCTGTTTTGCAGCCAGCAAAGGGACATTGGCTGTGTGTATTTCACATGTGCGCTCCACCAACTCAGGTGACCTCCCAGGTCCCAGGCTGGTCTGCATGAGCTACAGGAACCTGGGGCATCTCCCTTCTGGCTGCTCTGGGCTGAAGATCTTTGGGCAACTGTCAAAACTGGCTCTGCAGCATATGCTGAGGTTATGAGAAACTGCTTTTTTGGCAGGTGTCTAGAGATTGGTGGCCTTCCAAGTGATGAAGCCCTGTCCACCTGATTTATTGTCTGGATCATGATGTGCAGCAAGGACAGAAAGGAAGGAAAAAAAAAGAAACCATGTAAGGGAGGTGCAGGAAGATGTGAATAGCAGCATGGAAAGCTATGATGTGTTGTGGCAAAACGTGTCTGCAAAGCTCTTATCTGGACTTCTTCAGAATTCGAATGGAGAAGGATATAATTCACTGTGATACCCTAGTTTTGGTGTCCAGTGTGGGTGGGAGAAGATTTGCAAGATTAGAGAACTCGGAAGGAAACACATTTTGGAAAGAATTTGAAAACTGCAGTTAGGGCTGGAAGTGGCCTGGGAAGGGCTGGAGACAGGCTGTGGGGAGGGGTGAATAACTCAGCTGAGGTGTGTGGTATGGCCAGAAGTTCCTCCTGTGGCTCTTCCAGAGCTGTCCCTCCTCCTGTCCTCAGCAGGACCAGACCACTGCTGCTCTGCTGCTCTCCAAGAGCACGTCTGCACTTTCTCCTTCCCTGACCCTGCTTCTATTTAAAAAATAAACCAAAATAAAAACACACAAAAAAACTCCTCACAAGTTTCTTGTGTTGATTTTTTTTTTTTTTTCTAACGTGGCCCTAACAAAACTCCAGATAATGACAAACAAGTGAGCAAAACTTCTGGCAGAAGCCAAGGAGATTCTAATCTGTCAGCCCATGGGTGGATGGAGCAGGATGGTGCTGGCTGTGTTCTCTTAAGGTGGCTCCTTCCATCCCTGGAGCTGCTCAGAATAGAGCAGATGGGAATACAGAATTATCCTCAGTGCTGGAATATGGTGCTGCACCCAGAAGCTGTTGCTTTTTGTGGAGTCTCTGATCTGATAGGCTGCATCCACACTTGTCACTCAAGCTGTGACTGGGAAGCAATTGCCCGGACACTTCCAAGTGCCAGAGCAAGGTCTCAGCTTGGTTTAGGGACACCTCGATGTGGTCTGCACAAGACTGTTTGGTGTGAGAGTTTCTGGCCCATGCTGGGGTCCAGCCAAGGCTTCATTTAAGCGACCTGAACCAAAATCAAGGAGCTGTTTCAGTCACCCCAGGAGCCAGGAGGTGGCAGTGGCTGCTCTTCTCCCTCTGATACAGATGGTGTTGGGTAGATGAGGATCCAGCTCAATACACACCAAAGACTGGTTGCTTTAAAGCAATGGGTCACACCAGGGTAGGAGGACAGATCTTAGTCCTTCTACAAGTAAAGGAGAAGTGAGGAAAGGTTAAGAGACTTGCTTGGTGCCACACAGAGAAGCAGTGGGAGAAACAGGGATGAACACACATCTCCCAACTCCATCAGTGACAGGATCCTGAACGGGGCTGGCTGTGTCCTTCAGCAAAGCTGCAGACATAGCTGTGATGTCCTTCAACGTGCTCCAGTGCTCCCCCATGCTCTGCCCTGAGGCTTGGCTGGTGAAGGTGATGGCATGGTGAACACTGGGACCTCAAGATATGGTCCAAGCACCATGCAGAGATTGTCTGATCCCATGCAGCAGGATCCTGCATCCCCAAGGAATACCTGGGGGGGAAGAGAATCCATCCAGAGAGCAGGGACAAAGATGTGCAAGCCTGAGGAGCAAGGGCAACCTTGGGCTTACGCAGGGTCCAGAAGAAGGACAAGCTGCTGCAGCAATGCTGCATAGGCCAGGGCTTGACACCTGACTGAGGGTGGGGGTGAAAGCCCTCTGAGAAAGCAGAAAACAGGGATGACAGTGACAAGTGTAGGGCCACCAGCAGCCCCAAGGGAGCAGGAGGAGAATGGAGGCCATGACCATGGAGCCTAAAACTCTGGCTGGCTCCAGGCATGTTCCATGCAGGAATCTGGCAGGAACATGGCCAGTCTGGCCAGCACAGACCAAGCCTTAACCAGGGACTGTGTGGTGTTCACCAGCTGGAAGCACATGAGCTCTCACAATGTCCTTCCACCCTTTATCATCCCCATTTTGCACATGGGGAAACTGAGATATGGGGAGCCTGACTTCAGGCAAGAAACAGCCATCAGGGTGAGATGAACTCCTCACTTGTGTCCTTTAAAAATCTAGAGGTAGATTG
Source organism: Apus apus (assembly GCF_020740795.1). Taxonomy (NCBI): domain Eukaryota; kingdom Metazoa; phylum Chordata; class Aves; order Apodiformes; family Apodidae; genus Apus; species Apus apus. Next base: position 112,738,223 of record NC_067285.1, on the reverse strand, counting down.
ATACAGGATTTTAGGCACCTGCAGATGAAAACAGGGTCTCATGGGCATTCTCATGCCTCATGGTGATGAAGCACCTTTCCAGTAGCTGCCCCTATACATCCTGTCCTTGTGTTCCAGAAGGAGTGTGAAGGAGCAACTACCTCTCCTTTCCCTTTGTCTTGCCTTTACTGCTCTATGCAAGCATGGTTGGTGGGACCTTGTAGGGCTCCTGGCACCAGGGAGGGAGAACCTGCAAGACCTGCTGCAGGATGGAGATCATCAAACTGCCTTCAGACCAGTTCAGTGATGCCAAAAGACAATGACCAGAGGATGGCAGCAAAACCCATCTCTGGGGAAGTCTCCAACTTTCCCAGTCTTTGGAAGTCTACTGATGGCACCAGGAGATGGCTTCAGAGGGACAGAGCAGAGTGGAGGTGAAATGGCTTTTTGCTATCTGCCCAGCTGAGCACACGAGGCTGCTCTCAGCTCCATTTCTCAAGGTTATTTTTGCTTTTCTGTTGAAATACAAATCCTAAGGAAAAGAAAAACCAACAACCCCAGCCTAACAGCAAAACCATACCAGGACATTCCCATTCCTTTTTGGCTGAACCCCTCAGGATGTTTCCTGGGGATGGGGAAGGAGGTGGATGGGAGGGCTGAAAACTAAAAAATTATTGCAAAAGCCACTTGTTGTTTTCTTTCCAAACACAAATATATATATAAATAGGGCAGGGTGTGAGATGAAGTGGTAAGACTGAGGGCTGCTGAGGCTGCAGCTTTGCAGTGTTACCTCCCTCCAAGCACTAACCTGTCTGGATGGTAGGAGAGCAGAAGAGGACCACGCCAGGCACGGGGCAGGGGGAACAGGCTGTTCTGCTGAGGGAAGCAGAGATCTCTGGCTAATGAGTTGGCCTGGGTTCCAGAAGGACTGCCAGGACGAAATGGGGTCTCTCCTCCACTTATTCATTGGAATTGGCTGGTTAAAACCTCTCCATCTGTGTCATTTCTGTGATGAAATAAAGCGAAACGGGAAGAAAAGGAACCTGCTGCCATTTATCTCTCGGTGGGAATTTTGGCTGAACTCCATTACAACCAAGGGAAACCAGGGCTTTTTGTGCTGGGCCCTCTAAACCAATATCTACCCAGCATCTCTCCCTTACCTCTCTTGTTTCTACAGCAGATAACTACTGCGGGGTCGAGTTTGTTTTCTTCTCAGCCCAAAGATCATAGAATCACAGAACGTGTGGGGTTGGAAGGGACCTTTAAAGGTCACCTAGTCCAGCCCCCCCTTGCAGTGGGCAGGGACCTTTTTGACTAGATCAGGTTGCTCAGAGCCTCATCAAGCCTGACCTTGAATGTTTCCAGGGATGGGGCCCCCACCATCTCTCTGAGCAGCCTGTTCCAGTGCTTCATCAACCTCATTGGAAAAACTTCTTCCTAATGTCTAATCTAAATCTACCCTGCTCTTCTTTAAGACCATTGCCCCTTGTCCTATTGCTACAAGCCCCTGTCCCAAGCCCCTCCCCAGCTTTCCTGGAGCCCCTTCAGGCACTGGAAGGTGCTCTAAGGTCTCCCTGGAGCCTTCTCTTTCCCAGGCTGAACTGCCCAACCCTCTCAGCCTGTCTTCGTAGCAGAGCTGCTCCAGCCCCCTGATCATTTTTGTGGCCCTTCTCTGGACTTGTTTCAACATGTCCATGTCCTTCTTGTGTTGAGGGCTCTAGATCTGGACACACTACTCCAGGTGGGATCAACAGATCTGTGTTTCCTTGTCTCCTCCATCCTTTGCATCCATCTCCTCCCACCCACTGCAATTATCCACCACCTCAGACCCATGTACCTGAGAGCACTGATGGAGAGGACACTTTCTCCCCACCCATCACAGTTTCCATAAAGGGATGGTATCAATGTAATCCTCTTCACCACAAGATCCAGCATGAAAGCCACCCCACCAGGAGAGGATGGCTCTGGTGTATCCTCTCAAGGGGTCAGCACACACACAAATCAAACTCCAGCATCTCCAACATCAAGAGGTCTGTAAGGTGAGGAGTGAAGAGTCTATCAAGGGGAAAGAATTAAACCTGCAATCACTTGGACTGATTTAAATTAGAGGATTTCTCCTTCTTGCTTTGATTAAAATAAGCTGATTTTCCCCTCCACCTGCATCTCTCACGCAGGCAGAATTTCCATTAACTTCAGTCAAAGCTTTTTTTAACTTCTTGAGACTAAAACTTCATTGAACCCCTTTCACTTGGTTGCCAGGAGTTGCCTTAGCATGTTGCCACTCTGGTGATATTAATTATAGTATCTCCCTGCTTTAAAATACCAGTCACCTCAGTTATTAAATGGACCTGCTTCTTCTGTCTTGTGAAAGAACACTGACCTTTGTTATTCATTACAGAATTAAAATGAATATTCATTACAGAATGGTGATGATACTGGGCATACATTGTCCCCTGGAAGATTTAGGTCAGACATAAAGGAAATCCTTATTGTGACAGGGACAGTGATGAACTGGGGGTGGGACAGGGCACGTGTCCCATCACTGGTGGCTTTCAAGCAGACAGCCCAAGTATCAGGTGTGCAGAAGGTGGAGCTGATGTTGATTTGGGGCAGATCAGTGGGATTCCAGATGGCCCTTGCGTTTTTTTTGCACAAGGAATTAGGAGTATTGGCAATCCTCCAGTAAGTTCTACCAGTAGCCATCCAACAAAAAGACCAGCACAATGTTTCAGTGCAGAATTTTCAAGCTCTGGACTCATTATCCAGTGATTAAATCAAAGAGAAGACAACGTAACCTGGGCAGCCATCACTGGCCATCGATTTGTTCCTCCAGCCCTGCATTAATAGTGCAAATGACACTGCTTGTCCCCACCACCATCAACCTCATGGATTAATTCATCTCTGTGGGATCCTCCAGCACCTAAACTGAGCTCAGCTCCTCACTTTGTGCCCAGGTTACAGCTGGAATAGTGCCCAGCAATGGGATGGGATGGGATGCCTGAGGAGCAGCTGTGCTCTCAGCCATGGAGAACGCTATGGGAGCCCTTGAGGCTGTGATGGACACTTCCCTGCCTTCCAGAGGTATTCACACCTTCCTGCTGACTTACAGCAAGCACTCCCTTAAATCACAGAATCATTGACTGGGTTTGGGTTGAAAGGGACCTTAAAAATCATCTAGTCCCACCCCCCTGCATGGGCAGGGACACCTCCCACCAGCCCAGGCTGCTCCAAGCCCCATCCAACCTGCCCTTCAACACTGCCAGGGATGGGGCAGCCACAGCTTCTCTGGGCAACCTGGGCCAGGGTCTCAACTCCCTCACAGCAAAGAATTTCTCCCTAATATCTCATCTAAATCTCCCCTTTTTCAGCCCAAAACCATTCCCCCTTGTCCTATCATTGGGGTTTTTTTGAATCCCCTTTAATGTGTTCAAAAGCAAAGATGCAAACTCAAGGAGGAAAGGTCCATTGAAGGCACTAAAGCAAAGACAACCTCATCAAGGGGAGTGGTGCTGCTTCCTTAACACAGAAGAAAAATCTGCTGTTGCTTTTCCTCAAGGCAGCTGGTTTTGGCCACCAACAGAGCAAGGAGCTGTTAGCAAGAGAGCCAACACAGACCAAACTGGAGTTCATGGATGGGTCTGACCTCAAGTGGGGTTGCAATAGGAGCCCTCGTTTGAAGAGCAGGGTTCTTGGCTGGTCCCCAGGCTGATACCTGCATGGCCAAAAGCAGATCACACTCCACAAAAGCAGTGAGCCCAGCAGAGTCCACAAATGATTCTCAAAACCATGCTATGACCTCCATCATGGGGAGCTTCCCTCTCTCCCTTGTCTGGCCCAGCCACTGTGAGCCAACATCATTTGGGAACAAAGCTGGGAAAGGGATAAAATCAAATGTGGGTTGTTTTTTTCTTGTGGTTCCACTGAAAAGATACATATTAGCATGGTTCCACTTCTAATTAGTAAAATAAATAACTGCTTGCTTTTGAAAAGTCTGGTAGAGTGGAAACAAACTCCCATGACTAATATTCTGCATTAAAAAGAACAAAATAAACAAACAACAACAACAACAACAACAAAAAAAAAAACAAGCCCAAACACAGCCTCTGATGTTGAAATTTTGCCTTAAAAAGCCTATTGCTGTAGGAATCTGAAAGCAAAAAGAGCCTTGGATTCTGTTCCTTCTTCTCAGAGAGTTTATTTTAACCATGAACATGTCCAGGTAGTCCTCACCACATCAAAGGACACCCAGAAACCACCACTGCAGAAGAACATCTCCAATGAGACTCTGTGTTCCCACCAGGAATGATGCAACTCTTCCCAAGGACCATGGAGGAGAAAGCTGGATAGCAACTGGGCAGCTTGAGTCCCTCTTTTATTTGATAGGAGCAAGGAAACTCAGAAGCTATGATTGGAGCTTCTGTGGGAGCCCAGAGCCCCTCTCCCACCCTGACCACAGCCCACTTCATCCCCAAGAGGACTTGGAAGGTGGGGAACCAGCAGCCTGTATGCCCAGAGGCAGATCTGACAACACTGAGGGACAAGGAAAACAAGCTTGAGGGGTCTGATGGGGTTCATTGCCTGCTGGGTGGGATGGGTGGGGGTACAGGAAGGAGAGGGCTGGACCATTGTTAAGACACAAACCTCTGCATTTCAGTCATGGGCTCTTTTTAATGCCTTTTTTCCTTAGTTTGCTCAGAAGGACTCTCTTTTACCTTCACACACAATGGACTCCTGCACCTCCCTGTCCCATCAAGCCAGACTTTTCATTAAGCAGAGGATTCCAGACTGGTTTGGGTTGGAAGGAACCTTCATGATCATTTCATTCCAACCCACTGCATGGGCAGGGACACCTCCCACCAGACCAGGCTGCTCCAAGCCCCAGCTGTGGCTGCCTTTCAACACTGCCAGGGATGGGGCAGCCACAGCTTCCCTGGGCAACCTGGGCCAGGGTCTCACCTCCCTCACAGCAAAGAATTTCTTCCTAATGTCTCACCTAAATCTCCCCTCTTCCACCATAAAATGGTTTGGGTTGGAAGGCACCTTAAACACCACCTAGTTTCAACTCCCCTGCTATGGGAAGTTCAGCCATCTTCAGCTCCAAAAGACCCACCACCACAGGACAGTCCTCCCAAAGCTCAGTGCAAGCTTCAAGCTCACTTCAGTGCTCAAGCACAACCTCAAACCCCACCACTTCTCACAGGGCTTTTCACCTGCAAGTCTCTCTACTTCCATACTCAACACTTCCAGCCTCAGCACAGCTCCCTGCCTCATCTCCACACTCCCTGGCCCTTCCAAGAGAGGCAAGAGCAGCTGCACAGGCAGCAAAGCAGTTGGAGGTAGCAGAGCTGCAGCTTGGAAGCCTTGGTGGGGAGCAGGGAATGGCCCCGTGGAGAGAGGTGATGGCAACACAGCCACCAACACAGTGGTTCAGAGGCTGGGGCTGCTGTAGTAGGTTCCAGCAGCCAAGGGAAGAAGGAAGAAATTAGGAGAGCAGCTGGGGAAGGCTACAGGAGCCCTTCTTCAGGCACCAGTTATGGGATGGAATCCCATTTCCATCTTCATTCATCTCTTGGCTTTTACCAGCACAGTAGGCAACTTCATGGTCCTCTTGAGCTTTATCAGTAATGTCATCAGCACAAGGTCCTCCAGACCTTAGACAGGATCACTGTCAACATGGCCCTCATTAACCTCTTACTCTGTTGTTGCAAAGAGGTCCCTACAGTTTTCTCCTTGGTTGGCACCCATGGTTTTGGTGAGAGGGGTTGCAGAGAGAACATCCTCCTCTACACATATCATATGCTGAGGCTGTTCTGTATCTGGTCAAGGGAGAATCTGGGTTTCCTCCACTTGATAAAGACCTGCAGGCCCAACCATCACTGGTCCAAGTTCATCTTCAGGCACCAGGGGCAGCAGGTAAACAGCATCCTTGCTAGCTGCTGGATCCTGACCATCATCTTCCAACTGCCCTACCTTCAGTGCAACACAACAGCGAGGAGGAGAAGTAATGAAAGGTTGTGTGTTTGGCTACCAGCACTTGGTTAAGTTCTTCAGAGAACCTCATCATGAAGTTTGCTTACACACCTGTCAGCCTGGATCTTATCTTCATCATCCTTGTGATAGTCCTGAATGGATCCATCACTGACCTCCTCTGGAGGCAAAGGAGAAAGATAAGGGCTGCTTCCACCACAGGGAGCACGTGGAACAAGCACATGTCTTAGGTGACTAAGATCTTGCTCTTGCTGCTCTCCATTTACACTGTCTGCTGGCTCCCAACAACATCATCTGGATTGCCCCTGATTCAGGATTCCTTAAGCACAGCTTGGAGAACAGCATCCTCAGAGGTCTCTATGGACTACTCTCCTGCATCTCTTACTCATCCAGGTCCTTTGTCCTGGTGTTTGCCCACAAGAAGTCCTCACTGAAGCCTGCTGGTGCCTGAGGTGTGAGAAATCTACTGTTGCCCAGTGAGTGGAGGTGTAACCTCCCAAAATCCTTCATGGATTCTCCACCTTTCCAGACAAAAAAAAGTGTGCCTGGTATGAGGGATTTCTTCAGGGCATTTAAAATAACCCCTTGCCAGCTTTCTGGAAACATTTATTAGATCCCACTTAGAATTCAGGGGGTTCCCATTAATCCTCTTGCACCTTGTGATAATGCTCTGGGGCATCATCAACCAGAAGATCCAGAAGACAACAAACAGTGGATTCACCCTGGAGATGTGTCACAAAAAAATAGTCCAGAGAAAGTTGATTTCAAAAAGCTGTGGCAGGAGGGAAATGTTCATCTTCAGCCAGATGAAGCAAATGGAAATACTCTCATCATTACCAGCTGGGGACAGCCCATAATAAACAAGTGATCAAAGATTTATAGTGCCTAAGGAATTGCTACTTTTACAAATGATGAGAGGGAAAGCCACCATTCTTCAGTATTGTCACTGGCAGGTGTCACAATAGCTCCTGGAGAGAGAAGACAGGCAACAAAAAGCCCCCTGAAAGCCCAGATGTTGCAACCAGCAGAGCTGTGTTATCCCAGCAAAAATGACTGCAAGATTTTGTTTTCAGAACTCAGGATTTTATGGAGATGAAAGGATGACCAGGCAAATGGTGCTGTGCTTCAGAAGGTTATGATTTCCAGCACCAAACATTTATTTCCCAGGAAAACAGAAAATATGAAGTCATAACACCAGGGCCCATTTCCTCGTGTCAGATCATTCCATGTATAGAAAAAATAAAGGGAAAATGTAACTCCAAACCCTGATGTACCTTTCCCTCTGAGCCCTGAGGACAAGGGTCTGGGAATAAAAGAAGGAAAACTCCCTGTGTGCTATTCTGTCATTTAAAAAAATATGTTTCTAGTATCATTTTGGTTTAACTGATGTGATTGTGCATCATTAAATGCTTGCTGACATGCTGAAAGGTGCTTCCCTTCCTTTCCAGCTCTGCCTAAAAAACCTCCTCCTGCTTTTCTGCTCCCCCTCTAAAATGGCAACACCTGCAAAGCAGCTCCTGGGGCTTTGGGGGTCTCTTCTTGCCCACACAAGCCTGCCAAATATTTGTATATTGGCATTTTTTGCCATTTTGGGGTGTAATAACTCTGGGATAACCACTTGCCTGCAATCCAAAGAGGATGCTAAGGGCCTGGGGCATTTGAACAGATGAAATCCAGCGAATCTCAGTTATGAGAATACTGGCTTGGCATCTCTTTCCAGAAGATCCAGTTTAGCTTCCTCTCCTCTAGGCTCTGCCACCCAGAGCAAAGATAATTTCCAAGCACCTTGACCTTTGTTGGAGACTGATGCCTGCAGAAAGAGATCCCTGCAGAAGTGCTTTTCTGACTGCTTCCGAGGGACAAACCAGGTCTGGGTTCCCCTGTCTTTTCTTTCAGAGGCTCCAGGCTTTCATGGTTCACCACACAGATAAAATACACAGAGGCAGCAAAAGTCTCTGAGCTGCATCAAAAGAAGTGGGGCCAGCAGGGTCAGGGAGGAGATTTTGCCCCTCTGCTCTGGTCAGAACCCACCTGGAGTGCTGTGTCCAGATCTGGAGCCCTCAGCAGCAGAGAGACACAGAGCTGTTGGAGAGGGTCCAGAAAAGGGTCACGAAGATGATCCCAGGGCTGGAGCAGCTCTGCTCTGGAGACAGGCTGGGAGAATTGGGGTGTTCAGCCTGGAGAAGAGAAGGCGCCAGGGAGACCTTGGAGCACCTTCCAGTGCCTGAAGGGGCTCCAGGAAAGCTGGGGAGGGGCTTGGGACAAGGGCAGGGAGGGAGAGGAAGGGGGGGGGGTGTGTGTGATTTTAACCTGAAGAGGGGAGATTTAGGTTGGACATCAGGAAGAAATTCTTTGCTGGGTGGTGAGACCCTGGCTCAGGTTGCCCAGAAAAGCTGTGGCTGCCCCATCCCTGGAAGCATTCAAGGGCAGGTTAGATGGGGTTTGGAGCAACCTGGGCTGGTGGGAGGTGCATTTCAACAACTTCGTTTTCTTTTCCCTTCATGTTGGTGGGTATGTGGAAAGAGAAGAACATTTCTTTGTTAATTTGTGCTAGAAAGCCTGATCACCCAAGTCTTGGTCACTACTGGTGTCTTCTCAGCTGAGTCATGCACTTTGCAGGAGGTTATTTCACACAGAGATGACTGCCCAGAGAAGAAGATAGCCCTTGTGATTGAATGGCCTTGAATGGAAACAAGGGAAGGGACAGGTGAAATTAAATGGGGCTGCAGTGACAGACTTCTTAACTAATGACTTCTAAACTGGTGACAATTTACATTTTTAAATGATACAGGAAGCTCATTAAGGCTCCTAGATAACACAGCTCAGCAGGCCAGAGCTGAGAGAGCTCTGCAGCCAGAGCAGCACTGCATGGAAAAGATATCCAGAAGGACAGCAGCTGCTAAACATTACCACCAGCACTATTTAGATAATGCTTGTCCTTCCCACGACTGACTTTGCGTAGGAGGCAAATATATTTTATCTCTGGTTTTCAGCTATAAAATGCCAGGCATGGAAAAGTAACCTGCCTGGACGAGGCTCAGATGAGCTACGTGGTGTTAGTCAAGGATGATTTCCAGCAGAAAATGCAGGTCTGGAGGAACAGGTCTTTTCTGGGAATGTGTCCAGTCCCCAGAAACATTGGTTAGGAGCCACCTGGTATAATTTATACCCAGAAGAGATTAAGCAAACAATCACAGAATCACAGAATCATCCTGGTTGGAAGGGACCTTGAAGATCATCAAGTCCAACCATAACCTAAATCCCCCTTCCATAATTCATCCCCCAATGGGGATGAATTGTTGGAAAGACATCCCCACACACACAGGGGCAGCCACATGGCCTAACCAGGAGGTCAGGGCATTAACTGTTGGAAATCAGGGACAACCAAACCCACACACCCTGCACGGCTTCACTGGTCACCAAAGAGCCTTTGACAGGTTTTGGGTTTGCTTCAGAGCACACCAGGAAATGTCTAAGGATCACTGCCCACCTCTGTGGCCATGCAGCAGGGAAGCATCTGAATTCCAGTCCTGGGGATTTCACAGCACTTTGGATTTTCAAAGATTTTTAAGACCTCTTCAGGGAAATCCTGTGCCTCGCTGGGTTTTTTTTTAGATTCAGATTTTTACTGGCACTATTTGTTTTAAATCTTCCCCTGACTCTTGAGGAGAAAGAGCCTTCACCTGATTGCCCAGCCTCACTCAGGCAGCAATTCCTACCCCAGAAGAAGCTGTGGCTGAACTAGACCAGACACTCAAACCGTCAGAGCAGAAGTGAACTGCCATGGGACACAACACAGCAGGACAAACCTTCCAGTGGCTTCAAACCTTAGAGCACCTTCTGATGTGTCCTGGGCTCTAGGGCACGAAGCAATGGCCGTGAGCCAACAATGAGCCCTGGCCAATGCCATCCTGTTCAGCTGAGAGAGAAGGAGGCTGAGGGGGGATTTCATCAATGCTTTTAAGCATCTATAGGGGGTGTCAAGAGGATGGGGCCAGACTCTTCCCAGTGGTGTCCTGGGACAAGGGGCAATGGGCACGAGCAGGTACATGGGAGGTTTAACATAAAGATAAGAAAATACTTTCCTACTCTGTGAGTAACAGAGCCCTGGAACAAGCTGCCCAGTGAGGGCATCCCTGCAGACATTCCAAACCCACCTGGACGCATTCCTGTGGGATCTGCTCTATCAGGGGGGTTGGACTAGATGATCTCCAGAGGTCCCTTCCAACCCCCACCACTCTGTGATTCTGTGATGGAAACTGCCATCCAGTGAGAGCTGAGTTTATGGTGCCCCATCTGCAAAACACAACAGCTGATGACCATGATCACCTGAACTCATTAGTGAAAGGGAAAATAAGGATGAGAAAACCATGAGACCCCACCTACATGAGTCTTTTTCATACAGCTTCCAACAGAGCTCTCTGCTAGCATTTCCACAGCCCAACCAAGGCAGGACCACAAAGCTTTGCTTGTGTTCAGCAACCACCAGGGAGCACACAGGAGAGAGGAATCCAGGGCTGCAGTTCTGCTCTGCAGGTAGAGCCCTGACAAATTGATCCCTTTGCTTAAAAACTTCAGTAACTCCAGAGCAAGAGACCAACACAAGCAGAACTTCATTTTCCTCCATCTTGTTTTCATCCTGTTTTCATGCATGCCTTCACTCTACAGTTTTGCTTTCAAGACCTAAGACTCTGTTTTGAGTACTTCTGCTTAAATTTCTCTGTTCAAGGTGAATTTAAAGATTACCTCAAGCAGTAATAAGCCACAGTATTTCTCTTAAAACAAGCAACTCTAGTGAGAACAAAGCACTGCAGTCTCTGCAGACTGAGATGGGTCTCACAAGCTTCTTTAGAGGCTTTGGGGAGGTGCTGAAGGCGGTGCATCCAGGTCCTGGGTAGAGCTCACCCCACCTGCAGGGTCACCAGTTCATTGTCCTGTAACTGAAAACAGCTGCAGTTCTTTAACTCTGCCACACGGATCCGGACACCTCCCAGAGTCTGATCCTGTAAACCACCGAGGGCTTCCTGGGAGGTGCTGAAAACGTTTTGTGCCGAAAACGTTTTGTGCCCGCGGGCAGAAAGGAGTGGATCCAGAAGCCCTTCAGTTCCTTAGCACGTTTACTTGGAAGGATACCAGAGGTCCATATCTGAGCGGGAAGGAGCAGGCAGGCAACACTTGCCTTATTTCTCCCTGTAAATATATCCTGCTACAGGAAGGTCTCATCCACACTGTAAACTCAGGCATGCCCAGGCACTGACAAGTAATCATCCCTGTGAGAAAATTGTTAGAAAGTTCCCCAGCACAAATGTAGGTGCCAATTTGCATTTTCCTAGATAATTCCCAGGCAGGGCTCAACACACAGAGCAATCCCAGAACAATTCCCAACAGGCAGTTTGCATCCAGCCACCCTCTCCAGGAAGGCAAAGGCAGTTTACAAGTGTGGAAGAAGGTATTTTGTGCCAGCTGGCCACAGGGCCCAGGATACATTTAGTTCCTGGATGCACTTAGTTTATTAGCACAGATGAAGCTGAATTGCCTCTACTTAAAGAGTCTCATTTACTGGACATCAATATATGATGTCACCCTCCACTTATGGAATCAAACACTCTGGGAATGCACTGCCAGCTGGATTCATTCTTGGCACTATCACAAAGAAGTGAGGATCACACCCACAGGTGTGTATCGTTCCTAGCTACAAGGAGGCTATTTGACCTTTCAACAGAATAAAGACTAATGTTACAAAAGCCACCTGTTTTCCCCCCAAAACTGCCTGCACCAGGATCAGATGCTGCCTCCCTGAGGAAATCACACAGGTTTGCAAGTTCTGGATTACTCTGATCCCACCCAAGTGCCACATTTGCAAGATGGAGAGGGATAAATTATGCTCCAAGAGGCAGTTCTTTACCTTAACACCCACTGCACATCACAGCCTCCACACGTATTTTCCTCGTGCCTTGGTAGGAAGGTCATCCTCAAAATCCTCTGAAATCCTTTTAAAGAAACCCAAGGGACATTTTCAGATCCAAACTAGGGAAAATATAAAAGGGGATCTGAGAAATACAGCCCAAGGGATGTATAATGCTTTTGAAGAAGCCCCTGGTGTGGTAACCAAACTGAACTGGCCCAGGTTGCCCAGAGAAGCTGTGGCTGCCCCATCCCTGGCAGTGTTGAAGGGCAGGTTGGATGGGGCTTGGAGCAGCCTGGGCTGGTGGGAGGTGTCCCTGCCTGTGCAGGGGGTTGGAACTGGATGATCTTGAAGGTCCCTTCCAAGCCAAACTATAATTCTATGAGAAAGACATTTCCCAGCCCATGGGCAGCCGTCCATCTGCACTTTGAGCTCTCCTTCTCCACGGCAACGTGGTGACACCTACAGGAAAAACCTCGTCTGCAGCCCAGAGAGGAGTGATGATATCATAGAACCATTAAGGTTGGAAGGGACCTTACGAAAACACCGAGTTCCATAAGCAGGGAACCCCACCACCAGACCAGGCTGCACCTCATCCAACCTGGCCTTAAAAACCTCCAGGGATGGGGCATCAACAACCTCCCTGGGCAACCCATCCCAGCTCCTCACCACCCACAGAGTGAAGAATTTCTTCCTGCTGTCTCACCTAAATCTCCCCTCTCTCAGTTAAAAACCATCACCCCTTGTCCTGTCACTGCCCTCTCTGATGAAAAGCCCCTCCCCAGCTCTCCTGGAGCCCCTTCAGGCACTGGAAGGTGCTCTAAGGTCTCCCTGGAGCCTTCTCTTCTCCAGGCTGAACACCCCAACTCTCCCAGCCTGTCTCCAGAGCAGAGCTGCTCCAGCCCTGGGATCATCTTGGTGGTCTCTCTGGACCCTCTCCAACAGCTCCATGTCTCTCCTGTGCTGAGGGCACCAGAGCTGGACACAGCACCCCAGGGGGGGGGTCTCACCAGAGCAGAGGGGCAGCACCACCATTAAGCTCCTCATTAACAGCTTTAGGGGCCGCGCAAGGAAAGACAACAGCGGCCGGCTGGACGTGACAAAGCAGGGGCTGGGAGCCCCCAGCTCCCCCCCCTACGACCGTGCACAGAACAACGAAAAACCAGGGGGAAAAACAAAGCAGCGCGGCCGCAAAAACCGCTTCTCCCCGGCGTGCCCAGCTTCGCCTCGCGGCCTGCCCGCGCACCCCCAGCCTCCCGGCTGCCTCTTCCTCCCCGGCCCAACGCCAACCCCCCTCTCTCCGGTTTTTGCCTCACGGTTGGTTCGTTCTTCTCTCCCCTCCCCGCGTCCCCTTCAGCGGGAGGTGGAGGGAGGGGGGGCAGGGCCCGCGGTGCCGCCATTTCCTGCGCCGGGCCGGGCTGGGCCGTGCTGGGCCGTCCCGCCCCTTCCTGCCCCTTCCTGCGGCGGGGCCGGGCCGGGGGGTGTGCGGGAGGATGGACGCGGTGCTGCTGGCCGCCGCCGCGCTGCTCCTCGCCGTCCTCCTCGGCTTCGCCACCCGCCTCCGCGGGCAGGCCAGGGCAGGTGGGTTCGCGGCCTGCACGAGTCTTGACACCAACCTGCCCTTCCCTGCCCCCCCCACAAGCGGTGGGGCCTCCCGGGCGGGGGGGTAGGGGTAGGGGTAGGGGGTGGGGGCGGTGTTTCCATGGTAACCGCGGGGTGGGGGATGTGTGTGTGTGAAGCACTTTGGCTTAGGCCTTATCCTGGGGGGGGGGGGGGGGGGAGTGGTTTCCCCCGGCACCCCCGGTGCTTCCCCCCCTGGATCCCCGGTGCTTCCCCTCCCGGTGCTTCCCCCCCTGGATCCCCGGTGCTTCCCCCTCCCGGTGCTTTCCCCCCCCCCCCTGGATCCCTAGTGATCCCCCTCCCCCGGTGCTTCCCCCCCCCCGGAATCCCTGGTGCTTCCCCCCCGGGAATCCCTGGTGCTTCCCCCCTCGGGATCCCTGGTGCTTCCCCCCCTGGATCCCTAGTGATCCCCCCCCTGGTGCTTCCCCCCCCCCGCCCTGGAATCCCTGGTGCTTCCCCCCCCCCCGCCCTGGAATCCCTGGTGCTTCCCCCCCCCCCCCGGAATCCCTGGTGCTTCCCCCCCCCCCCCCAGGATCCCTGGTGCTTCCCCCCCTGGATCCCTAGTGATTCCCCCCCCCCCGGTGCTTCCCCCCCGCCCTGAAATCCCTGGTGCTTCCCCCCCCGGCCCTGGAATCCCTGGTGCTTCCCCCGCCCCCCCCTGGAATCCCTGGTGCTTCCCCCCCTGGAATCCCTGGTGCTTCCCCCCCCCCCGGAATCCCTGGTGCTTCCCCCCCCCCCCAGGATCCCTGGTGCTTCCCCCCCTGGATCCCTAGTGATTCCCCCCCCCCGGTGCTTCCCCCCCGCCCTGAAATCCCTGGTGCTTCCCCCCCCGGCCCTGGAATCCCTGGTGCTTCCCCCGCCCCCCCCTGGAATCCCTGGTGCTTCCCCCCCTGGAATCCCTGGTGCTTCCCCCCCCCCCCGGAATCCCTGGTGCTTCCCCCCCCCCCGGAATCCCTGGTGCTTCCCCCCCCCCCCCGGAATCCCTGGTGCTTCCCCCCCCCCCCCGGAATCCCTGGTGCTTCCCCCCCCCCCCTGGAATCCCTGGTGCTTCCCCCCCCCCCTGGAATCCCTGGTGCTTCCCCCCCCCCCCAGAATCCCTGGTGCTTCCCCCCCCCCCCAGAATCCCTGGTGCTTCCCCCCCCCCCAGAATCCCTGGTGCTTCCCCCCCCGGAATCCCTGGTGCTTCCCCCTTCCACGGGATCCCTGGTGCTTCCCCCCCCAGGATCCCTGCTGCTTCCCCCCTGGGATCCCTGGTGTCCTGCCTTTCCCTCAGCCCCCCAGGCTTTGCCCCTCAAGCCCAGAGGAGGGAACTCGGGGAAGACCACTTCAGCCCTCCCTCAAACAGCAAGTATTTACTGCACACCAGAGTCCTAGAACCCTTGGGGCTGGAAAAGAGCTTTAAGATCAGCAAGTCCAACCCTAAACCTGACACTGCCAAGTCCTTTTGGAAGCGACCTGGGATGGGTGCAAGTTGAACCTGATGGGAAGGAGTCAGGTGTGGCTGAGAACTTGCTGGCTTTTGTTTGAAGGGAAGTTGTTCAGCTGCAGGGTCTCCAATTCAGGTGTTCAGCCAGGCCAGACACTGAAGTTTGTCAGTGTAACAACACCAGCTTCCAGGATTTGGGATGTTTTGAAGTTGGGGTATATTTTGGTATTTTTGAAGGCAAAGGTAGCTTTGATTATATTTTTCTTTACAACAGCAAAAAATCCTCTTGTATAAACACAGTCATCCCGGTGCAAGAGCATGTACTGGTAAGGACCTTGTGTTAAAAGCAGGTTTTGCTGACAGTAATTACATTTTCCAACACATTTCTCTTACACATTTCATGTGTCCATTTTCATCTAAATCTTCCTTTCCCAACAGCTTGGAAACTGATGAAGTGTCATGAGATTCTTAGTGAGTTAGAGCTGAGCTTTTGGTAAAAGGGAGTGATGCATGTCCTAGGGAAATGAAGCTGCTGGAAAGATGTAATTTCCTCAACTTTACTTGTATCCTGATATAGGTAAATCAGAGGCTGTGGGGCTTGGGAGGGTTTATTTTTCTTTTCTTTTTAAGTGTACAAAGTTTTAACTATCTTGAAGCCCAAACATTTGAATTCTCAAGAAAGTTTAATACTGGTTTTGAGCAGCTTGGTTAAAGTTGGTTTGCATTCAGGGTAATTTAATCTTTTTGAATCCTCTTTTTTTTCTTTTTACTAGCATCTTTTTGACACTTCCACATTGGTCTTGCTTTTTTCATTGAGCTTTTAAGATAATTTCTACCTCAGTATGCTGGTTTATGTCATTATAAAGTCCTTTACAGAGTTTGAACTTGTGGGGATGATATTTTTCTCCTTACACAACAAATTATTTTTCAAAACCATTGGGGCTGTGGTGTATTTAGCATGTGCAAACTTTGGCCTTACACAAGGATTTCCTTTCCTGTTCCTTGTGTGGAAAATGCTACAGTTTTGCCAGTAAATCTGTGTTGTCTCATGGAAAGGATTTGAAACCAGGGATGCTTGGCCCAGAGCAGTGGTTGGTAGCTCTCACTTTTTAATGCTTGGGGACAGGGGCAGAGCTTTTCTTTTCACACTCTGCTGGGGAATTGTTCTTTTCAAATGGTCAAAACTTTCCTACCTTAGCTATGAAGGGAGCTAAGGATGAGAAGAGGTAAATCCTGTAACTTTGTTTTTCCTTTCAAAGGTCATTTGGAGCAAGCACAGTGGTTCCAGCAGGATCATGCCTGGACTTGTGCTGCTGGGAACAGGGGGGAGAAAAACCCAACCCTGGATTTTATACGTGGTTGGCATATCTGTTTTTGAACAAGCCCTGATGTGGTGAGCTCTCCTAGGCAGAAGCAGCTCCCCAGGGAAGCCAGACATGCTTCCACCTGTTGCTGTTTGAACCATTTTCTCCTTGAATTTCCCAGCTTAGGTTAGCATGAAGGGAGAATATGCTGGATGCTGCCAAGTGAGGTGGGAGGTACCACAAACGTGTGAGGGTGCAGCAGGTGGAGCTCTCTCTGCATCGGTGTGGAACAGGGGACTTCCAGAGCTAGGAGTTGTGTCTTGCTGGGCTGCCTCACAGCAGCATTCCAGTTCCTGAGAGCTGGGGAGGGACTTTTGACAAGGGCTTGGAGAGAAAGGACAAGGGGTAATGGATTAGAAGTGGAAGAGGGGAAATTCAGGTTAGACATTAGGAGGAAATTCTTTGCTGTTAGGGTGGACACTAGCCCAGGTTGCCCAGGGAAGCTGTGGCTGCCCCATCCCTGGCAGTGTTGAAGGGCAGGTTGGATGGGGCTTGGAGCAGCCTGGGCTGGTGGGAGGTGTCCCTGCCCATGCAGGGGGTGGGACTGGGTGATCTCGAAGGTCCCTTCCAACCCAAACCAGTCTGGGATTCTGTGATTCTATGAAAACTTGCCAGCCCAGGTGTTAACCCTGCTGGACTTGCTTATCTGATAGAACTGAAGATAATGTGTTGTGATAAGCAAAGCTTTGCTTCTCAAGAAAAGACTGTCTCTGGTCTGAGCAAGTGGAAATTTGCAAAGCTTTGTAAAGGAGCTGATTTCTACCTAGGGGTTGTAAAATTAGGTCCTAAGATGTCTGGGCTCTGAAAGATTTCATGGTGTTGTTTGTAATGCTTTAACAGGGGTGCTTCACATCCAGGTTAGGAAGGAGCTTTGCTTTCGGAGCCAAGTTGTGCTCCCTTTCCCTTTGGGAGGGGGCTCTGACAGCTCAACCCATGTCTCACTGTTGCTGCTGTTTGCTGGCTGACAAGTCAGGTCAAATTCTGTTTCTGCCTCTGCTCTTGTGCTGGTGTTTCTGGAAAGTCAGAGGCAGAGGTGCTCTCAGCACAGCCATAAACCTGCTGTCCCCAGAAAAGAGGTTATCTGCTTTTTGAAAGGCTGAGTCAGAACCTGGAGAGCTTAAAGAACGTAAAGCTTAAAAATACAAAACTAAAGCCGTGTCAGTTTTCCAGACATCTGTTTAATTTTTTGTTTGGATCAGCTGTTAATTTGAGAGCTTTATCCAATTATTTTATTCTGGCCTGCAAACTGTCAAGCAACTTGTGGATTGTTTGTCTCACCTGTATAGTATTGGTCTTTAAGTTTTACTCAGGTGGCTGCATATCAAGTCTAATTAGTCCTTTGTATGACTAATCTGCATGGACTGTCTAGCCTGGGGGGCCTCGTGTCTGAGGCCTGGGCAGCTGCAGGAGAAGTAAGAGACTTGTTCAGAGAAGTTCAGTGGCCAAACTATGCTCTTGTGCTGCAGGAAGAGGTGGAAAAAACACAGACTCAGACCTCAGCAGAAATGATTCTTGACCTCAGATCTGGCAGTCCATCAGTTCCAAGAAGAGCCAGAGGGTTTTTTGAAAGCACCAGTCAAACCCCTCTGTTCAGCTCTGGTCAGTCTATGATACCTCCAGCTCAGAGGGAGAGAGAGGACATCTGACTTCCCAGACACTTCAATAAATTGCACATCTTGAGCCATGTAGACCCCTGGAGAACCAGCCAAGGATAAGGGTGTTGCAGGCAGAGTAAGTTATTATTTTTCCTCCTCCTTATGAAGAAACACAAGGACTGACATTCACATTTTTCAAAGGACTGCCCAGCTGAATGCCTTGCAAGCAGAAGCTATTGGGAAGGGGGGCAAGAAAAAAAGCTGTATTGAAGCATATCTTTTCCTGCTCAGTGATAATACATCATGTCTGTGTGTCTTCTGTTGCTGCACAATACTTGTCAGATCTCCAGAACATCCAAACAGCTGACTTGTGTGCTTGACCATGACATGGGTCAGGTTTAGTGGGGTTTACTACTGTTGTCTGAGCCCTGTTAACACTGGTCAACATTGAGGAATGACTGTCTCTCCTGTAGAGAATTAATTTGAGGAAACAAGGTAGCTTGGTTCGCATGCTTGTCACTGTCAGGGTTAAGCACCTTGGTTTGAAATGGACACGTGGCTTATAAATAGATTCTTCTTTGACAAAATGCAAACCAGTCTCTGTTTCACAGGACAGCAGGAACCAAAACCATCCCCCAGCATGAATGAGCCCTAGAGCTGCATAGCTGATCCATGCAGGACCACCTTGGGAGTTACTGAGATAGACACACTGAGGCTTTCAGGGGAAAGGGTGCTGAGGTTTGAATTGCAGTGTATCTCAAGAACTTATTAAGAGAAATGATGAATTTGTATAAAAATCATAGAATGGTTTGGTTTGGAAGTGACCTTCCAAGATCTAGTCCCAACCCCCTGCATGGGCAGGGACACCTCCCACCAGCCCAGGCTGCTCCAAGCCCCATCCAACCTGCCCTTCAACACTGCCAGGGATGGGGCAGCCACAGCTTCCCTGGGCAACCTGGGCCAGTGTCTCACCAACCTCACAGCCAGGAATTTCCTCCTGATGCCTAGATAAGTCTTTTAGCAAACTAAGTATTTATGGCCTTTAGTAGTGTCCCCAGAAGTGACCTATTGCTTTGCCTGTGCAGTGCTTCCCTGTGCCATGTTCTGTAGCATTCAAAATCTGTATTATCATGCTGTAAATCAGAGTGGGCAAGTCCTGAAGCAAAACAATGGGATCCCTGGAGCTCTGTCATTTCCTATAGACCTGTTTTAGTCCACAGGTGAAAGAAGGGGATGGGGACTAGAAGGTGAGAGCAGTGTGACAGTGCAGTGGCTCAGTTCCAAATGTCACGGTGCTGGAGTTTGCAAGGTGGCTGCCAGCATCGTTGCTGCAGCAACCCTGAGCTGCTGCTGGCTTTGGTGGCCATATGTTCCCCCAGATCTCTCTGCCCTGCAGCCTGTGCTGAGCTGGGAGCTTCTGAAGCTGGGTTGTTATCAGTACCCAAGGCAGCTGCTTTGAAGCTGGTTGAGATGTACTGAGATGAGCTGCAAGTGCACCTTTCATCCTCGGGTAGATGTAGTCATCGTGAATCTTCTGATCAGAGATATGCTAATAGGGTTTTTTTAGGAAGCATTGTTTGGATCAGGGGATGCTGGAGACTTGGCAGAGCATGGAGAGCACTCTTGCTGGGCCACAATCTAACCCTCAAAGCACAAAAAATATGTCCTGAACTTAAGTAGTTCTACAGCTTTCCATGAGGCTACTGGAAGTGTAGTGAAGGTGTAGTAGTTAATACTTTGCTGGATTGAGCAAGTAGCAACATACACAAGTATCAGTTGCACTTATCAACTGAATATGCAGAGCAGGTATCAAGGAGGATGATATTTTACCATTATCTGATTGTTTCAGCATGACTGCTGTAGCTGACAGCACCAGGGTTGTGAAGGTCTCCCAAGAAAACACCAGGGGAGGGTTTTCTATAGAGGAGTTCTGAAATGAGCCCACTGGTCAGTTCCTTGCTTCCATGGTGTCTCCCAGCTGCTCTGTCCTGATCTCCCTCATTTGTCAGTTCTTAATTACTAATTGCAGCATATGCAGAGAGGATGGCAGGGAGAGCTGCAGTGACCTTTGGTGTTCTGTCTTCCCCTGCATGTGTCAGGAGACCTGCAGTTTGAATCAGCTGGCAGAGTGAAGTGGCCCTGTATATATTAAGGCTGTAATTTGTAGTCTTTTATTTGCTGTTCAGGTTTTCTGTCAGGTGTAATGATTTCCATATTCCATTCTGCAACATGCATGCTCGGAGGTTTGAATTCTAATGAATCTACATGAAAGTTAAACAAATACAAAATTAAAACAAAATAAAAATCCAGTTACTTTAGAAGAGAAAAAAAAAGTAATTCTGAGTCTTTGCCTTTTGGTAACTCAGAAATTATTAGACTTCTAGTCCTACCAGATAAAGGGGATTATTTTCTGGTTGAAGTGAAAAACAGGTTATTGGTTTAGATTAAATAAGAACACTTTTGAGCACTTGAGGAAGGGTCTTTGCTTTGTGGTGTGGTGATTTCTTTGAGTTTTGTGAAGGATGTGGACTGTGGTCAGATCAAAGAAAAAGCTACAGCTTTATGCACTGTTGCAAAACAGGCTGTTGGGATCAAGTTTCCATTGCACAGGGCACTGTGCATGAATAAGAAGGTACCAGTGCATGATCCTGCTTAATGATGGGAAAGCAACTGGCATGGATCTCCTGCCATGCAGGAAGAAACCACATGAGAGTGGGGGGGTTTTCCCTCCCTTGGAAAACAGCACAGGTGTTGCACTTCTCATTGCAAAAGCTGACTGGCAGAACAAGAGCTGCAGCAAGCAGAGCTGGCAAATCTCTGATCAGTTCTGTTTCCCTTTGGCAGCTGATGAGGAGCACCAGCAGAATGTGGCAGCAGCAGCAGTGGCCAGGCCTCGGGCCCACCCTGAAGAGAGGGGAGATGGGATGCCAAGGCGCCGGAGGAACATGGGAAACAGGCTGATGGCCCAGAGGAGGGCACAGCAGGCAGAAGATTGGCTGGAAGGTAATGGTTCAGTTCATCTTGCAAACACTGAAATGGACCTTAGGAGCAGCTGAGGTTGGTGAAAGGGTGCACTTGTCTCCTCAAGGGAAGTTTTCAGTTTTGCTGACTGAATCTTTTACAGCTTGACTGTGAACTGGCTCACTGTCCAACTTTTTTCCATACTTCCTCATTACCTCTAGACCCCTCTTGCCTATGACTGAAATCTCTGCCTCCTGCTGTAGTGCATTGTGCCAGTCTGTTGTGCCAATAGTGCTTCCCAACGTGTGCTCCGCTTACTTCCCAGAAACTTTTATTTCTTCTTTATTTCCTGCTTGTCCATGCAGGTTATGTTTGGATAAACAGAATCCACACCTTGCACTGCAATAATGAGCTGGAGTAGAATATTGGTTTCTTGCAAATCACTGGGAATAATTTAATTCCCCAATGTAATCTCTACAAAATCTGGAGTTTTCTTTCTGAGAAGCCACCCAGGTAGTAGTCAGAACCAAACCAATGAGCTGGAGGTGACCACAGACATTATGTCTTACTGCCAATAGGGTGTTGTCAGCAAGTCCTCTGTTCCTGTGCTGGAGCTGCAGTTTATAGCTGTACTTCTGTGGTGTGGCTGTAGACAGGAATATGGTGATAAATAACATCTTTCTACACCCTGCAAGCCTCACTCCCTTTTCTGGTGAAACTTCACACATTATTATCTGTATTACTAAAGAGATTATATCACCATGATTCACCTAACTGGATTCTTTCTGTTTTCAGATTGTGGGTTAAATGTTCACAGTTTCTGCTGAAGGATTGATAAAAGTGGGCTTTGCTTCACTTGGGTTTGCAGGGGAGACCAGGATGTCTGTCTTTTTTTGGTCTACAGTGGGTGAGAAACAGTGAGCACACATCTGTGTGATGCCTTGATTAGGGATTAGTTGCACTTTCTTCAGCTTTTCTTGCCTTGCAGTTTGTGGGGAACCTCTTGCCCTCACGTTGGCAGGTAAACGTGCTATTGGAGCTCAATTACATCCCAACAGTTTCACAGATGGAAAATTGACAGGTCTGAACTTTTCAACTTTGGTGCTTTCTTTTCATGTGATAACATCCTGGAAAGAAAATGCAATCTAAAAATCTTTTGCATGAACCTCCAGACATCAAAAGTTTGAACACCAAAGGCCGACAGTGAAGTTGTCAAAGCAAATGTCTTCTCTTACTTTGTCATTTAGCAGTAGAAGAATTTGTGTCATTGGGCTTTATAAATAATTCTTTTGGAGCTTTTTGCACATCAGATGCAAGTGCTGCTGGTCTTGCATGAAGTTTTCTTTGAAATAACATCTCTATATGGGGTTTTTTATTTCTTTTTCAAATTAATATGACTTTTTGCTCTGTTCTTCTGGTTTGTGCTTCTGTGTGGGTTTTTATTATATTCTGGGATGTTTTTTCCAAGTGCCTAAGCACCACTGCACAGCAGGAACACCAAAGCCTTTGCAGACTGGGCACAGACTCCAGATAGCTCTGAAGAGAAGCATCTTTTCTTGGTTCACACAGAGTCACAGAGTGGTGGGGGTTGGAAGGCACCTCTGGAGATAATCTAGTCCAACCCCTGCTAGAGCAGGATCCCCTAGAGCAGATCCCACAGGAACACATCCAGGCAGGCTTGGAATGTCTCCAGGGATGGAGACTCCACAACCTCCCTGGGCAGCTTGTTCCAGGGCTCTGTTACCCTCACAGTAAAGAAGGATTTTCTCATATTCACGTTCAACCTCCTGTGCTCCAGTCTGTGCCCCTTGTCCTGTCCCAGGACACCCCTGGGAAGAGTCTGGCCCCATCCTCTTGACACCCCCTGGAGATATTGATCAGCACTGATGAGATCCCCCCTCAGCCTCCTTCTCTCTCAGCTGAACAGCCCCAGCTCTCCCAGCCTTTCCTCACAGGCAGATGCTCCAGCCCCTTCATCACCTCAGTGCCCTGTGCTGGACTCTCTCCAGTAGTTCCTTGTCCCTCTTGAACTGGGGAGCCCAGAACTGCGCAGTGCTCCAGGTGAGGCCTCCCCAGGGCAGAGCAGAGGGGGAGGAGAACCTCCCTGACCTGCTGGCCACACTCTTCTTAATGCCCCCAGAACTGCTGTGCAGAATGACTTATGAATGTATTACTTGGGACTGTCTGTGTTGCAAAGCCCTTAGCCTGGTTCTGAGCTGCCTCTGCTAGTGTGGGGTTTGGTTTTTTTCCCTCTTGGAGAAGGATGTGTTACATGTTTTGAAGCCCTCTCTGTGGGCATGTGGAATAGGCTGGAATCACCTCTTGGATTTGTCTCCGCTGTGCGAGGGCTGTGGCTGTTTTCTCTGTGTCAGTGCAACAAACTGCAGTTTTGTGTGATTACTGCCTCCATTTTAACCAGTTGCTATAACAGGTTTTGCCTTATACTTTTTAATAAATTGTTGACTCACATGGAGAGGGCCCAGAATGCATGCAGTGGTGTGCAGTGCCAGGCAATGCAGGACCAGTTGGGGCACCCGGAGCTGAAGAGCAGAGTTATTTGGCAATGTAGACAGAAACACTGAAAACAAGCTAGTCTGGTTTCTTCAGTCTTGCTTTGTAAATGTTCTCATTCCTTTAGAAGGCTTCTGAATATCTGCAACTGAAGTGGATTTTTTTTTTTTTCATTGTTAAAATATTAAGTTTGTTAAAAAGTTTCTGTTCCGTGTGTGGAATTTCCACTCTGAGCCAGTGTTTAGTTTTGGGCAAAGCTACCTGGGCCTTCTCTGTGTCACTTGGACTTCTGCCACAGGTGCACTTCTAGCCACCAACCCACGGCTGCAAGATTTCTAGCACTGAACTCAGGAAGGGCGTGAGGACATCTTGGCCCTGTTACCCTTCCAGGCATAAAAGCGGAGTCAGGTGGAAACTGCTACTACCCCAAAGTATTCTGCCTGATGGGAGCCAGTTCTGCTGACTCTAGGAAACAGTCTCAGAGACACTTGCAGGCTGTGGGTAGCATGAGGGTTTTCTGTTTTCCATCTAACAATCAGATATCAGTTCCAGAAGGAGAAAGAAAGCTTCAAGGGTAGAACAGCAGCCCGCAGTTTCTGCTGCCTGTGCTGGGTTGTTGTGCTGTGCCTGTACTCACATCTCTCTCTCGGATTAATGAGGGGGGAAAAAACAAAACAAAACAAATTGTGGCATGAGGATCAGAACCTTGATAACTTCTAATTGTCCCTTCTCTAGTTGAAATCTGATTTACTTCAAGTCTGGGCACGGAGTCATTCAATACAGACAAGGACAGTAAAGGATTGGTTTGGATACTCAGATCTGTACCTGTTGCCAGTGGAGCTAAACCAGGTTATAACTCTTCCTGTAGCTCGGTGGAGGGGGGTAAATTACTTGCAGCTTGGCACAAACAGAAAATGAAGGTGAAGTACTAAATGCCCTGACTTTCCTACCAGAATTGCAGCCCACGCAGGGTGCGTGGGCTCCTTCTTCATGGGTCCCACGTGGGCTGGGCTGTGGGGACAGGCCCGCTAGCCAGGGCCCTACGCTGGCTTGGGTTGCCTGGGTAATGTTTTTCAGTGGTTAGTTGAGTACTCAAAGGAGGTCATCCATGAATATCAACATCTATTAGTATCCTCCGATGACCAAAGATTGCTGGGGGAGACATTTTCCAGTGGTGACAAAGTAATTCTCAAAATGACTGAGACCCCTGTGTTCCACTGACGTGACTGGCTTGAGAAAAATGGTTGGTTGGCTTACATTGCCCAAATTAATTCTAATCATAACACTGCTGTCCTTCGTGCAGCCCAGAGCAACCTAGGTGACTGTTGTGAAAGGCTGTGTGCCTCAGAGGACATCTGCTCTGCACGTTGTAGCAGGGTGCCTGTGCCTTTCCCTGTGGAAAACGAGTCTGGAAGGAGTGTTCCCTATTCATGTGGTTACATTGCTTCTGATATCTCAGATAGCAGACTTAATTAGCTCTCTTGTATCTTCATTTAAATTGAACCCAGACAGAAGTGGCTTTGTGGAGCCACAGGCTTTGGTGTAGTTAGCTACAGCCAAGATGAAAATAAACTCACTGGAAGGCATAAATGTGTGTGGATTTCAGGTGTTAATCATTTAGGCCAGGAGAGGCCAAGCTAAGCAGTAGAAGGAAGCAGGGAAAGGGAATTAATTGGAGTTGGGTTGAGGGTTATTTGGGGCATGAGGTAGTGTGA
The DNA here is from genome assembly GCF_020740795.1 of Apus apus. Taxonomy (NCBI): domain Eukaryota; kingdom Metazoa; phylum Chordata; class Aves; order Apodiformes; family Apodidae; genus Apus; species Apus apus. Next base: position 112,713,159 of record NC_067285.1, on the reverse strand, counting down.
ATAAACAGCATCAGCTGTTTTCCAGCTCCAGATCCCATGTATTTATTGACTGAGAAGGGTGTCTTTGGCTGCTGTTGGTTTTGCCTGACTGATGCTCTGAGTCCACTTGGCCTTTGATTGCCTTTGGGTCCCTCCATGTAAAGCTGTTTTATTTGGTTGCTGGTCACGAGCAGAAAAAGCAGTCGTCCAATTCTCAAGTAGTTCCTGTTCTTCCAAACCTCCTCATGGTGCCTTGAGCACTGCAAGGAGCTCTGCAGTAAAGCAGGCACTTCTCTTGACACTACATTTTTAGCTGCTTGGAGCAGAAAGTGACCCAGCCATGTTTGCATCATTTTTATTTTTTTTTAATACTCTAATTTCCTATCAAGTGACAAGAAACTTGTTGGTATGAACTTGTAACAGCAAATATGGTTGGGTCATCTTGATCCTGCTGTGGTAAAACCAAGGAGGAGGATGATCTGAGGCTACTGGCTGTTTGCTTGAAGGCCTGAAATGCATTATTTCCGGCAGCAACTTTGTACAAACTTGTAGGGAGAAAACCTGCCTGCCTCAGCACCTGGTGAAAAATGTTTGTGGAGAGACAGAGACATGCAGAGGCAAAGTGCCTTTTCCGGGGTGGTGCAGTCAAGGAGCAGGACACATGTTTTGCAGTCCAGGTTTTCTGTCACTTGGAGTGGTGTCTTGGTCCAAAAATCACTGCTGTTGCTTTGAGGGGAGCAGCATTTTTGTTGGCTGAAACTGGGGGGGAGGGTGTCACCACCCCATAATTAGTTAGAAAGAAGCAGACTTCTCTAAGGAATAATACCTATCTCAAATCACCCAGCAAAACAAAGACCACTGGGCAACCCTCTGAGGGGGAGGCTTCGGTGGGTGTTGCAGGGGAGGCTGAACTAGATACAGAAATGAGGGAAAAGAGAACATGCCAGGAGAACCTAAGCAGCCCAGTGCATTTCCAGGGAATGTTTTCAAGGCTTTAATTTTGAAAGATGCTCACTCGCACATCCCACAAACAAGTGACTTCTCTGACTTGTTGCTAAAATGGGACTTTGTGTGCATTCTTATGTTTTGATTTTACTGATTTTTTTACAAACAAAGTAAGGACTGCAGCAAAGAAGTCTGGTTTTGTCAATGACCTTTCTTCATAACTGGAACAAACTACAGGCTCTCTACTTTTGGCAGCATCATTTAACTCCAAAAGGTTCAATATCCCCACATCTGCATGTCTTTTCTCTGAGCTTTTAGACCTGTACATCTGAGCACAGGTGTAGGAATGTCCAGTACAGAGAACATTGGATTAAATTCACTTCCACAGAATCAGTAACAATAAAGCCAGCAGCTTTTGACAGTCTGAATGCTCTAGTTTGTAAAATAAAATACAACAAAATGTTAACAATTGCAACATAAATTTAAAAAGTTCTTCTCTTTTTCTTGCAAGACTTTGAAATCAGAATCTCATATTTTTCTCTAAGTGTTAATCACTACTGTGGAAGAAAGCACAAAAAAAAATGGTAGAAGTTTTAAAAATATATAATAATTGGTTGTGTTAAAGAGCCTCTTATTGCTCTGTGTAGCATCTAAGCCCAGCCTTCAAATATTGCATTTAAAAAAATCTCACATAAGTGTTTTCTGCTAGTTTGGAGAAAAAAATACAATTTGTTAAATCCCCATTCAGGGATGGATACTGTGCATAACTTAGTGAAGACACGTTTCTGCTGAAATCTGCCAGTATAAGAAGCACTGGTCCTGAGCAGACTCTTTACCTCACATGTAATTTTTTATCTCCCCATCGTCTGGTGTGCTGAAAGATCTGGAAAATTTATAGAAGTAGAAACTCTGCTGTGGTCCTGTGCTTTTCTTGTGAAACAGCTGGTAATAGGGCTATATTAATTGATGTAGTAGTTGAAATTATATTAATGCTTAATCAGTAGGAAAACCTTTCTAGCACAGTTCAGCTTTTGACTACTAAAATCCTAAGTGGTGAATCAAAAGTTGATTTTGACTTGCTGCTATTCATATAGAAAGTGACGAGAGTGTTATCAAAGTATCCACAGTGTGTGTGTGTCTGCCCCTGAGACATTTCCAGCCAGATGGTGTGTGGCAGAGGTAGGTGTGTGGTTTCTCAGTTATGCCACGTGGCTTTAGTCGAGAAAACACTTCAAGTCATTTAACTGCTGCTCAAAAGGTCTGATGTCCTTTTGCTGTCCTAAGCGTAGGCTGGTTTTGTGGCTTCAGATTAATGAGCCAGTGTCTTATTTGGTTCCTAACCTGGATAGCTATCAAATTAAAAAAACAAATTAAAAATGGTTATGACTGTACCGGCGCGGGGCTGTGTCACTCAGGGATGCCCACACCTTTCCATGTGGTGGACCAGTTCCTTTCCAGTGGCTGGTGTCATACATCTGTTCAGTATTAATAACATGCATGTCTTAATAACATCCTGCCTTCAGGATGATGTGTTTTGCTTGGCATCTTAGAATCACAGAATGGTGAAGGTTGGAAGGGACCTTCAAGATCATCAGGTTCCAACCTCCCTGCCATGAGCAGGGATACCTCCCACCAGACCAGGCTGCACAAGCCTCATCCAACCTGCCCTTGAACACCTCCAGGGAGGGGGCAGCCACAACCTTCCTGGACAGCCTGTTCCAGTGCCTCTCTTCTCCTCCTTTTTCTGATCTTCCCCCCCTCTACCCTACTGTTTTTGTTAGGTGCTGCCTCAGTGCTACATAAAGCAGCTAGCTGTGCCTGAAGACTTGTTGTGAGTAGCCCCACGTGTGACTTGCATCCTTTTTTGTGGATGGGAATCCATTTGCTTCCCTTCCAAAGCTGAACAGGGGGCAAGACAGACACCAACATAGATAACATGGGTGACTAAAATATATGATGTGAGTAGTTATGTTTGGAGGTTTTGCTTGTTCTGTACACAGGAACTGGTAAATTCCTGTCCTGATGGAGAACATCAGCACTCCAGGACACTTTCCAGTGGCATTGGGATCTGTTTCTAAAAAGCACTCTGTAAATTTCAAAAGATTCAAACCTCTTTGTGATTACTAACTGTTGTCCTGCCTCTCCATTTGTTCAAAATGTTGCAGAAAAGCTAAGGCTCTCTGAAGCAACCTGTCAGCTGGCTAGCTAAGCAACATCCACGTTTCTGCAGAGCAGAATATGTACAGGGGTGTGAAAACATTACTTGGACTATTTCTGCTGCATCTGGAGTGCTCTGTCCAGCTCTGGAGCCCTCAGCACAGGAAAGATACAGAGCTGTTGGAGAGGGTCCAAAGGAGGCCACAAAGGTGCTCAGAGGGCTGGAGCAGCTCTGCTCTGGAGACAGGCTGGGAGAGTTGGGGTGTTCAGCCTGGAGAAGAGAAGGCTCCAGGGAGACCTTAGAGCACCTTCCAGTGCCTGAAGGGGCTCCAGGAAAGCTGGGGAGGGGCTTTTCACCAGAGAGGGCAGTGACAGGACAAGGGGTAATGGTTTTATACTGAAAGAGGGGAGATTTAGGTCAGACATCAGGAAGAAATTCTTCCCCATGAGGGCAGGAAGGCACTGGAACAGGTTGCCCAGGAAGGTTGTGGAAGCCCCCTCCCTGGCAGTGTTGAAGGGCAGGTTGGATGGGGCTTATGCAGCCTCGTCTGGTGGGAGGTGTCCCTGCTCATAGCAGGGGGGTTGGAACCTAATGATCTTGAAGGTCCCTTCCAACCTTCACCATTTTGAGATTCTGTGCTTTCTGTCTCTGACCGAAGCTGGTGGGAATGCTTTGCAAGCTCTGGAGATGTTGACAGAGCTACGTTGGACTCTGTCAAGTTGGACCAGGATGTGCTGACAGGATTGTGACTGTGGCTGAAAGCAGTCCCATCATGTCACACCCAAGCAGTTCATGTGAAGAGGGTCCTGTGTGCCTCCAGGTTTGGTGTCCTCTATCAGCACCATATCATGAAGTGAGAACAGGAATCCTATGTCCTGTGGTACTGTGAGCAGTTAGGGAAAGTCACTACTGAAAACTGCTTGTGTCGAGTCTGGAGCACTCAACTTCCCTCTCTTTTCTGCCACAACCCAAAGTACATCCCAGAGCTAACATGTTTTAAGACATCAGATAAACTGCACAGAGCAACTACAGGAGATCAGCCTTCCAACTAAAATATATTTTTGCCTTCATTTGTATGATGTTGTTAGGTGAGCACACTCAGCTGAATGTCTGAAGCACAGGGGCAGCTGCAGCTCATGTTCCCATGGCCTGACCCCCCATCAGGTCTACTAGTGCTGGCAACCAGTAGTGTGTGAAAAGTGGTTGTTACAAGCTGCTGAAATGACAGCTTCTTTATGTGAAGAAAAGAATAAAGCAAGTCTCTCCAGCTGTGTGCAGCATCCACTCTGCTTCATGGTGCAGCTATTCTGCTGTAATAACCAAGTGATTCAGCAAATCCTTTCACCATGTACTTACACCCTTGCCAGCACGTTGAGGCTTGTTTAGGAGATACTAATTGCACCCAGGTTTAGTGCACTGTTGACCTTTAATGCTCTGCTGAATCACCGGCTGTGTCTGCCTTGCTGCCTCTGCCTTTTGTTGGATCTAAATCCAAGCACTAGAAAAAAGCTTGGAGGAAGTGGTACTTAAGGGATCACATCAGATGCTTCAAACAGGAGGAAAGCAAACGCTACTGAACAAAGGCGTGTTTGATGCAGGACTTGAAAAGGCTTTAAAAAGCCTTTCTAGAGTCCTGCCTGACCTCTGGCTCAGGGGAAGTAATATAGATGAAATGTGAGAAGCTCTCAGAGCCTCAGGTAGAACAGTGTCATGGGCTGTGTTTTATACTTGTGGGGTTTTCCAGAAATAAATTTCTGAAGAATAATACCAGTATAGAAATGTTAATGTTGGAGTAATAACTACTGATGGTGCATTGCTCACCTGTTGTGTTTGGAACTCCCCGTGGCCCAGTATTTTAAAAATAAACAGTTATTTTAAGCTTCAGCAAAATTGTAGAAGCAATTGTGTCAAGTCAAAGTGTCCCCTGTTGCTCTCTTTGTGGTGTAGGAAGGGGGAACCCTTTTGATCACTTCAGTAAGCAGATAGCTGTAATTCTCTGAAGCCCAATTCAGCAACCCTGCCTCCTCTTAACTTCCATACCCTGCAAAGGCAAAACTATTTGAGAGCCACCTACACAGCTCTCAGTTACATTTGTTTCTGTTGATGTGTTTCAGTGGCTTAACCATAGTACCATACTGTGTCTTGGAATTAGTAAAGCAAGAGTGTTTCAAACCTAATTGTGCATATAAAAGAAGGATGAGTCTTGTTCATCCAGGTGCTCCTTTAACAGCAGCTTTTTGAGGCTCCCAAAAAAGGGCACCAGGCTCTCTGGAGAGCAGAAAACATCCTGCTACCAGCCCTGCCAAACCAGTTCTGGTGGCTGCCACAATAGGGTCAGCTCCAGGTACAGCTGCTGCAGGCTCTTATCAGCCTGGTTATCAAACAGCTTCTTGTTAGTCTGGTCCTAGAAAGATGAGATTATAAATTAATTTACCTAAAAAAGGGATCCATGTGATAAAGATCTTCCATTTTGATTCTGCCACCTGATTCATATATTGTGCAGTGTTTCACCTAGTGAGCTAATGACTTCACTTGGACTGGTTAGGTCAATCCATAGTATTTACATTGCAGCATCAAGGGCTAATTGAGTGAAGCAAATGAAGTGGCCAAATGTTCATGAGACACTGGGCAGGGGGGGAGGAAATGGCAGGCTTTAAAAGCTCTTGAGTCTTACTTAGCCCTTGGGTGGCAGAAATATAATGCATTTGCACACCATTTGAGCATGACACTTTCATAGCCTTCAGCTGCAGAAATCATCTTTATGAGCAACAAGCTGTCCTATACCAGGGGACTACTGACATGCAGTTTTGTTGCAGTTGAGCCCAGGATTTGCACTGCAGGGATTTCTGGTTCTTTTTCCCCCACCCTCAAAGGCTAGAATTAGTGGATGCCTCTGAATCCCACTTTTTTGAATGGGTGCCTGTTCTGCTAAACTTAAAAGTAGCTAAGACTCTGCAGGTGGGTGTTAAGCAGCTTATAATGACAAACATTAGCAAATTTTCTATATTCAAGAATATATATATTTTAAGTGTGGAAAGCAGGAAAAGCTTATGAAAAGCCTTCCTTCAAAAGCTCAAGTAAATTTTTACTTCTGGCTTCACTTGAGTGTGTGTTTGCCTTGTTGCTTCTACTCTGTGGCTTTAGCAGCCTTGTGTGATTTTTTTATCTATTTTTTTTTTTGCCTTTTTCCATCTAATAGGTCTTGTCTGAAATGTGTGTGTGTCCTTTTCATCTGGTGCTGCTTTCCTAGGAAGCAGAGAAGTTTCTCAAAGGGATTTTTCTTTTTGTCCAGATGATCTAAAATTTGGTTTTTTACTCTTTACCACGATGTTGCAGAGGAAGATGATGCTGAGGAGGTGCCAGAATTTCAAGTGTCTGGGAAAATTGGAGCAAAGAAGCAGAGGAAATTAGAAGAGAAACAAGCCAGAAAAGCACAGAGAGAGGTAAGTATTTCCTGCCACGTATAGAGCCCAGAGCAGAGCCTGAACAGCAGCACTCAGCAAACAGACACCCCAGAAAGGCAAAGGCAGTGTCATCACTACAACAGTTTTGTTTTAAAAATGTAAATTCAGCTTTTTATGTCATATCCCAAGAGGAAAACAGTGTCTCATTTTGTTCCATTCGGTTCTCTGGTGTTCTCATGGGGAGGAGAGAGGAGTTAAACTCTCAGATGCTCTTTCTTGGATGTTTCCACTGACTTGCAGCTTCATGTCAGTACTGTCTCCCCTTAAAAATACACTCAAGCCCACATAGTATTTTTGTCACACTGGGTCTATGACCAAAACTGTGGGCAGTTCTGACTAGTGTTTCCTATGCTCTCATAATGCAAATATCTTTGTATGGCTTTTATCTTCATTTAGCCATGTTTGCTGTTCTTATGGATTGGGGGAGATGAAAAGCAGACCCTGTGATCCACTGCAGTCCATGATGCAGTCAGGTTTTGGCTGAAATTTGCCCCTTGAACAGGACCTAGGATGCAGAGAGAACACACTGTAGCTTTTCAGTTGTTCTTTCCTAAATCTCTGTGCAAAATCACAGAATGGTTTAATTGGGAAGAGACCTTAAAGACCATCCAGTCCCACCCCCTGCATGGGCAAGGACACCTCCCACCAGCCCAGGCTGCTCCAAGCCCCATCCAACCTGCCCTTCAACACTGCCAGGGATGGGGCAGCCACAGCTTCTCTGGGCAACCTGTCCCAGGGTCTCGGTTTTCCCCTGTGAATTCCAGGGAAGCAACAGGCTTTTTGAAACTTAGAAGTGTACTGGTGGATGGCAGCAGGTTAAACATGAATTCCTTTTAATTGCTCTATACATTTTCTTTGCAAACTCCATCTTGTTCTCTTTGTTGAAACGTGGGGTTGCAAGAAGTAGATGGAACTTAAACAGCCTTGGCATAAAAGAGGCTGGAGTGCACAGAGGACTTCACACATTTTACAGAAGGCAGGGTGTATGAAACCTCTAACATTTCTGCTGTGTAGAGGAGCCACACAAAGCCAGTGAAATTTCATCTTGAGAATTTTAGTGTCACTGGAGGTTTAAATCCAGTTTCTTCTTTACACTGTAGTTAGTGGAATGCCCTGTAGATAGGGCAGTTGGTAATAAACCTGATTTTTTTTACGCTATATATAAATTTCCATGATGATCATTTTCTTACTCTGTGTTTCACAATTTTATCAGTACTTTCTATCTTCATTCTGTTTAGTGAGGCTCATTTTTTTTTGTGGAAAAATTGAGCAAAGTTGAATGAAGCCGGATAAGCACTGAGTGGTGGAGGGAGGAATCTTTTGTTACATTTTAAAACGTGCTGATTTTTATTTTCCCATGTAGACAGATAGGTCTTTTTCACTGAAACATTCACAGCCACAAATCCTCCATTTCAATGTCTTCTGCTTGTTCTTATAATATATTTCCAGATTCAAGTATACTGAAGAGAATACAGAACTACTTAAATCTCTAAACAATTCACTAAAAGCCTTTTTTTCTTCCCAACAATCTCTTTGCTAAGTTTGGTTTCGAAACACATAATAACATTATTTTAAGCAACCAGTACAGCTTTTTCTTCAAGACATTCTGCCCTGATTAATGATAAATTTGAATATACTTGGTTTTACAGAGTTTATATTCCCTTGTCCTTTTTTTCCTCTCCATAAGGCTCCTTTCTAACTAAACTGTCAGTGAGGAGAAATGGGAATGCCATGACTCAGGATTACTTCATATCACTAGAGTAAGAAGCTCATATTATAAGCACATAAGAAACTTCAACCCTTATTGAGATACAGATAATGCAACTGTGATGGGTAATTTCTAAACTTAGTATTTCACAATATTAAGTATTCGAAAGATCAGGGAGGGAAGGAGAGTTAAAGAATAATTACTTTTTCTTCTTAGAATCACAGACTGGTTTGGTTTGGAAGGGACCCTAAGGATCATCTAGTTCCAACCCCCCTGCATGGGCAGGGACACCTCCCAGCAGCCCAGGTTGCTCCAAGCCCCATCCAACCTGCCCTTCAACACTGCCAGGGATGGGGCAGCCACAGCTTCACTGGGCAACCTGGGCCAGGGTCTCACCACCCTCACAGCAAAGAATTTCCTCCTAATGTCCAACCTAAATCTCCCCTCTTCCAGTTTGAAACCATACCCCCTTGTCCTCTCACTACAAGCCCTTGCCCAGAGCCCCTCCCCAGCTTTCCTGGAGCCCCTTCAGGCACTGGAAGGTGCTCTAAGGTCTCCCTGGAGCCTTCTCTTCTCCAGGCTGACCACCCCAACTCTCCCAGCCTGTCTCCAGAGCAGAGCTGCTCCAGCCCTTGGATCACTTTCGTGGCCCTTCTCTTTACGGTTGTTCCTCACCGTGCATCAAGAAAGATAATAAGAACCCCCCCATGGTATCACAATATGACATTTTCAAAAATAAAGTATATCCGGGAAGAGTAAGGCTTGGCTTGCATCATGTGTTTTGTTTTAGGCTGAAGAAGCAGAACGAGAAGAACGGAAAAAACTTGAGTCAAAAAGAGAGGAGGAAAGGCGGAAAGAAGAGGAGAGACTACGTCTGGAGGAGGAACGACAGGTGGGATTGGTTGTGTTCATAGATGGAAATTCTGAACCAAGGCTGTCTTTAAGATTGCTTCTGTGGAAGTCCTGTCATCAGCAGAACTCCCTTTGGCTTTCGTTACTGTTGCATGTATTTTGAATTTGGTTTTTTGTTGCTCCATTTTCATAGAATCCTAGAGTGCCAGGTTGGCAGGGACCTCAAGGATCACCTGGTCCAACCTTTCTAGGTACTGCTCTAGTTGATATGAGATGGCTCAGCCCCCTGTCAAGCTGGGACTTCAAACTGTCTAATATGGGGGGATCTGCCACTTCCCTTGGGAGACTGTTCCAATGTGTGACTGTCCTCATGGTGAAAAACTTACCTCTTGTGTCCAATGGGAATCTCCCCAGGAGTGATTTGTGCCCATGGCCCCTTGTCTTTTCCTTGGGACTCCTTGTAAATAGGGAGTCTCCATCTTCTTGGCAGACACCTTTCAAGTACTGGAACATGGTAATAAGGTCTCCCTGAAGCCTTCTCTTCTCAAGAAAGAAACCCAGTTTTCTCAGCCTCTCCTCATTTGGCAGGTCCTCCAGTTGGAATTTTTTGTTGGACTTACATTAATACTCAGTAGATCTCAGCTTTGTTCCCCTTAGTGCTTGGCAGAAGCGAAAACTGCTCCAGCCATCAGTGTACACATGGGGTAGCAAACACCCATCCATAGTTGGGTCTAGGGCAGAATGAAACCCAGTCTCCTGGTGGTGGTTCTTTGCTGTGTGCCAAAGGGACAGATGGTTTGGTTGATTTGTGAGAAACTTGACATACATGGAATCATACCATAGAATCATGGAATTGTTTGGGTTGGAAGGGACCAACTTCCCTGCATGAACAGGGACACCTCCCACCAGCCCAGGTTGCTCCAAGCCCCGTCCAATTTGCCCTTGAACACTTCCAGGGTTGGAGCAGCCACAGCTTCTCTGGGCAACCTGGGCCAGGCTCTCACCACCCTCAGAGTGAAGAATTCCTTCCTCGTGTTTCATCTAAATCTCCCCTCCTCCAGTTTTAATCCATCCCCCGCCTTGTCCCATCACTCTCTGCCCTTGTCCCAAGCCCCTCCCCAGCTTTCCTGGAGCCCCTTCAGGCACTGGAAGGTGCTCTAAGGTCTCCCTGGAGCCTTCTCTTCTCCAGGCTGAACACCCCAACTCTCCCAGCCTGTCTCCAGAGCAGAGCTGCTCCGGCCCTTGGATCATCTCCGTGGCTTCCTCTGGACTCACTCCAACAGCTCCATGTCCTTCTTGTTTTGGAGACTCCAGAAACATGGCTGATAAATTTGGCTATTTGTTTGTCTGGAAGCTGTTTAAGTGCAGATATATGAAGGAAGGAGATGTACCTAGTTGCCAGAGTAATTTTTGGGCTTTCTTGCTTGGTGTCTGCCAGGAAAAGCTTGGTTATCACAGAATCATAGAACAACATTGGTTGGAAGGGACCTTCAGTGACTGTCTGGTCTGTCCTGCTCAAACCACATCTGTTTAGAGCAGGTTTCTGAAGACTTTGACCAGCCAAGCTTTGAGTGTTGAGGAGATTTCTGAACCTCACTGGGCCCCTGTCCCATTGTGCTTAGTAGCTGTAACCAGCAGGGCAGAAAGGGAAAGTCATCAGCAACCCATTTTGCAATGGTGGAGTAAAATGACACCAATTTATTCTAATGATACAAATTTACATGTGCTTCACAATTAAAGATTTCAAAACTATGCATACAAAAGTCTGTGTCAGCAGGTGTGACCCAGAAAAACAGGGAGTGTGGAACTGAAAAGCTTTTGTGGAGTATTTTCATCAGGGAGGAGGGAAAAATTATTTCAAAGGTGCTTTGTGGATTTCAGGCACCAGTGCTACTAAGAATCATACAGTCATGCAGGTTGGAAAAGACCTGTTAGAACATCCAATCTAACCTTAAGAGGCAGGAACCAGCTTCATACTCTCTGGTGCTTGAGCAAGTTGGGTGGTAGCTTTGCCAGGTGGTTCTGGAGACAGGGCCTGGGATGTTCTGCACTGAGTAACTGCTGTCCCAGGGGAGTGTAGCCCCCAGCTTTCAGTGGCAACCTTCCTGGATACTTAGACATGCATGGAGGTTTGTGTCTGTGGTTTGTCGTGAGCAGATTGATTTTAGTTTGTTCTAAGGGCAGGTTGTGTAAGTGGAGTTTGTGGCAGATGACATTTTAAAAGAGGAAGGGCCGTTTTTCCTTTTCTCTGCTGAGAGTGTGAAGGCAGGAGAGAGCAATTGAATGTTTTTTCTTTCTGTACATTTCCACACAGATTGTATCCAGGAGATCTTTTGTAGAACATAGACTTACCTCTGGGGTTATTCCCCCCAAATCCTTTACCTGCTAAACTCTGTTTTTTTCCTCTTCATCAGTAGAAGGTTCCTGACTTTCAGAAATTGAAATAGATGAGGACAAGTCAATACTAGACCACCAGGTTAGGTTGCATGACCTGAGACTTCAACTTGTAAAGCAACTTGAGCAAACTTGAGACCAGTTATTCCACAGCTGCCCTTCACAGGCACATGTGCAAATTCAGAAGCACCTGGTGGTGGTCAAAGTGTGAGCCCTGGGGTGGGCTAACAGATCTCAGCAAGCCTTAGCCACTCCTGTGCTGAGCCAAGGCCTTGCACAACAGCCTGTCTACCACACCTGGCTTCCTGTGGATACGTGTCTACCTCTTTTCCCCTGCCCACACACCAGCTTCTTCTGCCTTGTGGTCCCTGTGACTGCTCTGCTCTTCTCCTAAGAACTGCCAGTTTCTCCCTCTCGTACTTCCAGCTTGGAAAGAGGCAACATGAGCTCTGGCTGCCTCTGAAGCACAGGTCTGTTGCCCATTCTGCTGGCTGTGGGTATTGGGACAACATCATTCAGATGGCAAGATTCCTTCCAGTGCTGTATTCTTCTAAGTCGTTGGTCTCCAACCAGTTCCCTGATGGTTTTTATTTATCTATTTATTTTCCCAAGGTTCTGGGAATTGAATATCCTTGAACCCTGGAGAGATGGTTTAAATGACCCACATGGCCCCAGCACTTTGGGGGAAATTAGAAGGTCACCCTGGCTGTGTGGAAAAGTCACTTCCTTTGGGTGAGGCTAATGAACAGAATTCCCACTCCTTCCAGAGCAGTAACCAGCATGGCAGGCAAGGTGTCAAGCAAACTGCACCTGGGCTTGGCCAACCTGCTCAAAAGAAGCTGTAGCCCAGGACAAAGATGTTACCCTGTTGATTGCCTCTGGGTTTGGCCTGGGGTTTAGCAGTGCAGCTGGCTCATCAGGACCAGTCAGGCATGCTTGAAAAGCTGAGTAGAAAATAAGGGGGAAATTCTAACTAGAGGTCTCTTCACCCAGAACGTGCTTATTAACCTATTTAACTTCTTTTTAATCCACTTTTGTTCAGTTTAGGGCTGATTTATTTTGGTTGAAGGAGGAAAATCTTGCATTTATTTAAATGTTCAACATTCCTAGTAAAGATTGCACTGTACCACTTCCACCTCTGTTTTGCAAGGTTAAAAATAATATAAACTAAGGCTTTGGGGTTTTTTATTTGATATATTTTTTTTTTAATTTTGAGCTCAACAGTCCAAAGGAGTACTTAAATTTTGAAATTTGCTCAGATGCCTGAATCTAGCTCACTCTTCACTTCAGGCAATAACTTCCTTGGGTACTTAAATGATGTAATTTTAACCTTTTGTTTGTTTGATTGATTAATTTGTTTTTCACAGTAATCTTCATCAGGGCAGGAAGCCAACCCACTGGGCTACATCACAAAGGTTATGCTGCTACTCAGAGGAAAGTGTTTCCACTAATTTTATTTCTTGCTTGGATCTAAAACAGGTTGATAATCCAGTAACCACTGAACATTTTGAGTGTGGATGTTTCTGACAATATTTAATGTTCATCATCAAGTGTTTCTTAGTAATTTTAAGTGTCTGTCTTCCTCCAAGTCTTTAAGAGGAAACAGAACACTACAAGCCCTGGACATGTTCAGGATGTGTTGCTGGAATTCCTGCTTCAGTCAGCAAAGCAAGCAGCATGTACAGGGAATATGGGAATAACAAGGCTTCAGTGGTTTTGTCTTTAGTGGGGGATAGGAGGGGGAAACAAATTGAATTGATAGATATTGGATAACTGTGCATGTAGGCATAGCCTGTCTTTATGATCATAACATCTTACCATTGAAATCTTTGTAGAGACTGATTGAATGATGTAAAAGATCCTGCCTCTCTCTTGTAGGCCCCTATAAGTGATAAAGGGATGCCTGGATTTATTGTGTTTTTATAGAATCCGTGGGATAAAATGCCATTTATACCTTCCTCAGGAGAAAGGATTCTTCATTTCCACAAGGAATGTGTTGTCATGACTGAGCCCTGGTGGATTCCACATGTGATAAGTGTTCCCCCATATGAGTTAGGAGATAGAAAGGCAAAATTATCAAAGGTAGCTCCAGTAGTGATGGGTAGTCATGGGATAAAAACCAGAGGGGAGCTGGTTATATCATTTTTGGGGGCAGTTTGATTACTGACATTAGTGGAGTTTACACAATCCCCAAATCAAAAGAAATTAAAAGTTTATCACTAAGGTTTGCCTGAGAAATGTTTTAGTTGTCAGCTTCATGGGTTTTTTCCTCCTCCTTTTCCAGTACATGAGAGTATTTCTGCAGGTATGGTGACAGTCTGGCAAGTCTCCAAACAACCACAACCAGCTTTTTGAGCTAAAGTTCAGTTGAACCTTCCTTTCAATCTCTCTCCCAAGAAGTGCTGCCAAAATTGTGCTCATTTCTGTGAGCATTGAGAGGGACTCTGTGGAGAGTTTCAGCTTTTCAGCTACAGCCTTAACAGCTGAATAACAGTTCAGAAGCAACAGCTGATTCCTGTGGCATTAAACACCATCTACAAGTTTGTCTGATGATGAGGGAAGCCAAATAGATCAGGAGGATAGAAAATCATGATGCAGTGTGCAGATCTAGAAATTCCCCAGTGTTGATCTTTGATAAAGTCACCAGAATTGTTAATCCTTTCACACACACACCCCCACTCAGGGAGCCTGAGATTTGGAGTCCAGCAGAAATCATAGAATCTGCTGAGTTGGAAGGGACCCATCAGGATCATCGAGTCCAACTCCTGTCCCTGTGTAGGGCACCCCAAGAATCACACCACGTGCCTGAGAGCATCATCCAAAGGCTTCTTGAACTCAGGCAAGCTTGGTGCTGGGACCACTGCCCTGGGGAGCTTGTTCCAGTGCTCAACCACCCTCTGGGTGAAAAACCTTGTCCTGATATCCAACCTAAACCTCCCCTGATTCAGCTTCCTGCCCTTTCCCTGAGTCCTGTCACTGGTCACAGGAGTGAAGAGATCAGGACCTGCCCCATCTCTTCCCCTCCTGAGGAACCACAGACTGCAGTGAGCTCACCCCTCAGCCTCCTCTTCTCCAAGCTGAATAACCCAAGTGACCTCAACCACTCATAAGTCATCCCTTCCAGACCCTTCCCCATCCTGTGGCTCTCCTCTGGGGACACTCCAATAGCCTGATGTCCTTCAGATGAAAACCCACTTTGTTTTACAAACAAATGGCTATCTCCCTCCAGTTATTTTTGGGCAACTCAACACAGTGCTGTACAGCAAGTGGGAACTGTACCTCCAAGGGAGCTATGGGGGGTGAAATCTTGCATATTCTTGAGAAAAATACCCCCCTGCTTCTATTTGTATGCACATATAAATAAAATGTGGTTGCCCCTTGGCTCCAGCGTTGCAAACCAGATAATGTATTTTTACATTCAAGTTTCCTTTCCAGTCTTCTGATGACCTGATTGGCTCTGCATGTGAGGAAGCTCCTTTATAATTGGCATTTGCTTCAGCTCAGCTTTACCCTGGGGATTTCCCTTTCACTCTTGGAGTTTTTCAGTGGTGAGATGGTTTACCAACCGACACTTTATCAATAAGAGCCAACTTCCTCTGATGTTGCAAAACACTGTCTTCATACAAAGCCTTGCAGATTGCTCACACAAGAGCTTTTTTTATTATTTTTTTTTTCCCCCTGTGCAGAGGGATTTTGGTAGATTTTATTCCCTCAGTCCAGCTGTGCCTTGCTAAGGAAACTGCTCGTGCAAATGCAGGGCTCACAGAGATCCCTCTTCTTCACTAAAATGCAGCATTGAACAGGATGAGTAGCTAGTAAATCCATTGCAGATTGGCCTGCTCTCAAACACAGGAGGTAAAATACAGTCCTCCAGCAAGCAGGCTCTTAACTGCTGTGAAATAAAAGGTCACAGCAGGAGTGGGGGCTGGTGTTTGTCACTCTTACATTAAAACAAGATCTGTGTTGCTCAAGCACAGCTGAGCCCAAAGTTTCCAAAGTAAGGCAACTTCATTTGGGCTTTCAGTTGAAGTGCCTAATAAAAATGGTCTGGATCTTAAGAGCTATAGAAAGGGAGTGATCCCAAAGGTCCCACTTAAGCTTTTCAGAACTAAGACCCTAAAGTTTTGGCTCTTTGATTTGGTATGTGTTCATGTAAGAACAGGCACCAAGTTGTAAAATGTTGATTGTTGAGTTATTATGTGAACATCAAGACTTGAGTGCCTCTCAACAGAGCTTTCCATTATCTGTGTGGCATTTATAGCCACTATTCATACATTAACAGGGCATTTCTGGAGGCTGATGGGAGACCACTATGTAGTTTCATTTAAGCACCAGTTTTCAAGTGTGCATGCTTTCCTGAATATTAATTTCTCCTAAGGAAGTACAAGTTGAAAAACTGGTAGAAAACTCATTCTACTCTGATTTTGAGGGGATGAGGACTGGTAAGAAGACTTATTCTGTCTTTCTAAAGGTGTTTGGTTGTTTTTTTTGAGTCTCAACAGTAGTGGAGTGGGAAGAAGCCCTAGAGATCCATCTGCTTTATGCCAAGTTATTTACAGTAAAGTCACTTTTTGGTTCCTGCAGAACCTGCACTAAAGTACAAAAGCTGGATGTTACACAAGGATAGTTTCTTTGGTCCATTAACCTCAAAGCATTTGGCAGAGAAGCCAGGGTGCTTTTCCTTGACACACCAGAGAGATGGGATGTTATCCAGAGAGACCTGGACTAGCTGGAGAAGTGGGCCCCTGTGAACCTCATGAGGTTCAACAAGGTCAAGTGCAGGCTACTGCACCTGGGTAGGGACAATTCTCACTATCAGTGCAGGCTGAGGGATGATGGGATAGAAAACAGCCCTGCAGAGAGGGACTTGGGGGTACTGGTGGACCAGAAGTTGGAGATGAGCCAACAATGTGCACTTGCAGCCTAAAGAGCCTGTTGCATCCTGGACTGCATCAAAATTGTCAAGGGAGGTGATTATGCTCCTCTGCTTTGCTCTGGTGAGACCTCACCTGGAGTATTGTGTCCAGCTCTGGAACCTTCAGCACAAGAGGGACATGGAGCTCCTGGAGAGAGTCCAGAGGAGGCCACCAAGGTGACCCAAGGGCTGGAGCAGCTCTGCTCTGGAGACAGGCTGGGAGAGTTGGGGTGTTCAGCCTGGAGAAGAGAAGGCTCCAGGGAGACCTTAGAGCACCTTCCAGTGCCTGAAGGGGCTTCAGGAAAGCTGGGGAGGGGCTTGGGACAAGGGCTCATAGTGGTAGGACAAGGGACAATGACTAGAGCAGGGTAGATTCAAATTGGATGTCAGTAAGAAGTTCTTCACTATGAGGCTGGTGAGACACTGGCCCAGGTTTCCCAGAGAAGCTGTGGCTGCCCCATCCCTGGAAAGATTCAAGGTCAATCTTGACAATGCTCCGAGCAACCTGATTTAGTTGAAGATGTCCCTGCTCACTGAAGGGGGGTGGACTAGATGACTTTTAAAGCTTCCTTCCAGCCCCACACATTCTGTGATTCCTTATTCTGCTTGTTAAGGAAACAGCTGCAAGACGACTGGTTGCAGGTGGTGGTGGAAGAAAGTCCAGTGTTTGCTCTACCTTCCTCATTAGCAATGAGATCTCTTCCACTTAGCAGTCAAATAAGCTGCCTATAAATGATTCGTTTGTCAGCCAGTGGGTCCTTTATCTGATTTGGAGGAGAGCTGGCACAGTGCACCACCAGCAGTTTCCTCTCCAGGAAAGCTGCTTAGGCAAAGCTCTCAGAAAAGCTCCTTACTCTGTAGACCAGTATCATTTAATCTCAGTGTCACCTTAAATGGGTTACTGCACTGGAAGCCAGAAATGGTGGCTGAGTATCTTCTTGCTGGACAGTACTGTGAGTGTCCTCACCCTTTGCTAAAAACACTAATGCATGATAAACCTTCAAAGGCTGCAATCATTCAACCAGCCAGAACAGTGCAGTTACTCAAGCACCATCCCAGGACTCCAGAGGGATTTGTGATCCCAAAAGTCAAGGTCTGCTTCCAGCTGGAAATCAAAAAGAGTTTTCAAGACACTGTGGGTTTCACCTACTAAAAGGTAGAGCTTTTGTGCAGTTGGCATAATTAATGTTTTTGATGTCATGGAAGTAAGTGTTGTGAGCCAGGTGAGAGGCAAACAGAAGGTGATGATCTGAAAGGAGCTTCACAGCAAATCCAGCTCCTCAGTGGAGCTGAGGGAGCCTGGAGAGCAGTGGAACGACTGGGAACAGGGGGAAGTCAGTGCTGACCAGATCCAGTATAGGGAGGGGTGAGAGTGTTGGAAAGTGTCTCCCAGACTGTTGGAGGTGCCCAGACTCCAGTCTCCCAGACTGTATGGGAGCTCTGGAAGGTCCTGGGTCTCTGCTGCATAGATGGAACATGAAACTCACAGCAAGCATGCAGAGGTAGGGTTGATCCAGCAGTGCTAAGGTGGACGTTTTGTCAGAAGGAGAGAGCAAAGAAGGGTTTGAGTGATTAGTATTTTCATATATTTTCAATAAAGCGATGATCAGAATGAAAGAGTTTGTTCTTCACATGCAGTAGAATAAACTGATCGAAAAGAAATCTTGACACTTTAGCAAGCCCCCAGTTTGAGTAACAGGTGGGTGAGGAGAGAAGCAAACCTGCTTCCAAAAATGAAAAGGCAAGCAGCTGAAGGTGAGCATCTGCAGTTACCAAATTTCCATGCTGCTGGGATTTCCCCACCACCCCACCCATGGTGTCAGGGAGGTGGCCCAGCTTTTATCTCTGCTCAGAGCCACATGCTTTACCACTTAGCTGCACAGCAGTTAAAAGAGATCAGAATGGGGAGGGGCAAAGAAACCTGAGAAACAAAGATGTGGTATTTTACATTTCTGTTTTGAGCTGAGTGCCCCCTGCGTGACTTGTGTGAAGTCCTGGGCTCTGTTTCTTTAGCAGACCCTGGGGTGCTGAGAGTGTTTCCGTGTGTGGGTTCTGCACACAGACAGGCTGGTTTTTGTGGAATGCAACCTGCCTAAATGTGACCCTGCATCTTCCATGCAACTGCTGCATGTGAAAGAAGAGGGCCAGCATGAGGGTGACAAAAAACCAGCAGAGGAGTGTTACCAGACAGCCTGACTTGGCAAGGGTTCCCCTTGCTCAGCTTCCACCCCTGCTGCTGGTTGCTTCTCCCAGCAGAGTTTTGCAAAGTCATCTCTCCTCGTGGCTTTGAACCAGTTTACAGTTTGGCTAAATCCATCTTTTTCTATAGATTGAATCATAGGTACAGGATGTGAGACTGTGCAGGAAGCAGCTTAGGAGGTTAGGTGAAAAAGCTTCTGGAAGTGGGATGATGGAAGAGGCTGCAACCACGAGGAAAGGTGAGGCTTTGAGGGCTGACAGACACACTTCAGCTACTGCAGCAAGTGGCTCAGACCAGCTGGAAATCCTCTGCATCAAAATTGAGGATTTTGGAAAACAAACTTGTGTTGGCTTGTGGGGAGACTGCAAAAGAGGGGCTGGTAGCTGAGTGCTTTTCTGCATGTGTTGGAAATTGAAACACTGATATTAACATGCTGGTATGTTTAATAAAACTGAAGGTACTGATCTTCAAGTAGATAAGGAAGACAGGAATGAGTCTTCTTCATTTGTTGATGGACCTTCCAGAAGCAGGAAAATATTTCTCAGTTATTGTTGTAAATGGGACTCTCTTCTGATTATTTTTTTTAAGAAACATCTAGGAATTATTTGCCAAAGCAATTTGCACTTGCAAAGCAATTTTGCCAAAGCAGAAAAAAGGGAAGAACCTTATTCTTGTCTTTACAGGTTTAAGATGTAGTTTAATGCACTACAAAGAGAAGAAAACTTGCTGCCACTTCCAAATGAAATAGAGTTGTGTTGTTCTTGGCACCTGTACCACTTGTAAGGGAAAAAAAGAAAATCTACTGTGGGGCTTTTGCTAAAAATTATCATGGTGATGAATGACCCAGAAAGTGGTCTTGTTTTGTCTCAAGAGCTTCCTCAGCTCTGTATTTTTTTCATGTGCTAGTGGTTAAAAAGATGGGTTTGACTTTGCATGTAGAGTAAGATCCTTTCTGACCTGTTTGTCTCCCTGTTGTGTGTCTGCAGCATCCCTTCTTGTGACTTTCTGGGAGTTTGGTTAAACAGAATCAAGACCAAATACACTTTCTTTTCAGTTTTTCCTGAAGGACAACTCTCCCATCCCCATTTCTGGGATCCTTGCTGGTTTGGGCCTTAAAGGGCCTCCTTTTTAATATGGACATTTCTCAATATACTTAATTACCTGTTCCCATCTCTTCCTGCTTTAATGGAACAAGTGTTTGCTTTCCAGCCATTAAAGGAAGCAATTACCACATTAGTGTCACAGATGTAGCAGAGAAGCATTTAGAAATCAATATCATTGTTCTTCAAGAGATCAATTCCTGTGTTAATAGTAAAGGAATGCCCAGGGGCTGCCACTGAAATCTGAAGAACTCATCTTTCTAAGCTTTAACCACCTTTGCAATGCAGCAGCAATCAGAGGCCACTCAAATTGGGATCTCATTGTACCAAGAGCTGTACAAATGTAAATTTCTCTCCAGAAGGAACTGTTGTGTAAGGAAACGTTTTTTCACTCTATGTGAAGTTACACCTGCAAAGTGTTTTGGAGAAGAGCAAAACAAATTTAGAAAGAAAACCGTGAAAAGCTGCAAATGTATGAGCTCCCAGTAAGAACCTGTTCTTACTTCAAAACATTTTTAAGTCATTTATGACATTCCAGAACTTGTAATCAGTTTTGCTGTTTGAATGTGTGACTGTTCTACATTGCCTGGAATGTCATAGAGTCATAGACTGGTTTGGGTTGGAAGGGACCTTCAAGACCATCCAGTTCCAACCCCCCTGCATGAGCAGGGACACCTCCCACCAGCCCAGGCTGCTCCAAGCCCCATCCAACCTGCCCTTCAACACTGCCAGGGATGGGGCAGCCACAGCTTCTCTGGGCAACCTGGGCCAGGGTCTCACCACCCTCACAGCCAATAATTTCCTCCTCATGTCTCACCTAAATCTCCCCTCTTTCAGCTGGAAACCCTTCCCCCTCATCCCATCCCTCCCTGCCCTTGTCCCAAGCCCCTCCCCAGCTTTCCTGGAGCCCCTTCAGGCACTGGAAGGTGCTCTAAGGTCTCCCTGGAGCCTTCTCTTCTCCAGGCTGAACACCCCAACTCTCCCAGCCTGTCTCCAGAGCAGAGCTGCTCCAGCCCTCTGAGCATCATCGTGGCCTCCTCTGGACTCTCTCCAACAGCTCCATGTCCCTCCTTGTTATGTTGGGGATTCCAGAGCTGGAAACAGTGCTCCAAGTGAGGTCTCACCAGAGCTGAGTAAAAGAGGAGAATCACCCTTTGTGTCACCATTTCAGTGATCCCAGGCTTGGAGCTTTCTGGGTTGGCATTATTTTATTACTTGTTTTTAGGACTTTCATAGTAGGTAACTAAAAGTATTTACATTGCAAATAACTGAAAGCAGGGACTGTAGGTTTTGGCTAACAACCAAACTTGTAAAAAAAAAGACATTTTTAATACAATCATATTTTGTCTCCTATGCCTAAAATACTTGATACAGTTCTTTACATTCCAACAGGCACAGTTGGCTTGTATGTCATGAGAGGCTTTACCTCAAACTGTTTTACACACAGATGGACACTGGTGTAGCTCCACTGTTCGTTGTGATGACACCCAACGTACACCAGTGCATGTCAGAGCAGAATTGGGGCCAGTTATCTCAAATATGGATGTTGCACCAAAGTACAGGGTAGGGCAGGGACTTCCTGTCACGGGATCTGCAGAGGAAACATAATCATGCAAATGAAGGAAGCAGGTTGCTATATAAGAGTGGTTTTCCCCTCTGTGTCACATCTGTTAAGAACCAGCTTAGGTGTATTGTGTGTGAGCTTCCAGTACCATGTGAGGTGGTTACTGCCTTTAGGGTGGCTTCTAAAATGAATGGTGCCATCAAGGGAGAACTTAAACTCATTTTTGAAGCTTTTTGTCTGCTGTCTGTCCCAGTAAAACTAGACTGCAGACAGAGAAGATGATGCTTTGCATAAAACTAAACCTGATCTGGGGAGGAGCAAACTGACCACTTGTCATCTTTTCTGTTCAGGAGGAGGAAAAAAGGAAAGCAAAGGAAGAAGAGGAGAAGAGAGAGTATGAAGAGTACCTGAAGCTGAAGGAGAGTTTCGTAGTTGAAGAGGAAGGGGTTGAAGAATCAATGACAGAGGAAGAGGTATGTATGTTAGGCTCTTACTGCAGTTTCCTTTGTCTTTGTTAGACTCTTTGCCATTACTGCAAATTGTCTCATGTAAAATGAACTTGAAAGAAAGAGTCAGCCAAGTGTTTTTTTCTTGTAAGAGCTAAATTATGTATGTGGCACATGATAGCCTGGAATATTTCCTAGGGAATGCTACAGTCCCTCATTCCAGACTCCTACAAGGCAGAGTGCTAAGGCAAATGCATATCAAATGCATCAAATGGGTTCTCTCCTCCCTTAATGTAAAGGCTGAAATAAAACTCATCCTGGAAGTCAGATTCTCTTTCACTGTCACCACTCTACCCATACCCAGTGGGCCAGATGAAAGCCAGGCTGAAAACAGGGTTTGGTGCTGCCCATGTATCTTGGGAGGAATTGCTTGGCTTTGGTTTCATTTTCTAGACCCAGCAGAACTTCTGTGAAATCAAATTAAAAACCAAGCTCCTGACTTGGAAGGCATCTGTTGAGAGAATTCACAGGACACAGCCTTGTGTGTTGGATGCTGGAAAAAGCTGTGCATTCAGTGTTGCAAAGGATTGCTCTGGTTGAGGGTGTTTCAAACTCTGCCTGAGGTTCCAGCCTGTTCCTCCCCTGGCTGCCTGCAGCCCTGCTGCTGGGGATGGGGCTTGAAAGGTGAATACTTGACATAATATCACAGGAGCTTCAAAAGTTCCACAGCATTCTTACCCTGCCTGCTGAAAACCTGTCAGACTACTTGCTAGCAAATGCTGAAGTTGCTCTGGGGTTGTAGCTGCCACTTCTGAGCTGTCCAGTGCATTTCACGGTGAGTGGTTTTTTCAGGTCCATGTGTGTATTTGCTCCTCTGCTGATGGGAGCCTGTTCCATCAGATGGATTTTCTCTTAGTGTGAGAGTGGCTTTGAGCTGAGGAGCTTGCAGAGAGTCAAAGCTGCTTGACCTAAGTCACAAGTTCTCACTATGGACCCTTCCCATTTCAAGAAATTCCTCCCTCTTGCTGGGATTAACACCAAGAGAGATTTTGTCTCATGGTGCCTAATTTCCTAAGATGCAGAGAACACTGCAATGCATTCTTTCTATTGCAAGTTCGTTCAAAAATGTGTGCCTGTCCTGTTAGAAGACCAGATTACACCTAAATGTTAAACTGATACCTTTTAAAGCTGGGATGTGTTTATTGGCTGTGCTCCTGCAGCTGCCTCTCAAGGAGAAAGTAGCACAGAGAAAGGTGCATCTCACTCAGAAGAGTTTGGTGGGCAGTTGAGGATGCCTGGATCTCAACATGAGATGTTTTTGATAGGAGTGGGGAGATAGAAGTTTAATAGTAGGTGATTTGAAAGACATCTTCAGGAACAACCAGAGGTACGTGATGATTTGAGACACCAGCCTTGGAGAAGGGGGAAGCTGCCCTTCTGCCCCGTGGTGGATAAAGCACTGGAGCATTTCAGGATCCTGTTACAAGAGCTGACTCTGCCTTGTGGTGTTGAGTCTAGCATGCTGGAACTCATGCTGAAAATTAAAAGTCCCGAGTCCAGAGCTGAGCAGTTAATTAAGGCTGATTGATTTCCAGGGTTGCAGAGTAACTTGATCTGCTGCTAACTGAGCTGCACACGTTTGCACTGCCTTTGGAAATGGAGCTGCTTACATTCAAGTGCTGGGTTTCAGGTGCAAAGCTTTGCAAACAGCTTCAGCTTCCACCTGTGTTGTGCAGCTGAGGGGGCTGACCATCTGCATCTGCTGCCTCCTGAATCACCGGGTGCTTCACCTCTGTGCAAAAGGTCCTCATTGTGTATCTGTAACGTGATACACAAACTCGCCGGGGAGTGGTTATTTCAGGGTATGTATGAGTAAAAGGTGTAAAGATATCCTTTCAGAAAACACATTGTAACTGAGCCATATTCTGGCTTCAAAAATACTTACCATAACTTCCTAGTTAGTATTATATCTAGATATTTTTTTCCAGTCCAACATCTCCCTCGGTCTGTGTGTTTAAAACTTGGCAAATGTGCAAGCCAAGCACTTCTGGGGTGTTTGTACTCAGCAAGTTTGCAACGCGTTTAATCTTCATGGGTTTAAAGTAACATTTGTTTTCCTTGCTGTACCCAGTCTCGCAGCTTTCTAATGGAGTTTCTTGACTACGTGAAGGTAAGCTCCCGTTGTTCTTTCTCCTCCTTCCATGCTTGTGTAAAAATACCTTTGGCAAAGAGCCGAGTTGCAGAAAGAAGGAAAAGCTTGACTTCCCTCTTGAAATTGTTTGCAATTGCTGCTGGGTCTTGGCTTTCTGGGGCAGGGTTGTAGCTCTGACCCTGTCGGGGCCTCATGAACTCTGCACCTGGTGGCTCACCCTCCGAGTTTCTGAACAGCAGTGTTTGCTATTGATGGGGATTTGGGACGTTCAGGCTTTTTTGTTTGTGAGCATCAGCTGCTGGTTTAGAAAACAAGCTCTGCATCTGGGCTCAGCGTGAATGAGAATGGCTGGAGCAGCTTGTGTCCTGCCGTGCAGGATGTGTTGGTGTCTGAAAGGGGTTTTAGAGGTCCAGCTTTCCATGCCGTTTCTTTTCTTGCTTTTATCCCTGCAATTTGCGATGTTGTCTTAATGTTTGGGAGGGATCTTGGAGGAGAAGGGTGGCTTAGACTCCCTTTCATGAGATTGTATGGTTGGTAATTCAAAACCTGTGGTGTGTTCGTGAGGATTTCCACTTGTGATCTGTAAGGACAAATGCTTCTTTCTCCACTGTCGGTAAATCAAA
Organism: Apus apus; assembly: GCF_020740795.1. Taxonomy (NCBI): domain Eukaryota; kingdom Metazoa; phylum Chordata; class Aves; order Apodiformes; family Apodidae; genus Apus; species Apus apus. The sequence goes on along the minus strand of NC_067285.1, from coordinate 112,688,659 downwards.
GGTCAGATGCATCTTTCTTCTCTTACTCTAACAATGTTATGCAAATCTTTTGTCCTAATGAATCCCTTTCCTCCTTTGCTGGGAGCTGAGCTCTTATCTGAGTGTGAAAGGCTTTATTAGCAGGCAAATCGTTTGTGTACTTAGGACCTGCTGATGGTTTTGTTAACCCAGAACCTGGCACTCTGGGCCAGTCTTACATGTTCCATACCCAGAGTTACAAACAGATTTGTCTCGTGGGTGACTCTCCTCAAGGAGGTAATTGGAGTGGCTGGCATGCAAGTCTGAACAGTTCTGGAGTGTCTGCACACTGTGGGTGCTGTGCTACTACTCTCTGTGTCCCTGGCACTTTAATTAATACAGAATCACAGGATGTCAGGGGTTGGAAGGGACCTCTGGAGATCATCGAGTCCAGCCCCCCTGCCAGAGCAGGACCAAACCTAGGGCAGGTGACTCAGAAAGGCATCCAGACAGGCCTGGAAAGTCTCCAGAGAAGGAGGCTCCACAGTCTCTCTGGGCAGCCTGTTCCAGTGCTCTGGAACCCTCACAGTAAAGAAGTTCTTCCTCATGTTGAGGTGGAACTTCCTGTGCTCTTGTGGTGCAGTGTCCCGTTGCCACCAGGCCACAGGGAGAGAGGCTGCCAGGTTTGCATCTGTCAGGTGCTTTCTGATCAACGTGATCTCTGGGGAGCTGACCTGTAAATGTTTCAGCCACAAGCACACTGAGTTAGGACTTCCCTTCATTCTGCAGCCTTGTTCACCCCAAGTCCCCAGCATAAGCCAGTCAGCCCTGATCAGAAGCATCACCAAAAGCAGGTGAGACAGCTGAGAATAAATTGGAAAAGCTATGGGTGCCATGTGTGAGGGAACTGAATAAAACCAGGGATGGGTGATAGACCATCAGATGGCACATTCCATTTTGCAGCCATTTCAATACTCTGCTCTCCACAGAAGCCAGTGGGGTTTCCTTGAAAGGGAGGGAAACTTTGAAATGGCCACTGCCTGTGGGAATGAACTGCATGGTACAAATCCCAGTGTGATCCCAGTTCACCCATCCCCACCTGAGATCCAGCCAAGCTGTCAGTGAAGGAAATTGTGCAGTTCTTTAACCTAGGACAGCTTGTTTATCAATAGCAGAGGAGAGAACAGCAGGATGTTCCAATGTCCCTTGGGATCTTCCACTAGAAGAGGGCAGGTTTCCAAGGGGTAGCGTGGCAGGCTCTGGTTCTGCACGTTGCCCTGGTGGTTCTGGTGGGTGGAACAGATTAGTCACAAGCTCTCAGTTCAGTGTTTGAGCACATTTGTCTAGTTTTATATTAGTCACCTCTACCTGACGTCAGAGAAATTGAGCACAGGCTGCAAACCTAATCCAGAAGCACATTCAACACCTGATTTCCCATGTAGAGATGAGTTGCAGAACTGGGGCATTGCTTTATTTTGCAAGTTTTAGGGTTGGGGTGTTTGGTGTTTTTTTTTTTTCATCTTGAATGTCTGTTTAATATATAGATTATGTATAGCTCTCATCTTCTGCTGTGTTCATGGAAACCATGGACTTAGATCACGAGGCAGTGCTGAGCTGCTAGGAGCTGTCTGAAAAGCTTTGAATAAATTAAAAGAACAATTGGCCTTTTAAAAAAAAATAAAATGTAATTCTGCTCTTCTGTTTGATAACTTACTTTACTGGTATAACTGGCTGGAGGTAGCTCACCCCATGCTTTGTTCCTAAGGGTGTTTGAAATGCCATGCAGGCTCTTTTCTCCAGCTCTGCCTTTTGGGATTAAGTGTTGAAGGGCAGGTTGGATGGGGCTTGGAGCAGCCTGGGCTGCTGGGAGGTGTCCCTGCCCATGGCAGGGGGGTTGAACTAGATGATCTTGAAGGTCCCTTCCAACCCAAATCAGTCTGTGATACGATTCTATGATGATTGTTTTAAACAGGGTTTAAAAGGCACCAAGAGGGTTGATACCCCCCCCCAGTTCTGAATTTCTGAAAGCTGAGCATCTCCTTCCTTTGGGGCTTTCCCTGCAGCCCCTCAACCTGCTGCAGTGCCACCACCTCACAGCTCTGCTGCAGTCACTGTGCTGTGTTTGCCTCTCACAGTGGCCAGTCCACGAGGTACAGACTTAGAACCATTCAGGTTCGAAAAGACTTGACTGCTCTGCTCTCAGGGGAGCAGAATAACCAGTTCTTAGTGGGACCTTGATGGTTTTACTCAGCAGGGCAGGACACGCCTTCCAAAGCAGCCTTCTGAGCACTTCAGAAAGTTTATAATGAAGTGGGCAGAGGTTAAAGAGGGGCTGAGCAGCTCCCGTGCTGTGGAGCACTGCCTCTCTTGGCCCTGGGAAGCAGGAGTCCATCAAACTGTCCTCACTCAGCTTGGCATTGTATCACTTAATACATCTGAATTGCAGCCAGTGAATTGCAACAGCAAGCTCCATCTTCACTGCATTTTAAAAAGGTAGTGAAGGACATGGAGGCTTTACCCCTTCCTGTTTTTTCTTGAACAAAAATGATGCTTAGAAGATAAGGAGAAAAAGAAAATCCTACTCATCTTAATCCTGGGAGCTTTTGCTCTGTTTCATCCCTTGCTGAGGCCAGCAATAGAATCACACCTAAAATCAAATTAATCCACTCAAGTGTAGATGTGTATATGTTGCTCTGTGAAAATTGAGCCTGTCTCTAAAACGTGAAGCATGTGGTGAAGTGAGTTGTTGGCTTGGGACCTCACAATGTCATTATATTTCAGAGTGTGTGGGGAGTGCATCCTAATGCCACCCCTCCCTCTGGCCTCTTATTCACAGCAGGATCTATCTTGGAAAGCTCCCAGCAAACTTGGTGTTTGGGGGTGAATATCTTTCAGTCAAGGTTTAAATCCTGTTTTTCTTGTTTATGTGGCTTTGCACACACACACCCCCCCCCATTCATTTAGAAGAAGATGTGACGAATCTTGGCAGTTCCCAGCTCTGAGAACTGAATTCCATGGACTGGTTCCAATTCCATGTGTTCAGTCCATGGTATTCAGTTCTCTAGCTTGGCTGCATCAAACTTCACAACTACTAAGTCTGTGTGTGGCTGTTTTTTTTATTTTTGTCTGATTTGATTCATGTAAAAGATTCATCCATTTCAGCCTTCTCTATTCCTTCAGTGTCCTTCCAATGTGCTGTCAAGATTAGAAACAGATGCATTTATCATTTGAAGTACTGATAAGGGCAGTGTAGCTCCTGTGAGCTACATATCTGTAGTCCAGAGTGTTAACTGAACATTTTTCAAATGTTTTCTGTTTTCCAAATCCCTTACAAACAGTGCATCCCTTTACTGCACCTAAACAGATGAGTTTCTAAAACTTCTGCAGATAAGAAAACAGGAACCAAGTAGCTCCAGATGAGTGGACCAGTTGTTTTCTCTGTGATTCTCTGGAGCTACAAAGCAGAAAACCAGGTGTGAGCAGTGGTGACTGTGTGCTGACTGAGAAAGGCTGCAGAAAGAATCTCTTTCAAGAGCAAAATAAACATGTGCAGTTCTTGCTTCAGCTTTAGCTCTCAGAGATCATCAGGCTGCCAGTGCAGGAGTGCACTCCCAGTACACTGACAATTTTAATAAGGTGTTTGCTTGCTTAGGAAAGTGATTATGCCATTAATACATTATTAAAACAGACTAAAGCACTTAATGCTGCCAGTCTTGTCTGGATTTGTATCTATGTATATATACATCAGTGATCATTTAAAAATGTACTTTGAAACAGCTCTCAAACAAAAAGGGATCTTTGCTGGAAATTAAAGGTAGCAATTGAGAAACTTGGGTGGCAGGGAGAACAGACCCATGACTGTTCAGGACAAACACTGGCAAATTTATTTGAGCCTTCACTTAAGTGGGTCAGAGCATCTGGTTTTCCACAGAGCAGAGTGGCTTAAGTAACTTAAATTGGAGTTTTTTGTATAAATATTAGTGCTTAGGAGGAGGTGTTAGTTAGAAGGGTGGGTTCTACTTGGTCTATTAAATGCAAATTTTTTAATTTGAAAGAAAAAGAAATATGCTCACCCTCTCAGTTCATCAGCTGCATTTTAACTCTTGCTTGTTTCCACAGAAAACAAAGGTAATCCAGCTGGAGGACTTGGCTTCACACTTGGGTTTAAGGACACAGGTAAGTACCATCTTCTGAGGTGCAAGTGCAAGCAATGAGCTTAAAAGGACAGGAGAGAAAGTGGGTGAATGAGGGTAACACCCATGCCTCAGCATTACTGAAAGTGCTTGGACTTTGGTGAAGTTCAGCAAAACCAGCCCTAAAAACCTGTCCATTCATCAAAGTACCACCCAGGCAGTGAAGGATTGTTGGCTTACAAGATAGTCCCAGGGAAAAGTGCTCAGTCTGCCTCTTGGCAAATGGATCCTACAGTGTTTGCCAACCTACTAAAAGAGCAATTCAGGGTAGCTGGGGAGCAAAAGCAGAGCTAGAAGCAGCTTCAGGGACTGCCTGCATAACTGGGCAATGCTGTTACATTTGCAGGCAGTCAATAGCTGAGGTGTTTTGCTCCTATTGCTTGTGTGTTCTTAGAACATTTAAGAATTGTAGAATAGAAGAGATGATTTCACTTGGAAGGGACCTACAATAATCCAGCTGCTTCACCACTTCAGGGCTGATCAGAATGTCTCTTAAACACTGACAGCCTTGGGGTATTGACCACCTCTCCAGGAAGCCTTCTCCAGTGTTTGATCACTCTCATTTGTATCTTCTGGTGCATTATCCAGAATGTTGTCCCTCTGAGCACCACATAAGCCTGTGAAAGTGAGCTCGTGGTGTGATACCTGTACTTTTATTTTCCCCTCTGTCCTCTTGCTGTTCTCTAAACTTTTGTGCTTTGTTTTGGCTCTGAATAATAATCGTGGCTTGTTGTATCTTCATTGGAGCACAGCTGACATATATTTCCAAATGACCAGTGTTTTCTGTTGTTCTGTACCTCATCTGATCTTGGGGTCCCCCCTTCACAGCAGCTGACACTGCTGCAAGTCTGGGCTGCTGTGTCCCTCCATCTCTCTTAAGGCAGGACTTCACTTAAGCATGGAGTGAACCAGTTAAGGGAATTTATCAGGTGGAAATCTAGATATCCTTCTGTAGTCACATATAGGGAGAGAGGCAGAACTGTGGAAAACAGAGCTTGGAGATTAGCTTAAGGTAGAGTGGAGCTGCATGTTTGGAGGAGCTATGGAGTTAGCCTAGCAATAAATTCAACAAATTGTTCTTTGTATTGGTAAAATAGGTTTCCCTTAAAGGGAGCAGGAAAAAAATCAGAAAAAGCTTTGGAATGTATTGAGTGTGGCCAGGTCCTTGGAAATATACCTCAGTGCACTCCATGGGACTTGTGTGTTGCATGGGCACTCTGCATCCCTGGCAGGATGTATGTGAGCACCCCCCTTCCATAAAACTGGCAGTTAAAGCCTTTTCTTTGGAGTAGAGAAGTCATTTGAAGACTCCAAAGTGCAGAAGCTCCCTTCATCCTTCTAAGACCAAAGGGCTTCCTGCAGTGTGGAAACCCTGGTGTGTGCCCTTCACTGAAGGCTTCCACACTGAGGAGCTGTGAGCCTCCATTTGTAGAACATCTGAACATGTGAAGTGTTTTTTTGCCTTCCTCTTGATCAGTTTGTTACTCCTTTTTCCCTTCTGAACAGGATGCAATTAACAGGATCCAGGACCTGATGGCAGATGGCACTCTAACAGGTGACAGCCAAATCACAGAGGGGACTTGGTTTTAGCTGGGGAATAGGTGGTGCAGAAAATGCCTTCACTGTGGTAGAGAGAGGCTTCCAGTGTCATTTCCAATTTAAACTGTAGAAGATCCTAGTAGGACCTGATAAATAAGAGGTTTTTACTATTTTTACTGCTTCAGCTGCTGTGAAGCTGCTGTTCAAAGCACTGTGGGTTGTGTCTAGGAACCAGCACAAGGTTCTGCACGTGGGCTGAGCAGGCAGCTGCCTGTGATATCTTCTGAAATCTGAATTAGAAAGCATCACGGGGATGTTTTGGGGTAGTTCAGGAGCCTGTTCTAAAGGTGCTTGTGGCTAAAGCCCCGGGATGCTGTGGGAGAAGCAAACATCCCAGAGCACTCCAGTAGATGAAGTGCTTGTTCCTGGCCATCAAACCACACAATCCAAGTTGGAATGTAAGCAGAGACTGGGCATGGGGGTCGCTCCCTGGCTGGACAGGTGTATTCAAGTCTGGTTTCTTGCTGGGCAGCTCTCTCTTGCCCAGGGGGAAGAGAAAGGGGAAGGTGCCAGTGCAAACATCTCCTGACCTCAAACTGTGGTTATGGCTGGGAAACGGCCCTCGTGGTGGGGGGTGTCTGGGTGCCTGTTGGAGTGACCTGAAGTGTCTGAAGCAAAGAGGAAGGGTATCTCCTGCCCTGGCTGTGTCCATGGCCTTGAAGGATAGGCCAAGGAGGCTCCCTGCCTTGCATTTGGTCCTGAAGTGTGTTAAAAAGCAGAGATTATTCTCACTCTTGCTGAAGCAATTGAAAAATGGAAATTGAGCTTCCATTCCCTTCTAGAAGGTAAATTAGGGTGGCTGAGCTGGGCCTCACAGGGGCTCTGGGTCACCTCCAGAGCCCTCCTGCTGCACTGCCTTTCTCCAGCAGGCCCTAGCAGATCAGCCCCCAGACTTGATACCCAGCCTGGCTGCTGTGATGCTCCCCCCCCCCGCTGCCTCCCGTGAGAAGAGCCTGTCACTTCCCTGAGCACAGTTAGTCTCACCAAGGCCACTGGGCTGTTGTCATAGCTGCTCGGAGACCCGACAGCAGAGAGGAGATAAAAGCCTGGCTGCCAGCAGGTTGTTCTGCCTGCCCCAGATCTGAGGTGCAGCCTCAGCAGCTGGAACATCCCCTTCCAAAAAGAAGCCCCTGGTGTCGGTCGGGAGGCGAGAGCAGCCCCAGCGCTGACTTCACCTCCAGGCCCTTTCTTTCCCCACCATCCCCACAGGTGTGATTGATGACAGAGGCAAGTTCATCTACATCACTCCAGAGGAGATGGCTGCCGTGGCTCAGTACATCAAGCAGAGGGGCCGGGTCTCCATTGCAGAGCTGGCCCAGGCCAGCAATTCCCTCATCAACCTCCAGCCCGACAGCCGGGCGGTCGCTCCGCCCGTGGCCTGAGCTGCACCTGTTCCTGAACCAGCCACACCTTTCAAAACCATCAGGAACCCCCTCGAATCCCTTCACCCTGCTGGAAGAGAAGAGGCTGGTTTGTAAGCTGCAAGACTTGATCAAAAGGTTCTGTTTTCATTTTCTTACAGCTGGTATAAACCCAAGGGTCGTTTGTACAACCCAGGCTCGCCGAGAGCTTTGGGGCAGAAACACCCTGATGTACCTGTGCCCCCTGAATAGCAGTCATTTTTGTTGCTTTATCTTGGCAGCCAGTCTCTACCCAAACTTCTTTATTGTTTCCAGGTCCTGATGTCTGTATCCAATATGCTTTGATTGCATTCAGAATTCTCCAGGCTTGCTCTGTGCTTGCAGAGCTGGGGTAACGTTGTGGCAATGACAAATACAGCCCAGAGTAATAGGGTGGGTGGCAATAATAGGAGTAATAAGAATCAGAATCAGAATAATGCTGGGATGTTGCCTTCTGTATCAACATTGCAAGGACAGAGTAGAAGGAAAACCCTGCCAGTGTGTGACTGTTCACACTGAAACTCTAGAGATGTGAGAACTTCCAGAGGTTATTTCAGAAAACTTGGGCTATATAAATGTTTTCCTTGGTTTCTGGAATATAAAAGGCTTGCTCACAGCCAAGCTGCATTCCTTTTTTTTCTGTGGCCAAGAGACAGAAGCACCTCTAGGGAAAGGCCTCGTGAGTTGTGCAGGTCAGGTCTGCTGATACCAGACTCTGGTGATTCATCCTTTGAAGTAAGAGCCAGCTCAGTGTCTCTGAAGGCCTCACACACCCCATGGCCTTTGTGTTTTGGATGGTTTTTAAAAATAAAAAATAAATTAAAAAACAAACCAGGCACTGTGAGTCATGCAATTAATGTTGCAAGTGATTATGAGTATATTAATTAGCAGAGTCAAGTATATTTCCTGTGTAAGGATATATATATATATTTTTAATAGCCTAATTGATGCTTTGTTAATTCTCCTTTCTGAAATCAACAGAATCTGTGTGAGTATAAAATAATTGAGAGGGCAAGAGGGGCTGGTTTTGTCCCTGCCAAACTTAGAGGTCACCTGAGCAAACAAAAAGCCACGTTGTCAGTGAGATGAGATGGCAATAAAAGGGTAGAAGGAAAGTGATTTCCTCTGGAGTTTCTGCACAGCTGCTGCATGTGATGCCCTGCAGGGGTGCTGGATTGCAGGGCAGCACCTCACCTTGGGGTGCAGGGTGGGTACCTCATTCCTGTGTTGCAGTGATGAGCAGCAAAAAGATGACTTGAGGTTTGACACCTAATAATTCAAAATTTGGGTTTTGCCATGGTGGTTTTTTTTTTCTTCTGTCCTAAACTGTTCTTTTCATAAAATAAACAATGTTGGAAGAATTGCAGGTATTTGGATTTGAGATGTCTTTTTTTTCCATGTGTCACAAAGTGGTGGGGGTTGGAAGGGATCTCTGGAGATCACTAAGCCATGGAGATGATGGGAGGGCTGGAGTTGGGGTGTTCAGCCTGGAGAAGAGAAGGCTCCAGGGAGACCTTAGAGCACCTTCCAGTGCCTGAAGGGGCTCCAGGAAAGCTGGGGAGGGGCTTGGGACAAGGGCAGGGAGGGAGAGGATGTCGGAGAATGGTTTCAAGCTGAAAGGGAGGAGATTCAGATGAGAAGTTCTTCACTATGAGAGTGGTGAGACCCAGGTTGCCCAGAGAAGCTGTGGCTGCCCCATCCCTGGCAGTGTTGAAGGGCAGGTTGGATGGGGCTTGGAGCAGCCTGGGCTGCTGGGAGGTGTCCCTGCCCATGCAGGGGGGATGGAACTAGATGATCTTGAAGGTCCCTTCCAACCTAGACTGTTCTGTGATTCCCAGTATTGTGTCAGGACCTGTCCCTGGCCGTGCTGTTCCTAAGGCTGTGGAGTTTTTGTGTGGACACTGGAGCAGGAGTCCAGCAATGGGCTTTGGAAGTGCCACCATCATCTGGCTGTGACTGTGTGCTAGTCTCAGGTGAAGCATCCGCAGGATAAGGTGTGTCCATGTAGCTGTTCAGCAGCTGCTCTGTGTGTTTTCATCCTCTTCCACCATTTCCATTCCTGTTCTTCTCACCTAATTCCATCCCAGGAAAACTCATTTCACTGCTGTGGGCATCGGGTCTTGTGTGATCTTCACTGCATGTGAACTGAGAGACCAGCCACTTCTGCCAGCCAGGAAGAAAAAATCCAGGTACCAAACAGCAGGTAGAGGCTGCCAGCTCTCATGGAAACTTAGACAGAAGAAAACTGTGCCCTGACTTGAAGGAATTCTTTCCCTTGGCCAGGATTTCTGGGTCACCTCAGAGCAGGAGGTGAGGACGAACAGTGCTGGTGCTCTGCCCCCAGGTCCCCTTCAGCCCTGTCCCCTGGGGAGCAGCCACCACTGGGAAATTGTAACTTGATTTTTCTATCCCAAAGGGTTATGCTGGTTTCTGGAAATCCACTTTTGGAGGTGAAGAGAACAGTTTAGAAACGTAAACACCATTTGTCTGGATGGTTTATAAATGAAACTGTTGAAACTTGACGCTGCTCCTGAAATCTATGTTCCTGTTTTCATTCTGGCAGTGCAGGGGGAAGAAGTTCAGGGCTGTGTCCCCCAGAATTCTTTCACTGGCAGGATTCAGAAATCATAGGATAACTCACATCTCCTGTATGCCATGGATACAGACACCTGAAGGGGAAGGCAGTTACCCCTGGGAGGGTTCAATGAGGGGACACCCCAGGATGTCTTGGGATATTTTACAGGGTCAGGCACAAAACCTTCTCAGCCCATTTGCCTGCTCTCCCCTCCATCACACCTGGCAGCAAGATAAAGGGCAGAAAAATAGTGGGGAAATAGGAAATACAGGAAAATGCCAGGATCCCTGTAAGTTTGGGGGAGTCCCTGTTACACTTGGCCTGTGCCTTGTGCAGCTTTTATCTCTGTGTTCTCCCTCTGAAGTGGCACAAGAGCTCCCAGGTGCTTGGCTTGTACATGAAAGGAATCGTCATAACAATTACTAGCTCATTTGAGTGAGCTTGTCCTCATTTTGCCATTCCACCCCAAGGCAAAGACCAAAAAAGGAAATCAATTGAAAACCTCATCTTCATAGCACACAAGGTAAGATCCAATCAAGGGAAAATCCAGCTGCTTTATCAATGAAAGGTTTTGGTCGATGTGAAGATGTTACAGGTTATAAAAGTGTACAGCAGGAAATGACACAAGTTTTAATTATTTTATAGAATCATAGAATCACAGAGTGGTTTGGGTTGGAAGGGACCTTCAAGATAATCCAGTCCCAACCCCCTGCATGGGCAGGGACACCTCCCACCAGCCCAGGTTGCTCCAAGCCCCATCCAACCTGCCCTTCAACACTGCCAGGGATGGGGCAGCCACAGCTTCCCTGGGCAACCTGGGCCAGGGTCTCACCTCCCTCACTGCAAAGAATTGCTTCCTAAGATCTCAGTCTCCCCTCTTGCAGCTCAAAACCCTTCCCCCTCATTCCATCACTCCCTGCCCTTGTCCCAAGTCCCTCCCCAGCTTTCCTGGAGCCCCTTCAGGCTCTGGAAGGTGCTCTAAGGTCTCCCTGGAGCCTTCTCTTCTCCAGGCTGAACACCCCAACTCTCCCAGCCTGTCTCCAGAGCAGAGCTGCTCCAGCCCTCTGAGCATCTCCGTGGCTTCCTCTGGACTCGCTCCAACAGCTCCATGTCCTTCTTATTTATCCTGAGCCCTGCCTGAAACATCTCCCCGGCTTCCCGTTTCCTGAGACACCTCAAGCCATCCAGGCCTCCAGGAGATGGCAGCAGCAGATCTCGCATCCTCCTCCTCCCCTTGCTGCATTTCTATGGCAACGGGAACCAAGCATCCCCCAGAGCTTGGAGGGCGACCACAAGGTTAGGGAAATCCACTGCAAAGAGCCCATCTCCCGGCTTCCCTGGGCTGGGGAAAGGTGGAAAGAGGCTCTTTATCCCTTTGCTCCTCACCCAGCATCACCTCGAAGTAACGGAGGTGACAACCCGAGACCTGCAGCTGGATCAGCCTCAGGTTGGTGAGGGTTTTTTAACTCCTCTTTAAGCAGGAGGGAAGAGCTACTGCAAAACTTGAGCAGCTCCTGGATGTACCAAGGAGAGGGCAGCAACATGTCCACAGCATCATCTCAGGCCTGGGCAGGGAGCAACCAGAGCAGGGACATGTTCGGGAGCTTCATCCCTTCCTTCATTGGTGAGGCCACATCTGGAGTATTGTGTCCAGTTCTGGGCCCCTCAGTTCAGGAAGGACAGGGAACTGCTTGAGAGAGTCCAGGGCAGAGCCACAGAGATGGTAAAGGGAGTGGAACATCTCCCTGATGAGGAAAGGCTGAGGGAGCTGGGTCTCTTGAGCTTGGAGAAAAGGAGACTGAGGGGTGACCTCATCCATGGTTACAAATATGTTAAGGGCAGTGTCAGGAGGACAGAGCCAGGCTTTGTTCAGTGATGTCCAGTGACAGGACAAGGGGCAGTGGGTGCAAACTGGAGCATAAGAGGTTCCATGTGAATATCAGGAAGAACTTCTTTCCTGTGAGAGTGACAGAGCCCTGGGACAGGCTGCCCAGAGAGGCTGTGGAGTCTCCTTCTCTGGAGACATTCAAACCCCCCTGGACACGTTCCTGTGTGATGTGCTCTAGGTGACCCTGCTCTGGCAGGGGGGTTGGACTGGGGGATCTTTCCAGGTCCCTTCCAACCCCTAGGATTCTATGATTCTATGATTCCTGCTGCCCAGGGGCAGCTCCAGCCTGCAGGGACCTGGGCTCCCTGCTTCCCAGGGAGCTGCCACCCTAAGGAACCTGCTGGCACGTGTGCTGAAATCCATCTTGTGCTGGTGGCAGGAGAGGCAGCACTGGGAGCTAATCAGCACCTGCTGATAGGGAGGGTAATGAAATCTGGCACCTCGGGCAGGAAGGTTGTGGTGGTCCCTGCTGGTTTTTTGGAGGTGGAATTTTTTCTTTGCAGTTTGGCAGCACGGGAAGTTGAGTCACCTCTGGGGACCTGTCCCTCCAGCCGTGGCTAATGCCACCCACCTGAGGGGTCAGTTATGGGCAGGTCATGCAGCAGAGCTCTAGGGAGGCAGCTCAGACCTGCTCTGAAATGCTACCAGGAAAGGTTGGATGGGGCTTGGAGCAGCCTGGGCTGGTGGGAGGTGTCCCTGCCCATGCAGGGGGGTTGGAACTGGATGGTCTTGAAGGTCCCATCCAACCCAAACCAGTCTGGGATTCTATAAAAGAGTCATAAAGTCAGAATAGGTAAGAATGGAAGGGACCTTCAAGATCACCTAGTTCCAACCCCCCTGCATGGGCAGGGACACCTCCCACCAGCCCAGGCTGCTCCAAGCCCCATCCAACCTGCCCTTCCACACTGCCAGGGATGGGGCAGCCACAGCTTCCCTGGGCAACCTATTCCAGCTCCTTCCTACCTTTCACCTCATGATGAAAAGGTTTTGTGGTGTTGTTTAAGGAGACCACGGGAGGTTGGTTTGCAGAGGGATTTGCTGTAAGGTCCCAAGGCTGCTTTGATGTCTTAATATTTTGTATTTGGCCGCTTCAATGTGCTGCTCTCAAAATTCCTTCTCAAACATTTGCTGGTCCCCTCAGCACTGGGGAGGACAGTCCAGGAGCTCGTTCTTCACAGGGCTTGTAGACTCATAGCCTGATCCCTGGAGCTGGGCTCACATTTCTTCTTCCAACAGAGAGCAGCAGTGAAGCTGGTCCTGTCCCAGGGCTGCTCTGGAGCTTTCCCTTTGGGCCAGTAGCTCCAGTGAGAGGTGCTGACCGTGCTGGTGTCACTGTGCTGGCACCTGACACAGCATAACCAGGCATTTCTCTTGTGTTGTTCCAGCCCTGATTCTGGCTGATGAACTGCTGTGGTTTCAAGTCCCAGCGAGGGACTGACACAGCAGATTCAGCTCTATAGAAAACACACATCACGGGGCCAGCAGCAGCACCCCCAGATGTCTGCCTGGCAGCTCCTGCTCTGCTATCGAGTCACAGAATCATTTGGGTTGGAAAAGACCTTTCAGATCACTAAGTCCAACCCTCAACCCAGCCCTGCCCAGGCCACCACTGCCCCACGTCCCTCAGCACCACATCTACAGGGCTTTGAAACCCCTCCAGGGATGGGGACTCCCCCCTGCCCTGGGCAGCCTGGGCCAGGGCCTGGCAGACCTTTGGGGAAGAAATTGTTCCCCAGATCCAACCTCAGCCTCCCCTGGCACAACTTGAGGCCAGTTCCTCTTGTCCCATCCCTTGTTCCTGGGGAGCAGAGCCCGACCCCCCTGGCTCCAACCTCCTCTCAGGCAGCTGCAGAGCCAGCAGGTCTCCCCTCAGCCTCCTTTGCTCCAGCCTGGACACCCCCAGCTCCCTCAGCTGCTCCTGCTCAGACTGGTGCTCCAGCCCCTTCCCCAGCTCCCTTGCCCTTCTCTGGACACACTCCAGCCCCTCCATGTCCTTCTTGTCCTGAGGGGCCCAAAACTGACCCCACAACTCCAAGTGTGGCCTCAGCAGTGCCCTGCACAGGGGGACAACACAGCAGGCATTCAGCATAGCTCGGGTCTTCTGTCCTGCTTGGTCATTCCCCAGAGATGCTGCAAGAAGTTGCTCTTTTCCCTTTCCTTGTATTCCAGGCTGTATTTTTTTGCCTGGCAGGCAGAGGGCTCCAGCCTGGGTCTGCAGAAGTTCATTCTCCTACAGTCATCCTAGAGAACTGCCACTCACCAGCATGCCAAGATATTTTGGGGAAATAGAAATAGAAATTGAATAAATCTAGAATACAAAGTAAGCTGCTTATGCAGGGAGCAAGGAAGCAGCAGCAATGTTTGCAAATTACGTTGATGTCCTCCTCTAGAAGGTTGTTTATCCCAGGAAATGTCCCCCCTGCTGTCCAAAGCAGCCTGAGAAATGATTGGTGGCTGAGCTTCATTTCTGAGCTAGGATGAGCTGCATGAAGAATGTCCAGGTCAGCCCAGCTGCTTCCAGGGAGCAAGACCCTGTTCTTGAAACCAGCCTAAGGGATAACCCCAGACCAAAGAGAAGCTTGGACATGGGAAGTTGGGTCTCTGTGTGGAAGAGCAGAAAAGGAAAAAATCCCACCACAGAAACACACACCTGAAAACCTCATCCAGCTCTGCAAGGAGGCTGTGGTGGGCTGCTCCACATGTCACATGCCAAGGGTTCATCTGCAGCAAGGACCAAGAGCTCCCTCCCTTGTAGACCACAGGAACTAGGGTTCACCACCAACCTCTGCTTCTCAAACCTTCCTTCCAAGCCCAGACCCTGGTCTAGTCCAGAAAATGATCTTGGACATGGCAGAAAGAAGCAACCAAGGCAGATAGGCTTTCTCCAGAGGACTTTACTCATGCAAGGAGTTCTTTTGGTCTCCCAATCCACAGGCAGAGTTATCTGGAGCTCAACAGGGAACATCAGATCTTCAGCTTGATGGCATCTTGTGTTGAGCCCAGGCCAGAAGGTCAGATCACAGGGAGTTTTCCTTCTTCTGCAGGACTTAACACCTGCTGCTGGGAACAAGATCCCTCCACTCCTACCCTGGCTGTTGAAGTTAGCATGTTCTCAAGATGAATACACCTCACCTGAGGGAAAACCTGCACTGGGTGGGGTGGCAGGTGGGCTCCCATGGCTCTTTGCCTACAGCTCCAAGCTTTAAATAGAAACATCATTATTATTTTTTTTAATATACAGAGGACAAGGGCCCTGAAAAAATGATGACCCCTCGGGATGGGAATGGCCACCACAGGGTCTAAGAGATCCCTCAGGTAGAAGGTAGATCCTTCAGGAGGCTGGCAGGGCAGATCCAAGGGAGGAAGAGGAGGACCTTAGAAGAAAGCAGGTGCATTCAAGACAAAGGCTGTGCTGGGGCCTGGAACTGTCTCTGCTTCACTCTTCCTCCCTCTCCACCTTCCCAGGAGTGCCTGGGTTTGTCAGCAGCTAGAAAAGAATTTTGGCCCAGATTCAGGCACCTTTTAGTGTCCCCAGTCCCTGGAGGCTCCTCGAGGCTGCGTGGATCAGCAGCTGGAGCTGATCTGGGGAAAGGCCACGTGGCCCCACCAGGTCCCAGGAGGCAACCAGGCTCTTCCCAGGGGGAAGGACACCATCAGCACATCCCTCCAGTGCCCACCCAGCTCTGTCCACCTGGCCCTGCTGGCTGCTGTCACACCGTGTCCCTCAGCTGGCAGGAGAGGGGAGCTCACTTGCTGAGACTGGCCAAGCCGTGCAGGACTATTCCCAGCTCCAGGGTGACATTTGCCAGAGGAGATCTCGAGCTGCCATCTCCTCCCTGCAGCACAAAAGGCCAGTCCCAGGCAAGGCAGCACCCCCACCCTCTGCTCCCCTGCCCCAAGAGCCATCCCCACCTGCAGCCCCTCCATCAGTGACCTCCCAGCTGGTTGTCATAGAAGTTTTCATTCCAAAAAAAAACCCCCCATATTTAGTTTGGGGTTTGTTTTGTTTTATTCAATCTGCAGAGGGTGTGGAGACAATTCCTCTCGGGATGGGTTGATGCTGCTGGGCAAAACCCCACGGCCTCACGTTTCACTTATGGCAACAGTTTTGTTTTCACTCCAAGTTGCTCTTCTGAGGAGCCTGGTTCTGTGGCACCTGTAACTGTGAAGGCAAGGCCAAGGTTGCTGCTGGAAGACAGAGATGGCCCTGCAACCCAGGACCTCAGCTTGGATCCCTCAGCCCTAGCCAAGA
Source organism: Apus apus (assembly GCF_020740795.1). Taxonomy (NCBI): domain Eukaryota; kingdom Metazoa; phylum Chordata; class Aves; order Apodiformes; family Apodidae; genus Apus; species Apus apus. Next base: position 112,672,794 of record NC_067285.1, on the reverse strand, counting down.
TGTCATGGCAAGGCTCAGGGCACCCAGACCTGGTGGTGGCCAGAAGCAACACCATGGAGGGGGAAAGCTGGTTTCCTTCAGGAAATGGGCTAAAAAGAACCCCCAGCAAAACCCTCTCTGTCTTCAGGCAGGGAAATAAGCCCTGAAAGCTTCACTCTTTGGGTTGTGGTGGAGAAGGAGGGTCCAGCAACACCCAGGGCGTGAAGAAATGAGCTACTTGAACCCCTCCTGGCTGGAGTGGGATGGGGTGGGGTGGGAATGGGATTGGGATGGGGTGGGATGGGTGGGTGGGATTGGAATGGGGTGGGATTGGAATGGAAGGGAAGGGGTTGGGAAGGGAATGGGGATAGGATGGGATTGGGATGGGGTTGGGATGTGAATGGGATGGGATTGGAATGGGATGGGGTGGGATGGGAATGGAATGGGGTGGGATGGGAATGGGATGGGATTGGAATGGGAAAGGATGGGATGGGAATGGAATGGGGTGGGATGGGAATGGAATGGGATTGGAATGGGAAAGGATGGGATGGGAATGGAATGGGGTGGGATGGGAATGGAATGGGATGGGGTGAGGTGGGATGGGAATGGGGTGGGGTGGGATGGGAATGGGTTGGGGTGGGATGGGAATGGGATGGGGTGGGATGGGAATGGAATGGGGTGGGATGGGAATGGAATGGGGTGGGATGGGAATGGGATGGAGTGGAGTGGGGAGGGATGGGAATGGGATGGGGTGGGATGGGAATGGGATGAGGTGGGATGGGGTGAGGTGGGATGGGGTGGGGTGGGACGGGGTGGGGCCAGATGGGGTGGGAGGGGGTGGGAAGGGAAGAAAAGGAGATGAATGAGTTTGCCCATGAAAGGTGTGGAAATGAGGCCAGGAGAAGGGTCAGACAGCCCAGCAGATGGGATGGTCCATCCCTGGTGCTGCCCAGGTTCAGCCATGCCATCCAGGTGGATTTGGCCCCGCTGGCAAGGAGGGATGCAGGTTTTCCTCTGCCTCCATCCCCTGCTCCTCCTTGGGCCACCAACGAGCCGAGTGTTTTCTCCCAAACAAGAGTGCTAATCAGCCAGCATGTTGTGCCTAATTAGGGCTCATGACAAAGTGACTCAGCCTCTCCCCACCCACCGCAGCAGGATGATGATTTCATCCCAGGCCAGGTGTTAGCAGATGGGTGCCAGCTCCACACACAGGCAGCCAAGATGCTCTTAGCCTTCATAAAATCCATCCTCAACAGGCTCCAGGGAAGATGAAACCAACCACAGGGGCATCCACTCCTCTGCCTGCCTGCCTGGACCCTCTCCCCATCTTCTCCTGGTTGCCTGACTCACTCCTCTGAGGTCCATTTCTTTGGAGGAAAAGTCTGTGTTCCACCAAGCAGGATATGATTCCAGCTCTTGATCTTTTCTCTGTCCAAGAAAGAAAAGACAGGAGGCATTTGATTCATCCCCACCAGGCACTGAGGCCAAAAACATGCATGGAAGCATCCAGAAGGTCATGAGAAACCTCCACATCAACATGGGATCTGGAAACAAAGCAGCAAATTGAGGTGAGGAATGAGAACAGACTTCACAGGACACTCCAAAGCAGCTGGTGGCTTGGAAATGAAACCCATCTGGGTGCCTTACAGAGGGCTGGGACACTGCAGAGGAGACAGAGATCCACCCTTTTCAAACAGTGTCAAGATGTCCCTCACCAAAAGTGGACCAAGAATGGGTTTTTTTGATAGTATCATCCCATTTTTCCTAGGAGATGGTGCACCCTGTGTGGGGGGGGGTGGGAATGGGGAGCTCCATCAGGAGTTTTATAGCTTTGGATGAGGAGTCTATCTCCAGCTTTTCAGCAGGGGTGGGAATGATGCTGAAGAAAGCCCTGTGTCCATTCCCTCCATGCAAGAAGGAGGCAGGTGACAATTTATCTGCCTCCTTCCAACCTGCTCCCAAGGTGGGGGCAGACACCACAGCAGCCTGGACACAGCTCATCTTCTCCACTGGGAGGAAAGAGAAGCTGGAGGACATGAACATGAGCAAAGGGTAGAAGCTGAGAAGCACCATCCAAGGCAAGGACAGCCACTGGAAGGAAAGTGGTCACCTGGAGAGCAGCATTAGCCCAGCAGGTCTTTTAGCATCATTAAGGGATTATTTTCTCCTCATTATATTTATCCTGTTGTTAAGGGACAGTTTGTTCTGCTGGGTCCTGGTCAGACAAGGCTCTGTCTGAACTCCTGGTATGGTTGGATGGCTCCTGGAAGCAGATGTTGCTAGGGTGGGTGGTGAGGCAGTCAGAGGCATCCTTTCCTCCATGGAGACCATCAGAAGTAACAGCAGGTCATAGAACCACAGAGTTGTTTGGGTTGGGAAAGACCCTTAAGGTCAAGTCCAACCTTTAACCCCCCATGACCAAGGCCAGCACTAACCCATGTCCCTCAGCACCACATCTACAGGGCTTTGAAACCCCTCCAGGGTTGGGGACTCCCCCCCTGCCCTGGGCAGCCTGGGCCAGGGCCTGACAGCCCTTTGGGGAAGAAATTGTTCCTCATATCCAACCTCAACCTCCCCTGGCACAACCTGAGGGCATTTCCTCTTGTTCTAGGTCCTGGGAAGCTTTAGGACACAAACCTTCCTGTTCAGCTGGAGAAGTGGAAACATTTCTTCTTGGCCTTGTCTGAAAGAGGTTTGTTTTTTTTTACTCTGTTTTAAAGACCAGCTGAAACTCCATGTGGAAAGCAAACATCTCCTTCCCAGGATTTATTTTTCTTCTTCTTGTGGAACAAACTCCATCACTTCCCATCCAAGCTGGTTTTGCAGAGTTTTCAGCACACACTGTGTGTATCTTGTCCTTCTCCAGAGCAGGGGAAACTGAGGCACAGAGCATGTCAGGAGACCCTCCCAGGACAACCTGTGCTGAGATGGCTCCAAAGGGGAAATTCAGGTAACCCCTCACATCTACATCATTGATTTTCTCTCCTTGTGGCCCTACAGGCCATGTAGGCTTTGGCTCTCCTGACCATGCATGGTCAACTGTCTGCTCTCCAGCTTCTATGAAAGGTGCTGGCCTCTTGATTCCTTGATGCTAGACCTCCTGAAGTCATGGAATCATGTGTTTACCTCCTAGGAGGGAAGATCTGTGGGCCAGAAGGAAAACAACCAACATCTATATTTCTTCTCTTCATCATCACCTCTCACTAATTCACCATTCTCTGAATGAGGGCAGCTCTTAGAGCCCAAAGGGTGGACCCAGCTCAAGGAAGCCAGAGATGTTTTCTGGTCCAGCTCTGCTGGGTTTCCACACAGATCTCCCCACCTCTCTCCACTGAATCATAGGATGCATTGGGTGGGAAAGGAGCCCTTAATCTTATCTGCTCCAAACCCTTTCAGTGAGCAGGGACATCTGCAACTAGATCAGGTTGCTCAGATCCCCATCCAGCCTGACCTTGAATGTGTCCAGGGATGGAGCATCTCCCAAGTCTGGGTTAACTGGGTTAATCCCTGGGTTAACTGGGATGGGGAGCAGCTCCCTTCTCCTTCTGAACTGCACTACAGAAGTGTCTCTTGGTGGTTCATTTGATCCCTGGCTCTTGGTGGGGCCGCTGAGGAGTTGTCCCTTGTCCCCTCTTCAGCCACTCTTATTTTTACAGCTCCAATAAAGGTCTCATAAAATCACAGAACCACAGGATGGTTTGGGTTGGAAGGGACCTTCAAGATCATCCAGTCCCAACCCCCCTGCATGGGCAGGAACACCTCCCACCAGCCCAGGCTGCTCCAAGCCCCATCCAACCTGCCCTTCAACACTGCCAGGGCTGGGGCAGCCACAGCTTCCCTGGGCAACCTAGGCCAGGGTCTCACCACCCTCACAGCCAAGAATTTCTTCCTAATATCTCATATAAACCTCCCCTCTTTCACTTGAAACCCTTTCCCCTCATCCCATCACTCCCTGCCCCTCTCTAAGGTCCCTCCCCATCTTTCCTGTAGCCCTGCCAGGCGCTAGAATGCTCCTCTGTTGTCCCTCCAACAGGAGCTGCCACACATCTTTGAACCTTCTTCCACTCCTCTCCAGACCTTCCCCCAAAATTCCTGACGAGTTGCAATCAGGATGAACTAAAAGCCTTCCTGTGTGTTTCCGGGTTGGTGGCAGACCCCAGGGAGCAGGTGGGACCTGCCAGAAACCCCCCAGGAACTCTCAGATCCTTTAGGTAACCGCTGATGCTGTTTGTTTCTCCTTCCTGGCTCTTCTGTGTCCCCTGCTCCCGCGTCGGTCGCTCCCGAAGCCGCTGATCATCCAGCTAAAGCCCCAGCACTGCTCTGGGTCCTGCATCCCTCACGGAGCCCTTCCCTTCATGCCCCTTCCAAGAAGATGCCTCCAAGCAGCCCAGAGGGACACAACTGGCTCCAGCACCCCCTCCTCCACGTGGACACCCACCAGCTCCCACACTGGAGGCCTTTTTGTCCCCTCTTGCTTGGTCCAGGTGCAACGTTCCCCTGGTTTCTCCCCCACATGGCGACCCTGATGTGGGACCTGGCTCCCATGAGATGGCCAGGTGGCCTCCTCAGAGGCTTGGCCAAGGTCTTGCTCATCCTCATAAACACTAGCCTGCAAAATCCGAGAGCTGGAGCTTGCAGGCTGAGGCATGTGGCAGCTCAGGCTGAGTGTGAAGGTGGGTCCACAGGAGGAAGTGATGAAGTCCTTCAGGAGGCAATGGCTGTTTTCTGGTTATAGCACCCAAATCGTCTCCCCTTGCTGGTGTTGCTTTGATGACCAATAACCACGTGTCATTCTTCCTGGAACCCCTTCTCTCCTTGGGATGAACGTGCAGCCTTAGCAGCAGGCTATCTTGGTGTTTTCTTTTTTTGTTGTTGATGCCCACGTGTTGACTGGGAAGAAATGGGTTTCCATGTGTCCTGGAGCAAAAGCAGGATCTGGGCTTTGTATCTCCTCCAGAAGGACCCAGCCCATGTGCTGCTGGGCTGATATTTCACGTCCAGGCAACACCAGTTAACCCGAGTTACCCCCACTCCTCCTGCTGGACTCGTGGGAATGGAGGGAACCTCTCCACACCCTCCCGGTGGTCCAGGTGGACCCTGACATCTGGGAACACTTTGCCAGGAGCTGCCCAAGCCTCCCCACGCGCGGCGTCTCCCTGCTTGCCGCGGCACCAGGTGAACCTGAGGGGACCTCCGAGGCCAAAGGCAAGTGAAGCCTTCAGAGGACACGTGGAAGAGCTTCTGTGGTGGCTGTGGTGGCAGGGAGGCTGTGGCAGGGAAGCACAGGAGCTCTCACGGGCACTCGGCGGTCTGATTGACTCCTGCCACAAGGCAGAGCCAGGAGCTGGAGGCTCAGCAGTGCTCCAAGGTGGGATATTTTGGATGCCCTCCACCAAGCTGCAGCCTCTCCAGCCCAGTTTCTAACCCTGCCTCCCCCAGACTGGTCTCGCAGTGGTGGCTCCAAGGGCTCAGCTGGGAGGCAGCTTTTCCCTTTGTGATGCTAAACATCTAGGAAGGAATAATCAAATTATATCCAGACGATTACATGAACGAGTGCACAAAGGATCCCATGGAGGTTTGTCTCTTGGCAAGAGCCACAGGATCAAATCGTGCTGCCTGAACTCCCCTCTGGGTTTAGTGCAGTGGGAGGACAGGTTTGGCCACCTTCAGTTGCTGTTCTTGAGTGCTTCTGGATCCCTTGGTCCCCACCAACCGTATCACAGTGGTGCTGTCTTTTCCATGTCCTCCACCTCTGGCCGCTGTGCTCTTCAGGTGCTCTGCCTCCTCACTGCACCCCGTCCTGAGCCTTCTGCTCTGGGCCCCCTGTGGCCTGGAAACTGGGCTCAGCTCTGGGCCCCTCAGGACAAGAAGGACACGGAGGGGCTGGAGTGTGTCCAGAGAAGGGCAAGGGAGCTGGGGAAGGGGCTGGAGCACCAGCCTGAGCAGGAGCAGCTGAGGGAGCTGGGGGTGTCCAGCCTGGAGCAAAGGAGGCTGAGGGGAGACCTGCTGGCTCTGCAGCTCCTGAGAGGAGGTTGGAGCCAGGGGGGTCGGGCTCTGCTCCCCAGGAACAAGGGATGGGACAAGAGGAAATGGACTCAAGTTGTGCCAGGGGAGGTTTAGACTGGATATTAGGAATAATTTCTTCCCCAAAAGGTCTGTCATTCCCTGGCCCAGGCTGCCCAGGGCAGGGGGGGAGTCCCCATCCCTGGAGGGGTTTCCAAGCCCTGTAGATGTGGTGCTGAGGGACATGGGGCAGTGGTGGCCTTGGCAGGGCTGGGGGAAGGGTTGGACCTGATGATCTGAAAAGTCTTTTCCAACCAAAACAGTTCTCTGATTGTCCACCCCCCGCGGGAGGGGGTCCCTCCACAGCCCCCTCCCCAGCGCAGCCCGTGCAGGGAGCAGCTGCTTTCCGGGAATCACACCCTTAGCAGCTGCCTCAGCAGCACATCTGGGCCCCTGACAAAGCTGCAGGGTCACGTTTTCCCTCCATCCCATGGGGATGAGCTCTTCAGCCCCAGGAAGGCAGCAGCCCAGCCCAGCCCGGCTGCTTGGCCAAGAAGCAGGAGGCAGAGGAAGCCAGGGGGGCTGGTCTTGCAGGGGAAGCATTGAGCATCAAAAACTGGGTCATGTCCTTTGCCCTGTGTCTTCTTCTTGGTGCAGGGGGCAGAAATCAGGTCTTTTTTCTGCAGAAGGTGTTGTCAGGTTCCCCCCATCCCTGAATCTGGCCATGAAAGGGAAACACAGGGACTCCCCTCCTTCTCCTCCTGTCTCCAGGTTTGGAAGAAGAGGGTTGCTGCTGAGCTGAGCCCCTCAGCACAGAGCTCAGGGTCCTGTGGGGTTGGTGGAGCCACCTCTGGGTTATGGCAGCACAGTGTGTGACAGCCAACAGCAAGCTTCTCCCAAGCATGGGGAGAGCAGATGGAGATGGGAGGCTGGGGATGGAGCAGTGGAGGTTGGAGGTGAAGAAGGGGAGGCTTGGGATGGAGGAGAGGCTGGGGATGGAGAAGAGAGGCTGGGGATGGAGAAGGAGAGGCTGGGGATGGAGAAGGAGAGCCTGAGGATGGAGAAGGGAAGGCTGAGGATGAAGAAGGGGAGGCTGGGGATGAAGGAGGGAAGGCTGGGGATGAAGAAGGAGGGGCTGGAGATGAAGAAGGGGAGGCTGGGGATGGAGGAGAGGCTGAGGATGGAGGAGAGGCTGGGGATGGAGGAGGGAAAGCTGGGGATGAAGAAGAGGAGGCTGGGGATTGAGAAGAGAGTCTGGGGATGGAAAAGGAGAGGCTAGGGATGGAGGAGAGGCTGGGAATAGAGAAAGAGGCTGGGGATGGAGGTGGAGATGGGGGATGGAGAAGGGGATGGAGAAGGAGAGCCTGGGGATGAAGGGACAGCCCTGCTTGTATTTGAGCCACAAGGAGGCTGAACAGGGACCTTTCACCCTCAGCTGTTGGGCATGTTTCCCCCAGCCCATCACCCAAAATCTGCAAACCACAGGAGCCCAGCAATGCTCCTGCCCTCCAGCACTGCCCAGCCCCATTCCCAGGGTGATCCTTCAACACCAAGAGCCTGGAGGCTTTTTTTCCTAACCCTGTCTCACCAAGGTCCCATTTCTCACATACCCCCCACCCCCCCCCAAGGGAGGTTGGAGTCAGGTGGACACTGGGATCTTTTTCCAGACAACTAACGACAAGACAAGAGAGCCTGCCCTGAAGCTGCACCAGGGGAGGGTTAGGTGGGATATCAGGAAGCACTTCCTCATGGAAAGGGTGACCAGACATTGGGAGGGACTGCCCAGGGAAGTGGTGGAGTCACCATCCCTGGAGGTGTTCAGGGAAAGGCTGGAGGTGGCACTTGGTGCCGTGGTCTGGAGATGCGGTGGCATCGGGTCATTGTGGAGAACTGGCCTCCAAAAAAAGCCTGTTTCTCACTGAAATTGACTGTGATGGAGAGACTGAGCACAACAGCACCATCCACACCTCTCACTGAGCACAACAGCACCATCCACACCTCTCACCCCCAAGGGCTGTGCCCTTGGCCCCTCACTCACACCCACCTCGTCGACCCTGTATGGGAAAGGCTTCAGGCTCTCTCTCCATCCCAAACCATAACAGCCTTTTTTTCTCTTTCTCTTTACTGACCAGGTACATTTACATCTCCAGCTTTCCCCACACACACACACACGCTTTGAAAACTTTTACAGCAAAGTGGTATTTTCAACACATAATCTCTGTGTGTGCGTGAGGAGCTTATCGAACGGTTACATATCCAGTGGAAGCAAACAGGATCCCAGCCAGGGACTGACCCACCAAAATGATGAAGAAGGCTCCCCTGAACACGTAAGTAGTGTCAGAAAATCCTGATAAACAAACAGGGCGACTGTGCCCTGAGAGAAGGTGGCTTTGACCCCAAACCAGCTTGGGATGGCGAGAGCGCTAGGCTGGGCTTGATGATCTTCAAGGTCTTTTCCAGCCTTGGTGGTTCTGTGATTGATTCTGGGATTCATCACCCAGCATCAAGGAAAGGAACCCACAAGCTGACAGGACCCAAGGCAGGAGCAGCAGGGTGGGGAGAGCATCCCCCCCCTCCTCCCCCAGCCTTCCCTGCCCCCAAATTCCCTTTTTCTTTATTTTTTAATCCTTATTTATTCTTTTCCCAGGATGCAAAAAGAGAAGCAGGCAGGGCAAGGGGGGTGGGGGGGGGGGAGGAAGGCATTTGCAGCTTCAAGAAAGCCTAGAGGGGCTCCTTGGTCAGCAGTTCCCCATGGATGTCATTTCCTCTCCTGCCATCCCCCCTCCTTTCCCCTCCAAAAGAACTGGGAGATCAGCCTGCAAAATCCTGAGGTCTCCCCCAGAAGGCAAAGGAGTGCCCTGGATCCACACTGTCATGGCACAACCAGCCCTTTCTGCTTCCCTCCCCCCCAAAAAAAATAGTCTTTTCTGCAAAAAAAAAATAATAATGGGAAGATGGGGAGAGGTCCCTGCAAAGAGAGAGGTGGTTCCTTCAGTCTGTGAATTCCAGAGTAGGGTATCTGGGTCCTTCTCTCTGCCAAGGAGGCACCAGCAAGGCTGAATTGGGCCCTTGGATCTCCCCCAGCAGGATTTGGCCCCCGTGAGGTATTGCAGATGGGCTGCCATGTGTGTCCTTCACCTTCAGTCATGTCCTGGGGCCACCACGTCCAGGGATGGTGGAGGGAAGGGAACACCAGGGGGACACCTCCGTGCTCCCGTTTGATCTCGTTATTAATAGATGAGAGATGGTTGGTCCAACATGGCTCAGCCACCACCATCCTCCTCTCCCTCAAACTGAGTCCTGGGAGGGGGAAGGAGGCAGAGCAGGAGGGAAAATTTCTCCAGCCAAGCTGGGTCATGGGTCTGTCCTGATTCTTCCATGCACATCAGCCAGTGCCATTTCCAGATTATTATCTTCAAAGTGTTACAGTCAAAATTTTGCAGCAGACAAAAAGGGAGAAAACCTTGTTCACAGAGCAGGGAATTTAACATTAGTCTCATTAACAACTGAATCACAACAAACCAAGTGGTTGTTGTGAGCTCTGAGCCCAACACAGAGCGTCCAAATTACCCAATTACTGCTAATTCCCGTTACTAATGCAATTAGGATTGTTACACATGTACCTCTGACCATCTCTGGTGCTGGGCTCACCCTTCCTCATCGTGGCAAGCCACCAGCAGCTCCAGATTTTTTGCTGGGAGTGCTCAGGGTGGGAGTGTTGCCCTGTTGAGGGTCACAGGGGCTGTTTTCATACCTGGGCTGGCAAACACTCATAGAGTCATAGGATCCCAGACTGCTTTGGGTTGGAAGGGACCTTCAAGATCATCCAGTCCCAAACCCCCTGCATGGGCAGGGACACCTCCCACCAGCCCAGGTTGCTCCAAGCCCCATCCAACCTGCCCTTCAACACTGCCAGGGATGGGGCAGCCACAGCTTCTCTGGGCAACCTGGGCCAGGGTCTCACCACCCTCACAGCAAAGATTTCTTCCTAATATCTCATCTAAATCTCCCCTCTTTCAGCTTAAAACTGTTCCCCCTCATCCCATCACTCCCTGCCCTTGTCCCAAGCCCCTCCCCAGCTTTCCTGGAGCCCCTTCAGGCACTGGAAGGTGCTCTAAGGTCCCCCCAGAGCCTTATTATTAGTAATATTCCTTTAATTACTGTCAACAAATCCTTTGCCCAGTGGGGTGAGTGCCCACCCATTTTGTAGTTAACAGAGCTCAGCTCTGATGTGTCCCCTCAGAGATCCCAGCCTAAGAAGAACTTCAGGCTGCTGGATCAGAGGATGGCTGGAGCAAGGAGGGCTGGAAAGGAGAAGCAGGAAGGTTTGCCACAGGGCTGGGTTGGAGGAGATGAAACACTGCACGTGGTGTGAGCTGATGGCAAGGAGAGGGTTTTGCTGAGCTTGTCAGTAGGAAGCATATGGCTGCTGCTGAGCTCTCAGGCTTATTTAGGATTTAGTGACTATTTGATCTGTTTTAGTCCAGATGTTCAGCTCATCACATAATGAGATCCCACCAGAGGAACTGTATTCTGATGCCTCCCAGACAGCCAAGCCCCCCAAGACACACTGAGGAGGAAGAGCAGCTTCATCAAGGCCACACATGGCTGAGCATCCCAGGAGGGGGAAGGTGAGGACCTCTGAGCTGGGGGAGCTTCTGGCTTTTCACTGAGGTGAGATCACCACACTGGTTTTGGGAGTCCAGTCAGTGTCCCAGCTCCTTCTGGCATCCTACCCAAGCAGCTTCTAAAAGCTGAAACGTTTCTCTTAAAGCACTACAATTTTGAAGGGCATCACCAAAGCTTGGACATGCTTCTCTCCAGTCTCCTCTGAGCTGTGTCTTGGCTCTTCTGTCCAGGTAGAGGCACCTGGAAGGGCAGGTGGGAAAGCCTCAGAATTGCAACCCCAGAACTGGGAGCCAGTATGGAGAACACAACAGATAGTCCAGGATCTCCCATCCCCAGGTTCATGCTGGGATCACTGGGCCGTGCTTGGAGCGCTGGGGATCTGGTGGAGGTCACAGCTCCCTAACTTTGGTCTATGTGGAGTGTGTCAACTCCCACTGTAGCCTAGGGAGGTGGAGGGGATTCCAGGGCTGGAGTCAGTTGCTTGTGCATATCATAGAATCATGGAATCAGGAAATCCCAGACTGCTTTGGGTTGGAAGGGACCTTCAAGACCATCCAGTCCCAACCCCCTGCATGGGCAGGGACACCTCCCACCAGCCCAGGTTGCTCCAAGCCCCATCCAACCTGCCCTTGATATTGCCATCTGAGAAGCTGGCTACAATGCTTTCCAGGAGAAATTATGGTTATTTTGGAACACTAACTGTCTCTGTTTTCCAAGCTGGCTTGTGTTGTGGGCTCCCCAGAAGCTGACAAAAATACCTCACATGCTACCAGGGCAACTCCAGAATCCTTCTGTCATCTCTGCAAGATCTATGTTGCCAGATTATCAGGATTAGCAGAAGCCTTTCCCAGGTGCAGCACAGCCCCTGGCCAGGTCTGAGGCTGAAGCAGTGAGGCAAAGGGCAGGTGAGGTTGACCCAAGGTGGTGGCCTAGGGCAGGAGCTCTGTGCATTTATGGTTGGCACTGGGCCATGGGAAGATGATGAGCATGTCCTACCTCCAGCTCTGTCCCACCTGCTGCTTCCTGCTGTGCTGCCTCTTCTCCTCCTTCACGTCCAAGCCTCCTTGGGAGGACAAACTGTGCAGAGACATCCAAGTGCCTCCTTTGGCAGCACCCAGCCCTCCATCAGCTGCAGGAAGCACACTGGGCATCTCTCCACATCGGTCACTGTGCCTGTCACAAGGGCACCTTGACCAGGGAGGCAGGCAGGAAGGGAGGTGGCTTCAGAGGACTTGGTATGGAGAATCAACAAAGGCTGGTAGCATCTACCCAAACCTCTCCAGGGTCGTGCCAGGCAGGACTTTGCTGCATGAAAACCCTTCTGGCCCTTGAGGCATCCAGAAATAAGGCAGGATGGGTCTGGCTTCCCCTGGGGTGATGCCCCAGGACTGGCCATCACTTTGGAGATGGAGGTGGCCAGATTTCCTAGATCTTTACCAATAAACAACCCAAACTATTCCCACCAGATGCAGGCTGGCCATAAGCAGTGATTAGTCTTAATGGTGCTGCTTTCTGAGCTCAACCCCGGGGACGTAACGGTTTTATCACATGAGAAACCTGAGAGTTGGGTTTTCTCCAGCATTCAGGAGACATCATGGCATGCACTGGTTTCCACAGCCTGGTGGGGTGGGAAGTGCAGCCCAGCACAGGTCTGGGCACAGTCAAGTCCAAATGAAGGCAGTGCCTTCAACCACATGTGTCTGGAACCCCTGTTTTCCCTGCAGTTTTCCCTACATGAAGCTTCCCCCCATCCCCCAGCTCCTCACCAGAGGGTAACTGAGCTCTCCAGGGAGCTTTCTGAGCTCAGAGCTCTTCCAAACAACCAGCCTGAATATCTTGACATTTAATTAAAGAGATGCAGGGTGCACAGCACCTGGCCAGGAGAGCCATTAGCTGGGTGTCCTTGATTGGAGCCTGAAGGAGTCAGTGGGCACAGGGAGGATGGGAAACCCATCCCAATGAAGATGCTGAGGCATGAGAGACCTCCTGCCCTCATTGCTCTTTGCACTAATGACCCTGATCTCCCCTCCCCCCGTCCATCCCAAGCAGTTCCTGGGAGGTTTCCCAAGGGCATGGTAAACTCCAGGTGGGAAAACCATCTCTACTGTCCTATGAGAAGAGGCTGTAGCAAACTAGCCCTTGAAGTGAAGGTATTTTCTTGCTGGGTTCAAGAGAGACCAGCAGGTCCTTCAGCATTATTTCTCCAGCTCCTGATGCTGCAAGGCTGAGAGGAGAAAGGAGGAGCAGCTCCCAGCACCACCATGTCACAGCCCTGGACCTGCCCCATCCCTCTGACAACAGGAATCCCTGTTTCTGCACCAGCTGGGCTGGGTTTTGTGAGAGCCAGGAGTGTGCATGGGTGAGGGGAGAAGATGGACAAGACACAGAGATCATAGAATCCAAGACTGGTTTGGGTTAGAAGGGGCCTTCAAGATTATCTAGATTCAAGCCCCTGCATGACCAGGGACACCTCCCAGCAGCCCAGGCTGCTCCAAGCCCCATCCAACCTGCCCTTCAACACTGCCAGGGATGGGGCAGCCACAGCTTCTCTGGGCAATCTGGGCCAGGGTCTCACCACCCTCACAGCAAAGAATTTCTTCCTCATGTCTAATTTAAGTCTCCCCTCCTTCAGTTTGAATCCATCCCCTCTCATCCCATCCCTCCCTGCCCTTGTCCCAAGTCCCTCCCCAGCTTTCCTGGAGCCCCTTCAGGCACTGGAAGCTGCTCTAAGTTCTCCCTGGAGCCTTCTCTTCTCCAGGCTGAACACCCCAACTCTCCCAGCCTGTCTCCAGAGCTGCTCCAGCAGCTCTTTGTGGCCTCCTCTGGACTCTCTCCAGGAGCTCCACGTCCTTCTTGTGCTGAGAACCCCAGAACTGGGCATAGTGTCAAAAACTGTCTTCCAGGAGAGGCTGACATGTTTAGGTGGGCTCCTGGTCCCACATCCCACAGCCCTGCTGTGGCACATCCTTTGGCCCTGCTGGGCTTGTCTTGATTCCTGATGGCCCCTCAGCCCTCACATCTCAGCCCACCCTGCTGCAGCCCAGCTAGCAAGCAGCCACGGGGTGGTTAGAGGAGCTGCAGAGTAGCTGGGATGGCAGAGTACACTTGAGCTCCAACAAGACAGACCACACTGCTCCACAGCAAGGTCTCAGTCCCTGAAGATAAAGAGGGGCAGCAGCAGGACCCCCTGGGACACCCAGCACTGTCTTACATCCTCTCCCAGTACAAGGAAGAGATGTCTTTGCTGAGTCCTGTGTTAAGGAGCCTGCAAGTGCCCTTTGCTACAGGAGATCCATCCACCCTAATGTCTGTGGACAGAGCCTTCCCCAGAGCAGGGGATGTTTAGCAGAGGCAGAAATGGAGAAGGAAAGAGCTGGATTGTCCCGTGCTGATTCACCTCACTGGCAGGTGCTGGCCATGCCTGAAGGGCTGGGAAGCATAAAGGGAATGGACTCAGTGCCCAGATCACCAGTAATCCCAAGGATGTTTTAGGCTACACCCTGCTCAGGAGCAGGTGAGTCTTCACCTCTCTTCCTTCTCCAGACCATTCCTCTCTTCAGCACAGCCTTCTCCCATCTTTTCCCTGCCTGCCCTGGCACAGGATGCTCAGGGCATGTGCAGATTTCTGGGCATGTTAGAAATCTTGGGTAACCCTTTGAAGGATCCAGTTTCTTGGGAACTGCTGATGCTTCTCATCAGTGCTGGGTGCTCCCAGGCTTCATCCCTGGCAGAAGAGAGGGTGACCTGCCGTGGAGCTGTCTCTGATTTGGCCAGACTCAGCCTTGCTGACACTAGAGGTGGGATCCTGCTGGATCAGGCCCTCCCCAGCCTTCAGCAGCCTTCACTGGAGATGCTGCAGGGCTTATAATAGTGGACTCCATCCCCCAGCCACCCCCAAAGATGGCACGTGCAGATCATCATCTAAAAGCCCGATGTGGGCAGACAGCCCACGGGTGGTTCTCTAAATAAACCTTCCCCTCCCTTCCTGACTCTCCATCTCTTTGCAACAGGATGGATTGATTTCTTGGGTTCGTGTCAGGGCTTGGGTGTCTCATGGGGCTTTCTCAGCACCAGCCCCACACCCTGGAAGGGACCTGGAACTCCTTGCTCCCTTCTGACCTCTCCGGCTCGAGCAAAGTCGTTTTCTGCCTCGTCCCTCCTGCCATGGGCAAGCAGGACCCAGCATGTCCCAAACTCCAGTGAAGAGCCCTTGGCAGCAGAGAATCACTCACCTGCCAAGCGAGCTCGTCCCCCCGGCCCTTTAGAAAGTGGAGAACACCCCCCAGGTCAGGAGTGACCACCCTGGTGTTTCTCTCAAAACCTCTTTCTGCTTGTGGCCAGTCCCCCCAACAGCCCCAGGGGTTGCTCCTGCAGAAGGGGCAGGGCTGGGCCACGCAGGGGCTCTCCTGGGCAGGAGCTCCCAGCAGAGCCATCTCCATGCCAGCAGCACTCAGGCAATTTGCTGCCTGACCCCAGCTGGAGAATGAAATCTATCATGCTTGACTTCACCTGTTGGCCGAGTCATCCTTATGTGGGGAACATTTTCCTTTTTTTTTTTTTTCCCCCCCCCCCCTGCCTTGTAAAAACAAGAAAAAGGGGGAGGGAGCAAAGAGGGAAGAGTCAGGGTGGAGGAGAGGCTTGGTGCCTGGCCACCTCCTCTTCTCACCTGGCCCTCACTGCAGTCAGTCCACGAAGGGCATGTGGGGTCTGGTGGAGCATCAAGAGGTGCTTTATGCAGGGGATTTCCTGCTGCCCCTCCTGCCCTGGCCCTGCTCAGCAGCAGGCTGGGCTGGGGGGGATGGTGACTGACCTGCTCTTGCTCTATGTCTGCCTGCCCCTTCCCCATAGTTTGCAGCCCCAGGGTCACACATGTCACTGCTCCCCAGGGCATCTCTTGCAACCTCCTCACCCTGCCCATCACTGCCTCTTGGCAGAAGCTCTAGATGTCTGCCTGGTTGCTCTGCAGGGACCATGCTTTGCTTCCCTGGAACCACCTGGGGCTGAGTTTCCTTAAGAAAGCACAATCCAAAAATTATCTCCCCCCCTCTTTGTCTCCCTGGCACACATTTATTACAGGGACTTTTTTTCTTTTTTGCCAAAATCATGCAGTTTCCTGAATTCAAAGACCAGATTCAGCTCAAGAAATGCCTAGCTTTGCTGAAGGAACAGGAGAGTCATCTTGTCTTAACCATCTGCCCACGTGCCAGTTTTGGTGTTGGAAGGAGGAGGCGTGGGAACAGCACAGGGATGAACATCAGGAGCAATGTCCCATCCCAGAGGGGCTGGTAATGCTCTTCCAGGAAGGGCTGGAGTAAGGAATGACATAGGACAAAGGTTAATGGACTTAAACTGGAAGAGGGGAGATTTAGGTGAGATCTTAGGAAGAAATTCTTTGCTGTGAGGGTGGTGAGAGCCTGGCCCAGGTTGCCCAGAGAAGCTGTGGCTGCCCCATCCCTGGCAGTGTTGAAGGGCAGGTTGGATGGGGCTTGGAGCAGCCTGGGCTGGTGGGAGGTGTCCCTGTCCATGCAGGGGGGTTGGAACTAAATGATCTTGAAGGTCCCTTCCAACCCAAACCATTCTGTGATAATAACTCAGCCCTGCTACAAAAACACCTGCAAAAAAGTTCAGTGCTTCCCAGTCATCTGGCTTAAACCAAACCTGTCCCAAACATTTTCCAGAGGAGAGGGGCAGTGAGACTCCACCAGCAACTTTCCCAAGAGCTTTTTGTTCAGGATTTCTGGCACAGCTGGGGGTGTCAGGAGTTATTTATGGGCTGTTTCTTTTTTAGCCTGCTGTGATCAATAGGTGTGACCCATCACACAATCCAATACCATCTCAGCAAGCAGAGCAGGAGAGCAAAGATTTTCCCCTCTGCAGTTGTAATGTCACACACCGAGTTGTCCTTCGAGGAAGGGAAGAAACAGTCACTCTCTCCATGCTGCAAAGAGCTGGCACCCTCCTCCTTGTGCTCCTCTGGCTTTCCAACAGGCCACCTCTAGATGTTTCAGTCCTTCAGGAGACTTGCAGACCCCATCCTCATCAACTGCTAAAAAACACCTCTGGGACAAATAACAAATGAACTCAGTGAGTCTATGCTGAAGTGGGAGGAGACCCATCTGGAGCACATCTAGCACTACCAGTGCTGCTGAAGCTACTGACTACCCTGCTGTGGCATCCCTGTCCTCCAGGTCCTCCTCAGCATGCTACCTGGATCAGCAAGCTCCTCCTGCAGTGGCAGGCAACAGTCATTTGGGGAGTTATCCACAGTTCCCTGCTCCGAGAGGTGCAGACAACCTGTTCCTTGCACAAAGGAGCCTGGGGGGACAGGGTGCTGCTCCTGATCTGTGTTTGTGGTGCAAACTCACCTCCCAAACGTGGGATCACAAAGGAGGGGGAAGCAGAGCTGAGCATCTGTCTGAGGGCCTGCCCCCAAGCAAGGGCCAGGTCTCCAAAGAAAGGGTCCTCACCTCACAGCTCATTGGTTTCTGTCCTGGGTCTCCCTGGGTTTCACCCCATGGTGGGACAGGATGTGACATTTTTCCCTTCACTGGTAAAGCAGAAACTCCCATTAGATGAGCTGGGACCTCACATAGAGCTGAGAGACTCTTTGGCTCTAGTCCAGCAGTGACATCTGAAGAGTTACAGCTGTGTCCCTCTCCAGTTGCCTTCCTGAAGGAAATACCATCAGTTATCTTCACTGCCAAGTGATGAAAGTGGAGGTCTCACCTTCTCTCCATGGCTACCTCCACTTACTGCTTCAGGAACAGCAGCAGATGCAGTGCACTGCACCAGCAAGGACTTCCACCAGCTGTTCAGCCAGGTTCCTTGGCATCAAGGATGTCAAGCTCCTGCATCCCAGTGTTTCATCCCCTCCAGTTTTGCTAAATAATTTCAGATGAGATCTTAGGAGGAAATTCTTTGCTGTGAGGGAGGTGAGACCCTGGCCCAGGTTGCCCAGGGAAGCTGTGGCTGCCCCATCCCTGGCAGTGTTGAAGGGCAGGTTGGATGGGGCTTGGAGCAACCTGGGCTGGTGGGAGGTGTCCCTGCCCATGCAGGGGGTTTGGGACTGGATGATCTTGAAGGTCCCTTCCAACCAAAAGTCTAGGATTCCGTGACTTCCACGTTTCCCCCCCTGTGGCTCCCCATGCTTCCCTTCTTTTGGGACACCCATAAGTTGTAGCTGATCATTGCCAGCCTCCCAGATTCTAGCATGGACCAAAGCTGCAGCATCCACTGGTCCAGGCCCTGAAGGCTTTCTCACCCAGGAGGAGAAAAGGCTGGGTGCAGGATGGATGGCACAGAGAAGCTGCATGAAGCAGGGGTTTGGCCATCTCCAGAAAAGGTCTTTGGCAGCACATTGTCAGACACGGGTAGGAAGTCCTACCAGAACACATTAAAGGACATCAGAGAGGCCCTACCACCTCTGCTGGTGGGCACACTGAAGCCCAGTCAGGATAAACCACTCTCCAGCAGATAAAAAACCCTCTTTGTGGGTGAAAACCTTCCTTCTCTCTGCTCAGGAGCGCGATTTAATCCCTCTTTGCCTTCCAAAGGTCACCATCACCCCTCCCATTTTTTTTCTGGAGAACTGGTAAAATTAGGAGCAAAGTTCCAACCTCATCACTAACCTCCCCCCACAGCATCCTCTTTCCAAGGACAAGGATCTCTTTTTCTTCATGCTAGCAGGAATGCTCAGGCTCCTGTTCCCATCCCAGATGGCACACCCCAGAGCGACGGCTCCGGATGGACATGTCACAATAAAATCTCCTGCCTATTTATACAGTGCCTGTGACCTTCAGCTGTTGCTACATCCCCACTAGGAGTAGCCCAAACATATTTTAAAACATCCTGGGGTTTGTTTCTGAAAGGTGCAGTGGTTCATGGAGGGGTCGTTACATGCATCGAGTCTGAACCTTTTCAGAACGTGGTTCACGGCTTCATTTTTGTTTCTGTCTGGATCATCATTCCTGGGGTTAAACTTAGTGCTTCAAAACACAGATGGGCTCAGTTGAAAGACTGGGAGAGGATCCAACTGTAAGTTGTCCAGCTGGTAAAACACCCTCACTGCTGAAAAACGGGTGAACTCGGGAGTTCAGGCAGCTAAATCTTCCCATCGTTGACTTCACTTTGCCTTTTCCCAGCTACACTGAACCCCCAGAAAGGTCTTCACAGGTGTCAGCCCAGGATCCCCAACCTCTTCAATGCCTCTGGCACAAACCCAACCAACCTCCTTACTTCTCTGGCCACGAATCAGGTTTCTCAGGCAGCTGTAAAGGTGGTGCTTTCCTGAACTTCCTTTGATTTTGCTGTGTTCCCTTTGAACCACAGGCACACGAGCAGGATGCAGGATTGACCCTTGGTGGGACATGGGGCTCTTTGGCTGATGAACCCCTCAGCTATCTTTGCTCATAAGGCACGTTACATGCAATTATAGAATCATAGAAAGAGTTGCTTTGGTGGGAAAAGACCTTTCAGATCATCCAGTCTAACCATTCCCCCAGCCCTGCCAAGGCCACCACTGCCCCACGTCCCTCAGCACCACATCTACAGGGCTTTGAAACCCCTCCAGGGATGGGGACTCCACCCCTGCCCTGGGCAGCCTGGGCCAGGGCCTGACAGCCCTTTTGGGCAAGAAATTGTTCTCAAGATCCAATCTAAACCTCCCCTGGCACAACTTGAGGCCATTTCCTCTTGCCCCATCACTTGTTCCCTGGGAGAAGAGACCAACTCCTCCTCACTCCAACCTCCTTTCAGGCAGTTGTAGGGGGCAAGAAGGTCTCCCCTCAGCCTCCCTCCTTCACTGTGTATGAATTCATCACATGAATGGGCTTTAGGTGTCTTCTCTGTTAAACTGCTCTCAAAATGCAGCTCCTGTCCAAGGGGAGAAGCCCACAGCAGACCTAGCTTTGACTGTGTGATGCTCCAGCACCAGAAGGGACCCTTGGTTGGCTTCACATGGCCCAGCAGTGAGCTGAGCTGGGAGGAGGGATGACAGCAGGATGTCCTCCACCTGCTTCTCCTAAGAGCCGGGGGAATTGCTGGTTTGTGGCCCCTTCCTTTGGGAGAGATGCAGGATGGGGATCAGGCAGGGGAACCAGACCTTCCATGTCTGTCAATCTAAGCCTGGGGGAAATCTGGGACTTGTAGCCCAGATAGTTAGAGAGAGAGAGAGAGAGAGCAAGGTCTGTTGGGGGAGGAATTAGAACAAAAGCAAGATGGGGTTGCTATTTTGGATGTTTTGGGGAGGAAAAAGATAGACGGGGGAAGTGGATGGAGGCTGAGGTGTTTATTGAGGTGGATGTGAAATAAAGAGCCTTTGGGGTGATGTAATCAGGCAAGAAATCTTGGTTTGAAAGAGGAAGAGGGAGAATATCTGAAGATTAAAGGAGTCTGGGGGCTGAGTCTTATGAAAGAAGGAGGGATTGACTGTCTCTGCTTCAGCAGAGCCTCCGGGTGCTGCTTCCAGTTAAAAAACCAGAGGTATTTTCAGTCAAACCTGCCTTGGCTCCCCTTGCCTGGCTCTGTGAAGGGGGAGCTGGTCAGCCTGGTGGCCAGAAGGGCAAGGGGCACAGGCATGATCAGGGAGCATTAATCAAGCCCCTTGCCATGGGGCAGAGGGTCAGGACTGGTCCTCTCCAGGCAGCTGGAGTCGGGGGCTCTGATTCAGGGCCCCTCATGTGCTCCCAGCAGAGTGCAGACACCAAAGAGAGCAGCTTGGATCCAGCCAAAGTCCTGCTGACTTTCAAAAGAACTCGGTGATTGATTTCTGGGGACTGTGCTTCTCCCTGGAGGACTGGAAAAAGCCCAAGGCAGTTGCCTAGGATGCCTGTAAACCCTGGGCTCTGAGAAGAGCCTTGTTTAACCAGGACCTTTCTTAATGCAATTGGAGTCTAAGGTCATTCCCCCTCTGGCAAGCAGACATTGAGGGGCTGGAGGATCTGCTAGCCAAGGCCACCCTCCCTGAGAGGGGATCAGAGAAGTGAGTTACAAATTGCCTAAATGCTGATTTCTTCTGAAAACCTTCCTGTGGCAAAGAGCCAGAGATTTCCACCTGCCCAAAGGGGTTGATCTGGTGAGCCCAGGCTGAAGCCTACACCATGCAGAGCTGGCAGATGTTCATTTGCCACCCAGGGACTGGGTGGAGAGCTGCTAAAATTACCTCAGAAATCAATCCTCTGTGGAGAGGGTTTGATACAAAAGTGGGCTATGTCCACACCTGCAGCAAGTGTGGACACGGGCACCAACAGTGCAGGTGTCTCCTCACAGGGAGCTGGGAAGGCCAAAGCTCCTCAGTTTCTTCTCAGGCTGAGAAAGCTGGGGTTGTTCAGCTTGAAGAGAAGGCTCCAGGGAGACCTGAGAGCACCTTCCAGTGCCTGAAGGGGCTCCAGGAAAGCTGGGGAGGGGCTTGGGACAAGGGCAGGGAGGGGTGGGACAAGGGGGCATGGTTTTAACTTGAAAGAGAGGATGAGACATGAGGAAGAAATTCTTCATTATGAGGGTGGTGAGACCCTAGCCCAGGTTGCCCAGGGAAGCTGTGGCTGCCCCATCCCTGGCAGTGTTGAAGGGCAGGTTGGATGGGGCTTGGAGCAGCCTGGGCTGGTGGGAGGTGTCCCTGCCCATGCAGGGGGGTTGGAACTAGATGGTCTTGAAGGTCCCTTCCAACCCAAATCACTCTGTGACTCTATGATTCTAAAACAGCTCTCCATGCCCAGAGCTTTGCTATCGTTGATGTCTGTCAGGCTCCTGCTGACTTCAACATGATGCCAAGGAGGACCCTGCAGCTTCCTGGACTGTGCACCCCTTGGAAGACATTCACTAAAGTAAAGTCCCTGCTCCTTCCCTGCTCATTGTGAACCCAAAGCTGCAGAAAGCTGCCAAAGCTGAGCTCTGCCTGCAGGTTGGCATGACGGATGGCAGAGCTCAGCTGAGAGCTGTTTAATTTGGGTGAAAGACACTGTGTGGGAAGCAACCCTGCCTGAGCTCCCAAGGTGTGTAGGAGCCAGTTCCATCTCAGCTGATTCTAGCAGCAGAGTGTTGCTGCACAGAAACGACATGGCAGGAGCTGTGGAGGGGGATGGAGGTCAGGACAAATCCCTCCATTCACTTCTGCAGGGATGAGAGTGGCAGCAAAGCTCTCAATGGGAGCCTGTGAGTTTCTCTGCTGAAGGAATGTGGCAGATCTTGTGTGGCAAGAGGAGATAAGCTGGAGTGTGCCTGCCTTGGCCAGCTCTCCAGGCTTGCACCCTTGGATTCTCACTTGGAGAAAGAGCCTTGAGACCTCCTCCTAGCAAGACCAGCACGGCCTCTCTCAGTGTCCCTTCAGCATCAGTGCTTCAAATGCCCTTGGACTCAGGGAGGGAAGAGTTGACACACGACCCCATACTTTCTGCAATATCCCAGAGATCTCAGTTTCTGCTCCTTCTCCTCAAAAATCCAACCAGGAGCTGAAACCACCAATACCTCCAAGAGCTGCTCCCAGCCTCCCGTGTCCCCCCTCACACAGAGAGACCTCTTGGGTCTCGGGCACGTTCAGCACACCATGAGGCTCAAGCTGGTGATGAGACAGCCCTTGGCTTTGGTATTTCTGAGCACCCCCAAACCATCTGCTTTAGTTTCAGCCCTCTTCTGGGTCCCTGTGAGGAGGAGGAGACTCCAGCTGAGAGAAAGGGACAGACCGCCCACTTGTGCTGAGTAACCGCTGCCAAATTGGGTGCCAGCACACACACACACACACACACACACACACACACAAATATTTCCACTGAGGTTGCTATGAACAAGGGTCTCTTGATGATTTGCTGTCTTCAACACACATGCCTTTGGCAGCCCTCCACAGGCAGCTCCAGCTCTGACCCTCCTGCCCTTGGGCCATCTCGCCGACGTTTCCACACGCAACCCTGAGGAGATGTTTCCTCAGTGAGGAACAGGATGGGATCCCTGCCCTGGGAGCTTGCAAGCTGCAGGCAGACACGTGGGCAAGGGCAGAGCCACGTGCTAGTGGTTGGTGGTGAGAAAACACCCCTGCCTCATCTGACCTGGCACTCTTGTTTGCCCGCTTGGCCAGCTTGCCCATCTCCTTAGACACAAGCACAAACCCACTTTGTTACCATCTTCCAGACGGTCCTTAAAACATTGCCAGGGTGTCTGCAAATCCATGGGATGAAGTTAGTCCAGCTACCAGCTGAGGGTTGTCAGTCCTGTTCCCAAGCACGTGCTGGAGTGGAGACACCCCAGGTGGTTCTGTGCTGGGCAGCCTTGTGTCCAGCTGCACTGGAGTCGTGTCTCAATGATGACCTAGCTCAGTGAGTGCCACTGGTAGAGGAAGCACTGGAGGATGCTTGAGCCCCAGATGTGGGGAGTTAAGCAAAGTCCTGCCTACACATGGTGAGGACATGTTCATGTGGCAGAGAAACCAGAGTGACTGTCCAGTGCTGGCTGCTTCCTCAAGCAAAGGGAGAAAGGACTGAGGTTCTTGGAGGCAAAACGTTTGATCCGAACATGATTTGTGATATTTATGGAGGTCTTCACTCAGCCCTAGGTTGCCTTCCCCTGTAGCTCCTCCATGCCTGGAGAGACACCTCCAGAGACCCCGGCAGGCCCCGGCTATCCAAGATTTTGCACAGTCTACAAATAGTTGGTGCTTGCTGAAAAGAGCAGATCCGAAACCACAGTTGGCAAATTGCAGCAACAAGCATATTCCCAGCGAGGCATTGTTCCAGTTTGTATATGTCTGAAAGGAACTGCTCAGGCATATGTTAAAGTTGGCACCTTCTCCCCGGGACTCGCTACGAGCTGAGGGCTGGAGCATGAGAACCACAACGAGATGCACAAAACATTCAGGAAGGAAGGGGAAACAGAGTCCACTCGAGATGGTAGCGGGGCCATGGTGAGGACAAGGAGCAGAGCAGGGTGTCCTCTGGAGACAGCACTCATCCTGGCCTGCTGCAGGAAGCCACGACACCTGCAAGCACTTCTTGGAAAGGGATCGGAGAATCGTCGTAGAAACATAAAGTTGTTTTGGTTGGAAAAGACATTTAAGATCATCAAGACCAACTGGATCAAGAGCGGAGTAGGAGAGGAGAGCAGAAAACCTGCTGTCCCAGTGCTAGGCTCAGGATAATCCTTGTAGAAAGACTCAGCAGTTGAAATGGGAGAGGACAGTGCTGCATGAACCCAGACCATGTGAACTGTCCTACAGGCTCTGGATTTCAACCTGTCCTGGGGGAGGCAACAGCTTGCAGTGAGGATGGACTCAACAGGGGGACAGAGAGCACAGGAGGTGCTCTCAGTCCTTGTGGAGGTCTGGACCCTGCAAAAACATCTCCAGTAGGGGAGAGGAGCTGGGGAACACTGCTGCTCCAGCCATCAAAGGTCGTCCATTGGGCCCTTGCTCTGCCAGGGTGTCTGTTGACGGCTGATCTTCTGGAGACCCCTTGAACTGAAAACTGTTGGTCAGTGTTAGGGGAGAAAATTGTCCTAGTTTTGCTTTTCCTTGGGTGTCCATGTGTGGCTGTCGATGGGATGGGATGCTGAGCTGACCTGGTGGAGCTGCAACATCATCAGAGCATCGCCTCAAATACAAAACTGGCTCTGTTCCAGTCCAGGCATGTCTCACCACTGGATGATGGGGCTGCATGCAGATGCCCTCTTCACCCCCTCCCATCCCATCAGGGTGTCCAGAAGTACACCCAGTGTCTCTTGGAGGGCTGGAGAGGGGAGCTGGAGCCCTTGTCCCCTTGGATGCATCTGTCTCAGCCTTGGTGCTCAATCCTGGAGGCGTGTGGCCAGCTGATGATCGGAGGAGGGTTCAGGTGACTTGACCTTCTCCATCCCCCACTAACAGCCCTGCTCTCTCCCTTCACCTCTCCAGATTTGACACGCAGAAGGACCACCCAGTTCTCCACGCAGGACCTGCTCCATTGCTTGGCAGTGCTGGTGGGAAGCAGCAGAGTCCCACCCACAGGAGAGATGGCTTTGTCCCAGGTTCCAATCCTGGTCTCCAAAGATGACTATAAATAAATAAGTCAGAAAGCCTCAGTTGCCCTTTCCATCCAAGGAGGATGGCACACAGCCCCTGGAGCTCTGCCAGCAACAACCTATGCAGAAAGGTACTCCCAGCCTGCAATTCTGTGGGAGCAGCTGAGTGCCTGTCCGGTGCTATTAACAGGGATAATTAATTACCTGACCTGCCATTTCACTGGAAAGCAGCAGAAATAAGTGGCAGCAACGTCTGCCTCTTCTCCCCATCTTGACAGTTGAGCAGGAGTGGTGTCAGCACTGCACATCCATGGAAGAGGCCAAGGGAGAGAAACAGAGCCTGGTGATGCGTGTTGCAGGACCAAACCCTCCTGCAGGAACCCCAGGGCTGGGGTGAGCCTGGGAGCAGGGGCAGGAGCCACCAACCTCTCCACACATTGGAGCTCCTCTCCATGGACAAGCCCTTGAGCTTTTCCATTTTCCCCTCTGACAGCTTTCATACCTTCTTGGAGAAGGTAACTCCACACTACGTCATCGTCAGGAGCTGCTCTGCCTTCAGTTTGAGTCCTTGGCCAAATTTGCATGTCATTTGCATGTCCTATTTCTAGCTAATCAGTGTAAGAGGGAGCTAGGTGAGTTTGTCCCCTCTGCTAGCTCAAGGTCTTGGCTTCTCTGTGGGGTGGGAAAGGATTTCATCTCCCACTTTGACTTTATTTCTCCAACCCAGCTCCACTGGAGGACACCAGGGGATGAGGCTGGACTCTGCTCCTGGAACTGGTTGGGGAAGAAACCAAGGGACATCTAGGGGAAACCAAGGGCCCAGTAGGTGTCACATGGTCTCAAGGTGGACACAAGCAGACAGACATAGCTACCACCCCCAGCTACACACCGTGGGGCCACCTGTGCCCTCCAAACAACAGCCACGGCCCCGAGCTGCCCCACACCTTCCCCGCCCCACTGTGTGGGGAAATGTTGGGGCTGAGCTGTACTGGGGGGAGGGGTCTTGTATTTGGGGCACGGAGGGAGATGAACTGACCTTCAACCATATCCCGGGCTGCATCAGGAGCTGTGTGACCAGTAGGTCAAGGGAGGGATTCTTCTCCTCTACCCAGTCTGGTGAGACCCCCCTGCAGGGCTGGGTCCAGTTCTTGGGTCCCCAACACAGAAGGAACATGGAGCAAGTCCAGAGGAGGATCCAAGGGCTGGAGCAGCTCTGCTCTGGAGACAGGCTGGGAGAGCTGGGGTGTTCAGCCTGGAGAAGAGAAGGCTCCAGGGAGACCTGAGAGCACCTTCCAGTGCCTGAAGGGGCTCCAGGAAAGCTGGGGAGGGGCTTTGGACAAGGGCAGGGAGGGATGGGAGCAGGGGGGATGGATTCAAACTGAAGAAGGGGAGATTTGAATTAGACATGAGGAAGAAATTCTTTGCTGTGAGGGAGGTGAGACCCTGGCCCAGGTTGCCCAGAGAAGCTGTGGCTGCCCCATCCCTGGCAGTGTTGAAGGGCAGGTTGGATGGGGCTTGGAGCAACCTGGGCTGGTGGGAGGTGTCCCTGCCCATGCAGGGGGGTTGGAAGGTCCGTTCCAACCCAAATCACTCTGTGACGAGCCATGGTGGGGCTGCGGGGGACAGAGCTCGGGCACCACGGGGCTTGACCGGCCCCTAAATGTCCCCTGTCCTAGAGCCCTACGGGAGATGCTGCCGGGGCTGGGGGGCGAGTGATCCACGTAGCATCATCCCACCATCCCCAGGCAGGGACACGTCCTGACCCCTCTGAACCCCGTCCCGGGGCGGGGGGGTGGCGAGGCAAGAGTTAAAAGGGAAAGGCGAGCAGATCCTCCCCTCCATCCTCCCTTTCCTCGCTGTTAGGCTGCCTCTTTGACAGGGGGTGGGGTCGGGGCCGGCCGCCGTTTGCCGCAAGAAGGGGGGGGAAACGTGGCTGCGAGTGTGTGTGTGTGTGTGTGTGTGTGTGTTGGTGACATATGACGGAATGAGATGAGACCCCTCGGACGGGAGCGGCCACCCGGCTGCTCAGCCCAGCTCCTCTCGACTTGAGCCAGTCCCTGCCCGCCCCCGGGGAGCAGCCCCCCAGCAGCCCTGCCAAGAGTAAGGACCTGGGAGGGGAGAGACTGGGAGGAACTGGGAAGCGCTACCGGATTTGGGGAGGGGGGGGGGGGGGGGGGGTGAAAGGTGGGGTGGAGTGGGGGGAGGGTGAGGAGTGGGGCGCCTGGAGAGAGATGGGGTGGGGGGGGTGCACAGAGAGAGAGGACCTGATGCTCCTGAGCCACCCCCCCCAGATATAATTGGGGGGGCGGGGGGGGGACGAGGGAGATTTTTTATTATTATTATTATTATTATTATTTGGGGGGGGGGGGGGGGGCTGCCAGCGCCGATTTCTGGTGTGATGGAGAGAGGGGGGGAAGGGAGGGAAGGGAAGGAGGGAGGGAAGGGAGGTTTGGTTGTGCCGAAAAGTCGCAGCTGCCTTGGATTTGGCCCCGCGGGGCTGTTTGGAGATGACAGCACCCAAAAATAGAGTGCCAGGCGGGGAGGGGCGGGACACACACACACACAGACACACACAGACACAGACACACACAGACACACACACACAGACCTGTTTGCCAGTGCCCAGCAGGATCAGGTTGTCCCTTCCCCCCCCCCCACTTTCCTCTTCCTCAGCTTTTTGCATTTATTTCCTTATTTCTCTCGCAGAGATGTCGGGGTGGGGGTGCTTGGGGGGGGGGGGGGGAGAGGGGGGGGGAGCGGTGGCTGGGGTCGGGGGTTTGGGATTCGAGGGAAAGGAGGTTGCTGGCGGCCGAGTGATTAACGTGCAGTTGCTGGGAATTATGTCATCTGCTTCGGTGCTGGGTGGCCCTCGCCCAGCAGCCACGGGGAGGGAGGGATGGAGAGAGAAGGAGGGAGGAAGGGAGGACATGGAGGTGTGTGTGTGTGGGGGGGGAAGTCACACCACAGGGCTCCTCGCTTGGGACTTCACCCCAGGAAGCACCAACGCTTCCCTGGCTTGGCGAGGACGTGGACATTCGCACGGGTGGTTTTTTTTCCCCACCACCATCCCCAGCCGCGGGTGCACCTTGGTGGGTGCAGACCCAGCTCGCTGCCCTCTGCTCCCCTGGGGGGGTGCCCAGGCTGGTGGGCTCCGTCCCCGTGCTGGAGAGGAGCAAGTTGCTGCTTCTTCCCAATGGTTTCGTCCATCCTGCTCGCTGGCCCGACAGCTGAGCTTGGAGCAGCCGGAGAGGGTGTCATGATGAAGGCAGGATGAAGGCAGGATGAAGAAGGCAGGCATACCCCCTGCCAGCTCCCCGGCAGGGAGCAGGGCTGGAGCTGCTGCACTGCAGCAGAAAGCCCCATCCAGGGCCGCGGGTGTGCGGGGAGGGGAGGGCAGAGACCCCCTCTGCCACCCCCACCCACTCTCAGAGCCAAGGCAGGAGCTTGGGGACCTGTGGCTGCGAGCAGCTCCCCCTCCCCCAGGGCTGGCCGGTCCCTCTGCTCCAGAGGAGAGGGCCGGGCTGCTGGATGTTCCACAGAGCATCTCCTGAGCATCCCTCCCCCCAAAACACCCATCCCCCCAAACACCCCTCCCCCCGAACATCCTTCTCCCCGAACATCCAACCCCTCGAGCATCCCTCTGAGCATCCCCTGCCTCTTCCAGGCGCATGTGTGGAGCTGGGGAAGGAGGGCACGGCCAGCCAGCTGAGCCAGGTGAGGGTCCCTGCTGCACGTCGGCACCCTTTGCTCTCCTCTCAGCACCCCCGTGCCCCCCCAGGCAGCCCCGTGCCCCCCCAGGCAGCCCCTGCAGCGGCTCGGGCCGGGAGAGGAGCGGGCAGAAGCGGCGGGGAGCGGTGGAGCAGAGGCAGGAGGGCTGGGCAAGGGACTGGAGTGGGGGCATTTTTCCACCACGGTACGTGAGAGAGGGGTGAGGGCAACAGCTTCTCGAATTCCAGCCGGGAGCCAGCGGGTGTAACCCAAGCCAGGGGATGCCCCTTTGCCCCGCACCATAACCTTTGGCACCTCCCTCCTTCCCCGCCGCGCTCTGCTCCCTCCACACCCTCTCAGCGCATCCTTCATCCTCAAACCCGCTCAGGCAGCGGATTCTGCCGGAGAGCCGAGCCCTCGGGGCTTGCTGCTGGCATGAAAAGAAGGTGTCGGGAGCTCGAAGCATCCCCGCCCCGGTCCCGAGCAGCCAGAGGTGGGATGCTCCCCTCCCGGCCCGGCCCCTCCGCAGACAGGGCACCCTGCTCCTTGCCGTTTGTTTATGTGTGGCCCTGGTTGGAGAGGCGATCTGCCGCGGCTATATATAGCAGGCGATGCTGTCATCCGAGTTCAGCCTGGCTGGGGAATTTATTTCCTGCAAAGGTTGGGAGGAGAAGGGTCTGCAAACAGGCACGGGAACGCCGGAGCGGGTGGGATTTCCCCATTCCGAGGTGCCCCGGGGCTCCTGCGTGGAAACTGGGCACGGTGTCCCGAGTGTTGGCCTTGGGGGTGGCAACAGAGCAGAGGAGGAATGTGTGGGAAGGCTGAAATTTTCCCCCCCCCCCCCTCTTTTGGCTCCCTGCTGCAGGGGTGGGTGTTGAACAGGCGGTGCAAGCAGCGTGCGCGGCCGCACGGGCTCCAGGCAAGGATGAGGGTCACCTCCTTTGCTGGGTCACCGGGCTTGGTGTCCTAAGGGACAACCCCCCCCCCCAGCCCCCGGATTCAAAAAAAAAGGAGGAGTTAGGAAAGCATCTGAAAGTCCAACATCTGGTTGCAGGAGCTTGGATATTTGGGAGGCAGCAGCAGCTTGTCCTGCTGGAGGTGGGACTGGGAGAGCCCCCAGGCACCCACTGGAGCATCCATCCCTGGGGCATCAACGTGTCCCGGTGCATGGCAAAGGCATCTCTTGCTCTCCCACCCCTCCCTGGAGGAGGAAAGATTGTCTCCTGCCTCGCAAAAAAAAAAATAAAAAGAATAAATAAATCAAAAGAAAAGGCAGATGGGGAGGGTGGTTTCCAAATGCACCGTGAAAATCACGTTGCATCAGCTGTTACAGGCACTCGCCTCATGATGACTCCATGTGGAGCAGGAACTGGGATAAACCAGCTGCAAAAAGTTTGTGGAGGGAGTCAAGTCCCGACGGGGAAGCTGAAGAGTTAAGAGGGTGTTGCTGGAGCTGTCGAGGGCTTAAAAAATCTGCTTTCCCAGCACACCAAGGACAGCCAAGCCAGCCCCGGGGCTGTCAGAGGAATCCAGCAACCAAAGGGTGAAACGAGGAGATTTCTTGTTTCCCTTCACTGAGGATCTTTCCCCATTAGTCATTCTTGTCACAGGAGCTGGCAAACACGGTTATTATTTGAGGGATCTGAAAGTGAAATGGAGGCATGGATCCAGGAGCCCAGCCATCCCTGCCCCACTGGCTGGGGGGAGCAGGCAGGGACCCCTCCAGCCACCCACACTTCTCCCCATGGGTAAAACCTTGATACCCCAGGCTGGGTTGCTGCATTTCTCCTTTGGTTGGGTTTTCCCTGGCCTGGGAGTCCTTTCCTTGCAGGACGTGGTGGTACCAGGGGTCATAGGTGGGCTGTGATTCTCCATCCTGGAGGTGGTGGTCTGGGTGCTTGGAGACCCTGCAAAAAGCTGGGTGGTTCCTGGCAGGGAGAAACATGCAGCCACAGCTCAGCTCTGCCACCATCCTGCACCCAGGAACTGCTGGGGGGGGGGAAGGACCAGGTGACACCCCCATTTTTTGGAAGCCAAGGGCTGGATTTCTGCTTTTCCCCATTGCTCCCATGGGAACACTTCTTGGTGGAGCAGTGGGTGGGAAGGACATCTCTTCTGAGCCCCTCACAGTGGTGGTCCCAGAGCAGGAGGGGACCAGGCAGCAAGAACACAGACAGGAGAGCTTCACCTTCCTGGAGGACAAGAAGGTCCAGGTACCTCCTTAAAGAGCAAGGGAAGCAAACACAAGAATTAAAACAGCCATCAGGAGATGGAGATGGCATATGCCTTATAATAGTTCTAATCTTGGCTGGAGCCAGGAGCTCTCCTGGCACAGGGAGCTGAAAGTCCCCTTGACCCGGTGAAGGAGCTGCAGAAGCTCCTGCTTCACCTCAGCAGAGTTGCTGCAAGGCTTGAAATCAGGCTCCCCATGATCTTGGCCCAGTTTCCCCCTTGCAAAATGGTTTTTGCAATGAGTAGGTTGGTTTTATCTGGCTCTTGGGCCAGCAGGACAGGTTTTGTCTGAGCTTTGCTGGAGCTTGACCCAAGGTCAGAGCTGGTGGCAAGGTCTTTGCCTTCCCTTCCTCCCCACTGACCATGCTGTGGCTGGCACCTTCCTTCTTACACGTGTGGATCAAATTGTAGGGTGGTCACAAGGGCTGGCAAAGTTTTGGGGTTTGTCTGGATGAAAGCAGGGGGACTCGTGGGATAACATGAATCCAAGCAGCTGGAGCCTCACTGGAACATGGACCATGGGCAGCTCTTGGGTGCAGAAGGATCCAGGGAGGCTACCCCTTCAGCAGCCTGGGATCAGAGAAACTCTCCTGGTTTCCAGCACCTCATGGACTTAATCAGTGACCTGAGCTCTCCCCTTTTGCTCCACGATTCTTTTTATTTTCCGGGTGCCCTTTAGCACCCTCTGGTATCCCCACTGCTCCCACCACCCACCCAGCAACCTCCTGGTCCTTAGCTGGCCCCAGCAGGTGCTACTGGAGCCTGGACCACAGCGCTGATGGATGCAAAATGAGCTCACACACCTCATCCTCACACCAGGATGGAGACAAGCAGCCAAACAACCCCTCTCTTTTGGGTCCAGGTCCTCATCGGGGGCAGATGTAACAGAGCCTTTGCAGGAAGCTCAGAAGAAAGAAGATCAGATCATGAACACATGCCACTCTGCACACAAACAACCTCCCAAATATTTATCAGCTGGAGAAATACACGGGCTCAGAAGTTGCCAAGTAACATAACAAGAAGCACTTTTAAATAAATACATGTGCATCTGTGGGTGACAAATTAACCAAATCCTTTGGTATCTGGCCCAAAGACATGTTTTTCTCTGGAAGCCCAGCACCAGTAATGATAATGATGATCCCAGCCAGGAAAAAAAGAAACAACAAACCTGGGATGAGCAACTTCTGACCGTGTGAGCAGCACGTAGTGAATCCTGGGGGAAAGTGTCTTCTGCAGGCTTGGGTTTTCAAGACACCTGGTTGTAGAACTTTTGTTGCTCTGTGGCTCTCCAGGTTTCCTTCACCCATGTCCATCCTATGAAATAAAACAGCTCCATGGCTTCCCTTCAGCTCCAAGGCCAAACGGGAATGCACTCTGGACCTCCTTCTCTCCAAAGCAGGTGGCTTTGCCCCATCAGTCCAATGCAAATGTTGCTTTCCCCAGGCTGTCTGGGCATGGTCTGCACTCTCCAGGTGACCAAGGTTTTCCTGTTTCCTCTTTGCTAAATCCTTGCCTTGAGGCCAGTTTGCACATTTTGGGGGGTTGTTAGGGGAGTAAAAGCTGCCAGAGGAGATGAGGTGTGTTTGTAGAGGAATCTGTCACCTAGTTCATCTCTCCATAGGGAAGCTCTGGCTCGTGGGGGTGAGATGTGGTGGAGATGTTCCCATGAGGTTCCACCATCTCCTTCCCCACCATCACTGGAGAGCAGGGCCTGAAGGTTTGCTCAGAGGGTTGTTAATGTGGGGTCACTCTGGGGTTCTTGCCTGACCCAGAGCTCCAAGAGAATTTCCCTGGACATGAAGCTGGTAGGCAAAGTCAACTGGGTGAGCACCCCCCGGCTGCCTGGTTTTGGGGTGGGTGGACACTGCCCACCCTCAGTGTGCCCAGGGGGCAAGAGGAGTGAGCGTGGCTGATGTGATGGTGGTGGATGTCCCTGGAAACATCCAAGGGTGGGAGCTCCTTCCCGAGCTCAGGGCCATCACAGCACCCTGCTGACATGTGCTGGAGACAATGTACAAGGGGAGGTCAGAGCTTCTATTAGCCCAGCTGCTGGAGCTGGAAAAAACCGACCAGCTTTCAGGCACAGGAGCTCATCTCCTTGTCCCAGCTTTCTAATTATATCAGTTGATCTAGTACAGGCTCATTCCACTCCCCATGGACCATTGCCTTCAGCACATCCCCAGCTCTGCCCTTCACAAGCACTTGGAGTAACAACAGCCAAGCCATCCCACCTGAGATGTTGGGGGTGGGAAGGCCAGCTTTCCCACCTCAGACATTTCCCTGCAGTGAGGTCTCCTGTCTCCAGGGATGCCAGGAATTGCAAGGAGAAGGGACAGGGATGTGGTGGTGGTGGCTAAACCACACATCTTGCTCTGCTGTTGTCCACCCAGGGTGACTGCTCCAAGCTGTGGGGTGGAAAGCCAGGGTGGGCTGTCCCTGTAACGGCTCTTTAGGGTGGCTCAGAGAGGCCAGGACACATAGGAGAGAATGAAAACCTCCCAGAAACCATCAGGGATGCTGGGCTGGGATGGGCAGATCTGCACCCCCGTGGCCCCCTGCACCACACTGAGCAGCTCCAGAGCTCTCCCTCCCCAGCCCCCACGGGGTCCTGCTCCCTCTGCTCACCTTTCTCCCTCCTCACGTCAACACATCTCTCAAAATACAGCTCCCCCCCCGGTTTCTGCTCAGCAAGGGCATGAACACCCAGCTCCAGGGGGAAGCCAAATCCAGCCCATAAAGCTGGGCTCTCACGCCAGGCCCAGGGAGACCCTGATCATCTCCCCAGCTTCCAGCTCCTCCTGCAATGCCAACAATAAATCACTGCTGCCGAGCTGGTCCCTGGCCAGGCCATTGCGCAGCAGGAATTCACTCTCCTCCTTCCTCCAGTCTGCGTGTTCTCCCTCCTGGCCACAGCACTCTTCCTCCCTCTCCCACCGGTTT
The DNA here is from genome assembly GCF_020740795.1 of Apus apus. Taxonomy (NCBI): domain Eukaryota; kingdom Metazoa; phylum Chordata; class Aves; order Apodiformes; family Apodidae; genus Apus; species Apus apus. The sequence goes on along the minus strand of NC_067285.1, from coordinate 112,639,326 downwards.
TCCAAGCTGGGATCCAGTTGTCCTTGCATTTGCAGACCCCAGGGTTTGATCTCTCTGGGGAGCAGGGTGGTCTGAGCTGTGCCGAGTCCCGAGTGGAAAGTTTGTTCTGGGGTTTGTGCTCTGCTGCTGGCATTTCATGTGGCCTCTGGCATGTTCCTCAACCCTGCAAGACCCCCTCTTTGCCTCTGCTGGGCTGTATTGCAGCCCCCCAGCCCAGAGCAGGGATGATGAGGGATTGTGCCGGGCAGGAACTATGCTGAGAAATCAAACAAGCAGAGATTCATGGCATGGTTTGAGTTGGAAGGGACCTGTAAAGCTCATCCAGTCCAACCCCCCTGCAGTGAGCAGGGACATCTTCAGCTAGACCAGGTTGCTCAGAGCCCCGTCCAACCTGGCCTGGAATGTTTCCAGGGATGGGGCATCTCCCACTTCTGTGGGCAACCTGGGCCAGGGTTTCACCACCCTCAGCATAAAAAAAAATCCTCCTTATATTTAGTCTGAATCTCCCTTCTTTTAGTTCAAAAACCATCAGCCCTTGTCCTGTCATGACAGGCCCTGCAGAAAAGTTTCTCCCCAAGCTTCCTGTGGCTAAAGCAGTGAATGTGTGACCTGCAGATGTCTGGGGCAGGCCATGACCAGGCTGTTTTCCAGCAGAGCCTGAACAAACTCATCTCACCTGTGACCTACCACTCAGGAGGGCTGTGCAACACCACCGGGACCAGCCAAACCAACCTGTTGACACTCCTCGGTGCCAGCCAAGGGCTTTGTCTGCCCCTCCATGCTCTCAGGGGCCTAAAAGAGCATTTAATTAATAATAATACACACATACACAATTTAAAAAAAGAGAAGTCCCTGGGCAAACAACCCAGCCCGGACTGCAAACACTCCCCGAGGGGCACCAGGTGTGGTGCATTCCTGCTAGCTGGAAAAGAAAGGAGGGATTCTTTCCCTCTGGCTGGGGGAGTAGCACAGTCCAGCCTGGCTGGCAGCTTGAGGACTCACCCTGGCTCCAAGCAGGGCCAGGTTGTGCTCAGCACTGCAGGAGGAGGTGGGGAGGTGGCTTTGGGAACAGGTCCCTCAGCCAAGGCTGAGCTGGGTGCTCCAGAGGTGACTAAGGGTGGCGTTCCTTGTTAAATGCATTTCCTCCTCTGGGAGGTGCAGGGTTTCAGGCCACAAAAGGGACCTGTTTATTTTAAAAACAAGTCCTACAGGTCACCCCAGCTACCCCTGAGCAGCCTTTCCCGTGCAGTGAATGCCCATGGTGTGGGTTGTGTGGGTGCGCCCACCACCCAGAGGTTATTCCTTGAAGCTGGAAAACTTAATTGGAAGAAATTCTTTGCTGTGAGGGTGGTGAGACCCTGGCCCAGGCTGCCCAGAGAAGCTGTGGCTGCCCCATCCCTGGCAGTGTTGAAGGGCAGGTTGGATGGGGCTTGGAGCAGCCTGGGCTGGTGGGAGGTGTCCCTGCCCATGCAGGGGGTTGGAACTAGGTGCTCTTGAAGGTCCCTCTCAATCCAAACCATTTGGGATTCTTTAATTAACTTTACCATCAGTCTGTTGATGTCTTTCCCCCTCCTCCTGAGCAGAGAATTTGAGGACAGATTAGACAACAGTGCTTATAGCCCCAGGCCTGGCTTTGGCCAGGACATAAAACCCTCTTGGTGCGGGGCTGCAAAGCAACTTTGCCCCCCTCCAGGGTTTTAAAGCCCAGATGGGGGCTGCTGGATAACGTTTGGCTGGGCCAGCTGCTGTGAGAAACCCAGGGCATCTGCCAGCTCCAGAGCCAGGCAGCAAAACTCCCCACCCCAAAGTCCAGCAGGAGATTAGAGCCAACATCCCTTCCCTCCGAGGGAGGGCAGGCAGGGGATAGATAACAGCAGCCCCCCCAGCAGGGACCATGTCTCCATTTCATGCCCTGCTGCTGGAAGGAGAAGCCCTTAATTTCCTTCGGACACTTATCCTCTAAGGATCTTGATCCCGGGGGCGAGTGACACAAACATCCCTTAAATCCAGCCCAGCAGGCTTAGGGGAGGATTAGCTGATGCCTCCACAGGCTTTTTGCTCTGGCTTGGAGCTGGTCCCAGAGCCTCATGTCCCACCCTGGTCGCCCCGTGTCCCGGCCCCATCCAGCTCCAGGCTCCTGTTTCCCCAGGGATATGTTCACAGGCAGAAGTGGAACGAGCCTGGCTCCAGCTCCTGTTGGGAGATGGTTGCATTCCAAAAAAACACAAAGCCCTGGCTGGCACCTGGCTTCCCAAAGCAGCAAGGGTTTGGAATTGCAGGCCGGGAAGGTGGATGTGAGTGACCTCCTGCCCTCTGCCTGCAGCTGGGGAGCTCTTCCCAGGCTGCTGGATCCTGGCGGAAGATGGGAACACTCCCCTCTTTGGGGGGGTTCTGGGTATTTTCCTGACTCCTCCCAACCTCGCTGACTGGTGGGAATCATCCCTCTCTTGTCATCCCCTCCCTGTGTGGAAGCAATCACCTGGATCACCTTCCCTCCAGCTGATCTCAGCCGTGGGTTTTTCCCCCCCTTAGCTTCACTCCCACCTCCCATGTCCCTTCTAACTCTTCCCATTCCCCATCTCTGAGGGCTTTTTGGCTCCAGACCCTCCTGGTGTGGCTTTCCTCCAGCACGGGCAAGCTTGCATAATAGCTGTTGACACCAGTAACTTCATTTGAATCGATCTCATTTGCTAATTAGCTGATTGCAGTAATTGCCATGAAATACCTCGGGGGATTCTGCCTCCTTGGAGGTTGGCAGTGGCCAGTGTGCCCCACGTAGGAATCACAGAATGACAGAATCATCCTGGTTGAAAAGGACCTTGGAGATCATCGAGTCCAACCATAGCCTAAATCCACCAACCATGACCTGATCCACCCGTTCAGTGCTCAGATCATGTCCCTAAGCACCACACCTGCATTTCTTTTAAACACTTCCAGGGATGGTGGCTCCTCTTCTTCTCCAGGGTCACCTCTTGTGGGTATCCCTGTGACTCGTAGAGATGCAGAGGAGTTAGAAGAGGGGCACCTCAACCTGGTGCAGTGATTTTTAATACCCAGAGTACCTGAGAGGCACCAAAACTTCAAGTGTATCCAGACTTCAGAGCCTAACATGGATTAAAGTGCCTGTTCATGGCATGAAGTGATGAGTGGATGGGATTCTTCACTCTTCCTCAAAACGCAGTTTGATCACTGGAATATGGGGCTAAAGATAAACCAAAACACAGTTTTTCTCACAGGATGTAATTCCCTCACCAGATTCACTGCTGGGAAGGACAAAAGGCAAAGAGGTTGAGCAAGGAGAGACCGGGCAGTGGCATGGAGAGTGAGAGCCCTCTGATGGCATCAAAACCTGTCAGGGGGGCCCAAAGATACCCTTATGTGTGAGGTGTCTCTGAAAAGCTTTGTGACAGGGGAAACATCAGACCATGGGTTTGAGTTGGAAGGGACCTTCAAGATCATCTAGCCCAACCCCCCTGCAGTGAGCAGGGACATCTTCAGCTAGATAGAAAAAAATAAACACTTGGCTGTGAGGGTGGTGAGAGCCTGGCCCAGGTTGCCCAGGGAAGCTGTGGCTGCCCCATCCCTGGCAGTGTTGAAGGGCAGGTTGGATGGGGCTTGGAGCAGCCTGACAGGGGAGTTGGAACTAGATGGTCTTGAAGGTCCCTTCCAACCCAAACCAGTCTGTGATTCTAGGACAGGCTCTTGTAGGGAAAGCAGAGTTGGTTGGCACCAAAGCTCACAAAACTGTTTGCATCTGGCTTGAACAACATTAAACACAACCTGGACCCCCCTTCTCTACCCCATCTCCCCCGGCCACCACTCTCTGGCCAGCTCTGTGGGTTCCTGGGGTCTCCTGGTGGCTTCCAGAGGCTGTGTTGCCCTTGGCTGTGATGCCAGGCAGATGGACAGACTCCTTGTCCCGGCATCTCCCACATGATTGGGGTTGTGTCTTTCCAGAGTTCCTCCTCCCTGCCTGGAACCATTCAGTGGGGCTTTTGGAGAAGGGGGCTCAGAGCCATTCCCTGCCTGGGGTTCAAGTGCTGGCACTCAGGAAGGACTGGGGAGGGCTGTGTGGGAAGAGGGGGTGGATTTCAAACCAGGGGCAACTGAAATCCAGTTTGGTGGGCACGGGTGCACACAAGGTCCTGTTTTCTGCTGCCTGTCCTGTTGGAGGGCACCCGCAGCGGGTAGAAAACCCTAGAGAAGGGGAAGAGACCATGGCTCCTCAGCCCACCCTCCTTCCGAGGCCAGCTCAGGGGATGCTGACACATCTCCCACCCCACCACCCCTGCATGCAATGGAAGGATGGGGCTGTCTCCTGGAGACCCTCCAAGGGTCACTCTGGAGACAAAGGCCTGGTCTGTTTGGAGCAGGGAAAGGCAGCTTCCCCACAGCCCCGTGACCTGCCTCAGGAATTTGCAGCCTGTGCGGGGCAAGCCTGGCTGTTTTTAAGCCCCCTGACATTCTTTGGGGGTGTTTAACCCCTGGCCGCCTCCCACGGGCCACATCTCAGCAGTGCCTCACTTGGGTGGGAGAGAAGTCAAAGGCATCAGCACCAAGAGGGAGCTGGACGGGCTGGAGAGGCTCGTGCAAACTGCCCGGAGCTCAGCAAGGCCACCTGCAAGGTTCTGCAGCTGGGTCTGGGCAATCCCAGGCTGGGGGAGAATGGATGGAGAGCAGCCATGGAGATGGATGGAGCCAATGGATGGAGAAGGACCTGGGGGTGTTGGGGGATGAGAAGCTCAACATGAGCCAGCAACGTGCACTGGAGCCCAGAAACCACCCGTGTCCTGGGCTGCATCAAAAGAAGTGTGGCCAGCAGGGCCAGGGAGGGGATTGTGCCCTTTACTCAGCTCTTGTGAGACTCCACCTGGAGCACTCGGTCCAATTCTGGAGCCCCCAACAAAAGAAGGACATGAAGCACCTGGGGAAAGTCCAGAGGAGGCCACCAAGATGATCCCAGGGCTGGAGCAGCTCTGCTCTGGAGACAGGCTGGGAGAGTTGGGGTGTTCAGCCTGGAGAAGAGAAGGCTCCAGGGAGACCTGAGAGCACCTTCCAGTGCCTGAAGGGGCTCCAGGAAAGCTGGGGAGGGGCTTGGGACAAGGGCAGGGAGTGGCAGAACAAGGGGTAATGGATTAAAACTGGAAGAGGGGAGATTTTAAATTAGACATGAGGAGGAAATTCTTGGCTGTGAGGGTGGTGAGACCCTGGCCCAGGTTGCCCAGAGAAGCTGTGGCTGCCCTGTCCCTGGGGAGAGGATGACCAGAAAAAAGAGGATGAAGGAGGCAGAAGCAAGGTGACCAGGAAGGGGCTGTTGGGAGCCATCGAGATGAGGCAAGAATTTGTGCACAGGTGTTTCATCCAAGCTCCTCAAGTGCTCCCAGGTCAGCCTGCACCAGGGTATTCCCTTACTAGGAATCCACTTGTACTGAGTAGAAAAGCTCCTTACCAAGTCATGAAGAGCTTCTCCAGAGCTGTCACTTCTCATGGGGCAAGGACCCATGTGGTATCACCACCAGGTGTAGCCATATTCAGCTGCTGTGCCCTCCTCTGAAGCTCAGTTCCCTGGTGTCACCTGCTCTGCCCCACCTGGTGTCCCTCATTTCTTGGCCTGCATCTCCTGGCATCCCCTTCCCAGGAGTCAGCACAGGCTGATGGTTCCTCCAGCTTCTCTACCTGCTACTGTGGCACCACAGGACTTGTCCAGCTTCCATTTGGGCTCCAGGACAGCGTTGCCTCTGGGCCAAGCCACTCCTTGTGCTTGCCCGTGATCCACCACACTGTGCTGCACCTGTCCTTCCATTCAGGTCCTTAGCTTCTCCTCAGGGGCCAAACTTCCTTTGCCCAGAGATGCTCATCCTTCCCACAGCATGCCCAAAAGATCAGCCCCCATCTCCTCTTCCCCACCATCCCACCTTCTTGTTGGAGATGAGTTTCTTGTCCTGCCTTGCTCTCCCATCTGCCCAACCTGGACTCTCCTCTCCAGAGCTACATCCCCTCCTTTCTACCCTGCTCATCCTTAGCAAAATATTAAGGTGTTTTGTGGTTTGTTTTCTTCTTCTTCTTCTTCTTCTTCTTCTTCTTCTTCTTCTTATTATTATTATTATTATTATTATTATTATTACTATTATTATTATTATTATTATTATTATTATTATTATTATTATTATTATTATTATTATTATTATTATTATTATTATTATTATTATTATTATTATTATTATTATTTCCCACACACAAGACCCTCAGGATTATGATCATTTGGGTTTTCCCAGATCTTTCTCCAACCTATTGCCTTCTTGGGACACGGTGGGGGCATCTAGTGTTGTAGGGATGAACAGCAGGGAAAACCAATACAAACAATGGGGAAGGAGAGCCAGGAAAGGGTCAGTTTGCCACCTGCTTTATATTCCCTCAGTACACCCCCAACATTTCCTTCTGAGCGTTTTGCACTGGCTCATGGTGGATTTCTGGTCCGTGGACTTGTCAAGTTTCCCCTTGAACCCGGGTACCCACTGAGCATCAACTGCAGCCTGTGCTGGGGAGCTGCCCAGGCCAGTGCATCAGGAAGGGGTTTCCCAGAATCATGGAATGGTTTGGGTTGGAAGGACCTTCAAGATCATCCAGATCCAACCCCCCTGCATGGGCAGGGACACCTCCCACCAGCCCAGGTTGCTCCAAGCCCCATCCAACCTGGCCTTTTTCTTTCTTGGCTTCATCCTTTCTTATTTTCTTCTTCATTTCTTCCTTTACCCACCTCCTGAGGGTTTTTTTGCCCGAGTGTCCTTCCTTTCCACACTGAAAGAGAGACAGAGACCAACATCTGTGTGTCACCTGGCCGTGGCTGTGGTCCTGCTCCCTCTGCAAGCTGTTGGAAGCACTGCCCCGTGCTCTTGCAGAGCTTCCTAGGCAATGTCTGAGCAATTTCTCAGCACAGCTTCATCTCAAAACCCATGGAGGGAAGATGCTGACAACACGGGGGGGGGAGGAGGGCTTGGTGCAGGCAGCTCCTCAGGCAGCAGCACAGGTGAGGCAGTTGGGGTGGGATTGCTCACAGCTGAGACAAATTAATCAGGAAGCTGTGCCGGGGTGAATTCTGCCCCAAATAGATGAAGTCCAAGCTTGTGACACGTGCTGAGCTCCTCTGGAGCTTGTTTCACAAGTGCTTCCCATTTGGCATGCCCATCTGAGGCATCCTGCTGCCCTGAGCTCCAGGAAGGGCTGAGAAATCAGGACAGGAGTGGTGAGACCAGGGATTGGTTCAACCTTCTCTGTGGGCACGTCTTTGCCCGGTACCAGAGCAAAGCCCCAGGAGGCTCTACCTGGCTTTAGGCCATAGATGCTGGGCTGATGAGGTTTGGATGGACAGCACAAAGGACAACGAGCTGGGGTGGAGGTGTGGGACTTGGTCACCAGGGTCTTCTCCTCATTCCACGGGGGCTGGATGGATCCCAGATGGATCCTTGGCCTGATCCAGAGTGTGTTGGCTATTGCTCCTTGCAAGGTGGCTGTGCCAAGCTGAGAAATGTATGGAAACCTGCTGGACCTAGGGAAGAGAGATGTTGTGAAGGGCTGGAACGTGGGCCACACTCAGCAAATACCAAAACCAACATCTAGGACCTTCTCCCTGGCCTTGCTTTGATCTTTCAAGATTTCTGCTTGCAACGTGTCATAAAAGACAAGACAGGACTGGAAAGGATACAGAGAAAGGGAATGGGTCTGTCCCTTCTCCCAGGGAACCAGCAATGGGACAAGAGGAGAGGGCCTCAAGTTGTGGAGGTTTAGGTTGGATCTGGGGAACCATTTCTTCCTGGCAAGGGTTGTCAGGGCCTGGCCCAGGCTGCCCAGGGCAGGGGGGGAGTCCCCATCCCTGGAGGGATTTCAAAGCCCTGGAGATGTGGTGCTGAGGGACATGGGGCAGTGGTGGCCTTGGCAGGGCTGGGGGAAGGGTTGGAGCTCATGATCTTCATACACTTTTCCAGCCAAAAATATTCTGTGATTCTGGGTAAGGAGTGGGGGGTTATGGAGAGCAGCTCTCTGGGTTAGAAATGTCCAGACTGGGAAAGAAGTGGCTGAGGGGGAGGTCTAGCTAAAAGGATCTATGAAATCATCACTATCGGGGAGAATAATCCACCTACAGGGAGAAAAAGGGGTCCTAAATCATCACCTAGAGGTCATTTGCTCTTTACAGTCACCTTCAGGGAGCCTTGTTCTTGGTGTGACCTTGAGAGAGGCTTTAGGACACACTTGCCCCAACAGCCCCTACGAGCTCTGCCCACCTCCCAGGACACTCCTCACGGTGTTGAAGCCTGTCAGGGTCCACAGCACTCTTGGCTTCATGTGTGGTGGCACCATCAGCTCGACGGAGGTGAAAGGTCTTTCCTAAAGTGTGTCTGAAGCCTGGGGACCAGGAGAAGGGGTGAGCTGAGCATGGGACATAGACAACTGCACACCTCACTGCTCCGAGAGGGGCAGACAGGATGGGGAGAGTAGAGAAGCTTGACCCAAGCCTCTGCCTCTGGTGGGTTTGCAGCTCTGGAGGAGATGCTCATTGGGTTTGGGCTAGAAATGAGAAACAGGAGCAATCCTGTAGATGAAAATACAGTGTTCAAGCTCCATCCAGAGGACGTGTGTGGATGTCAAGGGCATCACTGAGTTTAGAGAAGAGCCCTCAGAGAGCAGAGCCTTGTCCCATGGCCATCTCCAGCTCCAAGACAGAGCCCATGAAAAACCCTCTGTCAAGCCAAGTCCTGTGGAACCTCTGTCTCCATTTCAAAGCATTATCTTCCTTTTGAAGAGGCTCTGGAGGGATGGGAGAAGGATGCAAAGCCCAAAGCTGGTTCTGAAGTCCAACGCTGGGCAGGCAAAAGGGTTTGTTCAATGTGATGGAGCAAGAAACCCACGAGAGCAACATCTCCCTGCGACTCAGGTCGTTTATTGAGCAAGTGAAAAATGGTTTCCCAAGGTCTAGAGCACTAGGGCAGAAATCAAAGAGCATTGGAAGGAGGAGGGAAAGCCAAGCCCTGGCTCTGCCGTTCCTGCCTTCCCTCTGGATCCCCACAAGCCCGGCAGGCACCAAGGGAGACAGCAAAAATATTTCACTCTTCACACACCCCTTCAAAACCTCAGAGCCACCCATTCCCAGGGGAGCAGGTCAGCTGCCACGCTGGGCTCCATCCATTGCCCTGGCTGGCAGGTGAAAGAGAAAAACCCACATATCTGTGTCTGGCCCTATAGCCAAGGTGTACGAAATCATCAAGGCCCTGGCACAGCTCTTGCAAGAGCTAATTACAGGATTTGGAAGCTCAAGTGATAATATTTCCTTCAGATTTGTGGTGCAGATGAAATTACTTCTCAGGAGATGCCAGTGGCAGATGATGTGGGATGCCCTCGTGTTGTGGGCTTTCTTCATGCAGTTATGGAAATTCCCTCTCTCTGGCCCAGCCCCTCAGCTCCTTCTCTTCATGTTTCACCCTCAGCTCTGCATGGCTCCCTCAGAAGGTGACGGGGTGAGATGAGTGGGCCAACTGAAGAGTAAGCAAGAGAGTTTTGTAGGAAGCCTGTTCCTGGGTTTCCCCACCCGCCTGGTCAATGGAGGAGCAAAAGGAGTTAATGTCTGTGCATCTGCTGAATTGGCTTCAGTGGGGCTGGGAAAAAGCCCTTCTCCACCTGATGGACTGGAAGGGGGTCCTGTTGGAGCCAGGTGTCCTCCCAGCCCTGGCATCTGCTGTGGCTTGAACGTCAGCGGACACCTGGCAGCCATCTGCTCCATCCTCCCGTAGAGGAGCACCTGCCTGGAGAACCTCCTGCCCCCTCCTCCAGAAGGGGCTGGGGGATGCCCAGGCTGCCATCAAACTGCAGAAGAAACCCAGTCTGTCACTGCAGGGACAAAGACATGGTGGGGCACAAACACCTCGATTGCTCTGGAGGTTGCTCCAGGGTGCCCAAAGGTCTCCCTGGTGACCCCCAAAGTCACTTCTGGCAGGGTGAAATCACAGCACGATCACAGGTCTCCAGCCAAAAATGCTTCCAAACCAGAGTGATTTTTTATTATTATTATTTTTTTTTACCTGTGGATCCTTTCTGAGCTTTTTAGGTTTTAATGCTTCAGGTTCTCATGGTCCTACTGCCTTTCTCCGGTGGCTGGATGGGCAAGAGAGGTCAGAGACATTGGTGCCTCCAGGACACAGCCTTCTTCCACCACCAGACCTGGTCAAAGAGGACACAGTACCCTGGCACAACCAGTATATCCCACCTTGACAGCAAATACTCAGGGAAAAAAAAGGTTGATAAACATCCTGGAGGCTCCACCAGGTACCTGCAGCAGGTTTCTGGCTGCCCACCCTTCAGCTCCTTCCCTCTTCCATCCCACTTACCTGGTCACACCTGTGTTTTAGGACTAATACATGTCAGGGAGAGGTGACTCCTAGCCCTGGGCTGTTCTGTCAACCAGTCAAGGTTGCCAGGCTGGGTCATGAGGACCTTCCTTCCTCGTTTTCTCTGCACAGCATCTGAGCCAGTGCACGGCTTGAGGACAAGTCTGGACATGAAGCTGGGAAGCAGATCCCAGAAAGACAAGATGGGGGGAACTGGCCAAGCATGGTCCAGAGCTGGACCCAGCCCTGCAGGGGGGTCTCACCAGAGTGGAGCAAAAGGGGACAATCCCCTCCCTGGCCTTGCTGGTCACGCTGCTGGTGACACAGCCCAGGACACGGGGGGTTTCTGGGCTCCAGCACATGGTGCCAGCTCATGTTGAGCTTCTCATCACCCATCACCCACAGGTCCTTCTCCTCAGGGCTGTTTTCCATCCATTTTCCACTGTTCCTAACAGGGCGAGAGAGCAGATGATCCAGCCTGGATCTGTGCTTGGTGTTGCCCCACCCCATGTGCACTTCTTCAGTGAGGATGAGCAGGAGCCTGGTGTGCAGGGAGGCCTGGGCCATGCAGCAGCTTGTGTCCTGCCAGCACTGCAGAGGCTTTGTCTGCCCTGCATGGACACGGGGCCAACAGCTTCTACCAGCAGGGATGTTCTTTTGCCAGGACAGGAAGCCATCTCTCTGGCTGACCTCAACCAGAGTCTTTTGGCTTGTTCATGTTGCCTCAAGCTGAGCAGGCAGATGTTGTCATGACTGGAGATAGGAAGTGTCCCCCATTGAAGCAGCTGGCACCAGCCCAGCTTTGCAGAGCCAACCCAGCCTCAGGACCCCCTCCCTAGCCCCCTGGAGAAGCTCTTCTCCCATCCACAGCTCCACATGGGTATGAAGGGGCCTCACACAGGCTCATCTTGTTCCACTTAACAAGCAGGAATGACTTCTCTCAGCATTTTACCTTCCAGACCAGTGCACAGGTGGGATCTCACTGTGCAAGTACTGGTGCAGGTGCACCTCCAGGTACAGACAAGGCTTTTACATCACATGAGCAGCCAACAGCCTCTTCTTGTGTCAATAACCACTGGGTGTTCACATGACATTTTTCCTTTTCCTGCTCAGCCTTTCAAGCTCAGCCACAGAGCTTGCCCCAGCTGTGCAGACTGGTGGTGACTTCAGCAGCTTCCCCACCAGTAAGGCTGAATTTTCTGGCATGGCATAGCAGTACCAGCCTGCCAGGACCACCATCTGGCTGTGGTGCCCACAATCCCTGCAAGGGATCAAAAAAAAAACCACCAAATCAGACAAAGCAGCATCTCTCCAGAGACACAAGGAAGCCCTTGTGTGTTTGACACCCATGGTCTGTCCCAGAAAGCAGGTTCAGGCCCTTCCTCTGAAGATTGGGCTGGGAATCTCTGCTCTAATAAAGGAGCAGGGAAAAGCTACAAAGAAAGCTTTTCTACTTGGCTTCATGGTCTGCTCTGCTCTGGTGGGACCCCCACCCTGCAGGGCTGAGTCCAGTTCTGGGGTCTCCAACACAGGAAGGACATGGAGCTCCTTGAGTGAGTCCAGAGGAGGCTGTGGAGATGATGGCAGGGCTGGAGCAGCTCTGCTCTGGAGACAGGCTGAGAGAGTTGGGGTGTTCAGCCTGGAGAAGAGAAGGCTCCAGGGAGACCTTAGAGCACCTTCCAGTGCCTGAAGGGGCTCCAGGAAAGCTGGGGAGGGGCTTGGGACAAGGGCTGGTGGTGAGAGGATGAGGGGGAATGATTTTAAGCTGAAAGAGAGGAGATGGTAGACATGAGGAAGAAATTCTTTGCTGTGAGGGTGGTGAGACCCTGGCCCAGGTTGCCCAGAGAAGCTGTGGCTGCCCCATCCCTGAAAGTGCTCAAGGTTGGATGGAGCTTCATCACCTCTGCTCCTGGCTGGCCCCAGCTCAAGAGCAGCTTAACAGCAACCATGCTGAGGATTACAGCAGCTTTTGCCCCATCTCAGGGGGCTTCATGGGAGAGAGTGGTCCAGGCAGGGTTGAGAGAGCAGCTGCCTGTCCCACTGAAAGAACACTGAAGACCTGCTGTCAGAGATGCTTTGAAGGATATCTTGTCCCCATCAGCTGCCCAGGGTCCCCACAGGACAAGCCATGCAGTGGAAGGTGGCTTGGAACAGAAACCTCTCGCAGGTTGTGCTAATAACAATGATCTTGTCTAATTAAAAAAAAAACAAAATAAGAACCCATCATTAGGCCTGTGGTTCTCCAGCCATGGTGGAGAAAAAGGACCATCAGCTGGAGGCATCACAGGTGGTCAGGTCTGGGTGCAGGGTCTGACCTTGGCTGCCCAAAAAGTGCAGTGCACACATGGATAAACCCCCCTGAAGAGGTGAGACCAAGTCTTGGTGGCTCTGTCCCATGGGAACAGGGACACACCATGGCCTGGATGCAGCTGGCTGGGCAGGAGCCCTGGCACAGCAGGGTGCTAGCTGAAATCCAGGGGTCTCTGTTGGCTCTCAGAGGTGGTGGAAGGGCTCTGGTGGAGGTGAGCTTGGTGGGTAGAGAGCTTTATGTCTCAGCAACCAGAGACTTGGGCTAAAAAATGGGAGTTCAAGGTTCACAAGTTTATGACTTGCCTGAGAGCACCAGGAGCAGAGATCATCCCAGAGTTCCCAGCATTCTCCAAAGGCACTTCCATCGTGATTTATTCATCTGTGGGAAGTGCTAAGACATAACACAACTCCCAAAGAGAGAACGAGCACAGCCTTAACCAGCAGTCATGTCAGGAACCTGCCTGTCTCCTGCCAGACCTGCCTGGGGGATGCTGCAGCTCCCCTCCCTGCTGCCAAGGCCTCTCTTGCTTGGGCAGCTGCACCAAATCCCACTGGTGGGTAAGGTTCACCCCCTCCAGAAGCTCCTGGATCAGCTGTGGTTATTCCAAGAGCCATCCCTGGGCTGGGGGATGCTCTGAGTGCCTGGGTCCCAGCTGGGCAGCATGCCAGGGCTGCTGGCAGTCCCTGCCAGCACTGCAGAAACCAGCCTGTTTCTCAGAGGGATTTCCTTCTGGAGCCAAAGGGCACAATTAAGAGCTCGAGCCTCCACAGGGACCCATTTTGGGTATAATTTGCACCTTCCCCACCCCCCTCAGCTGTGCCTTTTGCCATGGTTTAAGTGCAGGCATAACCCACATTTGATTATTGTTCCCATTCCTGCTGGTTTGCTGCTCCTGCAGTGATGAACCCACCGCTGACGATGCCCTTTGTGGTGACTCCTTTGATGCCCAGACACCCTGCCAGTGGAAAACACACCCCAGCAAATCAGTCCAAATTAGCAGCAGTTTTGTGGAGCCTTATTCCCCTCCCTGCGCTCCCTTCCCAACTGCAAATAATCCAATATAAGTGCTGAGCCCCCCAGGACCCCATGAGAAGCCTGAGAGGTCTCCTGCCACAGCCCTGGCTGCAGGGATGGAGGGGAAGGAGCTCTGGACCATCCTGTATCACCAGGGCTCTGCTCTGAAGGATGGGAGGGGTTCAGATGGCAAATTGTGATGGCTCGGGAGGGAGAACAGGATCCAGGTCCAGCTTCTAGGGTGATGGGCATCATCGTATTTCCTTGAATGGGCTGAAACCAGCCAGAAAATAGCCAAGTTAGAGGAGGGCAGATGATGGACCACGCTCGCTTCCTCGTGTGCAAGACCCAGGGGAGAAAATGACTGCCTCCTCTTCCATGCCATGTTGGTGGGCTACAGCAGGATCAGATCCTTCTGTAAGGTTTGTTTGGTGTCGTTTCATACGTGCATGGCTTTGTTGGAGAGTTTGTGGCTGAGCTGGGCCAGTGTTGGCACGTGAAGGAAACGTGGCCTTTCCAGGTCGGACTGCCTCTCTTGGGAGCTTTGGTGAGATTTAGGAGATCAATTAACCCAAACCACCTCGAGAAGAAAAGCTGAGGCTGTTTCAAAGTTACCAGGCTGGACTTTATTGATATTAGGAGGAAATTCTTTGCTGTGAGGGTGGTGAGACCCTGGCCCAGGTTGCCCAGGGAAGCTGTGGCTGCCCCATCCCTGGCAGTGTTGAAGGGCAGGTTGGATGGGGCTTGGAGCAGCCTGGGCTGGTGGGAGGTGTCCCTGCCCATGGCAGGGGGATAGATGACTTTTGAGGTCCTTTCTAGCCCAAACCATTCCATGATTCTATGATTCCATGACTTGTGGTCTCTGCCCTTCTCTGCATGGTGAGATCCACGCAGCTGGGCAGCATCCTCCTGTGAGCAAAGCCAAACTTACAGACCCCCAACTCCCCTTTTGAGCAAAACCAAGTCATTTGATCCCAAATTCCTCATCTGAGCAAAACCAGACTTTCAGATCCCACAATCTCCATTTGAGAAAAACCAAGTCCTTGGACCCTTAATTCCTCATTTGAGCAAAACTGAGCTTTCAGGCTCCAAAAGCCTCGTTTGAGCCCAAGCAGCCTCTTGGATGCCAAAATCTCCATTTGAACAAAAACAAGACCTCAGACCCTCAAATTCCCTATTTCAAAAAAAAACACAAACCAGACCCCAAAAGCCCCAGGTGAGCCAAAACAAGCTCTCAGACCCTCAAACCCCTATTTGTGAAAAACACAAGGTGTCAGATCCCAAAATCTCCATTTGGAGGAAGAAAACCAAACAGGCAATCAGCCCCCAAATCCCTGTTTGTGCAAAACCAACCCTCCAGATTCCCCAAAATCCTTACTTCAGAAAAAACACAAGTAGTTGGACCCCAAATTCTTTGTTTGAGTGAAACCAAATTTCAGGCCCAAAAATCCCCGTTTGAAAAAAGAAAAATAAATAAATAAAACAAACCACAAAAAAACCACCAAAAAACAAATGGTCAGACCCCAAATCCCTGTTTGTGCAAAACCAAAATCTAGGGTCCCAAAATCCCAATTTGAACAAAAAAACAAGCCCATCAGATCCCCAAATCCCCACCTGAGCAAAACCAAGTCATCAGACCCCAAATCCTTATCTGACCAAAACCAAGTCATTGGACCCCAAATCCTCATCTGACCAAACCAAGTCATTGGACTCCAAATCCTCATCTGACCTAAAACCAAGTTATTGGACCCCAAGTCCTCATCTGACCTAAAATCAAGTCATTGGACCCCAAATCCTTATCTGAGAAAAACCAAGCAATTGGACCCCAAATCCTCATCTGACCTAAAACCAAGTCATTGGACCCCAAATTCTTATCTGACCTAAAATCAAGTCATTGGACCCCAAATCCTCATCTGACCAAACCAAGTCATTGGACCCCAAATCCTTATCTGACCTAAAATCAAGTCATTGGACCCCAAATCCTCATCTGACCAAACCAAGTCATTGGACCCCAAATCCTTATCTGAGAAAAATCAAGCAATTGGACCCCAAATCCTCATCTGACCTAAAACCAAGTCATTGGACCCCAAATTCTTATCTGACCTAAAATCAAGTCATTGGATCCCAGATCCTCATCTGACCAAACCAAGTCATTGGACCCCAAATCCTTATCTGACCTAAAATCAAGTCATTGGACCCCAAATCCTCATCTGACCAAACCAAGTCATTGGACCCCAAATCCTTATCTGAGAAAAATCAAGTCATTGGACCCCAAATCCTTATCTGACCTAAAACCAAGTCATTGGACCCCAAATCCTCATCTGACCAAACCAAGTCATTGGACCCCAAATCCTTATCTGACCAAACCCAAGTCATTGGACCCCAAGTCCTCATCTGACCTAAAACCAAGTCATTGGACCCCAAATCCTCATCTGACCTAAAATCAAGTAATTGGACCCCAAATCCTCATCTGACCAAACCCAAGTAATTGGACCCCAAATCCTCATCTGACCAAACCAAGTCATTGGATCCCAAATCATCATCTGACCTAAAACCAAGTCATTGGACCCCAAATCCTCATCTGACCAAACCCAAGTCATCGAACCCCGAGTTCCTCCTGGGAGTGAAACCAAACTTCCAGACCCCCAACCCCTCCTTAGAGCCGAGTGGAGCCTGCAGCCCCTGAAGCCCGGTTTGAGGAGGTGGGTCTCCCCTCCCACCCCCCCGAGAAGAAAGAGTTAAGACGGGGCGGGCAGGAGGTGACCAATCAGGCCGAGCCTGGCGCAGCCCTTGGCCCCAGCCCCGCAGCAGGTTGTTCTCCCCAGGTATCATTTTACATTTTTCCCCCGGGATGACCGAGCGGGGAGACGATGGAAGCAGAGACCCACCGAGGAAGGGGGAAGCTGGAGGATGCCCCCCTGGGCTGCCCAGGTAAAATCCTGGTGGGTGCTGCCTTTTGGAGGGAGGGGGGGTCTTTCCTTTCCTCGCCTTCCCCCTCTCACTGGAGGGGCTTTTGTTTGAGCTCAGAAAGGGGCCAGGCAGGGGGACGAAGGGGGTGTGTGTGTGTGTGGTTTTTTTGGTGGATTAAGGTGGTGGGACCCACTGCAGGTGCTTTTTGGAGTTGGTTTTTTTTTTTAGGGTGGGATGTACCCACTGCGGGGCTGTCGCAGAGAGGGGGTGCAGGGAGGTGTGTTGCTCAGGGTGGGGGACAGCTGCTTGCCTCCCCCCTCTATAAACTCACCCAGCTGGCACCCCCAGGACCTTGCACCCCCGTGGGACTGGGGGCCACCACCCTGGTTAGTGGCACTCACCCCAGCAGTGGGGACAAGCCACCACGGGGGCTAGGAGGAGGAGGAGGAGGAGGAGAGAGCACGTACTGAGCTGGCTCCATGCCCTTGAAATTCCTCGGGGAAAGTTAATGATAAATCACGGCCGGGGTTGGTGGCGTGGGAGGGCGGGTGGCGGGTCCCCTGGTCCTTCCAGCTGGGGCAGAGGTCTGGGCAAGATCCGAGGACAGCACAGCCAGGCTGGTGACACGGGAACGGCTGCCTGTCACCTCCCTGGGGGTGATGGCTCCCCAAAAGGCAGGGTCAGACTTCCCCGTGGCAACGTGCAGACCGGGGCAGGAGCCTGAGTCGTGCAGGGGGTGGTGGTGTGCTGGCCAGGGAGGTCTTCTGCTCCCACCACCAGGTGTTCAGGGCCGAGGAATGGGTGTGTAGCAGGACAGCACGCTAGGATCCCCCAGTGTTTGGGATGTGGGGCAGGATGAGGGTGCTCAGGCAGGTGCTGGAGTGCCAGGCAAGGTAGGCAGCTCCCCACTGGGGGACTTCCCGGGGACAACAGCACCACGCCAGCACTTTGCCATGGGCCAGGAGCTCCCCGTACTCTGCTGCAATAATCTGCATCAGGCAGCACCATGGGCCCAATCAGCTCATCTCCAGCCACCTCCCCTTCTCAAAAAGGGGAAACTGAGGCATGGAGGGCTGGGATGAATTCAACAGGTCCATCCTGCAGCACGGAGCACCCCAGAGCCCCGGTCATGCATCCAGCACTGAGGCTCTGCCATTAAACCATCTTTCCCCATGCCAAGTGAGTTCAGGGAGATTTCCTTGTGCCACCAAAGCTGGTGTGCTCTGGGCAGCAGTTGTCACCTTGGTGAAGGGTCTGGAGCACAAATCTGAGGAGGAGAAGCTGAGGGAGCTGGGGGTGTCCAGCCTGGAGCAAAGGAGGCTGAGGGGAGACCTGCTGGCTCTGCAGCTGCCTGAGAGGAGGTTGGAGCCAGGGGGGTCAGGCTCTGCTCCCCAGGAACAAGGGATGGGACAAGAGGAAATGGCCTCAAGTTGTGCCAGGGGAGGTTGAGGTTGGATATTAGGAACCATTTCTTCCCCAAAGGGCTGTCAGGGCCTGGCCCAGGCTGCCCAGGCTAGTGATGGAGTCCCCATCCCTGGAGGGGTTTCCAACCCCTGTAGATGTGGTGCTGAGGGACATGGGGCAGTAGTGGCCTTGGCAGGGCTGAGTGAAGGGTTGGACTTGATGGTCTTGAAAGTCTTTTTCAACCAAAAAATTGTTCTACCCTTTTTACCCTCAGTCCTGGGGAGGAGTGTGGCTGCTGCAGCAAAGCCCAGTGAACACAGACGGGCTCTCTTGTGTCACTGCGTGTGACACAGACACAGCCCAGGAGTGGCACATGCATGGAGGGGGTGTCCAGCCCAGGAGCACCCTCAGGGAGTGGAGTGGGAAGGAGGACAGGCAGAAGGGGCACAGAGCCAAGGCCATGTGTGTCCCACAGCAGAGGTTTCAACCATGCTTTGCCATGATTCCACCTCCTGCCACTTCCTGGGGGACAGGAACAAGGTGGAGGTGGAGCTTGTCCCTTAAACACAGGGACCAAGGGGAAAACTGATAGCAAACCCGGAGGATTAGCCAGGGGAAGGTGGAGCAGGCTGGACTGTTGAGGCTTTGTTGGGGGAGAACAATGGGGCCTTTATTGAGGAAGGGAGGTGGAGGGTTGGCAGGCTGGCAGGGACAACTTGGTACACAGAGTGTCCTTTGGCCAGCTGGGGCAGTGGGATGGGACAGTTTGGTACCCAGTGTCCCCTGGCCTTATGGGGGCAGGGAATGGGGATGTGGGATGGGAGAGGTTGGTGCCCAGTGTGTCCCTTGGCCAGCTGGGGGGGACAGAGAAATGGGACACAGAACGTTGGATGGGACAGGTTGGTACCAAATGTGCCCCCTGGGCAGCTGGGGCAAGAGGAAAATGGGATGTGGGACATGGGACAGGTTTGGTACCAAATGTGCCCTTTGGCCAGCTGGAGGGACAGGGAACTGGGATGTGGGACATGGGACAGGTTGGTACCCAGCATGTCCCTTGACCTGATGAGGGGACAGGAAACCTAGGACATGGGAGATGGGACAGGGGATGTGCTAGTTTGGTACCAGACATATCCTCAGGTGGTGGGGACTCATCCCAAGGTGTCACTGCGAGCCCCACACAGGCTGAGCACATCAGGGCAGAGCTGACATGGCTCTCCCCACCACCCACACATGGGGTCCTGCTCCACAGCCACCCCTCCCAAACCCTGGGGACCACAGCAGGGGGACCCTCCTAGCTAAGAGCATCCCATGCTGGGGACATCCCAGACCTTGTGCTGCCACCCACTCCAGACCTCAGCAGAGGGACCTGAGGGCTGGGGAAAGCCACCGTCCCACCGGGCTCTCCCGAAGATCTGCCTGAGCTTTTCCATCCCTTTTGTCTCCCTTTTGTTTCAGGCTTATTATGTAAATAGCTGCTGAGGCCCCGTAATGAGCAAGTAGTTTCCCAGACTACAAAAGGCTGTAATTATCTCATTAGCCGGCGGAAAGGGAAAGGAAATGGTTCTGAGCCTCTTGCTTTCATTTCCCACAGCAGCCCAAGAAAGAGCAGCCCCTGAGACAGGGACCTCCCCGCTCCAAATCCTGCCACCCCCACCCCAAGCTGTCCCATCGGCAGGAGAGGAAAGCAAAGCATGTTCCTCACGTCTCAGGAACAGCCACGTGTTTGGATGGGGGGGTGATGGCTTTTAACTGGGACCAGTTATCCTGAGGATGCTGCTCCCCCCGCCCCCCCCCAGTGCTCTCAGCTGCTGGGACAGGAGGTGTTGTTGGAAAGTGGGAGGTCAGAGAAGGAGAGGATGTGTCCCCATCTTCCCAGGTTGGATGTTCCTTAGCAGGACTCACAAGCTGGGATCATAGCACGGGGCTTCAGGATGGATTTCTGGGGTTGCATGTCTGCAACCAACAGGAACCAGCCTTAGGACAGAGGGAGGCTGATCCCAGGAGAAGGCATCTAGGATGGCTCTGGTGTTGCTTTGATTTGTGAAATCATGCCCTGCTACACATCCAACACTTGGGGTGCAGAGCTACAAAGGTCTCTGCAAAGCACCCAGGCTTCAGTCAGGAGCTGAAGGTGCTTGCTGAGGTCTTCAAAACCCCTGTCTGGTGGGGTTTGCTCCTGCCCACACCCTCTCTTTTCTGTTGCCCAGGGAAGCTGTGGCTGCCCCATCCCTGGCAGTGTTGAAGGGCAGGTTGGATGGGGCTTGGAGCAACCTGGGCTGGTGGGAGGTGTCCCTGCCCATGCAGGGGGTGGGACTGGATGGTCTTGAAGGTCCCTTCCCCAAAGGATTCTATGGTTCTATGATTCTGTGAAAGCTGGTTATGGACCATGATTCCTGCAGCTCCCCAGGGGATTTGCCTGGCTCTGAGAGAAAAGCTACAAGGATCTACCAGACCAGAGTTAACAGAAAACAACTTACCACTTGGTTTTGTGTAGAAAGCAGAGGATAAGTACCATGTTGGGCAATGTCCTGCTGGAGTCTTGAGTCTGTGCTTACACCAAGGGCTCAGGGGCTGCTAGAGACCACGTCCATCTCTTTGTAGCCCAGCAACCATCACAAACTCCTTGCATAGAGGGATGTAAGACGCACAGACAGGAAGCAGTTCCATGGCCAGAGAGGTATCTGACAATGACTAGTAGAACTTTGCACTCCTTGACCCTCCAATCTGCCTTCCAGAGTTTGCCTTTTGGGCTGGAATGGGGGGAAAAGCTCCCCATCACAAAGCTCCCATGAGGTCAGTGTCCCAGGCAAGCAGCAGGAGTTGTTCATCTGACACTGTCTGGCTTTTGGTTGTGGCTGAAAAGCCTGAGGTTTGTGTGTGTTCATAGACAGGTTCAAGAGCTTTCACCAAGTGTTTTGGTGGTGGAAGGAAACCTGGCAGCCCCTAAGCCAGGATGTTGGAGTAGGGGGAAAAGGAGTTGGAGGAGGTGCAGAAAAGAGCCACAAGAATTACTTGAGAGCTGGGAAAAATGCCTGTGAGAGACGGGAGGAGCCCACTCTGATCCCCTCTGCAAACTGAGAAGGGTGTAGAAGAGGAGGTGCAGACACACTGGAGCCAGGTGGGAGGGGAGCAGTGGTGCCCCTGCCTCTTGACTTGACTCTTGTGGAGGTGCTCGTGGCCAGGTTTGGGTCCTAAGGAGGTAACTCCTGGTGGGCCACGACACACTGGAGGCAGAGCAGTAGCTGAATGGCCTTCGGGGAGGGCGTGATGTGCAAGGAGAGGCTGAGGGCTCTTTGCTCAGCCCAGAGAAGAAACCTAGGATCACAGACTGCTTTGGGTTGGGAGGCACCTTTAAAGCTCATCCAGCCAACCCCCCTGCAGCGAGCAGGGACATCTTCAACTAGACCAGGTTGCTCAGAGCCCCATCCAACCTGATCTGGAGTGTTTCCAGGGATGGGGTGTCTACCCCTTCTCTGGGTGACTTGGGCCAGAGTTTCTCCACCCCTAGTGTAAAAGCTTTCTTCCTTATATCTGGTCATCCTAGGAAGTGGGATGTGACTGGAAGTTGCAGCTGAAACTAACTGGTGGGAAGACAAAAACCTTCTCAGGGGTGCAGGGTGGTACAACTAAAGCAAGCATCACGTTTTGCTTTATGGCAAGATGGGAGTGTTACCAAGTGAGGCAGGTCCATCTGACCCTCCCAACACTTCAGCAGTCCTCCCCTGTGCCCATGCCTACCACCCCCAGCCCAGGCAGGGAACAGGAGCTGGGCTCCCGTTCCACCATCGCTGCTGGGGCTGTCTCATGGGAATTCAGAGTGTCCACACCAACCCAAGCAACAACCTCTGAGGTGATGGTACCGTTTCTGAGACCAAGACTCAAACACCTCCAAGGATGTATTTGTTCAGCTTGACTGCAAGTCTTGGGTTTCAGTGGTGGCTTTTCTACAGGGTCTGATGCCAGCTCTCTGCTAACCCATCACTGGCCTTCCCTTCCCTCTCCATCTCTCCTTCTGGAAGAAGCTGGTGAAAGGTCTGGAGAACAAGCTCTGTGAGGAGAGGCTGAGGGAACTGGGATTGTTTAGTTGAAGAAGAGGGGAGACCTCATTGCTCTCTACAACTACCTGAAAGGAGGTTGTAGGGAGGTGGGAGTTGGGCTCTTCTCTCAGGTGAATGACAGAAGGAGAGGAAATGGCCTGAAGCTGCACCAGGGGAGGGTTAGACTGGATATTAGGAAGAATTTCTTTACCAAAATAGTGGTTGGAGAGTGGAACAGGCTGCCCAGGGAGCTGGTGGAGTCACCATCCCTGGAAGGGTTTTTAATGAGTGTACATGTGGTGCTGAGGGACATGATTTAAGCACTGAACAGGTGAATTAAGGTTATGGTGGGGGGATTTAGGTTATGGTTGGACTTGATGATCTTCAAGGTCCCTTCCAACCATGGAATGATTCCATGATTCTATTCTAGGCTGAGATGATCACAACAACATGTTTTTTTTCGCCCCTTTGACACAATTTTTAACCTACTCCACCATGCCAGGACATTCTTATTTTTCTCCTCCGGCCATCCTAGCTCTCTGACACCACTGCCAACAAGCTGGAGAACTCTCAACACCACGCAGTTGTAGGTCCTACTGAAAAAAACCAAAACACAACAAAACAAACCACCACAACACCCAACCCAAAGATGTTTTTTGCTTCCTCGTCGAAACAGACGCAAACAAACCCGTCGACGGAAGGTCACGGGCACACCTGTGGCTGGATGAGGGGCGGGGGGGATAGAAGGGGAATTTTTGCCCTTCAGATGCCTTTGTTGCCCATCTTGCCAGGCCCACGTGCCTGGGAGGGTGCGTGTGCCAAGGCCCTGCCTTCCTCCTGGGCTGTTGGCTGGAGCTCGCTGGGCTCCAGAGACGCGATCGCACGATCCATCTCCTCCTGGTGTGGCACGGTGCCCAGGTGTGGCTCCCAGAAGGCCTTTGTTACCAGAGTGTTAACAATTAACCTCCTCAGGCAGAAACAGGGCCAGACCTTCACAATCGAGGCTTAGTTAACCCTTCAGCTGCTTGTCTGAATGCAACGTTTCCTCTGCCTCACTGGAAGGCGTTCGCCGACTCACCTCGGCAAAGCAAGACGCGGGAGTCGTTTTAAGGGTTGTTGTATTTACAACAGGATCTAGAGTGTCCCCCTGCCCCCCAGCTGCAGGCACGGTAGAAAAAAACCTTGGTAAGACCTGGTTGTGAAAACTTTACCCACCACAGCCAGGAAAAAAACACGAGATTTCAGCCCAGATTTTCAACGTCGGGCATAAAGATATCGTGGCTTTCAAGGCTGAGGGAAAGGCCAAGTGGTTGGATGGGATGAGGAGGTGGTGCAACATGGAGGTGGTGGGGAGCTGCTCCATTGTGTCCTGGTGTCCCTGGGCACAGAGGAGGCTGGCTGGACTGGTGAGACACAGCACCCTTCCTAGGTAAGGTGCTGGTGTGGAGATGTCTACCAGGAAGAGGGCTTGGAATCAATCCAGGAGGACAACGCTCTGTGATTCTGTGACAAATAAACCCTTTTCAGCTTTTTTTTTTTTTTTTTTTTAACACAGGGAAATGGGAAAGCATCTCAGTGTTTAGTCTGAAAAGGTTCCCTCCTCCTTAGTGTTTGCAGAAAGTCCCTTCCCTTGGGTTCCTGCTGTAACCACAGGGCTCTGGGGAACTGGAGCTTGGCAAGGGGTGAGTGCTGGTTCCCAGAGGTGGTGGCTGCTGGGAGGGATGGATGGGCAGAGGTCATTTTGGAAGAGCTGGTTCTCCTCAGGAGGTGGGATGGACCTGGTGCCTTCTTGAGAGCCTGCTGAGGATGAAGAGTAAGGTTGCCCTGGTGCCTCCTCACCGCTGCAGATGAGGTGTAACATCTGGAAAGATAAAACACCTGGAAAGGGCAGTGCTTGTCAAGTTCCCTAAAACTCCTGCTTTGGTTTCCTGCCTGTCTGGAGCCTCTCCACAAGACCACAGGGCAGGGGAAGCCACTTCCATCCCTCTGTCATGGCTTGGGGGGCTCTTCCAAGCCCAGCTGTGCTTGGAGGTGACTTCTCTCTCCTTCTACAGGATGAACTCAGGAGTGAAACGCTGGCAAAGGGGAGCCAGTTGGGCTTCCCTCAGCCCCCAGTGTTCATGGCAGGCCCAGCCTCCTTGTTTCTCTCACTGGGAATCACCCACCCAGTTTTAGTTCATGATCCCATGGGAGGGAGGTGAGGAGCTTCCAGGAGGTAAAATGTCCTGGAGAAGTTTTTAATCACGCATTCCTCCAAACCTGGAAGGAGAAGAAAAAGACCCCCCCCCAGCTCTTTGCTGGAGCCTGGCAGCTTCATTATTCCTTACCTCACTTTGCTCCAAACTTGATTGCACAGCTCATGTGAGGAGTGACCCGGGTGAAACCTGACTGGGAGCTGGAGCTGGCCAGAAAACACACAAGGGAGAGCTGTTGTTGTTGGGAAAAATGGCCCTTTTTTGGCAAACAAAGCTGTACTGCCAGGGATCTGCTGGTACCTCTGGAGTCTCCTTCCTAACATATTTGTAATGCTGGTCCATATGTTCTGTTTATCAGATCCTGGATTTACAGTAAACACAAGCTAATAACCTTATTTATTTATTTATTTTTCTGAATATTTTCTTGGATGATTTCCAGTTAAAAAGGGGGCAAAAAAAATACATGGGAAAAGGTCCAGTTTTAGAGTCTGGCCCTGTGGTCCAGCTCTGTTCCCACATCCCAGGCAAGCAGCCTGGTGTCCCACCTGCTTTTTAGGTGATGCTTGAATGGGAATGCCAGCTCAGTGTCCCAGGGGGCTTGAGACATGTCCCCATGGGGTCCTCAAGGGTAGAGAAAGGATCTGATACCCTGCTGGTGAAGACCACTGATGGAGATGCCATGGGGCTGAGCAGGCACCTTCTTCCAAAGTCCCCTGGAGGGCATTGCCATGTCTCTGCCCAGGCTGTGGCTCTTGCCAGGCTGGGAACACTTCCCTGCTTGTTGGGTTTTGGCCTTTTCTTGTGTTTGGTTGGTTTTTTTTGGAGGGGGAAGGATAAAACTTTCCAGTGACTTCATCCTGCCCTCAGAGAGCCGATGTAAATGTGCAAATGTCACTGTGGAATTTACCCAGTGAGGAAAAGGGAACCTGGGTTTCTCCTCAGCTGGCTGAACTTGGCCAGGGAGGGAGGCATGGAGGCAATTGCAGCCACTGACTTGCCCTCCTCTGGAGCTGCAACATTCCAGCACATCCCTCCCATGGTGGCTGGTGTCCCATAAAAATAGGACACAGCCTATAAAGATCCCAAAGTCACTGAAAGGCAGGTTATTCTTAAATTAGCAGAAGAAAATTAGGCCCTTGACTAATAAAATCTGAAGGCACCGTGGGTTGAGTGTGGCTTCAGGTGGGCGTTCTCTCATCCCTCCTGCATCTCAACCAGGTCTCCAGGTGCCCAGCAGGCACTTAGATCAGCCCCGGGGTGTCATGGACTCACAAACTGTCTATGGTGGTGTTCTTCAGAAAGTGTCTTTAGGGTGCAGAGGGGTTGTGAGCCTTAGAGTCCTTCTCAGTGCTTTGGAGAGACATGTCCCAGTGTCGCATGCTGGGTGCATGACCAGACCTGGACACTTACAATCCTGGAATCATGGAATGGTTTGGGCTGAAGGGACCTTAAAGATCATCTAGTTCCAACCCCCTGCCATGGGTAGGGACACCTGCTCTGTGCTGGTGGAGGTTTTGTTACTTATGACTGCTCAAGCCAACACGTTTGGATTGTAGTGGGTCCCCACGCTGCACCATGAGCTGCTTGGGTGAGATTCCTTTGCTCCTCAGCCTGGAGACCTCAACCGGTGTGTGACATGGGGACATGTCTGTGGGGGGACAAAGGTGCCAGGTGCAGGAAGGTCATTAGCAGTGGCTACAGAAATGTTCACCCAATGCTCATTGCTTCATACTGCTGGTGGTTCAGCAGGGCAAGTCCCCTGGGGAGCCTCCTGGGGTGGGGTGATGTGCAAGGGGGTGGAGAAGGTCACACCACAAGGCATGTTCTCCTCTGCCTTGTCCCCTGTCCATGATGGGGCACCTCTGGCACGTCTCAGACTATGCAGGCTCCTTCATGCCTCAACAAGAGTTCAGCTGGCGTGCTGGCTTTCACCAGAGCACCTCCTTAAACCACTTTTCCCCTCCATCACCACCTCCCTACCCTGCTCTGCCCCGAGGAGCTCTCCCAAGTTCGCTGTAGGTTTCAGCTCCTTGTCCCTCCAGCACAAGAGTTTGCTCCATCTGTCCACCAGCCCCATGACCCTCCGGCCGTATTTCAGACAGAGCAGCTTTCTCTGAGGAGATCAGGCTGCTGGAAAAAGGGAGGAGGACACAGGGGGAAGCCTCCAGAAATTCCATTTAATGAAAGCGAAGTCGAGCAGCACAGACCCTGCTCTGACCTTTTTTAATTTCTTTTCTCCTCTCCATTATCAGTGCAAATAGCAAGACCCTGTGAGACACCACACCAGAGCTGAGCTCCAGACCTAAGCCAGGTCTCCATGGAAATAAACCCAGCTGTCCTGCTCTACTTGGGAAGGGCTGATTTAACATCCCTGCCCCAAGAAGTGGGAAAAACTCACTCCATCTCCCCTGCCTGCTGGCCCTGCCTGAGGGCCCCCTCACTGAGCCTCTCTCCAAAGGGCTTCATCACTCTTGTGATCCCTCTTTCATCCCAGGGGAAACCTCCCACTGCCCCTAAATCCTGCTTTTAGTCCCCACCCTGCCAGGATGGCTTATCCTGGGAAACCTGGGTCTGAGGGTTCCTGGCACAAAAACACAGGTGGGTTTGTGATGGTGATGGAGGTGAGGAAGAGCCCTCAGACATGTGAGGACTGGTCCCCGTGGGAGAGGAAACGGAAGGACCAGGTCAAAGGCAACTGTGAGGGCCATTATCTGCATGTTGTCCCACTTCTTGTGGTCTAGTGTTGGCCAGCCCGAGGCACAGCCCGGGTAAGAATAAAATGGAGTAGGGAAATAAAGGTTTAAAATAAAATTTAGGCTGACACCTGGACAAAAGCACCTTTTTCAATGCTGGAGTCAATGGGATAACAC
Source organism: Apus apus (assembly GCF_020740795.1). Classification (NCBI taxonomy): domain Eukaryota; kingdom Metazoa; phylum Chordata; class Aves; order Apodiformes; family Apodidae; genus Apus; species Apus apus. The sequence continues at coordinate 112,612,209 of NC_067285.1, read as the reverse complement.
GGAAGAGGTGGGAAATGTGTTGCTTAAGCCCTGTTGAAGCATCCCTGAGGGGTACACTGGAGAGACCATACTTTATGGGCCTCTGGATGGACGTGGGCTGGAAACCTTCCACCCCTGTGGCTGCACGAAGTTGCTCAAACCTGGGAAAAGTGACAGCAATAATCCAAGCTCGGGAACTGTGAGCGGTGGTGTCCAGCTGACGATGCTGTAGGGCTGTGCCCACTCAACCCCACCCTTGGACTGGGAGGCTTGAGAGCAGCTCTTCTGCAGGGAAATGAGTGGGGTTGGGAAGACCACTGCATGCTGCTCCTCCTAGGGGGGCTGGAGGTCACAGAGAGGACCCGCAGCCCCACCACCTGCTCCACACCCTACACTAAAACATGACAGCACCTGCCCTTGCACCACCCAGCCTGGAGACTGGCTCATCCCTGCACGATGCTGATCTGCAAAGGGTTTGGTAGATAAGAGACATCTCTAACAGTCCTTTTTTTCTCCTCCCAGTGCCACTGACCCGTGCCTCCACCTCCCCTCTGCGCTGCCATGGCCACGCTAGACACGCTGCCCGTCGGGAGTGACCTGCCCTACCCCAGCCTGGAGAACTTCCACGTTTTTGCTCCCCGACCACCCCAGCCCTCCTCTGGCAGCGCCATGGGGAGCGTGGGCAGCGGCGTGGCCAACGACCAAGAGTTTGCCATGAAGAGCGTGGGGACCCGGACGCAGAGCAGCGGCCGGCAGCCGGAAGGGTCCCGCAACGGCTTCTCCAGCCGGGAGGTTTCCCACCGCTACTCCGGCGAGGAGAAGACCTACAAGACAGAGAAAGTCTCCAACTCCCTCTACATCAACGGCGACCTGCGCAAGAGCGAGAAGGTGAAGGTGGACATCTGTGGGAACGTCGCCGCCAACAACGAGAAGAACCTGCCGCCTCCCCCCCAGTACCGAGAGCCCAGTAACCCACCAAAGATACTGCCAATCTCCGGCAAACTAGAGCAGGTGAGGCTTCCCCACCTCCTGGAGCAGCCCGATGGCCGTGGTGCCTCCCTGAGGCTCAGGACTCCTGGCAGATTCTAGTTCTTGCCCCTGTAGACGGCACCGTTGTTATGTGCAGACGGCAGAACCCCTGTTGCTTCCAGGGGGATGTTAGTTCTTGAGGAACCCAAGAGCACGACCACAAGTCTTCCACAGCTGAGTTTCCAGATCATTTAGGTTTATAGATATTTCAGCCCCCTACTGAGTTTCCAGATCATTTAGGTTTATAGATATTTCAGCCCCCAACTCTTCCAACCTACCCAAGATGCTGTGTTTACCTCCCAGATGGATGGGGAGGTCCAGTAGGTCCAACATCTGAATCACCCTCTTGTGTTTCGTGCCATTTATAGGCAATCTCCAACAGCCCGTGGCCACCAAGATGTGTTGCCTGGAAGCAGCTTTAAGTGGCTGCTCAAAATCCCGGGGCTTCTTGTAAGGCACATAGGAAGTTCCAAACATGAGGAGGAACTTCTTTACTTTGAGGGTGGCAGAGCACTGGAACAGGCTGCCCAGGGAGGCTGTGGAGTCTTAGCTTCTGGAGACATTCAGAACTCTCCTGGACACCATCCTGTGCAACCTACTCTAGGTGAGCCTGCTCTGGCAGGTGGGCTGAACTAGATGATCTCCAGAGGTCCCTTCCAACCCTGACCGTTCTGTGATTCTGTGACAAGTTGTCAAGGCTTGAAAACTACCCTGGTAAGGGTTATCACCCATCCAAGCCCAGTCCTAATGGCTCATCTCAGCTTCAGGGAGCAAACATCTCCCAGGCCTGGAGGAGCAGAGCCCCAGAGCCATCAGTGTGTTATACAGCCTGCTGCTCTGCTCCAGCAGCTCCCATAATTTGTGTCCAGGCTGCCTTGTGCAGTATTATTTCTGCAGTGTTTGGTGGCCCTGTCTCCCGGGTTGTTAATCTACTGACCCCTGTAGTCCATCTCAGTCCTGCCAGGTGCCAGATTTTTGGTCTCCAACCTCACCTGCTCACCAGGGCTTGTCATGTTTCTCCTGGGAGATATTTTCAAAATATCTTTGCTAATCACAGAGTAATGGAATTGTGAGAGTTGAAGGGAGCTCTACAGATCATCCAGTCCAACTCTCCCACTAAAACAGGATCCCCTAGAGCCCATTACCCAGGGCTGCATCCAGGGGGGTCCTGAACCTCTCCAGAGAAGGAGACTCCACACCCTCCCTGGGCAGCCTGGCCCAGGGCTCTGTCACCCTCACCCTAAAGAAGTTTCTCCCCATATTTCAGTGGCACTTCCCATGTTCCAGCTTGTGCCTGTTGCCCCTTGTCCTGTCCCTGGGCACTGCTGAGCAGAGTCTGGCTCCATCCTCCTGCACCCACCCTGAGACACTTGCAGGCACTGATAAGGTCTGTCCTCAGCCTTCTCCTCTCCAGGCTGAACAGCCCCAGCTCCCTCAGCCTTTCCTCATCAGGGAGATGCTCCAACCCCCCAGTCAGCTTTGTTGCCCTCCCTGAAACCTCTCCATCAGTTCCTGTCTCTCTTGAACTGGGGAGCCCAGAACTGGTCCCAGTTCTCCAGCTGTGGCCTCACCAGGGCAGAGCAGAGGGGGAGAATGACCTCCCTCGACCTGCTGGCCACACTCTTCCTTATGCACCCCAGGATTCCATTGGCCCTCTGGCCACCAGGGCACACTGCTGGCTCATGGACAGTTTGCTGTCTACCAGGACTCCCAGATCTTTCTCCTCAGAACTGCTTTCCAGAAGATCCACCCCTAATCTATATTCCTCTGGGTTAACTTTCACCTGAAGCCCAACCTGCAGAAGGAGAGAATCAATCCCATTTTGAGCAAAATTTTATTTCCGTAGGAGCATTCACGGGGTGGGGAATGTGCAAAGCTTTGAAATCCTTTCCAAACCCCTCACAGCTGCCAACCATTCTTCCCCCAACTTTGCTTAGAGCTGCAGGAGAAACAAATGTTCACATGAAGAGCAGCTCCAGCAAGTTTCTTGCCCAGTGTCACTGCTGGGCTCACAGCTCCCACTTATTCCTGTCCAAGCCCAAGCAGGACATGGTCCACACAGTACAGAGATCACTGCCAGGGGGAGGGAAGCATGAAGTTCCTGGGACAGAACACCTGCTAATCCAAGGGTTCAGTTCAGCTTCCAGAGCAAGGGAGATGCACCCTAAGGACAAGAAGTCCTTCAAAATACAACCTGTCAAAACCAGAGAGTTGTTTTCATCAGGTCGGGTAGGCAGGTGGCAGCCCTCCTTCTTGCCAAGAACACTAAAAGGAACCAAGGAGTGTCCTAGGGAAAAATCACACAGATTTGGGGTGAGTCAAGATTTGTTTTTCCAGTGGGGGCGAGGGAAGCCAAAGCGTTGCCACACGAATGACCACAGATCCCTCATGTGAGTGACCACAGGTTCCTCATCCCTCATGAGACCCTGGAACAGGCTGCCCAGGGAAGCTGTGGCTGCCCCATCCCTGGCAGTGTTGAAGGGCAGGTTGGATGGGGCTTGGAGCAGCCTGGGCTGGTGGGAGGTGTCCCTGCCCATGCAGGGGGTTGGGACTGGATGATCTTGAAGGTCCCTTCCAACCCAAACCATTCCATGATTCTCTGCTAAAACCCAAAGGGCCCAGGGTGCAGTAAGGCTAAGAAACAGGGAGCAAGATGTCCATCCCCGCCCTGTGCTGATGTCTCTCTTTTGTGTCTTGTTACCAACCTTTCTGCTATGTTTGATGCGTGGTCCTTTTTCCTTTTGCAGAGCAATGAGCCCTTAGTTAGACCCTCAGCCTTTAAACCAGTAGTTCCTAAAAACTTCCATTCCATGCAGAACCTCTGCCCGCCGCAGAGCAACGGGGTGACAGAGAACAGGAAGAGCCTGAACCACGCCAACAGCAATAGCCCGTCCGCTCCCAAAAGCGGGCTGGACAGGAGCAGCCTTAACAGGACTACCAACCCCGTGGGGGGGCTTTCAGATTCGGGCCGTAACTCGTTAACCAGCTTGCCCACCTACGGGACGGGCTACAGCCAGCACGTGGGACCCATGAGCGCCTCCACCAGCCACATCAACCGCATCGGGACGACCTACGTGGAGAAGAACATCGCGGGCTACAACGGGATATCTACCTCAGACAGCGGGCGGTCCTCCAGCAAGAGCACCTCGTCCTTCAACAGGCTGAACCACCTCAACGAGACCGTGCCCTTCCACTCGCCTTCGACCGACGACATCATCCAAGACCTGGAAGACCGGCTGTGGGAGAAGGAGCAGGAGGTGCTGCAGATGAGGAGGAACTTGGACAAAAGCGAGGCGGCCATCTTCCAAGTGTTCGAGGAGAAGCAGAAGATCTGGGAGAGGGAGATGGAGGACCTGAGGCAAAACTACGCCAACAAGCTGCAACAGGTCTCCAAAAAAGCCCAGCGGGCTCAGCAGGCCTTGCAGCTCCAAATCTTCAAGCTCCAGCAAGAGAAAAAAAAGCTCCAGGATGACATGGGGCAACTCCTGCAGCAGCGAGAGGAGCTGGAGAAGAAGTTTGTGGCTTTCAAGAAGGAACAGGCTGAGTTTCTCCCCAAGATCGAGGAGACCAAGTGGGAGGTAAGAGCCTTGCGGCACACCTTGAGTGAGGTGTTCGCTGAGGGGTTTGATAGCCAAAAACACTTCCCATTTGCCCTAAGTGGACCTCAGAGACAATGGCTTGGTGGTCTCCAGGTAACACTTCAGCCACCTCTGGGTTTCCCTGAGCCCCAAACCTGTAGTTTTGAAGGAAACCGAGTGCACCTCCCGTGCTGGTTAATGATCTGGCTTCCCAGCGAGGTCTCCCCCAGCGTGCGACATTCGGATCCAGCCTGAGCGAATCCAGGTTTTTCCATGCAGGTATTTGTGCCTCCTCCAAAAAAAAAAAAAAAAAAAAAAAAGGGTTTAAGTCTATTTTAATTAAATTCTTCTAACATCTGTGTCTGGGCAAACCTTGAAGCCACTTTTCAAATATTTGATCTTTTTTTTTTATTGAAGGGAGAAAGCAAGCGAGCTCGGAGTGACACCGACAGCCAAATCCGCCTCATGCCTTCCATTGTAACACTGTTTGCAGTTGCTAATAAGTTCATCTCAAAAGGCTGAAAGGCAAATTCCTCTCTCTAGTTCTCCCTTTCCAGTCCTACATATTTTTTTTTTCCCTACCCTTTCTATTTTTAGAACATTTTATCCAGGTCTGTTTGTATAGCCAGTGCTAACATTATTGTTTTTTCCAGCTCGATCATGTGAAGAATTTTAATCCTTCCATGGACTGGCTAAAAAGCTTGAAATGTATTAAGAGTACAGAGGCAAAATGTAGTTCTAGAACCAAGACGACCCGATTCTGCTAATCCTGGTGGAAAGTCAATGAAGCTGGGGTTAATTAGGCTCTGAAACGTGTTATTTGCAGATCTTCAGCAGAGCTTATTAGAGGTTTGCTGTAAAATCTCTGCAAGTTACAGCCCAGAACAAGCCAGCTGCATTGTCCCCACATGATGACTCCTTCAGCCAGCTGCTCTCTGCCCAGGGCTTTTGTGTCTTCTAACAAGCTAGGTCTGGAAAATTCTCGGATTTTGCACCAGTAAAACTGCAGATGGGCTTTTGATTATTTGCTTCACTGCTGTAGTTCCATCTGCAACAGCTGACCCAGTGGTGGTGATGTAAAGGCAGGAATTCAGCTTGTGGCTCAACCCTAGGAGTACGGAACAGTTTGGGTTGGAAGGACCTTAAAGCCCATCCAGTCCCACCCTTGCCATGGGCAGGGACACCTCCCACCAGCCCAGGCTGCTCCAAGCCCCATCCAACCTGCCCTTCAACACTGCCAGGGATGGGGCAGCCACAGCTTCCCTGGGCAACCTGGGCCAGGGTCTCACCACCCTCACAGCCAAGAATTTCCTTCTAATGTCTCACCTAAATCTCCCCTCTTCCAGTTTTAATCCATTACTCCTCATCCTTTACTCCCTGCCCTTGTCCAAAGTCCCTCAAGACACCTCAGATTTCCAGACACCTACACTTGCTGACTTGCTCTCCAGGCTCCATGGGCTGTATTAGCTAGATCTCCACAGCACCCAATTAGAGGCCTAAATTGGAGTGTTTAATCCGTAAATTGATTCCTATCCAAGCCGTTCTTCACCATGTATTTCCCTGCCTTTGGGGAAGAGCTGGCCCACAGAGAGCACTTCCAGTAAATGGTGCATTTCTCAAGCTAGGCAGTAACTACATCACTCTACCTACAGCTAAACCAGCGGGCTGAGGGTTTGCATCTGCTGCAGACAAGTGCTGGTGTGGCTGTGGGTACTCACAGAGTCAGGTCTGCACGGGGAACCACCACAGCTGTCAGCTCCAGGGAAAGCTGACCCCAGTAGGAAGTGCCTGGGTAGGTCTCCTAGCTCTTCAGCCATTCGTGGTGAGCACTGGGCTGTGCTGATAGCTGGGCTTCAAGGTCCTGCTCGACTTTATGCACCAGGCAAGTCCTCTCCAGCAGAGAAAGGTGGAAGTTGCAATGCAGGCAGTGGAGAGGAGTCTAAGGAGCATTGACCCCAGTGGAGCAGAGCAGCAAGGGACCTTGCAGGCACCACAGGAGGGAGGAAAGGCCAAACACTTCACGTGTGACAAGAGACAGGAGGTTAAGGAGGATGGGCCAGCCCAGCGTGGAGGTGGCTACCAAGTCTATTTTTAACCATGCCTGTCCTCTCTGATGACTGATGTTTCCTGGGTACTGCTGCCCAGCCCAGACTCCTGCCAGCACAGGTAGGGACTGTTTGTGTCTGCGAATGTCCACAGGAGACTGATCAGAACTGCCAGTGCAGAGCCCTGAAAATGTCGGTGGGAAGATGAGGGTTTGGTCATTTTTATGGTTGACTTCCAATACCCTCATGCAACTGTCACCTTTGGTGGACTACACAGGCACGGAGAAGTGTCCTATTGAGTGGGTGAGACCTGAGCCAGGCAGGATGAGACCTGAAATTCCAGTGCATGGTCATCCCACTTCTGCAAGGGCAGGTTGCAGCTCTCTCCTTGACCTTTGGCAGAGGGGCTGTCACTCTTCAGGTCACTCTTCATTAAATAGCTACAAGTCCCTGGACTGTCCCCAGTGAAGTGAACCCTAAAATTTAGTCAACTGGGTTCTTCAGGAGTCTTTGGGGAGGAAAGTGTCATAGGACAAGTAAGAAAGGTCAGCTGTCTCTGCATCTTGTGCATCTCCCAGTGCTCAGGAGAACCTGAGGGGTCTGTGTGGGTCTGAGATGTTTCTGTCTCAGGCTTGTTCAAGGTCCAGATCCCACTGAGGTCAGCGGGAAAACTCCTGCTGAGTGCAGAGGGTTCAGGGTCAAGCACCACCCGCTTGTGGTTGGCTAAGATGAACATGGGGAGGGAAGCACTGGTGTCCACTTACCCCTGGTGAGGACCACGGCACTTAGCTGTTTGGTCAGCTCCAGCTGGGAACAGCATCAGGTCACTGAGAACCAGGAAAAAAACACTGAACACCTCCCACAGATGTGGGGACAACCCCTGTGTCTTTGGCACGGGCTGGGTCCTGGTGAAGGCTGGAGCTCTGTCCTTGAGCACTGTCACCATCCCCTCCATCACCTGAGCCGAGGTTTCCCGGGCAGCCCAGGGGACAAGCAGTGGTGGTGGCTCCTCCCTGCCTTCCTCCTGCCTCACGGATGCTCTCCCCACAGGTGTGCCAGAAGGCGGGCGAGATCTCCCTGCTCAAGCAGCAGCTGAAGGACTCCCAAGCAGACGTCTCCCAGAAGCTGAACGAGATTGTGGGACTGAGGACGCAGCTCAAGGAAGGTAAGAACTTCCTGAGGGAGAAGGAGGAGCAGATCCTCACCCTGAAGGACTCCTACAGCTCCAAGAGCGTCAACCTGGAGATCTGCGAGGGCGAGCTGCAGCGGAAGATGAGCGAGGTCCAGGTGCTGAGGGAAAAACTGAACCACTGTGAGCTGGAGGTCTCCAGCCTGAAGCGGACAATTGCCAGCATGGGACCTCCGGGGCCTTTTGGTGGGGATCTTGGTGAGAAGCTGAGGGACCCTCTGGCCTGTGAGAGCGACGAAGCCAAGATGCAGCGGCAGAGCGAGGACAGCGTGAACACGCTGCGGAAGGAGGTGGAGAGGCTCCAGATGGAGCTGAAGCTGGAGAGGCAGCAGCGGGAGCAGCAGGTGATGGACTTTGAGGAGGAGAGGCGCACGTGGCAAGAGGAGAAGGAGAAAGTCATCAAGTACCAGAAGCAGCTGCAACTGAACTACGTGGAGATGTACCAGAAGAACCAGCTCCTGGAGCACAAGGTGAACGAGATGAACACCAAGGCCACCAGCCCCCCACACACCGAGGAGAAAAAAACATGGACTCCCTCCAGACTCGAGAGAATAGAGTCCACCGAGATCTGAGGTGGGACCAAGAAAACACGAGGTCATGTTGGTGGGGTTTTTTTTAAGGCTGTGCATGTACTACCTACTCAAGCCAGTGATCTTCCGACGGAAAAAAAGCGCTCCGGGAGGAGAGGTGTGACTCTGCTCACGCCCAGCTCCACCACCCCTCACACTTCTGTGCTCTGTAGGTAAAACAACTGTGGATGTGCGTTGGTTTCCTATCGATGATGTGACATCTCCCTTGGTTTGTTTTCTTTTCCTGGTACAGCTGGCGAGGGTCAGCTGGCTCTTCTGGAATCTGCCATGACTCTTGCTTCGTCAGAGGCTGCCACCCCCTCTCCTACAATTCACCCCCTCTTTTGGTTGGTTGTTTTGGAGGGTTGGGTTTGGTTTCTTTGGTTTTCCAAGCATTTATGTGCAGCAAAACAGTTCCAAGTGGCAGATTTGGTTTTGGGTTTGGTTGGTTGGTGGTTGTTTTGGTTTTTTTTTTCCAGAGCATTTTTAGCCACATTGGCTAATGGAGCAAAGCTCTCGAGGTGATGAGCAGACTCCGTGTTCTGCATCAAGTATCTTGTCTAGACGGTGGTCTTGGTGAAGTCAGTGGGAGTTTGGCCACTGATTTCAGTGAAACCAGACATATCTCTAACAGATGACTCCCTCTTGCCGTGGTTGCAAGAGGTTAGGACATGGTTGAGGAGCAGGATGAGCCTGCCCTGGGAACAGAAGCCAACAAGGAATGATGACCCAGCAGGAGCCTCTTTGGAGGCTCAGCAGAGCTCGACAGATGCTGCGTTGTCATTTTGTTGTGGTTTCCTCCTGCAGTTCCACTTCTCCCCCGGGTTGTGACCAACCCTGGGAGCAGAAATACCCTCCCACCTCTGCCTTGGTCCCTCTCTTCTTACCATATACTCAAGCTGGCTACAGCATGACAAACAAAAAGGCTTGGAAATCCAAGCTGGTTTCCCTTCCCAAGAGCCCAAAGTCAATGGAAGCAAGGTCTGGGGAAGCCTCCAAACCAGTGGGACGTTCATGCAAACTGAAGCTTCAGCAATTTGCCCCAACAATGGGCAACTGTGCCACCCCACTCCCCAGTGAGTGATGCTTTGGTGAGCTCTGCTGGTCCAGGGTCTGCTTCAGAAATGGCATCGCTCAGGAACCTCAGCAAGCACCTACCAGCGTTACCACCAGATTGCAACGGAGAGATCATCTGCCTCCAGTTGCAGCCACTTCAGACACCACCCAGAGTGAGCCCAAGGGACATCACACATTCCAGGGACAGAGATAACACAGGCCCAGCTTAAAAAAATACTCAGCTACTAACTCTGAGCATGAAAGCAGAGAGAGGAAGGGAAAAAGCTCTGGTAACATCACACAAGTGCTTGTCCCCTGGCAGACTAAGAACCAAATCCCATGTCTCAGTCACTGAGCATGGCACAGGCATCAAAAACCAGCAGTCAGTTTTCAAAGGTGGCCAAGGTGGGTCTGGCTCTTCCTTTTCCCCCAGACACTGTTTTACCATGAACCACAGCAAAGAGTCCAAAACTGTTGCCAAGCGGAGTTTGCGCTGACTGAGCAGTGGCCGAAGGATCAAGGTAAAGTGGGAAATCTGGCTCTTTGGGAGCAGCTAGAAGAACAAAGCTAGAATTAGCACTGGGATGTCTTGGGATGTCTGTGAGGTGAGTCCAGGGAGAGTTTGGCCAGATCACTTTTCACCTGCATACCAAGGAAGAACCTCAGGGTGTGGAGGGGCTGAAGACCTTCCAACCAAAAGCCCTGCAGCAACTCGCTTTCCATGTTTGCTTCCACAGAAGTTTCCTCCTCTCCATCACCAGATCTGGCCTTCAAGTCGGGACCAAACGTTATTGTGGTGAGCTCCAAACTGAGCAAAGAGGCTGGGGAGGAGAGAGGAGACTCTGGTTAATCCCACCAACCTCCAGCCAAGGTCCACAAACCATGGGCGGGAGCTGTTGGTGGCTGGCAGCAATCCCTGGAGCCACAGAAAATGGAGATGTGTGATGAGACCAGAGCTTTTCAAGACCCTGGTTGAGGGCACCTGGCTTTTCCCACTGCTTCTGCTTGTGCCTTTGGAGCTGGAGGAAGCCATCAGCCTGAAAAACACTTGGGCACCTGAGGCTAAGCCCCACTCCCAGGACCAGCCACAGAAAGGGGCACTAGGTGAGGTCTGAGCCCGGAAGGGTGTGGAGATGAGTCCCACTATGAATCCTGCAGACTCTCCAGTGCTCTTGGACATCATCAGCCCGTGCACCCCACTGAGGAAGGACTGCAGCTGCCTTCCCATGTCACCCAGCAGAAGACTTTGCCACGCCAAGGGAGATACCCACATGTGCTGCATAAACATGGCCAAGCAAATCCTAGAGCTTCCTCCATTCCATACACTGGGCCTTCGAGATGGAGTCAAACATCCCACAAGATCAGGGTTGGAGATTTGGTGTCTCGTGTCATCTCAGCTTTCTGTGCCTCTCTTTCCACATCAGATAAACCCACCCTGCCTTCGTTCCCAAAGCAAGAGTGTTTGTGAAGAGCTTTGCAGTCCTTGGGCTAAAGGGCAGAGCACGGAGAAGCTGCAAGAGGCTCAGTCTCAGATGGTCACACGGTGTTTTTGAGGCCACCACGTGAAAAGCAAACCCAACACCAAGTACCCTCACCACATATGGGTCCAATACCCTGGAGGGTCACTTCCACCTGCGCTTCTCCTGGCCCCAGGGACGCTGAGGTTGGTTTCCCACTAATCACAGAGGAAGCCAGTGTTTCAGTCAGTGGCTCAAGAACATCCAGAGCGACTGAGTTTCAAGGATGGGCTGCTGAGGAGGTGTACACCACAATGCCCAGCTGTGCTAGCACTCAAGAGGAACAGACACCAGCATCATCCTGTGGGACACCTTTCACCAGGGCTCCTTGCTAATCCACAGGCAGGAGAAGCAGGGGCTTGTCTGGCCTCCCCACATCAGCCAAGCTCTCCAATATGCCAGGTTTGCTTCATCATCTTTCTCCCAGATCTTCACTGTCATGGTGCCAGGAAGGAGTGTGTCCTGATGGACCCAGTGAAACCTGGAGGCATATGGGTTTGTCTGAATGTGGGAGGGTGCTGGGCTGTCCAGGGACTCAATGGTCTCACAGTGCATCCATGAGGGACTGCTGAGCTCCTTGGGATGGAGGAGGAGTGGCAAGGAGAGATTTTTCACCTGGGGGAGGAGGAGAGGTGCCTACACTCCCTTCACCTTCTTCACTGCATCACTTTGATCTAGAGTTTCAATCCAGATCTGAGTCACCTCGATTGTGGCCATTCCCTGGATGATGAAGAGCCTTGCAGACACCCATTAAGATGGGTGCTGCTGATGGTGGTTTTCCCTCTCTTGGGATTTGCCCAGCAGCCCCCAGGCACTCAGCTGTCCTGCAGAAACCACCTCCCTGTGCTACGGTTACATCAAGTGCAGATGTTTTGGCAAGTGCCCCAGCCAAACTGCCATGAAGGAGTCCTGCTCTTCAGGAATCCTCCCCAGAACTGGATGCACTGCTTCCCATCATGTCCTCTCCACGTGCTAGCACTGTGTGGCCACATGCTGGCAACCGGTCTCTCTCTGAGGTGACCACACTTTGCTCAGCAGAGATGGAGCTAAATGATGGTGGGACCACCTGGGTTCCAGCTGTGGCCCAGAAGGGAGCTCACCCAGCTCTTTCTAGACCTTAACACTTCTATCTGCTGGTGGGATGAAGTCTCCCAGCACAGGTTTGGTCTGCAATGAGGCCCTGGGGTTCTTAACCCTGGAGCAAGACATCCAAGGGGTTTGGTGGTTTGATGACATATCCTGAGAACGGCCAAGGAGGTTGACATCTTGTCTCCTGGAGGCTCAGACAGGGCTGATGAAATGTTTCTGTCCTGTGAAACTCACCTCAGAGTCTGGGCTTGACCCTAACCCCCCTGTCTCCTCCACCTTTCTCAGCCAGCTCTGGAGCTGATGGGATCCAGTGTGACATGCTGCTCCACGTGCAGTTCTTCAAGTACTGCCCTCAACAACCTTGCATGTGGTTAGTGTTTCCACTCCAACAACAAGTCATCTCTAACTTGCCATTGGCAACCACAAAAGCCACGGTGACCAGCTCAGTTGACCACACATGGGGTCCAGGAACATTAGAGATGCTCTGGGATACCTGATATGTGGGGCTGGCCAATGTGATCTAAGACCTATGGGAGAGCCAAGCCAGTGGTGGGAAGACCTGGAGCATCTCTAGTGGCACGTCACCCATGTGCAGGCAACCGAGCCATGCTCCAGGCATGTCCATATGGACATTATGTGAGCCAAGAGAGGACACTGCTCAGCTCCAGCAATTCCCACCCATGAGGATTGGGGCTAAGGAGGCTATCCTGGTGCCAGGGAAGGTCCCAAGCAGCTCCTCTTACCACTCGCTGCGTGCGGAGCTGCGTTGCTCCACCATCCTTTCCAGGCTGGCTGCTGTCACTCTTGAGATGCCAGCCTGGCTAGTTCTCCTCCCCCAGCCACCACCCTGTCTCACCCCGGCTGCGAATGCCACAACCAGCACACTTTGCTGTCCCTCACACACTCCCACCCACCTGCTGCCTCCCTCCGGTGGCACCAGCTGCCCCGTTCCTGCTGCCGGAGGGAGGTCACCTCCAGGTTTCCCCCCTCAAAGCAGGAATGGGATCCTTGCTCTGACACCGCTACCTTATCTGGAGACAAGTGGACCTGGATGTCAATACCAGCCCAGCTCTGTACATGCCGTGATTAAACGAAGAGACACCAAAGCTCTGTGGCTCCTCTGTGGGTGAGCGGGATGTCGGGCAGCGACAGGCAGCTCGAGCAGCGCCAGGGTGCTCAGCACCCCTGGGCTTCTGCTGGCTGCTGTGGAAACGGGGCAGCTCAGCACCTCCCAGGGAGGAAATCCACTCCGACAGAGCCATCTGCTATCACAGAATCCCAGACTGGTTTGGGTTGGAAGGGACTTTCAAGACCATCCAGTCCCACCCCCTGCATGGGCAGGGACACCTCCCACCAGACCACGTTGCTCCAAGCCCCATCCAACCTGCCCTTCAACACTGCCAGGGATGGGGCAGCCACAGCTTCTCTGGGCAAATCTGGGTCTCACTATGCTTCAATTCTTGGTGTCATCTTAGCCAGGATTTGCCAGGTTAAGGCTGAAGTCCCCTCCGCCCATCCTCATCTTCCCCCCAAAACCCCTTGCAGGCAGTGGCTCCCAGCAGTGTCCTCCTTGAGCCTGCTGCCCATGAGGTCTACCCATGGAAAGGACCGAGCCCCCCACTCCCACCCCTTGCAGTGGCACTTTAGAGCTTGCTCAAGATACCGAGCTCATGAGCAACATGACCAAAGATCTCAGGAGGGTATTGGACTGCATGCCTGGAGCTGCCTCCCCACTTCCCTGGGGAGGGACAAGGCTGGCATGGGCTGGGAAGCGCAAACAAGAGCTGGCAGAGGACAGGAGAGGGCTTGGATTTCCCTGAGTCCCACCTGGGAACATCTGCAGGGCCATGAGGGGTCTTCCCTGTGCTAGATAGGACAGGGTAGAAAGGAGTTCCTGGGTGAGCTGATTGTCCCCAGTTGGTTTCACCAGTATGTTCCATGGCCCTGCCAACTAGCTCCATGCACCACCCAGGGAGAGTGTGGACCAGGGGCTTTTTCCCAGGAGATTAGGATGGATGGATGGATGCAATTCCCCTTTTTTCTTGGGGAGGTGACAGGATGCATGCCAAGCCATTCCACCTGTCTGCAGGGCCACAGGTCTCCTCTGCTTTAGCAGCAGATGTTGCTACAGGGTCCAGGGCTTGTTCTGGCTCAGTGTGAATTGGCCAGGAAAATGTGTATCCTGAGAGCTGGTGGCCCTGCTGGCTGCCCCCTTGGTGTCCCCTCCCCACCTCACCCCAGGGCACCCTCAGCACCCTCCTTTCCAGGGAACCATCTGCTAAGGTCAAGGTGCCACAGTCTTTGCTTCTCCTGCCTGGGGTGCTGAAGGCATCTCTGCCCACCTTAGCTCCATGAAGGCTCCTGAACCTGGTCCCAGCCTTGGCGAGTGGGAGATCTGTGCTCCTCCAGTGGAGATGGGTGCTGGGGTGGGTCTGGCCTCCAGCACACAACACCCCTTCACCACACCTCTGCTGCCCAGCTGTGCTAAGCCTGCTCTGCTCCCTCCCTACCAAGGCCAGGACATGCAGGACAGCTCTCACTTCTGCCCTGGATGGCAGCAGGTCCTGCTTGTCATTACTCAGCCTTGAAGGCCACTTTCTAGGGTTACTTTTCATCAAGACCCCATGCTGAAGATCTGCTCCTTGTGTTGCCTGTGTCCTGCTACTCCTCTGCCCCAGCTCTCCAGAGCCCCCTGCCTCCTTTTAGATCATCACCACCCCTGTTGTCCCAGGAGCAGGCAGTGCCTCTCCCATTACTCACAGAGCTACATCTGAACAAGCCAGAGCTGAAGCTCAAAGCCACCATTGACAGTGGCATGTCCTGACCCTGCCCTCAGAGGAGCTTTCTAGACTGCTGATCTTCACCTCTTCCTCCTGTCATGCCCAGGTCAGGTAGGTTGGCCCTGCTTTACCTCCAAGAGCACTCCAGCTTCTTGCTGAAGAGCATCCCCATGGCTTCCAATCACTTGAGATCACTTTGTGGGGCCTCCCCACCATCACAACATCACACCCCAGACAGCTCTGGGGCTTCCCTGGTCCTTCCACCCTCTAGAAGGACAGGGCTGTGAGGGGTGGATGAGTGTCCCTGGTCTGCAGGGACACGCAGCACCCATGTCACCTGCTCCCCAGTGCATCGAGGCGTTGGGATCATAACCAGCTGTTTGCAGATGGTGGCTTCCCAACAAGATGTTCCATGCTGGCCGTGCAACTGCTGGCAACACCTGCACTTCCAGGATAAACCTCCTCTTCCCTGGTTCTCCCAATGAAGGGGATGGTGTCAGGTCTGGAGCCTGAGACAACCTCTGGCACACGGGGTTGGGTTTCCATGGCTCCTTCACAGACCTGTTTTCTCAGGCAGAAAGTCTTGCCTTTCTGTCTCAAAGCAATAGGTTTTTCTAGAGACTATTCCCAACTCTGATCCCTGCAGACAAGACAATGTTCTGGTGAATACCTTCCTAGCTCCAGCTCTGGGCTCTCCTCCTTTGGAAAGGGACCAGTCTGGCACCAAATAGTCACCAATGGTTTGAGCTTGGTGGTCCCCACCCACCCAGAGAGCCCAAAGCTGCCCGTATCCAGCAGGCCACCAGTCTGGGTCCCATGCCCTGACTTCCTGGGTCCGTGCAGCAGGTCTCCTCCATTAGCTCAAACACATGGGGAGCTACTGGCTCCCCTGAGCTCCCAGGGTCTGGTTTGGTGACAGGCAGACACCGGTGGGGAGACCACGGCACTGGCTCTGCTGCCGCTGGGAGCCAGGCTGTCCTAGGAGCCCTCTCGGAGGAGAAGACCCTCTCTCTCCCCCAGGGTGGGTTCCCTTCCAGGAGCTGAAGGGAGCACAAGGTGTGCAGGCAGAGCTCCCCCCAGCTGGTGCAGAAGCCTTGCCCACCACCAGCGTGAAGAACAAGCAGCGCTGCACCCCCGACCCACGCGTCTATGCAGTCCCTCCCCGGGCGGCCGTGTCCCCACGGAGCCCAGCCCAGGGCTGGAGCTCCTCCAAGGTCATTTGCACTCACTCGGACCTGGTAAACGCTGTGAGCCCAGAGGAACCCCTCTTGGTCTTTGCCTTGCACCGGGCAGGACGCTCGGGGAGGGGTCTCCTCATCCCAAAACCCAACGCGCGTCGCTCAGCCGCCCGCCTTCTGCTGCCCCTTCTCCAGCAGACCAAGAGGTGTGCCCCCCCCCCCTGCCCCCCAAACCCAGCTCCCCCGTGGGAGCACGTCAGGTGGGGCCAGCCCCCCACGAGCAAGCCTGCTGGCTGATCTCACCAGCAATAACCACCCCGTGGAGGAGCAGCCAGAGCTCCAACCCCGGGGCGAGCCGCAGGCTGCGTCCCCGTGTAGAAACCTCTGCATTACCACCCTTCACCCGAGGTGTTGCGCCTTCCCGACTGTAAATTCCACCCCAGCCTTGTGCTTTTCTTCCCTCTATGTTCCTTCCTTGATGCCTCAGTCTCTCTCTCTGCTCTTACTGTGAATCCAAACCAGAAGTGTTCTGATCTCGACTCCGTCACTGTTCCGTCTCCGCGTTGACTGTTGCTGGTTCTTAAATGAGTCTTTGCAAGGAAAAAAAAAACACACACAAAAACCCCACGAAAATAAAGAAGGAGGAAAACAAATTGGAAATTAGATAAGAGATAGATATATATCCTTCAAAAAATAAAATATTGAAACAAAACTATGTCCACACCAACTCGGGGTGTCTCTCCGACCCGCTCGTCGCCTCCAAGCACCCGTCGTCTCGACTTTGCCTCCAGTCAGTGTGTTTGAAAACACAAGAGGTGGGAAAATAAAAGGGGTTCCGGGGTGTTTTTTTTTTGGTGCAGCAAAGGGTGGGGAAAATTCCCCTGGAGAAAGGAAAGCCTGCTTCCCAACCTCCTGCTCAGCCCGTTTGTGTGTTTCCATGGGGTGGGAAGAGCCGCCGGTTCCGCCGTGTCCTGCGGTGAATAGATGAGTCTGTGTGTGCAGAGGTCTGTACAGATGTGAGCACAGCTGGAGGTCTGTATGTACACCTCTCTCTCTCATCTCCACCCGACTGTGAAGGGTTTTTATTGGGCGAAATAAAACGGAGAAAGGCCCCGTTTTAAAAACCCGACTGTGTGGCTGGTCTGGTTGTGTTGTGGGGGGTGGGGGAAGCGGCAAGATCCAGGGTTTTGGGGGGAACTGCAGGGAAGGGCTCCCCGTGGACACACCAGCTTCCCCATAGCTCCTGTCCTGGAGGACAGAGCAGCCTGGGCAGGAAGGGAGAGATGGAAGCTGCTGGGAGCAGAGGGGGACATCAGAGTCATGGGACAAGTTTTGGCTGGAAAAGGCCTTTCAGGATCATCAGGTCCAACCCTTCCCCCAGCCCTGCCCAGGCCACCCCTGCCCCATGTCCCTCAGCACCACATCTACAGGGCTTGGAAACCCCTCCAGGGATGGGGACTCCCCCCCTGCCCTGGGCAGCCTGGGCCAGGCCCTGACAACCCTTGCCAGGAAGGAATTGTTCCTCATATCCAAGCTAAACCTCCCCTGGCACAACTTGAGGCCATTTCCTCTTGTCCCATCCCTTGTTCCTGGGGAGCAGAGCCCGACCCCCCTGGCTCCAACCTCCTCTCAGGCAGCTGCAGAGCCAGCAGGTCTCCCCTCAGCCTCCTTTGCTCCAGGCTGGACACCCCCAGCTCCCTCAGCTGCTCCTGCTCAGACTGGTGCTCCAGCCCCTTCCCCAGCTCCCTTGCCCTTCTCTGGACACGCTCCAGCCCCTCCATGTCCCTCTTGTCCTGAGGGGCCCAAAACTGACCCCAGGATTTGAGGTGCCCCCTCCCCAGTGCCCAGCACAGGGGGACAATCCCTGCCCTGCTCCTGCTGGCCACACTCCTGCTGACACAAGCCAGGATGCTGGTGGCCTCTTGGCCACCTGGGCACACACTGGCTCATGTTCAGCTGCTGTTGACCAACACCCCCAGGTCCTTTTCCACTGGGCACTTTCCAGCCACTCTGCCCCAAGCCTGGAGCTTTGCCTGGGATTGTTGAGACCCAAGTGCAGGACCCAACACTTGGCCTTGTTGAACCTCCTGCAATTGACCTCAGCCCCCTGGTCCAGCCTGTCCAGGTGCCCCTGGAGGCCCATTCCCCCTCAGCCCTCTGGCTCTGTGGGTGAGGCTGCCATGAGGGGGCTCAGATGAGGCACCAGCCTCCACACCAGCCTCCCAGAGCCCCCAGCTCTGGCCACCAGCCCCAGGCCACCCAGCAGCCCCGGGCAACGCTGAGCCAGCAATTAAAAGGAGGCCGTTTAATTAACTCCTCCACTTTCCCAGAAAGGGAAAAGAGAATAAGGGACAGAGACTCAGAGGCTGGAAAACGGGCAGCACAGCTTCCACGAGGCAGCAACGGGGGAAAAGCAACTCGGCCCATCAACACAAACACGGCCACGACAGGATCCCCCCCCCCCCCGAGCACCCGCACCACGGAGCCTGCGGGGGAGCCCCTGGGAAAGACCCAGCCCCGTCCCGGGTCCCCAGCCCGGATCCCGGGTCCCCAGCCCGGTTCCCAGTTCCCCCCAGCCCCAGGTCCCGGTTCCCCCGGTTCCCGGTTCCCAAGCCCCGTGTCCCGGTTCCCAGTTCCCGGTTCCCAAGCCCCGTGTCCCGGTTCCCAGTTCCCGGTTCCCCCCAGCCCCGTGTCCCGTGTCCCGGGTCCCAGGTCCCGGTTCCCAGTTCCCGGTTCCCCCCAGCCCCAGGTCCCGTGTCCCGTGTCCCGGGTCCCGTGTCCCGGTTCCCAGTTCCCGGTTCCCCCCAGCCCCGTGTCCCGTGTCCCGGTTCCCAGGTCCCGGTTCCCCCCAGCCCCGTGTCCCGGTTCCCCCCAGCCCCAGGTCCCGTGTCCCGGTTCCCGGGTCCCGTGTCCCGGTTCCCAGTTCCCGGTTCCCCCCAGCCCCGTGTCCCGTGTCCCGGTTCCCAGGTCCCGGTTCCCCCCAGCCCCAGGTCCCGGCTCCCGGTTCCCCAGCCCGGTTCCCGGTTCCCCAACCCCGGGTCCCGGTTCCCCAACCCCGGGTCCCGGTTCCCCCCAGCCCCGGGTCCCGGTTCCCAGTTCCCGGTTCCCCCCAGCCCCAGGTCCCGGTTCCCCCCAGCCCCAGGTCCCGTGTCCCGGTTCCCGGGTCCCGTGTCCCGGTTCCCAGTTCCCAGTT